>NC_133163.1:119939381-121235096 GCF_040802235.1 Manis javanica
CACTCATTTATTATTTCACAGTTTAGTCAGACACAGGTCTCACTGGACTAAAATCAGGCTTTGTCAGGGTCCCATGCTTTTCTGGAGGCTCTGGGGAATACTTCGTTCCCTATCTCATTCAAGTTGTTGGCAGAATTCACCTCCATGAGTTTGTAGAACTGAAGTCTCATTTCCTCTCTAGCTGTTAAGACGGTGTTCTCAGCTTCTAAAGGCCACTCACATTCCCTGAATAATGGTGCCCCTTTCTCTAATGAACTGTGTCCTTCTCATGCTTTGAATTTCTCTAACTTTACCTTCTATCTTTCTCTTCTGCCTCTTCTTCAACTATATCTCTCTGACTCTTCTTTCTTTTCTGATTCTAAGGGCCTATTTGATTATCCTTTGACTCATCAGCATAATCCAAGATAAACTCTTTATGTTAAAGTGAGTTGACTAGCAACCTGAATTCCCTTTGCAAAGTACCTTTACAGCAGTACCTAGATTAGTGTTAGGCAGAGTAAGTAGTGGACAAGAACCTTGAGGCAGACTTTAGAATTCTGTCGACCAAAAATATAGAGGAATCACCTGAATATATTTGTTCAATGATAAAGCAAGGCACAAAAGAGTATTACTATGTTATTTTATAAACACGCCACTTTTTATGTGAGAAAGGAGAGAAAACAAGCATGTCTTATTTCCTATATTGGATAAAGAAACAGTAGGAAGACAAATAAGAAACTAACAAAAATATATACTTCTAGAGATCGAAGGGGGGGACAGGGAGTAGTTAGATTTCTCAGTACATTCATTTTTTTAAAAATGTTTCAATGATATTTATTATCTATTAGAAATAGAAATACTCCTTAAAAAGACACTGTTTATGTCAGTGTGGACTTATGAATTCTTTATTCAAAGGAGTATAATCTTTTACTGTCATTTGATTTTCAGATTGCCACAAATGTGGTTACTGGGATTTCCTTCATGCCATAAATTAGAAGAAAATATTCGTTTTTACAGCACAAATTCAACTAATGAATATAGAATGAGTTATGGAATTAAAAAAAATACTATTTAGCAACTATCATAGTAATAATTGAGAAACTCCAAGGGAAACTCAAATTAGTTGGTGAGAGTTTAAGGAATAAGAGGATATTACAGTCTCAAGTATTGTCCCACAAGCTACTCACTAATTACAAAGGAAAATTATACTAACTTGGCTGCTGTTGTTTTTTTTTAAAATACCACTGCTGGTATCAAATGTAATGGGGCAGAGAGGTATCATACACGTTCTGGTGTCATGCCAAAATACATAACCATGAATCTAACCATGAGGATATATAAGACAAACTCAAACTGAGGAACATTCTACAAAATAACTGGTTTGTGTTCTTCAACAATGCGATGACATGAAACCTAGATTAAAGGAAACTAAAAAGGCACGACAACTGAAAGCAACAAGATCCTTCGCTATAAAAAGACAATACTGGGACAACTGGTGAAATCTAAATAAATCTGGGTAAAGGGATACAGGACTCTAGTTTTTGCTGCAATTTTTCTGTAACTTTGCAATTATGTGAAAATGAAAAGAAGAGAGAGGAGGGCAGAAAAGGGGATGGGAAACAGAGAGTAGAGGGAGGGAGATGAAAATGAAACAAAAAGAACTTGTCCACTACAGTGACAAGATTATGATGGCTAGAACAAGTTGAAGAACAGTGAAAAATAGTGAGAAACAAGGAGTGCACAAGAGACTGTGTAGCCCTTTCAAATTACTCATGCATTCACTCATTCAATTACGTATTTATAGATGCTTACTATGTGATAGGAACTGAATAAGCACTTGTGGAAAAGAATGCTACCAATATGTAATAGAAAGAATTTCTTTGAATATAGAGCTGCCTAGTTCTACCTGGGCACAGGACTGTCTAATGTTTACATATTCCAGCTTCTTTTGCATCTATAAGTGGCCAATGGGTGGTTCTGGGCAATGAAATATGAACATTAAGTGATGTGTCCCACTTGCAGGATATGCCTGGAAGTTACGGGCTCTCCTGCCCTCTCCCTCTCCCTGCTGGCTGAGATGCAGATGCAGAGATTGAGACTGAAAGCAATGACTTTCAAAGTATGTACTGAGGTTAGCAGATGGAAAAAGTTTTCAAGTACTATGAAGCAGAAAGAAAAGAGTAACTAAAGGTTTCTATAGAAGAAAAGGTGTCACTGAAGAGGGAGGAGGGAATGTCTGAGTTGAATTCACAGACTAAAGTAAATGCACAAAAAAGAACCGTATGCTTAGGAAAAAGTACTTCTACTTAAACTGGGAAATATTTAAGACTTCTTCAGAGTCATGTGTTTATGGGGGTATACAAGTACAAGCACCTGATAAAATAAAAAGTAATTTAGGATATTTGATGCATGCATAAACAGATCAACGAATAAGAAAAGAGAATTCAAACTTAAATCCAAATACATCTGAAATTGAGAATATATAAAAGTGGTATTCCAATTCAGTAAAAAAGAAATCTATCATTCAAACAATGCTCAGAAAATTGTTATGCTTTTAAAAATAAAATCAGATTTTGGGAAGATGGCGGTGTGAGTAGGGCAGCGGAAATCTCCTCCCTAAACCATATATATATTTAAAAATACAACAAATAAAACTACGCCTAACAGAGACCAAAGGATACAGTACAACAGCCAAGCTGCATCTACATCTGTGAGAATGCAGCTTCTCACGAAGAGGGTAAGACACAAGCCGCGACCCGGTGGGACCCCAGTGCTTCCCCCACCCCAGTTCACCGGCAGGAGGAAAGGAGTCGGTGCAGGGAGGGAGTGGGAGAGCAGGACTGCTAAATAACTGGCCCTAGTGATCCATACTGGGTGCACAGGCACACATTGCATGGTGTGCTGGATATTAGGGATACAAAAAGGTAAAACCTGCGAAAGGGTCCCCGAAGCCGGCAGCCCTGGGAAAAAGAAAAGCGGGTGCTTTTTTAAAGTCTTAAAAGGACAGGGGCTTCATAGGTGGACAGAATAGTTTCCGGCACACTCAGCCCAGCAGCAGGGAATCCCGGGGAAATCCAGGCGCCCTAACCCCCTGGGTGGCAATGCAGCTCTGAAGCCCCTCACAGTGATAAAGAGCCTACCGTTCATTCCCCCTCCCATGTGCCCTTGAACAGCAGCTGAGCAGCCTGGGAGCAGCAGTGCCCAAAGCAGCCGCCCAGAGCCTCCACCCAGTGTGCAGCCGCCAGGGCCAGATCCAGAGGCCGGCGGCAGCAAGCAGCTGCCCGGTGCAGGTAGAGGAAGCCAGAGAAGGGAGTGAAGGGGCACTGTTCTCGCAGGAGAGCCCAGCTGGCGCGCATGCCGCTCCACGCAGGGCTCTGGGCTACCCCACCCACCGTGGCTCAGGAAATTAACCCGGAGCCTACTCATGGTGTGTGGGTAACTGGCACAGGCAGCAGAGAAGGGCAAGGCGACCAGCAAGCAAGAAGGGACTTTGCTATCCCAGCTGACACATGCGCTACCTGCCTACAGCTACGACTATCACCACGAAAAGGCAGAAGAATTTGGTCCAGTCCAGAATCACCCAGACAACCCCTGAGACAGGGCCTGCGCAGATAGATTTAACCAATCTTCCTGAAAGAGAATTCAAAATAAAGGTCATAACCAGGCTGATGGACCTGCAGAGAAATATGCAAGAGCTAAAGGATCAAGTTGGGAGGGAGAGTACAGAAATAAAACAATCTCTGAAAGGACTTAAGAGCAGACTGGATGAGGTACAAGAGGCAGTTAATGGAATAGAAATGAGAGAACAGGAAGACAGAGAGGCTGAGGGAGAGAGAGATAAAAGGATCTCCAGGAATGAAAGAATATTATGAGTACTGTGTGACCAATCCAAATGGAACAATATTCATATTATAGGGGTACCAGAAAAAGGAGAGAGAGAAGGATAGAAAGTGTCTTTGAAGAAATAATTGCTGAAAACTTCCCCAAACTGGGGAAGGAAATAGTCTCTCAGACCATGGAAGCCCACAGATCTTGCAACAAAAGGAACCCAAGGAGGACAACAGCAAAACATATAATAATTAAAATGGCAAAGGTCAAACAAAAGGACAGAGTATTAAAGGCAGCCAGAGAAAGAAAAAAGGTCACCAACAAAGGAAAATATATCAGGCTATCATCAGACTTCTCAACAGGAACCTTATAGGCCAGAAGAGAATGGCATGATATATTAAATGCAATGAAACAGAAGGGCCTTGAAACAAGAATACTGTATCCAGCACAATTATCATTTAAATATGAAGGAGGGATTAAACAATTCCCAGACAAGCAAAAGTTGAGGGAATTTGTCCCCCAAAAACCACCTCTATATTAAAGGATATTTTAAAGGAACTACTCTAGATGGAAGAACTCCTAAGACTAAATAGATGTCACCAGAGAAAATAAAATCACAGCAAAGAAAGCAGACCAACCAAATACTAACTAAAGTCAAAAAATAAAATCAACTATGCACAAAAGCAGTCAAAGGAAACACAAAAGAGTACAGATTAAAACACCTAACATATAAAGAATGGAGGAGGAAGAATAAGGGAGAGAAATAATCATCAGACTCTGCTTATAATAGTTTAATAAGTGAGTTAAGTTTGATGATTAGATAGTAATGAAGCTACTCCTGAACCTTTGGTAACCATGAATCTAAACCCTGCAATGGCAATAAGGACATATCTTTCAGTAATCACCCTAAATGTAAATGGACTGAATGCACCAACCAAAAGACACAGAGTACTAGAATGGATAAAAAAGCAAGACCCATCTATATGCTGCTTACAAGAGACTCACCTCAAACCCAAAGACTCACACAGACTAAAAGTCAAGGGATGAAAAAAGATATTTCATGCAAACAACAGAGAGAAAAAAGCATGTGTTGCAGTATTTGCATCAGACAAAATAGACTAAAAAACAAAGAAAGTAACAAGAGATAAAGAAGGACATTACATAATGATAAAAGGGGTCAGTCCAACAAGAGGATATAACCATTATAAATATATATGCACCCAATACAGGAGAACTGACATATGTGAAACAAGTACTAACAGAATTAAAGGAGGAAATAGAATGCAATGCATTCACTCTACAAGACTTCAACACACCACTCACTTAAAAGGACAGATCCACCAGACAGAAAATAAGTAAGGCCACAGGGGCACTGAACAACACACTAGAACAGATGGACCTAACAGACATCTACAGAACTCTACACCCGAAAGCAGCAGGATACACATTCTTCTCAAGTGCACATGGAACATTTTCCAGAATAGACAACATACTAGGCCACAAAAAAGAGCCTCAGTAAATTCAAAAACATGGAAACTCTACCAACCAACTTCTCAGACCACAAAGGTATAAAACTAGAAATAAATTGTACAAAGAAAACAAAAAGGCTCACAAACACATGGAGACTTAACAACATGCTCCTACATAATCAATGGATCAATGACCAAATTAAAATAGAGATCAAGCAATATATGGAGACAAATGACAACAACAGCACAAAGCCCCAACCTCTGTGGAACACAGCGAAGGCAGTTCAATGAGGAAAGTATATAGCAATCCAGGCCTATTTAAAGAAGGAAGAACAATCCCAAATGAATAGTCTAAAGTCACAATTGTTGAAACAGGAAAAAGAAGAACAAATGAGGTCCAAAGTCAGCAGAAGAAGGGACATAAGAAAAATCAGAGAAGAAATAAATAAAATTGAGAAGAATAAAACAATAGAAAAAAATCAATGAAACCAAGAGCTGGTTCTTTGAGGAAAAAAACAAAATAGATAAGCCCCTAGCCAGACTTATTAAGAGAAAAAGAGAATCTATACACATCAACAGAATCAGAAATGAGAAAGAAATACTCACAACAGACCCCACAGAAATACAAAGAATTATTAGAGAATACTATGAGAATCTATATGCTAACAAACTGGAAAACCTAGAAGAAATGGACAACTACCTAGAAAAATACAATCTTCCAAGACTGACCAAGGAAGAAACACAAAGTCTAAACAGACCAATTGCGAGCAACGAAATTGAATCGGTAATCAAAAACCTACCCAAGAACAAAACACCTGGGCCAGATGGATTTACTGCTGAATTTTATCAGACATATAGAGAAGACATAATACCCATTCTCCTTAAACTTTTCCAAAAAAACAGAAGAGGAGGGAATACTTCCAAACTCACTCTATGAAGCCAGCATCACTCTAATACCAAAACCAGGCAAAGACCCCACCAAAAAAGAAATTTACAGACCAATATTCCTGATGAACACCGATGCAAAAATACTCAACAAAATATTAGCAAACCTAATTCAAAAATACATCAAGAAGAGAATACACCATGATCAAGTGGGATTCATCTCAGGGATGCAAGAATGCTACAACATTCGAAAATCCATCAACATCATCCACCACATCAGCAAAAAGAAGGACAAAAATCACATGATCATCTCCATAGATGATGAAAAAGCATTTGACAAAATTCAACATCCATTCATGCATGATAAAAACTCTCAACAAAATGGGTATACAGGGCAAGTACCTCAACATAATAAAGGCCATACATGACAAATCCACAGCCAACATCATACTTAACAGCAAGAAGCTGAAAGTATTTCCTCTAAGATCGGGAACAAGACAGGGATGCCCACTCTCCCCACTGTTATTCAACATAGCACTGCAGGTCCTAGCCATGGTAATCAGACAACACAAAGAAATAAAAGGCATCCAGATTGGCAAGGAAGAAGTTAAACTGTCCCAGTTTGCAGATGACATGATATTTTAAGTAAAAAACCCTAAAGAATCCACTCCAAAACTACTAGATCTAATATCTGAATTAAATGAAATTGGGGGATACAAAATTAATACACAGAAATCTGTTGCATTCCTGCACACTAATGATGAACAAGCACAAAGAGAAATCAGGAATAAAATTCCATTCACAATTGCATCCAAAAGAATAAAATACCTAGGAATAAACCTAACCAAGGAAGTGAAAGACCTATACCCTGAAAACTACAAGGCACTCTTAAGAGAAATTAAAGAGGACACTAACAAATCGAAACTCATCCCATCTCTTGGAAGGCAGCTATGCTCACCACTATACCATCAACACAACCCCCAGGCTCTTGGCTAGAAGAATTAATATTGTCAAAATGGCCATCCTATCTAAAGAAATCTACAGATTTAATGCAATCCCGATCGAAACACGAGCAGTGTTCTTCAACGAACTGGAGCAAATAGTTCTAAAATTCATATGGAACCACGAAAGACCCTGAATAGCCAAAGCAATCCTGAGAAGGAAGAATACAGCAGGGTGGATCTTGCTTCCCAACTTCAAACTACTACAAAGCCACAGTAATCAAGAGTTTGGTACTGGCACAAGAACAGACCCACAGACAAGTGGAACAGGATAGAGAGTCCCAATATTAACCCAGGCATATATGGTCAATTAATATATGATAAAGGAGCCATGGACATACAATGGGGAAATGACAGCCTCTTCAACAGCTGGTGTTGGCAAAACTGGACAGCTACATGTAAGAGAATGAAACTGGACCATTGTCTAACCCCATACACAAAAGTAAATTTGAAATGGATCAAAGACCTGAATGTAAGTCATGAAACCATAAAACTCTTAGAAAAAAACATAGGCAAAAATCTCTTGGACAAAAACATGAGCAACTTCTTCATGAACATATCTCCACAGGGAAGGGAAACAAAAGCAAAAATGAACAAGTGAACTATATCAAGCTGAAAAGCTTCTGTACAGCAAAGGACACCATCAATAGAAAAAAAGGCCATCCTACAGTATGGGAGAATATATTCATAAATTACGTATACGATAAAGGGTTGACATCCAACATATATAAAGAGCTCACCCACCTCAACAAACAAAAAGCAAATAATCCAATAAAAAAATGGCAGAGGAGCTGAACAGACACTTCTCCAAAGAAGAAATTCAGATGGCCAACATACACATGAAAAGATGCTCCACATCACTAGTCATCAAAGAAATGCAAAGTAAAACCACAATGAGATATCACCTCACACCAGTTAGGATGGCCACCATCCAAAAGACAAACAACAACAAATGTTGGTGAGGTTGTGGAGAAAGGGGAACCTCCAACACTGCTGGTGGGAATGTAAATTAGTTCAACCATTGTGGAAAGCAATATGGAAATACCTCAAAAAACTCAAAATAGAAATACCATTTGACCCAAGAATTCCACTCCTAGGAATTTACCCTAAGAATGCAGGAGCCAGGTTTGGAAAAGACATATGCACCCCTATGTTTATCGCAGCACTATTTACAATCTTCAAGAACTGGAAGCAACCTAAGTGTCCATCAGTAGATGAATGGATAAAGAAGATGTGGTACACATACACAATGGAATATTATTCAGCCATAAGAAGAAAACAAATCCTACCATTTGCAACAACATGGATGGAGCTAGAGGGTATTATGCTCCATGAAATAAGCCACGTGGAGAAAGACAAGTATTAAATGATTTGACTCATCTGTGGAGTATAAGAACAAAGAAAAAACTGAAGGAGCAAAACAGCAGCAGACTCACAGAACTCAAGAATGGACTAACAGCTACCAAAGAGAAAGGGATTGGGGAGAATGGGTGGATGGGGAGGGATGAGGGGAGGGGGAAGAAAGGGGGCATTAAGATTAGTATGTATAATGAGGGGGGCATGGGGAGGCCTTACAACACAGAGAAGACAAGTAGTGATTCTATAGAATCTTACTACACTGATGGACAGAGACTGTAATGGGGTCTTTGAGGGGGACTTGGTGATGAGGGGAGTCTAGTAAACATAATGTTCCTCATGTAATTGTAGATTAATGATACCAAAAAAAAAATTCCCTTAAGCACATTCCTTGACGTTCTGATGTACAACAAAATAAAATAACTCTCATTGCAGACATAATAGAAGCTTAAAAATGAAATAAGGATTATAACACTGGGTATTTATAAAATGCTGAAATGATCTTTCTGCAGGACTGCTTTTTGTGGCCTTTTTGTTTCTTTGCTAATGTGGGCTTATCTGATCATTTTACAGACAGCATTCATTATTTTAAAGGAGAACATAGGTTTTCTATTTTATACCTTAAGTTTATCATCATTTAATAATGACTTACAAGCTACCTATAATTGTCCACTCATATGTAATGTTTGCAACTATTCCTGGAAAAAGGATAATACTAAAATCCAAAATTTAATTCATCCACCATGCACAATAAGAATTTCCCTTCCTGTTATCATTTGTGGAATAAACACTTGGAAATAAAAAATAAATAAAAATAAAATAAAATAAAATCAGACTTTGATCCTTCATCTTACTGTTGAGACTAAAGTAAATTCAAGACAATTAAGATTTCTATAGGAAAACAATAAAACAAATGTATGAGGAAAGGGCGTGGAAAAACTATAAAAAAAATTATCTGTAATAATCATAATTATTTGTCTAAAAAAGACAAAAAACTCAGAAACATAAAAGACCAATGAATATACATTTCTGTAATAAATAAATAAATAAACTATAAACAAAGTAAGAAAACAATTCCACTTAGAATATCCTAAAAAAGGAGGAGGAAAATAAATATATTTAAATGCTTGTAAAGGCACAGTGTATTTCTGGACCACCACCAAAAAAACAAAACAAAACAAAACAAAAAACTAGTAACAGTAGTTTTCTCTAGGCAGAAGGCCTGGGAAAGAGGCTTACTTCATAACGAATAACACTTAAAATGATGTTTATATGAGTTTTTCAATTAAAAATAAAAACTAGTTAAAAATTTTAAAAGGCTATGCTGGCAAAACAGAACTAGACCAAGAATACTTTCGATTCTGACTGGGAACATGCTGACTGTATTAAAATATATGGTAGGTAAGTTTGTACAAACTTTTAGCTGTAAAGTAAGTCATGGAGATATAATGAACATGGTGCCCATTGTTAATAATACTATATCACATATTTGAAAGTTGCTAAGAGTAGCATCCTAAAAGCCCTTATCAAAGAAAAAGAAAAAAACTTGGTAACTATGTATGCTGATGGATATTACTAGACTTATTGTGGTGATCACTTTGCAATATATGCAAATATTATGCTGTACACCCAAAACTAGTATGTGAATTATACTCAATTTTTAAAATTAAACAAATAAAATATATGATAGAGGAGTATTAGTAGTCATTTTTATCTTAATAAACAAGTCAAATAAAACACTATCTAAAAAGGATTCAACTCATGGTTCATCTATCTCAGTTTTACAGTATCTCCTTGCTCTGTGATGTCTTGAACATTCCCAGATAATGACATTTTATCTCACAGACAATTCTATTCCGTGAAATCAAACACATGCACATTATTTTCCTTTACTGCAACTCTAATATTAAACTTGTGTTCATTGAAGATTACCTTATTCTGAATGGATAAGAAGATACAAACAATACAATGAAAAATGTCTTCCTCTTACCTCAAAGCCAACTATCTAGTTCCTCTTTATAGAAAGTTATATCAATTTCCTTTGTATTCTTTCAGATATTTTATATGTATGTGTATGAGTACAGACAAAAATATATTTTTGGTTTTAAAAAAAAATACAAATAATAACTTTCTATATAGTGTTTAGCTCCTTGCTTTTTTTACGTAATGAAACACCTTGGATAAGGGCTCCTTTTTACTTTCATTCTAGGGAGCATTCTATTAAATGGATGTATATAATTTATTTCATTATTTCCTTATTGATCTATGGTGTTTTCAGTCTTTCACTATTACAAACTCCTCTTCAATAAAGAGTCTTCTACATGTCAGTGTGAACAAGTATGTAATATACCTACTGGATAAATTCCTAGATGTGGGATTGCAGGATCAGAGATCTTTCCTTTTGTTTTAATATTTTTAAGGCTTTAAATACATCATTGTTAAAGAATCTTCTCCAAGGTTATGCAAATTATCCCATGTGTAGTATTGAGAAAAATTTGTATCTATGAACCCTTCCAAACTAAGTAACCTGTTTATTTTGAGTTTTGTCCACTGTTATACAAGTATAAAATCACTGTTGTTTCATTTTAATTTGACTAATAACAAGAATAAACTTTTATTTGTGTATAACTTTTCTTTTTATAACCTGTAGTCATCACAGTCCCTGAAATATAATAAAATAGCTGTTGAAAAATGAACTGTTTTTTGAAAGTCATATGCTTTGCTGATTTTTATTTCAAGGTACTGTTCTCTTCCATGTAGACATGAAAAAGACTACTAATATAAGGCTTAATAAAAGTGTATGAAGAGCCTAAACTAAATACCACCTATTAATAACAGGCCCTCCACCTTCCCTATGCTTTCCTTCATATACAAACATACTTAATCTACATAAAAATGCTCACTGGTGGGTGTCATTACTCCTATTTTATACATGAGGATATGGAGACTCAGACACAAGTTGTCTAAGGTTTCTTAATTGGAAAATGCTCCTTGGAAAACAGAAGTAAGCCATGCTGCAGGCTTAGATATGAGCAGACCTCATTTAATTTTAAGCTTTGCTTTACTGCACTTAGCAAATGTCATGTTTTTACAAATCGGCACCATCTTTCCAATAGCATTTTCTCACCTTGTGTCTCTGTGTCACAGTTCAATAATTCGGTAATGTGTCAAAGGTTTTAATTATTTTTGTATTTGTTATGGTGATCAGTGATCAGTGATGTTTGATATTACTACTGTCATTATTTTAGGGCACCACAAACTGCGTATAGAAGACGGCAAACTTTAGTGACAACTGCTGTATGTGTTCTGACTGCTCCACTTACCGGCTGCTCTCCTGTCTCTCTCCCTCTCCTTGGGCATCCCTACTCCCCGAAACATAACAATATTGAACTCTGGCCAATTAACAACCCTGCAATCGCCTCTAAGTGTTCAAGTGAAAGGAAGAGTCACACGTCTCTCTAAATCAAAAGCTAGAAATGACTGAGGAAGACATGTCGAAAGCTGAGAGAGAACAAAAGCTAGGCCTCTTGTACAATTAGCCAAGTGTGAATGCAAAGGTAATGTTTTTGAAGGAAATTAAAAGTGCTTATCTTGTGAACACAGGAATGATTTTTAAAAAAGCAAAACAGCCTTAATGCTGATAGGGATAACGTTTTATTAGTGGTCTGGGCAGAAGATTAAATCAGCCACAACATTCCTTTCGCCCAAAGCCTAATCTAGAGCAAGGCTCTCTCTTCAATTCTAAGAAGGCTGAAGCTGCTGAAGAAAGTCTGAAGCTAGCAGACAGTTGGCTCATCAGTTTTAAGAAAAGAAGTAATAATCTCCACAAGATAAAAGTGCGAGGTGAAGCAGAGTGGTGATGTAGAAGCTGCAGCAACTTATCCAGAAGACCTAAGAAGGTTAATGAAGGTGGCTACACTAAGATTTTTAACGTAGACAAAACAGCCTTGTATTGGAAGATGTCATTTAGGAGAGAGATCAATACCTAGCTTCAAAGGACAGGCTGACTCTTGTTAGGTGCTAATACAGACAGCGACGTTAAGTTGAAGCCAATGTTTACCGACCATTCGGAAAATTCTAGGGCCCCTAGGAATTACTCTGAATCTACTCTACCTGTGCTCTCTAAATGGTACAACAAAGCTTGGATAATAGCACACCTGTTTACAACATAATTACGGAATACTTTAAGCCCACTGTTGAGATGAACAAGACAAAAAGATTCTTTTCACAATATTACTGCCCACTGGCAATGCAACTGTCACCCAAAAACTCTGATGGAGTTATAAAACTAATGCTTTCATGTCTAACACAATGCCCATTTTGCAACCGATGAATCACAGAGTAATTGTGGTGGTCTGGAACTGAACCTATAGTATCTCCAAGGTGGACACCTGTGCACTACTTTCAGGATTCTGTGCTTGGAAAAAGGAAAAGACTTTTCAACAGGTTACAGTCAGATCATGCTTCTAACACAGACAGGAGAAAAGCTATAAACAGTTATCTAAAAGACCTCAGAATTCAGTTTACAAGTGAAAGGGGGATGATTTATAATCCTAAATTATTAGTAAGGTTGACAAATATTTTTGGATTAAAATTTGCCATTGGCAGCAGTCAATCCAGGTTTGTAGGCACTAAAGCATTAACATTGTTATGGGGAAAGTGAAGACAGGAAGAGGAAGGGAAATGGGAGGGAGGAAAAGAAGAGGTAATAAGTACAGCTGACACAGAGACACAGGGAAAATGGGCAGAATGAGGCTGAGAGAGGCAGCCAAGCTCGACATCATGGCAAGTCTTACATGCATGGTAAGAACTCTGGGTTTTATTCTAAGAAACACTGGAAATCACTGGAGAGTTCTGTGTAGAGGAGGGATATTACCTCATTTTTCATTTCAATGGTCATTATGGCTATTATGTAGAGACTTTTAAGGGGAGAAGGGTATAAAAGGCAGACCAATTATGAGACTATACAAAGGGACTACTGTTAATAGCAATGGAGGTGGTATGAAATGATCAGGTATTAGATATATTTTGAAAGTAGAGTGTTGACTGGATCCTTACCTACTTTTCCAGCTGCTGCATTTATAAACATGCAATACTTGAGCCAATCAAAGCTACCGACTCAACATGCCAGGCTCTCCCCCATGTTCCTCTGGACATACAGTAACCCTCCTAATCCATGGGGGATACTTTCCAAGACCCCCATGGATACCTAAAATTTTCTTCCTATATATACATGCCTATGATAAAGTTTAATTTATAATTAGGTACATTAAGAGACCAACAAAGAAACTAATAGTATCACAATTATAACAATATACAATAGTAAAATTTCTGTGAATGTGTTCTCTCTGTCCCTCAAAATACCTTATGGTACTATACTCACTCTTCTTGAGATGATGTGATGATAAAATGCCTGTGTGATGAGGTGAGGTGAGGCAAATGACATAGTGTTACTTCACTACTGACCTTCTGACAATGGGTCAGTAGGAAGATCATCTGCTTCCAGACTGACTGCAGGTAACTGTAACCATGGAAAATGAAACTGAATAAGGGGGGACTACTGTATTCTTTTCCCTTGGCCAGATGTTGACTGTCTACTACTACTCACTTGTCAAGAACTAGGAAAAAATAGCTTTTCCTCTGTAAAGCATTCCTTCTTTCTCCCACTCTGTATTCAGACAAGACCTTGTACTATTTCTACTCTTTCTATAATATTTATCACATCTGAGAGTAGTTAATTTTTTAAATGCCTGCCTTCACTACTACTTTATGAGGTCCCCTAGGGGCTAATTCTTGTAATTACAGAGAATATTGTAAAGTAATCTATCTATTGCAACAGAGATAAAAATACACTGGATAAGAACATGAGCAATGGTAAAATATACTCAAATGACTTTTGAAATGTCTTTTGAAGTAGTTCTTATATTTGCAAAATCCTAAATAGTCCTCATTTTATTTTCTTAATTCAAGTATAGTTGATATACATTATATTGGTTTCAACTATACAACATGATTCAACAATTATATACATTATTAAATCCACACCCAGTGTAGTTACTATATGTCAAAGAAAGATGTTGCATTAACTACTGACTATATTCTCTATGCTATACTTTCATCCCTATGTCTAATTTATATTACTTTTGACATTTTGTGCCTCTCTATCCCCTTCACCTATTTCACCCACCCATGATAACCACCAGTCACTTCTCAGGGTTTGAGTCTACTGCTGTTTTGTTCATGTTTTGTTTTGTTTTTAGATTCCACATATAAGTAAAATCATATGGTATGTCTTTTTCCCACCTGCCTTATTTCACTTAGCATAATACTCTTTAGGTCCATCCATATCACTGCGAATGGCAGGATTTCTTCCTTTTTATGGATGAGTAATATTTCATTGTACATATGTACCACCTCTTCTTTATCCATTCACCTATTGATTGACACTTCGGTTGCTTCCATATCTTGGCTATTGTAAACAATGTGGCAATAAACATAAGGGTGCATGTATCTTTTCGAATCAGGGATTTTGTTTCCTCTGGGTAAATTCCTAGAAGTGGAGTTACTGGATCATATGGTGTTTCTATTTTGGTGTTCTAAGGAACCTCCCTACTGCTTTCCATAGAGGCTACACTAATTCACATTCCCACCAACATTGTAGGAGGGCTCCCTTTTCTCCAAATCCTTGCCAACACTTGTTATTTCTTATCTTCTGGATAGCGGTCATTCGGGCTGGTGTGAGGTGACATCTCACTGTGGTTTTGATTTGCATTCCTCGGTGATTAGTCATGTGGGGCACCTTTTCATGTACTGTTGGCCATCTGTATTTCTTCATTTGTAAAATGTCTATTTAGGTCCTCTGCCCATTTTTTAATTGGTTTATTTGGGGTTTTTTTGGTGTTGAGGCATGTGAGTTCCTTATATATTATGGATGTTATAGCAGATGAGTTGTTTACTCGCTCATACTGTAGGATGCCTTTTTGTTCTGCTGATGGTGTCCTTTGCTTTCCAGAAGCTTTTTAGTTTGATGTAGTCCCGCTTGTTTATTTTTGCTTTTGTTTCCCTTGCCCAAGGAGATGTGTCCAGAAAAAAAAATGCTCATGCTTATGAAAAAATACATTCAAGAGAATTTAGCCTGTTTTCTTCTAAGACTTTTTATGGCTTCATGTCTTATATTTTTAACCCATTTCAAGTTTACTTTCGTGTAGAAGTTAATAATCCAGTTTCATTCTCTTGCAGTTTTCTGCAAAACCAGTAGAGGAAAACCTGTAGTTTTCCCAACATAATCTGTTGAACAGACTCTTTTGTCCACTGTATATTCATGGCTCTTTTATCATATACTAATTGACCACTTATATACGGGTTTATTTTTGGGCTCTCTATTTTGTTTCATTGATATGTGGGTCTGGTCTTGTGCCATTATGATACTGTTTTGATTACTGTAGCTTTATAGTATAACCTGAAGTCAGGAAGTTGTAATACTCCCAGTTTTGTTCTTTCCCAGGAGTGCACTGGCTATTCAGGATCTTTTGTAGTTCCATATGAATTTTAGGATGATTTGCTCTAGTTCATTGAAAAATGCCATTGGTTATTTGATAAGGATTATACTTATCTGTAAGTTGATTTGGGCAGGATGGCCATTTGACAATATTGATTCTTTCTATCCATGAGCACAGAATAGATTTCCATTTATATGTGACTTCTTCAATTTTTTTCATCAGTGTCTTACAGTTCTCAGTAGGTCTTTTGCCTTCTTGGTTAGGTCTATTCCTAGGTATTTTATTCTTTTTTTATACAATTGTAAATGGAATTGTTTCCTCAATTTCTGATAGTTTGTTGTTAGTATATAGAAATGCAGCAGATTTCCGTGTATAATTTTGTATCCTGCAACTTTTCTGAATCCAGTTTTTAGTTCTTTAGTTTTTTGGTGGAGTCTTTAGGGATTTCTATTTATAATATCATGTCATCTGCAAATAGTGAGTTTAACTTCTTCCTTACCAGTTTGGATGCCTTTTCTCTTTTTTCTTACCTGACGACTGTGGCTAGGACTTCCAGTACTTTGTTGAATAAAAGTGGTAAAAGTGGGCATCTTTTCTTGTTTCTGATCTTAGAGGAATATCTTTCTTGCCATTGAGTATAATGTTAGCTGTGAGTTTGTCATATACAGCCTTTATTATGTTGAGGTATGTGCCCCATACCGATTTTGTTGAGAGTTTTTATCATGAATTGATGTCAAATTTTGTCAAATACTTTTTCAGCATCTATTGAGATGGTTTTTATCCTTCCTTTTGTTACAGTGGTGTATCACATTAATAGATTTACAAATGTTGTACCATCCTTGCATCCCTGTAATAAATCCCATGTGGTGGTGATAGAGAATCCTTTCGCTGTATTTTTTAATGCATTTGCTAACATTTAAGTTGAAGGCTGCTCTATTTCAAACATAATCTAATGGTACTACTTTTTTACTCTTCTTCCTCCTCCACACTTTATGTGTAAGATGTCATAATCTATATCTTCTGTGTATTCCTTGACTGAATTTTTGTGTATAGTTGATTTTACTGCTTTTGTTTTTTTTAAACTTCATACTTGCTTAGTAAGTAATTGGCCTACTACCGTTACTGCAGATTTATTTTAAATGATGAAGAATATTTAGGCTTAAGAACATTTCCATCTACAGAAGTTCCTTTAACATATCCTGTAAGGCCAGTTTAGTTGTGGTGAATTGTTTAAACCTTTGTTTATCCGGTAAACTTTTAATTGCCCTGGCACAGGTCACGCTACTCATGCTGTTTGACAAGGTCCAGGCACTAGAAGGAATCCTGGAAGTCAGGAAACCTCACAGCTGGCCCTTGTTAGTCCCTGTATTTGTTTTTGCAGTTACGATGTTGATAATTGGATTCATGTAGGGGAAAATTTTCATGACAAATATTTTGAGTAACAATCTGACCCTTATAGAGGAGAATAATCTGACCCAAAGCTATAATCAAAATAATAGTACCAGGAACGAAAGCAGTGCCCCAGGACCTACCATCCCAGACATGCTGCCACAAGCAATTACACTAGAACAACCTGAAATACTCATGGAATTAGATAAGGCCTGTCTCCCCTTTTGCAATAATACAAACATGACTAATGAAGAGTTCTTTACTGGATTGGCTAAGAAAGAATTATGGGAACCTGGGCCATGGAAAATCCCATTTTTATTAGGAAGTTATATTATATGAAACAGCAAAGCGAAATCAAAAAAGATCCAATAATCTCCACGGTTCAGGGGCCTCCCCATGTTGTTTATAAAATAAGGGGATGCCTCTGGTATCCACCCAGGGGAAAGAAGTCTATGGGTAAAATAGAAAGATGGACATTTACAGATATCCCTTACACAGGAATTTATGATGAAAACATGATAAAATACTATTACATCAATGGCAAAGTAGTACATGCAGACTGTGTGTCACTACATGAGAGGATAAAAAGAGCTAGGAAACCATACTGCCTATGGACGCGAGAGGAAAGATGCAAGGAGTTAAAAATGTGGAATGATTATTATGATAGAATAAAATGTTTATACTGTATATGGAAATTAGATCCAGATTGTGAGGGCCTATACCTTAAAATAGGATGGGGATGGATAATTTTTGGGTGTAAACGCAAGTGGCAGACAATGAGTATAAGATGGTATTAGCTTAGAAAAGAATCTTATATCCTGAGTATCTTATAACTTTAGATTCTAAATAGGAACTATATAAGTAAACTTTATATATAACCTCACACGCTTAAAAGCAAAAGCAGACATTATAAACCATATGCTGTCACATGCCATTTTCCTGTCTAGCACCTAGCATGTAACCTACATCTCTGGCCAAAAGGTTAGGGGAAAGTTAAAGATTAAACATTACAAGGAAGCTGTTCAAAGAAATGATAACATCTGTAATGAGCCAGAATTATACAAAAACTGAAGGGAAAAAACATTGTATCATCCATGATCAAAGAAAATGTTTAAAATTATGTAAAACATAAAAGATATAAAAATAAACACCCTGCCACTTGATGTCAGGAGATACTTCATGCTGACTCTGAGTCTCGTCTCCTCATTCACCGACGCTGTCCTTTCCTTTGTGGTTCCCACCCTGGTTGGAGCTGGACTCCAGCATTGCCCCGTCAATTCTGAATGATAACCTTACTGGGTAGGGGATTGTTGGTTGTAGGTTCTTTCCTTTCAATATATTAAGTATTTCATGCCACTCCCTTCTGGCCTGTAAAGTTTCTGCTAAGAAATCTGCTGATAGCCTTATGGAGTTTCCCTTACAAGTAATTCTTTGCCTCTCTCTAGCTGCTTCAATACCCACTCTTTATCTTAATCTTTGTTATTTTAATTATTTAATGTCTTGGTGTTATCTTCCTGGGGTTCCTTTTGTTAGGGACTCTCTGAGCTTCCAGAGACCTGGAATGAACCTGGGTCTCTATTTGCTTCCCCAGATTGGGGAAGTTTTCAGCTATTACTTCATCAAAGAGACTTTCTACTTCTTTGTCTCTCTCTTCTCCTTTTAGGACCCCTACTATGCAAATATTATTTCATTTGGGGTTACCACACAGCTCTCTTCGCATCTTCTCATTTTTAGAAATTGTTCTCTCTCTTCCTCAGCTTGGTTACTTTCCTGATCTTTAACTTCCATCACACTGATTCTCTCCCCTACTTCCAGCAGTCTACTATGCATTCAATCAATGGTATTTTTCATTTTTGTTATTGTGTTGTTCAGCTGAGTGACTCTTTCTCAAATTTTCTCTTTGTTGAAGTTCTCACTTAATTGAGATCATCAATTCTTCTCCCCAGGTCAGTGAGCATCTTTATGACTGTTACCTTGAAATATTTTTCAAGAATCTCTTTGTTAAAGTTCTCACTTCAATTGAGATCATCAATTCTTCTCCCCAGGTCAGTGAGCATCTTTATGACTGTTACCTTGAAATATTTTTCAAGAATCTCTTTGTTAAAGTTCTCACTTCAATTGAGATCATCAATTCTTCTCCCCAGGTCAGAGAGCATCTTTATGACTGTTACTTTGAAATCTTTTTCAAGAATATTAGTGATCTACATTTCATTTAACCCTTCTTCTAATGTCTTACTGATTCTTCTTTTGGAATATATTCCTCTGCTTTATTTTTCTGGATTTCTATGTTTCTTCCTTTGTATTATATAGAAAGTAACGGCTTTATGAAGTAGGCATCCTGTGGTATCCAGAAGCTCAAAACTCTGCTACCAATGTCTGTTTCTCCTTTGTGGTAGAGCTGCAGCTGGTGTTGGTGCACTGTGGGTGGGACCATCTTTCTGCCTATATGCTGGCGGTGGCTGATCTCTGTTAGCAGAGGCTGACAGCTCACCTGTGTGTGCCCTTTGTGTGTCATGAGATACTTCTGCTGGGATTCGCTGTTGGTGGGGCCACCCTCTGCATGCTGTTCAGCAATGGCAGCTGCTGCTGGGCCAGGCAGGCTGGGGGTGCTGGTGTGCAGGGGAGCAGTCAAGGGTCTGAGCCACTGGTGAGGGAGCTGGAGAATTTATAGAGCTGGCTCCTGCAAATGCCCCAGTAGTTGGGCTGAAGAAGGGCCAAGAAAGTCTGGAAAATATCTTCCTTCCACCTGCCAGTCAGGAAAAGCAGACAGCTGCTGGGTCCAGTGGGCCAGGCAGGTGCACAGGTAAGCACTGCCATGGGGCTAGGTGCCAGCAAGGGAGATGGGATCATTTGGAGCTGGCTCCCATGAGTGCCCAACCAGTGGAGATGATGGAGGTCTGGGGAAGTGTCATCCACCTGTCCTTTCTCCTCCAGAGAGAGTTCTCTCTGACTCTGTCCCCTCTGGCACACTTCTTACTACTGCTAAATCTTTCAAACTGCCACCTCTGTGCTGTGTCTCAGTGGGACCACCAGAGCATTTCAGTCTTCCACAAGTGGCAGGAGTCTCAGCCTCCCCCAGCATTCCATTTCTTCCTTGTGTCCAGCCCTGCTATCACCAAAGCCTGATGCAATGTAGACTTGCGTTCCCAGAGCAGATCTCCAGGGCCAGTAGGCAGGATTCCTGAGTGCCTATTCCCTCCATGCTCTGTTCTTCTCCCTTCTGCTTATGGGATGGAATGGGAAAAGGGCTTCGGTCCTGACTGATCACAGCTCTGTCACTTTACCATTCTCAAGGTGGTCATCTCTGCTTCAGCAGGTATAGACGGTCTGTTCTGCAGTCTTCAGGTAATTTTTAGGGTTAGTTATATTTGCTGTAGGTGCTTCTTTGGTTATGTACATTGAAGGAGGTTTCTGCATTGCCTTCTTACTCCACCATCATTTTTATAGTCCTCATTTTCTTTAGAAGGGAGTGAAAGCTCCTAAAAGTCTCCTCTTCCCCTATCATTCCTGAAAAGGGCCCATATTTGTACCTTTCATGAGTATTTTCAGTTTTCTGCCATTTTAGAATGCCACCATTGATAACAAGTCAAGTCATAGAATTCAAGATACAGCTGTCCTTTTAAATTTTTGTAAAGGCATAAAGATTAGGTATCAGATAAACATATTCCTTAAATATATTCACAGAAATACAGTATGATATACTTGAGACTGCTGGTCTAAAAATCATCTTGTTCAACATAAAAAATAGATCATAACTTACTAAATCAGTTTCTTTTTTTCTTCTTTTCTTTCTTTCTGTTTTTGGCACCTGGTGGGAGAGAAATACAGAAATTGTGACAAAGACTAACATAATTTTTTCTTTGCAAATACTGAGATTTTGCTCAACAGGTAGTAGAGTAAGCAGGTCTTTATTCTTCAAGAGGAAATATGAAGTGCTAGTAAGCAAATGTGAGAAAATTTTAAGTTCAGTAAAACACAGTGCCACAAAAGCAACAGAACAGAAAGATAATTTAGAGATTGTCGTTTTAAACCTCAGTTTCATCCAGAAGCCATGCCATATTAATGTAAATGATTATTTTAATTATTAATTAAATCATTATTAATTTTAAAGGTTGCACTTTCCATATTTTGGCTTTAAAAAATACTCCATCCCAGAGCTAAATATAAAGATTATCATTTGGGACATGGAAAAGCTCTTTTACATACAACATTTCCTAACAGCCACAGTATAGAACAGTCCAAACCTAACCTTTTGAAGTTATAAACAAAGGCAGTATAAAGAATCTTATGCATAATATAAAAACCTTAGATCTATAGAATACAGATCTAGAACAGAAGACCTTTCAAGGATTTAATTAAGTTTGACTACTTCAAAAATTATTTAGAAGGTTAATAAATCTAAACACATATAAACCAGAATAACTGAAAATAAAAAGGGACTTAATGAAAAAAGTATTAATTAATTAGTAGTATCATGATACCTAATAATTTCATGCATAGTATTTCAAATGGGGTACTGAAAGTAAACATATTGATATCTAATCCTGCTGTCTCTTCTGTAGTATGGATTATATAAAAGTTATTTAATAAGGCTGAAGCAAGAATTAAATATCAAATACCTAGTACAATTCCTAGCACTCAATAAATAAAGGTTATTATTACTATCATATAAATTTCCAGAAACATATTTTCCTAAAACCTAACTCACAGAGAAATACAATTGTAGGTCATTATATGAAGGCCTATAGATGATACAATGAATCACATCTGTAATTGCTGGTTTTCAAAAGGAAATTCATGCACCGACCTCTACCAAAGCAACTGCACAGGTTTAGATAATATGTCTAATGAATAATATGACAGAATGGAGCTGTTGGGTCTAAAGTACTGCTAAGTTGACTTGTTCCTATAATGTTTTTCTCAAATACCAGATGTTCCAAATAGACTCTTAAGAAGAATTCATAATTGAATTCTTTTAGAAATCAAAGGAGATCATATTACCTTTATGGGTATACAATCCAAAGTCTTGAATTCATTCATGTATTCATCTAAAAACACTTTAAAAGTGTTGACCCAAACTCTTACTGGAGATTCACTCCAATCACGCTGCTCAAGTCTCATGGTCTTTTCCAGGATCTGTTCAAATAGCGCGTAGAGGTCTTTATATCGTATGCTCTTCCCATCATCTATCTAATAAGCAGTAAGAGAAGAAATGTATGGTTTTATAAAGAGATTCTCTAAATAAAGAAGATTTATATATTTATATTTACACTTATATGTAAATATAGCAGACAAATATACTCAATTTGTATAGATAGTATTTAAAATAAAAATTAGGATCCTGAAATACTTTGGAATGGGCATGCTAATGAGGTCATGTGGTATTTGTAAACTCCCACTCTACTGTGGAATAACTACAGAATAAAACCTGACAAATTTTAGTAAAATACCTAAAAGGCTAAACAATATAATAATTTGAGAAAGTTCTGAGAATCTCTCCAATAAATCTGGCTTTTTAACTATAATTAGCAGTAAAGACTATTTACATCACATCCCTTTTAACGAATTATCTACCTCCCCAAATATGAACCTTGTTTAGATAGTTCCACTCTAAAATTAAAAGAGTGAATACCAAAATCCTTGTTTAATGATACATTAGATAACCTTTATTTTACTATATTTTGCTAAAGAAGAGTGACAGGCCCAGAATAACACTGTTTTCTGTTTTTCTGTTTTCAAAAGGCAAAAAAAATCTTACACTGAGAAAGAAAAAGTAGAGGATACACAAGAAAGGTCTCCTGATTTGTCTTTTTACAATGAATTAGAGATTGAACAAAGAAAAACCAATTAAATATGAATTTTTATTTCATAGAATAAACATGACAATTCAGATACCAATAAAGATTCCATAGATCAAAGCATTAATTATTTTCTATTTCAGCACCAAAAATAAATTTTCTAAAACA
This sequence comes from Manis javanica, assembly GCF_040802235.1. Classification (NCBI taxonomy): domain Eukaryota; kingdom Metazoa; phylum Chordata; class Mammalia; order Pholidota; family Manidae; genus Manis; species Manis javanica. The sequence continues at coordinate 119,962,754 of NC_133163.1, forward strand.
CTACCAATACCATATGAAAGTATAAGATAAATTTGAAAATGACATAAATTGATATATAGGTATCAGCGAACATAAACTGATCTAATTGCACTGGGAAAAATTGCAAAAATAATTCCACACATGAGAATTAGAAGGTAGAGCTACAGCTAAAAGAATTATGAAATGTCAAAACAGTAGAGAGCCATGGGTTGAAACAGAATCATACTCAGAATATCGAATTCAGTATCTTAAGAAGATTCAATATCCTAAGAGGGGAAAAAAAAAAGTCAAGAAAATTCAAGGAAGCTATTAATCTTGGTTGGTCTGTATGCTTTTCCCTATTTACCCCTAAAACAAAAACAAGGAACTCAAGAGATCTCTGTTTAAACATGGCCTCTATACTATCTTCTATAGCACTGCCGAATTTTTCATACATTGAACTACTGATATCTCCTAACACAGTCCAACTTACCGCCAATGCAGACGAATAAAAGCTGAAGATATTCTGCCGAAATTCTTTCAGGGCTTTTTTAAATACAACATCCACTAGTGTGTCTTTCTTGCTGTCTTCATTTTCTAGGTCATTCATCTGGCAGCAACAGAAATAGTTTTTGTATACAGTCAACTAATTGAAAAGAGGTGAATGCAACAATGGACACATACTTTTTTTTCAGCAATGACTGTCCTAAAATTGCAAGCCACTGCTATGATTTCTGAGTGCCTTCTACTGTTGTATGACTCAATAGTTCTGCTACAAGACAAACATTCCCAAAGTGAGCAATGGCAAGTCTCACCTTTATTTATGGAATCCAATATGACAGTTACAGTAAAATCGAAGTCAACATGAAAGCCTAAATCTTAAGTCCCATCTACCTACCCATCTAACTACGCACATCCTATTATCTGCACCTTTTTAGTAAAGAACAGGCCTTCTAACATCTAACTTACTGCAATATGTACAACCATGATCTCTAGAGGGGCATATCCTCATATACACAAGTATTTTATAAGTCAAAGTGGGCCTAACTTAGCATGCAAAGTATACCTTTTTCAGAAGAAATTCATCCATGCTTTTCAAATCACTGGCGCTTGCTATGATCTGGACAGAATCATTCTGCCAGTACAGAGATTCCAAAGCCACACTGCTGATCTTCACGCTTCTCTTACGCTTTGCCTTCGGAGAAGGCTCTTTGTTCTCTTTGAACTCCTTTCGGCAACTACCAGGTAATTCTGGGCTCAAAGGAGGTGTTGAGTGATACTGAGCTATTTCTACAATTCAAGACAGAACATTAAAAAAAAAAATTTAGTAATAATATTGAAATCTCCATATCCTTTTTTTAATAAGGCACTGAAGGAACATATGAAAATTTCTGAAAAGCAAAGTAACATTGATGTTTGAGCTCAGGCAATTGGATAATAAATCCAGATTGCACTTTTCAATGGGAAATGCTATCATGTATCCAAGTGTGATACTGAAGACCAAAATCCTTGTCTAATGATATATTAGTTAACCTTTATTTTACTATATATCTTGTAAAACTGAAGACTAGATCCCAAAGACCTCAGTCCCAACAAAGAAAAAAAAAATGCTGTTAACTCAGTCATTGCTTTACTGTATCTGTTTGAAAGAACAGTTATATACAAGTCCCCAAAAAAGTGAAATTAGATAATTATTATTTCTTTATTTGGGTCTAAAGCCATAAATACTTCAGTGTTTTATCTGGTGTTAGCCTGGCAACCTGTTAAGCAGCCAGGTAACTCAACTGGCTCACTTCTACTTAGGTCTCTAGTATTTAGGATTTCCTTATACATCTCCCAAATAACTGTCTGAATTAGCTTTGTATATAATATTAGAAAGCACAGCAAATTTTCTCTTGTGATTGTTTACCAAAGAAGTTGGATTCCATGTAAGTCCCTTTAATCTAGAACTACACTGGGTTTGCCAAAGCCCTATGTAGGACTTTGTTGCGCCACATGTATTCATTCAATTTATCATCTGTCCAAAGGTATGTCCTCATTTCATCTAATGGCCAATTCTGATAATCAAGAGAAAAAGTAGCCTCCTATATGCTAAACGCCATTTCAGGCAGAAAATGAGACAAACCCAATCTCTAATATGAGACCAGAATAAAAATTTTGAAGACACAGGATACAAGTATATTCAAATTGGTTTCAACTGATTTTAATTCCATTATATAACCTAGATATATAAGTATTTCATTTAGCAAAGTCAATCTTTCTTATAATAAATAAGTTACTAAATAAACTGTCCATAATTCCATTTTAGCATTAAAAACAGGGGCTACCTTGATAGATTTCTAACCAAAGATAAAGTTACAATCTAATTTTTATAAACATATCCTTATAAAGCAAACACACAATGAAGTATGCTAATAATATATGCTTCAATTACAGAGCTTTACACCTCCTTGCTGGGAATTAGCAACGAAGAATACAACTGTGAAAAATGAAAAATTTAGAATGACTACTGTAAAACAGATACACGTAATTGATCTTCTTAGTAATATAATAGTAAGGATCTCCAAGTTTTCCAAGCTGAACTTACAGTATTCCTTAACTTGTTATTGGTATTATCCATATCAGTTTGCCAACTGAAAGGAGCAAAACCACAAGACACAAAAACAGGGCTCTAACTACATGTCTATCATTTTTAGCTCTGACACAGGTATCTCTGCTCAGACTCATCCATTCCTATGTGAAGCCTGATGAGCTTTCCTCCTTGTCTCTTTATCTTATCCTAGATAAGAGTTTTGTTTGCTTATTGTAACTGGGTCTGTTTTATCTTTACTTAAGAAATAATAAGTTTCCTCCACTTTCTATTTTATTCAATAATGGTATGTCTGTCACTCACTCATTACCACATACCCACCTCTTATGTATATAGCTGTTGAAAATACAGTAAAAATCTTTACATAGTAATTAACAATTCTCATTCATGCTTGAGCAAAGGGCTTGGAAAAAATGGGGTAAACTAATACTGGGATTATTAGAATCCTTGGAAATTAGTAATTCTGATATTTAGAAGGCAAATTTTCTCAACAGATGAACTAACTGCTGGGTACTTACAAATGTGCTATGACTGATGCCCCAAAAGTTAAAACAGCTACCATCATAAAGTCCCAGGTACTGACAGTAGGTACTTAATACATAGCATAGTGGTTAAGAAATGTGGACTCTGGAGCTAGATTGCCCGGATTCAAATCTCAGCTCTGCCAATTACTTGTTTGTGTATAACCAAGTAACTTCCCTGCACCTCAGTTTTCTCATCTATAAATTGAGAATAAAAATCATACCATTCTCAAAAAACTGTTGTGAAAATCAGCTGAATCAATACATACAATGTGCTTAGTACAGTGCCTTGCATGTAGTAGGCATCAAATATTAGCAGCTGTTACTACTTTTTATGAATACATTTTGTTAAGTGAATAAGTAAAGGCCACATTTTTACACTTTAGGAAACCTGAGACTAACCAAAGGTCCACAATCATTCCTGAAGTTGTTGCTACACCATTTTGTACCACATTCCTTGAAACTTCTCTTACAGACACAAAGTGATTTTATTAATAATATCTTTTAGTTAAGGAAGGACTTAGCATCCTCATCCTATCTCATTAGACTATCTAGACAAGAAGATTGTCATTAAATATAGTAGAAGAATAGCAAACTTTCAGAAAGAGTAAACGGAAATGATGAAGACAATCTCCACCCTTTATCCATTTTTACCATCTGGAAATGGATGAGCTGGAATCCTATCTGAGGCGGCAAAGAATGCTGAGCTCTCTGACTGCGCAGCAGGTTTCACTCTGGTGGTCTTCTTCTCCCCTTGTTTCCCTTTGGTCCAGAATCTCATCCTTGCTCTCTGAGGTCTGTTTTTTTAAAATAAAAGTAAAAATGGAAATCAGCATATTCCAGTGACAATAGTCGTACATCACTTTAAGCTTTCGTGTGTATTCCTCAATTTAACTTTCACACCTAAGTTTAACCATACTGAATCTTCATTTTCACATTTAAACTTCAACTGGAAGGTAGTTTCCTCATTTTTAATACAAAATTACATTTTGGCCCAGAGACGTTAAATAATTCTCTAAAATAAAATAGCTACAAAGCAGTGGAACTAGGATGCCAACTCAGGTTTTCTGATTCCTGAACTGGTATCTTTTCATCTTGCCCTCCTCCCAGCTTGTATTTAGTATATAGACAATAACAAAGAAAATACATTTAAAGAAATCACTAATATCCCATCACTCTAAAATACACTGATTACTTCCTAAAATTTCTTTCCCATCTCTATCCATAAGAATACCCATTTTTACATCACTGTAATCATGATGTAGATACAATTTTAAATCTTTACATTTACCATTATACAATAAAGGTTTTGATGCTGTTATTTTATATTCATGAGTTATCAATGTTTTGTAAACATTAGTTAACACTTTCAAGGATACACAGCCAGTGAGTGACAAGGTCAAGAATCTCACCTTTTATGGTATACTGTCTCATTCTTAGTGCTATATACCCTCTCCCATCATATAAATCAAGGGAATCCTTAAGATAATAACATCAGCTTACATTTACTGACCATAAATCAAATTCTAACACTGCACTATGGGATTTATTTGTTCCTCTGTATGTTTATTCAGGAAAAAAAAAAATTAAGCATCTACCAGAAGCCAGACACAATGTCACACATACAATATGCCTAACATTCACAACTATCAAGATAAATAGGTATTATTTTCCATACTTCACAAAACATAACCAAAATGAGGCTCAAAGAGCAGATGGAGCTGCAATGTCATATCTATCTGGTTTTGAAGCCCATGTTCTTTTTCTCTTTGTTCTTTTTTATTTAAATAAACATATTACTAAATTTAAACATCCACATAGTATAGAGAAATAGTTCTACAAGGATTATTACAAATGACAGCATATTTGTCATTCTAAGTTCCTCTTCTGCTCTCTAGAGATAACCCTCTGAATCAACTTAATTTATTCCTTTACTATTTAACATACTTAATACTGCTATTATATTAGTGCCCATAGATAATGATTAAGCATGTTCCACTACTCCTGTTCTACACCCTCCACAAACACAACTGTGCCCCAATAAAATAATATCGTAATTTCAGTTAGACCAATATACAGCATTTTCTTTTAGTAATATTCACTATTTCTATTATGTAAGTCATATACACAACTAAGGCATATAGTTCCCTGCATAACCTATGTTTTTCTAGAGTTAATGAGTGTTTTGTTTTACATTTGCTCACTTTTCTACATACATTGTATATCCAAGCATTTCCCTATTTGTGTGTGTCTCCTCTCAACAGGCACAAACACAGTAGGAGCTCCAACAGTTTCATATTATTGAAGAAATCTCTCCCCAGGGCCTTCTTACCTGCCCCAGTATGGCGTGGTTTTTATTCAGTCTGTGCTATGCAATTATCATTTGAAGAAGTCCTTCATCATCATAATGGAGATTCCTTCTATCTCTATTTTACATCGGCATATCTTTTGGTATGGGTCTATTTTCAGCCATTGCTTTGGGCACTCAGTAGGCCCTTTCCAACTAGAAGCTCATGTTCTTCAATTCTGTGAAATTTATTTTAATTACTTTATTAATAATTTTCTTCTCTACACTTCGTTGTTTGTTTCTAGAGCTCCTACCAGTAGGCCACTGGATCACCTAAACTGCTCCTCTAATTTAATCTTTTCTTGTCTCTTCCATTTCTCTTTTTAATCAACTTTCTGAGATATGTTCTCAATTTTCAGATTCTTCTGACTTGTTTCTTTATGCAAATTTTTAATTTTCAAAAGCTCTGTTTATTATGAATGTTTCACCTTTATACACTGTTTCCACGGATGCAGTTATATTTACTTACACAGGAGGTTTTCTGATAGTTGTATTTGTCTATCTTCAAATTTTCATTCCACTACACAGCTTATTTCTTCCAAGTTGTATTATATCCTTTAGTTTAAGTCTCTTTCATTATTAGAAATGAGTGGTGGTCAAAAGTAGGGCTTTTTAAAAAAAGTGCTGTTTGGAAGCTCTAGTGTACATTGATGGGGATTCCAAACTGTTGTTTTCTTTCTTTTTTTTTTATTAAAGTATCATTGATATACAATCTTAAAATGGTTTCACATAAACAACACAGTAGTTAAAACATTCACCCATACTATCAAGTTCTCACCCCCTCTGTTGCAGTCACTGTCTATCAAAGTAGTAAGATGTTACAGAATCACTAGTTGTCTTCTCCATGCCGTACTGCCTCCCCGTGACCTACCTGTATTGTGATTGCGAATTATACTGCCATTTAGTACCATTCTCCCTCCCTAATTCCTCCCCTTTGGTAACCACTAGACTCTTCTCGGTGTCTGATTCTACTGCTATTTTGTTCATTCCATTTCTTTGTTTTTATACTCCAGATGTAAGTGGGATCATTTGGTATTTGTCTTTTTTTGCCTGGCTTATTTCACTAAGCATAAAACCCTCTAGTTCCATACATGTTGTTGCAAATGGGAGGATTTCTGTGCTTTTTATAGCTGAATAATATTCCACTGTGTATATGTACCACATCAGTATCCATTCATCCATTGATGGACACTTGGGTTGATTCCATATACTGGCTATTGCAAATAGTGCTGTGATAAACATAGGGGTGCATATGTCTTTTTGAATCAGGAATCTTGCTTTCCTCAGGTAAATTCTTAGGAGTGGAATTCCTGAGTCAAATGGTATTTCTATTTTTAGTTTTTTGAGGAACCTCCATTATTGCTTTCCACAACAACTGAACCAACGTAAATTCCCAACAACAGTGTAAAGGGTTCCCCTTTCTCCACTTCCTTGCATTTGTTGTTTCTTCTCTTTTGGATATTGGAAATCCTAACTGGTGTGAGATGATATCTCATTGTGATTTTAATTTGCATTTCCCTGATGATTAGCAATGAGGAACATTTTTTTTATGTGCCTGTTGGTCATCTGTATTTCTTCTTTGGAGAAGTGGTTGCTCAGACTCTCTGACCATTTTTTAATCAGATTATTTTCTGGATGTTGAGATGTATGAGTTCTTTATATATTCTAGATGATAACCCCTTGTCAGATAAATTGTTACAAACATATTCTCCAATACTATAGGATGCCTTTTTGATCTGCTTGATGATGTCCTTTGCTGTACAGAAGTTTTTAGATTTATGTAGTCCCATTTGTTCATTTTTTACTTTGTATCCCTTGTCCGAGGAGATGTGTTCAGGAAAAAGTTGCTCGGATTTATATTCTGAAGGTTTTTGCCTATGTTTTCTTCTAAGAGTTTTACAGTTTCATGACTTACGTTTAGGTCTTTGATCAGCTTTGAGTTTACTTTTGTGTACAGAGTTAGACAATAATAGAGTTTCATTCTCTTACATGTAGTTGTCCAGTTTTCCCAACACTAGTTGTTGAAGGGGCTATCTTTTCCCCAGTGTATATTCATGGCTCCCTTATCATATATTAACTGACCATACATGTGTGGATTTATATCTGGGTTCTCTATTCTGTTCCACTTAATTTATGGGTCTGTTCTCATGCCAGTATCAAATTGTTTTTATTATTGTGGCTTTGCAGAAGAGCTTGAAGTTGGGAAGCATAAGTCCCTCAGCTTTGTTCTTCTTTCTCAGGCTTTCTTGGCTATTCAGGGTCTTTTGTCATTCCATGTGAATTTTAGAACTATTTGTTCTAGTTTATTGAAGAATGCTATTGGTATTTTAATAGGGATTGAATTGAATATGTAGACTGCTGTAAGCAGGATGGCCATTTTAACAATTTTAATTCTTCCTATCCATGAGCAAGGGATAGACTTCCATTTATTGGTGTCCTCTTTAATTTCTCTCATGACTGTCTGTGGTTTTTTTGATGCAATTATAAATGGAGTTCCTTTACTGATTTCTCTTTCTGATAATTCATTGTTAATATATAGGAATGCAACAGAGTTCTGTGTATTAATTTTGTATCCTGCAACTGTGCTGAATAAAGTTATTAGTACTAATAGTTTTTTTGGTGGAGCCCTTAGGGTTAAGAATTTTCTGTTTCTTCCTGGGTCAGTCTTGGAAGGTTGTACTCTTCCAGAGTGGTTGTCCATTTCTTCTAAGTTGCCAATTTGTTAGCATATAATTTTTCATAGTATTCTCTCATAATTCTTTGTATTTCTGTGGTGTCTGTAGGGATTTTTCCTTTCTCATTTCTGATTGTTTATATGGGTATACTCTCCTTCTTTCTTGATAAGTCTGGCTAGAGGTTTATCTATTTTGATTACTTTGGGTTGATCTACTTTGATTCCCAAAGAACCAGCTCTTGCTTTCATTGATTCTATTGTTTTATTTTTCTCAATGTTATTTATTTTTGCTGTGATCTTTATTATGTCCCTCCTTCTATTGACTTTGGGCCTCATTTGTTCTTCTTTCTCCAGTTTCTTAATTGTGAGTTTAGACTGTTCATTTGGGATTGTTCTTATTTCTTGAGGTAATCCTGTATTGCTATGTACTTTCCTCTTAGAACTGCCTTTGCTGCATCCCAAAGGTTTTGGGCTGTTGAGTTGTTGTTTTCATTTGTCTCCATATATTGCCTGATTTCTGTTTTTATTTGGTCATTGATCCACTGATTATTTAGGAGCATGCTGTTAAGCCTCCATATTTCTAGTTTCATACCTTTGTGGTCTGAGAAGCTGGTTGGTACAATTTCAATCTTTTGAATGTATTGAGGCTCTTTTTATGGACTACTGTGTTGTCTATTCTGGGAAATGCCCCATGTACATGTGAGAATATGTACCCTGCTGCTTTTGGGTGGAATGTTTTTTACATACCTGTTAGGTCCATCTGGTCTAATATATTGCTCAGTGCCTCTGTTTCCTTACTATTTTCTGTCTGGCAGATCTGTCTATTGGTGTGAGTGGTATGATAAAGTCTCCTAAAATGAATGTATTGCATTCTCCTCCCCCCTTTAATTCTGTTAGTATTTTTTTCACATATTTAGGTGTTCCTATATTGGGTGCATAGATATTTATAATGGTTATATCCTCTTGATGGACTGAGCTCTTTATTATTATGTAAGGCCCTTCTTTGTTTCTCGTTACTTTCTTTGTTTTGAAATTTATTTAGTCTGATATAAGTACTGCCACTCCTGCTTTTTTCTCCCTATTATCTGCGTGAAATATCTTTTTCCATCCCTTCACTTTTAGTCTATGTATGTCTTTGGGTTTGAAATGAGTCTCATGTAGGCACCATATAGATAGGTCTTGTTTTTCTATCCATTCTGCCACTCTATGTCTTTTGATTGGTGCATTCAGTACATTTACATTTAAGGTGATTATCGATAGCTATGTACTTATTGCCATCATAGTCTTTAAATTTGTAATAATCAAAGGCTCAAGGATAACTTCCTTACTATCTAACAGTCTATCTTCAATCACTGATTACTCTATTTCAAGCACAACCTGAAGTTACTTTTTTCCCTCTCCTTCTTCCTCCTCATCTATACTTTATGTATTAGGCGTCATATTCTGCACTCTTTCTGTACCCTTTGACTAACCTTCTGAGTAGCTGATTTAATTTCATATTTGCATATTAATTAATTGTTCCACTACCTTTACTGTGGGTTTATTTTCTCTGGCGACAGCTATTTAGCCTTAGAAGCACTTCCATCTAGAACAGTCCTTCTAACAGATCCTGTAGGAATGGTTTAGTGGTGGTGAATGCCCTCAACTTTTGCTTATCTGGAAACCATTTAATCCCTGCTTCAAATTTAAATGATAATCTTGCCAGGTAAAGTATTCTTGGTTGAAGGCCCTTCTGTTTCATTACATTATATACATCACGCCACTCTCTTCGGCCTTGTAAGGTTACTGCTGAAAAGTCTGCTGATAGCCCTATGGGCTTTCCTTTTATACTGATCTTTATTCTCTCTCTGGCTGCTTTCCATACTCTCTTTGTCCTTGATCTTTGCCATTGTAATTATGTCTTGGTGTTGTCTTCCTAGGGTTCCTTTTGTTGTGGGATCTTCGTACTTCCATGACCTGAGTGTCTTTTCCTTCCTCAGACTGGGGAAGTTTTCAACAGTTATTCCTCAGACACTTCCTATCCCTTTTCTCTCTCTTCTTCTGGTACCCCTATAATGCAAATATTGTTGTTTGGTTTGGTCACACAGCTCTTATTATTCTTTTATTTCTAGAGCTCCTTTTTTCTCTCTGTTCCTCAGTTTGTTTTCCTGTTCTCTGATTTATATTTCATTTACCTTCTCCTCTACATCATCTAATCTACTTTTAAATCCCTCCATTGTATGTTTCATTTCAGATACTGTATTTTTCAACTGAGTGGTTCTTTTTCAGGACTTCTATGTGTTGAAGTCCTCCCTGAGACCTTGAATACTTTTTTGCAAATCTGTGAATATGTTTATGACTTTTACTTTGAAATCTTTATGAAGAAGATTGGTGATTTCAGTTTCACTAAACCCTCTTCCTGGTGTGGTTTTTTTTGCAATTTTGTTTGGACCAAATTCTTCTGCCTCTTCATTTTTTTTTTTTGTTTGTTTCCTATGGAGTAATAGCTTGGTGTAGGAGGCACCCTCTAGTGCCAAGAAGTTCAATTTCCTATGCAGGAGCACCAGCTGTTGGCACGCAGTGGGTGTGACACCTTTCCTTCTTGTACTGATCTGACTTCAGGAGGGCTGTGTTGGCCATCAGTTGATCACACAAGCAGGGAGAATACTCAGGGCTGCACTGCTGAACCTACCAGTGGGAGGAGCTGCTCTCCCTCTGACCAACCACAATGGTGGGAGTGACTGGTGCACAGGACCAGCACCTGCCAGGAAGAAAGAGCTCAGCTGGGAGGGTTTCCTGCCTTGGCTGTAATGCTTGCCTTCACTTCCAGGTCAAGTGGGCTGTGTACAGACAAAACCTCGGTGCTGAGCCGCTGGAGCGGCCTACCACAAGGGTGGGGGCACTAGGTGAGCATGACTCGTGTCAGCCAGGAGGAAGGAGCGGCTGGCTGAGCACGACAGAGATAAGCCTCTGGGCCCCATTGCTAGCCAGGGATATTTAGCATATGAAGCTCCTGAGGTGAGTGGGCCAGGCAGGTGTTGTCTACCTGCCCTTTCTCCTGAGCAGAGAGTTCAGTGTAATCTTTGCCCCTCTAGAGCCCCTCTCACTGCTGGAAGTCCTTCAAACTGCCTATTTTTCTTTTGTCTCAGGTAGTGCATACCTGTTCTTCACAAGTGGCTGGAATCTCACCCTCTCCAAGTGTTCTTCCTGTCATTGCTTTCCAGCCCCACTAATCTCCAGAGCACCATGTAATGTGGGTTCATCATTCCAGAACAGATCTCCAGGGGCAGGTGTTCAGTAGTCCTGGGCTTCTACTCCCTCCCTGCTCCACTTCTCTTCTGTCCACCTTCGGGCTGGGGTGGAGGGAGGGCTTGGGCCCTGCCAGATTGTGGCTTTGCCACCTTACCCTTTTCTGTGAGGTCTTTTCTTCCCCAGATGTAGAAAGTCTGTTCTGCAGTCTTCAGGTCATTTTCAGGTTTAGCTGTATTTGCTGTATTTTCATGTTTTATGTGATTTTGGAAGAAATTTCCTGCTTTGCCTCTTACACTGCCATCTTTTTTCCCAGAATCAGTTGTTGTTTCTTTCTTTGTAGGGTTACCTGACTGGTCGGTTTTATGAGAGGAGCCCCTGATACCAATATCTTTAAGTCTTTCTCCTTGAGGGTTGGACAAAAGTCAAAGACTCTTTGGACCATCTACTTAGCAGGTATGTGAAATGTGGAAGCTGAGCAGAGGAAAAAAGCTGGGGGAATCTTAACATTCAGTAATGTTAATATTCATTAAATCTTCTGTTCTAAATGGAAGTCCTCAACTTGTAACCTCAAGTGTAAAGATCTTCTATTTCATCTTTTCCAGATAATAAATCTGTTTTCTTCTAGGACTGGGGAAATCAATCAGATGTTTCTTTCTCAACTCTAACTGTCTGGGTTAGAATTTAGCTTTCTCCTATCTATTAAGATATTTTAATTTTGCATATGCATATTTACTTTTTGCATTCCTTTGTTTTATTATTGTTGTTTCCTATTCTTTTGCTGTTCCTACTGTTTTTTTATCCTATATAGGTTTTGTCATTTTAGCAGTTTTGGAGAAGGAAGTAGAAATTAAATTTATATATTAAATCTGCTATCTCCAGCTGCCACTATGGTTAATTCATGTATCCCAAAACTTGATTTCCAGTATAATCTGCTCTGTATTTGGGTGACCTTGCATTATTTCTCTACAGTCATTGAGGAAGCGGTCCTTAATTTAGAGTTATAAACCAGATAAATTTCAGCATGATCTTCAAGTGTACAGTGAGGGCCCAATTCCAATTACATTATATAACACAACAAGGGACAAAGATATTTACTTGACAAATAAAAATTCCATATACCCTCTTAAAAACAAAAACAGAATTATTTTCTGAAAGTCTTTTACAGTTCCATTTGTAAAACACTTAGCTCAGACAGCATCCAAATTCAAAGCTGGAAAATATTTTCAATCTTAACTGATCTAATCTCTTGTTTCATGACAAAGCAAAATCACAAGTCATGTAATGATTTAAAGACTTTGCCCAAAATCACACTGCTAAATATATAGAAAGATAAAGTTCATTATATATATATCTGAACTATTATGTGCCTATCACACAATACATACTTAATACTTGTTGAAAAAATAGATAAATTTCAAAACCAGCTGCTCTATCAATTATGCTTTTAAAAAGAGGCTCAGTATTTAATTATGGTCAATTAGTAAATAAGATTTTATTACTCCTATTAACTCTCAGTGTATAATTTATACCTTATATCTGAATCTGAAGCCTTCTGTCTCACTGCCAACTTTGTAATTTCTCCTTGAGACATAGTCTTATGAAGCTTTGCTTCTTCATCAACTGAAGAAAATCGTTGTGATGTCTGTAATAATTACATATATGAAAGACATTAAAACCAAGCAACTATATTGTACCACTGTAATTAAAATTCAGGTTGTGGAATTATTTGAGAATTAAACCTATTAGAAATACACAAAAATATATTCATATTATTCAGTGATTCACTGAAACAAAAAACCTATTAAAAAAACTCTATTAACTTCTTACAGTAATCTGAAGAAAAAAGAACTTGAGGCAATGAAAATACTGAATAGGACCTATAAGTTCATGTTTCCTGATGATTTCATAAAGAATATTAAGTGGAAAGAAAGGTAAGAAAAAAGTCAAAACCATCTGTAGATACAGACAATAGACCTAGTATCTGATAAATCTAGGATGCTAAGTATTGTCTTTCATTTCTTCCTACAAGGTGATAGTTTTATTTGACCTTTCATTTGTCCCTACAAGGTGATAACTATTTTTATGGCTTAACTTGCTATTATCAGTTATTCTATCCAGAAAAGGATTTAAAAGACTTAGAAAAAAGGAAGCTAAGACAAATTAAAGGACCAAAAAACGAGACAGTTATCACCACAGTCTAACTTAAAATAACGAACTTACACGTCTGTCAAACTAGAACCTGAATTTCATACAGTAAATCATGTTCCATTTGTTTATGTGCCCCTTTAAAGACAATCCAGTTCAGAGAAGAGAATTTCTTGTTACTTACCTAAATCACATCCTAATATATCATTTCTCTATACCTCTAATTTTTTTTAAGTCTTCTGGTCTGGTTGGATATGGCCTTATTAACAGAAATAGAAAATCCCTCAAATTGTTAAAATTTAAAGACAAAGCTTCTTCTTCTGGCCAAGATGGAAAAACAGGGCCCTGTTTTATCCTCTTGCTTGAAAACAACCAAAATCAAAACCAAACAAAATAAAAAATCCAGACAAAAACATATGAAAGGGCAGTTATCAAACTGATAGACAGTTATCCCTGAGAGATGGGAAACAAAGGAAGTGAGTCCTACCATCTGTCCCAGCTACGGCCTTGAGATAGTTTCAAGGCTGTGAGAGAGTGGGGGGAATCGAGGTGAACCTCTGCAGACTAAGTTGAACAGATGAAAGTAAAAGTCCAAGAGACCCACCTGACTAGAGACTAAAAGACGAGTACTAAAGAGGATCGAAATGCACAAAGAAAATAACTCTGGAGATCTTGAAAGGGTCTGCACTGAATATTTAGCTGAGTAGTAATGAACATTTCTGTGTTAGACAACACCCAAAACCAGGAAAAGGACAATCTGAAATTATTAAAGATAATACTTGAAGGATGGCGGTGTGAGAGGTGAGACAGAGGCCTCCTCCTAAAACCGCACATAATACGAAAATATAATTAATACAACTAATCCTGAAAGAGCAACAGGAAAAAGGACTGCGCCAGACTGCATACACGTGGAGAAAAGAATAGACCTCATGGAACAGGGTAACGTACCAAAGCTGTGGCCTGGCAGAAAACAAGCCCTTCCTCCACCACAGCTTAACAGCAGGAGGAAGAGAAACAGAGCGGGGAGGGAGCGGAGGCCTAGGACTGCTGAACACTCAAGCCCTGGAGATCTGCTCTGGAAGCACAAACCTACAATGCACGGCACACTGGAGAATAATGGGGTTGGAAAGCTGAGACAGGCAGAATACCTGGAGCGAATGAGATTCTAGCCACTGGTGGAAAACAGGGATCCATATCCGACTACTCAGGAACAAAAGAAAGGCAGGCAGTCTGAGAGACTTCCTAACAGCGAGAGAGCTGCTAAAGGGGCGAGGATTGCACAGAGCTTACTGCTCAGGGGAAAGGGCAGGTAAACAAAATTTTCCGGGTGCACTTTGCCCACCAGGTTGGGAACTTTGACAATCTTCAGGTGCTCCAGCCAAGGCCCGACTGCATGATATGCAGCCTGCTGCGCCTTCCTCCCAGCCAGACCGCACCAGGCTCATAAACCAGCAAACCCTGCCCTGGTGTTAGGCAAGCCAGAGGGAAGCCCCACTTACAGCAGCTAAAAATGCAAAGCATAGAGGCTTATACCTGTGTGCTCGGCCCACTGGTTCTGGCAGTGGAGACAGGCATAGCAGCCAGGAAGCAGGAAACAGCTCTTTCCTCCCCCCAGGCACCAACACTGCTACCCTGAGACCCCCAACATTCCTTCAGGGGATGAGCAGCTCCAGAGAATAGAGCTTCTGTGCACTAGAGGGTGCCACATACAATATGAAACGTCAAAGGAACCTGGTTCAAAGCAAAATCATAAATACACTATAGGAAGAGTCAAATGGAAATGACCTCGTGCATCTTTCTGAACGAGATTTCAAAATAAAAATCATAAACATGCTCATGGAGGTACAGAAAAATATTCAAGAATTAAGGAACGAATTCTGGTTGGAGATCCAATCATTATGGAATACAATATCAGAAATGAAACATAGAATGTAAGTTTTAAAAAGCAGATTAGATATGGTGGAGGAGACAATAAATGAGATAGAAATCAGAGAACAGGAATAAAAGAGGCTGAGGCACAGAGAGAAAAAAGGATCTCTAAGAATGAAAGAATATTGAGAGAACTGTGACCAAACCAACTGGAACAATATTTATATTACAGAGGTACCAGAAGAAGAAGAAAGAGAGAAAGGGATAGAAAGTGTCTTTGAGGACGTAACTGCTGAAAACTTCCACAATCTGGGGAAGAAGATAGTCTTTCAGGCCATGGCGGAGGCACAGATCTCCCAACACAAGGGACCCAAGTAAGAAAACACCAAGATATATAATTAAAATGGTAAAGATCAAGGATAAGGACAGACTATTAAAAGCAGCCAGAGAGAGAAATAAGATCACATACAAAGAAAACCCAAAGGCTATCATCAGACTTCTCAGCAGAAAACATACAGTCCAAAAGGAAATGGCATGATGTATTTAATGCAATGAAAGAAAAGGGCCATGAACCAAGAATATTTTATCTGGCAAGATTATCATTTAAATTTGAAGGAGGGATTAAACAATTTCCAGATAAGCAAAAGCTGAGAGACTTTACCTCCCACAAACCATCGGTACAGTGTATTTTGGTGGGATTGCTATAGATGGAAGTGTTCCTATGGTTTAATAGCTGTCACCAGGGGTAATAAAACCACTGTAAAGAAAGTAGAACAATTAATTACAAAGAAAATTCAAAATTAAACCAACTACCCCCAAAGTCAATCAAGGGATAGAAAAAGAGCACAGAATATGATACGTAATATATAAAGAATGGAGGAGGAAGAAAAAGGAGGAGAAAAAAAGAACCTTTAGATTGTGTTTGTAACAGCATAATAAGTGAGTTAAGTTGGACTCTTAGATAGTAAGGAACTTAACCGTACACCTTTGGTAACCAAGAATCTAAAGCCTGCAATGGCAATAAGTACATACCTATCAATAATCACCCTAAATGTAAATGGTCTGAATGCACCAACCAAAAGATACAGAGTCAATGAATGGATAAAAAACAAGACCCATGTATATGCTGCCTACAAGAGATTCACTTCAAACCCGAAGACATACACAGACTAAAAGTGAAAGAATGGAAAAAGATATTTCATACAAATAATAGGGAGAAAAATGAAGGAGTTGCAGTACTTGTATCAGACAAAAGAGGCATCAAAACAAAGAAAGTCACAAGACACAAAGAAGGACATTACATAATGATAAAGGGGTCAATCCACCAAGAAGATATAACCATTATAAATATCTATGCACCCAACACAGGAGCACCTACATATGTGAAACAAATATTAACTGAATTAAAAGGGGAAATAGAATGCAATGCATTCATTCTAGGAGACTTCAACACTCCACTCACTCCAAAGGACAGATCAACCAGACAAAACAGAAGCAAGGAGACAGAGCCTCTGAACAACACATTAGAACAGATGGACTTAACAGGCATCTACAGAACTCTACACCAAAAACAGCATAATACACATTCTTCTCAAGTGCACTTGGAACATTTTCAAGAACAGATCATATACTAGACCACAAAAAGAGCCTCACTAAATTCAAAAACATTGAAATTGTACCAACCAGCTTCTCAGAGCACAAAGGTATGAAACTAGAAATAAATTCCACAAAGAAAATGAAAAATTCCACAAACACATGGAGGCTTCACAACATGCTCCTAAATAATCTATGGATCAATTACCAAAGAAAAACAGATATCAAGCAATATATGGAGGCAAATGACAACAATAATTCAAAACTGCAAAATTTGTGGGATGCAGCGAAGGCTGTGCTAAGAGGAAAGCATATTGCAGTAAAGGCCTACCTCAGAAAAGAAGAATAATCCCATATGAACAGTCTAAACTCACAATTAACAAAACTAGAAAAAGAACAAATTAGGTCCAAAGTCAGTGGAAGGAGGGACATAACAAAGATTAGAGCAGAACTAAATAAAATCGTGATGAATAAAACAATAGAAAGAATCAATGAAAGCAAGAGCTGGTTCTTCAAGAAAATAAACAAAACAGATAAACCCCTAGTACAGACTTTTTAAGAAAAATATAGATTCTACACACATAAACAGAATCACAAATGAGAAAGGAAAAATCACTACTGACACCACAGAAATACAAAGAATTATGAGAGAATACTATGAAAAATTATATACTAACAAACTGGATAACCTAGAACAAATGAAATACTTCCTAGAAAAATACAACCTTCCAAGGCTGACACAGAAAGAAACAGAAAATCTGAATAGACCAATTACCAGCAATGAAATTCAACTGGTAATCAAAAAACTACCTATGAACAAATTTCTGGACGAGATAGCTTCACCAGTGAATTTTATCAAAGATTTAGTGAAGATTTAATACCCATCCCCCTTAAAGTTTTCCAAAAAGTAGAAGAGGGAATACTTCCAAACTCATTCTATGAGGCCAGCATCACTAATACGAAAACAAGGCAAAAACACAACAAAAAAAGAAAATTATAGGCCAATATCCCTGATGAACATAGATGCAAAAACACTCAACAAAATATTAACAAACCAAATTCAAAAATATATCAAAACAATCATCCACCATGATCACGTAGGATTTTTTCCAGGAATGCAAGGATAGTACAATATTAGAAAATCCATCAACATCATCCACTGCATCAACAAAAAGGACAAAAACCACATGATCATCTCCATAGATGCTGAAAAAGCATTCAACAAAATTCAACAACCATTCATGATAAAAACTCTCAACAAAATGGGTATAAAGGGCAAGTACCTCAACATAATAAAGGCCATATATGACAAACCCACAGCCAACATTATACTTAACAGCAAGAAGCTACAAGCTTTTCCTTTAAGATTGGGAACAAGACAAGGAGGCCCACTCTCCCTGCTTTTATTCAACATAGTTCTGCAGGTCCTAGCCACGGCAATCAGACAACAAAAGAAATAAAAGGCATCCAGATTGGCAAGGAAGAAGTTATACTGTCACTGTTTGCAGATGACATGATATTGTACATAAAAAACCTTCCAAGGAATCCACTCCAAAACTCCTAGAACTAATACCTCAATTAAGCAAAGTTGCAGGATCCAAAATTAATATGCAGAAATCTGTTGCAATCCTATATTCTCTTGAACTAACAGAAAGAGGAATGAAGAAAACAACTCCTATACAACTACATCAAACAGAATAAAATACATAGGAATAAACCTAAACAAGGAGGTGAAAGACCTATACCCTGAAAACTATAAGACACTCATGACAGAAATTAAAGAAGATAGCAATAAATGGAAATATATCCAATGCTCATAGACAGGAAGAGTTAATATTGTTAAAATGGTCATCCTGCCTAAAGTAATCTACAGATTCAGTGCAATTGAATTGGTATCAAAATACCAACAGCATTCTTCAATGAACTAGAGCAAGTCATTCTATAATTCATATGGAACCATAAAAGACCCCAAATAGCCAAAGCAATCCTGAGAAGGAAGAATAAATCTGGGGGGATTACAACTTCAAGCTGAAGAGCTCTCTGACCTCGAGCTCTACTACAAAGCCACAGTAATCAAGACAATTTGGTACTGGCACAAGAACAGACCCATAGCCCAATGGAACAGACTAGAGAGCCCAGATATACACGCAAGCATATATGGTCAATTAATATATGATAAAGGAGCCATGGACATACAATGGGGAAATGACAGCCGGTTCAAAAACTGGTGTTGGCAAAACTGGACAGCTACATGCAAGAGAATGACACTGGATTATTGTACAACCCCATACACAAAAGTAAACTTGAAATGGATCAAAGACCTGAATGTGAGTCATGAAACCATAAAGCTCTCAGAGGACAACATAGGCAAAACTCTCTTGAATATAAATATGAGCAACTTTTTCCTGAATGCACCTTCTCAAGCAAGGGAAACAAAAGCAAAAATGAACTCATGGGAGTACATCAAGCTAAAAACCTTCTCTACAGCAAAGGACACCGACAGCAGAACAAAATGCACCCCACAGAATGGGAGAATATATTTGTAAATGACATATTTGAAAAGGGGGTTAACATCCAAAATAACTCTCACACCTCAACACCCAAAAACAAATAACAAAATTAAAAAATGGGCAAAGGATATGAACAGACAATTCTCCAAAGAAGAAATTCAGATGACCAACAGGCACATGAAAAGATGCTCCACATTGCTAATTATCAGGGAAATGCAAATTAAAACCACAATGATATATCACCTCACACCAGTTAGGACAGCCAACATAGAAAACACTAAGAACAACAAGTGATGGCAAGGATGCAGAGAAAGGGGAACCCTCCTACACTGTTGGTGGGATTGTAAACTAGTTCTACCATTATGGAAAGCAATATGGAGGTTCCTCAAAAAACTAAAAATAGAAATATCATTTGAACCAGGAATTCCACTCTTAGGAATCTACCCTAAGAATGCAGGAGCCCAGTTTTAAAAAGACAGATGCACCCATATATTTATTGCAGCACTATTTACAACAGCCAAGAAATGGAAGCAACCTAAGTGTCCATCAGTAGATGAATAGATAAAGATGATGTGGTACTTATACACAATGGAATACTATTCAGCCATAAGAAAAAAACAAATCCTATCATTTGCAACAATATCAATAGAACTGGAGGATATTATGCTCAGTGAAATAAGCCAGGTAGAAAACAACAAGTGCCAAATCATTTCCCTCATTTGTGGAGTATAACAACGAAGCAATACTGAAGGAAGAAAACAGCAGCAGACTCACAAACTCCAAGAAGAGACTAGAGTTTACCAAAGGGAGGGGTGGGGAAGGGCAGGTTGTGAGGGGGGGAGAAGAGGATTGAGGGGTATTATGCTTACTACACATGGTGTGGGGTATATCATGGGGAAGAGAGTGCAGCACATAGAAGACAAGCAGTGACTGTGGCATCTCACTACACTGATGGACAGTGACTGCAATGGGGTATGTGTGGTGCTCGATAATATGGGTGAATGTAGTAACCACTTTGTTTTTCATGTGAAACCTTCACAGAGTGTATATCAATGACATCTTAATAAAAATAAATAAAGATAAAGACAAATTCTGGAAAGCCATTTGGGAGTCATATGCATATAGATGATTGTTTTAAGTCTACAGAATGGTAGAAGCACCTACACAGAGAAAATTGTAATGTTAATCATATCAATCCTACAAATGAGGGATAGCAATGATTTTACTAATTCACTTACCATCCAGAAGATTAAGACCAAAAAACTATATGAAAGTCACCTTAAAAATATTGTTTAGCAGAACATGTCATTCTTTTTAGGTAAAAATCAACAAAGTGGGCATAATAACTGAGTGAGCGCAGCATACAAAAAATAAACCTTTATTCAAATGGCAGAGTTAAAGTAGGAAGTTAAGAAAAACACGACATATACCAGAGTCAACTACTACTCTCTTCTCCACTCCTTCACAGCAGCTAACAAGTAATTAACAATTCACCAGCTCAGGAGGTAATGTTTATCAAATCCTCTTCAGGTAATTCCTTTAAAACTAGATGTCTTTATCCCATTACATTAGTTATTTCACAACTAGAAAGGGCAGATGGCTTCTTCCAAAATTGAATGACACACTTCTTAGCAATGTCAGTGATGGGATTCACGTTGTTTAGGAGGGAAAAAACAAAACTATCCAGACTTTAAAAATCCATGTGCCCAGAAAATCAATCCCACTTAAAATCCTGAAGATATATGGATTTTGATAATTCAGTAGATTCCACTTAAAAATAGTCTTCATTTTCATGATACAGATATTAATTAGAACATGGCATAATTTCAAGATAAACAGAAACACATTTGAAAACTGTTCCTACCCTCCCCCGCCCAAACCCCAATAAGCATCTATCAGCATATTCTAGAAAGCAAAGCTTCTCCATGCAAATGTCCACCAGAAACAACCACCACCACCTGTTCCTAAAATAGCTAGTGACAAACAGAAGGGCAGCGAGCAGCTGGAGAGGCGACTAGCACCCTTTGCAGGGAGGGCTCTACAACTACTGGCATGCAGCGACCATCAAGCAGTTGACGGAATCACAGGCAGAGGCTACCTTAAAGGGACTGAATGCTCCAAGCAAAAAGCCCAATTCCTAGCTCATCTCAGTAAGAGCTTTCTCAGTGAGAAAGAATTCTACCACATAAAGGACTAAGGTTTGTAACAAAGAAAACTCTCAGGAACAAACAGCAATTACAAAGGCTAAGTTCTTCCACAAATGAAAAACCTATGTACACTTTAGAGATAATTAAATATGCTCCCTATTTACATTGAAAAAAAAATAAAAGCAGTACTTTTCCTTAGTTTGTTCCATTACATAATCTTTAACATACTAATCAGATGATAAGAATATTGTCCTCTACTTAGAACTCAAAAACAGGGCACTTCCAAATGGGGTTATTTTACCCTACACTGAAGAGAGAGCTTTGGCTCTAATTATATATAGATAGATAGATTAGCAGGTATACAGATTATTTCCAATTTGTAAAATCCTACAGTTTGGCTCAGGGTAATGACTCATTTGTCTAATTAGAGAATTTATTATGCATTCTTCTGTTTTCATTGTTTTTGCTTTTTCTTTCTTAGAATATCAGTATTATCATTTAAAAAAATTGGGTCTATCTCCAACAAAAGTTAAAGACAATGAAGGTACTCTGGAAATAAGCAGAAATTTTAATTAAATAGGTCGCTGGCATAATTAAACATCTTAGAACAGTTAAAGATAAAATATTTAGTAAGTCAAAAGAAGATCATCTTAAAATGTTCCTTCCATAAAGAACAGATATTATAAAGAAGAACATTAGAGATCCAGCTTAATCAAGGATATTCATGGAAGTAAAGTACATTACATCATCTATTTCATCAATGATAATGTTTTAGAACATACTAGACATACAGAGTCCTTATACTGTATATTTTCCAGGACAATTTTAAAATCAAATGCTTTGTATCCATAAATACATTCATACTTGTCAAACTTTATAAACCTAATTTTGGTTGAGATATGATGATAAAGTTATATTAATTCAAAATAGTGCAGCTTTATTCAAACCTAACTTCAATGTTACAATTGTGGTTAACAGAAATCCACAGTATGTACAGCCTTTTACTTGTCTGGGTTGGTCCAGAGAAACATTTTTGGCATTGTTCATTAAATTTTTTTTGAAAATTCATATTTGTTTTCTATTACTAAAAAATGGGGAGAGGCAGCAAGTTTAAAAGCAAAAAGGAAAAGAGAATACCTTTTCAGTTAAAAGTTATTGGATTATTTAATAGACTAGAGAGAAATCAGCAAACTATGGCCAAAAGGTCAAATACAAGGCCATTGCCTGTTCCCGTCAACAGTTCTGTTGGAACACAGCCATGCCCATTTGTTTATTTATTATCTATAGCTGTTTTCATTCGAGTGGCAGAGTTAAGTAGTTGCAAAGATTGAATGACCACAGTGTAAAATGTTCACTGTCTGGCCCTTTACAGAAAAAAAAATTTGAGGGTCCCTGCTCTAGGCCTTTTAAGATATAACAGAAAATTTCTACATTAGTGCTAAGTTAAATAACATTTGTTTTGCCTAATTTATTATTTAACATGCACTGTTCAAGTGTTATCAGCGTCCTATTAAGTTAAGGTTTAGCTTTAGTTGCTGTGTTCACTGAGGTTTCCCATGTACAAACCACTATACAGGGAAGAAGCTGTGAAGGTTAGCTTTAGATTAGCAAAGACGATATTCCCATCAGATTTGCTTGTTGCCTATTTTTCTTATATTGCTGTAAAAATTACCATTTCGGAGTCACTGTGAGAGGCCTGACCCAGGCTGGGTACAGACCCTAGCTCAGAGTGAGAAGCTTGGTCAAGGGAGAGAAGGGGCTCAATAATGTCATCGTAATCATCTTCCTCTGTATCCCCCTCCCCTTCAGCAAAAGTACCTCTAGTCAAGAAATCGGAGCGCGTCCGCGCCATTCGAGCTTTCTTTTTATGGGCCGGTCTGGCAACCTGCTTGACCAAATGATAAAACAAATAACACAACAATGTTTTGTCTTGGTATTTTTGGAGATGATGCCAATGGAAAACATTAGAGAGCTGATGAATTTCTTGAAACATCCCTCCACCCCACAGTGCTTTTTCCACTATATAACCAAAAACAATCCATATACATTACTCTAGACAATGGATAAGAATGGAAGCTAAATCTACACTGGTTTTTCTCTGTAGCCAAGCAAGTCATCCTCCACTGCCATAAGTCACCAAAGTCACTTGCACAAATTGCTTTCTTTTCCTAGCAACATCTTTTTTGTAAATATAATCTGGGTTTTTACACACCATTCCCCGCTGAAGTATGCCTCCCCAAGTATAACAAACTTAACTCGTGGTCTCTTTCCCTATAAACATTTGGGAGTAAATGGTAGATGAGGTGCTCTACCTACAAGAATAATTTTTTTCCAAAATAGCTTGCATCTATTTTGATGAATAGAAGATAGATAAACAAAATTCCATACTTACCTCTCCTTGGCCCGGCCCAGTTAATTTCATAGGTTTCCAAGCTGGTTCATCTCGTTTGTAGAGGTGAGGATTTCCAATGTTCAAGGCTTCCTTATTGACACTTAGGATAAAACAACAGGATTACATTTCAATTCCTAACAGATATCCTATGGCATCAGTTTTAAAGTACAGCAATGAAATACAGTTTAAAAAGCCAGGTCAAAAAATGCTAGCAAATTCCATAAATATTTCCAGACCTTATTCAATTACCAAAACAATAAGTCAAATTTTTTCTGCTTACTCAACTGATACTATTATCAAGAATTTACATGTCTGATTGAAGTACTAGAGGCCCTGACCTGATAATCACTGGGTATATTCCACTATGATGACACATTTAAGAATAGTAGCAGAAATTGTTTCAGAAATGAAATGGATTTAATGATAAGAAAGGTAAGACTACAAATCCCCAAATCTTCAAAATTAGTCTTCAAGGGGCCTTTTACTTTAATCATTATAAAATACCTGATAAGTAGCTATCCAGTGATGAGGATCTCATTGTTTTGTTTTATACTGAATTGGTTCCTATGCTTACCAAATTTTCTTTCTGAAATCTCTGTAGCATTTATTTATTGTTTTAGTTTCAAAACCTGAGGTTGTACAGAATAAAATCAACACCAAGATAAGAAATTGTTATCAAGCTAAAAGAAGTATGCCCCAAATGATACAGATGGTACAGTGTTAGATTGTGATAATTTAATTGTGCCTGAATAACCTCATGATATATGACTGCTTTATCATTAAGTTCTGTGTAGAAATGGGTGTCAGTGTCTGACAAAAATCTGAACAGAATCCGCACTTTCATGACCTCAATTACCTCTATTAACTCAGTACCACGAATCTTAAGACTGAACAGCACAGTGCCAATCTGTCCTTGGCAGAACTGTCAGCTCACTGAGAATCCTCTCATCTTCCAGCACAGTGCTAGGTCTAATGTAGACACTGACTTATAATACGAGTTGACAGACTAATTGCTCTTTTATTCAAAATTTTTCAATTTAATTTTTATAAGTGAAGGCTGAAGAGCCATTAGAGGTTATCTTATGTCCCTAAACAAACCTAAATCCATAAAAACAAATCTTTCTTAGCTAAAGCCTTCTCAGAGATTTCCTTTTTTTTTTTTTAACCAGTATATGATCAGACCTAACAATCCTAAGTTGTCCTAAAAGATTCCCCTTTGGCTATTAAAATCTCTCTTGCCACAGTTGAGCCTATTGGCCTCTGATTTGTTCTCCAAAGAGAGAAACAATTAACAAGACCTTTGATAGCACTCGACCATCCTAACAAATTTTTTAACTCTCGGCATTTTCTTTAGATTTCTCTTTTAATGTCCTCCCTCATTAACCAGATAAAGACCACTGCGTACTTATCACCACTATGGCACTGACAGAACACTGATGTTACCTGCCAATCATAAGACCCAGTGCTGACTCCTAATCATGAAACTCAAGTTCTAGTCACAGTTTTTCTCTAAACATGTGACCTTGAACAAGTCACTTCCCCTTTTTGGGCCCCTGCCAATCATCCATAATATGTGGGAATGGACTAGATAATTTAGAAATACCAACATTTATGATTCTATAAAATGCTAAAGTTTCTAAGTATTACTGATAGAATAAGAGAAAATTTGTAGGATAATTTTACTTAAGATTACACATAAATAAGCTACTATATAATTTTGAAGACAAGTAGAGCTTGAGGAGATAAAGCAAGCTAGATCAAACAGACCTCAGATTATCTTGGAAAAATTATAAAAGGAGTAATTCACAAGGTTTGTTTTTAAAATCTACAAGCCTTCTACAAAACAGATTTATGGATCCAACCACACACACATCACATATCACCAAGTTAATCAGAATGACAGG
The DNA here is from genome assembly GCF_040802235.1 of Manis javanica. Classification (NCBI taxonomy): domain Eukaryota; kingdom Metazoa; phylum Chordata; class Mammalia; order Pholidota; family Manidae; genus Manis; species Manis javanica. The sequence continues at coordinate 119,988,635 of NC_133163.1, forward strand.
AAACTATGTTTTTGACACTCTTTGATGGGTTTATATGCTACAGAGTCACTGAACTTCTGGGCAATCTCTAGGTTAATGGGCAGGAATAGGATCAAGCTGCCATTTAGTCAAACTGCATTTTATACTGCACAGAAATTCTTAGTGGAAAAATAAAATATAAATGATCTTTTCCTCATATTTTCAAAGAGTTTCTATAAAATGTATGCAATTTTCAAGACTGAAAGATTTAAAAGCTCAGGCAATGATAAGAAAGAAAAAGTTATTTTCATAGTTCAGGTGAAACAATGTTTTTAGCCATTTATCATTTAAATAGTGATATTCTCCCACAGGAACTGAAAACTACTGTATGCAAAGACTTGATATAAATATCTTAAATTTCATCAAACTTGTTTTTATGTACAAATTAAAAAATGTTTTTCTCATGGCTAATAAAGAAAACTTAAAATATAAAGAACTTTCAATTAGATGAGGCATCCACAGTAGTTATATTCTTAGAAACTGAAGTAGAGCGGGTAAGGGGAAAAGGGCAGATGTTGTTCAATGAGTACTGAGAGTTTGTCTTGCAGGATGAAAAAGTTCTAGAGATCCACTGCAAAACTCGTTAACACTACTGTACTGTCCATGTAAAAATGGTTATTAAGATTGAAAAGTTTATGCTATGTGCTTTCCACCACATATGAAAGTATAAATAACTTCAGTAAGGTATAAAGGTCAACAACTGTGACAAGGCACATTAACTTTAAAGCCTAACATTAATAAGCTAGGACTGCTACACCTAACAGCTCCAGAGCAACCAGTATTTGCTGATTGCCTACTATGTTTATAGGCACTATATTGCCTTTCACAAAAGGCTTTTCACTTAATGGGGAAGAACCAAAAACTCTATTTGTACTTAGCCAAAGATTCCTAGGGTAAAATTATATCCAATTTCATGTGGCTAATGGAGTCAATGAGCAGTAAATTTTTTTACACAGAGAAAATGGTTGATTTAAGTAGCACCCATATAAATGTTGAGGCACATATAGACACCTTAATAAAATTCTCCAAAGTTTCCCATTCATAGATAAAAATAAATAAAATTTCACTTACAGGGAAATATTCATATTGTCCTTTGGCATGAAGAAAATGGCCCCAGTAGTACCATCTCTGGAAGGGTCATCAGATTTGTGACTATAAGACTGAGATGGCCTAAGCTGTTCTCTTTTTGAAATGCGATTATTACTGAACTTACAGGCTACATTCAGTTGGGTGGCTGTTGTGTCTGTCACAGATAATTCCTTGATAGAACTAGGCTGGCATGAGCCTCCTCTTTTTTCAAAGAACAGAGTGACAGGTTGGTCCTTCAGGGGTAAGTGAGCAGAGGGACTGTCCTCTGCAGCAAACGCTGTACCTTTCACAGCTGATGGAGTCCCTTGTACCCTGGGCTCTTCCCTATGCGAGGAGTTCAGGATGAGCAGAGAGGATGGCCTTTCTCCTCTTCGCTTTGGCTGGCGCAGAGAGGACTCCCCGGGTCTGGGCTTTTCCATCGTCTTGAAGGTTTTTCGCTCCTTCTCTAGAATATCTGTTTGCTGGCGTATCTGCTCCATCAGCTCTTTTTCATTCTGCTGCTGCAACTGCTTCTGCCTTTCCTCCTTCTCAGTGTTCAGCTTTTCTAACTTTTTAAACAGGCTGTTAGAAGACTCTGTATTCAAAGAAGCAATAAGCTGATTTTCTCCTGAGAGGTGGTACTTCCTTGCTTCCCGGCTGATACCCAAAGTAAGAGCTGAATGTGTTTGCTCACTTTCCAACAGTTTGTTTCTCTGTATACTTGTGTCTAGTTGGGAACTTATTTTCAGTGGGTCTTGCTGGGGAATATAAAAAAATGTAGGCAGACTATTTGAAATGAAGGAGTCTCTCAGGTGGGGCTTACAAGAAATAGATTCAGAATTACAAACCAGTTTTTCCTTCATAGTCCCATTCTTCAAATGCACTGAGCCAGAGGATGTCCCCTTTTGAATTACTGTGTGACTATTACTTTTGCTTGAGACACCAAGGGCATTGTCCTGTGATTCAAATTTTGGACTGCTAGATATCTTGGGTGATAGAAACTGCAAGTCTCCTTCATCTAAAGCTATAGACTCTTGTTTGTTCTTCTGACTTTCCTCGCAGCTCAGAAGTTCCAAACTTCCTTGAGAGCTTTCACTATCAGGTGTACCTTCCAGAGACTGAAGGCCCTCAGGAATCAGTTCTGTAGACCATCTGCGCTCCTCTGAAGGAGACGTGCTACCAAGAGAACGGACTTTCAGCAACTCTAAACTAAATATAGCTTGCTCTAGTTCTCTCATTCTCCGACTTTCTCTTTTGGCCCGACCTACTCTTTTCTGGTGGAGATCCTCCAAGGACTTGGGTCTCTCTCTCACAATCACGTCTTCCTGCAAGTCCACACCACTATGGCTTCTGGCTCTCTCCTGTCGCTTATCTGGGGACTCCTTCAAGAAGTCCATTGAACTTTCATGGCAAATTTGATTACTCTCTATCACGTATTTACATTCCTCTACGGCTTTTACTCTGTTGTCAAAGGAACAATCCTCCCATTCTGAAGGGTCTGAGCCCTGAATTTCCAAAGCTCCAAAAGGCTCAATATTTGTCAATCCAAGTTCTAGTTTTGTTTCTCTTAGTCTTTGTTCTTTTAAGGCTTTAAACCTATATAAAAACATTTTTAAAAATGAGTGAGAGATATCTCTTGGTTATCACTGTGGAAAATATATTCAGAGAATTTAAGAAAAAAATGGAAAGTCTCCAAAATTTCTTTTTATAATACCCAAGTCTTTCTTAAACTAACTTAAATGTGCATTTCCTCAGTCTATTTCCATGAGTGAGATAGTTTATTAAGTGTACTATTCCTAACTGGGCATTCTAGTCAAAATATAAATTAACTCAAAAGTAAAGCTCTCATTGTAATAATTTCCTTATTTTAAGGTAAACTTTAAAAATGGAATTAAAGTTTCTGAATGTAAAAACAGCCGAATATTGCAAAATTTTAAAGACCAGAACCAATAAAAATTAACTCTTAGCAGTTATAAAAACAGACCATGTAGATTTTCAATCCAATTTAACTCAATAAACACTTAACTTCTCTTATATGCCACACAAAGTAGGTTAAAATTGCTAAGAGTATCACACTTTAGTAGAGAAGACAAATGCACATACCCAATTCTAATACAAGTTAGGCAAATGTTGGAGCAAAGGTATCAACAAATTACTTGGGAAGAAAGGAGTAATTTTTATAGCAACAAAAATTACCTTTGTCTTGCTTTGAATCCTCTACATACTGACTGCAAAAGGATAATTCTGTTCCTTTGCTCTTGATACCTCTTACTTTCCCTGCAGCCTTTCCATCTGGCCTGTATGCAAACAGCAGCCGTGTGTCTCCGCCTGCAGTGTTCCCTCCATCTCTGCTGGATGATGGTGGCCGCGGTCCGGAGCTCCAAATACCGCTGCCTCTCTAAGTGAGCACGCCAGGAAGCTTGGAGAAGAGTGGCTGCACGGACCATAAGTAAAGCATCCTTCTGCACAGCTGCATCTCTGACTTGCTTCTGATTTAGATAATTCCTCCAGAATCGCTGTGGAGAAGACGAAACAACAGAAATTGCTGTCCTATTTGATATAACATTTTCACAGAAATAGGAAAAAAAGAATAAATTTCTTATGTCACAAGCAGAGCTTAAGTGTCTAAATGGCTGCTAAGTTGTAGGTGATTAAGAAAAAGTTTTCTTTTCAGATATGCTTGGCTAAAACAATTTTTAGATAATATAACCTCAATGAATTTAAGTATAGAACTTAAAATAATTTTATATTTTTTGTTGCTCTCATGCCCTACAAATTAATTTTAACATTATATTATCATGATATAATTTGGCGATATTATTGGGTTTAAGGTCAACATGCACACATTTCAAAGATTAAGATACTAAAGATTTTCTTGTAAAAACAGAAAAAGTCCTATGGAGGACAGCAATCATATAAATCAATGAAGGAGAAAATAAAACACATAAATGTGAAATAAGGTACCTATTATCCCAGATGAGTACATAAGAACAACATGCCTCTCAAATATCACTTAGAAAACTATGAAATAAAAAAACTACATCAACAAAATTTAAGGCACATAACTCCTAATTATACCTCATAAAACATTATTACTATAAATACAATTTAATTTAAATTTAACTCCATCAATATATAGTAATAGTCTATTATAAGCCAGGTAATCTGTTGGGCACTTTTTGAACATTTAAAAAATGAGAAGGACATATTCTCATCACTGAAGTAGTTTACATTCTTATTTAAATTTTTCACAGTAAAATAGTTCTGGTTACTAAAACAAAGGCCAAATAAACTAGCGAATTTCATGCAAGGAATTCTTTGCTTCCCACCTGGATAATAATGGATGCCTGTCTCAGATGGAGGAAATGCTGCCTGCACAGCAAGACCCTGAACCACTGCTGCAAAGATAAGATTCTACGGAGCACCTCTTGGTGAAGAAGATCTTGTAGGTGCTGTCGTTCCTGCTCCTTTAGGAACACCTACCAGAAGAAAGAAAGATGAGTAATAAGAAATGAGAAATTTTATGAATCATCCTTTCTGTGGTTAAGTTTTAGAGAAGAACAATACAGTGGCAGATGGGTCAAAGAAGGACTAACAAATATTTCTGTCAGTTTATCCAAAGCAGTCATTCTCAAATTGGAAAGGAGCCATTAGAAATCCGAAGAGAAAATAGAAAGCTGAAGATGAATACAAAAACCCCAATGCCAGAGACTGTCATACATTATTCCTTTGGGAAATTCACTGCCATCATGAGCCAACTTACTACTGATAATGTGTAGTATTTTTCAAGGACATTGCAATGGGGGAAAAAAGGCTGAAGTTTGAGCATGACAGTAAACCAAATAGAATAGGCTTTTTGAAACCCAGTATTCATCAAAGGCTTTTTGCTGTACAAAGCTATTAATGAGTTTGCTTATTTATTCCTTCATTCCCTTAATAAATCTTTAGGGATGCAGGGGATACAAAGATAACTTAACAGAGTCCTCTTAGAAATGGGATTTGCAATTCACTCTTAAGAACAGGCAGATATGAAAAACTGTATATATTTAAGGTATACGATGTGATGTTTTGATGTACACCTACATGGTGAAATGATTACCACTATCCATCACCTCCCATTTTTCTCAAAAAATATTTTTAATTAAAAAAAAAAAGCAGATAGATTTTGATACCCAAAGAGAAAAACAGTACGCTAATAAGGGCAAGAGCAGAGGACTCCACCTGAGCAGAACAAGCAGTTGAAAATAATACTAAAGGCATGTATAGGGGACACTAAAACAATTATTCTTCATAAAGAAGATATGAGGTAATGTGAACTTACAGTATGGAGGCTCTTGAAGAAGACAAAGATGTTTGAATGTAATGAGCAGGAGTTGACATAAAGAGAAAGTATATTAAGGTGATTTTGATATATTATCAGTAGAGTTAAATGAAAGGACAAATAGACTGGAATCAGGTAAGGGATCTGTTTACTAGAAGAGAAATATAAGTGAGGGCTAAAGAAAGGAACTAAAATGGAAGCAGTAGGAATGAAGATAAAGGGTGAGATGTGAGAATCATTTGTAAGGAAAAAAAAGAAACACAACCTTGTAAAACAATTAAAGTGAAGGGTAAGCCAAATATGATTATGGTGTCTAGCCTAAGAAACTACAAGGATGGCAGAGAAAGAAAAGAGTTTATAAATTAAGGACAGCAGTGGAATCTGGTACGGTCACTTTAGGCAAATTGAGTTGGGGATCACAACAGAATACCTAGGGAGAGATGGTTTTTACTTGGAGAAAATTATAAATAGAACTAAAGCTATTGATTAATACTAACTATATTATTAAGTAAAAGTATTTATACCTATTCAATTTACTTATGATAATCTGGTACACTACCTTTTTTATAAACATTGTCATAGGCAAAGATTACTGTTATTATTTAAATACAAAAATGTACCCAATTTTGACAAGACTGTATATATTATATTTACCATGGATTTTCCAACTTGATAATTATCTGGATTAAGATTTATTTTCCTGAAGAAATCCTGAATGTTAAATTTGGATGGAATAATATTTCGGGGAAGAAGCACATGGAAGTGGCTCACAAAATCCTAAAAAAGGAAAAGAAAAAGTTGTAAAATCAGAAGAGAACTGCATGTAAACACAATCCTGAACTAGCTAATTGTTCTTTTATTGATTCCTTTCTCATCTTTTAAAAAGAATGAAACCAATAAATTATTTCTTAATTTAAAATATTAAAAAAGGTTAATTTATAAAATGGGGAGGAGGAGGTAGTTCAACATATTGTTATCACAGAGAATGGAAGAAGAAAAGGGGCAGAAACTAATTATTCCTTTTGAAAAAACTGTATTAAAGACCAAATAAAAAGTTATTTAACAAGAATCTCAAGTTTTTAGCAGAAAAATAAGCAAAGGTGTCAGCTATAATAGTGTGTAAATGAGAATGAAGCATGCCCTTCCAGAAACACCAAAGACCTGCTTAGCTACTGAAAAGCTTCAATATAATTTCTACACTAAGAGCAGCAGTAGCTGATGAAAATAGAAGTGAACCTTGGTGGCACATTCCTATGAAAGAAAATCCTGCTGAAAAAATGGCAGGGAAGACCAAATGGAATTCTTTGTTGTGAACTAGATAGTTCTAAATTTAAATACTTCAATTACTAAGGTAATCAGTGTAAAGAACTGCTATGTTATGAATAAACTTAGTATCAACAAACATTAGATCAACAGGAATATCCAAGTACTGGAATCTATTACAACACAAGCTTAATGATGAGATAGCTACCATTCAATGGAAGTGAGTAATCTATATTGCTCTTCAATTCTGTAAACAAAAGATGGAATGACAAGGAAGAATTAACAGAAATAAACAAGTGAGCCCCAAATAAAAAAGAAGCAGACATAGAAATAATTTACTTGATGTCATATATGTTTAAATATCACTGTAAAATCATTACCTGGAAAGAATATTTACAACTGTATCCTGATTGGCGAATTCGAACTGTCTCCAGCATCCCAGTGTACCGAAGCTGTCTAAGTACCAAGGAATCATTGAACCTTAATGGTAGCTAAAACAAAGCACATGAAAAGAGACTGATTAACCCAGAAGAGTAGAACTCTGAATTAATACTTGCCTTTAAGTATGGTTAATTTTTTAGTATCTGGGGATTGACTGGAAGTTGTCAACTGGTTAAGATATAGCCCCAACTGGTAACTTTAGAAAAGCACTAACTACCAGACACTAGGGAAAAAGAACAACCAGGCCTCTAGGCTCCTAGGTACAGTTCTTAGAGGGAAAGGACTTTCAAAGCTCAAAAAGAATACAGTTGCCCACAGAGAAGACCACAGTATAATCACTATATAATCTGTAACAATAAAGAATCCACTCTAAAACTACTAGATCTAATATCTGAATACAGCAAAGTTGCAGGATACAAAATTAATAAGCAGAAATCTGTTGCATTCCTATATACTAACAATGAACTAGCAGAAAGAGAAATGAAAACAATTCCATTCACAGTTGCATCAAAAAGAATAAAATACCTAGGAATAAACCTAACCAAGGAAGTGAAAGACCTATATTCTGAAAACTACAAGACACTCATGAGAGAAATTGAAGAAGATACCAATAAATGGAAACATCCCATGCTCATGGATAGGAAGAATTAATACTACCAAAATGGCCATCCATCCTTCCTGAAGCTATCTACAGATTTAATGCAATTCCTATCAAAATACCAACGGCATTCTTCAATGAACTAGAGCAAATCATTCTAAAATTCATATGGAACCAGAAAAGACCCCAAAAAGCCAAAGCAATCCTGAGAAGGAAGAATAAAGCTGGGGGGATTATGCTCCCCAACTTTAAGCTCTACTATAAAGCCACAGTAACCAAGACAATTTGGTACTGGCACAAGAACAGACCCATACATCAATGGAACAGACTAGAGAGCCCTGATATAAACCCAACCATATATGGTCAATTAATATACAATAAAGGAGCCATGGACATACAATGGGAAAATGACAGCCTCTTCAACAGCTGGTATTGGCAAAACTGGACAGCTACATGCAAGAATGAAACTGGATTATTGTTTAACCTCAAAGTGGATCAAAGACCTGAATGTAAGTCATGAAACCATAAAACTCTTAGAAAAAAACATAAACAAACATCTCCCGAATATAAGCATGAGCAACGTCTTCCTGAATGCATCTCCTCAAGCAAGGGAAACAAAAATGAACAAATGGGACTACATCAAACTAAAAATCTTCTGTACAGGAAAGGACACCACCAACAGAACAAAAAGGCATCCTACAGTATGGGAGAGTATATTTGTAAATGACATATCCAACAAGGGATTAACATCCAAAATATATAAAGAACTCACATGCCTCAACACCCAAAAAGCAAATAACCCAATTAAAAAATGGGCAGAAAATATGAAGAGACAATTCTCCAATGGCCAGCATACACATGAAAAGATGCTACATATCACTAATCATCAGAGAAATGCAAATTAAAATCACAATGAGATATCACTTCACACCAGGAAGGATCACCAGCATTAAAAAGATTAAGAACAAATGCTGGCAAGGATGTGGAGAAAGGGGAACCCTCCTACACTGCTGGTGGGAATGTAAGTTAGTTCAACCATTGTGGAAATCAATAAGGAGGTTCCTCAAAAAACTAAAAATAGAAATACCATTTGACCTGGGAATCCCACTCCTGGGAGTTTACCCAAAGAATATAACTTCTCAGATTCAAAAAGACATATGCACCCCTATGTGTATCACAGCACTTTTTACAATAGCCAAGATATGGAAGCAACCTAAGTGTCCATCAGTAGATGAATGATAAAGAAGATGTGGTACATATACACAATGGAATACTATTCAGCCATAAGAAACAAACAAATCCTGCCATTTGCAACAACATGGATGGAGCTGGAGGATATTATGCTCAGTGAAATAAGCCAGGTGGAGAAAGACAAGTATCAAATGATTTCCCTCATTTGTGGAGTGTAACAACAAAGCAAAATTGAAGGAACAAAATGGCAGCAGACTCACAGATTCCAAGAAGGGACTAGTGGTTACCAAAGGGGAGAGGTGTGGTAGGGTGGGTGGGGAAGGGGACAGAAGGGGATTGAGGGGTATTATGTTTAGTACACATGGTGTGGGCGATCATGGGCAGAACAGGTGTAGCACAGAGAAGGCAAACAGTGAATCTGTGGCATCTTACTACAATGATGGACAGTGACTGCATTGGGGTATGGGTAGGGACTTGATAATATGGGTAAATGTAGTAACCATTGTTTTTCATGTGAAACCTTCATAAGAGTATATATCAATCATACCTTAATAAAAAATTTTTTTAAATCTTTAACAAGATTAACTTACATATAGTCAAGAGTGTTTTTTTTTTTTGTTTAGATTTTACCTATAATCTGACTCAGAAAACACCTATCCCATATTACCAGTTGCCTTGGGAGCTGACAGATTCTTCTTACCGCAACTAGAAAATATTAGGAGTAGTTTATTTCCAGAGTCAGAAAAAGATGGTGGTATGAAAATGAGGCAGAAACCACCTGCAAAAGCACATTAAACACAAAAATACAGTAAATATGACTAATCTTGAGAGAGCGACCCAAAGACTTCAGAAAAGACTGACTACATCTGGGGAAAAGAGAAGACCTCACAGAAAAGGGTAAAATAGCATCTGGGGAAAAGAGAAGACCTCACAGAAAAGGGTAAAATAGCAGAGGCAAGTTCCAGCAGGACTCAAGCCCTACCTCAACCCCAGTCAACAGGCGGGAGAAAGAGAAACAGAGAGGGGAGGGAGGAGAAGCCCAGGACTGCTGAACACACAGCGCTGGAGATCAGCTCTGGGAACAGGAACCCACATTATATGGTGCTCCGGAGCTTAGTGGGGTTAGAATGCAAAGACTGGTGGAATACTGGGAGAGACTGAGATTCTAGCCACTTGTGGAGAACAAGTACACACAAACGGTCTCCTGGAACAAAAGAAAGGTGGGAACTTTGAAAGACTTCCCAGCAGCGAGAGGGGCGCTAAAGGGACAAAGATTACACAGACCTCGTTGCTCAGGAAAAAGGGCAGGTGGACAAAAACGTCCCCGCACACATAGCCCAGAAGGTTGGGAACTCACAGGGGCTTCAGATGCTCCATCCCCCTGGCTGGAAACACAACCCGAGGACCGAGGACCGAGGACCGGCACTGCAGCATACAGTCTGCTCCTTCTTCAGCCAGGAACACACTGGTCCTGCACATCTGCTGCCCCTGCCAATGTGCCAAGCCAGCTGGAGAGTGGCCAAGCCTAAGCAGCTACAGGGCTGTAGCACAGAGCTTCCTCCCTGCATGCTCAGCCCACTAAATATGGCCCTGAAAGCTGGCAATACAGACGGGAAAGCAAGAAAGAGCTCTTTCCTCCTGGCAGGCGACAGTTCTGCACAACTGCAACCCTGCCATTGCTACAGTGCTCAGCAGTTCCAGAGAGTAGAGTTTTTGAGCATTAAAAGGTGCTGCCTACACAAAGCTCTTATACCCTAGCCATCATTAAAAAAGTGAAACACCAGAAGAATTTTGTTCAAACAACATTTCAGGAAAAGATACCAGAAAGAGGGCTAAGTGAAATTGAAAGTGTCAATCTTCTTGATAAAGATTTCAAAATAAAAGTCATAAAAAGGCTCATGGAGCTAGAGAAAAATATTCAAGATTTCAGGGAGGACTTCAAGAAAGAGACAGTAACTTTGAAAAATACACTGTCGAAAATGAAACATACAAAGGAGGGATGTAAAAGTAGATTAAATGAAGTAGAGGAGATGGTAAATGAAATAGAAATTACATAACAGGAAAACAAAGAAGCTGAGACACAGACAGAAAAAAGGATCTCTAGGAGTGAAAGAATGACAAGAAAAGCGTGTGAACAATCCAAATGGAACAAAATGCGCCAGACTGCATATACCTACAGAAAAGAACAGACCACATGAAACAGGGTAACTTATCAAAGCCGTAACTGAGCAGAACCAAGCCCTTTCCCAGTGCCAGCTCACTGGCGGGAGGAAGAGAAACAGAGTGGGGAGGGGTGGAGGCCTAGGACTGCTGAATACTGAAGACTTGGAGATCTGCTCTGGGAGCACAGACCTACATTACATAGTACTGTGGGGATAAATGAGGTTGGAAAGCTAAGAGAAGCGGAATACCTGAAGAACCTGAGATTTCAGCCACTTGTGGAAAACAGGGATCCACACAGCTGCTCTGTAACAAAAGAAAGGCAGACAGTCTGAGAGACTTCCTAATAGTGAGAGGGCTGCTAATGGGGCAAAGACTGAACAAAGATTACTGTTCAAGAAAAAGGACAGGTGGAGAAAATTGTCCAGACACTATCTGCCCAGCAGATACTCAGGCACTCCATCCACCTGGCTGGCTATGCAGCTCCAAGACCCCCACTGTGATACACAGACAGCTGCACATTCCTCCAAGCAAGGCCCCACTGGCTCACAAACCAGCAGCCCCTGCCCCAGCATCAGGCCAGCTGGAGGGAAGCCTCACCTACAGCACCTACAAACACAAAGCATAGAGGTTTACACCTGTGTGCTTGGTCCATGGGTTCTGGCAGTGGAGAAAGGCACAGCAGCTGGGAAGCAAGAGACCGTTCTTTCCTCCCCCCAGGCACCAACACCACTCCCCTGCGACTCCCAACGTCACTCCAGGGGCTGAGCAGCTCCAGAGAGTAGAGCTTCGGGGCACTAGAGGGTGCTACAAAAAAAAAATGAATCGCCAAAGGAAACTGGCTCAAACCCAAATCCCACAAACAACAGAAAAAGGTTCAAGTGAAACTGAACTCCTCAATGTTCCTGAAAGAGATTTCAAGACAAAACTCATAAACATGCTCATGCAGGTACAGAAAATTATTCAAGAACTCAGGGAAGAATTCCGGATGGAGAGGCAACCATTACAGAATACAGTATCACAAATGAAACATACAATTGAGGGACTAAAAAGCAGATTAGATGTAGTGGAGGAGACAGTAAATGGAATAGAAGTTAAAGAAGAGGAATACAAAGAAGCTGAGACACAGAGAGAAAGAAGGATGTCGAGGAATGAAAGAATATTCAGAGAATGATGTGACCAAACCAACTGGAACAATATTCACATTATAGGGGTATCAGAAGAATAAGAGAGAGGAAAAGGGATACAAACTGTCTTTGAGGAGGTAATTGCTAAAAACTTCCTCAATCTGGGGAAGGAGATAGTCACTCAGGCCATGGAGATAGTCACTCAGGCCATGACGGTGCACAAATCTCCCAACACAAGGGACCCAAGGAAGGCAACACCGAGACATATAATAATTAAAATGGCAAAGACCAAGGATAAAGACCGACTTTTAAAAGCAGCCAGAGAGAGAAAAAAGATCACATACAAAGGAAAACCCATCAGGCTATCATCACATTTCTCAGCATAAACCTTAGATACCAGAAGGGAGTGGCATGATACATTTAATGCAATGAAGCAGAAGTGCCTAAAACCAAGAATGCTCTACATGGCAAGATTATCATTTAAATTCAAAAGACGGATTAAACAATTACTAGATATGCAAAAGCTGAGAGAATTTACCTCCCACAAACTGTCTCTACAGTGTATTTTGGAGGGACTGCTATAGATGGAGTGTGTTCGTAAGGCTAAATAGCTGTAACCAGAGGAAATAAAACAACAGTAAAGAAAGTAGAACAATTCATTACTAAGCAGACGCAAAATCAAATCAACTACCACCAAAGTCATTCAAGGGATATACAAAGAGTACAAAATATGACAACTAATACATAAAGAATGGAGGATGAAGAAAAAGGAGGAAAAAAAAGTACCTTTGGATTGATTGTGTTTGTAATGGCATACATACTAAATGAGTTGGATTAGACTACTTGATAGTGGGGAGGGTGCCCTTGAACCTTTGGAAACCATGAACCTAAAGGCTGCAATGGCAGTAAGTACATACCTTTCGATAATCACCCTAAATGTAAATGGCCTGAATGCATCAATCAAAAGACATAGAGTCACTGAATGAATAAAAAAACAAGACCCATATATATATGCTGCCTACAAGAGACTCACTTCAAACCCAAAGACATAAACAGACTAAAGGTGAAGGGACAGTAAAAGATATTTCATGCAACTAATAGGGAGAAAAAAGCAGGAGTTCCAGTACATGTATCAGAAAAAATATACTGCAAAAGAAAGAAAGTCACAAGAGACAAAGAAGGACATTACATAATGACAAGGGAGTCAGTCCAACAGGAGGATATAACTATTATAAATATCTATGCAGCCAAAACAGGATCACCTGCATATGTGAAACAAATACTAACAGAATTAAAGAGGGAAATAGAATGCGATGCATTCATTTCAGGAGACTTCAACACTCCACTGACTCCAAAGGACAGATCAACCAGACAGAAAATAAGTAAGGAGACAGAGGCACTGAACAACATATTAGAACAGACGGACCTAACAGACATCTACAGAACTCTACACCAAAACAGCATAGTGTACATTCTTCTCAAGTGCACATGGAACATTTTCAAGAATAGATCATATACTAGGCCACAAAAAGAGCCTCAGTAAATTAAAAAAGATTGAAATTTACCATCCAGCTTCTCAGACCATCAAGGTATGAAACTAGAAACAAATTAAAAAAAGAAAAGCCCACAAACACATGGAGGCTTTACAACATGCTCCTAAATAATCAACGGATCAATAACCAAATAAAAACAGAAATCAAGCAATATATGGAGACAAATGACAACAATAATTCAACACTGCAAAATCTGTGGGATGCAGCAAAGGCTATGCTAAGAGGGAAGTATATATACCAATACAGGCCTACCTCAGGAAAGTAGAATAATCCCATATAAGCAGTCTAAACACAATTACTGAAACTAGAAAAAGAAGAACAAAAGAGGCGCAAAGTCAGTAGAAGGAGAGACATAATAAAGATTAGAGCAGAAATAAATAAAATTGAAAAGAATAAAACTTTAAAAACAATAAATGAAAGCAGGAGCTGGTTCTTTAAGAAAATAAACAAAATAAACCCCTAGACAGGCTTATCAAGAAAAAAACAGAGTCTACACACATAAACAGAAACAGAAATGAGAAAGGAAAAATCACTACGGACACCACAGAAATATAAAGAATTATTAGAGAATACTATGAAAAATTACATGGTAACAAACTGGATAGATAACCTAGAAGAAATGGACAACTTTCTAGAAAAATACAACCTCCAAGGTTGACACAGAAAGAAACAGAAAATCTGAACAGACCAATTACCAGCAGCAAAATTGAACTGGTAATCAAAAAACTACCTAAAAACAAAATCCCTGAACCAGATGGTTTCACTGCTGAATTTTACCAAACATTTAGTGAAGACCTAATACCGATCCTCCTTTAAATTTTCCAAAAAGTAGAAGAGGAGGGAATACTCCCAAACTCATTCTATGAGGCCAACATCACTCTAATACCAAAACCAGGCAAAAACACCACAAAAAAAAAAAATTACAGACCAATATCCTTGATGAACATAGATGCAAAAATACTCAACAAAATATTAGCAAACCAAATTCAAAAATACATCAAGAGGATCATACACCGTTATCAAATGGGATTCATCCCGGTGATGCAAGGATGGTAAAACATTCGAAAATCCATCAACAAAAAGGACAAAAACCATGTGATCATCTCCATAGATGCTGAAAAGGCATTCGACAAAATTCAACACCCATTCATGATAAAAACTCTCAACAAAATGGGCATAGAGGGCAAGTACCTCAACATAATAAAGGTCATATATAACAAACCCACAGCCAACATCATACTTAACAGTGAGAAGCTGAAAGCTTTTCCTTTAAGATCGGGAACAAGACAAGGATGCCCACTCTCCCCCACTTTTATTCAACATAGTTCTGGAGGTCCTAGCCATGGCAATCAGACAACACAAAGAAATAAAAGACATCCAGATTGGTAAGGAAGAAGTTAAACTGTCACTGTTTGCAGATGACATGATATTACACATAAAGAACCCTAAAGAATCCACTCCAAAACTCCTGGAACTAATATCTCAATTCAGCAACATTGCAGGATGCAAAATTAATACACAGAAACCTGTTGCATTCCTATACACTAATGGTGAACCAATAGAAAGAGGAATGAGGAAAACAACTCCATTTACAACTGCATCAAACAGAATAAAATACCTAGGAATAAACCTAACCAAGAAGGAGAAAGATGTATACCCTGAAAACTGTAAGACATGCATGAGATAAACTAAAGAAGATACCAATAAATGGAAATACATCCCATGCGCATGGACAGGAAGAATTAATATTGTCAAAATGACCATCCTTCCTAAAGCAACTACAGATTCAATGCAATCCCTATGAAAATTCCAACAGTATTCTTCAATAAACTAAAACAAATAGTTCTGAAATTAATATGGAACCACAAAAGACTGTGAATAGCCAAAGCATTGCTGAGAAGGAAGAAAGAAAAAAAATGGGGGAGATTATACTCCCTAATTTCAAGTTCTACTACAAAGTCATAGTAATCAAAACAATTTGGTACTGGCACCAGAACAGACTCATGGAATAATGGAACAGAATGGAGAGACCAGATATAAACCCACAAATGTATAGCCCATTAATGTATGATAAGGGAGCCATGGATATACAGTGGGGAAATGACAGCCTCTTCAACAGCTGGTGTTGGCAAAACTGAACAGCTACATGTAAGTGAATGAAACTGGATTACTCTCTAACTCCATAAACAAAATTAAACTAGAAATGGATCAAAGACCTGAATATACATCATGAAACCATAAAACTCATAGAAGAAAACATAGGCAATAATCTCTTGAATATAAACATGAGCAACATTTTCCTGAACACATCTCCTCAGGCAGGGAAACAAAAGCATAAATGAACAAATGGGACTTCATCAAACTAAAAGTTTCTGTACAGCAAAGGACTCCATCAGCAGAATAAACAGATATCCTGCAGTATGGGAGAATATATTCTTAAACAACTTATCTATAAGGGTTTAACATCCAAAATATATAAAGAACTCTTATGCCTCAACACCCAGAAAACAATCCAATCAAAAAAATGGGCAGAGGATCTGAACACACTCTTCTCAAAAGAAGAAATACGGATGGCCAACAGGCACATGATAAGATGCTCCACATCACTAATCATCAGGGAAATGCAAATTAAAACCAATTAAAACCACAATGAGGTATCACCTCATACCAGTTAGGATGGCCAACATCCAAAAGACAAACAACAACAAATGCTGGCGAGGATGTGGAGAAAGGGAACCCCTCCTACACCGTTGGCAGGACTGTAAATCAGTTCAACCATTGTGGAAAGCCATATGGAGTTTCCTCAAAAAACTAAATACAGAAATACCATTTGACCCAGGAATTCCACTCCTAGGAATTTACCCGAAGAAAACAAGGTCACAAATTCAAAGACATATGTGCTCCTATGTTTATCTATCACAGCACTATTTACAACAGCCATGATATTGAAGCAATCTAAGTGTCCATCAGTAGATGAATGGATAAAGATGTGGTACATATACACAATGGAATACTATTCAGCCATAAGAAAACAAATCCTACCATTTGCAACAACATGGATGGAGCTGGAGGATATTATGCTCAGTGAATTAAGCCAGGTGGAGAAAGACAAGTGCCAAATGATTTCCCTCATTTGTGGAGTACAACAATAAAGCAGAACTGAAGGAACAAAACAGCAGCAGACTCACAGACTCCAAGAAGGGACTAGTGGTTACCGAAGGGAAGTGGTTAGGGAGGGTGGATGGGGAAGGAGGGGGAAGGGGATTAAGGGGCACTGTAGTTAGCAGTCACAATATAGGAAGGTCACAGGAAACGTAGTGCAGTACTGTGAAGACAAGTAAAGACTCTATAGCATCTTCCTACCCTGATAGACAGCAAATGCATGGGGTCTTGGGGGGACACTTGCTAATATGGGTCAATGTTGAACCCGCAAAGTTGTTCATGTGAAACCTTCATAAGATTGTACATCAATTAATTTTTTTTAAAGTAATAGTTTTTTTTAAAAAACTAAACCATTTTGCTGATGATACTTGCATGACACATTGAAAAACAAAAAATTTCTGTAGTTCATAATTGATCTCTTCATTGTATAGGCGTGAATAAGGAAGAGGAAGGCAGTCACCTATCCTGACGCCCGGTCACTTCCAGGTATCTCAGTAGGCAAGTTTTTAGAGATTCAAAAGAATATGTATTTGGAGCTTTTGATAGTTCTCTCTATTTCCTAAATATTATTCTCAATGATCCCCTAAGGCAATCCCATTTTTCTGCAGAGAGATGAAGAAGACCATTTGCCAAGGAAAAAAAGTCAAATAGGCAACTTATGTTAATAATAGCAGTTGACATACTTATTCTATGTCCTGAAATGCTTCATTAATTGAACTCTTTCTATAAGCAAGTGTCAATTAATAATAAGGGTTCAAATGTCAATAGTCAATACTTTACTATAAATAAAATGGTTTCCTTTTTTGTCATTATAAAATAATAGCTAACATTTACCAAGTGCTTAGTACAGGTTGGAACATTCTAAATACTTCACAAGTATTAACTCATATTTTCACAAAACTCTATGAGGTTGGTCATATGAATGCAGTATATTCTTACAGATGAAAATACTTAAGCCACAGAAAGATTAAGTAACTCATCTTAAGTTCACAAAGCTTGCATACAGCAAAGCTGGAGAACGCTTTTTAAATATTAAGGAAGCTGAACATAATTCTTACTACATTTTAGCTGTTCAGGCTGGGAACTAGTTTTTCCTATTATGAACATAAAGAAAGATGATAAATGTTTACATCTATTAGATGTATTCTGCAAAGCTCTAACTAGGGGAATTGTCATAGAAACAGGAAGGAATCAAGAATGTCCACAGTACCTTCCCTATTTTATACAAATAATAATTTTTAAACATGAAAAATCCCAATTAAGTTCTTTGAGAGTATAGCTTATAGAGATTAATCTCAAGGTAACAAAGGTTGCATAAAACTCTCTTTTATGATGGAATTTCAAGAGGTATTTGCTTTCCAAATTCTAGAAGATACTAAATCAAGCCCATATAAATACTTATGGGCAGGTACATGTGGAAATTAGAAGGATATCCATAGAAAATATAGAATACTGTTTTCCTCACAAAGATTGTAAGTTAGCTCTTCCCCTCCACTTAGTCTCCTTAGAAAGAATTTACAGCTTGAAGTAAGTTGAGCTAGAAGTTCTCATTTGTAAGACATTGTTACCTTTTCGGCATTAGATCTAATGCATTTTACAAAATATGGTTCTGCTTGACCAAGTGTCTCCATCAGTTTGCTTAATGAGGCCTGTAATACAAAGCAATATGGTTATAATTAACATTTTCTCCCATTCCAAATGGCAACGAATGATTTATAAATACAAACAAAACGTTGGCAAAATATACAAAAACAAGTGATATACACAGAAATAGGTTTGTTTCTGAAAAGCAAGTTGTAAAAATTCCCATGCTGATTAAGCACAATTAAGAACAAGAAGGGTAGTTTAATCTTAAAGCTGTTATCTGGGCAATAGTAAATACTGAAGATATATTTCAGCATAACCTAAATCTAGAATACATTTTTCACTTTTCTTCCCATTTCATAAAACAATTTTATTCAAATTCATGCATTCCTGGAGCAACTTTGAAAATCATACCATAAAACAGACAGTAAGGTATTTAATATTCTCCTGCTTTACTTTTAATTTTTAATGTTTATAAAGCATGTTAGTGATGTCTCCTCATTCATTCATGATAATGATATTTTGTACTTTACCTCTTTTTTCCCTGATTGGTCTGACTAAATGTTTATAAATATCTTTTCAAAGGACCAGTTTTTTTGTTTCATTGAATATTTTCTATTGTTTTACTGTTTTCAATTTCACAGAATATTGCTTTTACGTTAATCATTTCATTCCCTCACTTGCTTTTGGTTTAGTATATTATTCTTTTTCTAGAGTATAAACTTAGATTATAGATTTGAGAGCTTTTTCATTTTCTAACAAAAGCATTTAATGTTATAAATTAACCTTGGAACAGTGCTTTAGCTGCACTGCACAAGTTTTGATATTTTATTTTCATTCCACCTAAAATATTTTTTTAAATTTCCTTCCTCTTTGACTCATGTTTAGATGTCTGTTTTTTATTTTACAAATATTTAGGGATTTCTTTTCTTTTACTGATTTCTGGTTTAATTCCACTATGGTCGGATTGCATACTTTTTTTCTGAAGTATTCTATTTATCTAGTGGCTTTTCAGCTATATCTCTATATTAATTTTTAGTGGCTGCTCTAGGGATTAAAATATACAAACCTAACATGTCACCATCTACTTAGAATCAATATTTTATGACTTCAAGTAAAACTTAGAAGCCTTTGACCATAGAGACTCCTGTCATTGTTGTTATAGTATCAACAAAGTTTTTACTTTTAAGTGCTTTTTCTTGTAAGTTATTGTAGTATAATTTATATAAAATAAAATGTTTAAATCACAAGTATACTTACACTTTGATGAATTTTCACAAAGGGAACACAGTCTTGTAACCACAGAACAAATCAATAAAATATTTTCAGAATCTCAAAGCCCCTCTGTGCCCTGTCCCACTGAATTTAGCAAGGTCACTGAACATAAGCTATCAGCTGCCTTCGCCTTCATACCTCAACCAAGCGTAACCATTATCCGGACTTCCAAGATCATAAGCTAGTTCTGCCTGCTATTACACTTCATGTGAAAAGAAAGACACATTATGTACAAGTTTGTATGTGTTGCATACAATTGTCTTGTACATTTTCAGTGCTATATAATAGTGATCCATTATATGACAATATCACAATTAAATTTATCCATTTAGGAAAGATACTTGGTTGTTCCGATTTGGGCAGTTATAAGTTAGTTGTTATGAACATTCTTCTACTACACATCTTTTAACTGTTTTCCAGAATGCCTGCATTAACTTATATTTCAGTAGCAACATATAAAAGTTCTGGTAGCTCCACACCCTTGTCAACACTTTGTAAAATCAGTCTTTTTTATTTCAGCCACGCTGGCAAGTACGTAGTATTTTTGCCCAAAACTTTAATTTGCATTTCCCTAATGACTGATAATGTTGAACAGGTATTTGATAAGCTTACTGGCCTTTGGGATAACATCTTTTGATATCAGACAGTTTTGCCTATTCAAGACTTTTACCCATTTCTATTATGTTATCTATCTTTTTAAAAATTGATCTGTGGTTCTTCATATATTCCATATACAAGGACTTTTCCAGGTGTACTGCAAGACTACTTTTGGTATCTTATACTGAGAATGAAACTGCCCTTTCATTCTCTTTTAACAGTGACTTTCTGTTTTCAATAGTTTCATTAAATTATTAATTTATGTACTATAAAAATGTACCCATGTTAGCCTACAAATCAATGTTTTTATTAAAGTTACACAACTGTGCATCCATCACTACAATCCAGACTTAGAAATCTATCACCTAAAAAACATTCCCTCTTGCCCATTTGCAGTCAGTAACTGCTTCTGTCCACAGCCCCAGGCAACCATCAATTTGCTTCTTATGGCTATAAACAAACCATTTTTCAAAAAAATAAAAATCCTTTTTAGATATCATTTCTTCTGATTATAAAACCAATAGGTAGCTATTATAGAAAACTTAATACATTGATATATGTTCAGAGGATAAAAATCAGGTTGGTTTAGTTTGGTAATGATTTAATTCTTAGTTCTAGGGGTAGGACTACAAACAGGTTTTCTTCAAGCTAATGGTCCTTTTACACAGAGAAGTCAGATTTTTGTCCAAACACAAGCTTCATGTGTCCTACATAATCCTTAGACCAAAAGCTAGAAAGACCCTTTAGGCCAAGGAAGAGAAAGTTAAGTTTCCACAACTCCCAAGCAAAGGACTGTCAACTAATGACGCAGTGGTGGATACATGTTCAACAAATGTGTGGACCTTTGAGCAGCTAGGCATGAATTCACTGTATTTTATGATTTTGTTTTAGTTCTGCTGTTAGCTCATTACCTATATAATGAGCCTTTTTTTTTTAGTGTTGCTCTACAGTGACACTTTTAATATATCACAATCTACCTTCAAATATCATACCAGTTTCTATACAGTGTAAAAACTTTATAGCAATATATACTTATATTTAGGCCCTCCCTTCTTTTGTGCTACTTTTGTCATACATTCTATTTGTACCTCACATTATATATTTTTTTCTATAATTGATTACCTTTATAACTGAGTAAAAAAACAAGAAAAAGTATTTTTATAGTTAATTTCCATCATCCTAGCACTCTTCATGTTTTGTAGAAATCCAAATTTCCATGTGGTTTTCTCATCATTTTTCTTCCACACTTAACTTTCTGATATTGTACGTCTGCTGGCAATGAATTCTCCCAGCTTTTGTTGTTTGAAATAATCTCCACTTAACCTTCATTTTTACAAGAGATATTCACTGTGCACAGAATTCTAGAGTGACAATTTTTCCTTCTTTTCAGTCTTTTAAAGATTTTACTCTTGACTTCTGGCTTTGTAGTTTCTAATGAGAAACCTATTGATATTATTATCTTTATTTCTTTGCACATAATATCTTCTTTTTTCTCTGGCTGTGTTTAAGATTTTCTCCTTTAGCAACGTGTTGTGATGTGTCTTGATATGTTTTTGTTTGTTCAGCTTGAAGTTTGTTGAGATTCTTTGATCTCTGAACTTATTCATAAAATCAGGAAGTACTTTGGTCATTAACTCTACAAATGTTTTTCTGTATCTCTCCCTTTCGTTTCCTTCCAAGATGCCAATTATACCTCTCTGTTCAGCCACCTGATATTTTCCACCCCAGTTGTTTTTTTACCCATATTTTTTATTTCTCTATGGGCTTTATTTTAAAGTAAATATAACTTCAAATTCACTTCTTCTGCACTAATTATGTGTTAATCCCATCTAGCTTATTTTTATTTTCAAATATTACATTTTTAATCTTAAAGTCTCATGTGAGTCTTTTTCATATGTTCCAATTTTTTCTTATATTCATGCTTTTTGTTATACCCTTGGACATATTTACATGATCTATAATAGCTATTTTGATATCCTTATCTATTATTTCTACCATTTTTAGGTTTATTTCTAAGAACTAATTTTTCTCCCTCGTTAATGGGTTGCTTTGTCGCTATTCTTACATGGCTAGTAATTTCAGATTGGATTCTAGACACTAATTTTACATTGTACATTGGATTTTGTACATTCCTTTAAAGAGTGACAGATATTTTTTCTGGCATGCTGTTAAGTTATGTAAGGTCACGTGATTCAAAACTTGCTTCTAAGCTTTTTGAGAGTAGTCCAGAACAAAACCTCTGGCATTTGTTTGGGACCCCTCTTTCTGAGCTATATCAAACTGCCTATATGCAGTAAGCTGGGGCTTGCCTAATTTATTTCCCTTTTCTCAGGTGTCACAGTCCTGCAATGCTTATTATCTGATATCTAAAAACACTTGATCCTTATTATTTGTCCAGTTTTCTAACTTGTTTAGAGCAGAAGGGCAAGCCCTGTATCAACAAAACCTTCAAGAGTTCTATGACTTCATTTTGATGAAAATAAACATTGATTCTAAGTATGGCATGCAAAGACACCTGGGTGCCATCCAGCTCCACCTCTCATAACTTGCTCAATATACAATAAGAATAACATATTTATCTCACAGAATTGGGAGGAAAAATGGATAATGCACATGTATAAACATGCAGTAAAGGATCTGGAAAATATACTACACTGGTAATTACAGGTGAACATAAACAAATGAAATCATTTACTATCCAGAGATATTTTTTAAGTAATCAAAAAACAGTACTTTTATAACACTTAACCATGTGTTGGAAACACTAAAGATGAGCTTTTTTGCAAAAGTTAAATACAATACATGAATATAATTTGAGAATATCCAAAATTCTTGAATTTGAGGAGATTTTAAGAGACATAATAGGATTATAAATTTTTATTTAGTAGCTATAATGTACTCTTCAGATTAAAGAATGAATTTGATATAGAGGCATCTATAAAAGATCCAACATAACAAAACAAAGGACACTACTTTTTAAAGATTCTACCCTTCATAATTCTGAGATGAATGTTTCCATTTTAGATACTAAACTAACCAACTTATCTTGATCAAATCTGGCTTCTAGTGTTGATTTGCTAATCAGGGGGAAATGTGCTAATGAACTAACACTTGTAACAAATATGTTTATGATGCCTATTTTTCATGATATGTTACTAAACTTCAATACTGTTTTACACAGCAGTATTTACAGTTTGTCGGTCAGCATTCATTTTTCATTTCTAAATCTACAAAGTGAAAAGCCAGACTCTGGAAATGTGAAGACAGCGCCAAGATGTACAGACTTGGTCACGCAATACCTTTCTCTCTTTCTCTCTCTCTTTAATAATCAAAGGCCGGTAACCCATTGGATTACGGATTAAGAAGGATTTTTTTAATTCATGGCAGAACTTCTATTGTATGTCTTTCTTCTAATCTTATGAACACACCATAAGTTATTTGGTTCTTCAAAGTTGCTTTCTTTTTTCTTTCTTTCTTTTCTTTCTTTCTTTCTTTTTTCTTAAGAGAAAGCATTTGACCAAATAGACTTTACAAATACAACTTTTTCTCTAGGTCTATGATGACCTAGAGAAATAGAAATGAAATGACATTTCTAGTCCATAGTTTGAAGGATTGTGCTTATAAGTCAAATAATATCATACACAGTGACAATTAGCAGATAATTTACATTTAAATATCCTGGCTTAAAAAGGAAGGAACATTGAAGAAAAAGATAAAGTATAGAAATATACTATAAACAGATGAAGTTATTTTCAGTTAACAATGAACAGTGCTTCTGTGATATAGAGTAAAATTATGCAAAGCATTGTTACACTTGAGATTTTTAGCTCATTTTCATAAATATCTAGCAAATGAACAACAGAATGTTAGAGAGGGGTAATGTGAGAAGAATGGGAAGAAGTAAATAGAAAAGTATTTTGAAAAGTTATTTCATAAGTTATTTAGCTAATTTACTATGATCATATTTATTCCTAAATGCCCATTCACAACAAAAGGAACTGGATTTCTATGTATACAAAACTAAATAAACAAACCAGAAAAAGTCTACAATTCCATTTAAATATTGATGGCCATAGCATGAGGTTTAAATACATATGGGAAAAAATATATACATTATATTAATATTGACTATATCTGGGCATTAGTGTTTAAAGGCATATTTTGGTTGTAATGCCAATTTTCTGCTGTCTTTCTCCTCACACAGAAAATAAATTAATTCTTCTTTGAGATATTCACTACCCAGAGATGCAAGGATGAGAAAAAAAGGCAGTTGATGTTTCTTCCATCTGTTACTTCTCTCCAAAATAACAATTATAACATGGCTTTTTAGTCACGTGAATCATATTATATTAGGTATCTTGCAGATCACTTTGACCTTTGAATACCAATATGAACAAACAGATTCATTCCTCTTTATTAAAAGTAAAATTAAAAAAAAAATTTTTTTTATTACCTGAAACTGGGCACTGATACTGGGAGGTTTCTTCTTCTTGTGCAAATGAAGAAGAGACTTGGTAATACGATCCTGTAGGGTCAGTCTTGTCAGATGCTTTAAAGAATTTACGTCTAGCAAATGCTGAAAAGAAGGGGAGGAAAATCAAATTCTTCACACAAATTCATCTAAAACAGGAAAAACAAAATTGTAACCAGTTCTCATTATTTCCTATGTATAACAACTGTGGCGAATATGGGACATTGATATTCAACATCCCTCTTACCCTCCTGTTTCCCACAGAGGCTCTCGCTAAAAGAAAACTCATTTCCCAAACTCTCCTGCATCTCAGGCTCTGGAGGTGATTTAAGTTCAATTAAATTCCCACACGTGAAGCTGGGAAGGTAGAACTGAGGCTTTGGATACTAACTTGTGTTTCTGCTGGCAAGCACGTACATAACAGCACTTCAGTTTCCTATGATCGCAGGGTCCGGGCACCACACTTCAGCGAGCTGAGAGGTAGCATGCAGGGCATTTACTGTGTTGTCGATGCAACTCTAAGTTCGCCTTGTGTGCTCAGTGCGCCCTGAACCCAACAGCCGCAGCGGCTTCTCCCTGATTCCCGCACTACGATACAGGCGATATAATCAGGAAGAAGCAGTCACACCGGCAGCTTCCTGATTTCCAGCTTTCTGACTATAGCTGGGGTCAGTTCTGTACTGTTTCTGAATACTCTGAAGTTCCAAGGCTTCTAATGATTTTGTCAGCATCTCTGAATTAAGTTCCTTTCTACTTAAAAATATCTACAAGGATTACTGTTATTTGCAGCTGAATCCTAAGTCACAGAGGCAATAAACTGAATTCAATTCCAGGGCTCTACAGCTGGTATGCCAGGATCATGTACACAGAAAGTAAGAAAACACAGTCCCTTATCAACCCAGTAAGACTGGACTTACACATAAAGCAATTAAAGAACATAAAGCAAGATATTAAGAAAGTATCTGGGAAATTTTCAAGCCAACCAGAAAATTTTAAGCCATACTATATTTATAGCAATGAGTTTCTCAATGGAAAGACTATCTATTCATATATCTATGTATCTGTACAATGTTATTCAAAAAGTAATAAAAATTTTATTGTATGTGAGGCACAGAACTGAGTTAAAAGACAAAAAATTTAAAATCTAAAGGGTATTAATTTTGGCAATATAAACTTAATATAAACTTTCAAGCAGCACTAAGTGCAATACACACTGAAACAATTGCAACTAAGAAAAATATATTTCCAACAATGACAAAGACTTGTTATTTGAACATAAAAGGAGCTCTAAAAAAAAGTCTTAAAGAATACATCCCACAATACTAAATAAGCAGAAGACCTGAAAAGGCAATTCTCACAGTATAAATGACAAGTCATATAAAGACAATGGTTCAACCTGTCTTTTAATCAGAGAAACATACATTTTCTTTTAAAGGTATTCTCTGTACATCAGATTGGCGAACATAATACAAAACCCAGTATTCAAGAGGGATGTGGGGAAATAGGCATATTTATGCATTGTTCTTAGGAATGTAAATCAGAATAACCTTCTTGATAAGCACTTTCACTTCTAGGTATTTAAGGAGCTTATTGAAGATCTGAATGTTATTCTGACAATGTATTTCAAAAACTAGTGAAAAACTATGAACAGAGATATGAAATTATATGAAATTCTCTTCATAAAGTATGCTTTATCCACACAACTGAATACTATACAGCTCATAAAGATACTGTAAACCTTTATTTACTGACATAGCAAAATACTTGCAAATACTATTGACAAAAAGAAGCCACATAAAACACTAACACATATGTAAAATTGCATGTGTATGTGTATACTGAATTTTGGAGAGTTTTATTTTTATTAGTTTTTTTTTAATTCACACAAAGGATTCACTATATATTAAGGAAAGAAATAATTTTAGATACTATCAAGACTCAATTGGAAGAATTTTATAGTTTACTCATGAGTAAAAACAAATTAGTTCTGAAGCCTAAAATAATTTTCCCCCCAAACATTAAAGATACTTCTGAGAAAAAAACCTTACAAATAAAATAGGTTTCATTTTATAAACCATATACAAATCAATAGTAGTATTAATTACTAAGTGTTCGTCAGTGTATGAAAAAGCATGGTACGGACTGTGGAAAATACAAATAACTATAAACAAAAAAAGTCATTACCTTCAAGGAATTAAATTGGAAAAGTGAAAAACAAAACAAAACAAAAACACACTCATTCTTACCTCAGGATCTTTCCAACTTTTTCATTTGCTTGGAATATTCTATAACCAGAGCTTCACATATTTGATTTTTCTTGGCATTCACCTTATAGCTTAAACACCCACACTTTCTAATAAAGTTCTTGTTTAAATACCTAAAAAGTAGCCCACCTCTAAGTCAATTAACATGTCATTTCCTTTTCCTCTTTGCACATATCATCTATATTATCTTTTCCTTTATTTCCATATTTGTGTGTGTATACATATACATACGTGTGTGTGTGCGCACGCACACGTGTGTTTTCCTCTCTGGAAGATAAACTATGAGGGAGCAAGGGCTCTGACTAGACTGTTCATCCCTGTACCCCCAATGCCTAAAATAGTGTCTGTTACAGAAAAGGTATTCAGTAACTATTATTGAGTGAGTGAATGGTTAGCACCTAATGACTTTTTTTTTTAGCACCTAATGATTTTTGAGCAATGTTTCCTCAGCAACTAGAGATCAGACTTCTGCCCATAAAAATCACTGTGATCAACTCAATCAACAAATGTTAAGAGTGATTTCTACAGATCAGGCTTTGAGTGCCAGGAATACACTGCGCTGAAGTACAGGGAGATGGGCTATAAAGACAGTAAATGTAAATGATGTGATGATAAGATTTGTTACAGATGGAAGAAGACACAACAGGGCCAGTGAGAAAGAAGAGACAAGTCAGAACAGAACAACATGGAGGACAGGAGGCTAAGAAGGCCAGAGAGATGAACCCAATTAAGTGACAGCTGCAATAGCCCAGCATAATGTGACAGAAAAAACAAGAACTGGAATGTGTACCAAATCTAGTAGAAAAGGGAGATAAGAATTAATCCTATAAGTTCTTCTGTTTATTACCTACTTTATTTTTTTCTTAACTCCATTTTTACTGTTTAGTTTATTAAGCTTAATTAATCAGTTTATTCTATTTTTAGATAATAGTTTACTTCTTGCTTTACAAGATGCTGTACACACAAAAATTAAGGAGACATTGCTTATATTGTTGAAGAGGACCAAAATAGATAATAAAATTAACTTCGAGTTTTGAGCCTTCATGACTATAAAAGATACAGTAGATCACTTTAGGCTTCAAGTTTGAGAGATGAGCAGTGTGTCATACAACACTGCAGCTGTTGTACAAGACTGACAATTAAGAGATAGGTCATGTTAGAAAAGAAGACGTAATAGAAGTGACAGTTTCAAGGTATGAAAAATAAATTCTAAGAGAAAAGGGAAGCTACTATTGAAACAAAACTACATTAACAATGGACTAAGGGCTGTTGAAGTTTCTATTTATTAAATATTTGTCTGTTTAAATATTTAAGATTGTAATAAAAACAAAGCATTCTAAATCCTACCTAGACCAATTAAAATGAGGAGCTACAGGTTCCCTTAATACAGGTGAATCTTATTTGCATTAGGTATAAAAAGTCATATGGATAACATGCAATGATATTTCACATAGCAAAGTAAGAAAAAGGCTGCAGAGGGCAAAAGAGCAAAAGAAAAAAAAGCTCAGTTTATCTACACTTCTGTTGCTTCTTTCCACATTATACATAAAACTAACAATGCAACAGAAATATTTTACTGAGGACACAACCATGGTCAATGAGGATACAGAATCTATAATTTTATTTATTCTTGTCTTGCCATGGTCCAAAATTCGGATAGTTACACAGGCTCAAAACTTGAAAGAAACAAGTAAAATATTCCCTAAGCAAAATTAGAAAAAAAAATGAGGCATATTTAAATAAGGGTAGGAAAACACGATGAAAAGGAAGGTCACTAAACAAAGCCACATACCATGCATGTATGTATATACAGAGATAAACCACAGATTCAGCTCTAAAGATTCTAGTCGCAAATATGAAGGAAAATACTTATTATTTGTTGACTGCTAACCATGCATATACCAAACACATATCTCTAACTCCAACATATTTTATCCCCCACATTATAGATTACCACAGAGGTTAAGACAAGTTAGAGAATTTACTCTAAAATTCAAAGAGCAAACAGACCCATAATTTGAATGTAGGTCAGTTCGACTCCAAAGTCTATACACTAATAGGCTATGTGTATGTGAATGTACAAGACACACCAAAACAAGCAAAATATTAGCTACATTAATGCAAAAACAGAAATAGATGGGACTCTGTGATTGATGATTGAATGGAATTATTTACTTCTGATGTACCCAGAAGTTTAAAGAGAAGCTCTTCATTTGAGAAGAGTGAAAAGTATAGTGCAAACAGCTAGGCCCAGAAGTGGCATTCAAAATAATAAAGGCTAAAGAGACAGTAAAGGAAGAAAAGATAAACAGATAAAGATGTTTGGTAACAAATATGGTCTCCTTTTCTCTATGTAAAATCTTTTCATGACAAGAACACAATTACAAACCATTTACATAAATTTTCTTTGTGCTTTGTGGTTTCAAGCCAGCATTTACCACTATCAAAAACTCCATTAGCAATGCATTACATTTTCTTTGGAAACCTAAGAGTCCTAAGTAAAAGGAATAATAGAGGCACTCATTTTCTTGTTTCTTGAACAAAAGAATCATGAGAATAGCACTTTTTCAGTTCTTTTAAAATTTTGGAATTACATTCACTAACAAGGTTATAAGTAACTGGACTCCTTCTTTAGAAGGAGGGTATGAAAGAAACACTCAGTAAGACTGTTTCTTAGGAAATTCAATAAATATTTTTGGAATGCCATCTCTATATAAAACAATGTAGATCAGGATAGGCAAATTGTGGCCGTAAGCCAAATTATACGGTTTATATGGTTAAAATTTTTAAGGAATACTTAATGGCATTTGAAAAATTTCAGTGCCCATGAATAAATTTACTGGAATACAGTTGTGTTCATTCAGTTACATACTGTCTATAGCTACATTTCCACTACAACGGCAGAACTAAGTAGTTACAACAGAAACCATAGGTCTGTAAGCCTGTCTGGACATTTTTTAGAGAAAAACTTGGTTGACTAGTGCTAGTTAATGCTGATGAAGAGTTAGGTAAGCACTGATTATAAATTATTTAAAAATCAAGTAAAGTTCAGAATTTGGTCTTAACCTGACTCAAGAAGAAATGAAAAGTTTTAGGTAAAGAGGCAAATTACTCAATAAAAATTTACACTTACATTCAGAAGCTTTTCAAACACTAGAAAATGGGGTATATCACAGATAAATATTTACCTGAACCATTAAGTTTGGCCATTTCATAACATCCAATGTTATTTTTAAAATGGATTTTTAGTATTTTCTGAATGCACACACTTAATCTCTATTTTGGGTAAAGTATTTCTTGTTTTTGATTTATAGACTCTTTGCATGAGCAATAAATAAATTATTATGAAGTAGAGCAGCAATGGAGAAAAGCTTTTCCTTTCACTCACCTTTGGAAGGCCAGGCTTGGATTTGAAGTTTTTGTTTCTCCTATAGAGACAAATCACATGTTAGAAAAAACTACTGAAGAGATAAATGATTTCAAGGTCTCTATAGAAACAACAGACTATATATACCCATTTCCAAGATCTAGGTCCCCTATATCAAAACATTACCTGACTCAGCTAAAGAAAGTGCCTTTGGAATGAAGAATAAGCTAAGATAACCAGAAAAGGGATGCCTGCTGTACAACGTAGTTAAACACAGATTTAAGCCAGATGATCAGTAACATAATGTTGTACATTCAAAGCTAGTTTCATTTTAATTTTGCCTTTCTTATTCCTACATGAGATTTATTTCTGTCATTGTAAGACTTTAAACAGGTGCCTAATTTCATGAATTTTTAACATGTACTTTTCACTAAAATCTGTGATGTTCCCCTTTTGAAAATTAAAAATTCTTTTTTCTTACTCATAACTCAATATCATATTTTTATCAAGACATTATTTTACAGCTACAGAAAGGAAATAAATTCCAATGCTTATGAACATGGGCTAGGGAGTCAGAAAGACCTGGGCTTGAATCGAAGCCCATTCAACATCACATATGGGATTTTCCTACCCGATTTGTTAGGACTGCCAGGACTAAAGGACAGCTGCAGCTAAAGACTGGGAATCCTAGAAAGAGCTAACAGTTTTCTCTCTCTGGATGTAGAGACTGTCAAAGGGCAACAAAGAATCATCTCCATTATAGCATATTCAACCATGCTTCTTCTGGTGAGATGAAACCCAACAGAAAACACTGGCTGTATCATATGTGAGATTCACAGCTCTAAAGACCACCTGCTTTTGAGTCTTATTTCACTCAAGATTCTACTCATGAAAATAATGCTTCACCATCACTCATCTTAATTTTAAACCAGTCATAAAAAACAATCCATATTACTAATCAATACTAACGTAAGGATTCCATGGGCTCTCTCCAAGAGTTTGCTGCTAGCTGAATTAGCAAATATCCCATCTTTGTCAAGAAAGGATGTGCTACTTGATAGCCGGCTCTGGCGAATCCCAGTTCTGCTATTCCAGGCAATATCAAATGTATCGCTGTTAAAATTAAATATAGTACAATTTGCTTCAGTTAACTGAGACATCCCATCTCTACTTAAAACTCTAAATTTTTTAAACAAGTAAAATCAAACTTTAAAAACTGAAGTTAAAATTCAGAAAAAAACGCTAGACCAGTAGAAAACAGTTTATCAGAGAGATTACCAATAAATCTGGACTAACATTTTACTCATTCAGAACAAAAATTTTCTAAGGATTCTGGCACATTCAAACAAAACTGCATGTAGATGGTGCATCATAAAGCTAATATTTTATTTTAAGTTTAAATATATTTAAATTGTTAACCATACATTATGACATAATGGCTTTTGTCTTTGTTAGATTCAGAACTTCAAATGCTACCAAAGGAGTTTATGACCCTAACAGGCTGTCCCATTCTATGGGGTTTAATTAGCTCCTGCTCTTGGGGGTCTTGTTCACACAGTCACTATACACACACCCACTGAAGCTGTTAGGTTCCTTCTATAGACTGAACACTATTCTAGGCACTGGGGATAAAGGAATGAGCAAAACAGGTAAAATTACCAGTGATTACAATATAAAGAGAAAAAGGGAGCCTTCCAGGAAAAGATAGCACATTGGACACACATTTGGATTTCTCCAGGAACCTATAAAAATGTTAATGAAATAAATTTAAAGGAATAAACACTTAAGAATAGAAAGAATATACAAAGAGACAACAGTAACACATTTTTGAAGCACAGAAAGCAGATGAATACATAAAGCAGATTGCCTTCTTAGTAATAAACTTGAGAAAGTAATCTTAGACTGGCTGTGGGAAAAGCTGAGAAGCATCCCTATTTACTGTGCAGAAGTCCTGAATGGCTTGAGTTGAGAGTACCAAGCATTTCTGGAAGTGATGGGAAATGTGGTTAAAAACAGGGCTACTAGTTGAAAGTCAGCTTAAGAAGCAGTTAGAACTCCATGCAGCCTGATGATTGTCCCTTCTTTGCCTAAATAAGAGGATGAAAGAGAAAGTCCAGGGACTGGGCAGCACCAGGTACCAAAGAGAATGGGTATACTGTGAAGAGTCAAAGGGAATAATGAAAACAGATTCTCAGTCCTCTTATGCAGTTGGCTCCAGAATACTGGCAGCTGGGCAGCAAATAGGAATAAACTTTTGTGTGGAATCTGACCAGCCCAAGAGGAAAGACCCAAAGACACTGACAAATAACCAGAAACTGCCAACACACCTAATTAATCATAAATTCCAATTAGTTTTCAATGTCTCAACTCTAAATATGTACTATCATCCAAGATATACTAGACATATGAGGAAAATCCCTAGCATGCAACATAGATACCAAAACAAACAATTACGGCATAAACAACTTGAATGGAAAAAAGGCCAGGCAGGAAAAAGAAATCTTTTAAAAAGCTACCATTAATATCTTTAGAGAGAAAATTTCCATCTATAAAATGAAAACACTGAGAAAAAAAATAGCAAAAAGCTCATGAAAATTTAAAAAGTCACACTAATGAAAATGCAGAACATGCTCATTCA
This sequence comes from Manis javanica, assembly GCF_040802235.1. Classification (NCBI taxonomy): domain Eukaryota; kingdom Metazoa; phylum Chordata; class Mammalia; order Pholidota; family Manidae; genus Manis; species Manis javanica. Next base: position 120,021,733 of record NC_133163.1, read on the forward strand.
TTCATTCAAAAATATTTATTGAGCACCATCTAGTGCCAATTATTTTTCTAGCAGCGGGCACATATACCAACCAATTAATAAAACAAACTAAAATCTCTACTTTCACTCAGACTTAAATTCAGGTAGAAGAAGACAATAAACACATAAGAAAATATATTGTATGCCAGACAATAGATGTTAAGGAGAAATTTTAAACAGGGAAGAAGGAAAAAAAAAAAGCCAGATGCTAGACTTATTAATAGGGTATTCAGGGGATGCCTCATTGGTAAGGATATATTTAAACAGAGATGTCAAGGAGATTTTTAAAAAAGCAAATCAAGCAGTTATCTGGAAGAAGAGCGCTCCATACAGAGAGAAGAGCAAACAAAAAGTTCCTGAGAAAGGAATGCTGATGAGTCTGAAACACAGTAAGGAACTGGGCAAGGTTGGAGTGGAATAAGCAGGGGGAAGAATGGTAGGAGATACCAAGTCAGAGAGGGAGGAGAAGGCCATGTTACATACACAGCTTTTAGGTAATATAGGAATTTTTTGCTTTTAATGGGAATAAGAAAGACTGAAGAAGATTTTGAGCAAAACATTGACATAAGTCAGCTTATATGTTAAAATAATGATCTGGTTACTATACTGAAAACCATTTGAGGGGCCAGGACAAAAGCAGAGAGATTATTTTAGGATGCTCTTGCAATAAGCCATGCCAGGGCAACAGCAGTGTAGTACTGAGAAATGGGAGATTCTGGATATCATTTTATGGTAGAGCTGATATGACTTGCTGATGAACTGAATGTGAAATGCATGAAAAGAAGGGATTAAGGATGACATCAAGATTTTTTTACTAGTTACAGGAGATTTAGGGATGAGTATATGAGAGAGATCACTTCTTATAAAGCAAAACAAGGCATATGGAAAAACATAAACAAAATAGATCAATCAAGCAGGCTCAATACCCAGATAATAGGGTTTCTGGACAGATCCTACAAAATTCTGGTATTTAGGGACAAAAAAGAGATGTAACATACAAGGATCAAGAATCAGATAAAGGGCATCTATTAAAAAAAATTACAGCCAATACCATTCTTAGTAATAAAAAATTGCAAGATTTCCCACTAACATCATGAATAAGACAAGGATGTGATGTGAGCTCCTATTCAACACTGAAGTGAAGTTTCTAGCCGAGCAGTTGGTGAAAAAAAAAAAAAGACATCCCAATTGAAAAGGAAGAAGTAATTTTATATGTATTCACATAGACATGATATTATATGTAGAAAATTCTAAGCAATCCACTAAAAAATTATTACAACTAATAAATGAGTTACACAACTCAATTATATTTCTATATAATAGAAATGAACAATCCCCAATAATGAAGGCAAAAAGTGTTTTCACTTTTACAGCATGAAATATTATAATACTTAGGAATAAACTAAAGAAATGTAAGACCTGCACACTAAAACTAAAAAGTATTGTTAAAAGAAATTGATCTACATAAGTGAAAAGAAATCCACGACAATACTCACCAAACTGATGTGCAGATCAAACATAACCCTTATCAAGCCCCAGCTGCCTTTTTTGCAGCTGACCCTAAAATGCATGTGGAAACAGAAAGAATCCAGAATAGCCAAAACAATGTTGAAGAACAAAGAACAAAGCTGAAGGCATTACAGTTCCTGATTTGTGAACATACGACAGAGCTCCTGTGATCAAGACAATACAGTACTGGCACGAGGAGAGACATACTGATCAATACAACAGAGTTGAGAATCCAGAAATAAATACTTTCATTTATGATCAATTCAATTCTGACAAAGTTATCAAGACTATTCAATGGGAAAAGAATCATATTTTCAACAAATGGTGCTGGGATAACTGTACATCCACATGCAAAAGAATGAAGTTGGACCTCTCTATCTCACACCATATGTATACAAAATAAACTCAAAATGGATCACAGATCTAAATTTAAGAGCTAAAACTATAAAACTCTTAGAAGAAAACATAGGGAGAAAACTTTTGTGACATGGAGTTAGGCAATGACTTCTTAAATATGACAAAAGTATAGCAAAAAAGAAAAAAAATTCAAAATTAGAACTTCTTCCATGCATAACTGCGGGGCTGGCCACCCTCTGAACAATGGGTAAGTCCTTCCATCTTTCTTCCCTACAGCAAATGAAAGATCCTGAGACACAAATCGTTAGGCTTCTCAGTTGGTCCCAAAGGGTTGGGCAACCAGTGGTCAGTTCATTATTGTATGGGTTCTCCAGGCTTCCCTTTTTTATTCCCATAGTCTCAGTTCTACTCCCTAGGATAATATTCCTAAATAAACATTCTTAAATAAACTATTTGGTGTCTGCTTAAGGGAAACCCATAAGCCTCCATGGCATTTTGAACTTGATCCAAAATGAAATACTCCCAGCTGAAATACCACTAAATGACATTAGAAAAGTCATAAATTCACAAGAACAAAGAGTAGGAAAGAAGACTATGTAAGGGACAAGGAGCAGTAAATAATTTAATTTAAAAAAATTTTTATTAAAAAAACAAATTTGATATACATGTAATAAAAGATGCATTAGAACTGACAAAAAGTTTATATGCATATGGGAATCATAGAAAAGGTGGTATATATGTGTGTATGTATAATTAAGAATATTATATATGTGTGTGTAGAAATTTCCAGGGGGAGTGGGAGGCTAAAACAACAAATCCACATTGATTCTCATTCAGAACTCTGGAAAGGTGCAGGTATTAGAGATAACTGGTACCAAGGTAAGGATGCTGCTGAATGGGGCCAAAATGGTAAGTTGAAAGTCTTTAAAATGAGGTACTCCCTATCATTATCCTAAATAGTGAATTAACATTCCCTTCCTCACACCTGCAGAAGACGGGAAATTTACCTTATAGACAAGTTGGAACAACAGAATCTGAGGAGAAGTCAAGGACATTAAGTATAGCTAAAGGGGTGAGGAGCCACAAGGAAATGAGGAAGAATTAAGTGGAAGGACGCTTATGGAATCATACATGCCCAGAACACTAGTAGTCATAGGCAGGGAAAACTGATTAACCCTAGAGAAATAAACTGAGATACAGACATCTGAGTCACCAACTCAATGGTGAGGTCCCTGATCAATTACAAAATAAATCTCTAGCCCAAGGATCATCTGAGTGTATCTTGTATCCAGCGATTTAGTCTATCTCTTGATGAAAGCCTCTCAAGAACCTCAAGATTGTTAACATGTCCAAGATGAAACTTTCATTTCCCCTCAAAACTGTTGCTACTCTTTGATTCCCTATGTAAGTGCTAAGCCATAAATCTAGAAATCATTCTTAATTACTCCGTCTCCTCATCCAATATATTCCACAATTATCACGAAGATATATAAATTATAAATTCTCCCTCTCATTTTTTTTTTAGAAACAAAGGCAAAATTACAGATACAATCAGAGAATGAGAAAAGGTGAGCCAAAAACAAATTTTTGGTGACTCCCAAACCAGGGCTCTTCCTCCTGCGTGCTATGGAAAGGCCTAAGGCAAAGGAGAAAGGTTCTACTTGTGTTTTTCACACTAAGTAACCGTAAGAGTCCCAACATTAGAATGGCAGGTTCAGTGGTGAAGCAGAAGATTTGAAGTGGGAGGGAAAAAAAAAAGGCTGTGCCACAAAGAGAGATCAATGGGATGCAAAGGAGAATGGAGAAACTCTGTGTACACTTGAAAATCTGTGTACCAGCTGGTTATTTCTATGAAATGAGTTAGCACAGGTATCTGTTTCAGACCTTCAAGGAGTCTCCCTTAGCTTAGCACACTGTTGCTAAGATGCATGGCATAAACAATGTGTTTGTTCTTTATATAGACTTATTCCTTGTACATATTAGACCGCTGTTACATATTTATTGCATACATGTAAAAATTATTTGCACAAGGTAGAGAAGACCTAATATACACTTCTCATAAACTCTAAATCCTCATAAACTAAGGTGAGAGGTATACAGTTTCTCTCTTTTCCTTCTTAATATAGGTTCACATCAATGTATACCCACCCATACGAAGCCATCAACTCTTGCCAGAACTACAGGTCTCCCTGTATCCAGTCCATTGCCTCTTCATATCATTCTCTATAATGCAGTCAGAGAAATTCTTCTGAAATATCAGTCAGTCCCCGCTTAAACATATTAAATAACTCCTCATTACCCTTAAGAGGAAGTCCAGTATCTTTAATACAGCTAATAAGGCCCTATAGGGAAGCCCATGACTGTTTTTCTTCCTAGAGTCAGCTCTCATCACCTCTCTCTCCATACTCACATGAATTCTCCACTTACGCCTGCTCTCTAGAGAGAGCGTTCTCTCTTTTTGCTCCTGGCCCTTCATACATGTTGCTCCTCTGCCTATAACATACCATTCTCATCTTCACAGGGCTCATTCTTACTCTTCCCTCAGACAACAGTTTAAAAGATTTTTTTTTTCTGAAAAAAGCTTTCTGATCCATCTGGCCCCACATTCAATCTTCAAAAACAGTATCAACATAAAAAATCAAACAGTCTTCCCATATGTTTCTACATCATCCTGTATCTCTTTGATCATATCACTTGTCACACCTGCCTCACAAAGCACTGAATCTCCAGTTTCTATCACATGAACTGGCGCTAAGTACTTGTTAAACAAATGATCTGCCAGGACTACAAACTGTATTTATCTTTATTTTTCTTTCAAGACTAATCTGACCTTCAGGAATAGATATAACAGGCAAATAATGCCTGAGTTAGAAAGCCATTAACTTTTAAAACAAAGAACTGACAAAACTATGTAAAAACATACAAATATCATTTAGGATACATACTGTAAAAGTGAAAAAACTTGGAAAAGACTTTTGAAGTAACCACATAATACTTAAATGTTTTAAATTTATACTAAGAGTATTGTTTCATGATACTTAAGATTTCTTATTACATGAATTGCTCATCACATGCATCTACTTACATTAATACCCAAGTTCTAATATTTTTTGAAAAAAATATGGTAAACAAAATACATACTAGGACATGAAGGAATGTAATGAGATTTATCTAGCTGTAACATATGAGAAATCACTCAAAGCTGTTTGTTGTTGGTATCAAGTCATACTGATTCTAAGAGAACCTTAAAAACCACTCATTTTTGTAACATGAAGCATGATCATTTCTAAAACAACCCCAGTAATAATTTGACTTTTTAATCCTTCAAACAATTTACTTTTGTTCTCATTGTTGCATTTTATAACACAATGTCTCAGGTGGTAAGTAGTCATTTGCCCAGATCAAAAGTATATTGAAATTAGCCGAAATCAGGATCCACAACATTCTACAGAGTCAACTCTTAGAATGGTTCCATAACACACCAGAAGTATTAATGAGAACTTACTCCTTTTCCTTAATTTCTGTAGCATGACAGTATTAAGACTATTTAATTATGAAACCTACCATATACTTCTACAGTGTACAAAATTCATTACATACTTTCTAACAATAAATTCTGATGATATACACTCCTGCTTCCTCATAGTTAAGTTTCCAAAGGCATTTTTTTTTCCAATATAGGCTGATGTATTTTACTCTTCACTCATTCCGCCCTATAAATATTTACTTATAAGAGCTTTTTCCACCTAGGAATGATTGCATCTTTGGCTATGAATGCACTCTCTTCAGTTCTTTATATTAAAGGTCTGTTCAGTAGCCTCTATAGTGCATTTATCATCTCTGCTTCATGGTATGTAATTATAGCCTTGGTATTTTTCTCAAATCATATTTTGATATAAAGACATTTGTTTCCAATTTTTACCCTTTTACCAAAAAACAACTGCCCTCTCAATTTTAATGTAAGTTTCATCTCTTGAGGATATTTGCACTGGCTAAAAACAGTTTTAATATTTATATTTCCTTAGTTTTATATAGACTATTGTCCTAGATCACCAAAAAAATCAAACATTCCACTCCTCCTTTCCACTCACTTATTAGGAGTATTCCACAGGGAAGGTCCAAGACTCTACTTGGTAAATATAAGCAACTGATTTCATGGCTGATTTCATAAGTATCTATTTATTCTATCCTCTCCCTCTTCTCGCCAATTTTCTCTAAAATGTGTCTAAAATAAATTCACCAATACAATAAATACAATCTGGAAGGATCTCTCATTAAGGCTGCTAGCTCATCTTTTCCCACAACATTACTTTTACTTTACTGCTATGTATCTTTCTTTATTGTATGCAGTGGAAAAGAATCAAGCTGAGGTGATCAACTTCCCTGTGAAGAAGGGACTCAAAAATGGGCTATACATACTTTACAAAATTAGTTTATCACACCACGAGCATCTGAATTCCATTAATTTCCTGATCCTAGACCAACATGATCAGTCTTAAACTAAAATATTAGACTAACCCAACTGATACATAAAAAACAGAAGCCTATACAGATCACTTTGGGCAGCCAAAACTGAAAGTGCAAAGAATCACAAACTAGAAATTAGGAGAATTATGAAAAAGAAATTGCTCTGGGAAATGGGACAAGTCACAGTTTCCTTTTTTTATCCAAATCAAGAGATGGATTTCCTTAAATTAGGGATCTCTAATGACCAGGGTAAGAATATTGCCAATAGACTAAGTTGAAGTCATACAGTCTAATTCATTCTTGGATAAAATTTAACATGCAAATATAGTGGTTGATTTCATTATTAGCCAAATATCACTATTAAAAGTAAACAAAATGTATATTTATAAAGATAGCAAGTAGTTCAACTTGCTGGCATTTAAGATGAGTAAGTTGAGGTTGGATCCTCGGGCTCTGACAGCTCTAACATAAGTAACCAGTGAACCTAGAATTCTTTTCACAAGCAATGGAGAGTTATAAAAATGTTATTAAGCAGAGAAGTGACAATACACATTAGGAAGACAAAGTAACTTCAATTGGAAAATGTGATTAAAGAAGTTATACTTTAATTTCAATGACAGGCCATCCTTATTACCAGGGCTCAATTCTCTTGATGATATTTAAAACTTAGACAGCAGATTTTAGACACTAAACAATGCTCATTTGCACATATAAAGTACAATCTTTATAAAATAATGTATGAGTAAAGGACAAGGGAACTTTATTTGCAAACTCAGGAAACTGTATTTGTTACTTTCAAATTTTATTCAGGAATTCCATTAAAAAAAAGATATTTCAATAAAAAAAAATCTAGTTACCTCTTCTATACTTTCTTTTAATATAAACCAAACATACTTACTGTTGGTTTTTTTCATTAAGAGTATTCATGCCCTGTAGATCAGAAAGTGGTGTTCTGGGATTTTTCCGGGTTATACCTAGCATATAAAAGACAGAAAATTTTCCAATCAATGCTAAGAGAATCTAAATATGAAATAATTTTTCTAAGGATAAATGAAATTAATGTACTTTGGTGGCATATATTTGTTAAACATGTCAGAAACATATAAGTAGTAATATGAACCAAGTCCTATGAATGTTACAAATCTGACTTGGCCAACAATGAACACAATTAGGGAATTTATTAATAAATTCTTTTATTTCTCTGCTCATTTACATATTACCAGAAAATACAGGGATAACTGGCCTGATGGACTAGAAGTGTACAAGCTCATTTCTTTTAATATTCAAGAAATCTCTAATAATTCCTAAGCATCATTTTCCAGCAGTAAACATATTGCTGACACAGAGTACAGATTTTAGAGATTGACTAATCTTACATATAAAGTCACTAAGACTCAAAGACAACAAATTGTTTCCTTAAGGATTAGCAATATTTTTTGTTATAGTTCTCTTCAAATCTTTTGATAAACATTAAAGCTTTATAAGCATATGGCTATCAATTTTCATAACAAACATGCAAAGATACTTAATATAGGTAAGGTACGTTGGAAAGAAAGAAGTAAAAGTATTTCTACTTGAGATAAATATCTTGTATTTAGAAAATCTTAAGTAACCCACAAAAAACAATTAGCACTAATACAAGTTCAGCAAAAATCACAAGATCTAAGAACGATATTAAAAAATCATTTGTATGTCTATACAATAGCAAAAAACAGTTAAGAAAATAAAATTAAGAAAACAAGTCCATTAATAACATCAAAATAATACAGAGCAATAAATTTAACAAGGAAGTATAGAATGTCTACACTGGAAACTATAAAACATCATTAAAAGAAATTAAAGAAAACCTAAATAAATGGAATACCATCCATGCTCATGAATTGCAAACAATATTGCTAAAGTGGCAATGCTTCCCAAATTGGTCTTCAGATCAATACAATCTCTATTAAAATTTCAGCTCCCTTTTTTTGCAGAAATAATAAGCTCATCCTAAATTAATGCAAGGGGCCCTGAATACCAAAACAATGTTGAAAAAGAAGAACATGGTTGAAGAACTCACACTTTCTGAATTCAAAACTCACTATAAAGATACAGTAACTGAGACAGTATGGTGCTGGCATAAAGACAGACAAATAGATCAATGGAAAGGAAGGGCAAGTACAAAATAGTTTCCTGTGGGTTACTTAGGATATTCTACATACGAGACACTTATCTCAAAGATACTTTTACTTCTTTCTTTCTTATGTACCTTACCTACACTACATATCTTTATAAACATAAATAAACCTTCACATTTATGAGCAATTGAATTTTGACAAAGATGTCAAGACAATTCAACGGGAAAAGAAGAATCTTTTCAACAAATGGTGCTGGGAAACCTTGGTATCCACATGCAAAAGAATGAAATTAGATCAAAGACCAAAATATAAGTGCTTAAAGTATAAAATTCTTACAAGTACTGGTAAGAGTAGATCTGCCTGACACTAGATTAGGCAGTGATTACTTAGACATGACACCAAAAATACAAGCAACCAAAGAAGAAATTAGATAAATGGGACATCATCATCAAATTTTTTTAAATGTGTGCTTCAAAGCACACTATATCAAGAAGTGAAGAGAAAACCCCCAGAATGGTAGGAAATGTTTGCAAATCACTTATCTGATAAGGAAAATCAATCTAGAACACAAAAACAACTCTTGAAACTAAATAATAAAAAGAAAACTCAATTTAAAAGTGAACAGAAGATCTGAATAGATATTTTTCCAAAGAAGACATGCAAATGTTAATAAGCACATGAAAGGATGCTCAACATCATTAGTCATCAGAGAAATGAAAATCAAAACTACATGAGCTACCCTATCACAAACCTAGCACGGCTAAAACAAAAAAGACAGTAAGTATTGGCAAGGACATGGAAAAAATGAACCTTACATATACTGCTAAATGTGAAATGACACAGTCACTTTGGAAAACAGTACCACAGTTTATAAAAAAAAATTAAACAGAGTAATCAGATAACCCAGGAACTACTCCTAAGTATATATCCAAGAGAATTTCCAGTAAAGTGTTACTGAAAATATGTCTTGTGATTAATAAATTCAGTTAGAGCTTTGAACAACTTGATTTTCTTATATATTTGAATGCATCATTCTCATTTTATTTTGTTCCTAAGTTATGGACACCAATTATCCCTATGACAAATGATCGTTCTCTATGCTCTATATCCATTCTTCTCTTCTGTGTATTAAAAAATAATCATCTCAGACCTTTTCTCAATATTAATAATTCAATTTTCAGCTATGTTTCCTCTATTTCTTGAGCTCATTAGGTGTTGCTTTATGCCTCTGCTTCTTTTAGTAGCTCAATACTTATTTTCAGTATCATTCTGATACTTTTTATAGTCAGCTTGCTTTATTGGATTCCTGTTCTTAAAATCCTTCTACATTGTAAAGTGCTCTTAGGGGATTTTCTTCTCTTTTTTTGGAGGATCTTCCCTACAAACACAGTAAGATATTTCTTTGAGAGTGATTCTTTTACACATGTTTGGCTTTTTCTCATTTTCCCTCTGTGTAATGATTTTTTAAATATCAGTTAATATTTTCTATTTTCTATTTTTCCTTCGGTCAGTTTCGATAACTTGCTGACATTCAAGGAATTTGTCCATTTCATCTAAGTTGCAAATTACTGGCATAAATGTTCATAATTTCTCCGCAACCTTTTGATGGCAATATATAACTGTTCTACCCTTTCATCCCAGATAATAGTGTTTCTGTCTACTCTTTTTCTTAATCAAAATGGCTAGAACTGCACCATCCAATATAGCAACCACTAGCCATTATGTGGCTACTCAAATTTAAATTGATTTAATTAAAACTTCCGTTTTAAAGCTTAAAAAAAATTCAGGTGCTTAACAGCCACATGTGGCTAATGGCTACAGTTTTGAACAGCACAGTTGGAAAACATTTCCATCTTCACAGAAAGTTCTATTGGACAGCGATGGATTCAAGTTCATCAATTTCACAGCTCTTTTGAAAAATCAGCTTTTGATTTCCACTGATTTTTCTCTACTGTTGGTCTACTTTGTAGTCACTGATTTTAGCTCTTATTTTTTACTGTCTTCTACCTATTTTGGGTCCAATATTCTCTACTTCTTGTAGCTTCATAAGGTGAAAGCTTAGATAATTGATTTTGACCTTTTTTTTCCTAACATAGGAGTTAAAGCTATCAATGTTCTTCTAAGTACTTCAGTTGCATTCTACAAGTTACAATAAGTTGTATTTCCATTATCATTCAGATCAAAATACTTCCAAGGTGCCCTTACGAATTCTTCTTTAATCATGAGTTATTTACACATGTTGTTTATTTTCCAAATATCTGAGGCCTTCTCAGATACTTTTCAATTACTGATTTCTATATTAATTCCAATTTGGTCAAACAACAACTTCAAAGTTTCAGTTATTTGTGTGACCATACTGATGTCTGAAGTCAGGGACACTAAGGCAGGCACTGTCAACAAGGTGAGAGTTGTGAGCTTCAAACTGAAGTGAGACTCGTCTATTCTACCGTCTCTCTTTACTTCCTACCTTTTCATTCCTTCTCCTTTACAGGGCTCCTGACCTTTGCAGAGGTGGATCTGCTGGTCATGCTCCCAAATTTTGCACTACTCCTCTAATTTCTTCCCTGCCAAATTTCAGAGAACAGTTCCGGAAGAAAGAAGGTGCGAGCACCACTAATGAAGAGGGGTAGGAAGAGCTGCAATACCTTTGATGTCTTAATCTTGAAGATCATACACTCTCATTTCTGCCCCATTCTACTTGTTAAAAGTGAATCACTAAATATAGCACATGCCTTTTGAAGGGAGGTGTACCAAAGAATTTGTGTACACATTTAAAACCACTAGAACAATGTCAGTTTTTGCCTGAAATATCATATCTTTTTAAAAGCAATTAAGAGAAGGAAATAAAATATTTATAGTCACATGTTTATACATATTTATTATTTCTGGTTTCTTTCTTTCTTCTAACAATTCATGAATCAGCAAACTAAAGTCCTAAGGCCAAATCAAACCCACTTCCTACTTTTGTGTGGCCTGTGAGCCAAGAATGGTTTTTACATTTTTAAATGGTTGAGGGAAAAAAAAATCAATGGAAGAACATTTTTGTGACATGAAAATTACATGAAATTTAAGTTTCAGTGTCCATAATAAAGTTCTTGAAACAGAGCCATGCTCATTCATTTATACATTGTCTATAGTTCCTTTCACAGAATGTTGTTGTTTCAACAGAGATCATATGACCTACAAAGCTTAAAATATTTACTATCTGGCCTTTTGCAGAGAAAGTTTGCCAACTCCTGCTATACATCTGTGGGTAAAATAGAAACATTTCCAGAATATCCCGCCTGGCTTTAGTATATCTGCATATCAATAGGCGTTCAGAGGTGGAAAGAAGTATGCCTTTACTGCATTTACATCTTTCCTCAGGGGTGGAGAAGTTCATCAGTGGGTGATTACCTGGGTAACACAGGGCTTATCTGTTCCTGAGAGGTGAGGGGGAGGGCCGGTGTTGTTGCTGTTGGGGCAGAGAAGAAAGACTGCCTGGGACTGCAGTCTGTGAGCAATAAGCGGGTTTTAAACTTTATTTCTCCCTTTGACAGATTTCGGATTTTAGAGGTATTTTGCCCCAGGTCTTCCCTTCCCCGGACTTACAATTGGCCTAGTCGGCAGGGTTCCTGTGAATCTGAAATCTGTCATAATGGGTGCAACCTTTGGGAGGGTCGCCCCTAGAAATGATGGGGAGAAGCAGCGCTCACGCCGAGGGACATGTGTCTTCACTCATGTAGTCGTGGAGGCACCATCACTGCTGCTGGCCACGCCAACCCTGGCCTGTGGCCCGAGCCTAAGGCTACTGCTTCTGCCACTGCTGCTGCTCTTGCTGCCGGCCGGAGCCTGGCCACAACCATGGGAAGGAGCAGAGGTCCAGGTCATCTTGAAGCAACTGGCTGCTATGTACCACACCTTGCTGGCTACAGGGCCCATCGCCGGAACAGCTCCGACCAAGGAAATAACCTCCTATCCCATCGCAGGGTGGGTGCAAGACTGGACCCAAAGGCCACGGAGTGGCGTGGCACAGACACCTCAAAAGACAATATGGGCCCATCAGTGTGGCTTGCCTTTCACCTTTGAAGAAGTCAGCCGAGCCCGGAAGGAGTGCCCTGCACATTGTGCAGATCAGCAAACCACCAAGAGGTACCTAGAGCATCTCTCTGCAGCCTATGGTTGGTTGCCGGTTACTGAGAGCGATCGAGGTACCCACTTTATTGGACATGTGTTGCAAGGATCAGTGCAGCAATTAGGAGTAAAATGGACGTGGCCCTGGACATTTCAACACATGGACCAACGATGGCTGGCTCTTCTGGCACCTTGGGGAAAAGGCCTGGAAGCTGGCCTTCTGTGTATTCCTGTAATAACAGCAAATTGGCCCTTGACAATCACAGTTATTTGCTTCTACGGTCTTTGTGTCCTGGATGCGTCCCCTGGCTGCAGCTGCCGTGTGATGGCTGGAATGGACGAGCTTTGGACTTAATCTGCATGGGACTTTGAACCTACCTGAATCCTCCGGCTTGAGAATTATGATTGTGTTGCTGTTGTCAAGAAAATAATGTTTAAAGAGAGGCTTGACTTTGTCTAATGTTTAGTAAAAGTTTTGTGAGCAATCTAGCATGATTGTTAGGAATGAGTAAACAAGTGTAGAAACATATTTTGTGCTTACTGAGAGATTGTGCTGTAAAGTACATTTACTTAATCTGCATAGGCTGAATCTTCTGGTTGAGGATTATCAAGATTTTATTGCTGTTGCTATTGCATGTTACTGAATTGGTTGGAAGAGGGGGGTCAAGTAAATTGTAAGGCGAGATTTCTGGAAGGGTGGATTGTGGGTAAAATTGAAACATTTCCAGAATATCTCGCCTGGCTTTAGTATATCTGCATATCAGTAAGCATTCAGAGGTGGAAAGAAGTATGGCTTCAGTACATTTGCATCTTTCCTCAGGGGTGGAGAAGTTCATCTCCATATCAATGGGTGATTACCTGGGTAACAGAGGGGTGATCTGTACCTGTGAGGTGACGGAGAGGGCCAGTGTTGTTGCTGCTGGGGCAGAGTAGAAAGACTGCCTGGGACTGCAGTTTGTGAGCAATAAAAGTGTTTCAAACTTTATTTCTCCCTTTGACTGATTTTGGATTTTAGAGGTATTTTGCCCCAGGATTTCCTTTCCCCAGACTTACAACATCGAAGTTACCATCCACGGTCATTTTCCTTTAGCATAAAGAATTGTATTCCACTTTCACAGAATACATACTCTGGTGACAAATTTTCAGATTCTGTTTATCTGAAAACATCTTTACTTCTGCTTTTTGAAGGATACTTTTGCTAATTGATAATTGGGCATTCTAGACAATATACTGCAACAACACTAGATCCTGTTATACTCCTCTTAAGACCACTGATTTTTTTTTCTAACAGATGGTTAACTTGTAAGGATCCAAACTACAAATATAGAAATTCTGCTGAAAGTTTTGTTGTTTCTTTGGGCTTGCTTTTGTTTTGGTTTCAGGATTTTGTTTTTTTGGATTTTAATTATAGTTTTTGGATATCTTTCAGCCCCCATTGCTTTTAATGAGGAATCAAGTATTCATCATTATTCTCCTGTTCTTAATTATTTTTTCTTGCCTGCTTTCAAGATTTTCTCTTTATTTTTGGCATTCAGTAGTTTGCCTATAATGCATCTAGTTGTGGGGGTTTTTTTGTATGTATTCTACTTGGAGGTCACTGATCTTGGATCTCTAAGCTGGTTTTTTTTTTTTTTAACCAAACATGAGAAGTTTTCAGCCATTCTCTCTCCAAATATTTTTCTGCCTCTTTCTCTGCTTTAAGTATAGGACTCCAACTAAGGCAGTTAGTATTCAGCTTTTCACCACAGGAGCTATGCACAGATACAAAAAGCCCTCAGTCAAAGCAGCAAACTTGCAAATCTCACCTACTGCAGTGTCTTTCAATGGCTATCTTCCATTTGTTTTTTATTGCTTTGATGACTGGCCCCTACAATCTTCCTTGCATACTCACAGCAGCCAGCTAGGTATGGCTGGCAGAAATCATACTCTTAACTTTAGGTTTTAGCCTTTTGACAGCTCTCTCAGTTCCAGGTTTTACCTTCTAATTTCCAAGCTGCTTTGCCAGTCCTCAACTGTGATACCTCAAGTCAGTATGGTTGTGTGGTTTTCTGTCTCTGGAGCTATGGCAGTTGGGAAGCATTTTGTGTAAAAAGTCACAAATTCACAATTCTTATTCACTGCTTTACTTACTTTAAAGAATAAATTCCCCTCTGGTTTCTGCTTCTTTTTTGGTCTTTTTCAGTTTTTTAGTCTTTTTGGTCTTTTTCCAATGCTTTATAATCGTTTTGTTACTTTCAAATTTTTTCCAGGTTTTATTGTTACCTGTGGGAGCGTTCATTCACCTCACCAATTCACCATAACCTAAAGACCCCAGTCCTCTGGATTTTTTTTTAAAATTCCCCTAAATTTCAATTTGTAATTTTATATGTTATAAAAATTTTAGTTAATGGTAGCACTATAATGGAAAATGGAATAAACTAAAGTAATGAAAAAACTCCATCTTTCACAAATGTAGAAATAAACTAGCATGTGATCACAGACAAGTGAAAAATTTCCTCATGCAGTCTATGCTGCAATTGGTGCCTTCTTTTTCTGGACCCATATATACTAGGCTGGAATAAAATCCAGCCTGGGATTGTCAGGCTGAGGGTCATGAATATCAACAAAGCAAATAAACCCTTGCACTATTTAAAAGTTAAAAAGAATTAACGTAAGCTCCCCTAAAAAGATTTGTAGACTATTATAAATAATGTCCCATGGGTTAAAAGATTTAGAAAAGGAAGATCAGTGTTTAGAATGAGGACTTGTATACCTTTCAGAAACAATAGCAACAATTAATTAATTAGAGTAACATTTAAGGATATATTTTTAAAATGAAATACTTACCTTTATTCTAAAATGAGAAAATATCTTAAATGCATTTTTCAAAATGCATTACATATATTCGCATACCAAGACAGCAAAAATAAGAACTGAAGAACCCACAACACTTGCTTTTAGAAAATTCACTTATCTTTATCCTTATAGTCTATTTATATTCTCCTGATAACTGTACACTAAAATTTCAAGGAATTTCAATCACAGAACTGTGAAACTGACAAAGTACATCTGTGGTGTTCTGTAAAAAGCTCAGAACAGAATAGATGAGTGGTTGGATCCATTACATACAAATTGCTGATTTAGGCTTTGAGCATTCTCAAGAATCCCTACATCCTCACTGTAACAGGAGCCAAATAACTAATCCCACAACAGGCAAAAGACCCATTTTCATGCAAAATGAATATAACAAATAAAAAAAGGAAAGAAATGGAGACCAGGGGCATCTTTTTACACCAATTTTATAAAAAAAAAAGAGAGAGAAGAAGAAGAACATCCACTATGACTCTATCATTCTTTCTTAAGCCAAAACATTTATGTGGTGGCTTTTTTTCTAAACCAGACATAGAAAAGTCTGATAAAAGGACTGCAATCAAACTAACTAGTAATACATAAAATCAATACCACAAAAGTTGAATCAGGGGCAAAGAAAACTTTTGGCAGTGTTGGATATGCTAATTTCTTTGATTGAGGTGATGACTTCACAGGTGTATACATATGTCAAAAGTTACCAAACTATCCATTTGCATGTTTTACATTTGCATGAAATCATTAGATTTCAATAAAGCTTTAAAAGAAAATCAGCATGAAAAAAATTGTTTTTACCCATCACTCAATTACTTTAAAGACAAAAAAGGGAACCAAATTCAGAGCCTATAACCAAGTATATTTAACAACTCAAGGATCATACACAAATACTCATTCAAGTTAAAAGAATACATATATCAACTTCTTCAAGAGAAAGAACTAAAATCTCAATGGAAGTATCCTGAGACTGACTGGTCAAAGGGCTGTGGAGGCCACATAGCCTATGCGACCACCCTGTCCCACCCTGGTGTAGAATGCTCCTGGTTTCCGTTTCCAAATGAACATGTGATAACAGAAGTGTATCAGGATTTGCAGCCTTACTGTACTTCTCTTCCTTGCACCTCTGCAGAATCTCTAAGCTCCTCTGGTGGACTGGGTGTTGAAGAAAGCTAACACTATCCATACTTTTCAAAATTGCACATGGCGCTGTATCATCATGTCCTTAGGAAGCAAAAAAACAAAACAAAAAAATGGAGAAAAGAAAAAGACATTATATAAGCCCAAACCAATAAAGAATTAGGGACAATGCTGCCAACTATCTTAAGAGGATATAAAAATCTATCAAGTTAGTAAGAGTTAAATGTGCATGATTTTTCCAATTAATTTAAGGAAATTAAACAAAAACACTAGGGAAAAATAAAGTCCCTTGTTAGGTATTCAAAGTGTCTTTTTCAGTACTCAAAGTATAATGAGTTAACACCATACTGAAAATTTGTAATTTAAACTATTAGGGAAATTTCAAAAACAATTTATATGGTTGATTCACTTTTTTTAATGCACTCATTTTTATCAGGTCTGAAATGTAATTAGCATATAGTTGGCAACAATGTAAGGAGCACTGATGGAACCCAAAGAGAAAATACCCAAAACAATTTACAAAGTTATACAATTTTTCCACAAATTTTGCAATTAACCACACTTGAGGGGATTTCAACAAGTGTGTCAATGTCAAAGGAGGAGGAAGAAGAGCAGCGCAGAGCAGGAAAACCCAGCAGTTCCGTATTTACAAATCTGAAAACAAAGCTGGAAAATCGGTACCTCACCACACTTCTTAGTAGAGTGAGACAGAATCAACTATTGGTGGGAAAGGGAAGAAAACATGTTCAAGAAAGGACCAAAGCCCCAGATTAGTGCTACTGGAACAGTTAGTCATTCAAGCAAAAAGGGCAGGAGGCGGTGGGGGTAGGTGAGGGTGAGTTTGAGTACCACAAATATTAGCAATAAATGGAATACAAAAGAGAATACAGGTTTTTCAGAGTTGGGAAGATTTGAGTATCATTTACTCAGAGAGTATCTCTAAAGTTAGAATGTTAAATTCAAATTTAGGTAGGTTTGCCTTTAAAAGATAAATGTGAATAGCTGAACAATATAGGCAAAGTAAGCAACACTAAAGTTTCATTCGTGTGTATTTAATGCATAAGTAGGAATGAGGTATTATCTATGAATAGTTCTCAAGGCAGAATAATTTTAAAAGTTAAATAGAGGTACAGTAATTCAAAAAGGTTTACAAAGCATGGATTAGTCTACTGTAATTCCTTAAACTAGATTCTATATCCAGAGAATATGCATGTACATTTTTTAGCTAAGGAGATGGACTCTTATGGTACCATAACATCAGATAATAGTGTGCATATAAATAGGAGGCTTCTTTTTTAATAAAATGGGTTTGTTTTTTCATATCCAGTAATATAAAAGTAAGCTAATAAAACACTGTCTCATTTACTCAATATGAAGAGTCCATAGTTGCAAACAATGTTTCAAAACAAGAGACAAGTATTTGCAAGTTACCCATAATTTCTTAGGAAAAAAAAAAAAACTCAGAAAAATATTCTATGCTCATTATCCCCCCCAACCCCCTGCTTTGAAGGGCTCTTGGAGAAAGAATGCTCAGGCTCAGACTAGCCTGCATTTGGTTTGTTAGTTGGCCAGGGTGGGAATACCAGTTGAGGGGCACTGTTCGAGAAAAAACACCTGGTAAGTCCTACTCGTACTCCATCCAAATTGTAATTTTAAAAAGTTATCCACCAGACTTTCAGGCCTTTCAACACATAACTTGACAATCTGCTAATCAGAAATAATTTAAGAAGACTATAGTATTAAAGTATTTTATATAAAAATTCAGAATATTAAATACACTAAATTGTCATGTAGTTTTAATAAATCACTCAACTTTACTATAACCCCTATATTCTATTTTCTATCCGATCTAATAAATTGTAGCAAAGCCATTTAAGATATGAGTAAATTTGTATCTGTGACTGTTTTATATACCTCATCATCATACCTACCTTAGTTGTTCTGTTTTTAACTTCTTTTATTCTGCTTCCTATGCCTCTTTTAACTAGTTAACCACTTCAAACATTATTTTACAGACTGTTACACTATTTCCAAACCTTAAAATGATATTCTGCTTCTTTGCTGTGTGAACCAACTCCCGGTCAAGGTGGCTTGGTTTCCTAGGATGGTTTATAACACATTTTCAGTGGGGAATATTTTCTAAGGAGTCTCATAAACTCTTAAAGGAGGTTTATTTCATGTTTGTTTATGCTAGTTCCTGGTCTGGTTTTGATAACTTGTTAGTGTGAGATTATGCACCAAACACACAGCATAAATTCAGACCCCATACCAAAGCATGGTAAAGATATGGAGTACTGATTTTTTTTTTAAGTAACTTTTTTGTAAAAACCAGACTGCTAAAGTTCTTATTTCTCTAGGCAAGGCCAGTGGACAGAATTTTCTAATTATCTTTTCAGTGACAAAAGTCAAGTTCTTTCAAGATCCTGGACCACATAACAGGGGCTCAATCCCAGCTCCACTGTATCACTCAACCTTGAAGCTATGTCTTTGATCCTACTTGATCCTATAACCTTTCAGGCCCTCTAACAGTTTTGGTAATGCCAACTCCCAGGTCATAGGGTCATTTATTAAGATAAAATCACATTAACAAAAATCTACCAATCTCAGGTATGTAGTTTGATGAGCTTTAACAAATATTTACATCCATGTACTCATTAATTAAGATACAGAACATTTCCATCTTCTTAGGAAGTTACTTTATTCCCTTCCCATCAATACCTCTCTTGTCTTTCCCACAGGCAATCAAGTTATGATTTATATCACTGTATATTACTTGGCCTGTTTTTAAACTAAATGAAATCATACAGACTGTATTCTTTCATGTCTGGCTTTTTTGCTCAATATTTTATGTGACTCATTCTTTATGAGTATCAGTATTTTGTTCTTTTTTAATTGCTGGATAATGTTATATGGCAGGAATGTACCACAGCTTTGTTATTGTTTACAGACATTTGGGTATTTCCAATTGGGGGCTATTATGAATGAAGGCACTATGAACATTCTTGTTTCATGTATTTGTTGTGTAACAGCTTCATCGAAATGTAAGTCACATACCATACAGTTCACCTAAAGTGTACAATTCACTGGTTTTAGTATAACTTCCAAGTTGTTTAACCATAACCACAATCAATTTTAGAATATCTTCATCATAGCAAAGAGAAGCCCTACACTCTTTAATAATACTCCCCTCATCAACTCCCAGCCAGCCCACTCTAGCCCTAGGCAAACACTTCATTCCGTCCCTATAAATTTGCTATCCTAGATATTTCCTAAATGGAATTATAGAACATATGGCCTTTTGTGTCTGACTCTTTTCACTTAGTAAAATGTTTTCAAGGTTTATCCACATCATAGTATGTACTAGTTCTCTGTTCCTTTAAATGGCGCAGTAACATTTCATTGTATGGATATACCATTTTTTGTCTATCCATTTATCTGTTGATGGACATTTGGTTGGATTGTTCCTGCCATTTGGCTATTATGAAAAATGTTCCTAGAACATCGTGTGCAAGTTTCTGTTGAATATCTGTCTTCAGTTCTTTTGGGCATATACCTAAGAGCAGAATTTATGGGTAAAATGAAACTACCCCGCTATTTCATAAAATGACTGCACCATTTTACATTTCCACATATGAGTAGCAATATGAGCCTTCCAATTTATCCACATCCTTACCAACTTGTTATTATATTACCTGTCTTTTTTATTATAGCCATCCTAGTAGATATGAGGTAGTGTATCTTACTATGGTTTCAATTTGTATTTCCTGATGACAAATGATATTTAGCATCTTTTCTTGGGCTTATTCACTATTTGTGTATTTTCTTTATAGAAATGGCTTTTCAGATAATTTGCCCATTTTTAAAATTAGGCTATTAGGTTTTTTATTATTGAGTTGTGGAATCTATCTGTAAATATTCTAGAAAGCAGTTCTTTAACAGATATATGATTTACAAATATTTTCTATTATTCTGCGGGTTCTCATTCTCACTTTGGTAAGAGTATCTTGAGGCACATAAGTTTTAATTTTGATGAAATCTAATTTATCCACTTTTTTCTTTGGTTGTTTATGCTTAGGTGTCATATCAAAGAATATATTGCCTGATCCAAATTGGGAAGTGTGAGTCCTCCAACTTTGTTGTTTTTGAATTTTAGGATTAGCTTGTCAATTTCTGCATAAACGAAGCTGAGGTTTTGACAAGGACTATCAGAATCTACAGGTCAAGTATTGCCATCTTCACTATATTAAGCCTTCCAATGCATGAACAATATAGGATATCTATCCATTTATATTGGTATTCTTTCAGTTCTTTGAACGATGTTTTGTAGTTCTCAGTGAACAAGTCTTGCAATTCTTTGTTAAATTTATTAGTAAATATTTTCTATTTATTGGTGCTGTGGTAATAGGATCACCAACTTAATTTCATTTTCAGGTTGCTCATTACTAGCCTATGGAAATATAATTGATTTTGCATATTGACCTTGTGTCCTGCAACCTTGATGACCATACTTATTAACTCTAATAGATTTCTTTTTTGTGGATTCCTTAAGATGTTTTATATGTAATCCGTCATATGCAAACAAAGGAAGAAAACAAAAGGCTTCTTCCTTTCCAATTGGAATGTCCTTGCTTTTCCTTGCCGAACTGCTCTCACCAGAACCTCCAGGATGATGCTGAATAAAAGAAGCAAAAGGAGACATCCTGTCTTGTTTCTTATCTTGGGGGAAAAGCATTCACTATCAAGTACGATGCAAGCTTTTACGTTTTTCATAGATCCCTCTATCAGGTTGAGGAAGTCCCCTTCTATTCCTAGTTCAGTGTTTTTATAATGTAAACATGAAAAGGTGTTGGCTTTTGTCAAGTGCTGTTTCTATATCTATTGAGGTGATATTTCTGTGCTTTATTGTATTGACATGGAATATTACATTGATTTAATTTTTTAAGTTGATTCCTGGGTAAATACCACTAGATCATGGTATATAATAATACTTTTTACAAATTGTTGGATTCATTTTGCTAGGATTTTGTTGATAGGGTTTTTTTTATTTTCATTTTTGTGATTTCTTGTCTGGTATCCAGGAATACTTGTCTACAGAAAGAGAATTAAAATATTCCTTTATATTCTATTTTTCAGAAGAGTTTATAATTTTTTAGTGTTAATTCCTCCTTAAGTAGTTGATAGAATTCATCAGTAAATCCACTGTTCCTTGGCTTTGCTTTGTGGGAAGTTTTTTTTATTTTTTGTTACTAATTCAATCTCTTTTCTGTTAGGGACCTATTCAGATATTCATTTTCTTCCGCAGTCAATACTGGTTGTTTACATCTTTCTGGGATTTGTCCATTTCAACTAGGTTCTAATTTGTTCACAGTGTTATACACCTTTTTATTTCCATCACTTCAGTAGCAACACCCCCTTTCATTCTTGAAATTAGTTAATTTTTTGGTTCTGGGTTTTTTTTCTGAATTTTTTATATAAGTATCATTGATATACAATCATATTGGTTTCAAATGTATAACACAGTGGTTCAACAGTTACCATATTATTAAATCCTCACCTCAACTAGCACGATTACTATCTGTCAGCATAAAAAGATGTTACAGAATCACTGACTATATTCTCCATGCTGTATTACTATCCCTGTGACCAACTTGTATTATGCTTGACAGTTTTTGTGACCTTTTATACCCCTCACCCTCCTCACCCCAACCCCTCCCCATGGTAATCACTAGTCACTTTTCAGTGTCTATGAGTTTACTTCTGTTTCATTCATTCGGTTTTGGTTTGTTTTTATATTCCACAAATAAGTGAAATCATATGGTATTTGTCTTTCTCCACCTAGCTTATTGAAATTAGTAATTTGAGTTTTATCTTTTTCTTGGTCAGCCTACCTCAAGGTTTGTCAATGTTGCTTAACTTTTCAAAGAAATCAACCTTTGGTTTTGTTTACTTTATGGTTTTCTATTCTCTATTTTATTTATTTCAAATCTACTCTTTATTAAGTCCTTCCTACTAATTGCTTTGGGTTAATCTCTTTTTCTCTAGAATCTTAATGTCAAGAATTAGGTTATTGATTTGAGATCTTTCTTGTTTTTTAACAGAAATATTTGAAGCTATAAATTTCCCTCTTAGCACTGTTTCAGCTGTATCCTGTAAGTCTGTGATATATTTTCTTCCATTCATCTCAAACTATTTTCTAATTTCCCTTGTGATTTCTTCTTTGACCCATTGTTTATTAATAAGTGTGTTGTCTAGTTTGCACATGTCTTAAGACATATTATTTCTGTTGCTCTATTTTTTCATTATTAGCTTGTTTTGTATGAAACAGATGTTTTCTAGTATACTATTTTAAATTTTTGTCATTTCTTTTACTATATTATTTTTTAGTTATTTTCTTAAAAGATGCTAAAGGAATTATAACTGACATCTTAAATTTATAAAAACCTACTCTAGATTAAAAACAACTTCATTTCAATAGTATATAAAAACTTTCCTCCTATATAGCTCTATTCCTCATCCTTTATGCTGTTACTGTCATAGGAAGTGAAAATATATTGTACTTCTGCAGTCTACACCTCCTTACTTATTATTTATCTTTGACCTCTTATGGCTGTATGATATGTCTGAAAATACTCATGGTCATTGCTGAAGTTCTGAATCTTCTACTTACCCATTTTCATAGTTATTCTATGAAATAGAATACTTTTAATATTAATAGTTACTTTTAATTTTGCAATGCTACCACGTTCCAACTTTGTGGTATCCCTTTATCCTAAAAGCACCAGAAAACAGTGGGTGCTGAGTGGTGAGGAGGGGACAAAAATGTTAAATGCTGGCATTGACACTAATATACTATAATATAAACAGTTATTCTTTGTACCAAATCTGCTCAATCATTGCTTCAAAATGCAAATGAACTATAGTTTTTCTTTTTCTTGATAAAAAGTAAAATTTTTAAAGTTTATCCAAGGGGGATGGACTTCTAAGGTATTGGTAATATTCTATTTCTTAACCTAAGTGCCACTTTTTGATAATTCACTGAGCTATACATTTTTATTTTGTGCACTTTTCTGTATGCATATCCCAGAATATGCATATAGAGAATATTTCTGTATATTACACCCTAAAATAAGACTTTTCAAAGGGTTTATTAAATGGAGGCTCTATGCCGGCTAGAAAGAAAAATTACATTTGAAAACAAGAAGAATCTAGAAATGATAAAAGTAGAGATAATATAATTTCCGTGTGTTAATCATTAATAACATTGTATGTCTGTACAAATTGATGATAAAAATATACATACAACTAGCTTTCATGAATATTTTAAATGCTAAAGGGGCACTTACAAACAATGTGAAAATTATTATAAAGAGCAATATGTTTAATAGTAAATACAAGAAATGTTTCTTCTCTTAGTTACATCTTAGCAGGATACTTATTTTCAAAATTTTCAAAATTGTTAAGTCAATTGCAATAAATAAGAATGTATGTTAAAAGAAAAAACTTTTCCTTAAAGCTTTTTGCAAAGATAGCCTCTTAGAAATAACTTTATGACAGGCAAAAGCAGGTTTATGATATCCTTTTTATTTTCCAAAAAACTGTAATTCTCCCTACCTACAAAGGCCAGTTTGCACACATTAGAATCTGAAAACAGAAACTAAGTTCAATTAGTTTTTGCATCTCCTTTCAGAAATACTAACTCTCAAATATACATATTTATTTGAAACATCTAAAAGCTGAATTTCAAGTTTCACTGTTAATGTACATGCCAAAAAACCATCTAAGTTAGGTCTGGAAGTCCTGAAAGCACAGGCGTATCCTAGTGCACTTCTACTGAAACTTCTCTGGGCAGAAAAATTTATTTTAAATGACTACATATATATTAGAAAATCCTCTCTATGTACCAATTATCTGTCTAAGGCTAGAGCTACAGCAATCAACAGTGTGGTTTCCAGTAGATAACAAGTGCTTATGAGATGCCCTTCCACAGAATGGGAAATGGGTATCTTCTGATTTAAGGGTGAGAGATACAGAAAACATACCCTGTTTTATGCATTTCTAAATTCAAAGTAAAATCCAATGAACTAAAAAGTAAAAAGACGAAAATAAAATCAACATTTCACAGATACTTTGCATATGTTTCTAACTGTACTTAATTTTGAAGTCAGTATTTTGAAGTAAACTGCTAATAGTCACAAAATCAGTCAAGAGAAGATACTTGATTGATTATTAAAGCCAGATTATCTCCACTATACTATACTACATTTTTCTGTCTCCTGATTTATGCTTCCACAGTAAATTATGTTTTGTTCGTAGAAAAAGGTCATAAAAAGAAAATATAGAAAGGAATCAATATTAAGTTCTATATAATTAAATAATTATCATTTAACTTTTTGTTTAAAAATCATACCAGTGTATTACCAAGTGTCTACTAAATAAATACTAGGTACTATGCACTCAGCAGTCCTATCAGTATTTATTAACAAAAAAGTGCTAATACATATATCCACACATACACCATACATCCACTTAATCGTATAAAGTTCACAGGAACTCATTAGATCTGAAACATGATGTTGGGGTATGGTAAAAAGAAAAAACCACAGCAGAATAAGATTATTACATCTCTACTCCTTAGGTAAAAATCAAAAGAAGAAGCACGGTAGAATACTAATATCTACTGCTTACCAGTTTTTCTCTGAATGTGTCTTTTCCCAGCTTCCCTGAAAGCAACCATGGCTCTGAAAAAAGCTCTGAGAACTGCCCACCGGAAAACAGCTACAGGATCAATTCCAATCATCCCAGAGATAAATGCACTCTTGCTACTTCTCAGAAGAGCTACAATGTCAGGGCGCATATGATCTGTATTTTTTTCCCGGAAATCCTACATGAAAAAAGTATCAGTGTTATTTCTGAAAAATTAAACCAAGAAGATAATGGGTGACATGTTTGAATAGAGGTTGAACAAGAACTGTAGGACTGATTTCTGTTCTAGGTAGCTAACCGGACCAGATTATCTTCTATCAAGTCCCATCCTACCCTAAAACTACTAAACCCTATACTACATTTAAATTAGAATGAATATTTCACAATTTTATTGCAGCTTGTTAAACAGAGAGCCTCTCTGAAGGCTCACATAAAATGACAAGGGAATTGAATAACAAAAAGGAGCCAGATACCAGAAAACAAGGAACAGCATTCTAAGTAAAGGGAACACCTACTATCTAGGTAGTAATGAGTTGGACAAGTTAGGAGAAAAGCAGTAAGACCAGGGCTGGAGCATTCTGGGCAAGGGTGAAGGTGGTGAAGATGAGGCAAATAAATAAGCTACATAAGCCCAAGTTAGGAGTTTGGGTTTTATTTGCCTGTAAAGGAAAACCACTGGAAGCGTAATGACGTGAGCTGACTAGTGTTTGCTAAACTGGCTATTTATCACTGGCTTCAGAGGGAACAAATTATACAAAGAATAGAAAAGGGAGACCAGTTCTTGCAGTATTCTAGATAAGAACCGACAGTGACTTGGACAATATTGGTGGAAATAATGGAAAGGGAAACAGTCATTGTATCTGAGATATGTTTTAGAGGTAAAGACAAAGGACTTGCTGCTGGATTAGGGCAAGGTGAGACAATGGGGAAATTAGGTTAACACCTGTATTTCGGGTTTGAGTAACTAGATAGATGGAGGTGTCATATACTAATATAGAAAAGACTAAAGAAAAGAGAAGGCTTGGGGATAGAAAATGGGGACCAAGAGATAAGTCTTGTCCAGTGAAGTTTGAGATGGTGAGGATAATGATAACAGCAAGTAACACTGAGAGGTTATTATATGTGTGGCATTTACATGCGTGGTCTTAGTTGAGCTCATTCATTCTCCTAATAACTCCTTAAGGTAGAAGATACTATTCCTACTTCATAGATAAGGAAACTGAGTCTCAGAGAGGTTAAATATCTTGACCCCTATCACATAGTCGTAGAAGAACAGAGGTTTAAACACAGACACTCATAACCACTATAATATGTCTGCATACAGACATCAAGTAGGCAAATGGATATACGTATCTAAAGGTCTTCAGGGACATCAGAAAACCCATTTGGATATCATCAGCATACAGGTTTTTTAAGTTTGGTAAGATTATCTAAGGACTGTAAATAGGCAGTAAAAGCCACCTGCCAGTTCAAGTGGGAGGGGACAGAAAACAAGAAAATGGTTTAAAATACCCCGCAGAAAGATAGGGAGGGCAAGAAGATCCCTGGGAGAAGATCCCAGACTGTTAAGCACAGTCTAGGTATTTAGTTATACCCACACCCAAGTGGAAGGATTAAAACTTGCTGAGTAAATCACTCCAACTTGGTGCAGCTTCACAGAACAGCTCTAACTCAGAATTCCATAAGGAGCATGCCTAATATGGTGCCATCTACCCTCCTGTCCAGAAGCAGCTTGGACCCATCCTATTACCTTTATGGCTTTCCTTTCCTAATTTTTTGTTCTGCTGAGAACAGGGGAAATAGGGTAAAGAAAACAGAAGTCTTAGTCCTTGACTTGTCCTTAAATACCCTTTGGGCAAAAGTATGTCTTATAAAAGTTAATAAAATTGAGAATTTTCAAATCCAAATCATCACCACCACCATTATCAGCTAATACCTACGAAGGACAGACAAGATGTCAGGCACTAAGTTAAGCTCTATATATAATTCATTCAATTCTAAAAATTAACAAAGTAGAATCAGTTATAATAAAGTAGAATCATACTTCAACGAGAAGTGAACAGAGAAGAAACTTGCCAAAGATAAAAAAAAAAAGGGCATAAGTATCACTGCAGAAACTGAAATACCAGTGTGCCCTGCTCTAAAAACCATTTCATTCTATTAATAACTACTCTGTACAACTGAAAATTCTAGAATTATTTTCCTTGATGATTGTCGAAGGTTGATGAAGACCTTCATTTTAAAAGTATAATGGTCTCATCTCTCTGTCTTTATATTTCTAGATTAAGAATATTTATATTTCTAAACTAAGAACATTTCATAACTAATCACATCATTCTCCTGAAAACTCTTTTCTCTTAGTTTCTGTAACACATTTTGTGATTTAATACTTACCTCCTGTACTGCCCCTTCTCAGCCCCCACTGCTGCTTCCATACTGGAAGTTCTTAGGATTTGATCTTGTGTACTCCTATTTTGCACTCAATCACCTTACATCAGGTGCTCTCAATAATAATTATAGCTGTAAACATTATCTATATGATGAAGCCCAAATCTGCATTTCCACCTCAGACCTTTCTTGATATGTCTGAGATATACTTACACATCTTAAAAGTATCTTGAACTTGAAAAAGAATGCTCAAGACTAGTATTACTTAAATGTTTAGAAGCATTCACCACAGTGACAATGTGGGTCTAGAACTTCCTTTATTTATAAGTAAGCTTTAAACTACTGATTCAAATGATTTAGCAGACAATATTTTCAGGTTTTCCTATATTTTCTGGTCTCAGTTTTGGCAATATATGTTTTTTGTGGAATTTTCCATTTTACCTAAAATTTACCAAATGTATTAGCAAAATATGTTCATATTCTTTTAGTATCTGTACCTTATGTAGTTAAGACTTAAGTCCCTTTTTCATTTCTGATATCTATAATTTTTTTAATTCTTTCATCCTATTATAATGTTCTATTACCCTTTACTTATATTATTCTCTGTTATCTTTTCAAGGAATGAGCTTTTGGCCTTCTTTCTTTATTGCATGTCTGTTTTCTATTCTGCTGATTTCTGGTCTTCCCTTTATTATTTCCTTCCTCTAATTTTTTGGTATTTAATTTGCTGTTCTTTTCCTAGTTGAGATGAGAGCTTAGGTAATTACTTTTGAACCATTCTTCCTTTCTAATATATGCATTTAAGTTGTAAAACACTGATTTAAATGCATTGTACAGATTTTGGTACATCTTATTTACATTAATGCTCAGTTTAAAATATTATTTTAATGTGATTTCTCTTTGACTCTTGGGTTATATAGAAGAATGTTGCTTAATCTCTAAATACCCAAAGACTACCTAGTTATCTTTATGATATGCCTAATAGATCAACTGTTAATAATGCTGTTGAATTTTTTAGTTTTATTTTGTGTGTGCTTATGCACCCAAGGGCTAAGAGGTATGTATTAAAATATACAGCTATAATGATGGAGTTGTCTACTCCTACTTTTTCTCTCCTTTTGGATTATATGTATAATCAAAGACAATAGGTATATACAACTTCCAATGATTATGTCTTCCTTTTGAACTACTCCCTTTTATTGTTTTGAAATGTGCCTCCATATCACTAATAATACTTCTTGCCTTGAAGTCTACTTTGATGATAATGTAATTATGCCATCTTTTTTTAGTTAGTGTCTACATGGTCCATCTTTTCCCTGTCCTTTTTCTTTCAACCTGATATTATGGATGAATAATCACAGATATAAGTGTATATATTGCATGATTCCATTTATCTGAAATTTATTAACAAGTAAAACGAAAGATAAAAAATAAGGATAGTGGAGACTTTGGAGATTCAAGATGATGGTGTGAAAGGTGAGACAGAGAACTCCTCCCAAAACCACAAATACTACGAAAAAATAGTGAATACAACAAACCCTAAAACAGCAATAGGAAAGAAGGCTGAACCAGACTGTAGACAGACCTCACGAACAGAGCAGACCCCAAGAAACAGGGTAACATACCAAAGCCGTGATCCAGTGGGACCCGAGCCCTTCCCCAACCCCAGCTCACTGGTGGCAGGAAGAGAAATGGAGCAGGAAGGGAGTGGAAGCCTGGGACTGCTGAACACCCAGCCCTGGAGGTCGGCTCTGAAAGCGGAAACCTACATTGCGTGGTGCTCTGGAGGTGGGGGAGCTGGGACAGGGGGAGTGCTTGAGAGACTGAGATTCTTCTGGCCGTTTGTGGAGGAGGAGGATCCACATCCAGCCGCTCTGGGACAAAGGAAAGGTGGGCGGTCTGAGAGGCTTCCTGGCAGCGAGAGGGCTGCTGAAGGGGAGGGGTTTACACAGAGCTCGCTGGGCGGAGAAGGGCAAGGTGGACAAGGTTGTCTGGGCGCGCTCTGCCCAACAGGTTGGGAGCTTTCAGGAGCATCAGGCGCTCCATCCCCCTGGCTGGCTACTCAGCTCTGAGGACCCCCACTGTGACACGCAGCCGGCAGAGCCTTCCTCCTGCCTGCCGGCACAAGATTGGAAACCACCAGCCAGAGGGAGGCCCTGCCTACAAAATCCAGAGACACAAAGTACAGAGGCCCACACCTGGGTGCTCCGCCCGCTGGCTCTGACACTGGAGACAGGCACAGCAGACGGGAATCAGGAAACAGATCTTTCCTCACTCGAGGCACCAGCTCCGCTCCCCTATGACCCCCCCAACCTCACTCTATGGGCTGAGCAGCTCCAGAAACTGCAGCTTCTGGGCACTAAAGGGCACACATAGAAACACGAAACGTCAAAAGCACCTGGTTCAAACCAAAATCTCAGAAACCCCAGAAAAAAGACCAAATGAAACTGAACTCACCAATCTGCCTGAAAGAGAGTTCAAAATTAAAATGATAAACATGCTTACGGAGGTACAGAAAAACATTCAACATTGCAGGAACGAATTTAAGTCACAGATTCAATCATTAAGAAATTCCATATCTGAAATGAAACATACAATGGAGGGATTTAAAGCAGGTTAGATGTAGCAGAAGAGACAGTAAATGGAATAGAAATTAGAAAAGAGGAATACAAAGAAGCTGAGGCACAGAGAGAAAAAATAATCTCTGAAAATGAAAGAATATTGAGAGAACTGTGACCAATCGAAACTGAACATTATTTGCAAAATAGGGGTACCAGAAGAAGAAGAGAGAGAAAAAGGGATAGAAAGGGCCACTGAGGAGGAAATTGCAGAAAACTTCCCCAGTCTGAGGAAGGAGATCGTCTCTTAGGCCATGGAGGTGCACAGATCTCCCAACACAAGGGACCCAAGGAAGACAACATGAGCACATATAATACCTAAAATGGCAAAGATGAAGGATAAAGACAAACTTTAAAAACCACTTAGAGAGAAAAAAGATCACATACAAAGGAAAACCCATCAGGCTATCATAAGATTTCTCAAAAGAAACCTTACAGGCCAGAAGACAGTGGCATGATATATTTAATGCAATAAAGCAGAAGGGCCTTGAACCAAGAATACTCTACCCAGCAAGGTTATCATTTAATTTGATAGAGGGATTAAACAATTTTCAGATAAGCAAAAGCTGAGAGAATTAACCTCCCAAAAACCACCTCTATAGTGCATTTTGGAGGGACTCCTATAGATGGAAGTATTCCTAAGCTAAATAGATGTCACCCAAGATATAGACAAAGAGTACAGAATATGATTCATAACATACAAAGAATTGAGGATGAAGAAAAAGAGGGAAAGAAAAAAGAACCTTTAGGTTGTGTTTGTAATAGTAAACGAAGTGAGTTAAATTAGACTGTTAGAGAGTAAGGGAATTACCCTTTGGTAACCACGAATCTAAAGCCTGCAATGGCAATATGTATATACCTATTGATGATCACCCTAAATGTAAATGGTCTCAATACACCAATCAAAAGACATAGAATCACTGAATGGATAAAAAACAGTACCCATCTATATGCTGCCTACAACAGACTCACTTCAAATCCAAAGACATACACAGAATAAAAGTGAAGGGATGGAAAAAGATATTTCATGCAAGTAATAATGAGAAAAAAGCAGGAGTTGCAGTACTTCTACCAGACAAAATAGACTACAAAACAAAGAAAGTCACAGGAGACAAGGGCATTACATAAAAATAAAGTGGTCAGTCCAACAGGAGAATATAACTATTGTAAATATCTATGCACTCAACACAGTAACACCTACATATGTGAAACAAATATTAACAGAATTAAAGGGGGAAATAGAATGTAATGAATTCATTTTAGAGACTTCAACACACCACTCACTCCAAAGGACAGATCAACCCAACAGAAAATAAGTAAAGAGACAGAGGTACTAAACAACGTATTAGAACAGATGGACCTAACGGACACCTACAGAAGACTCCATCCAAAAGCGATAGGATACACATTCTTCTCAAGTGCACATGGAACATTTTCAAGAAAAGATCATATACTAGGCCACAAAAAGAACCTCAGTAAATTCAGAAAGACTGAAATTGTGCCAACCAGCCTCTCAGATGACAAAGTTATGAAACTAGAAATAAACTACACAAAGAAAACAAAAAACTCACAAACACATGGAGGCTTAATAATCAATGGATAAGTGACAAAATAAAAACAGAGATCAAACAATATACAGAGACAAAAGACAAAAATAATTCAACACAAAATCTGTGGGACGCAGCAAAGGCCATGCGAAGAGGGAAGTATATTGCAATACAGGCCTACCTCAGGAAAGAATAACAATCCCAAATGAAGAGTCTAAACTCACAATTAATGAAACTAGAAAAGGAAGAACAAATGAGGCCCAGGTCAGTAGAAGGAGGGACATAATAAAGATTAAAGCAGAAATAAATAAAATTGAGAAGAATAAAACAACAGAAACAATCAATGAAAGAAAGCAGGAGCTGGTTCTTCCAGAAAATAAACAAAACAGATAAACCCCTACCCAGACTTATCAAGAAAAAAAACAGAGTCTATGAACATAAACAGAATGAGAAATGAGAAAGGAAAAAATCACTATGGACACCAAAGAAATACAAAGAATTATTAGACAATACTATGAAAAATGGTATAGTAACAAACTGGATAACCTAGAAGAAAGAGACAACTTTCTAGAAAAATAGAACCTTCCAAGGCTGACCCAGGAAGAAACAGAAAATCTGAATAGACCAATTACCAGCAAAAACATTGAATTGGTAATCAAAAACTACCTAAGAAAAAAACGCCTGGAACAGATGGTTTCACTGCTGAATAGTATCAAACATTTAGTGAAGACTTAATACCCATCCACCTTAAAGTTTTCCAAAAAGTAGAAGAGGAGGGAATACTCCCAAACTCATTCTACAAGGCCAACATAACTCTAATACCAAACCAGGCAAAGACACCACAAAAAAGGAAAATTATAGACCAATATCCCTCATGAACATAGATGCAAAAATACTCAACAAAATATAAGCAAACCGAATTCAAAAATACGTAAAAAAGATCACCCATCATGATAAAGTGGGATTCATCTCAGGGAAACAAGGATGGTAAAACATTCAGAAATCCATCCACATCATCCATCACATCAACAAAAAGAAGGACAAAAACCACATGATCATCTCCATAGATGCTGAAAAACATTCAACAAAATTCAACATCCATTCATGATAAAAACTCTCAACAAAATGGGTATAGAGGGCAAGTACTTCAGCATAATTAAGATCATATATGACAAACCCACAACCAACATTATACTTAACAGTGAGAAGCTGAAAGCTTTTCCTTTAAGATCAGGAACAAGACAAGGATGCCCACTCTCCCCACTTTTATTCAACATAGTTCTGGAGGTCCTAGCTACAGCAATCAGACAACACAAAGAAATAAAAGACATCCAAATCGGCAAGAAAGAAGTTAAACTGTCCCTGTTTGCAGATGACATGATATTGTACATAAAAAGCCCCAAAGAATTCACTCCAAAACTACTAAATATAATATCTGAATTCAGCAAACTTGGGGGATACAAAATTAATACATAGAAATCTGTTGCATTCCTATACACTAATGATGAACTAGTAGAAAGAGAAATCAGAAAAACAATTCCATTCACAATTGCATCCAAAAGAATAAAATACCTAGGAATAAACCTACCCAAGGAGGTGAAAGACTTATACTCTGAAAACTAAAAAACACTCATGAGAGAAATTAAAGAAGAAACTAATAAATGGAAACACATCCCATGCTCATGGATAGGATGAATTAATATTGTCAAAATGGCCATCCTATCTAAAGCAATCTACAGATTCAATGCAATCCCTATCAAAACACCAACAGCATCCTTCAATGAACTAGAGCAAATAGTTCTAAAATTCATATGGAACCACAAAGACCCCGAATAGCCAAAGCAATCCTGAGAAGGAAGAATAAAGTGGGCGTAATTACGCTCCCTGACTTCAAGCCATAGCCACAGCAATGAAGACAATTTGGTACTGGCATAAGAATAGACCCATACACCAATGAAAAAGACTAGAGAGCCCAGATATAAACCCAAGCATATATGGTCAATTAATATACGATAAAGGAGCCATGGATATACAATGGGGAAATGACAGCCTCTTCAGCAGCTGGTGTTGGCAAAACTGGACAGCTACATGTAAGAGAATGAAACTGGATTATTGTCTAACCCCATACACAAAAGTACACTCAAAATGGCTCAAAGACCTCAATGTAAGTCATGAAACCATAAAACTCTTAGGAAAAAATATAGGCAAAAATCTCTTGGACATAAACATGAGCAACTTCTTCATGAACATATCTCCCTGGGCAAGGGAAACAAAAGCAAAAATGAACAATTGGCACTATTTCAAACTAAAAACATTCTGTACAGCAAAGGACACTAACAGTAGAACAAAAAGATACCCTACAGTATGGGAGAATATATTCAAAAATGACATATCCGATAAGGGGTTGACATCCAAATTATATATAGAGCTCATACACCTCAACAAACAAAAAGCAAATAAGCCAATTAAAAAATGGGCAGAGGATCTGAACATACACTTTTCCAAAGAAGAATTTCAGATGGCCAACAGACACATGAAAAGATGCTCTACATCACTAATCATCAGGGAAATGCAGATTAAAATCACAATGAGATGTCACCTCACACCAGTAAGGATGGCCTGCATCGAAAAGATTGAGAACAACAAATGCTGGCAAGGATGCGGAGAAAGGGGAACCCTCCTACACTGCTGGTAGGAATGTAAACTAGTTCAACCACTGTGGAAAGCAGTATGGAGATTCCTCAAAAAACTCAAAATAGAAATACCATTTGACCCGGGAATCCCACTCCTTGGAATTTACCCTAAGATTGCAGGAGCCCAGTTTCAAAAAGAGATATGTACCCCTATGTTTATCGTAGCATTTTTTACAATAGCTAAGAAATGGAAGCAACCTAAGTGCCCATCAGTAGATGAATGGATAAAGACGTGGTACATATACACAATGGAATATTATTCAGCCATAAGAAGAAAACAAATCCTACCTTTTGCAACAACATGGATGGAGCTAGAGGGTATTATGCTCAGTGAAATAAGCCATGCAGAGAAAAACAAGTACCAAATGATTTCACTCATATGTGGAGTATAAGAACAAAGAAAAAACTGAAGGAACAAAACAGCAGCAGACTCACAGAACCCAAGAATGGACTAACAGTTGCCAAAGGGAAAGGGATTGGGGAGGATGGGTGGGAAGGGAGGGATAAGGGGGAAAAGGGGGCATTATGATTAGCACGTATAATGTAGGGAGGGGGACATGGTGAAGGCAGTATAACATAGAGAAGACAAGTAGTGATTCTATAGCATCTTAATAAGCAGATGGGCAGTGACTGTAATGGGGTATGTGGTGAGGACTTTATAATAGGGGGAGTCTAATAACCATAATGTTGTTCAAGTAATTGTACATTAACAATTCCAAAATAAAAATAAATATAAATAAGGATAGTGCTTAGCTCTGAGGGAGGAAATATGTTCTGAGAAGGGGTATGAAAGAAATCTGTAGACTTTAGATTCATGTACTTTATGTACCTCACTGTATCATCTTACAGCTCAAGTTTTTTTGTTTTTTTTTAAATGTGTTTTTAAAATCTTTTTTAAAAATTTGGATATAATTTACATATATCATTGCTTAAGGTATACAACATGTTGAATTGATTCATTTATATATTGTCATATGATTTACCACTGTTGTTAGATAACACCTCCATTAGGTCATATAATTATCATTTCTTTTTAGTGGTGAAAACATTTGAGATCTGGTTGCTTAACAACTTTGAAGGCAATGCCACAATCACAATGTTAAGTATAATTAGAATGCTGTGCACCAGATCTCCAAAACTTACTCATCTTTGAACTGCAAGTTTGTATCCTTTGCCCAACATCTCCTGAACTCCCCCACATCTCAACCCCTAGTAACCACCATTCTACTTTCTGTTATTCTTAATGTTTGTTCTAAAATATCTTCCTTCCTGTCATTTCTGTCTCAGGAAATGGCACCTCAAATTCATGTATCAGCTATAGTGATAAGTCACATACTTACCTAGAAACCAGCAATTTACTGATAAGACCTTCAAAACATAGTCATAATTATCTAGACCTATTCCATCTATAGTGCCACCCCTGTGGTTTAGTTTAACTTAATATTTCACCTTAACTATTTTAAAAAGGTAGACCTAATTGGTTTCCCAGCTTCCATTCTCATTTTCTACTATTGTTCTCCTCAAAATTATGAAAAAATCTTTTAAAAACACAAATCATATCCTCTGCTTAAAATCTCAGAGCGTCCTATAATTTCAACAAAAACCTAACTCATGTAACTTGTATAGAAGATGTAAGAATTAACTTGCTGTCCATTCTCTGAATTCATTTCATGCTACTATCTCCCTTAGTCACTTTAATCTATTAACACTGGCCTGTTTTCAATTATTTTAACATACTAAATTCATTCCTCCCTCATGGCCTAGAATAGTCATCATCCCTACTCCTCACCAAGGTAACATTTACTTCAGGTCATCTCTCAAAATTTAAGTTTCTCAGGGAGGTGTTCATGGATCTACAAATTCAAAATCCACTATTTCACTACTTTTTCTCATAGAATGCATTCATTTATTTATAGCACATAGCCTCATTTACCTATATTTACACACAGATATGTGTATATATGTATATATAATATACATACACGTACATGTATATATATTATATAGACAGCCAGGAGCATATCTGTCTAGTTTATCACTAGATCATTCCAAAAACAAAACACAGGGTCTGACACATGCTCTGTGTTTAATAAACACTTCTTAAACATGTAACTATGTCAATCAATAATGAATGAACAATCTTAATTTTGACTGTTACCTCACGACACAAGAGAAAACATATTGTTCCCCTATTCTCCAAACTGTCACTGCCTTGCCTGGGAAATTGTCTTAAATGGCAGGCTAAAACATCAAGTGGTTAAAGGGTAATGCATTCACCAATTACAAATACCATATGGACAAAATTATGAAGATTCCCTTCCACAAGAGTTAAGAATTTCAATATATTCATTAGGAGTGCAAGCTCACAAATTCCTAATGGTGTATGAAGATTTCTGTTAGTCCTCAGGGATGTAGAGAAGAGAAAAATTCAACAGACTACATACATAAGCTAACTGATGCTATTTTTTTCAGATCTAAGAAGAATAAACTGACATCAGCTTTATCTATAGGAGGAAACCAACAGAAACATCACCTAAGATAGTAATATATTGCAAGGTAGAATCTGAATCTCAGTAATATCCTCACAAAATATCTCTGTGACCAATCAAGAGCCTCCACAAACTATAAAGAGGTTAATGTGACACGGATGTTAACATAGTTAAGAATACACCTCTACCCTAAGCATATTCACTGAGAAATTTACTGACCTTCACTCCATATTTTACTTTCCCAGCATAATGTTTTATAATGAAAGCAGGCTCCATCACAGCTGGAAATTCAATGTAAGAATTCTCTTCATGTTGATGCTTAAATTTGTCTAGCAATGTTTGATTTGTAGCCTGTGGAAAGCTGAATTAAAACAAAAACAAAAATGTTAAAAAAAAAGATATAGCAGTTAATAGTCGTTTTTAAAAAAATACTGCATAATATAATTGCCATCTAACACATTTAGTAAATTACAAAGTTTTCACTTATATTACTTAATCTGATTCTTCTAGTGAGTATACTCACTTTTTAGTGAGTATACCAAGAACTGGCATTCCTATCTTGTAGATGAGGGATCAAAAGTCATGATTTGACCAAACTCACTTTTGCCCAAACTCTGCAAGTAGTAGAACTGAAAAATTAACTCAGGTCTTTAGGTTTTAGTTTAGGTTGCATTTTATGCACTACTGTAAAACCCATAGGAAAATTAAAACCAAACTATATAGTGTTTGGGGCCAACAACTTCCAAAATGGGAATGATCTCTCAATTTAGACAGGTTCTTTAAATCCATAATCATTTCTTGTTTTCCTATTTCTTCATGTATAAATCAGGTAGTAATTGTCTTACCCCAGTTACTACATATTTTTATATCTGTTATTATTTCAAATATATATCAATGGGCTTATACTTATTAATAAGCATTTCATATCCAGAAATCATTAAATAATATTTATTAAGAAGTAATTACATAAAACAAATACAGAAACATAAAAGCTCTGAAGAGAAAAAAATTATCACTAGTAGTTAGAAGTAATGGAAAAGTTCGACAAGGATATCAGACAATTTACAAACAGGAATATCAGGAAATATCACCGATAGAAAAAGGAGAGAGCAAACACCTTTCAGAGAATAGTTCAACAGTAGCTGGAATAACAAGGAATAATGTGACATAAGGTTGTAAATTTGCTGAATCATGTGTAAACATGATTCCAAAATTACAACAAAAACATTCGATTACATAAGTATTGGTCAAGGAGGAGAATGGCCTTTGGTGTTAGATAGTCATAGTTTACATTACCAGTTCTGTCTGTGACCTTGGGCAAGCTAGGTAACCTTTAAGAAATGTAAAGGGGATAAAGAGGCACAGAATCTCAATTATAATATAAATTAGTCATGGGGATGAAAGTACAGCATAGCGAATATAGTCAGTAGTTCTGTAACGTCTTTCTACACGCACAGTGACTAATTGATGTGAGCATTTAATAATGTAGATAACTGTCAAATCACTGTGTTGTATACTTGAAGCCAATATAATATTGTATATAAACTATACTTCAATTAAAAAAAAAAGAATTGGTTTTCTAATCCATAAAGTGAGTACAATGAAGTGTCAAAGTGCTGATACATTAAATAACACTGGTAAAAACATCTAACACTAGCTGGCATTCTATAGGTATAACATAAATGACATCAACTTTTTAATGCTGCCAGCATGCCATTTTCCTAGTCACCTAGGTCCAGTTTTGCATTCAAATACTATCCCTTCCTCAAAACACCTCCACCATCTAGCTCTTCCTATCCATTCCAGAAGTCTAAAGCCATCTAGAATAGACTACAACTTTTACAATTTCAGAGAGTATAGAAACAGCCTCTATAATAATCTCAGTGATTCTAATCTTATACTCTTCCAGTCACCAAACCAATAATAAATTTTCCTACAGTAGTGTTAGTCATGTGTCTCCCTACTTGGGAAAACTTATGGACCATCAAGGCAAACAAATGGAATCCAAGCTCCTAAGCCTAGATCAACCCAACCTCTGCCAACTTGTGCCTCACTACCTCACTGCAGAATGCTTTTCTTCAGGAAGGATGCTCACTGCATTGTCTCTAGGCAATCCTCTGAGTAACTGAAAAGCTTGTGATTTATTTTTCTCTTTCGAGTGGAGAAAAGACATTTTCAAAGGAAACAGGACAGATATGAGAACAATTTTTATTTCAAACAAGGAAAGTTGGAAAGGAAAAGCCCTCTACATGTCCTGCATTCAACAAAGTTTTGTGGATATATTCCATGTGATCAAGCTTAGAAATCAGCAATCACCTTGCATTTCAAAGTACTTTATCTAAGTTCCCAAAAGGCTATCTGCAAGGGTAGCCTTAGATTAGTGTTTCTATGTATGTAAAAACTACATGTGGAACTTTCTACAATACCAATGCTTCGGCCCCACCTCCTGTGATCGCACTGAACTGATGCTAGAGTAGGGATGCATCACCGTTATGAATAGGCACGACTGACAAAATGCTGCCCTAAACGAACACTCTGATCTTAACAACAGTTTGTTAAAATGCAGATACTGATTCAAGAAGTCTGAGATTCTGTATTTTAATGCTGCCACAGCTGCTGTCAGCTGATCACACCTTGAGTACTACAGGAGAGACTGGTAACACTCCTAACATCCTGCTGATACCTAACTTTGCTCACACACTATTCCTTCTTTCTAAGTTCCACACTGCATCCTTCAGAATCTAGTTTAAATAATCTGCCCAAGGTCAAGAGGCAGTAGAGGGCAGAAATAAGATTAAACAGAACTTGTGACTTCAAACCTATGTACCTAAAGCACTACAAACACACTGAATGAAGCAGGAACACCAATAAGGATATTCCTCCTGTTATATATTCCCTATAGAACAAAATAGTTTTTAGAAATATACTCAGTCTAGTGGTTCCCAAAATAGCTCTTCCTAAGTCTAGTTTATTTTCAACCTGTCTTTATAGATACATGGCAGAGGAAAAATATTTCATACCTCTGCATCCTCTGGAATGTTACAGGTGTGCACGTAGAAGGGGAGTTAATAGAACTGGCTCATAAAGTGAGGAAAATATCATCATGGTTTATTAAAAATTTTTTATATATTCAAGACTGAATATAGAAGCATAACTGAAGGGATGACTGAGAGATTATTCAGTCCATAGTCTCCTACCCACAACAATAACCTGACAGATGATATCAAATAATTACTATAATGGGAAATTTTACTTTATGAAGCAGATGCTAATCAACTCTAATGATCAGAAAGTTCTTCCTTAGGTTGAACCAAAATCTGCCTCTGTCCATGTAATTTCTGGCCACGTGGCTTAACCCCAGAAGTTTTTGGGTAGCAACAGAGGTAACACTCTCTTCACTGGGCAATATTTATATCTACGTGAGGTAGCAACTGGCCAGAGGAATACAGTTCTTTTTTACAGTAAGATGTTCATTAAATGAAGTTTTATTTCTTTTTCTTAAATTGAAGTATCATTGATACACAATATTATAGCATTCACTGAAATTTTGCTTAAAGAATGACAGGCCAGAAAACACCCCTTTGCTCTATTCATGTTTTATTTATATATCCACTATCTCACTTTGCTACTCACAACCACTTTAAGATACAGTAAATAGCATTATCATTTATCATCATCATTTCTTTTTTGTATGCAAGAAAATTGAGGACCAAGAACATTGAGAGATTTGTCAAGGACAGTTAACAGAAGTGGGCTACAACCCTGAACTTCTGGCTCTATAGCCCAAGTATTATTGGGAAGTAATACAGGACAATACTTCAAAGCAGAATTTAGTCAGAAATACGTGGAGGGTTTGAATCTTAAGACCATCATTCACTATCTACATGATCTTTTTCTCAAATTGCTTATACTTTTTTAATTACCATAAAATACTTAAAAGAGAACTGCTTATGATTTCACTATCAACCACAATGGCTCTCAACACTGAATATCAAAATCACCCATGAAGCCTTACAAAATAAAATACACCAGAAGTAAGGTATGCAAGCAGAGTTAAGAAGCACTAACCTTCTAAGAGATAATATATGTTTCAGGGAATAGAAAACAATACAAGAAACTTACACACTATGTTGGACATAAAATTAAAATTAATTATTTTAATTAATTTAGATTAACAGAAACAGACTAGTAATAGAGCACGTAGATGTAACTGTTAGCATTCTCTTCTCCAATTTAGTATGCATTCTGCCATATTACTTTATATTTCTATGGAGCAATTCTGTGTGTCTCTGGCATATTAATAGAGACATATAACTTACTATACAAACCAGGACGTTCTCAAAGTAAAAGTAGGCACCTTTAATAACTGAACTGACGACCCCACACAAACCTGATAAATGGTCATCCTACCTATGATAGTAAATCCCCAATACTTCATATATTCTAGTTTAAGGGGCATAATATTAAGCTAGAAATCAAGTGACCTGATTCAATTTCTAAGTATTTTACTGAAGAATCATAGAAAACTTACTCTCCATCACTTCATTTCTCCAATTCTAGATTTGCCATTTCTTAGGATATCCTAACTATAAAGAGAGCACTGAGAACACTCTAGAGGGTGTTATGTGAAGTCTTATTTCTGAAGCTTATATGTTTGGTATATTAAACAGTGCTAACAAGGGATGACAGTCCTTAGCCTATGCTGCCACTTAACACCTGCACAGCCATGACAGATAGCACTAATCTATAATGATATTCTTTTCTGCTAATCATGAAAACTAACACATCTCATATAAAACTCAACTTCAGAAGAGAGGAACATGCAACAACAAAAAAATTAAACCAACAAATACAACAAAAGTGAGTTTGTAGAAAAAAATCAAGGAAAAAATAGTGAAGTCCATCTAATTTTTCTAGAAACACACACACACACACAATGACAAGGGAAACTTTGGTTCTTTATTTTATAAAAGTTTAGAACTTAAGGAAACTGAAAAGCCCAAAAGGACAATACCAAAATTGAAAAGAATCATACTACTCACTTGCTTTCTTCATCCAAAAGATGGAGCAGTCCTGTTGGTTTTTTGCTAATAAGATTTATGCAACAGGTATTATCAATATAATCTATAGTATGCCAGCTGATACCTTCAGTTCTGTATTCCTCCTAGGAAATAACAAATTAGTAATTTATTCATCTTGCAGAAAATGATAGGCATATGATAATGACTGAAAAGCTTTTACCAGGCTTAGAAGAATAGTCTAAACTTTTCTTTTAAATCACAAATTGACACAATGAAATAATACATAATTTTAGTTGTATAAAATCTTGACACAATGTACATATGTTTTCCTCAAATAGTACATGCAGCCAAATTTTTTGGTTAGAATCCTGTATGTGATACCACTCAGACCAAAATTAAGGGCTGGACTTCTTTTAGCCGCACTATCTAATGACTGCACTAAGGAAAAATATAAAATGAAGCCTGATTTCCTTCACGACTCTAAGCCATCAGGACTAAGCATGGGGGTTTTGTGAAATATTGATTTTGTAATTTTGTAATTTTTTCTGTATTACTGTTATCCCATAAAGAAAAGTGGATCTAGCATGGTTCATTAACAATAACTACTCTAACTGGGACAGCTAAATGCTTAACTCTTTCCTTTTAATAATTTCACAGGGAAGTAATGGCTATATAAGGGTAACCCCCAAGTGGTGACAAGAAAGGTTTTCCAATTTTTTCTTTTTTGTAGCATTACTAACAAGCATAGTAAGACAGCACAAACAAATTTTTAGAGAGATCACCAGTAGTCCAAAATCCCTCCCCACCCTCTTCACAATGAGGATTCTGATCCTCTTGCCTTAAGTTAGCTATTATCTTGCTTCTAATACCACTGATAAAGATTCATGTACTTAAAAATATTACACAAATGGAACCATACAATACATATTCTTTTCATCTGATTTTTTTCCTCACTCAACATTATGTTTCAGAGACATACCCACGTTGTAAGATGCATCTAAAATTCATTCAGGCATGGGTTGTGAAACACTATATTTACTCATTTATGCATTCATTATCTATGGCTGCTTTCTCAGTATAACAGCAGAGTTGAGACCATATGGCCCCCAAACCCTAAAAGACGTATTAATCTGGTCTTTTACAGAAAAAGTATACCAATCCACTACAGAGCATTAGTTCTCCAACTTTCGTGTACAATAGAATCACATGAAGGGCTTGTTAAAACAGCCTGCTACGCCCCATGCCAGAATTCCTGAATAAGTAGATGGAGGGTTGGGTCCAACATCTGCATTTCTAACAAGTTCCTAGGTGATGCTGAGGCTACCAATAGGGGTAGGGGAAGAACACTTAAAGAATCAATGCTGTTAAGTATTTATATAGAATTTATTCACTGACCATCCTATTGATAGACATTACAATTTCCAATTTTTGGCCATAAAAAATAATGCCTTTATCAACATTTCTGCACAAAAATTTTGGTGTACATTTATATACATTTTGTTTGTGGAAACACAGGCTTCTAAGGCTGTCTAAAGTGGTTGTGCCAATATATGCACCCAGCACCAGAGTATGGGACCTTCCTGTGCACAGTATCTCTCTAATACTTGTATTATTAGTCTTTCTCATTTCGTCATTCTGGTAAATACCAAGGGGTGTCTTGTTCGTTTTAATTTTAATTCCCTGATGACTAACAAGTGAGAAGCCCTTACCTATGTTTACTACCCACTTGGATGTCTTCATGTGCCTATGTTCATGATAAAAACTCTAAAACTTAATCTTTGTCTTGTTCTCAATCTTAGGGGGAAAGCATTCAATCCATTTCCATTAAGTATGATATTATCTGTAGGTTTTCTGTAAATACACTTTTTATTAGGAAGTTCCCTTCTATACTTGGTATGCTAAGGTGTTTTTTTAACATAGATATGTAATTTTATCAAGTGCTTTTTATACTTCTATTGAGATCCGATGCGTTTTCTTGTTTTGTTAATAGATTAATTCAATTGGTTAATGGTTATAGTTAACACACACAAGGAAAAAAATCTACTTGGTTCTGATGTATCATCCTTTTATACATCGTGCTGGATTTAGTTTGCTAACATGTGTTTAGAATTTTTGAGTCTATGTTTATGAGTGATACTGACCTTAATTTCCACTTCA
The DNA here is from genome assembly GCF_040802235.1 of Manis javanica. Taxonomy (NCBI): domain Eukaryota; kingdom Metazoa; phylum Chordata; class Mammalia; order Pholidota; family Manidae; genus Manis; species Manis javanica. The sequence continues at coordinate 120,065,911 of NC_133163.1, forward strand.
AAGAATATTCTTGACAGATTTTGGTATCAATGTTATCCTGGACCCTAAAATGAATTGAGATCTGTCCCTTTTTCTATTCCACATAAGAATTCATGTCAAATTTATGTCTTTTTTCAGTTGGTAGAATTCACCAATGGGCTTAACAATATTCTTTATGGAAAGGTTTTTAAACTATATATTCAATTTCTTTAATAGTTATAGAATCAGATTTGTATATCTTTGTGTTAGTTTTGCAAGTTTTTGTTGGTTATCATTTGGTCAGTCTACTTTGAACATAATGTTGTTTAATGCATCCTATTATCATTTTAACATGTGTAGGATTCGCAATCATGTCCTCTTTATCACTGGAGTTCTGGAGTTCTATCACTGGAGTTCTATGTCCCTCTCTTTGTCCTTGTCTGTTAGTCTGTCTCTCCCGGATGAATTTCTTCAAGGGTTTATCAATGTTATTAAGTCATTTCAAATTATTACTTTTGACTTCGCTCATCTTTTCCTATGGCATATTTATTTTCACTTTTATATAATATTCTCCTTTATCTTTATTATTTCCTTCTTTCTACTTTGCTTTGGTTTCATTTGCTGATCTCTTTGCATTTTATTGGTAGGAATACTTACTTAGATCATTGCTTGGCAATCTTAGTATCACCTAACACCTATAACATTTTCCTCTAAGTAACATCCCACAAGTTTTAGTCACATCCACAAGTTTTAATATGTAACATGTTCATTAAATTCAATTATATTTTATAATTTTTTCAACTTCTAGGCTATTTAGAAATACACTTAATTTTTAGCTACACAGGTATTTTGCAGTTACCTTTTTGTTGTTTCCTGGCGTAACAGTATGGCAGATTGTTGTGATTTCAATCCTTTGAAATTTGGCCTTTGTTTTATTAGTCCAGTATATTAACAAATTTTGTAAATTTTGTAAATCTGAAGTTATCTATATATGCCAATAAGTATTTGCTTTAAAAATCTTCTACATTCTTATTTGATATAGGCCTAGGGAAACTGGCATTAAAGGGCACACAGGACTGGATGCCCACAAAAGCATCCACTTCATTCTCTGGGTGCTGTAATCTTCATTATCCTTATTGATTTTTTTGTCTGCTTATTCTATTAGCTATTCAGCAAGGTAAGTTAAAATATACCACTACAATTACAAATATGTTCCTTTTTTAGTTTTACTAAATTTTGTTTTATATACTTTGAGGCTATGTTATGATACCTATAAATTTGGGATTGTATACTTCCTGATGAATTGATCCTTTTAACATTGTCAAATATACCTTTTTATCTCTAGCAATGCTTAAAGTGTAATATTAATTCAGCTATACCAGCTTTTTTTTGGTTAAGGTTTACTACATCTTTTTCTATCCTTTTACTTTTGATCTTTATGTATGTTTATAGTTTAAGTGCCTCTCTTGTAAGCAGCAATTTAGTTCTATTTTATATCCAATCTGACAATCTCTGGCCTCTAGTTGGAATAATTAATCCATTTATATTTAATGCAATCACTGATGTCTGTGGGATCAAATTAACCATCTTACCATCTGCTTTTTGACTTTCTTGCTTTTTTTGGAGTACTAGAGCTCTTTCTACTTTACTTACTTATGTTAACTTGACAGTTTCATACTGTTTTATTGTTTGGTGGTTATCTTAAAATCATGACACACATCTTCACTTATCAGTATTGAACAAAGAAAAAAAACCTCTCACTTGGCCTTTAACACAAAGATCTCTGAATACCTTAAATTCCATGTACTATCTTCCCCACTTAAGTACTATTACACTCATGCATTTTAGCTCTACGTAAACATTACACCTCAAAAGATATTATCTTAAGTACTATTACACTCTTGCTTTTTAGCTCTACATAACATTAAACCTCAAAAGATAATACACACTCATGCATTTTAGCTCTACATAAACATTAAATCTCAAAAGATACTATCTATAGTTAATATTCATTTAGAGTCACCACTTTTTTACAATTTTCACTGCTCTTCAGTCCTTCCTGCATCTCTGCACCACAATAGGGATAATTTACCTACTTCTCAAATAATACACTTCAATTTTAAGGAAAATACCCCACTGACAGGCATCTACTGTTTCCCCCTGAAAGACTGATTTTCAGTGTTATTGGTGCTTCTTTAAGAGTACTGTCCCACCCTCCATCTCACCCTACAGGCTGCTTCTCACATTTTTTTTCATTATCTTTGGTTTACTATAGGGCTGTCTTCAGAGTATTTATCATGATTTGGATAGTTAGAGCTTCTTAAATGTGTGCTTGTTGGATTTTTCTGTTTTGTATTTTAAGGTTTGGGAAATTTGCAACCTTATTCTCGAAAATTCGTATCTTTTCAAATACGGCTTCTATCCTACTTTCTCACATACATCTTTCCAGATTATCTATCACACTACACTACATCAGACCTTTTCACTATGCCCCATATGCCCCAAATAGTATAATATTTTTATTTCTTTTTTAACCTTTATTTATCAAACTGAATACTTTCTCCTGCCCTTCCTCCAAATCACTATTTTTCTCTTAAGCTGTATCTAACTGTTAAAAACTATTATTTGTCTTCTTAATTTAACTCTATGTTTTAGTTCTAGATTTTCCTAAGTTTGAGATCTTTTTCAAGCTATGTGAGGTTCTTTAATAAAGATATCACTTTTTTAAAAAACTTCATGAAATCATTCTTACTTTAAAGTGCATGTCTGACAACATCATTATCTAGATCCCCTGTGGCACTATTGTCTCATTTCTCTTGGTTTTTATTCATGTTCATTTCCCAATTAGTATGTCTTTAAAAAAAGTTCTCAGTTAAAAAACTGAATGCTGGATACTGTCTATGAAAAATTACGAGATAATTTTTCATAATTTACGAAAGATGATCCCTTCTTCCTCCACCAGAGACTAAATTTACTCTTTGTAGGTGGCTAAGAACATTAGGAATGCTTCACCTATTTTAACCCAATCAAGAACTGAGATGATTTGAAACTGGGCTTCATTCAGCCCTTGTGATGCCTGATCTATCTCTGGTTTATCTTCACTCCTAAGATGTACCCCTTTGTGGTCTCAACCATAAGGCTGTAGGGGTTGCCTTGGGCTCCTTCTTGTTCTTGAATCTGGAGAAAATCCTGTTCAGCTTTTCAGATTCTCAAGTTTGGCTCTTTCAGAATCAGCAGCCCTCTACCAGAATAGAAAAATGTCTCTAGGAATAAAGCAGTCCCCAAATGCTGGGTTCATCTCCCTAGATTTCTGTCTTACATATCTAAGCCCTGTAAAACTTCACGATATGAAGGTACTATAATGTCTTGAAATATATTTTGTTCATTTTTTTACATGCTCTGCAAGGCAAGTTTGGTAAAGAGTTTGGTAAAAATTTCCTAGTCTGACATCCCCAGCAGTGGGACAAACAAAAGAAAACCTCACTAGATGATCAATATGTCAATAAAGATCCCTGCACTCTAAATTTTCTATCTTTGGTGCCCAGCCTAATGCCAGATATACAACTATTTTTCAGTTTACTAAACAACCAATGACCTGAAGGATAATTCTAAGCAAGTAAAGAAAGTAAGAAGAGAACTGTACTATAAATGACAATAAGAAGTACATTTTCAAATCACAGAACCCCTTTCAGTCTCTTATTCCACATTGTCTCTACTAATCCCTTGATTCAGGACTCATTCATTAGTGAGTCTATTAATGCCTTGATTCAGAATCACTCACTCACACTACCTCCAACTTGCTTATAGATCATGTCCTTCCTTCCAGTTCACCTTTCTTCAGTCTATCTTTCACAGCTCAAAATAAGTCCTCGGTTAACTGTATTTCAAATAGCTCCTTATTCTCTGAAAGAAAACTTCTAATCTTCTTTGCATGACATGTAAGGCCCACAACGATATGACCCTGCTTCCTCACTTATCTTCCTTCCTGTCTCCATCCTTATAGCCTGTATTTTAGTCATACTGAACTATTTTCCATTCATCAAGAGTGCTATGCTGCTTTATGCCTCAGTTTTTAAGGATAGTTTTACCTTTGTTTAAAATAGCTTTTCCCCATTGACAATCTGGTGAGCTCAGCCTTTATTCAGAAGTATATTCCAGAATCACTCCTGGGAAATCATTGCATACCTTCAGAAAGTTCTAATTAAATTCATCCTATATATCCCTAATATTTAACATCACAACCATATCCATTACAGCATAAATTACAGAAGAGAATACTGAGACTTGAATGAAAAAAAAATACGTATTTAAGATCTGAGTCTTCTGATCCGTAATTCCACTACACCGCCTAAAAATATGATATCCAGAGTAGCAAATAAATAAAAATCACCCACCCCTAAGCAGTTCTGAACACATTTTTCATAAACTTTAAGTATGTTTTAAGGCAAGGCATTTCTTATGGCTCTTCAATGTCTAATTTACACATCTAGAAAGGGTAAGAGTAATTTCAGTTCACAGTAACACCCTTCTTCAAAAGCAACTTAATCAGTCTTCTGTTTAATGATCCACAAAGCAATTGTTTTGCTTTGTAAAATACAGACCACAATCAACACAAATACCCATTTGCAAGAGATTAAAAAAAAATACTAATTTAGTATGATCTAGATAAAAGAAAACTGGACTGAATCAAGAGACAAATCCCAGAGGAGCTTTTGGTTAAAGCCAAGAATTATGGAGCCAGAGTGTTAAATCTGAATACTGGCTTAAGGCATTATCTGTAAAGTGAGAATAAAAATAATAACTGCCTTATAAATAGTTAAGTACTACATAAATATTAGCTAATATTATAACAAATAATACTATCTCTTAACAGCTTTATTGGAGACTCTAGCTAAAAGTTTATGTGTTAAACATGTAATAAACTTTAAGTATCCATCAAGATGGCCAGGATTAATGATGCTTTTGCTACTGTTAATCAGCCCTTATAATCCTTTCAGCAAAAACAGAGGTACCTAAAGCTAGAACAGAAGGCAACAAACCCCAGCATAGGAAAGATATTCTTATTTCTGTTTTATATTCCTCTTATGTTCACTTCATTTCTTCACCACTTCCCCTGAGTTTAATGTGAACCCTGCTTCTGCTTATATCTTGATATAAAAACTGACACTCTAGGCTACAATTTCAACTTGTCACTGACTTCAAACTTGGCTTGGAGAAAGCCCACATTTTCTTTGACCCTGAATTTACCCTAAGATTTCCCATGGGAACTGATAACTCACTCCTTCTACATTAACTCAACAATTTGAGCTTCTCACAAGAAATATCTAGATACCATTTTCATCTCTCTACACTTCCCTATTTTCTTATATCCATAATCTGAGTTGATCTGAGATTCCACTAGTAAACTCTTTTTCTCCCACAGATAAAGAACTAAGAGACCAAAACAATCAACTAGATTGGAATTAAAGACCAAAGGAAATCAAACAAGCATACTTAGCTTTGTAAACCATACAGCAAGCAAAGAACAGCAATTAAATATCAACCCCATGGATAGAAACCCAAAAGAAGTTCATAAATCTCTTCATTCTAAGGTGCACTCAAACAAGCACATATTATTGAATCTATTTGAGGCCTATTTTTTTAAAAAAAAGAAAACCCTGTATGATAAGGCTCAGAAACTATGCTCTGATTTTTTATTTACTTAAACTGATATGAAGGCTATAGTGTCTCTAACAAAATATAAGATTTAAAATGCTTACCATGACTATGACTCAAAAAATTTATGCATGCATGTGTGTATGAAAAGTAGGGGTGCAGGAATGGGAGGGGACAAGCACACATGCACTTAGATACTCACCTGCTCCAATTTAAAGATATGCTGATTAAAGTAGTGTTGTAAACGTTCATTAGCAAAATTAATACAGAACTGTTCAAAGCTATTATTTTCATAATCTTCAAACCCAAATATATCAAGAACACCAATGGACAAAGTCTATAAAACAGGGGAAAAAACTATGGTTTAAAAATGATCTCAAATTTACTTCATGAGTAAAATATCTACAACATAAGTAACAAAATGCTCAAAGTCTACAGTGGTGGAGACGAAATTTTGGGGGGCCAGTGTTCAAACAAAATATGCCACAAATAAAAAGCATTTTAGTTCTCTTTGTCTTCATCTTTTTTCTTTTTATCCTTATTATAAAAACACACCCAATATTTTAACACGTGTAATCCACTGATTACTTTACAGAAAAATACAAAGCAGAGTTATCTCAATCTCAGAAATCCCTAAATGTCAAGAGATAAGAGAATGGAAAGAAAGAACATGTTATGGGGAAGTAAAAGGGTTACTTAAGTAAAGCTAAGTTACTTCTGGCTCTGCCTGGTTATAACAAGAAGACCATGCAAGTTTTTTTTCCTATTTTGACTTTCATAACCTAGTAGAATTCTGCTTTAAGAACCAAGGTAACAATTTAATCAGCCTTGTACAAACTAGGAATGATATCAGAATATGTATGTGGCTTCTTGGAACTTAAAATTTTTTTGATTTACAGAAAAGAATTATACAAGTTTTACAATATTAAATAGTTCTAATAGGATTATAACAAAAAAAAGAACAATGCCTTCTTCAGTCTCAATTTCTGCTCCCTCAAGTCAACAATACTCAAATCTTTCAGCTGTTTGGTATGGCATGACGTATTAGAGTAGAATATAGAATAGTGTATAAATGCTTATTATTCTATTTCTTGATATTTTACTTCTAGAAATCATCTTCTAACTTCTTATTATGGATGATACAAGGATTCAGCTCTAATACCCCCACACCAAAATTCTCCTCACTGCCTTATTCTTGAAATACAGTTGTATGACAATTTGGTTAAATGAAAACAATTTTTCTCTACTGATGCTAAGAGAGCTACTGGGCAAAACGATGTAATAGTTGATAAATAGTAATCGATTTTTTAAAAGTCTCCATTAAGAGCATTTTGTTTCCTTAATTCTGCTCACTAATTCAAAGCCCTTATGAAAAAGTGAAGATAATGACCTTCAAAAGTAAGTCAATTTGGTAAATTAGATTACAATTACAATTAATTTTCTAGCTGAAGGCTTACTCAAAGCATGTAAAGTTCACATTAAGAGCAATTTTACACTTAAGACAGTAAAATCTGCGATATTAAAAAATAAATTCTAATTATAAAAAAAGGCCTGAACATAAAAAGTTAAATTCTAAAAGTATGAGAATATCTTATAATTTGGGGCTGGAAGAGACCTTCCTATGTAAGAAAAATAAATCAATAAAACCCAGGCCAATGAAGGAAAAATGACAGAATTAACTGCACAAAAGTTTAAATCATACAGGTTCAAGAATAAAATATAAACAAATATTAAAAGTCAAGAGAAAATACTGTAATATATACCAAACTATGAGTCTCTGCAATATCCAGAATGCCTTCTAACAAGGAATAATAAAAAACAAAATAAACATAAAAACAGTGAAAGTATATAAAGAAATAATAAAAAGAAATAAAATAGAGAAAACATGAGAAGATGCTCAACTTTCATATATCACTGAAAAGATTGGCAATAAAATGGCTTAGTCCTTCTTAGCCTATTAGCAGAAGAACATATTGATAATATCCAGTATAAGTAAAAAAACAGGGAAATAGGCACTTATATATACTACTATTGGAAGCATAGTCTTTTTTGAAAAGCGATTTAGCAGTAGCTATCAAAAATTTAAAACACATACAGTTGACTCTTAAACAACATGGGTTTGAAATGTGCAGGTACACTTATACACAGGTATTTTTCAATAAATACATTAGAAACATTTTTAGAGATTTGCAGCTACTTGAAAAAACACTTTCTTTTCTCTGTTTACTTTATTGCAAGAATACAGTATACAGTACATATAACATACAAAATACGTATTAACTGACTGTTCATGTTATCAGTAAGCCCTCTGGTTAAAAATAGGCTATTAGTAAAATTTCTGGGGAGTCAAAAGTTAAACACCAATTTTCAACTGCACCAGGGTTGGTGCCCCTAACCCCCATGCTGTTCAAGGGTCTACTATATATCCTTTAATCCAGCAACTTGTTTTGAGGATCTTATCCTACAGAAAGGTGCACAAAGAATATTTGTTACATCATCATTGATAACAATAAAACAAATGTAATATATTTTTAACAGGGAAATTTATGGTATGCATATATACTATATAATACTATAAAATTATTAAAAATAATGAGATCTAGATCTATTTCAAGGCGTACTAGGTAAAAAAATTCAAGTTAGAAAAAATACAGATAGCATGATTCTATTTTTATGTCTAAAAGCAACATCTACAGGAATGTTAAGTACTTGAGAAAAAGGTCTGGAAAGACACACAGAACAACAGTTTCTCTGAACAGGGCAATAAAAACAGAAGTAAGTAGGGAAACAACAGAAATAGAAGGTGATTCTTACTTATTACTCTACATAACTCTGTTTTTAAATTTTATGTGTTAACCTTTGTTTTGAAGAAGTTTTCCAGGAAAAAAATATAATAATCCAATGTATGTCTACCTTGGTATTTTGTTTCAAATCTTTAGTATTCAGAAGTGCGTGATTAATTCGAAAAACTATCCAGTCAAAGAGGGCGCTATATAAAGACTTAGCCATGGAGTTCCTCACTGTCACAGCCTGGAAAAAAAGAAAAGAGAAGGGTTAGTTGTACAGTTGAAACTGACAAAAATCTAAGATATTATAACAAAGTGTGTTTTGCTCTCATTCAGGAAAGAAAGCTTACTCTCCTGAATTAGAAAATAATTTTTCTCTTAATATAAGTAGCTATAATTGAAGTTTTCCATATATATCATTAATATAGTCCAACTCAGGAAATCTAGGGTAAAACTGTCATGAAAGAGAAGGGAACAAAATGTGGATCACTCAGCACAAAATAGTTCTACTGAAAATTGGGGTATATATATATATCACCTAGTAAAGAAGGCATAATAGGGAGTTTACAAACAAATGAACCTTGCCAGGTAAAGTGAGAAAGAGTTTTCCAGGCAGAGGAATGGAAAAAAGTGTTTTCCAGGCAGAGCAAAAGGCATCAGTTATCTGTGAATCCTAGTCCAACTCTTAAAACATAATCATTGTACAACAACAGTTACATTCCTGGTTGTCTTCAACTTGTCATCCACAGTAACCTCTAGAATTTCTCCACCCTCAGACAAAGTTACAATTCTTTCACTATAGAGTTTTGCAAACTATTTCTTCCCTCACTTTAACCTTTCTCCAGCTCATGGAAATTGTACTATCTGCTCAATTTTTCTGTAAATCTGAAATTGTTCTAAAAAATAAAGCTTGTTCAAGAAAATTGAACAGTTAGAAAGCACTAAAACCTAAAAAATAAAGAGAAGGACACATATCTTAGCGAATTGAGTCCTGGAGCTTAGAAGACTACAACTTCTAATAATTTATATGTTTACTATCTAGGGACTTATTTTGAAGCTTGTATATTTAAGCATATATTTATATCTCTGTTCTGAAGTTTAGAGGAAGTACAGAGTAATGATTAAGACCTAGACTATCTTCCAAACCCATTTCTCTATTTATTCTAGCTGTATGACCTTGGTCAAGTTATTTAAAGCTACAGCTTAAGTTTTTGCAAAATGGAGATAATACCAAAACCAACCACATAGATAATGAATGAATTTCTGAATTTTAGTGGGAAAAAAATTAAAGTTTCAAGTTCCTAGACCAAAAAAATAACTACCTAAGTCATTACCTACATAGGAAAGAGAGGAAAAGTACAACTGTAACTTCAACATTAGAAACTCTAAAGTAATTGGAAAATGTTTACAAGTTCTGAGAGAAAGAGGAATGTGGCTCTGGAATTCTATACTTAGGCAAGTTATCAATGAAATATATTTAAAATATCAAGAAAACCAATGGTAGAAAATACAGAAAGAATAACTGTTTTATTTATTATATATAACAAATATATAAAATGTATATAATATGTATTATATATACTACACAAATATAATATATATTATATTCTCAAGGGGGAAAAGGAATGAAGACAATCTGATCAAATTCAGCAAAAGTAAAATATTTTTAAAATAAACAAGTATATGACACAAAAACAATAAAAAAACATATTAGTTATCACAATAAATATAAATGGTATAATTTTTTAGTTAAAAGACAGATCTTTAAATTCAACTGGAAACTAAAACCCATCTATTTATGGTTTATATTAACTACTATTTTCATAAAATATCATAGTCTGATAGAATCCAGAAATACCAAAATACACTAATATAATACCTATTCACCATATAACTCCATTATACTTTCAGTCTCTTTTTCCTGAAATTCAGTCACAGCTTAATCTCAATTAGCCCAAATACCAATTAATATTTTCCCACACAATCAAGATTTCACTTAGTATTTCATATCTCACTAAATGGTACTGATTCTTATAGTTGTATGAACTACAAAATTAGGATTCATCCAATATCTCCTCCTTTCTCCTTGCTTCCCATTAAGAAAACATTTGCCAGATCCTGTTATTTTACCATCTAAATTTCTTTCTTTTTAAAAATATCCATTTCTCCCTATCAGTATGTCACCATTCTAAAGAAAGCAGTGAACATCTTTCTTTCAGTGTCCAAACTCATCTTTCCACATTCACTCACCCTGTGTGTTAGAATCCTAAAATGGTCCCCAAGATTCCCATCTACTGGTATACATGGTTCTGTATAACCACCTACCCTTAAGGGTGGGCATGACTGTAAAATGATGGATTTCACTCCCATAACTATGTTATATGACAAAGATGAAGGGATCTTACTGATATAATTATGGCCCAAGAATCAATTGATTTTTTTTTGTTAATCAAAGAGAAATTATACTGGGAAGAGCTAATCTAATCAGAGAAAGCTCTTAAAAGGGACTGAGTCCTTCTATCAGAGATTCTCTTGCTCATCTTGAAGGAGCAAAATGCCATGCTGTGAATAAGATCACAAGGCAGGAAACGGCAAGTAAATTCTAGCTGTTGAGAATGGCCCCTGAGAGCCAAAAAGAAATTAAAGATTGCAGTCCTACAACTGCAAGAAACTGAAATCACTGACAACCTGTGAACTTGGAAGAGGACGTTGAGTATCAGATAAGACCACAGCCTTGATAGACATCTTGACTTCAGCCTCTTGGAAACCCTGGGCATAGGACCAAACTAACCTGTGCCCAGACTGAGTGACAATGAATGGAAACTATCAGATAAAAACTGGTGTTGTATTAAGTGACTAAGTTTATTACACAGCTACAAAAAACTAATATACTCTCCTTCAACTGATTCTTCACAAGGCTGCCAGAGTGATCCTTTAAAAAAAATATCTAAGATATCTTTTCTGCTTAAAACACTTTAAGAGCTTTCCATTGCTCTCCAAGTAAGATATTTAAATTCCTAACACCTGCTAATATTTTATCTTCAATACCTAAAATACTTCTGGGCACATAAAAGGTTTTCAAATATTTCCTAAACAAACAAATTCACCAAACAAATGTAAACAAAAATAAAGCAGGGGCAACCAAAAAAAATCTCAGAAAGTTGAATTTAAAGTTAAAAATATAAATAAGATATAAAGAATATTTTTTAATGAAGAACATGAAAGAAAGCCTAAAAAAACGGGACCTTTATATAAAAGAAGGGCAACACTCTTAAAAACGTTTGGCCTTTTTTGTTTAGAAAGAAACTCTCAAAGATGGAGACTATAAAATATGAAATAATGAAGAAATATAGATTCATAGGTATAGTTAGGGAAGACCCAAAAATAGGAAAAATGGATGAATATCAGTCTGGAAATTCACAGTCTCCACTTTTCAATCATTTCCACAACTTTGTGTCTTCTAATCTCACATTCCTGTCTTATTTTCACAATAATTGTCATAGTTTGATTTCTCCTTATTTTTATAAGATTACACTACAAAATAGAAAGCTTTTCAATAATTTTCCTATTACTGTACACTTAAGTAGTATATAATAATAGGAATGGCTCACGACCAATAAAGTTCACCTAGAAGCCTGATACACAGCCATGGAACTAGGTGAGATAATCTAGAAGAAAAGACAAGCACTATGTCCTAGGGCACCTCATCTTTTAGAGGTCATAAAGAAATGAAAAAAGCAAACAAACAAAACTATAAAAAGGAATGGTCAACAGTGAAAAAGTAAAACAGAATAGAATGATGTGCTATAAAATAAGAAACTGCCTCAAAGAGTAATCAACTGGGTCAAATATTAATTGTTTATAATTCAACCTACCATGTCATTCATGCCATATTAATCATATGAAATTTAAGAATGGTGAATAAAGGAGAGGATTAAAGATGGCAGCATGAGAGGGGAGACAGAGGCTTCCTCCTAAAACTGCATGTAATACGAAAATATAATTAATACAACTAATCCTGAAAGAGCAACAGTAAAGAGGATGGCACCAAACTGCATACACCTGGAGAAAAGAGCAGACGTCACAGAACAGGGTAATGTATGAAAGCCGTGGCCCGGTGAGACCCCAAGCCCTTCCCCAACCCCAGCTCACCAGTGGGAGGAAGAGAAACGGAGCAGGGAGGGAGTGGAAGGCCTGGGACTGCTGAATACTGAGCTCTGGAGATCTGCTCTGGGAGCACAAACCTACATTTCATGGTGCTTTCATGATACGCTCGTGATTAGGGCATTGGAAAGGTAAGACAGGCAGAATTCCTGGAGAGACTGAGATTCCAGCTGCTTGAGGAAAGCAGGGATCCATATCCGGCTGCTCTGGGACAAAAGAAAGGCAGGCAGTCTGAGAGACTTCCTAACAAGGAGGCCCTTAGCAAGAGGGCTGCTAAAGGGGCAGGGATCACACAGAGCTTAACGCTCAGGAGAAAGGACAGGTAGACAAAATTGTCTGGGTGGACTCTGCCCAGCAGGCTGGGAGCTTTCACGATTTTCAGGTGCTCCAGCTACCTGGCTGGCTACACAGCTCCAAGGACCCCCTTGGTGATATGCAGCCTACTGCGCCTTTCTCCAGGCCAGACCCACCTGACTCACAAACTGGCAAATCCTACCCTGGTGTTAGGCCAGCCAGAGGGAAGACCGGCCTACAGCAACTACAAACACAAAGCACAGAGGCTTATACCTCTGTACTCGGCCCACTGGTTCAGGCAGTGGAGACAGGCATACCAGCCGGGAAGCAGGCCAGCTCTTTCCAACCCCAAGACAACACTACCACTCCCCTGCGACCCCCAACATTACTTCAGGGGCGGAGCAGCTCCAAAGAGAAGAGCTTCTGGACACTAGACAAGTGTGATATACAAATATGAAATGCCAAAGGAACCTGGTTCAATGTAAAATTAATACAACTCCTGAGAAAGACAACATCAACCTCATGAATCTTTCAGAAAGTGAGTTCAAAATAATAATCATTAACATTCTCATTGAAGTACAGAAAGATATTCAAGAACTCAGGAATGAATTCCGGTTGGACATCCAATCGTTGGAAGAGCACAATGGAGGGTATTAAAAGCAGATTAGATATGGTGGACGAGACAATAAATGAAACAGAAACTAGAAAAGAGGAATATAAAGAAGTTGAGGCACAAACAGAAAAAAGGATCTCTAAGAATGAAAGAATATTGAGAGAACTGAGTGACCAATCCAAACATAACAATATTCGATTTATAGGGGTACCAGAAGAAGGAGAGAAAAAGGGATAGAAAGTGTCTTTGAGGAGGTAATTGCTGAAAACTTCCCCAATCAGGGTAAGGAGGCAGTCTCTCAGATCATGGAGATCCACAGATCTCCGAACACAAGGGTCCCAAGAAAGACAACACCAAGACATGTACTAATTAAAATGGCAAAGATCAAGGATAAGGACAGACTACTGAAAGTAGCCAGAGAGAGAAATAAGATCACATACAAAGGAAAACCCATCAGGCTATCATCAGACTTCTCAGCAGAAACCTTACAGGCCAGAAGGGAGTGGCATGATGTATTTAATGCAATGAAGCAGAAGGGCCTGGAACAAAGATTACTTTATCCAGTAAGATTATCATTTAAATTTGAAGGAGGGATTAAACAATTTTCAGATAAGCAACAGCTGAAAGAATTTACCTCCCACAAACCATCTCTACAGTGTATTTTGGAGGGACTGCTATAGATGGAAATGTTCCTAAGGTTTAATAGCTATCACCAGAGGTAATAAAACCACAGTAAAAAAAGTACAATAGCTAATTACTAAACAAATGCAAAATTAAATTGACTATCCCCAAAGTCAATCAAGGGATAGACAAAGAGTACAGAATATGATATGTAATATATAAAGAATGGAGGAGGAAGAAAAAGGAGGAGAAAAGGAAAGAACCTTAAGACTGTGTTTCTAATAGCATATTAAGTGAGTTAAGTTAGACTCTTAGATAGTAAGGAACTTAACCTTGAACCTTTGGTAACCATGAATCTAAAGCCTAGAATGGCAATAAGTATATACCTTTCCTTTCGATAATCACCCTAAATGTAAATGAACTGACTGCACCAATCAAAAGACACCGAGTCACTGAATGGATAAAAAAAAAAGACCTGTCTACATGCTGCCTACAAGAGACTCACTTCAAATCCAAAGACATACACAGAATGAAAGTGAATGCATGGAAAAAGATATTTCATGCAACTAATAGAGAGAAAAAACCAGGAGTTGCAGTACTTGTATCAGACAAAAGGCTTCAAAACAAAGAAAGTCACAAGACACAAAGAAGGACATTACATATGATAAAGGCGTCAATTCACCAAGAAGACATACATAACCATTATAAATATCTAAGTGCCCAACACAGGAGCACCTACATATGTGAAACAAATACTAACAGAATTAAAAGGGGAAATAGAATACAATGCATTCATTCTACAAGACTTCAAGGCTCCAAAGGACAGATCAACCAGACAGAAAATGAGTAAGGAAACAGAGGCACTGAACAACACATTAGAACAGATGGACCTAACAGACAACAACTACAGAACTCTGCCCCCAAAAGCAGCAGAACAGAATACACATTCTTCTCAAGTGCACATGGAACAGTTTCAAAAATAGATCATAAAGTAGGCCACAAGAAGTGCCTCAGTTAATGCAAAAAGACTGAAATTATACCAGCCAGTTTCTCAGAAAACAAAGATATGAAACTAGAAATAAATTACACAAAGAAAATGAAAAATCCCACAAACACATGGAGGCTTCACAACATGCTCCTAAATAACCAATGGATCAATGACCGAATAAAAACAGGGATCAGCAATATATAGAAACAAATGACAAGAATAATTAAGCACCACAAAATCTGTGGGACGCACTGAAGGCTGTGCTAAGAGGAAAGTATATTGCAATACAGGCCTACCTCAGGAAAGAAGAATAATCCCATATAAGCAGTCTAAACTCACAAATAATGAAATTAGAAAAGGAAGAACAAATAAGGCCCAGGTCAATAGAAGGAGGAAAATAATAAAGATTAGAGCAGAAATAAATAAAATCGAGAAGAATAAAATAGAAACAATCAATGAAAGCAGGAGCTGGTTTTTCAATAAAATAAGCAAAATAGATAAACCCCTACCCAGACTTATCAAGAAAAAAAACAGAGTCTATGCACAAAAACAGAATGAGAAATGAGAAAGGAAAAAATCACTATGGACACCAAAGAAATACAAAGAATTATTAGACAACACTATGAAAAACTGTATGGTAACAAACTGGATAACCTAGAAGAAAGGGACAACTTTCTAGAAAAATACAACTTTCCAAGGCTGACCAAGGAAGAAACAGAAAATCTGAACAAACCAATTACGAGCAACGAAATTGAACTGGTAACCAAAAAACTACCTAAGAACAAAACACCTGGACCAGATGGCTTCACCGCTGAATTTTATCAAACATTTAGTGAAGACTTAATACCCATCCTCCTTAAAGTTTTCCAAAGAGAGAAGAAGAGGGAATACTTCCAAACTCATTCTACGAGGCCACCATCACTCTAATACCAACACCAAGCAAAGACACCACAAAGAAAGAAAATTACACACCAATATCCCTGATGAACATAGATGCAAAAATACTCAACAAAAAACTAGCAAACCAATTTCAAAAACACATCAAAAAGACCATCCACCATGACCGAGTACGATTTATTTCAGGGATGCAAGGATGGTACAACATTCGAAAATCCATCAACATCATCCACAACATCAAGAAAAAGAAGGACAAAAACCACATGACCATCTACATAGATGCTGAAAAAGCATTCAACAAAATTCAACATCCATTCATGATAAAAACTCAAGTATGCCCACTCTCCCCACTTCTATTCAACATAGTACTGGAGGTCCTAGCTACGGCAATCAGACAACACAGAGAAATAAAAGGCATCCAGATTGGCAAGGAAGAAGTTAAACTGTCCCTGTTTGCATATGACATGATATTGTACATAAAAAGCCCTAAAGAATCCACTCCAAAACTACCAGATCTAATATCTGAATACAGCAAAGTTGAGGGACACAAAATTAATACGCAGAAATCTGTGGCATTTCTATACACTAACAGTGAACTAGCAGAGAGAGAAATCAGGAAAACAATTCCATTCACAGTTGCATCCAAAAGAATTAAATACCAAGGAATAAACCTAACAAAGGAAGTGAAAGACATACACTCCGAAAAGTACAAGACACTCATGAGAGAAATTAAAGAAGAAACCAATAAACGGAAACACAACCCATGCTCATGGATAGGAAGATTTAATATTGTCAAAATGGCAATCCTGTCCAAAGCAACCTACAGATTCAATGTGATTTTTATCAAAATACCAACAGCACTCTTCAATGAACTAGAGAAAATCATTCTAAAATTCATATGGAACCACGGAAAACCCTGAATAGCAAAAGCAATCCTCATAAGGAACAGTAAAGCTGGGGGGATCTTGCTCCCCAACTTCAAGCTCTACTACAAAGCCACAGTAATCAAGACAATTTGGTACTGGCACAAGAACAGAACCACAGACCAGTGGAACAGAATAGAGATTCCAGATATTAACCTAAACACACACGGTCAAATAATATATGATAAAGGAGCCATGGACATACAGTGGGGAAATGACAGCCTCTTCAACAGCTGGTGTTGCCAAAATTGGAGAGCGACATGCAAGAGAATGAAACTGGATCATTGTTTAACCCAATACACAAAAGTAAACTCGAAATGGATCAAAGACTTGAATGTAAGTCATGAAACCATAAAACTCTTAGAAGACAACATAAGCAAACATCTCCTCAATATAAATATGAGCAACTTCCTCTTGAACGCATCTCTGCGAGCAAGGGAAACAAAAGCAAAAATGAACTCATGGGACTACATCAAACTAAAAAGTTTCTGTATGGCAAAGGACACCATCAACAGAACAAAAAGGCATCCTACAGTATGGGAGAATATATTTGTAAATGACATATCCAACAAGGGTTTAACACCCAAAATATATAAAGAACTTACACACCTCAACACCCAAAAACCAAACAACCTTATTAACAAATGGGCAGAGGATATGAACAGACACTTCTCCAAAGAAATTCATATGACCAACAGACACATGAAAAGATGCTCCACATGTCTAATCATCAGAGAAATGCAAATTAAAATCACAATGAGATATCACATCACACCAGTAAGGATGGCCAGCATCGAAAAGACTAAGAACAACAAATGCTGGCAAGGATGCGGAGAAAGGGGAACCCTCCTACACTGCTGGTGCGAACATAAACTAGTTCAACCACTGTGGAAAGCAGTATGGAAGTTCCTCAAAAAACTCAAAATAGAAATACCATTTGACCCAGGAATCCTGCTCCTTGGCATTTACCCAAAGAATATAACTTCTCAGATTCAAAAAGACATACGCACTCCTATGTTTACCACAGCAATTTTTACAATAGCCAGGAAATGGAAGCAACCTAAGTGTCCATCAGTAGATGAATGGATAAAGAAGATGTGGTACATATACACAATGGAATACTATTCAGCCATAAGAAAGAAACAAATCCTACCATTTGCAACCACATGGATGGAGCTGGAGGACATTATGCTCAGTGAAATAAGCCAGGTGGAGAAAGACAAATGCCAAATGATTTTCCTCATTTGTGGAGTATAAAAATGAAGCAAAACTGAAGGAACAAAATGGCAGCAGACTCAGAGACTCCAAGAAGGAACTAGTGGTTACCAAATGGGAGGGGTGTGGGAAGGCGGGTGGGGAGGGAAGGAGAATGGGATTGAGGGGTATTATGTTTAGTACACATGGTGTGGGGGATCACGGGGAGAACAGTGTAGCCCAGAGAAGGCACATAGTGGATCCTTGGCATCTTGCTGCACTGATGGACAGTGACTGCATTGGGGTATGGGTGGGGACTTGATAATATGGGTAAATGTAGTAACCACATTGTTTTTTCATGTGAAACTTTCATAATAGTGTTTATCAAGAATACCTTTAAAAAAAAGAATGGTGAATAGATTAAGATTATTGGAGAAATGTAAGTCTACTGCTGAAATTTTCAATTTTAAGTTTCCAAATTGGTGAAAGTTCATGGTCAAATTTCGGGGGCCCCGAAAGTATTTCAACCAAGACTGTTTGTTGTTGTTACTTCCATTCTGTTAAGAACAGAAACCCATACTTCTAGAAATGTTCAGAGTACTTTGATTTCAAATAAAACCTATTCATACCTCTGCCAGCTTGTATGGTAAAATAAGCTTTTCTCCCACTGTCACAGTCTTCCTTGTAACTAATGCTTCAAATAGCATCTCTTCTTTAACCTATACAACAGAAAAGTAAATTCAGTATGTCAGATTTATGACAATAGGTCGAATTATTTATTCAAAAGCTAAATAGAGAAAACATATTTAATGAGATTAGCAAATGCACAACAAAGAAAAAATAAAAACAGAAACAAAGACAATACACCGAACAATTTAAATACTAGCTAAAGTGGAATTTAAGTGTCCATTTACTCTACTTCCCCCACTAAAAAAAAACAGGGGAAATAAGACAGATGGGTTTTTTGAAAGTTTTCTTTCTGCTCGTAATAAACATGTTTCACTGTGCAGAAAATGGAAAATATACAATAGTACAAAAAAGAATTAAGATGATCAACCATAATCCCAGGAGACAAGGACTAAAAAGTGACACTACTTCCAGAATTCCAGGAACATTACACTGAGTTTATGTATATTTACAGATGTTAAATTTAAGTTACAGTTAATGCTTCCTTTGCTTTCACTCTCTTTAGAAGCAAACACTATTATAAATTTAACTTGTCTCATTTCAGCTCATTTTTATTTATATGTGTTATACATATTCATAAGCACTATATTATATTGTCCAAGTGTATTTTACTCTTATCAGTATGGTACTATAGTGTTCACATGTTTTTGAGATCTAATTATGTTGATAATGTAGAATAAGCTTATTCATTTTAACTGCTTTATAGCATCCCAGTATATAAATTACCAGTGTGTAATCCATCCTACTACTTATAGGCATTTACACTATTTAAAATATTGTACTATTGGAAAATAAACTGCAGTAAATATTCTTGCATATGCGTTCACACCTGAAAATGTAATTACTAGATTGTAGTGTAGACATTTTCAGCTTTACACCACCAAACTACTATACACAATTTAATAACTCAGCAGCAGAACTCAGAATTCCTATTTCTTCAAATCTTGACCATGCTTGGTTTTATCAGACTTTTTGATTTTTGCCATACTGATGAGTATGAAATGGTAAAACAAGGACATTTAATAAAAGCATCCATATATAATACAGATAAACATAATAAATATATAATAAAGATAATATAATACAGATATAATAAATATATATAATAAAGGTATAACATTCATATAATTGTATGGAGACAATAATATATCAAGCAAAAAATATTTCTTGTTCAAAAATTTTTTCTGTATGGTATTAGCTTTCTAAAATAGTGCTTTCTAAAATACGTATGGAGTTAGCTTTCTAAAAATAAATGATCTATGCAGTAGACTCAAAACATTTTTTAAAGGAACAAACAAATGTAAGCTGCCAAATACATGAAGCAAAGGTCACTTCCATACACTTGTATAAAATGGTACAACCACTGTAGAGAGCAATTTGTCACTATATACTATACCCAAAAAATTCTACTTGGACTATACCCTAGAATCATTTTCACATGTTAATAAGGAGACATATACAAGAATGCCTATCATGGTACTCATCTATAAACGGAAAATTACAAACAACCTCACTCCCCACTAAAAAAAGATAAATTAAGTCATTCATATAATGGGATCTTATATAGCAGCTAAAAAGAATCTACCTATATAGATCAGTATGAACAATCTCAAAAACATACTATAGAATAAAAATCAAGTTTTAGAATGATAAGCACAGCACAACACATATAAAGTCTGAAAACGTATAGAATAAAACTATACATTCTTTATAGAAACGTCTATTCTGAAAATACAGAAGCAAGAATGGGACTGATAAATTCATAACAGTCTTTACTTCTGGTGAGGGCTGAGGACACAGTGGGCTTCAATTATATGCAAGATTTTATTACTTGGGTGGGGTTGTGAGTACACAGGTGTTTATTATATTGTTTTCTATATATGTTGTAAGTAGTAACAATCATTTAAGAGAAAAAAAACAAGGGACAAAATATATTAAAACAGAAATTAATACATAATAAGTAAAATGGTAGTAATGACAAATTTAAAGACCCATTATTTGAAAATAAAAGACAAATCTACACAAATAAAAAGAAAAAAATTAAGAAATGCAAACAGAAAGCTAACACCATACAGAAAAAAATTTTAAACATTAAGAGAACATTTACGGTGACTATTTTTAAAACATTTGTTCTTAAAAACTAAATTTGTATCATTGAGTTGAATTACGTTGAAGAAAATTAAATTAAATCTTAAGAGTTTATATTTTAAATAAACCAGTTATTGTGGCTGTCTTTAAATTTTATCTCAACAAAAAGCTTTACAGTTGCAATTATTATTATCAATTTTAACCAATTAGAGGAGATCATCTTTAAAAATAATTTCTAAGAACTAATTATAAGCAGGATACATGACAGGTCCTCTCAGTACTTCTCTAGTTCCTCAAGTTTGAAGATACCATCTTTCTACTTACTATCAAACTTCCATTCCTATAATTGGTCCAACAATACAGAATTAAGTAGGAATTTAACAAGCTTTGGTTCAAAAGTAAGATTTGTAATCAAATCACATATGTTGTTAGTATAACTCTGACACTGGTAAGAACAATTTTAAAAATTGGATTTCTCTTTTATCAATACCTGAGTTCCTCTTTGAATTCCGTGACTTGTTCTTAGTGATCTCTCACCAAAGAAAGAATATTGCACTAGGACCAGATGCCTTAGTACTCACTGAATGCCTGAACTAAGAACATTAGCCACAATGCCCTGTATTACAATATCAAATATTTCTGTTGACTAAATGTTGACTAAAATATCACCTGAAATGCCTGACTGAAATACCATGTTCTCTGACCCTCATGACCTTCAAAATTACTACTTTCAGATACCAAACTCCACATCCTAGTAGAATTTCTTTCCAATGAGTCTAGTTCCAATTCAATGTACTCCCTTCTGCCCCTTCTGCCAAGCTAACTCATTCCATTAAAGTTAACAGGCAATACCCAGCATGTAAAAAATAATAAACACTGTTAAAGCTAGATAAATAAGAAAGATAATATTCCCCAGCAATAAGGTGAAATGAGCTATCAAGGCAGAAAAACACATGGGGGAATATTACATGCATGTACTGCTACATGAAAAAAGTCAGTGTGAAAAACATAATGCATGAGGTCCAATTTGTTACCTTCTGGAAGAGGCAAATCTACAGAGCTAAGTAAAAAGATCAGTGGTTGCCAAGGGCCTGGGGGGAAGGGCTGAGTAGGTGACGCATAGGAGATTTTATAGGGCAGTGAAATTATTTTGTATGATACTGTAATGGAGGAGACATGACATGCATTTGTCACAACGTATATACAGCACAAACAGTAAATCTTAATGTATACAAATTTTTTTTTAATTATTTAAGACGTTGGGGGATCCTAGGAAAGAATGCAGATCATGGCAAGAGAATTTAATCTAACTGTATGACAAATATATGAGACAACCCCAATGAAGGGGGCAGGAGGAAAAAGTGCTGACCTAAGTAATTTCAGAAATGAATGGAATCTGTAAAACTAAAAGAGAAAGGAACTGTACATAAGTACTCTACTCCAACTGATAAAGTCATTTCCCACAGGGGTACAGGTTAAGAAACCTAATACTGCTATACATGTATACTGGAATTGAATTCAAAACATCAGTATGACCTTATGTTTATCTTTATATAAATATAGATGGCTCCATAAAAATATTTGTACATACGTGAATATACACAGGTTAGTATATACTCTTGCATGTCCTTGTTCTGTCAAAGGAGAGGGACTAAAAGAATAATACTGCTTTAAGATGAATCTGGCAAGATGAAATATTAACTGAGAACACATGAAAAATTGTCACTCCAGAAAGAAAGAAAAAAATAATAAAGACATTGATAAGGGAAGAAGCTGGGCAGGAGATGAAGACCTTAGGCTCCTATTTAGACATGAAGAAAGAAAAAGCAGTACACCCTTTTCTCCTCACTTATCCAGATACCCTATCTTCGAATAAAATAATTTAATCAAAAATTTAGTATGAGAAGAAATCTCAAATACAGGAGGAAAAAAACCTAGCAAAGTTCTAGAACATTTTACAGTCTAGACTGAAATGTTCATCCTACCCAGCAAGTTGGGGGATTATGAGTATCTGCGGCACAGGGAGGCAGGGGAGAAATCTCAAACCTAAAGATTCCAGCACACTCCCAAAAATTCCATCCTTTGGAGAAACAATGTTAGTAAAAAGCATTAACTCATTTACACCTACAAAACAGTCCTGCAAAATAAAAACTGAGAAGCTACCAGCATTTGAAATGACAACTGAGAATGTAATCACTCACTTCTAATAATTCTGAGACAATTGGCAGAACTTCAAGATTACAGATATCTATGGAGTCATCCCGGTATGTCTTCTTTTTATAACAGATATTACCCAAGTGTAGTATTGCTGAGAGAAGAGAGAAAATCCTGCAAAAATAAAACTACAAATTACAGATTGTTTGTGTATATTCTTTTATTTCATTTCAAAATTCAAATCAAACAAATTAGCTGGTACAGATATGAAGTATTTAGTCTTCAGAAAAATAAATATGGGAGTAACAATTTTAACTGTAAAATTTATTGAGTGTTTACTATGTCAAGCACTGTGCAAAGTGCTTCACATAACCTTGCTTTTCCATTTTGCATCACTTGTCAGAGTTGTTTGAAGGGAACGTCTTGCTATGGTCTGAATCTGCTTCATTGTTTTAAAGTCCATGCCATTCTAAATGCTTTTCATCCTTACTAAATGCCCTTTCCGTATTTCAGATCTCTAAATTATTTCAATCATTAAAGAAAAAGCCTTTGAAATCTGCATTTTTTAACCAAGTAGCTTGACTGATTGTTTATTAGTAGTTATACCTAAGGAATGATTTCCTACATCATACTGTGGTGCCACTAACAAATGCTTTTTAAAAAACAGTATGAGACCACTGCGGTATATTATATATCAGTGTCCTGGTGTGGAACATCTACATCTAAATCCTCCCTTCTGTCCTTTCCTCTTGTTTGAAAGGAACAAAACAACTAAACCCTCCACTTGTGCTCTATATTCCATGAACTCCAGTTTACTCAGAAATATTATTATACCTATTTCCTATCTCTCACCTGAACCTATAAGAACTTTCCATCAAAATAATCTCACGTCTGCTTTTCTCTTAAACAACCTATCCTACATCCCACATCTTGTTCCCTTCACAAACAAGCATATTGAAATGTTAACTTACACGGCTTGTCTTTACTTTATCATTCCCCATTTACTATCTCAATCTGGGGCCTGCCCCCGACTAAAATGTCTCATAGAGGTTACCAAGGACTCCATGTAACTAAGGAAAGTATATTACGTCCTTAACTTACCTGACATCTCAAAGGCATTTAACACAGCTTAACAATTCATCTAAGAGCCTTTCCTGGAAATACATATATATATATATATCTTTGTGCCTTGTCTACTTATTCACTTAGGACAAACCTATTCTACTTATAAATTTGAACCATGTGTTTTCCTAAAATTAGGAAGTATTCTAAGTAAAACAAAGACATTGCTTTAGGAACCTAATACCTGTACTTTCAGAGGTCATGAATCAACATCTGACTTGCAAGTCTAATTTCTCAAATAAATTAAAAATTTTTAATGTTTGAATTATTAACAAAATACAAGACAGTTATAAAGGAATAATTCATAGAAGTATTCTCAGTTAGATTAGAAAAGAAACTCAGTATCAACTAAAACATTATGAAAACTAATGGAAACCAAAAGAGATGAGATACACAAATTCACAGGCCATTTTTTAAAAACCATATTTAGTAGTAGTTCATATGGTTGCTAATTACATTGTTTCAGAATCTGGGGTTCAATACTCAGAATATCAATGTTTTCTCACACAGAAATACATGATGCATAGTCTCAGCAATAAATGCCATAAAAATAATTTGCTACAATTCAACAAAAAAAGATTTATAAATATGAATAAGAATCTCTGTTCTCAAAAAGCTTATAATCTTGCACTAGGAGATATAAATAAATAACTATACTACAGAGCAAGACATCTAAAAATACAGAAGGCAGAAACAGTTAAGAAAAATTTTATTAAAAAAGCAGGACATGAACAGGAGCAAAACAGCAGTAGACTCAAACACTCCAAGAAGAAACTAGCAGTTACCAAAGGGAAGGGGCTGGGGAGGGTGGGTGAGAAGGCAGGGAGAAGGATTAAGGGGCATTATGATTAACACAAATAAAGTAGGGGAATCACGGGGAAGGCAGTATAGCACAGAGAAGAAAAGCAGTGACTCTATAGCATCTTACTGTGCTGATGGACAGCGACTACAATGCGGTGTGAGAGGGGACTTGATAATACGGGTGGAACATAGTAACCACAATGTTGTTCATGGAAAGCCTTCATAAGATTGTATATCAATGACACCTTAAGGCAAACTAAAAAAATAACTTAGAATATTTAAAAGTTAAAAAAAAAGCAGGACATGAAAGTACTCTAAAACAAACATTTCAATTCACATGCCAAATTTTAGCCTGCCTGCAAGGTTGTCTTAAGAGGGATTGTGGGGTAGATCAGAGTGCAGTAGGAAAAAATGCTATGATTTGATAACAGAATCAATCATGATACAGGGGAGGGGAATAGCAGTGCATGTGATATGCTCTCTATCTACACAATTGAAACTCTGTGTGCAAGTGGAAAAGATATGATGATCATTCCTTCATGGAATGGATGAAATAGTGAAAATGCAAAATACAGTATAATGTTTTAGAGAACACCATCAGTCTAGTTAAAATGCAAAACTTGTGTTAGGAAATATTTTAAAATATCTGAGCAATACAGAAGGGCCAAATTGAAGGTCAGGCTACTAAGAACATACTATTTCCAGTGGATATGGGATAGTCACATCAGAAAATATAAAAGACAATACTTTGGTGTATAAGAAGTAAATACTGTTATTTCCAAATCGAGTTATCTACAAAAAAAAAAAGAAGTTTCACTATTACTTAACACATAAATTGACACTTCAGTCCATATGTCAATCAGTCAGGTGTCAATCAATGATATATCCTGAGTGAAGGATGTTACCACAGCATGAAGGCACTGACAGGAATATTCTCATTTATTTAAAGTAACTTTCAGTGAATTGTAATTTATGTCCCCAATAAAATGGTTTTGCAAATTTACAAAGTATATTATTTGGCTTTTACTTTCATAAAAGGATTCTGGCAAATAATCTGGTAAACAAAGATTGATACCAATGATGTAATCACAAGCAAACAAAAAAAAAAAGGCAGGACTGATATTCCTCTACTCCTAGTGAGAGATTACAAGTTGACAGTATAATCAGATCTGATGTATTTATTGAATCTAATTCTCTCCTTAAAAAAAAGTGGGAAGTTACTATTTTTTTCTGGTGAGAGTCAAGGTTTTCTGCGACTTTAATTTTAAATAATTTGCTTTATTTTAAATATGACTTACTTTATTTCTATCTCAATCTTTTTCTTACATTTCCATTTTGTTTAAATTTACAATGACCAAAGTACATAGTACAGACATAAATTTACAGAAGAAATACATAGAAAATTATGTTTTACTACCAGGTATGCATATCTTAATAAAATAAAGAGATCAATGACATAGAAAACAAGAAATTATAAAAACTGTTATAAAGGAACAGTATTTAAGAACGATCCATAGAGAGGTTTTAGGGTCACCATGAACTCTTGCAATTATATGCACGTTTATGGATGTACATTTTACAGGAAGAAGAGCTCCAGCTTTCAACAGATTCTCAGAGAATTGATGACAAAAAAACAATTCAAAACAAGACTTTTAGAAAAATACAGTTCTAAACAATGCGTAAGATGGAGGCACTAGATCAGGAACATCAGTCAGAAAATTATTTCAAAGGACTAAGGAAGAAAAATTTTCAAAACACAAATGATTTGTTCTCTACCAAAGAATAAGACTACAGTAAATAAACTTACTGTCTTCGTGTTTTGGGAAGAAATCCTACCATTTCCATGGCCAGTTGTAAGCGCTCAAAGTCATGCCTCAAATCTTCCCCCTCCACTGTGAAGCAATCCTGCTTATTTAAGGGAAAAGGGGGGAAGATCAAGATATACCTACTGAAAAGTAACATAAACCACTCAGAAATACAGTAATTTTAGACACACCTAAATATAAAAATCAGGGCTGGTGAATTACTTGGACAAAGCCAAATTCATCAGACCTGTTATCTTTCTTCAGGCATGCAAACTAAGCACATACTTACCAAAATAACAAGTTTCCTCTTTTCTCCCTTTCACAATCACTGAAGCAAGGATCTCAAAAGTAATTTACTGAGCTAGCAATACTTGAAAATGTTCTGATGCCAAGTTTTATTTTGAGTGGTTTTGAAGAGTTTTAGCTATCCAAAGCATTTAAGAGAGTTGAACTCCACAAATATTCATTCAACATATAATTTGTAAGTGCCTACCCATATACAAGGTCCTGAACTAGATACTGGGATACAAAAAAAATATTTTACAAGAGGCAATGATTAAGTTGAGAAGGGAAGCCTAAATTTATATAAAGACGTTTATATTGATATTAGATATAAATAGTTCCTTAAAAATAATATAAACATGGTAATGAATCAGCAAAAGGAGTGTATGTGAAAATATATAACTTTTCAAAGAATACACATCATATGAGTCAGTTCAAATAGTTCTGAACTACCAGATTAAAAATATTACTTTTTTTGAGTAGTCCTTATATTTCAGTTCCCAAAAGTCAAATGTTAACATTGTACACAAAATCCTCTTTAAATAATAAGTCTTCAAATGCCTTTATTATATCTTCTCACAGTCCCTTACATTTTCAAAAACTTCCTCACATGCTATTTATTTTTTTAATGCCACCTTTCTACGGAATGTTGCATCAAACACTCAGTAAACACATGAACTATTCTCTGTCCTTCACTACAGATCTCTAGTATCAAGTCAGTGCCAAGGAAGTGGGTAATTACTGAACTAAATACATAATCACTGAATAACACTGAGTAAGTATGGAATTGAATGAAACACTTCTTTTTGAGAAATAAAGTATTCATTTATTTTTTAAAAACTATCAAGTATCTACCATGTACACCCTGATTTTGGCCACTATAAGAATGAGTTAATGAATATAGGTAGATACATGGTTCAAAATACATACTAAGTGACAGAATGCTATTTAAAACTTTTATTTTCTATATGGAAAGATACATGTGATCATTTAACATTTTAAATTCACTTCAAGAAAAGTTCTTTCTGAGAATATATTCATTTAAATTTCTACTTATAAAATTTTTGGTAAACAATTTTAAGACACATACCAATGTCATCATACTCACTAAAAACTTTTAAATTTACATATTTTTCTTTTACCTTATAGTGAAGCTTTTCAAAAACCTCTTGATTTTCATACTCCCAAAACCACACAAACCTCATTCAATTTTTGACTTACTAAATGTTTTTTTAACAAATAAGTGGGAGAAGAAAAAGCTATTGTACTTGTGAACACTCAGTGATACAGCAATGATTCTCACAACTGAGTGTTTTTATCTACCCCAAAAAAGAACAAAACATGTATATAAAATACTGAGAAATATAAAAAAAAAAAAGATGTAAAGTCAGGGAGCAAGAGGGTGTGGGGGTAGATGGCAGCATGAGAAGTGAGGCAGAAATCTCAGAAATCTCCTCCCCAAACCACACATAACACGAAAATACAGCAAATACAACTAATAATGAAAGTGTGAACAGAAAGATGACTGCAACAGACAGCTTACATCTGGGGAAAACAGAAAACCTCATGGAAAAGGGTAAAGTAGCAAAGCCATGATCTGGCCTGACCCAAGCCCTCCCCCAACCCTCAGCTCACCAGCAGGAGAAAGAGAAATGGAGTGGAAAGGGAGTAGAAGGCCAGGACTGCTAAGTAACCACCTCTGGAGATATACTCTGGGAGCTTGAACTCACATTATGTGATGGTCTGGGGTTGCAAAGCAAAGAAAGGTGGAATACTCAGAGAGACTGACATTCCAGCCACTTATGAGAAAAAGATAAACAAAACCCGCCACTCCAGAATAAAAAAAGGCGAGCGCTTTGAAAGACTTCCCAAAAGTGACAAGGAAGCTGCTAAAGGGGCAAGGAATTGCAGAGCTTGGTGCTCAGGAGAAAGAACAGGTGGACAAAATTATCCCAGCACCTTAAGCCAAGCAGGTTGGGAATTTCAGGAGCTTCAGCCACTTTATCCCCATTGCAGGCAATGCATCACAAGGAACAGAACTGCGATATGCAGCCTGCTGCTCCTTCCACCCCAAAGGCACAAGCTAGCAAATCTACTGACCCTCCCATTGCACCAGGCCAGCCAGCAGGCAGCTCCACATGTGGCAGCTCCAGGGGCATAAAGCAGAGACTGTGCCCTGCACACTCAGCCCACTGACTCAGGCAATGGAGGCAAGCACTAAGGCCAAGAAACAGGAAAGAGATCTTTCCTCCCAGGACGCACCAACGCCGCTTCCCTGGGACCCCCACCATCACTCTAGGTGCTGGACAGATCCAGAGAGGAGAGCTTCTGGGCACTAAAGGGAGCTGCCTAAACAAAGTTACTATTCCATAGTAATCATTACAAGTATGAAACAGCAAATGAACCCAGTACAAACTAAAATCCCTGAAATACCAGAAAAAGGAGGAAGTGAAACTGAAATAACCAATCTTCTCCATATAGATTTCAAAATAAAAATCATAAACATTCTCTTGGAGCTATAGAAAAATATTCAATATCTAAGGGGAAACTTCAAGAGACAGAAACTCTGAAAAATACAGTATCTGAAATGAAACATACAATGGAGGGATTGAAAAGCAGATTAGAAAAGGTAGAGGAGACAGTAAATGGAATAGAAATCAGAACAGGAATATAAAGAAGCTAAGGTACAGAGAAAAAAAAGGATATCTAGGATGGAAAGAGTATTAAGAAAATGTGTGAACAATCCAAACGGAACAATGTTCATACTATAGGGGTACCACAAGAAGAGAGAGAAAACGGGATAGAAAGTATCCTCAAGGAAATAACTGCTGAAAACTTCCCCAATCTGGGGAAGAAAAAGTCTCTCAGGCCAAGAAAGTACACAGACCTCCCAACATAAGGGACCCAAGGAAGACAACACCAAGACATATAATAATTAAAATGGCAAAGATCAAGGAAAAAGACACAGTATTAAAAGCACCCAGAGAGAGAAAAAAAGATCACATAAAAAGGAAAACCCATCAGGCTACCATCAGACTTCTCAGCAGAAACCTTATAGGCGAGAAGGGAGTGGTCTGATGTATTTAATGAAACAGAAGGGGCTCCAACCAAGAATACTCTACCCAGCAAAATTATCCTTTAAATTAGAAGCAGGGTTTAAACAATTTCCAGATAAGTAAAAGTTAAGGCAACTTACCACCCACAAACCATCTATACAGTGTATTCTGGAGGGACTGCAATAGATGAAAACAATACTAAGGCTACATAGCCGTCAGCAGAGAAAATAAAACCAAAGCAAAGGAAGTAGGCGAATTAATTACTAAGCAAAAGCAAAATTAAATCAACAACCCACAAAGTCACTCAAGGGATACACAAAGAGTACAGAATATGATATCTAATACAATACTGAGTGGAGGAGGAAGAAAAAGAAGGGAGAAAAAATAAAGAACCCTTGGATTGTGTTTCAAATAGCATACTAAGTGAGTTAAGTTAGACTGTTCCACAGTAAAGAAGATACCCTTCAACCTTTGGAAACCACGAATATAAAGCCTGCAATGGCAATAAGTATATACCTATCAATAATCATCCTAAATGTGAAAGGAATGAATGGACCAACCAAAAGACACAGAGTCACTAAATGGATAAAAAAAAAACAAGACCCGTCTATATGCTGCTTACAAGAGACTCACTTCAAACCCAAAGACATACACAGACTAAAAGTGAAGGGATGGAAAAAGACATTTCATGCAAGTAATAGAGAGAAAATTCAGGAGTTCCAGTGATTGTATCAGACAAAATAGACTTCAAAACAAAGAAAGTCAGAAGAGACAAAGAAGGACATTACATAATGATAAAGGGGCCAATCCACCAAGAAGGCATAACCATTGTAAATATCTATGGAATCAACACAGGACTACCTACATAAGTGAAACAAATACTAACAGAATTAAAGAGGGAAGTAGACTGCAATGCATTCATTTTTTGAGACTTCAACACACAACTCTAAAAGGACAGACCAACCAGACAGAAAGTAAGGAGACAGAGGCACTGAACAACACATTAGAAAACATGGACCTAACAGTCATCTACAAACACTCCACCCAAAAGCAACAGGATACACAGTCCTCTCAAGTGCACATGGAACATTTTCAAGAAGAGATCACATACTAGGCCACAAAAAGAGCCTCAGTAATCCAGGATTGAAATTGTATCAACCAACTTCTCAGACCACAAAGTTATAGAACCAGAAATAAATTGTGCAAAGAAAACAAAAAAGCCCACAAACACATGGAGGCTTAAAAAACCATGCGCCTAAATAATCAACGGATCAATGACCAAATAAAAACACAGATGAAGCAATATATGGAGACAAACGAAAACAACAACTCAACAGCACAAAACTTAAGAGGATACAGCAAACACACTTCTAAGAGAAAACTATATAGCAATAAAAATAAACTCAAAAAAGAACTGCAAATGAACACTCTAAACTCAAATTAATGAAACTAGAAAAAGAAGAAACAATGAGGCCCAAAGGCAGCAGAAAGAGGGACATGATCAAGATCACAGCAGAAGTAAATAAAAGAGAGAATAATTAAACAACAGTAAGAATCAATAAAATCAGGAGCTGGTTTTAGATAAACCCTTAGCCAGACTTACCAAGAAAAAAAAAAGTCTACACACATAAACAGATTCAGAAGTTAGAGAAGAAAAATCACTATGGACACCGCAGAAATTCAAAAAATTATTAGAGAATACTATGAAAAATTACATGCTAACAAACTGGATAACTTAGAAGAAATGTACAACTTTCTAGAAAAACACAACCTTCCAAGGCTGACACAGAAAGAAAATCTGAACAGACTAATTACCAGCAATGAAATTGAATTGGTAATCAAAAACCTACATAAGAACAATATCCCTGGACCACACGGCTTCATCGCTAAATTTTATCAACATTTAGTGAAGTCCTAATACCCATCCTCCTTAAAGCATTCCAAAAAGTAGAAGAGAAGGGAAAACTTCTCAACTCATTCTATGAGGTCAGCATCACTCTAATACCAAACCCAGGCAAGGGTACCACAAAAAAAGAAAATTACAGACCAGTATCCCTGACAAACACAGATGCAAAAATACTCAACAAAATATTACCAAACTAAATTCAAAAATACACCAAAAAGATCATCCATCTTGATCAAGTGAGACTTATTCCAGGGATGCAAGTATGGTACAATATTCGAAAATCCATCATCCACCACATCAACAAAAAGAAGGGCAGAAACCACATGATCATCTCAATAGATGCTGAAAAAGCATTCAACAAAATTCAACATCCATTCATGAAAAAAAACTCTAAACAAAATGAGTATAGAGGACAAGTACCTCAACATAATAACAGTCATATACAACAAACCCAACATCATACTTAACAGTGAAAAGCTAAAAGATTTTCCTCTACAATCGAGAACAAGACAAGGATGCCCATTCTCACCTTTATTCAACATAGTACAGAAGGTCCTAGCTATGGCAATCAGAGAACACAAAGAAATAAAAGGCATCCAGATGGGTAAAGAAGTTAAACTGTCCCTGTCTGCAGATGACATGATATTGTACATAAAAAATCTAAAGAATCCACTCCAAAACTACTATAACTAAAACTGAATTTAGCAAAGTTGCAGGACACAAAATTAATAAACGGAAATCTGCTGTATTCCTATACACTAACAATGAACTAGCAGAGAGAGAAATCAGGAAAACAATTTCAGTCACAGTTGCATAAAGAAGAATAAAATGCCTAGGAATAAACCTAACCAAGGAAGTGAAAGACCTATACCTGAAAACTATGACACTCATGAGAGAAATTAAAGAAGATACCAATAAATGGAAACACATTCCATGCTCATGGAGAAGAAGAATTAATATTGTCAAAATGGCCATCCTGCCTAAAGCAATCTACAGATTCAATGAAATCCCTATCAAAATACCAACACAATTCTTCAGTGAACTAGAGCAAACAGTTCTAAAATTCAAATGGAAACACAAAAGACCTCAAATAGCCAAAGCAATTCTGAGAAGGAAGAATAAAGCTGGGGGGATTATGCTCCCCAACTTCAAGATCTACTACAAAGCCACAGTAAACAAGACAATTTGGTACTAGCACAAGAAAAGAATCATACATAAATGGAACACAATACAGAGTCCAGATATAAACCCAAACATATATGGCCAATTAATACATGATAAAGGAGCCACAGATATACAATGGGGAAATGACAGCCTCTTCAACAACTGATGATTGCAAAACTGGATAGCTACATGTAAGAGAATGAAATTGGGTTACTGTCTAACTCCATACACAAAAGTAAACTCAAAGTGGACAAAAGACCTGAATGTAAGTCATGAAACCATAAAACTCTTAGAAGGAAACTTAGGTATAACTCTTTTGAACATAAACATGGGCAACTTTTTCCTGAATGCATCTCCTCGGGCAGGGGAAACAAAAGCAAAAATGAACAAGTGGGACTACATCAAACTAAAAAGCTTCTGTACAGCAAAGAACACCATCAACAGAACAAAAAAGCATCCTATAGTACAGGAGAATATATTCATAAATAACATATCCGATAAGAGGTTGACATCCAAAATATATAAAGAGCTCACATGCTTCAACACCCAAAAAGCAAATAACCCGATTAAAAAACGGGCAGAGTATATGAACAGACACTTCTCCAAAGAAGAAATTCAGATGGCCAACAGGCACATGAAAAGATGCTCCACATCACTAATCATCAGAGAAATGCAAATTAAAACCACAATGATATATTCACCTCACACCAGTAAGGATGGCCACCATCCAAAAGACAAGGAACAACAAATGCTGGTGAGGATGTGGAGAAGGGGGAACCCTCCTACACTGTTGGTGGGAATGTAAATTAGTTCTATTATGGAAAGCAATATGGAGGTTCCTCAAAAAACTCAAAATAGAAATACCATTTGACCCAGGAATTCCACTCCTAGGAATTTACCCAAAGAAAACAAAATCACAGATTCAAAAAGACATATGCACCCCTATGTTTATTGCAGCACTGTTTACAATAGCCAAGAAATGGAAGCAACCTAAGTGTCCATCAGCAGATGAACAGATAAAGAAGATGTGGTATATATACAGAATGAAATATTAATCAGCCATAAGAAACAAACAAATTCTACCATTTGTAACAACATGGATGGATCTAGAGGGTATTATGCTCAGTAAAATAAGTCAGGCAGAGAATGACAAGTACCAAATGATTTCCCTCATTTGTGGAGTATAACAAAGCAAAACTGAAGGAACAAAATAGCAGCAGACTCACAGACTCCAAGAAGGGACTAGCAGTTACCAAAGGGGAGGGGTGGGGGAAGGCAGGTGGAGAGGGAGGGAGAAGGAGATTGTGGGGTATCACTACTAGTGCACATGGTGTCTGTGGGGTCATGGGGAAGACAGTGTAGAACAGAGAAGACAAGTAGTGACTCTGTGGCATCTTACTACACTGATGGACAGTGACAGCAATGAGGTATGTAGGGGACTCGATAATAAGGGTGAATGTAGTAACCACATTGTTTTTCTTGTGAAACCTTCATAAGAGTGTATACCAATGATACCTTAAGAAAAAAAATTGACAAATAAATTGAAGGAACCACTAAAATATAAATACGTTTTTGTTTTTTATCTACGATCAAATATTCTTCAGAAGTACAAAGTGGTCTCACTGAACACCAAAATCATAATAAAATTTTTATGACATGTACTTAGCTATTTCTCTGATGACAACAATATTAGAAAAACTGTGGATGGCTTAATCTACCAGACCAAAAGCTTTAAGAAATCTATCTTAATTTTCCTATGAAAGCAGAACTTGAGGACCAAGATATAGTACAAGTACCTAGGGAATGAGGAAGTAAAATAGGAAGAAAATGAAGATTGTACGATACTGAAAAGCTACCACAGTGGGTAACTGGAGTTTAATCCCAAAGTAATTTCTGGGAAATAGTATAAAACTGATGAGGTAAGGGAGCTGTAGCACTTATATACCGTCTCCCAACAGGTTGGGAACTTCTGGAGATAGGGGGAAGGCTGTTAATTCCTATATACTTGTAGAGGACTATAGAAGAGCCCCAAGGTCTTCCAGGATTCTGGAAAATGTCGTTAGGCACTAAGATACAAATACTGGCTGTTAGAGGTCATTCAGAGCACAATGAAATGGTAAATTTCAAAGAATAAGGCAAGTAACTAACCAACCACAGTACAATCCTTTCCCCTAAAAGGCAGCTGATTTCTCTTACCAAACTCAGCTTGTTTTAGTCTTACTTGATAAAATGCTACTGCATACTTCCCACAAGTACATCAATATGTGCTTTCATGCTATCAGCCTTTTTTCCCTTTGTATGGGATAATGAGAGCCCTTTCTCCTTAAGAAGTGCCTATGATAAGCCTGGTGTGTAGCAGGTATTTAATGTGGGTATGAGGAAGAGAAAGTGAAGAGTAGAGTCAAATCAGACATTTTTTTCCCTACACTGTCTGTATTTCTTAGAATGCTTAGAAAAAGAAACCATGCTTTTTCTAACTACCAGTTGATAGTGCAGTACATAAATCAGAATAATTGACCTTAAATGTTAGTAGAGATGCTGGAAATCATGTAAGAAAAAAGAATATAAAGGACATAGCCTGAATGGAATCCCAGTCATACTACTAATTTGCTTCACCACCATGGCAGAAGTTTCTTAAATTATGAACCACTGTTGCTGCTTGTGGCTCACAGTATTACATAGTAATACTATGTATTACATAGATAATCATAGCATACAATGAGGAATTTTATAATGATCAAACACATTATTTATGTTAAAGTGGCTTTCAAGTGGAAAAATATATGCATAGGGAGTTGTGCAGCATACAGAGACCTCATATTAGACTGACAGACACTGAGGAGTAAAGCCAGAAGGGCAATATTTGAGGGAACAAACATGAACTTATGAACTAATTAAGATAGGGAATAACATAGGTGTCTTTATGCTGTAGAATTACTTAAAATAGAGGGAATAGATTATGGATTCAAAAGATCCTGCCCAAGTAGCACTGGGATCTGTCTAAGTACTGCAGCAGGTCCACCTCTTGGAAAAATGTGCTGCCACATTAACAAACAGATGTTTGGGTTCCTGTAAAGGAAGCCATAACCAGGTGGGAGAGGTGGGTCTCAACAAGATAGTAATTTCTAATCCCTCTGCTACATAGTAGACTTGACAGTCTCATGAGACATATTATGGAAATTTTCGTTACAATTCTTCTTGATGGCTGGACCCTAAAGTTATTCAAAGCTTGGCTCAGAAAAATTTTGAAATGAGCTGAGACTAGCCTTTTATATTGAAGTTATTTAGAACCAACTTAAGGTAAAAACTATTTGAATAGATGATTACCAATTAAGGAAGGGAAATTAGCTATTTAGTAAATATCTTCTACATTATGAGAGTCGCTTGACATAAAATTTCACTAAATCCTCAAATACGAGGAGATAATTCTGTGTATGTATGTACATTTAATTGTATACACATTTAAAGAAGCGAAAGCAGACTCAGAGGTCAAATAATTCACCTAAAGAAAAGGAGTGGCCAAACCAAAATCTGTTCAGTTCTAAGACCTCTATACTCTACCATGCAACATGAGTTGAGCTTATTTAATAGGATAACCTTTAAAAGAAATTAAGTCACCATAAAAGTGCAACAACAGCAATTATTAAAAACAATTTTCTCACTATAGTTTCTCCTCGGATCATTTATACAATTCCATAAAATCTGTGGTAAGGAACATAGAACAAATGGCAGAATGGTCCTTAACAATCCTCTCTTGATATAATACCAGCCACATGAGTTCTAATAACTCAGAGGGAAACAAAGTTGAGTTTGCCCCCCAAACATACAACGTGGAGTTACAAAGAGGAAAGAACAAACCAAAAGGTCCTTTGATTGACTGACTGCTTTCATTAATTAACTTGTAAGAAAAAAAATAACAGGGATTCAAGATGGCAGGGTGACAGGTGAGACACAGAACACCTCCCAAACAACAGATAGTGTGAAAGTATAGTTAATACAACTACCCTAAAACAGCAACAGGAAAGAAGGCTGCACCAGACTGCACACAAACCTCACGAACAGAGCAGATATCACAAAACAGGATAACATATGAAAGCCTTAATCCGGAGGGACCCAAAACCTTCCCCCTCCCCAGCTCACTGGGGGAAGGAAGAGAAATGGAGCAGGGAAGGGAGTGGAGGCCTAGGACTGCTGAAAACCTGGCCCTAGAGATTTGCTTTGCGAGCCAAAACCTACATTGTGTGTTGCTCTGGAGGTTGGCGAGCTGGGACAAGCGGAGTGCTTGAGAGACAGATTCCGGCAGTTTGTGGAGGACAGGATCCACTCCACACCCGGCCGCTCTGGGACAAGGGAAAGGCAGGCGGTCTGACAGGCTACCTAGCAGCGAGAGGGCTGCTCAACAGGAGCAGTTTGCACAGAGCTTGCTGTGCGGGAGAAGGGTCACAGGGACAAGGTTGTCTGGGCACGCTATGCTTAGAAGATTGGGAACTTTGGGGAGCTTCAGTCACTGCATCCCCCTAGCTGGCTACTCAGCTCCAAGGCCCGCCACTGTGATACACAGCCTGCCAAGCCTTCCTCCTGGCCTGAAAGCACTGGCTGGCAAACCAGCAGTCACTGCACTGGTGTCAGGCCAGCCAGAGAGAGGCCCTAAGTACAACAGCTAGAGATGCAAAACACAGAGGCTCACACATGTGTGCTCAGCCCACTGGGTCTGATACTGGAGAGAGGCACAGCAGACGGGAATCAGGAAACAGATCTTTCCTCCCCCCAGGCACCAGCCCCACTCCCCTACGACCCTCAACCTCACTCTAGGGGCTGAGCTGCTCCAGAGACTGCAGCTTCTGGGCAATAGAGGGCACCACACAGAAATATGAAACATCAAAAGAACATGGTTCAGACCAAAATCTCACAAACACCAGAAAAAGGGCCAAATGAAACAGAACTCACCAATCTTCCTGAAAGAGAGTTCAAAATTAAAATGATAAACATGCTTATGGAGGTAGAGAAAAATATTCAAGAACTCAGGAACGAATTTAAGTTGGAGATTCAATCAATAAGAAATTCTATATCTGAAATGAAATATACAATGGAGGAATTTTAAAGCAGATTAGATGTAGTAGAAGAGACAGTAAATGGAATAGAAATTAGAGAAGAGGAATACAAAGAAGCTGAGGCACAGAGAGAAAAAAGGATCTCTAAGAATGAAAGAATATTGAGAGAACTGTGTGACCAATCCAGACAGAACAATATTCACATAATAGGGGTACCAGAAGATGAAGAGAGAGAAAAAGGGATAGAAAGTGTCACTAAGGAGGTAACTGCTGAAAATTTCCCCATGGGGAAGGAGATAGTCTCTCAAGCTATAGAGATGCACAGATCTCCGAACACAAGGGACCAAAGAAAGACAACATCGGCACATGTAATAGTTAAAATGGCAAAGATTCAGGATAAAGACAGACTTTTAAGAGCAGCTACAGAGAAAAAAAAGATCACATACAAAGGAAAACCCATCAGCCATCATCAGACTTCTTAACAGAAACCTACAGGCAAGAAGGGAGTGGAAGGATATATTTAATGCAATGAAGCAGAAGAGCCTCGAACCAAGAATGCGCTACCCTACAAGGTTATCATTTAAATTTGAAGGAGGGATTAAACAATTCTCAGATAAGAAAAAGCTGAGAGAATGTACCTCCTACAAACCACCTCTACAGTGCATTTTGGAGGGACTCCTATAGCTAGAAGTATTCCTAAGACTAAACAGATGTCACCCAAAAGAAGACAAAGAGTACAGAATATGATGCATAACAAACAAACAATGGAGGAGGAAGAAAGAGGAGGAAAAAATAAAGAATCTTTATGTTGTTTGTACTGGCATACGAAGTGAGTTAAATAAGACTGTTAGATAGTAAGAGAATTACCCTTGTACCTCTGGTAGCCACAAATCTAAAGCCTGCCATGGCAATAAGTACATACCTATCGATAATCACCTTAAATGTAAATGGTCTGAATGCACCAATCAAAAGACATAGACTCACTGAATGGATAAAAAAAACAAAACCCACCTATATGCTGCCTACAAGAGACTCACTTCAAACCCAAACACATACACAGACTGAAAGTAAAGGGATGGAAAAAGATACTTCATGCAACTAAAAATCTGTGGAATGCAGCGAATGCCATGATAAGAGGAAAATATATTGCAATAAAGGCCTACCTCAGGAAAGAACAATCCCAAATGAACAGTCTAAACTCACAATTAATGAAACTAGAAAAGGAAGAACAAATGAGGCCCAAAGTCAGTAAAA
The DNA here is from genome assembly GCF_040802235.1 of Manis javanica. Taxonomy (NCBI): domain Eukaryota; kingdom Metazoa; phylum Chordata; class Mammalia; order Pholidota; family Manidae; genus Manis; species Manis javanica. Next base: position 120,105,374 of record NC_133163.1, read on the forward strand.
GAAGGGACATAATTACGACTAAAGCAGAAATAAGTAAAACTGAGAAGAATAAAACAATACAATCAATGAAAGCAGCAGTTGGTTCTTCAAGAAAATAGACAAAATAGATAAACCCATAGCCAGACTTACCAAGAAAACAATAAAGTTTACACACGTAAACAGAATCAGAAATGAGAAGGGAAAAATCACACGGACACCATAGAAATACAAATAATTATGAGAGAATACATGAAAAATTACATGCTAACAAACTGGATAACTGAGAAGAAAGGGATAACTTTCTGGAAAAATACAAGCTTCCAAGCCTGACCCAGGAAGAAACAGAAAATCTGAATAGACCAATTACCAGCAAAGAAATTGAACTGGTAATCAAAAAACTACCTAAGAACAAAATGGCTGGACCAGATGGTTTCACTGCTGAATTTTACCAAACATTTAGTAAAGACCTAATACTCATCCTCCTTAAAGTTTTCCAAAAAGTAGAAGAGGACAGAATACTCCCAAACTCATTGTATGAGGCCAACATCACTCTAATATCAAAACCACGCAAAGACACCACAAAAAAAGGAAATTACAGACCAATATCTCTGATGAACATAGATGCAAAAATACTCAACAAAATATTAGCAAACCAAATTCAAAAATACATTAAAAAGATCATCTATCATGATCAAGTGAGCTTCATCCCAGGGATGCAAGGATGGTACAACATTCAAAAATCCATCAACATCATCTACTATATCAACAAAAAGAAGGGGAGAAACCACATGATCATCTCCATAGATGCTGAAAGAGCATTCGACAAAATTCAACATACATTCATGATAAAAACTCTCAAGAAAACAGGTATAGAGGGCAAGTACCTCAGCATAATAAAGGCCATATATGACAAACCCACAGCCAACACTATACTTAAAAGCGAGAAGACGAAAGCTTTTCCTTTAAGATTGGGAACAAGACAAAGATGCCCACTCTCCCCACTTCTATTCAACATAATACTGGAGGTCCTAGCCACGGAAATCAGATAACACAAAGAAATAAAAGGCATCCAGATTGGCAAGGAAGAAGTTAAACTGTCCTGGTTTGCAGATGACATGATATTTTACATAAAAAACCCTGAAGAATCCACTCCAAAACTACAAGATATAATATCTGAATTAAGTGAAACTGGGGGATACAAAATTAATACACAGAAACCTGTTGCATTTCTGTACACTAATGATGAACTAGCACAAAGAAAAATCAGGAATAAAATTCCATTCACAATTACATCCAAAAGAATAAAATACCTAGGAATAAACCTAACCAAGGAGGTGAAAGACTTATACTCTGAAAACTACAAGACACTTATGAGAGAAATTAAGGAAGATACCAACAAATGGAAACACAACCCTTGCTCATGGATAGGAAGAATTAGTATTGTCAAAATGGCCATCCTGCCTAAAGCAATCTTCATTCAATGCAATCCCTATCAAAATACCAACAGCATTCTTCAATGAACTGGAACAAATAGTTCAAAAATTCATATGGAATAACAAAAGACCCCAAATAGCAAAAGCAATCCTGAGAAGGAAGAATAAAGTGGGGGGAATTACACTCCCTGACTTCAAGCTGTACTACAAAACCACAGTAATCAACACAATTTGGTACTGGCACAAGAACAGACCCACAGACCAGTGGAACACACTAGAGAGTCCAGATATAAACCCAATCACTTATGGTCAATTAACATACAATAACACAGCCATGGATACACAATGAGGAAATGACAGCCTCTTCAACAGCTGGTGTTGGCAAAACTGGACAGCTACATGTAAGAGAATGACACTGGATTATTGTCTAACACCATACATAAAAGTTAACTCAAAATGGATCAAAGACTTGAATATAAGTCATGAAACCAAAAAACTCTTAGAAAAAAACATAGGCAAAAATCTCTTGGACATAATTATGAGCAATTTCTTCATCAACATATCTCCCAGGCAGGGGAAACAAAAGCAAAAATGGACAAGTGGGACTATATCAAACTGAAAAGTTTCTGTACAGCAAAGGACACCATCAGCAGAACAAAAAGGCATCCTACAGTATGGGAGAATATATTCATAAATGACATATCCAATAAGCGGTTGACATCCAAATTATATAAAGAGCTCACGCACCTCAACAAACAAAAAGCAAATAAGCCAATTTAAAAATGGGCACAGGATCTGAACAGACACTTCTCCAAAGAAGAATTCAGATGGCCAACAGGCACATGAAAAGATGCTCCACATTGCTAATCATCAGAGAAATACAAATTTAAACCACAATGAGATATCACCTCACACCAGTTAGGATGGCCAACATCCAAAAGACAAACAACAACAAATGTTGGAGAGGATGTGGAGAAAGGGGAACCCTCCTACACTGCTGGTGGGAATGCAAATTAGTTCAACCGTTGTGGAAAGCAGTATGGAAGTTCCTCAAAAAACTCAAAATAGAAATACCATTTCATCCAAGAATTCCACTCGTAGGAATTTCCCCTAAGAATGCAGGAGCCCAGTTTGAAAAAGACATGCACCTGTATGTTTCTCGCAGCACTATTTACAATAGCCAAGAAATGGAAGCAACCTAAGTGTCCATCAGTAGATGAATGGATAAAGAAGATGTGGTACATATACACAATGGAATATTATTCAGCTACTTGAAGAAAACAAATCTGACCATTTACAACAACATGGATGGAGCTAGAGGGTATTATGCTCCATGAAATAAGCCAGGTGGAGAAAGACAAGTATCAAATGATTTCACTCATCTGTGGAGTATAAGAACAAAGAAAAAACTGAAGGAGCAAAACAGCAGCAGACTCACAGAACCCAAGAATGGACTAACAGTTTCTAAAGGGAAAGGAACTGGGAAGTTGGGTGGGAAGGGAGGGATAAGGGGGTAAAGGTGGTATTACAATTAGCATACATAATGTAGTGAGGGTGGGGATACGGGGAAGGCAGTATAACACAGAGAAGACAAGTAGTGACTGTATGGCATCTTACTATGCTGATGGACAGTGACTGTAATGGGGTATGGTGGGGAGTTGATAATAAGGGAGTCTAATAATCATAATACTGCTCATTAATTGTACATTAATAATAGCAAAAAAACAGAAATTAATCAAAGATCAAACTATAATAGCTGAAAGCACAGTAAGTAGGAGGACAGTGACAAAAGTGATGTTGAGGAAGGAGGAGAGTATGGCTACAAATTTATTCTAAAAGGAAAAGATGGGATGATGATTTCAACGGCGGTTGCAATAGTGGAAACATTTATTGTGCGCTAAGTATTAAGCACTCTATCAAGTGTTTAGATGCACTGTCTAATTTAAAACTCACAAAGTGAAAGATAAAAACCATTAAGCCCTTAAATAGATGATGAAAACAAAAGAATCAAGTGACCTTCTTAGGTTCTCAAAACTGTTACGTTAAATGAGCCCTTATTGAAGTCAGGTCTGTCTGCTTCAGAGCCCAAATTCTTAAGCATGACTCAGACTATCTAAATAATAGTAGATCAGTTCACAATTTTACCATAAACTATGTCCAGGCAATCAAGTCTTATACTTGCCATATAAGTTTCCCCATCTCCTACCTACTTCCCAATGATGTATAATTACATGTTGTACTAAGTGAAAGATGGAAGCTTCTCCTGAGTAGCAAAAAGCATAAAATTTTTCTACTAAAATTTATTTTCCAAAATGTTAAATCTAAAGCCATGAATTACTCAATTTATTATGAAATGGTAATGCAATTAAACTGTCTGAAGGAAAAAAAATTAATGTCCATAATTACTGATTTTTCTAACTCTGAAAAAGACTAGTTTTGTAATTAGTGGAGTTTGTACTCATACACAGTGAGAATTATTGAAAGCAAGGACTAACACATGTTATGCTTCCAGGAGGAACAGTTAATGAATTAGTTAATTAATTAATTAATGGAGATTGATGAGTGCATATTTTCAGCCCTTTACATCTCACCAAACTGCAAACTGAAGGGAAGGAAAAAGATTTTTTGTGTTTTATCATTACAAACTAGTTCTTATAAAACATAACAAGTAATTAGCTAAATTTACCTGCTCATTTTATATAATGTATGCCCTTAAATCATTCAATTTAAAACAGAAAATAATCTAAGTTCTAGGAATTCCAATTCTTAATTTTTAGAAAATAATATAGAGAATATAGCTTCTCTTGCTACTAAAAAAACTCATATCAAAAATATGCATGCATTCATTATGGGAAAAGACTGTGAACTGAGATAAAACTGGAAGGATTAAAATACCACTCATAATATGTGGATAATCAAACTACTAAAAATAATTGAAAAAAAATAACCCTCAAGAAACAAAAAAACCTGTAGTTTATAAGAATCCACATCAGTGCTCAAATCAGGAATACAATTATTATCTATCAAAATAAATACTATCTATAAACTAAACATTAGCAACAAAAAAAGATGAAAAATAAATTGGTCTTTAGTCAATAAACCATACATGTACAGATAAACCAATTCAAAGAAATTAAACACTGATTTATCTTCTTTCCTAAATTCTTTGTATTTCAGCTGATTTTCTAAGTCACAAGATAGATGCAAATGAGCAAGGACTATTTAGGTACTTGTACTGACCGGCTCAGAATCATAGCAATAATCATCCCAGCTCTGTCTGAGGGGTTTCTTTGTTATCTGAAAGTAAGGCAGATTAGTTAGGTAGTAGTAATGGTCGTTATACTTCTCTAATCATCTCATAGGTGTAGTGCTCAGGCAGCTCTGCTGCTGTACAAAGCTATTCTGTATAGCACCAGAAAACAAGAAACAACTAGGCAAATATACAGATTCTGAGAGACTGCATATTATTATAACAAGAGATGTATACAACTACTCAATCCCATATTCTGTGAATACTGACCTTGACAAGGATATGTATGGTATGGCCACTGACTACACTGGAAAAGAGTTAAAAACAAAAAAAACTAGATTTCTCTAACAACAACCAGCTCACTTATGGGTAATTACTACTTTTTAAGAAGCAAAATATTTATCACCCAAATTTAATGCTTACAGTTTAAACAAAGGAAGAAATAACTCAGAAGTTAAATTTAAAAAAATGTTTAGGCTATTTAATTCTGTAAAGTAGAAATGCATAGTATTATTTCAGGAAGTAATATTTTGAATAATTATGAAATTCAACATTAATATAAAGTAATGCTATATTATATAAATATGCAGTTTCAAAATTAAGAAATACCAGCTTTACAGAATGCTTTGTATCTTGGGAAAAGTCTTTAAGATGTTACTTTCCTTTATATCTTGGGAAAAGTCTTTAAGATGTTACTTTCATAATCTGAAATACATACTATAATCTTTGCGACCCATCATCAAAGTGTCAATTTGCTCCATGGACATTATATCTCACCTCAAACAATTAAAAATATAAGGAGAGACAATATGCTACTTAAACGATCTGTAGTACCAGTTCCATCAATACTGGTTCTAGAATTTCTCTGAATATGAAGAATAAGATTGGAAAAACCAATATAATGAAAAGTTGTGAGAATTACTCCTTAGTATGGAAGTTTAGGAGTGAATTTTGAGCTTCAAGGAAAGACACAAACTCACCAAACCATTTTCTTTGATAAATTTCATACTAAATGTTTAATAGGATCATTTGCTAAATATAAAAAATAATCATACTCTCAGTATCATAATATCATGCAAAGCTGTACATGCATTAGATTTCAAAACATGCAAATAAGGTTTCAAGTAATCCCTTGTAAAGGACAGGTATTAATCATTAGTAACATTTATTATTAGCATGCCATGGTCTATAAAAAGGTAAATGACTTTGGAAAGAGTAAATTATTTTTCTAATATGTAGGTATCTATAAGCAATTTATTATCCTCTTAAATTAAGAGTCTCACAAACAGAAAAAGGCACATATCTAATCTTTTAAAACTTATATGAAAGTAATAATAAGTTTTAAGTTTGAGAACTCCATCTTACATCACATATGAAAATGCTAGTTAACCTCCATTACCAGGTTCAGGAAACAAAGTACTAGAAAAATACCCTTTTCTCAAGAGCTAAAATTGAATAATGCCCTACATTCAGAAAGTTTTTCATCAACTCTCACCTGATTGAGATAATGATATCCTTCTGGTTGTTTAAGGTGGAATGCTAATCTCTCTTCTTCACTTGCTCCTGCCAGGAGGTAATAGAATACATGATAGTTCCTGTTGAAAGTAAAGAAGTATGGCTTTATAATGAATATGATTTATGGGCTGTCATTTAACAAGAAAAAAGTTAATTAGTAAACTGTTTCAGCTTTGATTCATTTTTTTTTAAACAAAGATGATAAATTCAATTTTTAAGTACTACAAAATAAAATGATGTTTCGGGAGCTGATTTCAAAAGAGAGGAGTTAAAGGCAGCAATGTGGAAAAGTTGAGACCTCAGAAAATTCTTTCCTCCAGAAAATCAATTAGAAAACCGCCAAATCTATCAGAATCTACTTTTTCATATTTCTGGGAATTAACCAAACGATTACAGTGATCCAGGAATGTTTACAGAAGAAAAATAGCTAATCTCAGTGAAAACAGCAAGCTTTGTAGCCTTTTTGTACCTGCCCTGTTCCATATCCTGCTCACCAGATGCACAGTAACCTTCAAAACCAACAGTTTAGGATCATAGTGGAAACCAAAAGCCTGGCAGCCTACAAAAGAGGACAGACAGGTTGGAGATTGTACAGAGTCTCATTTCCTGAGAAATACCATTATTTGAATGGTCTGGTGGCTCCCTGGAAGAAGCCACGTTCAAACCTGTCTGTATTTGACCTGACTCAGCAATAGCCCAGTGTGTAAATATTTCCCCCAGGGGGCATTTGTAGAAAACAATTACAGGCAATTTTTTTAACATGTCAACTGCCAGATGCAGTGAATAAATACTGGGGCAAACAACAGGTTAACCAAAAAACTTAAGGGAAAAGCAGGGAAATGAGATCTCCACACAGGCTTTTAAAAGCTCCAGTATGTTCCAGGTAATATAGAAGGCTACACATGCACATTTTGTAAATGCACAGGGCATCATGCCTACTCAGCAAAGAGCACAGGAAGTAAAGACTAAGACAAAATCATAAAATGTCTATCTGAATATTAAACACATGGTCCAATACACACAGAGAGCAAAGAGCAGAACACTTACTGTTTCCAAGCACTTAAGAAAAAAATCTCTACTCCAACATTAGCTTGTCAACTAAACTAGGGAAGCATTTATTTACATGGAAATTAACAAAAAGAATACAGACTATGCAAAATGAAATTAGTTATCAGAAAAGTCACAAAACAAGCAGAAGGAACAAAAACATTCACAAACCCTGGGAATGGGAGAAACCCATTTTTAGAGATGCCACATGATTATTTAAAATATCCAATTACTTAACATATCTAATTTTCAACAAAAATTTATGAGGCATGCAAAGAAACAAGAAAGTATAGCACAAAGGAGAAAAAAACAATCAACAGCAACTGGAAGAAGCCCAAACATTAACATTAGACTTACGAGACAAGACTTTTAAATAGCTGTTTTGAATAGGTTCAAAGAACTAAAGGAAACCACACTTAAAACACTAAAATATAAGAATGATGTCTCATCAAATAGACTATCAATAAATATACAGAACTTACAAAAAATAATCAAAAAGGAATTCCAGAGTTGAAAAATATAACTAAAATTAAAAACCAACTGGAGGCATTCAAAAGCAGATATGAGCAGGCAGAAGAAAGAATAAGTGAACATGAAGACAGAAGAAAAATGAATAAAGAAAAATTAATAACATCTCAGATATCTGTGGGACACCATTTAGCAGACATCAACATATGCACAATGGGAGTCCCAAAAGGACAGGAAAGAAAGGGGCAGAAAGAATATTTGAAGAAACAACAATAAAAAATACCCCAAATTTGATGAAAAATGTTATGAAAAACAAATGGAAATGCAAACATTGTTCTGAAATCTTTGGGACAAGTAAAAGATATTCCAAGAGGGAAATTTGTAGCAATACAGTCATATTTCAAGAAACAAGAAAAATCTTCAATAAATAATCTGATCTTACACTTAAAGGGACTAGAAAAAGAAGCTCAAAGTTAGCAGAAGGTAAGAATAAAGATTAGAGTGGAAATAAGTGAAATAGAGACCAAAAAAACAAATCCATACACACACACAAAGATCAATGAAACTAAGAACTGGTTCTTTGAAAAGGTAAAATTGCAAAATGTTTAGCCAGAATCATCAAGGAAAAAAAAAAGATCTCAAATAAGTAAAATCAGAAATTAAAGAGAAGTTACAACTGACATCACAGAAATACAAAGGATTATTAAGATGCTACAACAAAAATGATGCCAACAAACTGAAGAACCTGGAAGAGACAGGGGATGAATTCCTAGAAATGTACAATCTGCAAGACTGAATCAGGAAGAAACAAAATCTGAGCAGATACTAATAATGAAACTGAATCAATACTCAAAAACCTCCCAACAAACAAAAATCTAGGACCAGCTAGCTTCACAGGTAAATTCTACCAAACATTTAAAGAAGAGCTAATACCTATCCATCTCCAACTATTCCAAAATACAGAAGAGGAAGGAATGCTTCCAAATTCATTCTACAAGGCCAGCATTACATGGATACCAAAACTTGACAAAGACACTACAAAAAAAAAAAATCACAGGTCAACATCCCTGTTGAACACATGCAAAAATCTTCAACAAAATATTAGAAAACCGAATTCAATAATACTTAATGATCATTCACCACAATCAAGTGGGACTTATGCAAGGATGGTTCAATATTTGCAAATCATTAATGGGCTATATACCACATAGAGAAAATGAAGTATTAAAAATCTTACTGTCATCATAATAATAGATGAGGAAAAGGCACTTGACAAAATTCAACATCTATTCATGATAAAAACAAAGTGAGTATTGAGGGAACACACTTCAATAGGCTATATATCACAAACCCACAATTAATTATCATACTGAAGGGTGGAAAGTTGAAAGCTTTTCTTCTAAAATCAGGAACAAGACAAGGATGCCCAATCCTGCCACTTTTACTCAACATAGTACTGGAAGTCCTAGCCACACCCACAGTAAAGAAGAAGAAATAAAAGTCATCCAAATTGGTAAGAAAGACGTACAACTCACTGTTCATGACATGACACTACCCAGAGAAAACCCTAAGGACTCCACCAACTCCAACTATTAGAACTAGTAAATTCAGTAAATGTGCAGAATAGGAAGTTAATATACAGAAATCTGTTGCATTTCTATACACTAACAAAGAACTACCAGAAAGAGAAATTAAGAGAACAATCCCATTTACAATTGCATCACAGAGAATAAAATACCTAGGAATTAACTGAACTTAGGAGGTAAAAGACCTGTATTATGAAAACTTTAAGACATAAATGAAAGAAATAAAAATGACACAAATAAGTATGAAGGTATTTTGTGCTCACAGATTGGAAGAATTAATACTGTTGAAACATCCATATTACCCAAAGTAATCTACAGACTAAATACAATCCCCACCAAAATACCAAGAGCATTTTTCACAGAACTAGAACAAATAATCCTAAAATGTGTATGGAACCACAAAAGAACACAAAAGTCAAAGCAATCTTGAGAAAGAACAAAGTTGGAGGTATCAAAATCCCAGATTTTCAAGTTACACTATAAAGCCATCGCAATAAAAACAGTATGGTACTGGACTGGCACAAAAACAGACACATAGGTCAATGGAGTGAAGTAGCCCAAACTTAAACCCATTCTTGTATCACCAATTAATCTACAACAAAGGAGGCAAGAATGTACAATAGAGAAAAGACAGACTCCTTAAGAAAAGGTGGTGGGAGAACTGGCAGCTACATACAGAAGAATGAAACTGACCACTTTCTTACACCATATACAAAAATAAATGTGAAAAGGATTAAAGACCAAAATGTAAGACCTGAAATCATACAACCCCTAAAAGAAACACATAATAAAGTCTCATATATCATCAATATTTTTTTGATCTGTCTCCTTAGACAAGGGCAACAAAGCAAAAATAACCAATCTGGACTAAATCAAACTAAGAAGCTTTGCATAACAAAAGAAACCATCAACAAAATGAAAGGGTAACCTACAGAATGGGTGAAGATATCTGAAAATAATATAGCCAATAAGGAATCAATATCCAAAATATATAAAGAACTCATATAACTCAACACCAAAAAAAAAAAAAAAAACAACCCAATGAAAAAAATGAGCAGAGAACCTGAATAGACATTTTTCCAGAAAAGACATACAGATAGTCAATAGACTAATGAAAAGATACTCAGCATCACGAATCATCAGGAAAATGCAAAATCAAAACCACAGTCAGATGTCACCACCCACTACTCAGAATGGCTAGTATTGCAAAAATAAGAAATAACAAGTGTAGGTAAGGATGTGGAGAAAAGGAAACCCTTGTGGACTGTTGGCAGGAATGTAAATTGCTGCAGCCACTATAGAAAACAGTATGGAGGTTACTTAAAAAATTAAAAACAGAAATCCATCTATTTTACTTCTGGGTATTTACCTGAAGAAAACAAAAACACTAATTCAAAGAGATATATGCACCCATATATTCATCACAGCATTATTTACAACAGCCAATATACAGAGGCAACCTAAGTATCCATGGGTAGATAAATGCATAAAGATGATGTGATATGTATATACGTATGCATTGGAATACTAACCAAAAGAGAATGAAGTTTTTCCATTTATAACAATATGGATGGTTCTAGAGGGTATTATGCTAAATGAAATAAGTCAGAAACAAAAAGAAAAATATCATTTAATTGCACTTACATGTAAAATCTAGAAAACAAAGCAAATGAACAAACAAAACAGTAACATAAATACAGAGAATAAACTGGTGGTTGCCAGAGGGGAGCATGGGCAAATTAGGTGAAGGAGATATTAAGAAGTACAAACTTCCAGTTATAAAATAAATAAGACATGGGGATGGAATGTACAGCATAGGAAATACAGTCATTAATACTGTAACAACTTTGTATGGTGACATATGGTAACTACTGATTATGGTGAGCATTTTGTAATGTATATAAATGTCGAATCACTGTTGTATACCTGAAACTTATGTAATATTGTGTGTCAAGCATATTTAAATTTTAAAAATTTTTAATATTTAATAAATAAATAAGAATTAGCCCAATTCTTCACAAACTCTTCCCATCTCATTCTATGAGCCAGTATTACCCCGATACCAAAACCAAGGACATTAAAAGGAAAAAGAAAAAAAAACTTTATAGCAATATCCCTTATGAATACAGACACAAAAAATCCTCAACAAAATACTCCCAGGCCAAATCTAGGAACATATAATAAAGATTATACACACACCTGTGAATTAAATCCAGCAAGATAACAGAGAATCAGTTTAAAAAGCTCTGGATCTTCCCTTAGCATTGATTCTTCAAAACCATGGAAATCAGGTTTATATCCCTACCATTATTAAAATGTGTTAGAAAAAGTTACTAATAACCTTCTAATTGCAGTACCTGTTAGTTCTGCACATCTTTATAAAGTTATTCTCTTCCTGAAACTCTTCCCTTCATTTTGAAACCACTCTAATTTAGATTTTCTCACCCACTAGTCACAAAAAAATTAACAGAAGTCTGACTTTCAGTCCTGATCTTACAAGTAATTCATTATGATAATGTTAGCTATTAATTCCTAAACTTGATTATACTGTATTAGAAGCACACCAAGCAATTTATAAATGCTATTTCATTTAATCCTCTAAACAACTCTAGAGTAGTTTTCCATCTGTAAAATGGAAATAAATAGCTAAAAAGCAAAGAAGTGAGATGCCAAAGGCACAATTTGAATATACATTTAACTTGAAACACTGGCTATTAACACTGTCTCATTGAAGCATGAAGCAAATCATTTATCTCTCTGATGTTTGGTTTCTTCATCTGTAGGAAGTTACATATATCACCTCTGAAGTCCCATATACCTCATATTATAATGTAATTAAAAGGAATTATTAAAAACTTTCCTCACATTAGAGAAGGAACATTAAGACATGGAAAAAGGTCCAATGCTCAATGCTCACAAAGAGTAATAAAATACCACTTTAGATAGCACTGTTTTTCTGTTGTGATAGTTTAGCTAGAATTTAGAAAGGGCAACAGTTCATATACCTATTAAAACATCTCCTAGCAGCCTCTGAAAAAGTACAGTGTTCTGCCCAGACAAAACTAGCAATTACATGTAAAGCTATTTATAGTATAAACTGAATTAAAGTTCAAAATACACAAAGATCCTAAAAGCCTGTCCACATGATATAAATGTTAGCTTGATCTAATTATGTTGATAAAATCCATACCGTTCATTATGCTCTTGATAAACGAGTCTGGACTTCTCCAGTAGATATTTTTCAACATAGGCACTAGAAGAAAAATAAAATTGGCTGATTATAAATACTAAAGCTTAAGGCACATAATTACTTTTTCCAAGAAGATGCACAAGTATAAAGAATACAATGTAGACCATTTTAGTATATTTATCATTATAACTGAGTTATGGTCACTGCTAGTATTATCCACCTTAAAGTCATGAACTTGTCTTTTTTTTTTATTTCAGTAAAGCAAAATAAGTATGAAGTCCAAAAACATGGCACATAAGACACTCCCATGACAAAGACTTTACTTTCTTTCTATGCTCATATGTCACTATACATTCTTCCAGAGATGCTTTGGTAAGCCTACTAGATAAGGCTCAAAGATATACATTCTTTTTTTTTAATTAAACTACCATTGATATATAATCTTATGAAGGTTTCACATGAACATTGTGGTTTCAACATTCACCCATATTAACAAGTCCTCACCCGTACTCCTGCAGTCCCTGTCTATCAGCGTAGTTAAGATGCTATAGAGTCATTACTTGTCTTTTCCATGCTGTACTGCCTTCCCTGTGACCTACCTGTACTGTGATTACAAATTACAGTGCCCTTTAATGCCCTTCTCCCTCCATACCCACCTCTTCAACCCCTCCCCTTTGGTAACCACAGTCCCTTTTTGGAGTCTGTGAGTCTGCTGCTGTTTTGTTCCTTCAGTTTTGCTTTATTGTTATACTCTACAAATGACTGAAATCATTTGGTACTTGTCTTTCTCCACCTGGCTTATTTCACTAAGCATAATACCCTCTAGCTCCATCCATGTTGTTGCAAATGGTAGGATTTGTTTTCTTCTTATGGCTGAATAATTTTCCATTGTGTATATGTACCACATCTTCTTTATCCATTCATCTATTGATGGATACTTAGCTTAATTCCATGTCCTGGCTACTGTAAACATTGCTGCAATTAACATAGGGGTGCATATGTCTTTTCGCATCAGGGATCTTGTTTTCTTTGGGTAAATTCCTAGGAGTGGAATTCTGGGTCAAATGGTATTTCTATTTTTAGTTTTTTGAGGAACCTCCATACTGCTTCCCACAATGGTTGAACCAATTTACATTCCTACCAACAGTGTAGGAGGGTTTCCCTTTCTCTGCATCTTCACATTCGTTGTTTCTTGTGTTTTGGATATTGGCCACCCTAACTGGTGTAAGGTGATTATCACTGTGGTTTTAATTTGCATTTCCCTGATAATTAGCGATGTGGAGCATCTTTTCATGTGCCTGTTAGCCATCTGAATTTCTTCTTTGAAGAAGTATGTGTTCAAATCTTCCACCCATTTTTTAATTGGGTTATTTGTTTTTTGGGAAAGATACACATTTTTTATATAATTTGTAACAGCCACATTCTGGAATCAACTTATTATTTATTGACTTAATAAGTATTCATTAATTGGGCACTGTGTTAGAATAAGCACTGTTCAAATATAGAATAAGAGATGCACTACCTGTTCTCAAAGCCTTGCAAACTAGGGGAAGAAACATACAGGTCAACTGACAGCTATCATACTAAGATGAGAGTGTGTACTATAGAACAATGACCAGGATATTATGGAGTTATCATGAGACATGTAAGATTCAATTCAAGAAGGCAGAATTCCCACAGATGGTGAGTACATAACATATAGTAACATTCATTAAATATATCTGGTGAGTAAGTGACTCAAAAACTGAAAAGCTGTCCAGAAGACAAGGAACTGTCATTATGGAAAAGCATAAATGAAGGAGCGTATGTATCAACTTCAGAGAAGACAACATAGATAGGCAATGAGATAGGCAAGTGAACTAGATATAGAAGGATCAATATACTGTGGGCCAGATAAATGGAATTTATCCTGAAAGCAATGAGGAACTGAAACATGAAGTCTACTTCTGATATGTTATTCTCTTTGCATAGCCTGTACCCCTTTAAGTCTTCAATATCTCTTTTCCAAATTGGAGCAATCAGTTAAGCTCTCACTGGAAAATGGGGGTGTAGAGACTAAAATTAATAGCTATAGATTACTGAATCCAAATTACTTAGCACAAACTTCTTTGGGATCAAACCTGACTCTTGACATTTATTTCCCTCAGTTCCTCCCCATTGCATGCTCTGTGTTTCAGTCACTCCAGATACGGGCTTTCCCTCAAGCACGGCCTTTACTCCTGATGGCTCTTCATGCTCTTCCTTCTAATTCTGCAGTCTCTTCCCACTTCCTCCAATACATTCCATTCATTAATTAAAATGAAGTTCAAATATGCCTTCTTTACAAATTCATTGCCACTATCATTACCAGTAATTAAAACATCACTTCTTTTGAATTACTGTTATCAACTCTAGTCAAATTAAAACACTGAAACAGGCTCTTTTCTAAAATGGGAGGAAGGGAACTAACATAAATTAGTCTGCCAAACTGTTACACCCACCTGCATGGACCAATACTGATGCCTCTGTTTTACAAGTGGAGAAACTTGATGCTCAAAGATATTAAGATCAGGCAGCTAGTGAACAGGAGAACCATGATTTCAACCCAGGTCTATTTTAATTACAACAGCCTTCTCTTTAATTTATACCAACATATCCCTAAGACATCTCTCCTTCCTCTCCTCCAATCCATGAGTCACAGTACTATGAGACTTACCTACCTAAAAAATAAGATACCATCATGTTATTCCTCTACTTTCCCTTACTCTTCATATTGAAGTATAGGGATGAATTGATGCTCATATGGAACTGCTCTCTTAAAAAATACATCAACATAGAAAAAACAGGGGAATAGATTAAACAAACGTGGCAAAATTTGACCACTGTTGAAAGTGGGAATTCCTTCTGTTATTCTTTACTTTTATGTATGGTTTACATTTTTTATACTAACATTTTTAAATCTGCTTCCCAATATCAAGAGGATAAATTACAAACATTAGAGCTTTATTCACAACCTGAAACCAACTGACCTCTATACCCATAACCTGCAGCCACTGAACTATATGCTCCACTACACAAACTCTTATGATTCCATTCATTTGCTCAATGGATAATGTGATATCCCACTTTTTCTGAATGGCATATTTTTAAGACTAAAGATAAAAATCACCTTTTTTGTGAACTCCTCTAGACACATATTTCAATCATTCCACTTATCTGATTTACTTTTATCATCTTACATAAATATCTGTAGTCCCAAGAGACTATGAGAACATAAATGAAAAAGAACATGTCTATACCTTTTTATATCCCCAACATTTAACACAATATCTAGTATTCAAAATGAATTCAATAAATGTTCAATAATAAACTGAAAGATAAGAAAATTCAATATATATTTGTTGACTTCATTTTAAAGGTAAAAATGTTTACTATATATTTGTAGACTCACTAATCAAGAGTTTTGCTCATCATTGATGGAAGAGAAACTAATTTTTTAGGTACTCAACATATAAGAGCCACAATTTCATTAATAAAACGGGAAAAAAAACATCTTGCATTCCTAACTCATGAAACCATCTTAAGAATTATAGAATATATATATTTTAAAAGTTACAAACCAAACACCAAGACTTAAAGATGGCGGCATGAGTAATGAGACAGAAACCTCCTACCAAAACCACATATAATAAGAAAATACAGCAAATACAACTAATTTTGAAAGAGCAACTGGAAAGAAGACTGCAACAGATTACCAACATCTGGAAAAAAGAGAAGATGCACGGAAAAGGGTAAAGTAGCAAAGCTGCGATCCTATCTAAAGCAATCTACAGATTCAATGCAAGCCCTATCAAAATACCAACAGCATTCTTCAATGAACTAGAACAAACAGTTCTAAAATTCATATGGAACCACAAAACACCCCGAATATCCAAAGCAATCTTGAGAAGGAAGAATAAAGCTGGGGGGATTACACTCCCCAATTCTAAGATCTACTACAAAGCCACAGTAATCAAGAAAATTTGGTACTGACACAAAAACAGAAACATAGATTAATGGAACACAGTAGAGTCCAAATATAAACCCAAACATATATGGCCAAATAATATATGATAAAGGAGTCACGGATATACAATGGGGAAATGACAGCCTCTTCAACAATTGGTGTTGGCAAAACTGGACAGCTACATGCAAGAGAAGGAAACTGGGTTACTGTCTAATTCCATACAAAAAAGTAAACTCGAAATGGATAAAGACCAGAATGTAAGTCATGAAACCATAAAACACTTAGAAGAAAAAGGCAAAAATTTCTTGAATATAAACATGAGCAACTTTTTCCTGAATGTATTTTCTCGGGCAACAGAATCGAAAGCAAAAATGAACAAATGGGCCTACATCAAACTAAAAAGCTTCTGTACAGCAAAGGACACCATCAGCAGAACAAAAAGAAATCCTACAGTATAGGATAATATATTCGTAAATCAGATATCTGATAAAGGGTTAACATCCAAAATATATAAAGAACTCACACACCTCAACACCCAAAAAACAAATAACCCACTTGAAAAATGAGCAGAGGATCTCAACAGACACTTTAAAGAAGAAATTCAGATGGCCAACAGGCACATGAAAAGATGCTCCACAATGTTAATCATCAGAGAAATTAAAATTTAAACCACAATGAGATGCCACCTCACACCACTTAGGATGGTCAACAACCAAAAGACAAGGAACAACAAATGCTGGCGAAGATGCTGAGAAAAGGAAACCCTCCTACACTGCTGGTGGGAATGTAAATTAGTACAGCAATTGTGGAAAGCAGTATGAAGGTTCCTTAAAAAACTAAAAATAGAAATACCATCTGACCCAGGAATTCCACTCCTAGGAATTTACCCAAAGAAAACAAGATCCCTGATGTGAAAAGACATATGCACCCCTATGTTTATTGCAGCACTGTTTACAATAGCCAAGATATGGAAGCAACCTAAGTGTCCATCAGAAGATGAAGGGATAAAGAAGATGTGGTATATATACACAATGGAATGTTATTCAGTCATAAGAAGGAAACAAATCCTACCATTTGCAACAACATGGATGGAGCTAGAGGGTATTATGCTTAGTGAAATAAGCCAGGCAGAGAAAGACAAATAACAAATGATTTCAGTCATTTGTAGAGTTTAACAATAAAGCAAAACTGAAGGAACAAAACAGCAGCAGACTCACTGACTCCAAGAAGGGACTAGTGGTTACCAAAGGGGACAGGAGGGAGAAGGGGATTAAGGGACATTATTATTGGCATACATGGTGTGGGGGTGTCACAAGGAAGACACTGAAGCACAGAGAAGACAAGTAGTCACACTATGGCATCTTACTACACTGATGGACAGTGACTGCAGTGGGGTGGGGGATGGGACTAGATAATATGGGTGAACGTAGTAACCACAATGTTGCTCATGTGTTGAAACCTTCGTAAGATTGGATATCAATGAAACCTTAATAAATAAAGATATGTATATACAGAAGTTACAAATCAATATACAAAACTTAACTTACATCAACCTCTCCTGCACCACAATCATAAACACTAGGAAAGAGGAGCCTGAGAACTTGACTGTATCCCATTTTTATAAGTATCAATTGCTCCTTTGGAAAAAGATGATTCCTCAAATTAGAAAAGAAATGAACTACATCCAACTTGCCAATGAAGGATTTATCCTTTTTTTGTGTTTGTTTTTTGCAGGGGAGAAGAATACACATAGTTTTGGTTAAATTTTTTTAATTAAAAGAAGAAAAAGTGGTAAGACCACTATCATTAAAGTAAAATAAAAAGAAAAAATACAGATCTCATTCATTTATATGTAAAAATCATACACAAAACCAGCAAACAGAGCACAACACCCAATTTATACAAATGTGTATAGGTATTGTATGCGTTTGTATGTATGTATGTATAGTGTGTGTCCTTGTTGACCAAGTAGGATTTTTCTCCCCCAGGAATGCAAAATTATCAAATATTAGGAAAATAATGCTAATATCAATACATCTCAGAATGACTATCATGGTAACCTCCACAGATGCCAAAAAGACTTTTGATAAAATGTTAACAGCATTTTGGTACTGACAATAACACTCAAGGAAATTTAAAATTGATATTTAATTCATTAACATGATAAAATGTCCTAAAGCCAGTATTTTACTTATTGGAGAAAAGTAAAGACATTCATCTGAAACACTATCATACTATAGGCGGTATAGAATCAGATAGTAAGATTAATTAGATACATTATAAAATCATAAGTATTTTGTAGATATGATAATATACCTAGAAAGATAAGAGAAGGAATAATAAAACTAGTATAAAAATTAAAATAACTTACAGATACAAAACATACAAATCAATAACCTCCACATATACAAGCAATATGCAATCAGAAAATATAATGCAAGAAAAATTACATTTTTACTCCTAAAAAAATTAAAATAAGAAAACACTCAGCCAGAAATACAAAAAGCTTCAAAACATTTCTAAAAAGCACAAAGGTGCTAATTATCCCCAAAGTATACACTTAACAGTTGTCCAATAAAATCAAGCCATGAAAAACATGGAGAAACCTTCAAAACATATTGCTAAGGCAAAGAATCCAACCTGTAAAGACTATGTACTAAATGATTCCAACTATATGACATTCTGGAAAAGAGAAAACTATGGAGACAGTAAAAAGACCTATGGCTGTCAAAGGTTAATGGGTCTGAAGGGATGAGAAAATGGAGCACAGAGATTTTTAGGGCAATGAAAGTATTCTGTATGGTACCGTAATGGTAAATATCTATCTATATAATATACATTTGTCAAAGTCCACAGAACGTATGACACAAATACAACACTATTAATAGATAATATTAATAGTGACAACTAGGGGGTAAGGGTGAAAAGGTATATGGGAACTCTGTACTTTCTACTCATTCTTGTTGTAAACCTAAAACTGGTCTAAAATTAAAATATATCAATTAAAATAAAAGATATAAAAAAACATTGCTGGCACAACTAGAGGACTCTGATCACAGAATGCATAATAAGAAATAGTATGGTAACAAAATTACATCTCTTGAGTATAATAATAGTGTTATGTAGGAAAATGTGGTTACTTTAGGAATCACAGTAATTGGTGGGTCAAGTTATATGCCCAAGCTACTCAAAAACCATTTTTAAAAATATATGTGTAATATAGAGATAAAGCAAATGCAGCAAATTGTTTACAGTTAATATATCTAAATTAAAAGCATATAAATGTTACAGTATTCTTAGAACTTTTCTCAGGTTTGAACTTTTATAAAAGAAAAACAAACTGAGAAGAAAAAAAATTTAATGCAGACACTAATGTCACTCCTCTCATAAAAGAGCAAATGAACAATCTGTGGTTTAGGAAGGTGTAATGATGAGAGTATAAACATGCTCCAAAGCCTGCTACTGTTACTTACCCAAGTACAGTGCCTGTTTCTTGGTAATTCACTTGAATAAACTTGCCAAAACGACTTGAATTATTATTATGAGCTGTCTTTGCATTTCCAAATGCCTGTTAAAATAAATAGTTCTCATTAATTTCATTTTTAAAAATGGTAAATTCTGTTTACGTCAGTTCAAAAAGACAAAAAAAAGTTAGAGAGACAGTAGAAAAGCAATTCACGTACACCTTCAGATTCACATAGTTCAGATAAAGTAAATGAAAGCAATTTAAAATTGAAATAAAACCAAATAGGTAGTATTTTATGCTGCTCAGTGAAATAAATCTTAATTTCAAAAACGTAATGCTCATTAAAATTAGATTTCCCTTTCACATTCCAGAGCTAGCAAATTCTCTTAATATAATTATACTATTAATATATTAATTCTGTTTCTTAATCTTGTTGAACTGAAATAACAAGAGGAGAGGGAAATAATAAAATCAATTATAAATTTGGAATTATATAAATGAAGTTTCATTACATAATAAACTACACTTCATTACATCTACTTAAAACAAAGCTACAATACTATTTTTAAAATAAAACATATATGTTTCCTAAATTGTTACTTAAATCATATACAATGGAATATGACCCAGCAATAAAGATGAACCAATGGTTACAGACATTAACACCAATGAATACCAAACATATCAACTGAAGAAACTAGACACAAGAGTACCTAGAAAAGGTGAAACAAGAATAACAGGAAGAAGATCACAAGTTTTCTGGGAATGGGGGTAGAGTTGAAAAACATCTACAAAGGGACGCATTCCGTTTGAAATGAAAATATTCTATAGCTTGATTGTATGATGGTGGTTATATGGGTTTAAAATTTAAATTTAAATGAAAGAATCCATTGCTGAACTCACATGCTCAACAACTTGAATAAGTCTACAAAACATAATTCTGAATGAGAAAAGCCAGTCTCAAAACTTTACGTACCATATAATTGCATTTATATGACATCTTGAAGAACAAAAACAACAATGGAGAAGAGACAAGGAATTCCCAAGAGTTATAGGAGTATGGGAAGTCAGAGGATATGAAGATGAGTAATAGCATGAGATACTCTGATGGGGGAGGGCAACTATTCTGTACCCAGATTGTATATAGTTATACATACTAATATATTTTCAAATTCATAGATCATTACTGAAAGTAACCTCTTTTAATTTTAGTATCTTCTAGAAAAACTAAGTCATTCAAAAATGAAGACCAAAAGAGGAACAATTTTAGGAATACAAATCTGAAAATATTCATCGTAAGCCAGCCCACACTAAAAGAAACACAAAGGAACTCCTTCATGAAGAAGAAAAATATTTCAAATATGGCCCAACACAGGGAATGAAGAACTGCAGAAATGGTAACCCAATGAATAAATATATAAAGTACTTTTTATAACTTCAATCTCTTGAAAAGATCATTGAAAGTGAGGCCAGAAAAAAGCTCAGTGTGAATGAAGTAAAGAAAAGCTCTTTGAAAATCTTATCCCCTTCATAAAAAAAATGCAAATAACAAAAATTGTCAAATCAGCTATTTGGTGTCTCTGGAAAATAACCAAAAGCTTGAATAATACTTTGTATGGGAATATTTAATAATCAAGGAAAATAGCTGAATCTCAGAAAGAAAAGTATTGTGTCAATTAAATTTACCAATTACCATCTCCCTCTCCTTACCTCAACTCTTAAGAGAAAACTCTACAATTATTTCTTTTTAAACAGCAGCCCAGAAGCCATTAGAAGGATCAGAACAAGGTTAGAGTCAAAGCTCTCTCCCATAGATAACTGTCACAATTTGACCTATTTCCCTAAAAAGTGTTACTCAAAAGGACTAAATTTACTTGACCAAACTTGGGAGATGCACTCACTGAGAAAAGACTTTTCCCTCATGTCTATTAAAAATAATCAGAGGCACAGATTAAAAATGGTGGTGTGAGAGGTGAGACAGAGGCCTCCTCCAAAAACCACATATAATACAAAAATATAATTAATACAACTAATCCTGAAAGAGCAACAGGAAAGAAGGCTACACCAGACTTCATAAATTTGCATGAAGAACAGACCTCACAGAACAAACCTCAGAAATCTACCGAAGCCATGTCATGGTGGGACCCATTCCCTCACCAAAACTCACCAGTGGGAGGAAGAGAAACCAAGCAGGGAAGGAGTAGACGCCTGGGACTGCTGAACACCTAACCCTGGAGATCTGCTCTGGGAGCACAAACCTACATTGCGTGGTGCTCTGCTGATTAGTGGGGTTGGAAAGCTAAGACAGCTAGAATACCTAGAGTGCCTGAGATTCCAACCGCTTGTGTAAAACAGAAATCCACACCCGTCTGCTCTGGGACAAAAGAAAGACAGGAAGTCCGGGAGACTTTCTACAAACGAGAGGGCTGCTAAAGGGCAAGGACTCCATGGAGCTTACAGCTCAGGAGAAAGGACAGGTAGCCAAAATTGTCTGTGCTCACTCTGCCAAGCAGGTTGGGAACTTTCAAGAGCTTCAAGTACAACATCCCAATGGCAGGCTACGCAGTTCCAAGGCTCCCCACCGTGATACGCAGCCTGCTGCACCTTCCTCCTGAACAGCTCATACCTGGCTCGCAAACCGGCAGCCACTGGCTTCGCATCAGGCCAGTCAGAGGGAAGCCAACCTATGGCAGCTACAAACACAAAACACAGAGGCTTAAACCAGTGTGTTCGGCCCACTGACTATGGCAGTGGAGACAGGCAGTGCATCCAGGAAGCAGGAAACAGCTCTTTCCTCCCCCTAGACACAAACATAACTTCCCTGCCAACCCCAGCATTGCTCCAAGGGTGGAGAAGCTCCAAAGAGTAGAGCTTCTGGGCACTAGAGAGTGCCACACACAAATATGAAACTGTAAGATAAATTCTAGAATGTAAGATAAATTATAACCGAAATAAGCAGGCGACGAGAGGCAACAAAGGGCCAGGCAGTGTATTTGAGCACAATTCCCAGGTGATGTTCCCCAGTCTGGGTAATATAGGCCAGGGAAGTCACACCCAGTCAGGGAGGTGGGGGCTTATAAGAGGTTAGGAGGGGGAGGAGTGGGCAAGCCATCCTAGGGGGCATGGAGAGGTACGATTGACTAAAGGTGACATAATAGACAACTAGAAACTTTTTTTCTTTCCAAGAGGGAGGAGGCTGACATCAGGTCTTAGTTGGCACATCAGAAGGATGGAATTCAGGAAGAGCTGTCCCCTTTCCATATAAGGCAAGGACCTTGGGGTCTGGTCTGTTCTCCTTTTATGGTATCTCTCTGTTCTGTTTGCATGTCCTTGCTTTTCCTCCCTCCAGCCTAACAGAAACGTCAAAGGAACCTGGTCCAAACAAAATACCACAAACACCAAAAAAAGGATCAAGTGAAACTGAACTCATCACTCTTCCTGAAAAAGATTTCAAAATAAAAATCATAAACATGCTCCAGGAGGTAAACAAAATATTCAAGAACTCAGGAATGAATTCAGGACACAAATCCAATCATTAAGAAATAAAATAGAGGGATTTAAAAGCAGCTTAAACACAGTGGAGGAGACCATAAATGAAACAGAAATTAGAGAAGAGGAATACAAAGGAGCTGACACACAGAGAAAAAAGGATCTCTAGGAATGAAAAAATAGAGAGAACTGTGTGACCAATCCAAATGGAACAATATTCACATCATAGGGGTACCAGAAGAAGAAGAGAGAGAAGAGAGAGTGTCCTTGAGGAGGTAATTGCTGAAACCTTCCCCAATCTGGGGAAGAAAATAGTCTCTCAGGCCATGGAGGTGCACAGATCTCCCAACACAAGGGACCCAAGGATGGCAAAGAACAAGTATAAGGACAGACTAGTAAAAACAGCCAGAGAGAGAAATAAGATCACATACAAGGGAAAACCCATCAGGCTATCATCAGACATCTCAGTAGAAACCTCAGAGGCCAGAAGGGAGTGGAATGATATATTTAATACAATGATGCAGAAGGACATTGAACCAAGAATACTCTCCATGGCAAGATTATCATTCAAATTTGAAGGAAGGATTAAACAATTTCCAGATAAGCAAACGCTGAGAGAATTTACCTCCCACAAACTGCCTCTACAGAGTATTTTGGAGGGACTCCTATAGACAGAAATATTTCCAAGGCTAAACACCTGTCACCAGAGGTACTAAAACAACAGTAAAGAAAACAGAACTGACTCCTAAGCAAATGAAAAATTAAATCAACTACCCCCAAAGTCACTCAAGGGACGGACAAAGAGTACAGAATATGATAGCTAATACATAAAGAATGGAGGAGGAAGAAAGGAGGAGAAAAAAAAGAAACCTTTACATTGTGTTTTTAATAGAATACTACGTGAGTTAAATTAGACTGCTGGATAGTGAGGGAATTATCCTTGAACCTTTGGTAGCCACAAATCTAAAGCCTGCAATGGCAATAAGTACATACCTATCGATAATCACCCTATATGTAAAGGGACTGAATGTACCAATCAATAGACACAGAGTCAATGAATGGATAAAAAAAACAAGACCTGTCAACATGCTGCCTACAAGAGATTCACTTCAAACCTAAAGACACACACAGACAAAAAGTGAAGGGATGGAGAAAGATATTTCATGCAACTAATAGTGAGTAAAAAGCAGGATATGCAGTACTTTTACCAGACAAAATAGACTTCAAAACAAAGAAAGTAACATGAGACAAAGAAGGACATTACATAATGATACAGGGGTCAATCCAACAAGAGGATATAACCATTCTGAATATCTATGCACCCAACACAGCAAGACCTACATACGTGAAACAAATACTAACTGAATTAAAAGGGGAAATAGAATGCAATGCATTCATGTACCAGAAAGAAAATAAGTAAGGAGACAGAGACATTGAACACATTACAACAGATGGACCTAACAGACATCTACAGAACACTGCACCCAAAAGCAGCAGGACACACTTCTTCGCAGGTGCACATGGAACATTTTCAGGAATATATCATATACTAGGCCAGAGAAAGAGCCTCAGAAAATTAAGAAAGATTTAAATTTTACCAACCAGCTTCCCAGATCACAAAAGTATAAAACTAGAAATAAATTACAAAAAGAAAATGAAAAAGCTCACAAACACATAGAGGCTTAACAACATGCTCCAAAATAAGCAATGTATCAAAGGCCAAATAAAAACAGAGATCAAGCAATATATGGAGACAAATGACAACAATAATTAAACACCACAAAATCTGTAAGACACAGCAAAGGCCGTCCTAACAGAGAACTATATTGCAATACAGGACTACCTCAGAAAAAAAGAATAATCCCATATGAACAGTCTAAATTCACAATTAACAAGACTAGAAAATGAAGAACAAATGAGGCCCAAAGTCAGTAGAAGGTGGGACATAATAAAGATTGAAGCAGAAATAAATAAAACAGAAGAATAAAACAATGGAAAGAATCAATAAAAGCAGGAGCTGGTTCTTCAAGAAAATAAACAAAATAAATAAACCACTAGCTAGACTTATCAAGAAAAAAAGAGTCTACATACATAAACAGAAACAGAAATGAGAAAGGAAAAATCACTATGGACACCACAGAAATACAAAGAACTATGAGAGAATACTATGAAAAATTATATGCTAACAAACTGGTTATCCTAGAAGAAATGACCAACTTTATTGAAAAATACAACCTTCTAAGGCTGACCAATGAAGAAACAGAAAATTTGAACAGACCAATTACCAGCAATGAAATTGAACTGGTAATCAAAACACTAAGAACAAAACCCCTAGAAAAGATGGCTTCACTGCTGAATTTCATCAAACATAAAGTGAAGACTTATTACCCATCCTCCTTCAAGTTTTCCAAACAGTAGAAGAGGAGGGAATACTTTCAAACTCATTCTATGAGGTCAGCATCACTTTAATACCAAAACCACACAAAGACACCACAAAAAAAAGAATATTACATACCAATATCATAGAGGCTAAAATATGAACAAAATATGAGCAAACCGAATTCAGAATTACATCGAAAAGATCATCCATCATGATCAAGTAGGATTTATTCCACGGATGAGGGATGGTACAATATTCGAAAATCCATCAACATCATCCACCACATCAACAAAAAGGACAAAAACCACATGATCATCTACACCGATGCCATAAAAGCATTTGACAAAATTCAACATTCTTTCATCGTAAAAACTCTCAACAAAATGAGTATAGAGGGCAAGTACCTCAACATAATAAAGACCATATATGAAAAGCCCATAGCCAACATCATACTTAACAGCGAGAAGTTGAAAGCTGTTTCTTTAAGATCATGAACAAGACAAGGATGCCCACTCTCCTCACTTTTTTTCAACATAATTTTGGAGGTCCTAGCCACAGCAGTTAGACAACACAAAGAAATAAAGGGCATCCAGACTGGCAAGGAAGAAGTTAAACATAAAAATCCCTAAAGAAACGACTTCAAAACTACTAGATCTGGTACCTGAATTCAGCAAAGTTGCAGGATACAAAATTAATACACAGAAATCTGTTGCATTCCTATACACTAATCATGAACTAGCAGAAAGAGAAATCAGGAAAACAATTCCGTTCACAACTACATCAAAAAGAATAAAATACCTAAGAATAAACCTAACCAAGGAAGTGAAAGACCTATGCCCTGAAAACTATAAGACACTCAAGAGACAAATTAAAGAATATACAAACAAATGGAAACACATCCCGTGCTTATGGACAGGATGAATCAGTACTGTTAAAATGGCCATCCTGTCTAAAGCAAACTACAGATTCAATGCAATTCCTATCAAAATACCAACAGCATTCTTCAACGACCTAGAGAAAATAGTTCTAAACTTCATACGGAAGCAGAGAAGACCCCAAATAGCCCAAGCAATCCTGAGAAGGAAGAATAAAGCAGGGGGATTTGCTCCCCAACTTCAAGCTCTATTACAAAGCCACAATAATCAAGAAAATTTGGTACTGGCACGAGAACAGAACCGTAGACCAATGGAAGAGACTAGAGAGCCCAGATATAAACTGAAGCATCTATGGTCAATTAATATAAGTAAAGGAGCCATGGACATACAATGGGGAAATGACAGTTTCTTAAACAACTGGTAGACAAAACTGGACAGCTACATCCAAGAGAATTAAACTGGATTATTCTCTAACCCCATTCACAAAAGTAAACTCAAAATGTAAGTCATGACACCATAAAACTCTTAGAAGACAACATAGGTAAAAATCTCCTCAATATAAACATGAGCAACTTTTTCCTGAATGCATCTCCTCGACCAAGGGAAACAAAAGCAAAAATAAACACATGGGAACTACATCAAACTTAGCAGCTTCTATACAGCAAAGGACACCATCAACAAAACAAAAAAGCATCTTACCCCTTGTCGGACATGTCATATTTGTAAATGACATGTCCGACAAGGGGTTAACATCCAAAAGATATAAAGAACTCACACACCTCAATAACAAAAAAGCAAATAATCCTATTAAAAAATGGGCAGAGGATATGAACAGATAATTCTCCAAAGAAGTTCAGATGGCCAAGAGGCACATGAAAAGATGCTCCACATCACTAATTATCAGGGAAATCCAAATTAAAAAAACAATGAGATATCACCTCACACCAGTTAGTATGGCCAACAATGAAAAGACCAAGAACGACAAATGCTGGCAAGGATGCGGAGAAAGGGGAACCCTCGTAAACTGCTGATGGGAATGTAAGCTAATTCAACCATTGTGAAAAGCAATATGGAGATTCCTCAAAAAACTAAAAATAGAAATACCATTTGACCCTGGAATCCCACTCCTTGGAATTTATCCAAAGAATATAACTTCTCATATTCAGAGACATATGCACCCCTATGTTTATCACCGCACTCTTTACAATAGCAAAGATATGGAAGCAACCTAAGTGTCTATCAGTAGATGAGTGGATAAAGAAGAGGTGGTACATATACACAATGGAATACTATTCAGCAATAAGAAACAAATCCTACCATTTGCAACAACACGGATGGAGCTGGAGGATATTATGCTCAGTGAAATAAGCCAGACAAGAGAAAGACACGTGCCAAATGATTTCCCTCATTTGTGGAGTATAACAACGAAGCAAAACTGAAGGAATAAAATAGCAGCAGATTCACAGACTCCAAGGGACTAGCGGTTACTAAAGGGGAGGGGTGTGGGAGAGAGGGGTGTGAGAGGGTGGGTGGGGAAGGAGGGAGAAGGGGATTGAGGGGTATTATGATTGGCACACATGGTGTGGGCGGGATCACGGGGAAGACAGTGTAGCACAGAGAAGGCAAATAGTGACTCTATAGCATCTTACTAAACTGACCAACAGTGACTTCAATGGGATATGGGAGGAACTCGATAATATGGGTGAATATTGTAACCACATTTTTTCATATGAAACCTTCATAACAGTGTATATCAATAATGCATTATTAAAAAAAATAGAAATCATCTGTGTTGAAGCCCAGGTATTGGACTTCTTAGGCAGAGACTTTATATCAGCTACTTTTAATATTTTCAGCAAATACAGGAAAGTATGACAAAGGTGCATTAACAATAGAGAATATCAGCTAAAGGGTAGAAATTACAAAAATTCTGGTGTTGAAATGGACATTAATTAAAGTGAAAAATTCATTAGAGGAGCTCAAGGAAAGCCATAAGCAAGAAGAACTGGCAACCTTGAAGACTGGTCAATTGAGAAGAGGTAATGTAAGGAATAGTGGGGGAGAATGAAGAAAAATGAACAAAACTTCAGAGACTTATATACAGAATACTATCAAACATACCAAAATATGTGTACAATGGGCAGAAAAAAAACAGAATGAGTATTTTAACAAATGGCCAAAAAGTCCCAAATTTCATGAAAAACATTGATCTACTTATCCTCCAAGAAGTTCAACACACTACAAGTATAATAAGCTAAAAAATATACACAACTAGACAAATAACGATCAAAGACATCAAAACTGCTCAAAGACAAAGAATAAACCTTATAAGCAGCAACAAAGAAGCAACACTTACCATACAAAGGATCCTCAATAACAGCTGATTTCTCAGCAAAAACGATTAATGATAAAAGACAGTGGGATTATATATTCAAAGCATTGAGAACTGCCTGTCAACCATGAATTCTATGCCCAGCAAAGCTATCATTCAAAATTAAAGGAGAAATTAAGGCATTCAAATAAAGAAAAGCAGAAAATTTGTCAATAGCAGATAGGCCTTACTAAAAATATTAAATGAAGTAATTCAAGCTGAAATGAAAGGACCCTAGACAATGAAGCAAATCCATATTAAGAAAGAAAGACACAAAGTGAAGGTAAATATAAATACATACACAAAACACAGTATAAATACTTTTTATTTTTAACTTTTTCCTATCTGATTTGAAAGAAAATTCCATGAAACTGTAAATACAGATCTGTTTGAACACAATGTTGAATTATGTGACTGGTATGAAAATAAAACCATAACAGAAAGCAAACAGAACAGAGCTATACAGAGAAAAGTTTTGTGCATTATGAAATTAAGTTGGTAGTAATTCAAACTGGTTTATGCTAAGTGGAATGCCTATGAACACAACTAATAACAAAAAAATTAAAAAATAAGATAACATAAGAAACTAAAATGGTGTGCTAGCAAATATCTAAATGGAAGGTAGCAATGGAAAAATACAAAATATAAGACAAATAAAAAAAAAAAAACCAGACATAAATCCTACATTATTAATTACATTAAATGTAAATGGATTACATGCACCAATCAAAACATAGATAACTGGCAGTATAGATTTTTTTAAATAACCTAACTACATGCTTTCCCCAAAAAGCGATCGGATTCAAAGATGCAGACAAACATGACATAAAAGGATGGCAAAAAATGTGTTAATGATAACTAAAAGAGATCTGGAAGACCTATATTAAACTGAGAAAAAACTGACTTTACAAAAAAAATTGGCACAAGGGAAAAAGATGTTTTATAATGATAAAAGGGCTAAACAAAGAACAGTTATTAACTTAAGTATTAGTTAAAAATTAATGATTGTTAACAATTATTAATTAATAACTAAAGAGTCCCAAATGCAAGATGGACAAAGTGACAATAGACAGATTTAGATAATTCAACAATCTTTGGAGATTTCACACTTTCAATAAGTTTCAAAAAGCACTCACCCCACCCCAGCTCACTGGTGGGAGGAAAAGAGTCAGAATGGGGAGAGAATGGAAGCACAGGACTACTAAATAACCAGCCCTAGTAATCTGCACCGGGAGCACAGACACACATTGCATGGTGTACTGGATATTAGAGAAATGGAAAAGTAAAGTCTGCGAGCAGGTCCCCACAGCCAGCTGCCATGGGACAAAAGAAAAGTGGGTGCTTTTTGAAAGTCTTAAAGGGACAGGGGGTTCACAACTGGACGGAATCATTCTGGCATACTCAGACCAGCAGGCTAGGAATCCTGAGAAACGTCAGGCACCCTAACCCCCTGGGTGCCAACGCAGCTTTGAAGCCCCACACGGCAATAAGTAGCCTGCCATCGGTTCCCCCCAGCCAGCACTGCCTCACCACAGTGGCTGAGCAGTCGGAAAGTGGCCCCGCCCACAGGAACCACCCAGAGACTCCTCCCAGTGTGCAGCTAACCCGGCCAGACCCAGAGGCTGCCGCCAGTGCACAGGTGCCCAGCACAAACAGAGGAAGCTGGGGCAAGGAACGAAAGGGCACCATTATCGCAGGAGAACACACCCCGCATGCCTGCCACTCCCCACAGGGCTCTGGGGTATCCCACGGGCCACCGAGGCCACGGCAGCTCAGGGGATTAATCCAGAGGCTGCTCCGGTATGCAGGTAACTGACACAGGCATCAGAGAATGGAAAGGTGACCAGCGAGCAGGAAGGGACTTTGTTCTCCAAGCTGACACATGTGCCACCTGGCTAAGATCACCTCTATCACCATGAAAAGACAGAAGAATCTGGTCAAGTCAAGAATCACTCAGACAACTCCAGAGACATGGCCTGGGGAGATAGATATAATCAATCACTGGGAAAAGAACTCAAAATAAAGATCATAATCATACTGATGGACCTGCAGAGAAATATGCAAGAGCTAAGGGATGAAGTCAGGAGGGAGATTACAGAAATGAAACAATCTCTGGAATGACTTAAGAGCACACTGGATGAGATGCGAGAGATTGTTAATGGAATAGAAATCAGAGAACAGGATTATGGAGAAGCTGAGGCAGAGAGATAAAAGGATCTCCAGGAATGAAAGAATGTTAAGAGAACGGTGTGACCAAGCCAAAAGGAACAATATTTGCATTATAGGGGTACTAGAAGAAGAAGAGAGAGAAAAAGGGATAGAAAGCATCTTTGAAGAAATAATTGCTGAAACCTTCCTCAAACTGGGGGAGGAAAGAGTCTCTCAGACCATGGAAGTGCACAGATCTCCCAGCACAAGGGACCCAAGGAGGACAACATGAAGACATACAATAATTAAAATGGCAAAGATCAAAGACAAGGACAGAGTATTAAAGACGGCCAGAGAGAGAAAAAAGATCAGCTACAAAGGAAAACCATCAGGCTATCATCAGGCTTCTCAACAGAAACCTTACAGGCCAGAAGAGAGTGGCATGATATATTTAATGTACAGAAACAGAAGGGCTTTGAACCAAGAATACTGCTTCCAGCACGATTATCATTTAAATATGAAGGAGGGATTAAACAATTCCAAGACAAGAAAAAGTTGAGGGAATTTGCCTCCCACAAACCACCTCTACAGGATATTTTAAAGGGAATGCTTTAGATGGAAGCACTCCTAAGGCTAAATAGATGCCACCAGAGGAAATAAAATCACAGCAAAGAAGCAGACGAACCAAATACTAACTAAAGGCAAAAAATAAAATCAACTATGCACAAAAGCAAAGGAAACACAAAAGAGTACAGATTAAAACACCTAACATATAAAGAATGGAAGAGGAAGAATAAGAAGGGAGAGAAATAAAGAATCATCACACTGTGTTTGTAATAGCTAATAAAAAAGTTAAGTTACACGGTTAGATAGGAAAGAACACGAATCCAAAGCCTGCAATGGTAATAAGTACATATCTTTCAATAATCACCCAAAATGTAAATGGGCTGAATGCACCAATCAAAAGACACAGAGTAATAGAATGGATAAAAAAAGCAAGACCCATCTATATGCTGCTTACAAGAGACACACCTCAAACTCAAAGATATAAAGAGACTAAAAGTGAAGGGATGGAAAAAGATGTTTCAAGCAAACAATAGGAATAAAAAAGCAGGTGTTGCAGTACTTGTATCAGACAAAATAGACTTCAAACAAAGTAGCAAAAGATTAAGAAGGACATTGCATAATGATAAAGGGGGCAGTCCAACAAGAGGATGTAACCATTATAAATATAAATGGACCCAAAACAGGAGCACCGACATATGTAAAACAAATACTAACAGAATTAAAGGAGGAAACAGAATGCAATACATTCGCTATAGGAGACTTCAACAAACCACTCACTCCAAAGGACAGATCCAACAGATAGAAAATAAGTAAGGACACATAGCACTGAACAACACACGAGAACAGATGGACCTAACAGACATCTACAGAACTCCACACCCAAAAGCAGCAGGATACACATTCTACTCAAGTGCACATGGAACATTTTCCAGAAGAGACCACATACTAGGCCACAAAAAGAGCCTCAGTAAATTCAAAAAGATTGAAATTCTACCAACCAACATCTCAGACCACAAAGGCATAAAACCAGAAATAAATTGTACAAAGAAAACAAAAAGGCTCACAAACACATGGAGGCTTAACAACATGCTCCTAAATAATCAATGGATCAATGACCAAATTAAAACAGAGATCAAGCAATATATGGAGACAAATGACAACAACAGCACAAACTCCCAACTTCTATGGAACACAGCAAAGGCAGTTCTAAGAGGAAAGTATATAGCAATCCAGGCCTATTTAAAGAAGGGAGAACAATCCTAAATGAATAGTCTAAAGTCACAATTATTGAAATTGGAAAGAGCAGAACAAATGAGGCCCAAAGTCAGCAGAAGGAGGGACATAAAAAAGATCAGAGAAGAAATAAATAAAATTGAGAATAAAACAATAGAAAAAAATCAATGAAACCAAGAGCTGGTTCTTTGAGAAAATAAACAAAATACATAAACCCCTAGCCAGACTCATTAAGAGAAAAAGAGAATCTACACAGAAACAGAATCAGAAATGAGAAAGGAAAAATCATGACGGACACCACAGAAATACAAAGAATTATTAGAGAATTCTATGAAAACCTGTATGATAACAAGTTGGAAAACCTAGAAGAAATGGACAACTTCCTAGGAAAATACAATCTTCCAAGACTGACCAAGAAAGAAACAGAAAATCTAAACAGACCAATTACGAGCAATGAAATTGAATCGGTAATCAAAAAACAACCAAAAAAAAAACCCAGGCCAGATGGATACACCGCTGAATTTTATCAGACATATAGAGAAGACATAATACCCATTCTCCTAAAAGTTTTCCAAAAAATAGAAGAGGAGGGAATACTTTCAACTCATTCTATGAAGCCAGCATCACTCTAATACCAAAACCAGGCAAAGACAACACAAAAAAAGAAAATTACAGACTAATATTCCTCATGAACATAGATGCAAAAATACTCAACAAAATATTAGCTAATCAAATTCAAAAATACATCAAGAAGATCATACACCATGATCAAGTGGGATTCATCTCAGGGATGGATTGATGGTACAACACTGGAAAATCCATCAACATCATCCACCACATCAACAAAAAGAAGCACAAAAACCACATGATCATATCCATACACTCTGAAAAAGCATTTGAAAAAATTCAACATCCATTCATGATAAAAACTCTCAACAAAATGGGTATAGAGGGCAAGTACCTCAACATAATAAAGGCCATATACAAAAAACACACAGCCAACATCATCCTTAACACTGAGAATCTGAAAGCTTTTCCTCTAAGATCAAGAACAAGACAGGGATACCCACTCTCCCCACTGTTATTCAACATAGTACTGGAGGTTCTGGCCAAGGCAATCAGACAAAACACATAAATAAAAGGCATCCAGATTGGTAAAGAAGAAGTCAAACTGTCACTATTTGCAAATGACATGATATTGTACTTAAAAAACCCTAAAGACTCCACTCCAAAACTACTAAAACTAATATCTGAATTCAGTAAAGTTGCAGGATACAAAATGAATATACAGAAATCTGTTGCTTTCCTATACACTAACGATGAACTAGCAGAAAGAGAAATCAGGAAAACAAATCCATTCACCATTGCATCAAAAAGAATACAATACCTACGAATAAACCTAACCAAGTAAGTGAAAGACCTACACCCTGAATTCTACAAGACACTCTTAAGAGAAATTAAAGAAGACACTAACAAATGGAAACTCATCCCATGCTCTTGGCTAGGAAGAATTAATATTGTCAAAATGGCCATCGTGCCTAAAACAACCTACAGATTCAATGGAATTTCTATCAAAATAACCACAGCATTCTTCAATGAACTGGAACAAATAGTTTTAAAATTCATATGGAACTACAAAAGACCCCGAATAGCCAACGCATTCCTGAGAAGGGAGAATAAAGCAGGGGGGATCTGCTCCCCAAGTTCAAGCTCTACTACAAAGCCACAGTAATCAAGACAATTTGGTACTGTCACAAGAACAGACCCACAGACCAGTGGAAAAGAATAGAAAGTCCAGATATTAACCCAAACATATATTGTCAATTAATATATGATCAAGGAGCCATGGACATACAATGGGGAAATGACAGCCTCTTCAACAGCTGGTGTTGGCAAAACTGGACAGCTACATGTAAGAGAATGACACTGGATCATTTTCTAACACCATACACAGAAATAAATTTGAAATGGATCAAAGACCTGAATGTAAGTCATGAAACCATAAAACTCTTAGAAATAAACACAAGCAAAAATCTCTTGGACATAAACATGAGCAACTTCTTCATGAACATATCTCCCCAGGCAAAGGAAACAAAAGCAAAAATGAACAAGTGGGACTATATCAAACTGAAAAGCTTCTGTACAGCAAAGAACACCACCAATAGAACAAAAACGCATCCTACAGTATGGGAGAATATATTTTCATAAATGACACATATGATAAAAGGTTGACATCCAAAATATATAAAGAGCTCGTGCACCTCAACAAACATAGAGCAAATAATTCAATCAAAAAATAGTCAGAGGAGCTGAGCAGACAGTTCTCCAAAGAATAAATTCAGATGGCAAACATACACATGAAAAGATGCTCCACGTCACTAGTCATCAGAGAAATGCAAATTAAAAGCACAATGAGATATCACTTCACACCAGTAAGGATGGCCACCAACCAAAAGACAAACAACAACAAATGTATGCGAGGATGTGGAGAAAGGGGAACCCTCCTACACTGCTGGTGGGAATGTAAATTAGTTCAACCATTGTGGAAAGCAGTATGGGGGTTCCTCAAAAAACTCAAACTAGAAATACCATTTCACCTTGGAATTCCACTCCTAGGAATTTACCCTAAGAATGCAGCAGCCCAGTTTGAAAAAGACACATGCACCCGTTTATCGCAGCACTGTTTACAATAGCCAAGAAATGGAAGCAACCTAAGTGTCTATCAGTAGATGAATGGATAAAGAAGATGTGGTATATATACACAATAGAATATTATTCAGCCATAAGAAAACTAATCCTACCATTTGCAACAACATGGATGGAGCTAGAGGGTATTATGCTCAGTGAAATAAGCCAGGCAGAGAATGACAAGTATCAAATGATTTCACTCATCTGTGGAGTATAACAACAAAGAAAAAATTGAAGGAGCAAAAACAGCAGCAGACTCACAGAACCCAAGAATGGACTCACAGTTACCAAAGGAAAGGAACTCAGGAGGATGGGTGGGGAGGGATAAAGGGGTAAAAAAAAGAAAGGAGGTATTATGATTAGCATGTATAATGTGGAGCGGGGGCACAGGGAGGGCTGTACAACACAGAAAAGACAAGTAGTGATTCTACAACATCTTACGACAGTGATGGACAGTGACTGTAATGGGGTATGTGGGGGTACTTTGTGATGGGTGGAGTCTATTAAACATTATGTTCTTCATGTAATTGTAGATTAATGATAAAGGAAGGAAGGAAGGAAGGATAAAAATAAATAGATGATAGATAGATGATAGATAGATAGATAGATAGATAGATAGATAGATAGATAGATAGATAGATAGATAAAAAACAGAACTAGTATATGATCCAGCAATTCCACTTCTGGGTAACCATCCAATGGAAATGGAAATTATTATCTCAAAAAGATTTCTGCACCCCTATGTTTATTACAGCATTATTTCCAATTGCCAAAATATGTAAGCAACCTAAATGTCCATCAGTGGATGAATGGATAAAGAAGATGTAGTACCTATATACTGTGGAATATTATTCAATCACACAAAAGGATATCCTGCCACTTGGGACAAACATGAATGGACTTTGAGTATATTATGTTAAGTGAAATAAGTCAGAGAAAGACAAAATACTCTATGATCTCACTTCTATGTGGAATGTAAAAAACAAAACTCATAGCGACATAGAGAAGATTGGTGCTTGCTAGAGGGTGGTTGCCAGTAGACTCAGAGGGAACAGGTGAAAGTGGTCAAAACTTATAACAAATTCTGGGGACGTAATGCACAGCGTGCTGACTATAGTTAAGATAGTCTGTGTTACATACGTGAAAGTTACCAGAAGAGTAAATCTTGTACTTTTTCATCAAGAAAAAGACAGGTGAAGGGTGTTAACTCAACTTATTGCAGTAATCACTTTGTAATATATATACACATATCAAATCATTATGTTGTACATCTTAAACTATACAGTGTTATATGTCAAATATATATCAATAAAACAGGGAAATTTGTTAAATTCTGTTCTTCCAAGGATATTATTAAGAGAGGGTTAAATATGGAAGAAAATGTGTGCAAAACATATATCTGACAAAGAATTTACAAAAAAGTCTCAATACAACAGTAAGACAACCCAAAAAAGGTTGGCAATGGATATTAAGAAGATTGCCATTTCACCAAAGATACATGCATGGCAAATAAACACATAAAAAGCTGCTCACATCATCAGTCACCATAGAATGCAACTTAAAACCACAATGAGATACCACTGATTATTTATTTGAATGGTTAAAATTAAACAGAATGACTATATTGTGTTATCAAGGATATGGAGTAACTGGAATTGTCATACACTGCTTGGTAGGAATGTAAAACTGTATGTACAATCACTTTGGAAAAGTTAGGCAGTTTCTTAAAAAGTTAAACACATATCTATCTTATGACCGAGTCATTCTACTCCTGGGTATTTATCCAAGAGAAAATGCACACAAAAACTTATATACAGTTTTACGTGTAACAACCAAAAACGGGAAACAACCCAAGTTGTTGATCAACAGGCAAACAGATAAATCAAGTGTGGTATATCCATAAAATAAAATACTACCTTGGCAAAAGGAAAACACTGACACACATGACAACTTTGATGAATCTCAAAATAATTATACTGAGTATAAAATAGTATGTACTATATGATTCCATTTATCTAAAACCATAGAAAATACAAACTATAGTGACTGAAAGCACACTAAGTAGTCCAGTATATGAGTGGGCTGGAAAGAGTATGAAAGAGGGATTACAAAGAGATATAAGGAAACTTTATGGATAGAGAATATGTTCAGCATCTTGACTGTCGTGGTGGTTAATGAATATATATATGTGTGTCAAAATTTATCAAACTGTACACTTCCAATATGTGCAGTTTACTGTCTCAATTATACCTCACAAAATCTCTTTAAAAATTTAGCATTACCTTTTCCTTTCAGCTCTTTCCTTTCTACTCTTGATAGCATTTCTTCTAAAACACTACAGAACTAAAAATTTTTTTCCATATTCTGTACATTTTCAAAAGTGAACCTTTAGAACACCAGACACAAATGTATGGTACAGCTGCAAAGATACAAATATACTGACAAGAATATTTTCTCTAACCACCTATTTCTACAACCTGATTACAGACAGGAGTCCTGCCCCTACTATCCCCCTTTACAGGGGTACACATAGGTCTGCATCGTATCTCTTTTGCACCACTATGACCCTTCAATCTTCCACACCACCTTTTTGGCTTTCCCATCTCACAGCTTTCCTTGGTATCTAACAGTAAAACCTATGCTCCTATTTAATTTCATTTTTCACATCTACCAAATTTTTATCTTATTTTTTAAAGATTTAAGAGTAAGAAAAGTATTTCTACATACTTACCTCAAGTACTGGCCCAGCTCCAAGAATAATTTGTTCCACTCCACTGGCAAATCCTTTCTGACTGAGAGCAGTAAGGTGATGAATAAGAAAGTTTGTGCTTTGAGTCTTCCCAGAACCACTCTCTCCAGAAATCACGACACATTGATTCTTTTTGCGCTGAAGCATGGCATGATAAGCTACATCAGCTACAGCATAAATATGGGGCTCAAGTTTTCCCAATTGGTGGTTATCATACATTTTGACATATTTAGGGTTATAAATAGGAAGAAATTTGAAAGGGTTAATAACTATTAGAATACTGCCAACATAGGTATAAATTTTTTCATGCTTAAAACGATTTCGTAAGTTTTCTAATAGAGTTTTCTCATTCAAATCAGGTAAGCTACATAAATCATCAAAGTCTTTCTGCTGAGGCTGTGGAAGAAAACCCCGTTCCATCATCCTGCGACGTTCTTCTGTCACCCGTAGCCATGACTGAAGACTGCCATAATGGATTGATCCATCAAGGTTTTTTTCTCTCAGAAGAAAGCGGTAGTCCTCTCCACTCAGGCGATTTTCCAGAGCCATTCGGGGCCACAACATCATTCGCTGAACAGGACAGTCTGTTGGATTGAGTATCCATTCTTCTCCACCAAATTCCTTTACCTCTGCTAGAACATAACATTTTGTTTTGTCAAGATGAAGTCTATTTATAAGAGACTCAATCACCTCAGCCGCTGTGGAGTTTTTTCCAGCAGGGACTGGACAGTAGATTGTTCCTTCTGAAATTGTCCCGGGATATATATGTAATGTATGTTCATTATCCTCAAAGCGTCGTCTTCCTCCATCATTTATATTCATATTGGATCCTGTCCCATCAGCATGGAGAGTACATGTTCAAGACTGTGCATACCATTTTCATGGCTAAAGAACTGTAACATAAGAGATGTGAAATATTTAGAAGTCATATTTCACAATCAGTGCTTTCAGATGCTCAAGAAAGAAAGGCTTAACAAGATGTTGATTACATATTTTAGAACACAAAATCCTAACACTTAGTATAGGAACAGTCTTGAAAATAGTCTCATTGAGACCACATATTACATAATATTTGACAATTTTATTGTCAAATTTGGACACTTTCTAAAACAGCAACACACCAAAATTTTTTTCAATGTTTTATTACATTAGTAATTAAAAATCCAGAAACTACAAATAAAAGTTATTTTGTTCCCTAGTATCTCAGATGTTTCTAAGGTACCCCAGATGAGCATCAATTTCTTTCTTTCTTTCTTTCTTTCTTTATACTTGAAGAGCCTCACTGGATTAGGACAGACAGAAGGATCACACAAGTCTATTCACCCTGCACCCAAAAACTCTGATGGGTAAAGCAAAAACAAGAAAGAATGCCAACAATGGGGCAAACTTTTTGTGAAATTAGTAAGATGAGATCAAACAAACAAAAATTAAACTAGATGAAATTACAACTAAGAGAACAATGAGAGAAATCTGCTTAAGAATAGACATTTTTCAAGACTTTTGGGCTCCCTCTACCTCCCTTAAAGTTGGAGAAGAAGGGGGTAACAAAAAGATCCTGCCCCAGGCCTGCTGAATAAGGTTGAAAAAAATTACATTAAAGCACCATTATAAATGTTATTCAACCTTCCTTTTCCTTCAGTGCTACCTTTTTATATCTAACCTTATTACATTTCTTGTAAGTATTCTATATATCCTCCCCATCTTTTCAAACTTGACATGTATCACAAATCTAGAATTATTTTAACTTTCATATCTGAAAAAACAGTTATTTCCTTTAAATGACTCATCCGACTCAAAACGCATTCCTATTTTCATCTCATCTCTGTTATTTCATTCCTGGGTAAAAAGAAAATGTGTCCCACATCCTTTCCAGGGCTGCTAGTAAAACCCATTTCGTATCATCTCAATCAGTAACTTGCCTGTCAAAAAACCACTCCCACGTGTTATCAATCTTATCCTTTTTACTTATCTCATCCTTTAACATACAAAGATGCTGTTATTTTTTTTAAGCTACTACTCTCTCATTATATAACATATTTGTGGAAGTCCTCTAATGAAGAAACTTTGTTTACCTTTTTCTTAGATGATCTTGGATGTCTACCTTAGACAGACAGAGAATATCATAGAACATATAAAAAGCAGCCATATATCTACCACCCAAATTCAACAAGCTTGAAAATGCTCTAATTGCTCCAGATCATTTTACAAACAAGTAAGATATTAAAGATACAGAGATCCTTCCTTTTCCCTGCAGAGGTAACCACAATCCTTAGGTTGGTATTATTCCTATATATGCTTTTATATTTTTATTATATATGTGGCTCTCTATAAATTATAGTTTTGTTTCAGTTTTTTAAGCTTAAAAAAATGGTTGTCACATTACACTGAATAGTCTGTAACTCACTTTAACTTTAATATTCTTTGCTCCTGTAAATGCTGATGCATGTAAAGCTCATTAACTGACAAATAATATGCCATTGTAGGTTTGTTAACTACAACAAATGTACCCTCTGGTGGGAGATGCTGATAATGGAGGAGGCTATGCATGTGTGGGGGCAAGCTGTGAGCCTATCTCTGTACTTGCATTCAATTTTGCCCTTAACCTAAAATTGCTCTAAAAAACAAAGTCTGTCTTCTTAAAAATCACTGTATGATTATATCACAATTTGTAGATCAATTGTCCTTCTAGTGAACACTTAGAATGTTTCCAATACTACGCTATGTAAAGCAATGCTGCAATTGCTTTGCAGCATTTGAAATCCTTTGCTAGAATTTCTCTGGGCTTTTACCTAGGAGTGGAATTTCTGGCTTTTAAGCTTCTTCGATTTTACTGGGTATTAACAAAATGCCCTCCAAAGTAATTGTACCAACTCTTTCATAGCCAGCGTAGGAAAACTCACATTTCTCTGTCCCCTAACCAATAACAGTTAGTATTGTCATACTTCAGTTTCTACCAATATAATTGTAAAAAGGGATATCATTACTTTAATCTGCATTTCCCTGATTACTAGTGAGGATAGGCAACACTTCTATCATTTGCCACTTGGGCTATGCTGCTTGTTCATTTTCCCTTTTTTGAGTTGTCTTTTCCTTACTGGTCTGAATGAGTTTTGCACATAACCTTGGATATTAATTGTCAGCTGAATGTGTGACAAATATCTCCTACCAATCATTTTGGTATGCTGCCTTTCTATTTTGCTTATGCTGCCTTCTTTTGTAAAGAAGTTTTTATTTTTAATGTCAAATTTATCAGTCCTTTCCAGCTTATGATTTGTTTCTTTATTAATAAACAAGATTAACAACAATTACAGTTAACTCTTATTGTGTGCTTCTTTTTACTAATTGTTTTTATAAGCATTTCACACAGATTATTTAACTTAATCCTCATAATTATTCCCTAAGGGTTCATCATCCTCATTTTACAAATGAGAAAACAGAAATATTATAGAACTTCCACCATAATCAAGACAATTTGGTACTGGCACAAGAACAGAACCACAGACCAATGGAACAGATTAGAGAGCCCAGATATAAACCCAACCATATATGCTCAATTACTACACGATAAAGGAGCCATGGACATACAATGGGGAAATGACTGCCTCTTCAACAATTGGTGTTAGAAAAACTGGACAGCTACATGCAAGAGAATGAAACTGGATTACTGTTTAACCCCATACACACAAGCAAACTCAAAATGGATCAAAGACCTTAAGTCATGAAACCATAAAACTGTCAGAAGAAAACATAGGCAAAAATCTCCTGAACATAAACATGAGCAACTTCTTCCTGAACACATCTCCTCAAGCAAGGGAAACAAAAGCAAAAATGAACACATGGGACTACATCAAACTAAAAAGTTTCTGTACGGCAAAGGACACCATCAACAGAACAAAAAGGTATCCTACAGTATGGGAGAATATATTTGTAAACAACATATCTGATAAGGAGTTAACATCCAAAATATATAAAGAACTCACACAACTCAACACCCAAAAAGCAAATAACCCTATTAAAAAATGGATGGAGGATATGAAGAGAGAATTCTCCAAAGAAGAAATTCAGATGGCCAACAGACACATGAAAAGATACTCCACATGTCTAATCATCAGGGAAATACAAATTAAAACCACAGTGAGATATCACCTCACACCAGTAAGGATAGCCAGCATCGAAAAGACTAAGAATAACACATGCTGGCGAGGATGTGGAGAA
Source organism: Manis javanica (assembly GCF_040802235.1). NCBI lineage: Eukaryota > Metazoa > Chordata > Mammalia > Pholidota > Manidae > Manis > Manis javanica. The sequence continues at coordinate 120,148,008 of NC_133163.1, forward strand.
AGGGGAACCCTCCTACACTGCTTGCTGGTGGGAATGTAAACTAGTTCAACCATTGTGGAAAGCAATAAGGAGGTTCCTCAAAAAACTAAAAATAGAAATACCATTTGACCCGGGAATCCCACTCCTTGGAATTTACCAAAAGAATACAACTTCTCAGATTCAAAAAGACATATGCACCCTTATGTTTATCGCAGCAGTTTTTACAATAGCCAAGATATGGAAGCAACCTAAGTGTCCATCAGTAGATGAATGGGTAAAGAAGAGGTGGTACATATACACAATGGAATACTATTCAGCCATAAGAAAGAAACAAATGCTACCATTTGCAACAACATGGATGGAGCTGGAGGGTATTACGTTCAGTGAAATAAGCCAGGCAGAGAAAGACAAGTGCCAAATGATTTCCCTCATTTGTGGAGTATAACAACGAAGCAAAACTGAAGGAACAAAACAGCAGCAGACTCACAAGACTCCAAGAAGGGACAAGTGGTTACCAAAGGGAAGGGGTGTGGGAGGGAAGGAAATGGGGATGGAGGGGCATTATGTTTAGTACACATGGTATGAGGGATCATGGGGAAAACAATGTAGCACAGAGAAGGCAAATAGTGAATCTGTGGCATCTTACTACACTGATGGACAGTGACTGCAATGGAGTATGGGTGGGGACTTACATGGGTGAATGTAGTAACCACATTGTTTGTTCATGTGAAACCTTCATAAGAGTGTATATCAATAATACCTTAATACAAATTTTTTTTTTATAAATAAAGAATGAAGATGACCCCTGGGCAGGTGCACCATTCAAAAAAAGAAAAAAGGAAGGAAGATTACATTACTTGCCTAATGTCATTAAGTTGAGATCTGAAGCAGGCAGACTGGCTCTAAAGCCTACACAGTATTACCTCCTGGCATAGTTTTTAAAAAACCTCCCTCATCCTGAGAACATAAAGTCATTATTCTATATTTTCTTCTAAAAAGCCTAAGTTTTGCTTTACTCATGTAGGCCATTAACCTATACAGAATTTATTTCTGTGTGTTGTGAGATAGGGTTCTTTTTCACACCAATTCAGATTAGCAATTGAACCAGCACTACAGTGAAAAGCCTAAAACCTTTCCCCACTGATTTATAATGCCATCTTTGTCATATAACAAATCCCATATAAATATCCATCTGTTTTAGGTTCTGTGTCCTGTTCCACTGGTCTATTTGTCCATCCCTGAGCCTATCTTAATCATTACAGATCTATAGTAAGCTTTGATACCTGGAGGGCATATTACCTCAATTTGTCCTTCTTTAATGTTACTTTGGCTACTCTACTATAAGAATTTTAAGATCAGAGTGTCAATCATCATTAAAAAAAACTTCCTGGCATTCTGAATGACACTGCATTGGTTTTATAGATTAATAATGGAAAAACTGACATCCTATTTTATTGACTTCCCATTCATATACACCACATTATTATTGTTGTTTTAAATTATAGTTTTTTCACTTTTAAGGTTTCTATCATTTTCATTCTCCTGGTCTTTAGTCTACCTATTTAAATTTCATAATTGTTTTAATTTAAGGGATATTACTCCCTCACTTAACTACTCGAAAATCCTAAATGCATAATTTGATATTTTTCAGACTGGTACTTTAACCTCATTAGAGTGAAGTGCTCTTATGATTGAATTTACTTTGTATCATTCTCAGCATTAGATGGCTTAATTTGCTTGAGAATTTAGCTTTGCAGATGCACTTTTTGATGGAAGACTTTTTTGTTTTTCATACAAACATTTACTAAGAACCTACTACTTATTGCTTTTTTAAATACAACAATACCATTAATAACAACTTTAACAGTTTTTAATGTTACTGGTCAGTGCTCAATTTCCACAGTTACCTCCTAAATACCTTTTTTACAGCTGATCTATTCAAGTCAGGAAATCTGTCCTGCAGTTAACAGTGAGGATATGCTTTGAGCTGGCAAGTTCCTAGTTGTAAAGCTATGTCTGTGTTCTCTTGAATCCATATGTTTAAGGCTCCATAAAAGACTTCAAAAGGCATCTGGCAGCGGTCAGTAGCAAAGCCCTTTCTTACAGTAAGCAGGTTGTGCCCGCACTACTTGAGGAGACACACTACTACTGACTACAGTCTGATCGCTAAGGTGTATCATGTGTCAGCCTTGGAACTAAATTCAGAACTATGTTTTTCAACAGTGGAGCCCCACCTATCCTGGCCATGGTTTCCAATGATGAACCCAATTCCAGTGACCCCTCTCCATTATTTTCAAGAAGCCAAAAACTCAGCTGCTTTACTGCAAGCTCCCAGCCACAGTCCCTCTCACTGCTTTGCATTCTGTTCCCTTTCTGAGACATAGAAATGTTTTTCTTTTTTGAGAATCATTTAGGACAACTTGGTTTGGTCGTTTTGTTACTTTATCAAACATCGCTTTGTGTTTGGAAATAAGGGTTACCTCAAAATATCACTCACGAATACATCTTGACAAGCAGCCATGGGCATTTATCAGAATCATCTGAGCAAGGTTTTAAAAATATACATTTCTAGGCCCAATAATGGTTTCAAGGTTGGGGAATCTAGGCAATTCTGTTATTGGGAATCAATGGTATGTATTTCCACTCTCCAGTCCCTTACCACTCTTCCCACAGAGCAAGCAACTGCTAATGTTCTTTGGAAATGTCACCAATCACATAAAATTGCCAAATCCAAAGGCTTCTTCTCAATCTTCATCTTAACACTCCACATGATAGCATTTGACTAAGGATGCCATCTCATTCTTGAAACTGCCCTTATATGGACATCATTTTTCTTGTAATCTTCCTAATAGGCCCACTCCCTTTCTGATTCACTTTTTTTTTTTACAAAGTTGCTATTGTAACATTATAAATAAATATTGTAATAAAATAATACTGACTATATTTCCTCTACTGTACTGCTATACTTTTTTATCGCCATGATTTATTTATTTTATAATTGGAAGTTTGTCTCTCTTTGTCCGCTCACCTATTTCTACCACCCCTCAACCACCCTTCCCCTCTGGCAGCCATCAGTTTGTTCTCTGTATCTTTTTGTCTGACTTATTTCATTTAGCATAATACTCTCTAGATGTACACATATGGTTGCAAATGGTAAGGTTTTTTTCTTTTTCGTGGCTGAATAATATTCCATTGTGTGTGTATGACACATCTTCTTTACACACTCATCTATTGATGGACACTTAGGTTGCTTCCATATCTTTGCTAGTGTAAATAATGGTGCAGTAACATAGGGATATGGGGGTGCATATATATTTTCAAATTAATGTTTTTGTTTTCTTTGGATAAATAATTCCAAAAGTAGAATAACCAGGTCATATGGTATTTCAATTTTTAATTTTTTTAGGACCCTCCATCCTGTTTTCCATAGCAGCTACACCAATTTACGTCCTCACCAGCAGTATCAGTGTATGAGGGTTCCCTTTTCTCCACACCCTAACCAATACTTGTTATTTCTTGTCTTTTTGATAACAGCCATTCTGATTGGTGTGTGGTAATATCTCACTGTGGTTCTGATTTGCATTTCCCAAATGATTAGCTGATATTGAGCCTGATTCACTCTTATAGGTCCTTTCCACTACCTCACTTCAAAAAATAAATGTATTCCCCAGTTTCTTATCTCAACCCAATGCTCCCTTATCTGGGTGATTTTACCTATAGTTTATACTGTTACCTATTATCTATCAATGCTTTTGTACAACAATGGCAGAACTAAGCAGTTTAACAGAGACCACATCGTCCACAAAGGCAAAAATATTTACTATGTGATCCTTTAAAAAAAAGTCTGCTAATCCCTACTCTAGGGCAACCACTAAAAATTTTGAAAAAAAATTTTTAACTTCCCAAATAGAGTGAAAAAAATGGAACCATTAAAAAATAATCAATTCAAAGAAGGCAAGAAAGGGCAGGGGTTGGGGGGAGTTAGAACAGATGGAACAAATGAAAAGCAAACTAAATATATCAGTAAATCTCTTAAGTGTAAATGCTCCAGTAAAAAAACAAAAATTGTCATACCAGATTCTTAAAATCCAACTATATGCTATTTTCAGACAAATATCTATAAGAATACAGAATCTGAAAGAAAAAAAAAGAAAAAAAGAGATGATGTAATATTCTAGCCATAAGAAAGTTAATATGATCAAAATAACATCAAGCAAAATAGGAAAAACTGAATGAAGTATTTTTTAGTTCCCTTTTAGCCCTTACACATTATAATTCTAGATGTAAGCAGCCTGAGACAATTATCTCTGGGTATCACTGGCGACCCAGCAAAGAAACAGAAAAAGGTTGTAAGAAGTTAAGGAGGAAGTGACAGGTTGGCAAGTAAGTAAACTTGTTGATCAAATATGCTCTGAAAAAAACTAAGTAATATAAGTTAAGTGTTAAATCTGTTTAGTATGAATGAATCAAAGCAGAGAAACAGAATCTGAAAACTTAAGAAATGAAGGTCTAACAGATGATCTAAGTTTCTTTGGTAAGCAAGACTGAATGAGATTTAAGCCAAAGGTGGACATGTGCCTCTGAGAAAGAAAAAAACACTATTTTTTTTTTGGCAAGAAATTTTTAAAAGATAGGTTGAGAAAGTTATCAGGTAAGATGTGACAAGAGAGCATATTAGTTTATCTTCTTCACTAGATGAGATATGGGATCCAGTTTTACCTCTACTGAGTCAATGCCAAATAAAAGCCAAATCAGGTGATGAAAGAAAAAACATCTTACAGTATTTTCAATGAAAGAAAAGGTGGTAGAAGAAATGAGTTATTTGACGTGTTATAGCATAGCTATATAAACAGTTACTGGAGTAGTCTGCCCAGTAGGTAATCTACACCTTCTTCCAGTCAAAGTACAGTTTTCCTTTGAAAAACTACTTCTCCTCCCTTGCCTTCTGACCAGTTTCAAAGGGCTAACTTCATCTCCCAATCAGGGGGGAAAGGTGGTATAAATTGAGACCCACACCCAGCCAATCAAAGCATTCCATTACCCTTAGACATAGTGGCCGCTCACTGAAATTCTATACTGGAACTCTGCAGGCAACTATTAAAAAACAAGCTTTTTTTCCTACTAGGTCTGTTAATCTAGAAACACGTAAACCTAGAGCAGTTGGCAGCCATCTTCCCTGAATGCACAGAAAAAGTAAAAGAACATGAACTAACACACAAAGCAAAACCTTATCAAAACCGGGCCAATGAATCTAGCTGTGCCTCAAATAAACTGAACCTCTGAACTTCCTTGTTAAGTGTGCCAATCAATGCCCTTTTATTCCAAATCTCTTTGAATTGGGTTTCTATTCTCTGTGATCAAAAGAACCCACTACAATAGGAAGCATTTCAGTACAATATTCTTTTAAGAATACTGGTATCTTGTGTTATCCAAGTTCCTGATGTCCAAAATTCCCACAATCTCAAACTCAACAACCAAATATATTTGAGTAACACTTCCTTTTTGCTATCCACATTTGGGGAATCAAACAGATTCAAATAAGGCAGTACCCCAACATCCAAAGTCAATATCCTAACTGAAGAATTAAATTTGGATAGTAAAGCGCACTTGTAATGCCGGCCACACAGAAACATGGCAAGGACGTACAACATAATGTCATATGAAAATCACAAAATACAAAATTGTAGATAAAGGCATACATATATTAAAAATTGACTGAAATATTAAACTTTTGGATAATATTAAATTTTCTTTTGTAGTTTTCACCAAAATTAAGCTTGACGTGCATTACTTCATCTGAGTTGAATAGCAATTCTCTACAACAGGGAACAAGCTATTATCCTTCAAATCAGAAATTTAAGGTCTAAAGAGAAAAAAAATCCATGAAAACTTACTTTACAATACAGCATTTCAAATCAGCAGGGAAAAAGGAGATTACTCAATAATGATGCGGGAATAAATGACTGTGAGAATAAAAATTATGCATATAAAAAATGAAGCACATTACTGGTACTTACATAGCAATCAGACATTGTTGTATCTTTCATAAAGAAAACTGTTTATTCCTTATCCCAAAGAGGTTATTTCAAAAGTATATACTAACAGAGAGAAAAACAATGTGGTGAGACAGTTCTTGTGGTCAGTAGGGTGTGGTCCAGAACAGGCCAGTTTATAATGATGTTCACTGGACTGAGTTAGAAGAGACTAATTATAGAGGAAAACTGGTGAATAAAGAAAACAGAGTTAGGGAATACAGAGTTTCCTTTCAATTAGAAGTTCAGTTAAAAAGATAAAGGGATAACTAAAAATTTTTAATGCAGTGCTCTGCATCCATGTGCAACTAAAATTTAGTTTTCAAAAAAATACATATTGTTGCCTTTTTTATCAAATTCTCCAGATTATTTACCAAAAAAGAAAAAAAGAACTATATATTTTCTCTTTATATCTACTTTATCATAAGGGTCTACTAATGAATGTTAGGAAGCAGGACCAAACAAAACCATTCAGTTAACAAGAGAGAGGAAGGGTAGACTCAAACAAACAAATACATCTAAAAAAGAAAAACCTAGCATTGCTACAGAAAAAAATAATTCAAAGTAAAGGCTTTACCAGTAAATATTAAAAAGAGAACATTCCACTATAAAGGCAGTGTCCATTTGAGAAATCAATATTGATTTGTGTATAGCTACAAATTTTATGGAAGAGAACTATTAAGTATTCAAACTTATTACAGAAAACTAAGTCTGCATAAGTGGTCCTCAAGAGCTAACATTCATGTCTTCATTTTTCAGTCCTTACAATTAAAATGTTCTACAAATAAATCTAGTTATCACACTGTTACTGACATATGTAAACATATATGTAACTTCTTTAAACACATATTTTAAATTTTGCAAACTATGTGAGTTCAAATAATTTTTTCACAACCCCCAAATAATCTTACCACAAACCTATTTCCTCCTCTTCTTGAGCACATAGCCACACTACTTTCCAACTATCCTTGCAATTAGTTACAAGTGGCCACGTAACCAAATCCTAAACTAATGATCTATGGGCAGGAGTGAGGTAAATCTCCTTCAGACTGAGCCAATAAAAGGCCCTTAAAAAAGGTCTTTCTCCTCCCTGCAAGCTCGACCAACTAGACATGGAAGTGGAGGCAGGCAATGCAGCCAGGAAGCAGGAAACAAATTCTTCCATAGGGTAGGCACAAGGGCCATATACCTGCAACCCCCACCATCATTCCACCTGCTGGGCAGCTCCAGACAGCAGATCTTCTGGGCACTAGAGTGCACTGTCTACAAAAAGTTATTCTTCCATAGTAATAATTACAAATATGAAATGGCAAAAATATTTTGTACAAGCAAGAATTGCAACAAACACAAGAGCGCTCAGTGACACTGAAACCATAAATCTTCTTCATAAAGACCCGGAAGAGCCAAATCAATCCTGAGAAGGAAGAATAAAGCAGGGGGAATCTCGCTTCCCAACTTCAGGCTCTATTATAAAGAAAGAGAAGAGAGAGAAGAGGAAAGGGGAGGAGGAGGGAGGGGGGGGGGGGGGGGGAAGGGGAGGGGAGGGGAAGGGAAGGGGAAGGGGAGAGAGGGAGGGGAAGGGGAAGGGAAGGGGAAGAGGAAGGGGAAGGTAAGGGGAAGGGGAAGGTAAGGGGAAGGGGAAGGGGAGAGGGGGAGGGGAAGGGGAAGGGGAGGGGGAAGGGAAGGGGAAGGGGAAGAGAAGAGCTATAACAAACAAATCCTACCATACCCAACAACAGGGTTGGAGATAGAGGGTATTATGCTAAGTGAAATAAGTCAGGCAAAGAAAGATATATACCAAATGATTTCCCTCATTTGTAGAGTGCAACAACGAAGCACAAGTGAAGGAACAAAACAACAGCAGACTCACAGTTCCAAGAAGGGACTAGCTGTTACCAAAGGGGAAGGTTTGGGGAGGATGTGAGGGGAGGGAGGGACAAGGGGATCAAGAGGCTTTATGATCAGCACACACAGTATACTAGGACATGCAGAAGGCAGGACAGCACGGAGAGAACGAGTGACAGCTCTGTAGGATACTACGCTGATGGGCAGTGACTGCAATCTGGTGTGGGAGGGGACTGGATAACATGGGTGAATGTTTTAACCACAATGTTGCTCATGTGAAACCTTCATAAGATTCTATATCAATGATACCTTAATAAAATATACATATATATTGTGACATAACTTAAAAAAATAAAGGCCTGCCTTTTCTTGTCTGTTGGAAGAATGGCACACATCTAGAGGAATTCTCTAAGGTCCCAGGGGATACACAGCCACTAGATCGAAGGACCTTGGGTCCCAAATGACCACATGGAGAACAGCACCCACCATTACCCCATCCCCATTCTGAATACATACATTGGACTGTAATGTAAATAAGAAGTAAGGATTTTCTTGTGTAAAGCCACTGATATTTGGGAGTCATTTAGTTACAGCAGTTAGCCTACTCTGACTGATGCATTACTATAAAAATTTTCCAACCCCTCTCCTGTAAGGAAGTCTTTAAGGAAGTTCCTTGTATATTCAATCCATCAATGGGTACTATTTGTCTGACTTTAAAATATATCCTCAATCTAACCATTTTTTACCACTCCCATCTCTACCACCTATTTCACTCCCACTATCATTCTCTCATCTGAATTAGTGATAGAGTGTGAATCCCTTGTTTCTATCATTGCTCAACTAGTCTAGTCTACACACAACAGCAAAGTCACGCTTTTTAAAGGTAAATTAGATGTCACTGTCCTATTCAAAACCTTCAAAGGCTCTCCATAACACAATAAAACTGAAACTTCATTACTGGGACCTAACTCACCTTTCCCTCTCTTCAATAGACTCTAGCCTCATTGATCTTCTTTCTGTGTTTAAGTTCATTCCTGCTTCAGGACCTTTACACCTCTTTCCCACTCCCTCTGCCTGGACCTCCTTTCATATCACTCAGGTATCCATTCAAATGCCAACTCCACAGAAAAGCTTTTCTTTATGCACCCCCCAAATTTTTAAATGACCCTCTTTCCCCACTCTAATCTCCTAATCTCGATTTATTTTTAATCAGAGACACTGATGCACTACCTAAAATTATATGATTAATTTGACTTTTGCTTGTTGCCTTACTTCCCACTAGCAGGTAAAGAATTATCTTTTTCATTATAGATATATGGTTCAAACATTGTTTGCTGAAGAAATAAATTCACATAAACATTAGTTCACGTATTTTAGCAGTCATTTCTATTAAGGTTGTCATTGTATTAAACTTAACTATAGCTTTTTTCCCTTTTTCCTACTGACTTTCTCATCTATTTCCATGTGTATATATCCACTTTATTTGACTTCCTAAAAGGCTATTTTCAACATTAAGTTGACAATCTCTGTTTTAAAAATGAGCAAGTAATAAAATTCCTTTTCCTCAGGATGATACAGTAAGCATGTTTAGAAACATAAATGGAAGAGCAGCTCTTAAGAAAAGAGGATATCCAAATGGCTAAAAAGGATATGAAAAAGAACTCAACATCTTTGATGACTTAGATCCTGGTTCAAAAATATTCACTACTGAGGGGTGGAACCCAGCGCCTTCCGAAGGGGGTAAGATACAAGCCGTGGCCCAACGGGACCCGAGTGCCCCTCACCTCAGCTCCTGGTGGGAGGAGAGGAGTCAGAGAGGGAGGGAGAGGGAGCCCAGGACTGCTGAACACCCAGCCCCAGCCATCCGCACCAGAGTGCACACACACAGTGCATGGTGTGCAGGATACTAGGGGAACAGGACAGTAAGACCTGTGAGCGGGACCCCGTAGCCGGCGCCCCTGAGACGAAGAAAAGTGAGTGCTTTGTGAAACTCTTAAAGGGACAGGGACCACACAGCTGGACGGAAGCATCCCAGGACACTTAGCCCAGAAGCTGGGAATCCCAAGGAACTCCAGGCGCCCTAAACCCCTGGGCGGCAGCACAGCTCGGAGGCCCCTCACAGAGATAAAAGCCTCCCACCCGTTTCCCCTCCGATGCGGCTCCGCCATATAGGAGCAGCAGACTGAGGCTGGCCACGCCCACAGCAACCAAGCAGCTTAACTCCACAGTAACCGCGGAGCTTAACTCCACAGCGGCCAGGAAAGAATCAGAGGCCCCGTCTGCACACAGCTGCCCAGCACGAGCTGCTAGAAGTTGCTGTTCTCCCAAGAGAGGAAGGCCACAAAACAGCAAGAAGGGATGTTCTCCCAGCCAACACACAGCACCAGCCCCGTACAACTACCTCTATCACCATGAAAAGGGAAAAGAATTTGATACAGACCAAAATCAGAGTCAACCCCTGAGAAGGAGATAGACCTAACCAATCTTCCTGAAAAAAGAATTCAAAATAAAGGTCATAACCATGCTGATGGAACTGCAGAGAAATATACAAGTGCTAGGGATGACGACCAGAGGGAGATTACAGAAATGAAATCATCTCTGGAAGGATTTATAAGCAGAATGGATAACATGCAAGAGGCCATTGATGGAATAGAAATCAGAGAACAGGAAGACAGAGAAGCTGATGCAGGAGATAAAAGGATCTCAAGGAATGAAATATTAAGAGAACTGTGCGACCAATCCAAAAGGAACAATATCCGCATTACAGGGGTTCAAGAAGAAGAAGAGAGAGAAAAAGGGATAGAAAGCGTATTTGAAGAAATAATTGCTGAAAACTTTCCCAAACTGGGGGAGGAAACAATCAATCAGACCACGGAAGTACAAACAACTCCCAACAGATGGGACCCAAGGAGGACAACACCAAGACACATAATTAAAATGGCAAAGATCAAGGACAAGGACAGAGTTTTAAACACAGCTAGAAAGAGGAAAGAGGTCACCTACAAAGGAAAACCCATCAGGCTATCATCAGACTTCTCAACAGAAACCTTACAGGCCAGAAGAGAATGGCATGATATATTTAATGCAATGAAACAGAAGGACCTTCAACCAAAAATACTGTATCCAGCACGATTATCATTTAAATATGAAGAAGGGATTAAACAATTCCCAGACAAGCAAAAGTTGAGGGAATTTGCCTCCCACAAACCACCTCTACAGGGTATTTTAGAGGGACTGTTCTAGACGGGAGCACTCCTAAAACTAAATAGATGTCACCAGAGAAAATAAAATCACAGCAAAGAAAGCAGACCAACCAATACTAACTAAAGTCAAAAAATAAAATCAACTACCCACAAAAGCAGTTAAAGGAAACACAAAAGAGCACAGAATAAAACAACCAACATATAAAGAATGGAGGAGGAGGAATAAGAAGGGAGAGAAATAAAGAATCACCACAGAGTGTTTATAACAGCTCAATAAGCGGGTTAAGTTAGTAAGAAACTAAAGAAGCTAACCTTGAACCTTTGGTAACCACGAATCTAAAGCCTGCAATGGCAATAAGTACATATCTTTCAATAATCACCGTAAATGTAAATGGACTGAATGTACCAATCAAAAGACACAGAGTAATAATAGAATGAATAAAAAAGCAAGACCCATCTATATGCTGCTTAAAAGAAACTCACCTCAAACCCAAAGACACGCACAGACTAAAAGTCAAGGGACAGAAAAAGATATTTCATGCAAACAACAGGGGGAAAAAAGCAGTGTTGCAGTACTAGTATCAGACAAAATAGACTTCAAAATAAAGAAAGTAACAAGAGATAAAGAAGGACATTACATAATGATAAAGGGCTCAGTCCAACAAGAGGATATAACCATTCTAAATATATATGCACCCAACACAGGAGCACCAGCATATGTGAAACAAATACTAACAGAACTAAAGGACGAAACAGAATGCAATGCATTCATTTTAGGAGACGTCAACACTCTAGTCACTCCAAAGGACAAATCCACCGGACAGAAAATAAGTAAGGACACAGAGGCACTGAACAACACATTAGAACAGATGGACCTAATAGACATCTATAGAACTCTACATCCAAAAGCAACCAGATACACATTCTTCTCAAGTGCACATGGAACATTCTCCAGAAGAGACCACATACTAGGCCACAAAAAGAGCCTCAGTCAATTCAAAAAGATTGAAATTCTACCAACCAACATCTCAGACCACAAAGGCATAAAACTAGAAATAAATTGTACAAAGAAAACAAAAAGGCTCACAAACACATGGAGGCTTAACAACATGCTCCTAAATAATCAATGGATCAATGACCAAATTAAAACAGAGATCAAACAATATATGGAGACAAATGACAACAACAGCACAAAGCCCCAACTTCTATGGAACACAGTGAAGGCAGTTCTAAGAGGGAAGTATAAAGCAATACAGACATACTTAAAGAAGGAAGAACAATCCCAAATGAATAGTCTAACGTCACAATTATCAAAATAGGAAAAAGAAGAAATTGGAAAAAAGTCAGCAGAAGGAGGGACATAATAAAGATCAGAGAAGAAATAAACAAAATTGAGAAGAATAAAACAATAGCAAAAATCAATGAAACCAAGAGCTGGTTCTTTGAGAAAATAAACAAAATAGATAAGCCTCTAGCCAGACTTATTAAGAGAAAAAGAGAATCAACACACATCAACAGAATCAAAAACGAGAAAGGAAAGATCATGACAGACTCCACAGAAATACAAAGAATTATTAGAGACTACTATGAAAATCTATATGCTAACAAGCTGGAAAACCTAGAAGAAATGGACAACTTCCTAGAAAAATACAACCTTCCAAGACTGACCAAGGAAGAAACACAAAATTTAAACAAACCAATTACAAGCAAAGAAATTGAAGCAGTAATCAAAAAATTACTACCCAAGAACAAAACCCCCAGGCCAGATGGATTTACCTCTGAATTTTATCAGACATACAGAGAAGACATAATACCCATTCTCCTTAAAGTTTTCCAAAAAATAGAAGAGGAGGGAATACTCCCAAACTCATTCTATGAAGCCAACATCACCCTAACACCAAAACCAGGCAAAGACCCCACCAAAAAAGAAAATTACAGACCAATATCCCTGATGAATGTAGATGCAAAAATACTCAACAAAATATTAGCAAACCGAATTCAAAAATATATCAAAAGGATCATATACCACAACCAAGTGGGATTCATCCCAGGGATGCAAGGATGGTACAAGATTTGAAAATCCATCAACATCATCCACCACATCAACAAAAAGAAGGACAAAAACCACATGATCATCTCCATAGATGTTGAAAAAGCATTTGACAAAATTCAACATCCATTCATGATAAAAACTCTTAACAAAATGGGTATAGAGGGCAAGTACCTCAACATAATAAAGGCCATATATGATAAACCCACAGCCAACATCATACTGAACAGCGAGAAGCTGAAAGCTTTTCCTCTGAGATCAGGAACAATACAGGGATGCCCACTCTCCCCACTGTTATTCAACATAGTACTGGAGGTCCTAGCCACAGCAATCAGACAAAACAAAAAAATACAAGGAATCCAGATTGGTAAAGAAGAAGTTAAACTGTCACTATTTGCAGATGATATGATATTGTACATAAAAAACCCTAAAGACTCCACTCCAAAACTACTAGAACTGATATCGGAATACAGCAAAGTTGCAGGATACAAATTAAAACACAGAAATCTGTGGCTTTCCTATACACTAACAATGAACCAATAGAAAGAGAAATCAGGAAAACAATTCTATTCACAATTGCATCAAAAAGAGTAAAATACCTAGGAATAAACCTAACCAAGGAAGTGAAAAACCTATGCCCTAAAAACTACAAGACACTCTTAAGAGAAATTAAAGAGGACACTAACAAATGGAAACTCATCCCATGCTCTTGGCTAGGAAGAATTAATATTGTCAAAATGGCCATCCTGCCCAAAGCAATATACAGATTTGATGCAATCCCTATCAAATTACCAACAACATTCTTCAACGAACTGGAACAAATAGTTCAAAAATTCATATGGAAACACCAAAGACCCGAATAGCCAAAGCAATCCTGAGAAGGAAGAATAAAGTGTGGGGGGGGGGGAGTCTCACTTTCCCACTTCAAGCTCTACTACAAAGTCACAGTAATCAAGACAAGTTGGTACTAGCACAAGAACAGACCCACAGACCAATGGAACAGAATAGAGACTCCAGACATTAACCCAAACATAGATAGTCAATTAATATACGATAAAGGAGCCATGGACATACAATGGGGAAATAACAGTCTCTCCAACAGATGGTGCTGGTAAAACTGGACAGCTACATGTAAGAGAATGAAACTGGATCACTGTCTAACCCCATACACAAGAGTACATTCAAAATGGATCAAAACCCTGAATGTAAGTCATGAAACCATAAAACTCTTAGAAAAAAACATAGGCAAAAATCTCTTGGACATAAACATGAGCAACTTCTTCATGAACATATCTCCCTGGGCAAGGAAAACAAAAGTAAAAATGAACAAGTGGGACTACATCAAGCTGAAAAGCTTCTGTACAGCAAAGGACACCATCAATAGAACAAAAAGAAACCCTACAGTATGGGAGAATATATTCATAAACGACAGATCCGATAAAGGCTTGACATCCAAAATATATAAAGAGCTCACGCACCTCAACAAACAAAAAACAAATAATCCAATTAAAAAATGGGCAGAGGAGATGAGCAGACCATTCTCCAAAGAAGAAATTCAGATGGCCAACAGACACATGAAAAGATGCTCCACATCGCTAGTTATCAGAGAAATGCAAATTAAAACGACAATGAGATACCACCTCACACCAGTAAGGATGGCTACCATCCAAAAGACAAACAACAACAGATGGTGGTGAGGTTGTGGAGAAAGGGGGACCCTCCTACACTGCTGGTGGGAATGTAAATTAGTTCAACCATTGTGGAAAGCAATAAGGAGGTTCCTCAAAAAACTAAAAATAGAAATACCATTTGACCCAGGAATTCCACTTCTAGGAATTTACCCTAAGAATACAGCAGCACAGTTTGAAAAAGACAGATGGAACCCTATGTTTATCACAGCACTATTTACAATAGCCAAGAAATGGAAGCAACCTAAGTGTCCATCAGTAGATAAAGAAGATGTGGTACATATACACAATGGAATATTATTCAGCCATAAGAAGAAAACAAATCCTACCATTTGCAACAACATGGATGGAGCTACAGGGTATTATGCTCAGTGAAATAAGCCAAGCGGAGAAAGACAAATACCAAATGATTTCACTCATATGCGGAGTATAAGAACAAAGAAAAACTGAAGGCACAAAACAGCAGCAGAATCACAGAACCCAAGAATGGACTAACAGTTACCAAAGGGAAAGGGACTGGGGAGAATGGGAGGGGAGGGATAAGGTCGGGAAGAAAGGGGTATTACAATTAGCATGTATAATATGGGGGGGAGGAATGGGAAGGGCTGTGCAACACAGAGAAGACAAGTAGTGATTCTACAACATCTTACTACACTGATGGACAGTGACTGTAATGGGGTTTGTGAGGGGGACTTGGTGAAGGGGGGACCCTAGTAAACATAATGTTCTTCAAGTAATTGTAGATTAATGATAACAAAGTAAAGAAATAAAAAAGATAATAATTAAAAACAAATATTCACTACCTACCATTATGTCTTTTGCAGTATACCTCCCTATTAACATATGACTTAGTTTTGAGAATGGGAGGTCAGCAGACATGACATAAACAATGTCTTGAAATATGCTTGACTGGTGTGGCATGCCTTCTTGAACTTGTGCCACCACCGTGGGAACTTGCCTCATCTAGTCTAAGAGTCTCAGCAAGATGAGATACATAGGGCAGCACTGTCCCAACTGACCCACAAAATGATGACCAAATAAATACTTATTGTTGTATACCACTGGTGATTTTCAGGCTGTTTGTTAAGCAGTAATAGTTGCCTAATACAATACCATTACAATGGGATATTAACAAACCTCCACCAAAATGGCTTGTGTCCGCTAAAACAGGTACAAGAATGTTCATTGCCACTTTATTCATAATAGACAAAAAGTGAAAACAATCAAAATGTTCATTAACAATAAAGTTAATAAATGGATTACAATACAGCATTAAAAAAGAATACAACATGAATCTCACAATGTTGAGTGAAAAAAACCAGATACAAAAAGATAACCACTAAATTATCCTATTTATATGAAGTTCGCAAACAAACAAATCCACGGTAAAAAGCTTCAAAAGCATGGTTTCCCTCAGGGGAAAGGGATTACAGAGGCAAGGCACAAAAAGGAGTTTTATAAACATTATTGATCTGGGTGACAGATAAACAGGTATACACATAATTTTTAAACTGTGAAGACTAAAGATTTGTATAGTTTACTTTATGTTACGTCTCAGTACCAAAAGGAAGAAAAAACTTTAGCATAGGTAATGAGATTGGTTATTTGAAGTAAAATGGTAATTCTATGTAATAAAGTTTGATTGTAAGTCACATTAATAATACTGCAATTATTAGTATGTAAGTTAAGAATGTTTCAAAATTACACTTTAATCACTAAATACCTGGGGGAAGTATAAAAATTAGAATTAGCACCTAGCTTAAATACTATTCCAAATATTTTTTTAATATTAATTTTAATAGTTTCAAATAAACTGATCTTTTGCCAATCTCTGGGATACCACATGGAGACCAGATTATAACCAAAACATGAACCTTTAACAACTTAGTATCTCTCCCCCACAATATACATTTCCATTTTTTGTAAAACATGACTTTTTTTCTTAATACAATAATATAATATAGATGAAGTACTTATGAAGCTTCCTTACTTTTAACTATATAATTAATAAAATTCTAGAAGCTTCAAAATATTTACTCATTCTAATAAAAATCTCTTAAGGCTATAAAAAAAATGTTATATTGTTTTACTCAGCAAATTTTCTACTCTGTAGAAACCCCCTCAAGTTTACTCATAATTACAATACAACAGTTGGCAGAATAATTAAGAATCCAACCACCCTTTTTAATTCTTAATGAAAACACCAAAATTCTTTTTGTAATTAGAAAATCATAAATGATTTTTTAGATCATTTATTATGAGGTTTCCTTTTACTAGCTTAGTGATATCTGCCTACAAGACTATCAAATCACCCTTCCACTGTCCTCATGGAAAGAAAACTGTACTTGAAACAGCTTTCTCCCTAGGCTCCCATACCCTAAATAAATGTATTAAGTGAGTATGTATTTAATAACTCCTATGAGCTCAGGAATGTGATACATCTCAGCAGTACTTCACTTCTATGAAATTCTGTAAGTCTTTATTTCACTCATAGATTTAAGAAAAATACCTCCTCTTTACTGAGAATATTAGTTAGACACTGTCCCGTGTGCTTTATATGTACAACCTCATTTAACGAGAAATGTGCGCTATTACCCTCATTTTAGATGAAGAACCAACTCCAGAGGGGTTATGTGATGTTCCCAAGGTGACATAACTAGTATGTGGATGATGTGCAATTAGAAACCAGGTCCCAATTTCTTAACCAATCTGCTACACTTAGCACAACTAAGAAACATGGTAATTACTAATAGCAACAAACACTCATTTAGCATTTACTGTGTGCTTAAATTATTTAATCCTTTTAATAATCCCAATTAAATGTATACTGCTATTATCCCTGTTTTACAAATCAAGAATGGGATAAAGAGATACAAATTACCAATTATTAAAAAAAAGAAGATAGGAGAAGAGAAGATAGGATATGAAAGGAAAGGAAAAGGAAGAAAGAAATTGAAGGACATGAAAGTTGGCAGTTGTCTAAGGTTCATGCCAGTATATGGCAGAGCCAAGACTGGACTTCAGTGGTCTAGCCCTAGAATCTGGATTCTTACCTGATATGCTATTTTGCCTTTCATAAACTACCTTATGTTACAGTTAATAAAGTACAAGTCATATTTCCTCTATAAAATCATATGCCTTTATAAAGAGCAGAGATCAAGACTTCTAACCCCACTACATCTCAGCATTAGATTTTTCTCTAGCATAGAAACTGATAAATAATAAAGGGAGACTAAGGAGATGTACCAGGGTCCTATGAAAAGCTTCTTTGCAATAGCAATGTTTCTTTGAGTTTAGCCTTAGCCACTGAACTACATTATTATATATGTAATTGCTTAGGACATTATCTGGTAGTCTCTCCTACTAGTCGATAAACTGTTTCAGGGCAGAGTATTTTTTGTCTTTATATCTGTTACACAATGTTTGGTACTAAGAAAACCTCAAAAAATGTTGAATAAAAATGTATAAATGTTTATTTTTTAAAAGTTGAATAAACATGATTTTTTTTAAAAAACTCTTTTACTATCAATAGAATTAATTATAAAGAGATTCATAAGGAATTATATAATTTGTGATAAACCACTTATTAGACTGCTGAAGTCAACAGGAGAGTAGGAAAAAATAGTGATAGACAGTAGAAACATTTATTACTTACACCCAGCAATAAATATGGGAGCAAAGCCAAACAAAACAGAGACTTCTTTTTTTTTAATGTACATATTCATAAATTTTCATTCCTTCAGTACTTTCAAAATACCCTTCCTTTGGGAACCTCTTGCTTTGATTTTCAATAAGAATCAGAGACTAGGTAAGCTCATCTATGGGCTGATCCATTTACGAGCTCCATAATGTCTGCATATTTTAGAGATCTTATTGACAAGACAGATATACTCAGTAACTATGAAATATGTATCAAAATGGTGAGACTCAGCTTCACTTTCCACATTCTTAAGCTTGTGCAAGAAAAATTTAGCATTTATT
Source organism: Manis javanica (assembly GCF_040802235.1). Taxonomy (NCBI): domain Eukaryota; kingdom Metazoa; phylum Chordata; class Mammalia; order Pholidota; family Manidae; genus Manis; species Manis javanica. The sequence goes on from NC_133163.1 coordinate 120,166,786, forward strand.
TAGAAGCATGGATGAGGAATATCTTTCAACCTACTTGTTTGTCTGTGAAACACATGCTTCCATAATATAATATCTTGCAAGTACTTAGTGGCTTTTCTGGTGTGCATACTCAATCACTTGGATAGTTTCACAGGTATATTTTAAACTCAGATTTGAATCACCCACAGGAATGATTCTGAGGGGCTTTCAGAGTCATGTAAGCAGTAGATCCTCTTAAAAGACCATCTCGTGCTCGCTTCAGCAACACATATACTAAAATTGGAATGATACAGAGAAGATTAGCATGGCCCCTGCACAAGGATGACACGCAAATTCGTGAAGCATTTCATATTTCTAAAAAAAAGACCATCTCTTCTTGATCACTTTGGGAGTAGTCCCATACTCTTTAGTCCTTGTCCATATCAAATTTTTATCTATCCTGCTTTTCTACCCTTTTAACAATGATTCTAATACTCTTCTTATTAACTACTGGTACTCAATTCCTTCCTTCCAGACTACTTGACTAATATTCTAAAACTCTTCCACAATTAAGCATCCTGAGGACAAAAAAAAATACCAAGGAAACAAATGAACAAGTAATTTCTGACAGTCCAAGTTTTTTCTGTAAAGGACCAGACAGTGAATATTTTACGCTTTGTGGGTCACATAGAGCCTCTGTTACATGTTTGGGTTTTTTGTGTGGGTTGTTTAACTGTTTTAAATGTTTAAAAATGTAAAAACCATTTTTAGTTTGCAGACAATATAAAAACGGGCCACCTGCCAGATTTGGCCTGTGGCCTTGTCTATCATTATACTATAGGGGGCTTAGGTGTGCTATTTTAGTTATCAGCAGTACTCACTGAAGCCTCTGGTAGATGGACATGAAGGACATGAAGGAGCCAACTATGCTAACATGGGAGAAATGCTCCACACTAAGAGGAAGTAGTGTAAAATCAGAAACAAAAGTAGTCTAAATCAGAAACAAACTTGGCATGGCTGAGGAACAGAAAGGAGGTCAGACGTGCAGCAGAAACAAAGTATTTAAAGAGGAAAATGATGAGAGAAGAGGACAGATGTAGGAAGGGGTTGGAACTATGTAGTACCTTGCAATCTGGGATTTTATTTTAAATGTAATAGAAACCCTCTGTGTGCTGTTTTGTTTTGTTTTATTTTGTTTTATATACAGGGAATGATATGACCTGATTCCTGTCTTTAAAAGATTACTCCAGTTACCTGAAAAAGAATGGATTACAGGAGGGAGGAAGGAAGGAGTACAAAGCATGGGTACAGGAGGGAGAGAGAGATCAGTTAGGAGGTTGCTGTAGTAGTCCAGGCATAAAATGGTGGTTCTTGGATAGAGCAGTAGGATAGAGTAGTAGAAGTGAAGACAGAAAGAAGTAGACAGATTGGGTATGTATTTTAGATGCACTGACTAATAGATAAGATGTGGAAACAACATCTAGATTTAACTGAAAGCAACTGGGTAAATAGTGGTTCTATTTACTAAAGTGGGGAAGAGAGAGAACAGGTTTGTTCATGTTCATTTGCGGGTATTCTCATTGTTGTTTGGAAGAAAGGGGAGAATATGGCTTAGCATGCCTTTGACCATATTAACTTTAAAATCCCAGTGAAAATATTACCTAAGCAAATGAATATATGATTCTGGAAAACAAATGAGAAAAGAGCTAGAGATAATGCACTTCTGATAATCATTAGCATATGCAAGGTATTTTAAGCAATCTAATTAGTAATCCAATCTAATAATTTAGTATGTATCTTGTTGCATCTGACTTTTTTCACTCAACATTATGTCTGAGATTCATGTTGTTGTACCAGCAGTTTCTTCTTTTTTAATATTGTATTGCATTAATTTATTGATTTTATTGTTGATGGACATTTTGAGTTTTTCATTTTTCGACTATTATTTGTTCAAGTGGTAATGAACACTCTTGTACATATCTTTACATGGACATCAGTCATTCTGGAGGAGGTCTGGTAGCATCCCATTGTGATTTGCATTTGCATTTCTCTGATGGCTAAAGATATTCTATTAATTAACTATTAATGCTAGATGAACTCACATACAAAAAGACTGCAGGAAGAGAAAAAGAACTATGACCAAGCCCTGCTAATCACCAGTGTTTAGTAATCCAGCAGAGAAATAAGGGGATTCAAAAACAGACCAGCTAATGACTTAAAAAACCACACAGTAGTTAACAGTAGTGCAGTAATAATAGTAACAATGGTTCACCCTAGAATATGTATTATGTGCCAAACTATTCGAGTCCTTAAATCTTCTAATGGCTTTGTGAAGGTAAGCACTATTACCACCATTTTCAAATGAAGAAACCGAAGAACACAGGGTAAACACCCTGCTGTAGATGACACATCTAAGCAGAGGAAAACCATCACACAAATGAAGGCTCACAAAAGAGAAGTATTTCAAGAAATGCCAAATAAAGTCAGATAAGGATAGAGATATGACCTATGGATTTGAAACCACGGAAATCACTTGAGACCATTTCTGTATTTTTTGACTGTAGCTGGTTGCATCTGGGCATGTACCTCAATTTAAATTAGTTAACATGAAAAAACTGTAAAATAGTATCTGGCACATAGTAAGCAGGATGTAAGTGTTGGCAAGTATTATCACTATTACTATGATTACTGAGTATTCCATTACCTACCTATAAACCAACAGCTTATCTTTCCTATTATAAATCATTCATGGTTAGTCATCTATTTTTAAATTACTAAAATATAATATTATATACATATAATATTAGTTATATTATGTTTACTATAATAGCATCACCTTCTAATAATATGAATATCTAAGACATGGTAGAGATACAGCAAACCATATACTCTCAGAAATTAAAGCTAATCCACGCTAACCTGTCAAGTCTGACCTTTCATTAAATTAGTATTTACCTCTAAAAAGGTATCTATGCTAAAATCAACAACTTGTAACATTTGCCTCAAATACTAAAACATCACCTAAGTGGCTCTTATAAGTAGGATGAATCAGAAAGTGTACCTATCTCGGCCAACTGGCACTGCAATTATTGGGGTCCACAGAACATCAAAAAATCATAACCAAGTAATGAATTTGTCAACAACCATTAGATCCTGGCATACTCTCTGCCATACTCACCATACTCACTTTTCTTCACATCTCAAGGGAATCTAAATTAAAATACCAATGACACACTCATAAGAACTGAAAGAACTAAAAGGAAGAGCCACAAAAATCATTTGTTTGATTTAAACAAATGCATACACTACAACTAGAATTGTGTATTATTCACCAATGGCAATAACTGTATAGCAAATCCTCATGGGGAAAAAAAAAGCACCAATAAACAGTAATCTTCCTCTATTCAGACAACTTTTACCAATGGAATTGTGAAGTCTACCAACAGGAAATACCAACAGTGACAAGTGATGTGTAAATTTTATACCACTGTCTGCTGAAATTAAAAGCTTCTCCACAGAGTTCTGAAAACAGATAGCTAAAGTGAGGTAGCCGTATGACCTAGGACAAGTTATTTAACTTGCAATATTATTCATTGGCATTTAATCATGGTCTAGTACAGAGGATAACAGGCTTTTTCTGTCAAGAGCCAAACAGTAAATATGTTAAGATTTTAAGGTTATATGGTCTCCTTCCCAACTACTCAACTCTGTCCTTGTAGCACAAAAACTATCCTCATATCACCTGCCTTTTTCTCATAAAAGCTGAACTCGAGGAAAAAAATTAACTAATGGAAATTTAGATTTGACTAAGAACTCCTGTGCACTAATAAAAAATTAACCATGCTCCATATAGTTTATATCACCTTCCCTATAAATAGGAAGGCAAGCAAAGCTTAAGACACTTGGGCATGCCAGCAAATTTGTTAATGCTAAAGTAATTAATAGAACACCCTCTTCAATCTGTACAAATGAAAACTAATAAATTTTCTAACTAATTTTTAACTCAACTAATAAAATAATGTCCTCCTGAGGGTTCTCTTCCAGTTAGAATATAGAAGGTCACAGGAGAGATACTTCCACTATAAAAACTAGAAAAAGCGGGACAAACTTCAAAATAAACATTTAAAACTTAGCAGAGCTGAGAAGAGAAAGAAATCTAAAGAAATTCAAATCCACAGAGGGACAAGCCCTTTCTAAGTAGAAAGACAAGTGATCACTTTCAATTCTAAGGTCATGGTGAGCAAAAGGGCAAACAACCTTATCAACCCATATGATGGACTGAAATCAGGAGCCTCAGAAACAGAGCTAGTCAACACAACCTAAAAATTCTTCCCCATGGAGTTTTCACAGAGTATGAAGCAGTATGCATAAACCTAGGAGTAGACCAGGCAGGCGGAGTGGGATCTTCTGGAGAATGGGAAGCCAAGTGCAGGGCTATAAAAAGATCTCTAGAATCTTGCTATATACTTAAATCCCAAACTCTGTTATAGGGTGGGACTAAATCCATCCTCAAAACATTAGAATCCAAAATTTACTATAGTTATAATCCAGCCAGATATAATTAAATTCCATGTCAGAATTAAGACATCAGCCCCTAATGCTCTGGTCTAGGGAGTTTGCATGGCTTTTTCTAGGAGAAAGCAGTTATAAACTTTATTCTGTTCTTTTCATACATAATATTTACATACAATAAAAATCATAGGATATTCACAAAATCATGAAAACGTGACCCATAAGCAAGAGAAAAAAAATCAAACCTACATTCATAACCCAGATGTGGGAATTACCAAAGACTTTAAATTTTATAAATACGTAAGAAAAATATGGATTTAACATACTTTGGCAGAGAAATTGAAACTCTAAAAAAATAATAGCAAATGGAAATCATCAAACTAAAAAATACAATACCTGAGGTGAAAAGTTAATTCAGTACGCTTAATAACAGACAAGATAACAGAAAAGATAACTGAATTCAGGAGATCAATAAAAATTATCCAAACTAAAGCAGAGAAAAAAGAATTAAACAAACAAAAGAAAGAACAAGTTAAGGATTAGAGAGTTAAGAGACCTGTGCAGCAATATCAAAGAGTGAAGAAATGAAAAAGAGGATGGAGCAGATGAAGTATTTGAAGAGAAAATGACTGAATTTCTCCAAAATCTCTGTAAAAAGAAAAAAACCCACTGATCAAAAAAACTCAGCAAACCACTAGCAAAATAAATACAAACAAAACTGCTTAAAATAAAAAATAAAGAGAAAATTCTAACACATACCCCAAGGAAAAGGACATATTACATCCAGGGTAACATGAACGACAGCTGGCTTTTCATAAAAAACAACAGAAGCTAGAAGACAATAGATAACATATTAATTGCTGAAAGAAAAAAAAACCTGCCAATCTAGAATTCTAAACCTTGCAAAAATATCCTTTAAAAATGAAGAGTGAAACAAAAATATTTTCAGACAAACAAAACTGACAGAACTCATTACCAGCAGATAAACAGGAAACACTAAAGGAATTTCTTCAGACTGAAAGAAGATAGTCTCAAATGGAAGTTTGGATCTGCAAGAAAGAATGAAGAATATTAGAAAATATTGGGAAGAAGAAGGGTATGTCCACTCTCATCACTTGTACTCAGTATTGTACTGGAGGTAATAGCCAGTGGCATGAAGCAAGAAAAAGAACTGAAGGCATAAAGTTTGGGAAGGGAGAATTATAACTATCTGTGGTATGTTGTTATGGCAGCCTTAGCGAACTACTGCAACTATACAGCAGTCTGGTACACAACTGCTAATGTATCTTAACTTGACACTATAACAAACTCCATAGGATATTAACTCTAGTTTTCTGCCACTGCCTAAGAAAAGCGATGCCCTCTGTGGTTTGTGTCATGTATTATGGCTTTCTTTTTCCATCAGGGTTTCAAATACTATACTCAAGTTCCCTTCTCTTCCATCCGCTCAACTGTGATCATCTCTGGCCTCTATTCTTAATATTTATCATTGTCAGAGGCCTATTTTCCAACACACTATCAAATTTATATTTGACATATTTGCCTCTCTCTTTCCCCTTCTCATTCACTCCTTTACCAGCTGCTTCAAATATACTTCCCAGCTTTGACACCGTTGACATCAGGCATTTACACTCATCACCAACCAATGACTGTGCTTCTGGTCACTGACCAAACCAGTAACATGCTGGTTTCTCTTTATTACCCATACCAGTAGGCTATTTTTTTCTGACTGTTGCAGCTGTCCTTTTAACTGGGAAAATTCAAATGTTAAGTCCATGAAGCTTATTAAAGTGAAAAACACTGCTCTTCAAATGCTATCTAGAAGAGCCCATCTTTGCTGATTACTATCAACAAAACACATGTTAAGAGCTGATTTTTTTACCTAAATTGATATGTCTGTGCTCCTTAATCTCCAGATATCCAGGCTCCCTTCTCTAACCAACAACGCACATTTTTGCAAAGCAATAGCATTCCAAAAGTAGGAATATAATCAGAGAACAGAGTACCCTTTACCAACTTACTCAAGAATAAAACCTGGTTTTTGTTCTCATCAGAATGACACACTGAACAACTAAGTTTACGCTTCAATATACTTACTGCCTCAAACTCAAAACATTACGGAAAAATTTATTATTTTTATTTCTTCAAGATCTTAATCTTACCGACAGCAATACTGTCAGATTGCTTACAGAAAAGTTCAATCTTAAAAGTTTCCTTGGTTTTCAGTCCTTTTAAAAACATGCCATCACTGACTATGTCAAAAAACTCTATTGTGCTAATTGTGCTCTCCTTTCCCCTTTTTCTTTACAGCTCAATTCCAAAGCGATTTCACTTGCAGTTCTTAGGCAACACATTAGAATGAGACAGGCTTACCTGGTTCATTTTATGTAGTCACTTGCATCATGTAAGGTCTCCTATCAGACTCACTACCTAGGATGGGACCTGTGCTTGGCTTCTCCCTTTATGAGACTATAAAAACCAAAGCTCAAGTTTCTCTTTGGTCAGGGGCTAACTGAGCTTCAGCATTCTGCTTACATTTCTGAATATCTGTCCTTACTTATGCTTGTACCTTAAAATTCCTTACTCTCTTGTCAGCTCTTTGATACTTTTAAGAATATACATTTTCTATGTTTCTTAAGTTTTTAAAATTTCAGTGGGTGTTTTATTGTAAAGAATTTGCCATATTATTAGAGATTGATATTCTTTTTGGAGTATGAAGAAATGAAGGCTCAGAGAGATAGAATAGCTTGCCCCAAAGCTACATTACTAGCAAACAGCAGATAGAGAATTGGACTTTAAGTAGCATATTATGATCTAGGAATGTGAGTAGTTAGGATTGCATGCTTTTTCCCACATTCCCAGGACTGTCTTAGGGATTTCTGCCGCTTGATCCATGCAGGAGAAGTGTCTCAGTTACAGAGGACAAGAAAGACCTAAAATACTCAAGTTATCTGGCAGGGAACCTAACACCATACAGAGATATTCAAGAACTTACAGATGTTTAAAAAGAAATGGAAAATATTACTGACTGTATAAAAGACAGTGAAATTCAGTAAATTTGCTACATTAACTATATGAATCAAAGATGAAAGTAAACCTTTTAATTGTGCACCTACTTACTAGGAATCATTTTTTTTTTATGTACAGTATCACATTTAATTTCATAGCAACTGTGAGTTAGGTGATGATGGTGATTTCTTTTAACAAGTATACAAACTTTTAGGGAAAATGGTTTATTATTTACCCAGGGTTACACAGCTAGTAACTGCTAAAAATTGGATCTGAACTCCTGTGTAACTATAAAGCCCATGTTTTTCCCATAAAATTATATTGCAAAAAATACCCTCTAAATGGATAATGGGTATCTTATGAAAATATATGGTTAACATTTTTATACTTATATGAGAATCCCTCAGGCTTTTATTTAGAGGTGATTCTTATTTTAAACAACTCAAATAAGCATTTGGTTTCTAAGGTCACGTGGATTAGAAGCAGCAATGAGAACAGAGGGGCATTTGTAGGTTATGCTGACAGCATAAAAGCTTTTGTATAAACTAAAAGTTAATCTGGTGTTATTGATAGGGACAGACAACCTTGCTCATACATATCAGTAGTTTCTATGAATACCACTGTCATAAAAAAAAACTGACATTAAAACAATATTCTAAATTATTACAAAATGCATATATTATATTCAGTATACTCTGCTTAAAAAGAAAGTTAGAAATACATTGTACAAATAATTTTAACTAGAGTATAGAAAACAACTTCTAACACTTAAAGAACTAAAATTCCAGTTTGTTGGAAAACTTGGATTTCTAGAACGACTTCTCTACAGATTTGGAATAGGTGAACAAATTTTACTGCTATGCTAAATAAATAATTTGTGACTTGCTATTTATCTGATTCTAATTTCCAGGTTTTATTTTACATAAAACTAGTGACTTTTTCATGAATACTCATTCTTTATAAGTTATTATTTTAGCAATTATTATCTCACAGTTTAACAAAATAGATGTAAGATTGTTTAAATACCACTTGAAGCCTAAGCTACCACTACCCTGACACACACAGATTTGGGGCCCTAGTTCACATCACCTAGGTAACATTAAAAAAAAAAGAAAGCCCCCCGGTTATAGGCATCTAGAAGGTGCATGAGCAAATGTCATAAATAAGGTCCTAAGAAAAGGCATTATTTAAGAACAAACATGAGGGAAAGAAAATACCATGAATGAGAGCAAGCAAACAAATGAGAGAAACAGATCTGTGAAAAGTCCAGATATTGGAAATGACCATACATAAAATATAAAATAACTAATAACTAATGTTTAAATCAATAAATAAGACTGAAAATACCTGAAAGGGACAAGGACTATAAAAAATTACTTGTAAGATTTGAAAGAGAACTAAAAAGAACTTCTAAAATTATAAAACAGAACAATTGAAATTTAAAATAAAATAGTTGAAATTAGTGAACTAAAGATATATCTGAAGAAATGACCCACAATGAAGAAAAATATTTAAAAAACAAGATTAATAAACATGTAAAAAGAGAGAAAATCTATCTATGAAAAATAGAGATCCAAAAAAGGGAAAGAAAGGCACTGAAATCATGTTCTTTGAAAACAAATAGAAATCAGTAACAAAAAGATGACTAGCGGTAACAAATGGTATCTTTCACAGCGATCTATACCCCATCCCACATACTCTTTTACAATGTAATGTTAACATTTTTCCTATGTTCTCTCCCCTTGAATTTGGGTTTTTTGTAACTGTCTTGACCAAAAGAATGCAGCCAAGTAAGGCTGAGTGACTTCTGAGGCTAGATCATAAATAGCAACAAGGCTTCTACCTGGTGCTTTCTCCTTCAGGAATTCCATTGGTCACACTATAACAACTCTTAAAAAGGTCCATGGAAAAATCCACATAAAAAGAACTGAAGCAGAACTGCCAAACTAAACTGCTTCTGAGTTCCTGACTCACAAAAAGTGTAAGTGATAACAAACCACTAAGTTTTGGATTTAGCTGGTTATGCTGTAATAGATAACTAACATACTAGGAAATCCTCACCTACTTGTAAATTTTTAAATATAGTCCTAAACAATCCACATGACAAATTAGTAAATAGAAAGTATTTAGAATTAAACTATAACAAAAGTACTACATTTCAAAACTTGTGAGATGCAGCTAAAGCAATACTTTATGGGGAAATTTATAACCCTAAATAGGTGTAATGGAAAAAACAAAAATTGTAAATGTCTCTTCAAAAAGCTAGAAAAAGAATAGCAAAATAAACCTAGGACAAGCAAACAGAGATAACAGAAGTGAGAAATATAAAGAAAATATACAATAGAAGGGGCCACCAAAACCAGAAATTGAATCTTTGAAAAAACTGTAAATTGGCAAACTGCTGGCAAGAATAAGGAAAAGAGAAAGGGGTCAGGAATAAGAAGGATGGCAAAAATTATCAATCCTGCAAATATTACAACAGTATGAGAATTTTCTTAATTCAGATGAAATTGAAAAAATTCCAAAAAAAAAGTTAAAACTTACTGAAGAAGACACAGAAAACCTGAATGGTCCCATAAAAAAAACTTAATAACTTTCTTTCCACAAAGAAAGCTCCAAAGCCACATTGCTTTACCATCAAGTTCACCCAAATACTCAAGGAATAAATAATACAATCTCAAATAAATTCTTCCCAATTCTTTTTATGAGTCTGGTGTTACTGTGGAACCAAAAAATCTAGTAAAAACCAGGCGAGAAAGAAAAATCATAGACCAGTATTACTCCTGGAACTTGTATGCAGAAATCCCAAACTAATATGAGCAAGCAAAATCCACCAATATAAGTATAAAATACTATAAAATCAAGTTGGGTATATCTGAGGAAAGCAAAGATAAATCTGATATTAATACCAGAAGGCCAATTAATAATAAGCAACCATAGTTTAAGAATTCCATAAAAATTCAATATTCATGTCTCAAAGGAGTCTTAACAAACTAGGAATAGAAGGAAACTTCCTTAATTTGACAAAAAGTATCTACACAAAAACCTACAGTGTATTTAATGGGAAAAGGTTAAACATATTTCCTTTGAGATCAAAAGTAAGACAAGGATGGCCCCTATCTACTTCTATCAACATTATACTGGAGATCCTAGGCAGCAGAGGAAAGCAAGAAAAAATAATAAAAAGAGTAAGAATGAGAAACAAGAAACTAAAGTGTTATTTGCATATGACATAACTGTGTATATAGAAAATCTAGAAGAATCTACAGATTTCTTAATGATTCTATAACAGACACACAAGTTATTAGCTTTATATTTCTATGAAGCAACAACAATTAGAAAACAATCTTTCGAAGATACTACCACTTAAAATTGCAGTAGAAAATATGAAATGCTCAGGAATAAATCTAACAAATAATATATAAAATCTCTACTGAATAAATAAGGCTTTATTATGAATTATTACAGAAAGGGAAAGATATCCATGTTCACAGGCCAGAAGACTTAATGTTGGAAAAATGTCAATTCTCCCCAAATTAATATATAAAGTCAATTCAATCTCAATAAAAACCCCAATGCTGTTTTATGTTGGATAATTTGTTGGGGGTTTTTGTTATGGAATCTGACAGTGATTCTAAAACATATATGAAAGTGCAATGGGCCAAGAACAGCCAAGACTCTGCTGAAGAACATCAGCCAAATGGGAAGACTTGCCTTACCGGAAATAAGAACTTATAAAGCTGTATGTAAGTAGTTACGACAGTGTGTTACTAGTACAAGAATAGACAAATAAACCAGTAACAGAGAAGCAATTCCAGAAACAGAACTACACAAAAAAAGACACTTAATAAATGTCACATGTGGCATGAAGATCAGTAGAGAAAGGATGAACTTTTCAAAATCAATGCTAGGACTACTGAGTAGCCATCTGGAGTGAGGGAGAATAAAACTGGACTTCACACTATCCACAAAATCTATTCCAGGTAAAGACCAAATCTGTGAAAAGTTAAAACTTAAAAGTTCTTACAAGATAATAAAGAACATCTTCTTTACCTCAGCTTAGGAAAGGGTTTCTTTAAGAGGATTCAAAAAGTAATAGCCTAGGTTGATAAATTCAACTATATTAAAACAGAAATTCTGTTGATTAATAGGCAGCAGAGAGTGAAATAAGCCAAAAACTGAAGATACTTGTAACAGGTATAACTGAAGGACCACTATCCAAAACACACACAGACTTTCTAAAATAAAAATCAGAGAAAACCACAGACACCTAATAGAAATAATTGGGCAAAGAACTTGAACAGGCACATCATATGAAGAAAACTAAATTTAGACTACGAAAAGACGCTAAACATTTATAGTAATCATAGAAATGCAAATTAAAATTATGAGATACCATCACACCCCTCAGATTGGCAAAATTTAGAGTCTGACAGTACCAGTATTGAGAATGTAGAGCAATGGGAACTCTCATACATTCCACTGATAGGAATATAAATTGAAATAATAATTCTGAAAAACATTTTGCCATTATCAAAGTTGACTATGTGCATACCTCGTGACCCAATTCCATTCCTAGGAATTCTAGAGAAATATCTGTGTAACAGCAAACATGAAAGAGGTACAAGAGCACTCATCACCAGATTGTCTGTTTAACAGCAAGAAATTAAAATCAACTCAAATGTCCATCAAAACTAGAATGAACAAATTGTAGTATAATCATACAACACTTTACCACAATGAAATCTAATGAACTATGGCTCACATAATACTTTGCTACAATGAAATTTAATGAACTATGGCTAACTACAAAAACCTGAAACTAATGTCACAAATGCTGAACAAAATTTTTTAAATCACATAAAATATGCATATGAAGTTCAAAAACAAGGAAAACTAAACTATATTGTTTAAAGATATATACCCTTGGATTTTAAATTATGAAGCAAAGCAAGAAAAATGACAGTCTCAAAGTTTAGAATGGCACCTCCACAGAAGGAGACACATTGACAAGGATAAGGGGAGGATGAGGTAAAGGGGAAGCAATTTGGGGTTTCTTGGCCTGGGTGATGACAACACAAATACTAACTTCATAATTTCCTTTAAAATACACATTTTATTCACTCTCCTGTATATGTGAATAAAAAGAAAAAGTAACAACTACTTATGATTGCTATAGTAATTTAATATAATAAAACAGTCTATGTACATCTGGTACCTAGTGTGAATTCAAAAAAAAAAAAGCTAAAATAATCATTTAATTTTTTGTATCCTCCAAAGTGCCCATTACAAGGTGCTTGTGGTAGATGCTCAAATATTTTGACCAATAAATGAAAAAATTCCTTTCAATAACTGGAGTAAAAGACAATTTACATTTGAGTAGTTAAGTTCACTAACTTCCAATTTCTATTTCACAAGCCTCAGAGTTTGAATTCCTTGTATCTTAACAGGTACCCTTCCCTTTTCCTTTAGTATTCCTGATCTCTTAATCTTTACATTCATAGTATACCTCTTGTCTTCCTTACTAGACTGCAAATAGCTTTCCATTGAAGGTTTGAAATCCTATAATATGAGAGCTTTAAAGCAGAAAAGAGGAAGAAAGGCTGAAGTTCAGGAGAAGGCAAGTTGTAAGAAAAAACAGTGAGAACATCAACTTGAGTTGCCCTTACAGAAAAACACCCAGGACATCAGGTTTTTAGCTCCAATGCTCTCAGAAGCCAAGATGCAAGGAGAGAAAGCAGGTAAATCATTTATTATCCCTTATGACCCAATCACCATAAAACTACTAAGACAGATTAACATTCATTGATATCAATCACCTCTGATATTTAGAGGCAAGAAAGAATACCTATGTTCCGAAACATATCTACTTCTCCTGAATTTCTCTTAACAAAAAAGCACAACAGCAAAGCCCCCTCAGACTATATAACTCTCAGAACAACTCAAACTTCTCAATTACTTGGGGAGGAAACTTTTTTTAAGTTAATTTCTTCAATATGTATGATTTATTCATAGACAAAAGATTAAACACAAATATTCATCTGATCCAGACTCATAAATAAAATTATAGTATAATCAACACCACAGAATATTATGCCTTCATAAAAAAGAATGAGAAAGATCTGTATGTACCAACATGGTATTCTCTCCAGTATATACTGTTAAGTGAAAAAAAAAGAAAGTACAGAACAATAATATTAATTGTTATCTTTGGTGTATGAAAGGAAAATACACACATATATATCTTATTCTTTCTTTTATATATATATATATATTCTTTTATAAAAATACATATTCTTTCTTGTATATATATATATATATATCTTATTCTTTCTTTCTTATATATATATATTCTTTCTTTCGGAAAGAAAAGAAAATACTGAAATGATTGGTAATAAACTTACAAAAATGATTACCTACAGGGGAACAATCAGGAAACAGTACAAAGGGTGGGTATGAAAATGAGATCTCTACATACACCTTTTCATTTGCTTTCTCCTTTTGAACTTTGTGCTTCCCATATTCAAAGGTAGTATTAAACCAAAATACAAATTCAAAAATGAAAAACAAATGGACCTAACTACATATCAAATTGGTAACAATCACACATAGAAAATAATATTTCAAATGACTATGAATATAGTACTAACAATAAGTACATCCTTAGTTGAATATTTTCTAAAGACAAAATGAAATGCAAAAAAATCTTAAACTTCACTGAGTAGTTTTATTTATTTTGAAACTATGTCAGGTATACTTAGAAAAAAAATCAATGTTAATTAAAACTAGTATTTTCAAAGTAAAAAAGATTAAGAATAAAGTAATTTTTAAAAATTAAGAAAAATAACCTGCAATGTTAATTTAAGAAACAATTATGGACATAGAATGCAGCCTGATATTCAAATCACTGAATAAAGCCAATTCAAATCTCAAATAAATAAAATAAACAGGTTGTAAGGAAGTAAAACTGAAAGAACAAAACAACAGAAGATTCAAGATGGCGGCGTGAGACACGAGACACAGAACTCCTCCCAAAACCACAAATAGCACGAAAATATAGTTAATTACTAAAACTAACCCTAAAACAGCGACAAGAAAGAAGGCTGAACCAGACTGCATACAGAGCTCACAAACAGAGCAGACCTCATAAAACAGGGTAAGGTATGAAAGCCTTAATCTGGTGGGACCCAAGCCCTTCCCCCACCCAAGCTCGCGGTGGGAGGAAGAGAAACAGAGCCGGGAGGGGGTGGAAATGGAAGCCTGGGCCTGCTGAACACCTAGCCCTGGAGATCTGCTTTGCCAGCAGAAACCTATATTGTGTGGTGCTCTGAGATTGGGGAGCTGGGACAGACGGGGTGCTTGAGAGACTGAGATTCCAGCCGTTTGTGGAGGATGGGATCCAGACCCAGCAGCTCTGTGTCAGAGGAAAGGCAGGAGGTCTGAGAGGCTTCCTAGCAGCGAGAGGGCTGCTGAAGTGGGTTTGCATGGAGCTTGCTGCACCGGAGAAGGGATAGGTGGACAAGGTTGTCTGGCTGCACTCTGCCCAGCAGGTGGGAACTTTGAGGAGCGTCAGGCGCTCCATCCCCCTGGGTGGCTGCGAGCTCCAAGGCCCCCAACTGTGATATGCACCCTGTTGCACCCCCTTCCTAGGCTGCTGGCACTGGTTCGCAAACCGGCAGTCACTGCACTGGCATCAGGGCAGTGAGACAGAGGCCCTGCCTACAACAGCTAGAGATGCAAAGTACAGAGGCTTACACCTGTGTGCTTGGCCCACTGGCTCTGACACTGGAGACAGGCACCACAGATGGAAATCAGGAAACACATCTTTTCTCCCCCACCATCTCCGCTCCCCTATGACCCCAAACTCACTCTAGGGACTCAGAAATCCAGAGACTGCATCTTCTAGGCACTAGAGAGTACCACACAGAAATATGAATCATCAAAAGAACATGGTTCAGACCAAAATCTCAGAAACCCCAGAAAAACGGCCAAATGAAACTGAACTTACCAATCTTCCTGAAAGAGAGTTCACAATAAAAATCATGAACATGCTTATGGATGTACAGAAAAATATTCAAGAACTCAGGAAAGAATTTAAGATAGAGATTCAATCATTAAGAAATTCCATATCTGAAATGAAACATACAATGGAGGCATTTAAAAACAGATTCCATGTAGTAGAAGAGACGCTAAATGGAACAGAAATTAGAGAAGAGGAATACAAAGAAGCTGAGGCACAGAGAGAAAAAAGAATCTCTAAGAATAAAAGAATATTGAGAGAACTATGTGACCAATCCAAACAGAACAATATTCGCATTATAGGGATACCAGAAGAAGAGAGAGAAAAAGGGATAGAAAGTGTCATTGAGGAGGTAATCACTGAACATTTCCCCAATCTGGGGAAGGAGATAGTCTCTCAACCATTGAGGTGCACCGATCACCCAATACAACGACGAACTCAAGGAAGACAACATCAACACATATAATAATTAAAATGGCAAAGATCAAGGATAAAGAGAGACTTTTAAAAGCAGCTACAGAGATAAAAAAAAGATCACATACAAAGGAAAACCCATCAGGCTATCATCAGACTTCTCAACAGAAACCTTACAGGCCAGAAGGGAGTAGCATGATATATCTAATGCAGTGAAGCAGAAGAGCCTTGAACCAAGAATACTCTACCCAGCACGGTTATCATTTAAATTTGAAAGAGGGATTAAACAATTTTCAGATAAGCAAAAGCTGAGAGAATTTACCTCCCACAAACCACCTCTACAGTGCATTTTGGAGGGACTCCTATAGAAGGAAGTATTCCTAAGGCGAAAGAGATGTCACCCAAGGGATAGACAAAGAGTACAGAATATGGTTCATAACATACAAAGAATGGAAGAGGAAGAAAAAGGAGAGAAAAAAAGAACATTTAGGTTGTGTTTGTAACACCACACGAACTGAGTTAAATTTGACTGTTAGATAGTAAGGGAATTACCCTTGAACGTTTGGTAACCACGAATCTAAAGCCTGCAATGGCAATAAGTACATACCTATAGATAATCACCCAAAATGTAAATGCTCTGAGTGCAACAATCAAAAGAAACATAGAGTCACTGAATGAATAAAACAACATGACCCATCTATATGCTGCCTACAAGAGACTCACTTCAAACCCAAAGACACACACAGACTAAAAGTAAAGGGATGGAAAAAGATATTTCATGCAACTAATAGGGAGAAAAAAGCAGGAGTTGCAGTACTTATATCAGACAAAATAGACTTCAAAACAAAGAAAGGAACAAGAGACAAAGAAGGATATTACATAATGACAAAAGAGTCAGTTCAACAAGAGGATATGACGATTATAAATATCTATGCACCCAACACAGGATCACTTGTATATGTAAAACAAATACTAACAGAATTAAAGGGGGAAATACGATGCAATGCATTCATTTTAGGAGACTTCAACACATCACTCACTCCAAAGGACAGATCAACCAGACAAAAACTAAGTAAGGACACAGAGGCACTGAACAACGTATTAGAACAGATGGACATAACAGTATCTACAGAACATTCCATCGAAAAGCAACAGGATACACATTCTTCTCAAGTGCACATGGAACACTTTCAAAAATAGATCATATACTAGGCCACAAAAAGAAAGAACCTCAGTAAATTCAAAGATTGAAACTGTACCAAACAGCTTCTCAGATCACAAAGCTATGAAACTAGAAATAAATTACACAAAGAAAATGAAAAAGCCCACAAACACATGGAGGCTTAATAACATGCTCCTAAATAACCAATGGATCAATGACCAAATAAAAACGAGATCAAGCAATATATGGGGACAAATGACAACAATAATTCAACACCACAAAATCTGTGCGAAGAGGGAAATATATTGCAATACAGGCCTACCTGAATCCCAAATGAACAGTCTAAACTTACAATTAACGAAACTAGAAAAGGAAGAACAAATGAGGCCCAAAGTAAGTAGAAGGAAGGACATAATAAAAATTAAAGCAGAAATAAATAAAATCAAGAAGAATAAAACAACAGAAAGAATCAATGAAAGCAAGAGCTGATTCTTCAAGAAAATAAACAAAACAGATAAACCCCCACGACAAACTTTTCAAGAAAAAAGAGAGTCTACACACGGAAACAGAATCAGAAATGAGAAAGGAAAAATCACTATGGACACCACAGAAATACAAAGAATTATGAGAGCCTACTATGAAAAATTATATAGTAACAAACTGGATAACCTAGAAGAAATGGACAACTTTCTAGGAAAATAAAACATTCCATGGCTGACCCAGAAAGAAACAAAATCTCAATAGACCAATTACCAGCCAAGAAATTAAATTGCTAAACAAAAAACTACGTAAGAACAAAACATCTGAACCAGATGGTTTCAGTGCTGAATTTTATCAAACATTTAGTGAAGACCTAATACCCATCCTCCTAAAAGTTTTCTAAAAAGTAGGAGAGGACAGAATACTCCCAACCTCATTCTACAAGGCCAACATCACTCTAATACCAAAACCAGGGAAAGACACCACAAAAAAAAGAAAATTACAGAGCAATATCCCTGGTGAACATAGATGCAAAAATACTCAAGAAAATATTAGCAAACCAAATTCAAAAATACATCAAAAAGATCATCCATCATGATCAAGTGGGATTCATCTCAGGGACGCAAGGATGGTAAAACATTTGAAAATCCATCAACAGCATCCACTACATCAACAAAAAGGAGGACAAAAACCCCATGATCATCTCCATAGATGGTGAAAAACCATTCGACAAAATTCAACATCCATTCATGATAAAAACTCCCAAGAAAATAAGGATAGAGGGCAAGTACCTCAACATAATAAAGGCCATATATGACAAACCCACAGCCAACATTATACTTAACAGCGAGAAGCTGAAAGCTTTTCCTTTAAGATCAGGAACAAAACAAGGATACCCACTCTCCCCACTTCTATTCAACATAGTACTGGAGGTCCTAGCCACAGCAATCAGACAACACAAAGAAATAAAAGGCATCCAGATTGGCAAGGAAGAAGTTAAACTGTCCCTGTTTGCAGATGACATGATATTGTACATAAAAAACCCTAAAGACTCCACTCCAAAATTACTAGATCTAATATCTGAATTCAGCAAAGCTTCAGGATACAAAATTAACAGGCAGAAATCTGTGGCATTCCTATACCCTAACAATGAACTAGCAGAGAGAGAAATCAGGAAAACAACTCCATTCAAAGTTGCATAAAAGAATAAAATACCTAGGAACAAACCTAAGCAAAGAAGTGAAAGACCTATGCCCTGAAAACTACAAGACACTCATGAGAGAAATTAAAGACGATACCAAGAAATGGAAACACATCCCGTGCTCATGGGCATGAAGAATTAATATTTTCAAAATGGCCATCCTGCCTAAAGCAATCTACAGATTCAATGCAATCTCTATCAAAATACCAACAGCATTCTTCAACGAACTAGAGAAAATCGTTCTAAAATTCATATGGAACCACAAAAGTTCCCGAATAGCCAAAGCAATCCTGAGAAGGAAGAATAAAGCTGGGGAAATTATGCTCCCCAACTTCAAGCTCTACTACAAAGCCACAGTAATCAAGACAATTTGGTTCTGGCACAAGAACAGACCCATAGACCAGTGGAACACAATAGAGAGTCCAGATATAAACTCAAGCATATATGGTCAATTAATATATGGTAAAGGAGCCATGGATATACAATGGGGAACTGACAGCCTCTTCAACAGCTGGTGTTGGCAAAACTGGACAGCTACATGTAAGAGAATGAAACTGGATTATTGTCTAACCCCATACACAAAAGTAAAACTCAAAATGGCTCAAAGACCTCAATTTAAGCCATGAAACCATATAACTCTTAGGAAAAAATACAGGCAAAAATCTCTTGGACATAAACATGAGCAACTTCTTCATGAACATATCTCTCCGGGCAAGGGAGACAAAAGCAAAAATGAACAATTGGCACTATATCAAATTAAAAAGCTTCTGTACAGCAAATGACACCAATATTAGAATAAAAAGAAATCCTACAGTATGGGAGAATATATTCATACATGATATATCCAATAAGGGGCTGACATCCAAATTATATAAAGAGCTCATGCACCTCAACAAACAAAAAACAAATAATCCAATTAAAAAATGGGCAGAGGAGCTGAACAGACACTTCTCCAAAGAAGAAATTCAGATGGCCAACAGGCACATGAAAAGATGCTCCACAACGTTAATCATCAGAGAAATGCAAATTAAAGCCACAATGAAATATCACCTCACACCAGTTAGGATGGCCAACATCTAAAAGACAAACAACAAATGTTGGCGAGGATGTGGAGAAAGGGCAACCCTCCTGCAGTGCTGGTGGGAATGTAAATTAGTTCAACCATTGTGGAAAGCAGTATGGAGGTTCCTCAGAAAACTCAAAACAGAAATACCATTTGACCCAGGAATTCCACTCCTAGGAATTTACCCCAAAAATGCAGGAGCCCAGTTTCAAAAAGACATATGCACCCCTATGTTTATCACAGCACTATTTACAATAACCAAGAAATGGAAGCAACCTAGGTGTCCATCAGTAGATGAATGGATAAAGAAGATGTGGTACATATACACAATGGAATATTATTCAGCCATAAGAAGAAAACAAATCCTACCATTTGCAACAACATGGATGGAGCTAGAGGGTATTATGCTCAGTGAAATAAGCCAAGTGGAGAAAGACAAGTATCAAATGATTTCACTCATCTGTGGAATATAAGAACAAAAAAAAAAAAACCGAAGGAACAAAACAGCAGACTCACAGAACTCAAGAAAGGACTAACAGTTACCAAAGGGAAAGGGACTGGGGAGGTTGGGTAGGAAGGGAGGGGTAAGGGGGAAAAACGGGCATTACGATTAGCACACACAATGTAGCAGGGGGGGAACACGGGAAAGGCAGGATATAGAGAAGACAAGTAATGATTCTATAGCATCTTACTAGGCTGATGGACAGTAACTATAATAGGGTATGTGGTGGGGACTTGATAATAGGGGGAGTCTAGTAACCATAATGTTGTTCAAGTAATTGTACATTAATGATACCAAAAAAAAAAAAAAAACCAGAAGCACTCACAGATGCAAAGAAGGGGACTAGCGGCTAACCAATGGGGAGGGGTGGGGGAGGGCAGGTGGAGAGGGAGGGAGAAGGGGATTGTGGGGTATCATGATTAGTGCACACGGTGTTGGGGGGGTCACAGGGAAGACACTAGCACAGAGAAGGCAAGTACTGACTCTGTATCATCTTATTACACTGATGGACAGTGACTGCAAAGGGATATGGGGGGGACTTGATAATATGGGTGAATGTAGTAACATTGTTTCACATGTGAAACCTTCATAAAAGAGTGTATATCAATAATACCTTAATAAAATATTCTATGGGAAAAAAATAAACAAGCTGTTTATTCAAAAAAAAAAAAGAATTATGACCTCATACTTTTTTCCCCCCTCCTAACAAGGCCTAGGGATAATGACAGCCCCATAATACTCACCATACAGATACTGGATTCTAAATATCACCCTTCAGTATAAGGAAACTCCTTGGAGAAACTGGTAATTCCAGTCTAATGCAGGGGAAGTCCATGGTGAATCAAGATCTTGTACCCAAAAAAGTAAGGAATAACCCAAAGACTAATAAGGCATTCATTCAAAAAGAACTCAGAAGTCTGCTTGGCAGGGTTATTTATTTATTTATTTTCATACAAAAAAATAGAAATCTAAGAGACCATAAAAAAAATTTTTTTCTTCAGTATTGCAGATGACTGACTATTAGACCAAATCCTCATTCTGAAAATTAGACGAAAAAGAATTAAGCACTTATTTACTCTCTCCTCTTAAGAGGAACTGTAGTTCACTCCCAGTTGATGAAAATTACAAAGCTCTTATTAACTAACTGAATATGATAGCTAATAAATGTAAAAGAATTACAGAATTACGAATATCACCATTTTTCAACCTTCAGTTAAAAAACTGATTTGTCTAAAATCAACGAAGGATTCTAAAATTATTAAGTAAATACTGAAAAATGGAGTATTTGTATGGTACCAAAGTATCACCCCCACATATTATTATACTTGATGATCACAAGAGGAAAAAACGTACTTTTCCAATGGAGAGACACAGCACACATCACCTTAAACCCATAAAACTTAGACTAGTACTAATATTATCTACCTCCCACAGTATGCAACATGAAATATAACATCACCTAACATGCATACAATCAAAACTTTAAAATATAACTAACCTACAGAATATACAGAAAACAAGTTAAACAAAGGAAGTAATCTAATTCTAGAAAACAAGCCATTCTACAAGATGATATGTTCTTGTCAAAGAAATTTCAGTATCATAAGAAAAGAGAATGTAGTAAAGAACTTTTCTAGATTAATAGAGACTAAAAAAATAATCAAATACAAAGCAAAAGTCTTGACTGAATTCTGGCTTAACATCATTTTATGGTACAACTGGGAAAATTTTAACACAGACTGAATATTTAATGTTATTAGGAAATTACTGTTATTTTTCTTAGGTGTTGGTAATGGCACTGTGGTGATGTGGAAAAATTAGGAGATATATGCTGACATATTTTGACGTAAATATAATATTCACAACTTTCAAAAATCAGTAAAAGTATATACACACACATACACATAGAGAACAATAAAGCAAATATGGATGGCATATTGGTAACTTAAATGTAGGTGGCAGATATATAAATGTTGTTTGTACTATTCTTTCAACTTTTGAATAGTTTCTAAGTTTTTTATTATAAAAAAAGTAGGGGGGAGTCAGGAAGAGAACTAAAAGAAGGTAGAGCTGCAAAAGGAAAAATATCTAATAATCACTTATAAACATATATCCACAGACACCCAAAACACTTTTCATTAAAAGAGAGATTACATCACATCCCTGACATTAAAAAGATTACTCAGCCTACTATTATCTGATCAATTTAAGTAAACAGATTTCAAACAAATACTTACACTCTACAAACAGCAATAGTACTACAATCTGTCAATGATTTAAGAAATGTTTGTCATTAGCAAGCAGAACATTTTGTTATGATACCTCACAATGAATAAAAGTACCTTCTAACATCCACTAACCTTGTATATTGATATCAAAAAAAGCATTTCTTTGAAAGTTTTTGAATGGAAAAATATGGTCACACTTGAAAAACAGCACACTACCCTTTCTAAGATTTATTTCTGTTAACAACCATCAATTTTGATTGGCCATTTACTCTCAATGCCACGCAATGAAATTCTTTTGAATTCTTGATCTCATATTTCAACATAATAAGAAATCGACGTTCAAGGAGGAAAAGGAAGACTTATTGAGTGTCTACTATGGGCTTGGTGCTTTATATAACTTAACTCTTGTGCAATAAATATTCCCATTTGAAAGATGGAATATTTGCCAGCATCTTGCCTCCTGGCTGCTATCAAAAAACTTGAGCTCCTGTTGCTAACTTCTTCCTTTTTTCCCTAGAATTTGCTGGTTTAAATTCAATTCAAAACCTCAATCTAAAAACTTGTCCTACTTCTTGAAGCTCAGAAATGTTAACTGACTTGACCATAAATGGCAGTTCATTAAGTGAAGATGGAAATTGAATAGAGCAGAGTCTGTTGGAAATCCAGGTTTGAAAGTCCATATTCTTTCCACTTAATTGGCCTTAATGAATTTTATATTTACAAACAGAAACGGTCATCTAAGGAAAAAGTACATTTAGAAGAATACCTTCATATTCAGGGCCACACAATTTTAAAAGCTTGTGAAAAATCAAAACTGAGAAAAGTGCACTCTAAAATTACAGCTATTTGAAAAAATTCTTAGCAAGCCAGCTGTCTATGACATTGACAACTAATCCTTTCCCCACTGTACATGTAAAATTACACTCCAGTTACCTGCTGGATGACCCCACTGCCAAAATATGCTAGCAACATAATTCACATTGAAACCCAAAGGCCAAACACCATTTGGAAAGTGCTTTACATGTTTACTAATCCCACCTCACACATGTTAACCTATGTTTGTTCTTTCTATAGGATCAAAACTCCAATACCTATGTGTCTTACATGTTTAAAGATAAAAATACGTAGAGAAATCTATATGTTAGAGTTTTTCCACTTAAAATTAAATACTTCTTCAACTGGATTAGTGCCTACAAGAGGGCACAAGGTGGCTTATGGAGTTGTAGTGGTATTTTATAGCTTGATATGAGTGTTGGTGACACCGGTGTTTGCTTGGTGAAAATTCATTCACTGAACTATGCATTTATGATTTGTGTACTTTTTGTATACTTTATAACTTATAAAAAGCTTCCATATATTTTTCAAATCCTCAATCTAAAAACCTGTCCTACTATACAGCACTGATGCCAAAGAAGTCAAAGCCCAGTGAAGAAAAGAGACAAGTAATTATGAGTCTCATCAGAGAACTATGACAGCAGCCAGCACCATGCATCACAGGAGAACACAGGAGCGGCACCTGACTTAACCTGGAAGAGGCAAAGGAAAACTTCCTTAAGATGCACCTAAACTGAGTCCTGAAGGTCAGATAGGAGTTAATCAAGCAAAGAAAAGGAGAAGGGGATGAAGAGAAAGGGAACAGACTGCAAAGTCAAAAAAAAAAGCACTTTATTTGAGAGAAAGCCCAAGTCCAATAGGAGCAGATCAAAGACTTTAAGGAAGAGAGCAAGGGAAGAAAGCCTAGAGAAGAGTCAGATCCTGAAGGATCTCATACACATGCCACACTACAGGGTAAGCATTATCCTGAAAACAATGAGAAAGCACTGAAGATCTTTCAACAGAAGGGACATAAGTTTTGTATTTGTACTATAAATGTCAATTATGGTGCCTGCTGTGCTTGCAACCCCACTATCTGAGAAATTAGCCTGCACACTGTCTGTTTTCCACCGTGACGACCCTGTCCCACACCCACATGCACAAATACACACACAGCTAGAACTAAATGTCCATGGTGGTCACATGACCCAAGTACACAGGCTTGATAGCAGCCCATGAAAAAAAGAGCTGAGCCAAAGAGATTGTTTCTTGGGAATTCAAACCAGCAAATCCTAGGGAAAAAAGGAAGAAATTAGCAACAAGAGCTCAAGTTTTTTGATTGCAGCCAGGAGGCAAGATGCTGGATGGGAGTGACTCAGTAGTTATAAACAGGCAGAAATTAGGAATAAACGGAAGCCAGAAGCTGGGCTGGGGGGGTGGGGGGGACTGGTAGGGAATGGGCAGTGATTGGAATACAGAGGAAAAAATAAGCCAAAAGGAAATACAGTAGCTTAAACAAATTTTATTAAGCTCCTGTTCTTGAGACCAAGTTGTTTAACTCTCCCTGGGTTCCCTTGTGCATGTTCCCTTTCAATAAGCATTCCCCTACTTAGAATAACTTGAGTTTCTTCCTTGCAATTGAAAGAGCCTCACTAAAAGAGCATCTTAGAACATTTACTCTGGCAGCAATACAGAGAATGAACTGGAGGGTATGGCAAACCAAGAGGCAGAGAGAGAAGGCAAGAGGACTACTCAGAAAGCATTACAAAGCCCAACACACATCTGGGGTTAATATAGAGACAACAAAAATATTAAGAAGAAATTATCTGAAATATCATGAAGGAGAATATGCAGGAGTTAGTGATGTTGGTAACAAGACAGAGTGGAGTGAAAAGTGATTTTCAGGCTTCTGAAGGCTTCATGAGGAAAGAGTGATGTCATTTAACAAGACAGGAAATCCAAAGAAAAAAGTTTGTTGCAGGTTTGTTTCCCTCTACCCCACCTTTTTGGAGGGAAGAGGGAGACAGAAAAGAGTTTCATTTTGAACATGTTTGAAATGCTTGTGAAATGTGAATCCAAACAGAGATGTCCACTAGAGTGATTTGCAGGGGTTTAGAATAGTCAAGAGATACATACAGTAGCTCTAGACTTAGGAATAAATAAGTCAATGTTATGGTTTAAAAACATGACCAAAAATTCTTTGATTAGTGTTTATTTTAAACTCATATAACTAAAAATTATGCAGA
This sequence comes from Manis javanica, assembly GCF_040802235.1. Taxonomy (NCBI): domain Eukaryota; kingdom Metazoa; phylum Chordata; class Mammalia; order Pholidota; family Manidae; genus Manis; species Manis javanica. Next base: position 120,192,394 of record NC_133163.1, read on the forward strand.
CTAAAAATTTTAATATTCTTGGCAAACCACATTTCCAAACTGCCTGTACTTCTCTGCAAACACTAAAGACTGAACAAAATTCTACAATAGTATAATCCAAATGATGAGGAAAGATGGGTTTTATATTACTATTTCTACTGAGTTTTTACTTTTTAAAAAAACCTAAATTTACTCTATTTCCCTCATGAAATATACACTACAATGTTAACTAAGGGAAAAACTTTAAAAAGTCATGTTAGACAGTGATCCTCATTATTGATGTTTAAACTATATAACAAGACTTTTTAAAGAACTTAATCACATAATGTACTAGCTGAAACATTCACCTGTACTGCAAATGTTGGATTTTTGTCCTACAATTTTTTCTCCTTTCATCTATGCCCTTTGCCCCCAAAATCTCTTACTACCAACTCAGAACTTGATAATGAGCTTAAGCCACAAATCCAGCTGCCTACTGGCTATCTCCATCTGACAGAAATACAACCACCCAAACTCAACATGTTACAAATTGAATTCCTTTCTTGACAAAAATAAAAATAAAAATCCCACTCCTCCCTCATCTGGATCCACACCTCAGTGAAAGGGCATAAAGTAGAAACCTGTTACCTTATCCTTGATGAAGCCACTCCCTAATGCCAAATCCAATGACATCACCAAGTACTATCTACTCCCTGTACTCAAATCCAGACCCGCTGTAATAGTTTGCCTATATTATTGCTCTCTTGATATTCTTGCCTTTATCCTTAGTCCACCCTTTAATCCACGCTCCTCATTGAGTGACATTTAAAAACACAAATTTGATCATTGCAGTCTCTTACTTGACGTCCTTCAGGAACTTATTTAGTAAATATTATAATCACTATCAAAGCTAGTCATTCCATGGAAGCTCACAGGTTCAATGAGAAATTTAGTTATACCCTCTTTTGTAGGTTCACTAGAAAATTTTTTCTAATCCGAAATTACTTAAAACATACATGTATAACAGCTGATACATTTAAAGAAAAGAAGGTAGCACTGTTTGTAAAAGCAAAGACAGAAAATAATCTCAAAACCAGTAACATGGGATACTATCCAGCCAGTGTATTAGGCACTTCCAAATATACGATCTCTAGGATCTATTGTAAGTGGGAGGAATAAAAGCTATATACAGAGTGTACAATATGTAAGCTCTTGTCTGTGGTATGTTTTAAAAATATAAATATATAGGCATGTATACACTACAAATACCACAGGAAAGGCACACACAAGTATGGAAATAGTGGTTGTCTCTAAAAAGGAAAAATGGGTGGCTGGAGGACAAAGGGAGAAGAGAAACTTTTTACTGCATACTCTTTTGAACCTTTTGACTTTTATGTCTAGGTATTACCTATAATTTTAATATGACTTTTCCCTTCCTCAGTTCCACACACACAAAATAAAAATTTCAAAAATATTATTGGGTCTAACATTACATTTCCTTCTTGACAGCTCAGGAGTTCAATTTCAACAAACAGCTTTTCATTCAGTATTTTACTGCTGCTGAGAAGGTTGTTCATAATGACATCAGTGAACATTGCGTTAAGCGAACTTGCTCCTTGGCAAAGCAATACAGTGCAGCACCAGCTAACAATAAGTTATCACTACACTGACACTAAATCTTCAGGGATTATGAAAAGCTACAAATCTCACTTTTGCAGCAAACTCAAAAATAACAAATCCAAAAACAAGTCCACTGGCATCCTTCAAAAACAGTACAAAACATCTGTAAAAATCTACAAGAAGATGAAGGAAATGACACTACACGGAGGCAGTTATATCCATCAGTGAAAAATGAGTTAATCCTTCGAGAGGTGCCTAAAATGTTAGCTCTGAACCACGTCACACGCTCCACAGAAGAGACAGGACGAGGGGCAGGCTGTGTGATCCCGTAAGAGCACCCGCACGCTGACTGGGGCTCCCATACTCCGCCCTCTCCCCCCCTCCCTAGCCACCAGGGTAAACCCCCCAAACATGGGTGTCAGCTGGTCCCCTTAAGCCCCGATGGGGGGAATACACTCGGCTAAGCAAACATCCCCTCAGGATTTCAGGGCAAAGCCCTTTTAACCAAAGCAAAGACCACGACCGGACAAAAAGATAAAAAGGGCTGCCTGAGGATGCAAGGCCCGGGGAGAGGCTGCAGGAGGGGCCCGGGGGCGCGGGGGAGAGGTCGCTGCCTGCTGGGGTGTGAGGAGGGCTAACAGCGGGAAGCGGGGGGCACCCCGCCACACACCGTCCTAAAGCTGAGTTGGGCCGGGGAGGAGCTGGTCGGCGGGGCGCTGGGCGAGCCGGGCTGGGGTGCGGTTCTGCTGGGAAGAGGGGTGGGCAGCGACGGATCCGCCAGGGCGCTGGGGGTCGCAGCGGGTTGGGGGACGGCCGTGCCTGGGTATCCCGGACGCGGGACCGGGTCCGCTCACGGAAGGATGCAACGGAGTCTCGAGGCCCTATCAAGAGTCCGACGAGAGTCCAAGGGAGCTCCTAACGGGGTGCGCGGCGGGACGGGGGTTCGGTGACAGCACCGTGAGGGAGGCTGGAAGGCCGGCATGCTGTCTGGCCAATGGAAGATATGATGGGTGGGGTCTACAGGGGCCCTGGGCCAGTGATCCGGGGTCTGGGAGGATCCGAGGCTGACCCGCTCGCGGGGCGCCTCCGCCGGGACGGGGCGGGGCGGCCCCGCAGGAGCTAAAGAGCGAGCCAGAGACGTGGGCCGGGCCGGGCGGCTGGGCCGCTGGGCGGCTTGGGCGGGTCCTACCTCAGGCTCCGCCGCGGTGGCCACCACAGCCCGCTCCTCTCCGGCGGAAGCCGCCTCCCACCCTCGGCCCCAGGGTCTGGCCGGAGGAGACGGCACAGGCCGAGGGCACGAGGGCTGATGGTCCTCGATGGCTCCGGGAGGGTGGGCCCAGCGGCCTCAGGGTCCCGGAGAGCGGCCGCCGCGCATCCCCCGCCCTGTCAGAGAGACTCCGCCCGCCCTGGGCAGGAACATCCCCCGCCGCACCCCGCCCAAAGAGCACGCGTTGGACCGCTGCCTCCGCCGCTCCCGCCGCCTCCGCCGGTGCCGCGGGTACCTCCGCAGCCGCCTCTCACAGTCCTGGCCGGACTCGCAGCAGCCACGGCAAACTGCCGCCGCGCCCCCGGTCCGCTCCGGCCCGCGCGCCCCCGACCCCGCTCACGCGGCCCCGCCCCGCGCGACTCTGGCTGCAAAGGAGCAGGCGCGCGCGCACTTACCTCCCACGCCCCCAGCCGCCCGCCTGAGCCAGCCCGCCCGCCAAGCCCCGCCCCGCCCCCGCACGTGACGCCGCCGGCAAGTAGAGCATGCGCTTGCGTAGACACGCCCCATTTCGTCCGCGCCAGGCTTCCCCGCCCAAAAATTTTTTCCTCACCTTACGGCAGAGCTGAGCTCTCTGCCTAGGTTCTCCCTCTAACTGGAGAAGAATGTCGCAAGGTTGTGGCAAAAAAAAAAAAAAAACTCCTGGTTTGCGACCGTACACTCGCTTTCCGGCCAATACAACAGTTGCTTGAAGGCTGGTTGAGGTGGTGAGGCCCGAGGCAGGTAAGAAGCCGCCTCCCCACTTCGGTGTGTTAGTCGGTGTGTCCCGGCGGGGGATCGCCTTGCTGCTCACGCAAATCTAGCGTACCCATACCCCCTCCCCAGTTCTGGCGCACGATTCTCAGCGCCGCCTCTCCTAGCCCCCGCCCCTTTCCATGTATACGCCCCCTCCCCTCGCATTTCCCGCCCCCGACCTCCGTTTCCTAGTCTTCCCTTTTTCCATTCATTCCTCAGACTTCGCAGAGAGGTTTCCATGTTTTAGATTCCAGAAAGTCAGAAGCGAATGAAGTAATCTCAGCTTTCTGAAGTGTTGTGTTTTGTGGGAGACGATGAGAATCCACAGAGGTAGTAAAGTTGAAATATAATAGGAAAAAAAAAAAGCGCAGGATATTGAGCATAGAAGAGGGGTCCCGGATCGTGTAGAAGCACTTGAGGAAAACCCTTTCCAAGGTGATGTCTGAATCACTCTTGTATGAAAAGGCTAGTGATCAGTAGCTGGTCAAAGAAATGAGAGGAGATAGAAGCGGAGAGAATGACGGGTACAAAAGCGTGTGAAAGGATTGGCTGGAAGAGTAAAGTTAGAGGAATAAAATACAGCTGGTAGAAACCATACTGGTGTAGACTCCCATTTAAAGACGCATCATTGTAAAGGATGAGAGAGATGAAGGGGGAGAATGTGGGCCGCAAAAATGTTTTCTTCAAAGGTGGGAAATTTAGGCATCAAAGTGTACCGTGGAACCGAGAAGTGGACAACTTGATGGGTGAGGGTGGCCAATTTATAGCATCAAGAGCACTAGTGGAACTCAACCTAGAATGCACAGTAAAATCACTTGGGAAACTACTTAAAAGACAAAACTAATGCTGTTGCTCCACCCAAGACCGATTAATCCAGCTCCGGGGTTAGTACCCAGACATCAGTTTTGTTTTGTTTTTAACTCCTAAGGTGACTAATGCTGAGAGTTGAGACCCAGTAAACTAGAGAAGAGGAAAGAATGGGAAGTGGGGAAGGACAGGAAGTTGGAGTTGTCTCAGTAACATTAAAATGGGAGTTATTTGGTAAAAGAGTTGGGGATGGAATGAGAAGTTGAGCAGAGTGATGCAAGTTTTGTATAACTGCTCTGGGAAAAGGGAGGGGGAGTCACCTCTGCCTTTCCCTACAGCGCAGTTCCATCCCTCGGTGTTAATCAGGTTCACCTCTATTAGGGCTGCTCTCTTTCTTCTCCCTTTCTCTTCCGTCCAGGATTTACCAGCTCAGCATCTGGGCTTAGAGCTCGGGAGCATCCTCATTTCTATTCCCAGAAAAATCAGAACTAAGACAATTTATGAGATTCAAAGACTAACTTTTTTACTCCCTTAGAGACTACACACAGTGTGCTGCCAATTTAGAACCTCTTCTATTATTTATTTTGTCAATCATTTAAGTTAGGAACGCAATATAAAGATTTAAGATACAGCCCTATTAGGACCATATAGCAGTAGGGAAAAACCTTTAAAAGAATTCACTTGGCAGGTAGAGAGGGTCTATGTAAGACAAAGCCCAAATCAATGCATGGCTATCTATTAACTAGTTAATCTAAAAACCTGTCTGCCTCCAGATAAGAATTACTGTTGTCTTGCTATGACTGGAGTTTAATAAGGAGAGTAGGGGTGAGGCAGAGATAAAGATGATAAAGTGGGTGTGAACAGATTAAAAGGAGCCTTAAATTCCATGCTAAAGCTTTCAGATTATATACTGTAAGCAATTAATGGGTATGAATAACAAAGGTAAAAATAAAAAAACCTCTTGCATGCCATGTACTTCTTTGGCAGCTTGCTTATAGACCCTATCTCAGAATATTATTTTTAAATGTATAAAATAAAGTACATAGAAACACAAATGAAACGAATTGTATTGAAAGTTTGAAAAATATTAAAACAAGTTGTACATGTGTGTCTTTATGCATTAAATAACATCTGCAGCAGGTCTAATTATGTAATTTCAAAATCGTGATGAGTATAAATTATGTTTGGAGATATCTGTAGCAACATTAATGTGTTATGAAAATACCATATTTCTACTGGTAATAAAGACATAGTGACTGCTAATACCGCTGTGGATTATTCACTATACTTACTGAAGAAAATGGTGAATTTCAACTACAGGTTATTGAAAATAAAGATGCAATTTTTTTCCCAAGTTCATAGAACCCTTTATTCTAGCCACATCCTGTACTGTGGGTCCTAGTTTATAAAAAGCTCACTGTAATGGTTTTAAGTGAGAGCGTGATGGATCAAATCTGTGTTTCAGAAAGGTAGTAGAGCAGTGTTCATTCCCCATCCTCTCTATTGGACTAGGATTCGGGTACTTGGCTGTTTCTTTCTCTTACACCTTAGGGGTAGCAACCAACAGCCACACACTGTTGACTAAAAATTGGGCCTGCAGGATGACTGAGCTTAGGCTAGGTGTGTCAGAGCAGTACCAGAAAATAAATCATAAAAGATAGGTTGGGGCTATTTTCTAGAAAATAATTGAATGCCAGGCTGTAATTTGTGCTTGATTAGGCAGACAACAGATGTTAAAGTTTTTGGAGCAGAACAATATAACTGGAGTTCGGTTTGAAAAATGATCTAGCAGTAATTTGTAAGTTAGAGCATCAAAAAAGAATATAGGAGTGAAGAGGTTAGACAAATAAATAAATAATTTCTTAAACTAAATTTTATCATAAAGTGATCTCTAAAGAGTCTGCTAGGTTGTTTTCCCATTGTAACTGACCCGTCTAAAGAAACAGATTGAAATAAATTTCAAACCTTTCAACTGGGATGTTACCTATCAGTGTAGAGGTCAGTTAGCATTTTATGTGGTCAAGAAGCTAGCCCACTCTTCTGTATTATAAATGATAATATTAGTACTTTTGATGGGCAGTGGCTTTACCACATATTTAGGTTCCCAGATGTTGCTAAGACCTTCCTTGGTTAAATTTCATCTATACCTGTAAATTTTACATTTCTGACTTCTTAAGGTAAATACTCCTCAATCCCTTAAACCTCTTAGACGAGTAAAATGTATCAGCAAACAAAAAGGAAGTCCTCAAGGCCCAGATAACCCTTCTCTTTGGAAACTGATCAGTACCAGACTGTATAAAATTGACTGCCCAAATCCCAGCTAGTCCCCAAATTGTGTGCTTTTTTTAAACATACTATTCAAAAAATTGGATATGGGGTCCAAATATTACTAATCCAAATTAGTAACATTAAGTTATTTAACGTTCTGAACCAAACTCTCTGAGGGACTACCTTTCTTCAGCATGACTAGCCTATATTGACTTTGTCCATTTAACTATTGGAAACCATTTTAGGTGTGATATAGTTCAAAACAGACTGAAAATCAAGTTTACGTAGAAGTCAACATCCATCTGTCTGCCCCCTTACAGGGGGAAGGAATGGGTCTGTCTTAAAGTAGAGAGAATACTTGAAATTTATGAGGCTTTTTAAGAATTTCTATTTCTACAGAAAATCTCTGAAAGTTCCTTTCTCTGGCTTCCAATTAAATGTCTACCCCTCTGCACATTCATCTATTATAAAAGCATTAGAATACAGTCCTGATACTAAAAAAAAAATTGTCCTGATTACAGTTATTATTTTTGAGCATCTATAATTACAAGTTTAAAATCCTCAGGCCTGCCTTCTGGTGGCCATCAAATAAATAAATGTACTCGCAGAGTAGTGTGACAGGTTAAATCCCTTCAAAACAATAGTTTGGAGGATTTCTAGCCTTGGCCCTAATTTTCTTACTACTGTGTGTTGCAGCAACTTGGTACTTACATTAGCAGCTAAAATAAATAGTTGCTGGAAATGTCTGATCCTACTTTATAATATGGAATATAATTCAAATGTGGTCCGATAACTCACAAGTATTTGTGTCAATGAATATTTAAATACAAATTGTTGAGAGAAAATCCTATGTGTCATAATTGGGGCCCATCAGACCCTGTTTTCTTATCAGCACAGTACAATGAAACAAATTCATTATTTCTTTCATTCCTTCATTAAATTTGAGCCCCCACTATGTGCAAAGCACATTGTTGAAACACATAAATTGAAAGTTTATAATAACAATTTACCTCTTAACTACCCATGAAAAAAAGTAATTTACCAAGCTCCAAAATATACAGGACAAATAAGATTAAAAGTGATGGCTTTTTCCATACTCATCCAAACAGTATGTTTGCATATAGCTACTATGAGCTGAACACTGGTTATTTATGAAATCAAGCGGACTGTAACTTTAGCTTAACCATGACTTATCAGCTTTTTTTGTTACTGTAAATGCTAAAATTAAATGCTGCTTCTCCTTTATAAAATGTCTAACTCAGATCTCTCATTAGATCTAATGGCCTCCTCACATACTGTCTTTATAACCCCATTCATTTGTGTAAAGTCATTCCAGAGAAAATGTTAACAGAACAAAGTCAGTTTAAGAAAAGGCTGATAATTATACCAAGTTTATAGTAAGGAAAGAAACTGTGATACAATTATAGATGGAACTCTTGAGATAGAAATGGTAGACTGAGAATAAAATTCTTTTCATGGCCAGTGACAACTTAGCCATTGATATCCATGCCTAGTAAGAGAGCAGTAAATGGAGAGAGCTTTGGTACTGGAAGAAACCCTAAAATGTCACCTAATCTGTGTCCCTGGTCCAAAGCAGGACCAAATGGAACTTACGGCAGTAAAGTCACCAGACATCATCATCATCATACCAGGTGGTTTTTCTGCTTTGAGAGCTGAATTGCTCTATTCATAAAATATCACTGTTATAGGAATATTGTTCAAATTTATAAATAATTTATAAAATTGAGAAATCTTCCCATGTTCGTAACAATTTGTATATTTAGCAGTCTTCCAAAATACATTTCACTTCTGTATTTTGTTCAGGAAAAAACATTGATTTATTAAAACTTCTCTAGTTTGTCAAGCACTGAAGGTAACAGATGAATAAAATCTAATGTCTGCCCTCAAGAGTGATATATAAATCTTGATGGTAATTTTTACATGTCACTTTATTCAGATCTCTGGTGGTTTAGGCTAGCATTGAAAGGAAATGTTTAATAGGGGGAAATTGAAACCAAAAAAAAAAAAAAGGCTTGAACTTCCTTCCTGAAAATTTTTTTGCTTATGCTGCCATGAAAGTTCATTTGGTCTTAGATGTGATTCTTTTTGTGAAATTGCAAATGGACTCATACATTAGAAGCTGGACGTAATTAATGTTAGTAAACAGATTATTTTTACATCTTTGTGTTTGAAGGTTCATGAAAGACAGATTAGACTTAACTCTTTTTTCCAAAAGACAGAAGTGAGACCAGTGAGTTGAAGCAACAGATACATTTTGGTTCAGTGTAAGAGTGGGAGGTGTGCATCTTTTTCTTTCTAAGCGAAAATTAGCTATACTTACTGGTGTGTGCTCATTATGAAAAGAAAGGGGGAAAAAATATGTAAATAACACCAAAAGGTAAATGGAAAAAAGTTAAGGAGTATTACTAATCCTTAAAACTATATTTAAATTGGATGGCTATCATTCTTAATTATTTTTGTGTATATTTTTCTCAAACATTTTTATATAGCCTTTCTTATGGCACATCATGAGCATATTTCTATAAATTTATATCTACAGCTTTATTTTTAATGGTTGAAAAAGATTCCATTGTATGGAAACCCTGTTATCTAAATATATCAGTCCAGTTAGTTTAAATTGTTTCCAGTTTTTCTGTTAAAAATACTGCTGTGATGAACATTCTTGTTAAAAATTTGCATACATTCTTACTGTTTCCCTTAAGATAAATTTCTGAAAAGAAAATACCTATGTCCAGACATTTCTTTATAATTAAAATATAAGGGGAAATTACCCTGCAAAAAGCTTGCATTTGTTAACACTCCTATGAACAGTGAGAATGCCCATTTTCCCTTAGTCTCTAACAATGCTTGTTATTACCAGTTTTCTCCATCTCTGCTAATTTAATAAGTAAAATTTATCTTGCTTTAACTTGCAATTCTGATTACTACTAAGGTATTAGTATCTTTTCCAGTGTTTATTGGCCAGTTATATAAGTATATTAAGTTCTTTTTTCTTCTAATATTTTTTTTCACTTTTTAACATTTAAATTTTACTCCATCTAAAGTGTTATGTGATATAAGGTATGAGGGAGGGATCTAATTTCTTGTTTTTAATCAAATGACTAACAAGTTGTCCCAATGCCATTATTAATAACTCAGTGAGCATATTAAAAAATTCACTACACAGAAAATAAGGTATTAATGGATACTTTACCCAAAAAAAAGTTCATAATGAAATGAGTTTGGGGAAAAAATCAGACCACAAAAAGCTGAACTTATTTATTGCAGAACTTCTAGCCTCTAACATACTGTATGCATTATGAATCTCCTGTATAAGAAGTTTTAGAATGCAACATTTCCCTAACTTCATTTAACTACGTAACCTTATTTTTTTCTTTCAATAACTACCTACGAAATCTTATGGGACTGTGCTGTACAAAATAGTAGCCACTAGCCACATGTGACTATTTAAATTTAAGTTTAAATTAATTAAAATTAAATATTCAGTTCCTCAGTCACACAAGCCACATTTCAAGTGCTTTGTAGTAGCCACTGTCCTGAACATTGCAGATAAAGAACATTTCCCTCACGACAGAAAGTCCTCTTGGACAGGGCTGCTATAGAACATGGTGTTCACTGAAGCACACTGCCAAACCAGTGTTTTTTTCTACTGAACCAGCAGTTTCTTCCCTTACTTTGTGTTAGCAGGTAATCAGAATGGCTCCTATTAAATTGTAAATTTTCCCTTTCAATTAGTTTTTATTACTTATTTAATTACCTTGTTCTTTAGTAATATTCAAGTAGTGTACATTTTAAGGATTTTAAGATTAATATGAAAAATAGGCTCTTCCTTTTGTTATAATCAAACTTTTATTTAGGAAGTGTTCTACTATGAATTCAGTATTAGCTTCACATAGCTACAGGAGTTGGAAGATACCATGTGGATCCTGTAGTCGCAGGGTTTGTGGATACTGACAGCACGCTAACACCCTTACCTCTCTGAGGCCGAGAGAAAAGTTTTCTCTGGAGCTGGCACTCACTCTTCTTATGCCAAGAGCACAGATTGCTGCCCTAGCTAGATCTCTCCCTGATGACTTTGTGGCTTTATATAAAGAGAAAAACAATGCTTTATTTTCAAGAAAACTCTAAGGTCTGTTATTACTGCCCCAAATATAGAGAACAGGGAAAGAAATTAAATTTTTTGAGAGCCTGCTATGCATCAAACAATATACTGAGTGTTTTCACTCATGTTTTTAATTCTCATAACAACCCTGTGAGGCAAGTTTTTTTACCTCATTTTACAGATGAGGAAAATGAGTCCTGGAAAGAGAATTAATAACTTGCCCCGAGTCATGGATAGCAGGGGCAATGCCCAAGCCTAGACCCAAAGCCTCCTAGTCCCAAAACCTACAATTACATTTTGTAGGATTTTACAGATAAAGCTATGAGGCGATCATTGTCTCCCCAAATCACTCCCCAGTCTTCCTTACCATCCACTGAAAGACATAGGTCTTTTAATTCCAAAGGGATTCACTATGAATCAACAGAGGAAAACAGACAAAACAAAACCAAAGCAAAAATGGGCATGTTACAGACAGTAGTAAAATCCCTAATCTGTATTTTCTGACTCCCTTTTTTAAATATTTCATTAATCAGGCAAATAGTTGTTGTACCTCAGATAATGCCAAGTACAGTGCTCACTATATAAAGAAATATCCATAGGATGGTTCTCGATGACTCTGGGTTCTTTTGGTGTCCCCTTCTGTCTCCTTTTCCCACAGCCCATTAATAATGGGCTCATCCTCCTCCCAGTTAACCCCAACTAAAACCCCAAGACAATTTGTTAATTCTTTACTCTCTGTTATTCTCTGTCTACAATATGTTTTCCCCCTTGCCTCCCTACCCACCTACGACCATTTCCCCTGGTTTAAGTCATTTCTTCCTTCCTTTACTTTCAATAAAAATCTAATATATCTCTCCAATTCCTGTCCCTACCAATTAATCCTGTATGCTATGGCTGAATTATTAATCTTCTTAAAACACTGATCGAACCATTAATGGCTCCCCATTTCCTCCTGTATAAATTCCAAAGTCTTTCACGTGAAATTCAGTCTGTTACCACTGAGCTTCTAATAATCTTCCTCTTTCCTCATCTACCATCTATTCCCATTTCATTCCAGACAGACTGGACTACACACTTAAAGGACTTTCCTTGCCTCGCTGCCTTCTTAATGCCCGTTCTCCATGCATCCAGTTCTACCTACCTTTCAAGAGCCCACTTTTATGCCGCTCTCTCCTTGAAGCCTTTCCTGATCTGAGCTCCCCTCTTACGCCCTGTTTGCTAGCAGTAATTGTTCTCTCTTCTGAATTCCCATACATTTTATTTGTGCTTTTTACAGATTCTTATCTCATTTGCCATAAGCCATCTTATATATCTTGGTATCTCCCACAACATTTAATACTAGGTAGTCAGTATGTGCTTACTGACGGAAAGAACTGTATATATTCACTACGTGTTCATTGTAACATAATAGGCTTAAGCTCACTGAGGGTAGGAACTATGACTGTTTCATTCCCGTACTGTATTTCTAGCCCCTGGCATAGGAAGCACTCGATAACCATTTGTTAAATGAAATGTGTTACAGTTATCAGTTATTGAGATATCAGTTTCCTGATCACAGAATAGATAACTGAAATACTACTTTATATTTTTTAGAATCTTAGTTACCTATGTTTCTTCATTTAATATTGACAAATATAAAGTCATACATTAATTGTCTCATTTTACAGAAGAGGATACTGAGGTTTAAAGAAATGAGTTTATGGATGATCACACAACCAGTGAGTAACAGAACTGAGCCTAAAATTCAAGTCTTCAGATGTGAACTACAGAGTTTTTCTTGGCCAAGGGTGGTGTGGCCAAACACTTGTTTGGTTCCACTTGCTTTAGAATTTTTGGGGTTAAACTATTGCAGTCATGCTGTATGGAACAGAATTAGGTCCTTGTCTCTGTATTGGACATTTTCAAAATCAGACAAAACTCAAAAACTGTGTTCTGAGGGAAATCTTGGCTCTACTTATGGGTACTCCTTCCAAGTGAGATGCCTGTAGGCTTCTTTCCCTAGTTGGCTTGGCTGTCAGGAGGTGGGTCTGGCTTCAGCTGGCAGCGCAGGGAGCAGATCTCCTAGCATCTGCTGGGCAGTGCGGTCTGGCACTCACTACTGCAGAGTATTCACTGAAGGCCGGGGAAGATTCAAGGAGACTTGCTTGAAGCACATGCAGTCACTCCCTTTTCATATTCATTCATTCTTAAATCAAGTCAAAGCAGCAGCATGCTGAGCAGATTGCTGTTTGCTCATCTGCCATCAGGCTGGACATGAAAGATCATTATAAGAAACAGTCCTCAGAGTTATTTCAGTGTATTATAAGGATATTGTGGGACATCATTGATTATGATATACTATGTCTTCCATGAAAATTTCTTGAAAGAAAACTGACCTTAGTACAAAGTATACTTTTACTTCTCCTGAGCAATTGCTTTGTTTTTACCTTATGGACATTGTGAATGTTTAACTTAACGCTCTCTGGTTTGCTGCCAAAAAGCTTAGAGCCAAATTTGTGTCCCACCCATCACACATGTGCTCTATGCCTCGTTAACTTTGTTCCTGGCTCCAGTTTATGACTGCTCAAATTATTCTTTCTTCTTAAAAAAATCTTTTTGCATGCCACCTTATTTGATATATCTATATTTATATTTATGTATATATATTTTTTCTCATAAACATCCTTATTCTATATAGCTTAGATTATGATATTCTGTATGCACATAAAACCAGCTTTGTAACCTCATTTACTTCAGCTTTTTTTCTTGAGAGATATATTTCTTTTTCTATACTGTATAGGTTTTTGCAGGGTTTTGATTGCATGAAAATGGTTGTGCCATAAATTTTTATTATTGCAGTAGTGTAACCAAGTGGTAAAACAATGGTCTAATGGCCAGAATTGGTTAAATTGATGCCATATATCTAGCCCAGTCTTTCACAGATGTGTTATTATTTACTAACAATATGCTTTGTTTTGTATTCTCAGTCTTCATGAGACAGTTTATTGTTTTGTGATTGTGCCAGATCAGTGCATAGCATTAAACTCTATTAGGCTCAAATATTATGTTACCTTCAACACTTATCGGACTTCTTGTCTTTGTTAGCACCTTACCTCAGGGGAGCATAGTAAATTAGTATATGAATGGATGTTTGTTTCCAAACCTCATTTGCTTTGATTGGTTTGGAGCATATCCAGATTTCCTGATCATCTTACTACTGTCATACAATTAATAACATAAATATTATTTGTACATTTCTATATTCTCTTTTAATATCTTCAAGTTAAAGCTATTTCACCTTTTCTACAACTTTCTGAGGCATATAAAGCAGGTATATGCCCTTCTTAAAAAGACAAAAACAAGGACAAAGTAAATGACTTGCTCAATACCAGCAAATCAGTGGTAGATCTGGGTCTCCTGCTTCCGGTGCCGCAATGACAATAGAATTTCCAACTTACATTATAAACTTCACATAGTTTTTGTCTTACCCCTTGAGGTTAAAGATGGGATATAGCCAAAGGTACATTGATTACTCATGCGTCAGCTGGGCAGAAACAGAAATTAATTTCATCTGTATTACTCTCATGATTTTCTGTTCTCAAAATTACAGTTCCTCTTAACTGCAACTGTAATCCCTGTCACTTTCCATTATGGAATGAGGAAGCAATATTTTATCTTATCTCTTGAAAATTGTGTTGAAATGGAAACTATTTCCCTTGGTAATTAGTAGCATTTTTCTTTAGACTCTTGGGAAATTCACTTTAATATAAAAACAATTTGCCATTGTTATCATATGTATTCATCAAAGGGCCAAATATATGGTTAATGCTATAGAGTTTGCTAAACATTTATTATAATTTTAACCAGTCTCTGCATTTAGAGAGGAAATTAAAAATTCATGTTAACTACTTCAGCATGAAAGATTTCCAAAGTTTTCATTCTAACTGTTAACATTCAGCCCATAAGCTAGAGTTTCTTGAATGTTTACTCTTAGCCAGGCATTGTTGCTAAACACATTACAATTATATTTAATATTTACTAAAACCCTAAAAAAGTAGCTGCTGCTTATGATTCCCCATTTTACAGCCAGGTATCATATTCAACAGTAAACACTGTCTTCTTCCTCCCCTTCAGCTTCTGGACTTTCCGAGCAGCCCCGGTCAGCACAAGATGGACCCCGTAGTCTTGAGTTACGTGGACAGTCTACTGCGGCAATCAGACGTTTCACTTTTGGATCCTCCAAGCTGGCTCAATGACCGTATTATTGGATTTGCCTTTGAGTACTTTGCCCACCATCAGTTTCGTGACTGCTCTGACCGTGTCTGCTTCATCAGCCCTGAAGCCACACAGTTCATCAAGTGCGCTAGCAGTCCGGTGGAGATCGCCGTGTTCCTTGAGCCCCTGGACCTCCCCCACAGGGGAGTTGTGTTTCTAGCCATCAATGACAATTCCGACGAGGCAGCTGGGGGAACCCACTGGAGTTTGTTGGTTTATCTCCAAGATAAAAGTAGCTTTTTTCATTATGATTCCCATAGCAGGAGCAACTCCCTCCATGCCAAGCAGGTAGCAGAGAAACTGGAGGCTTTCTTAGGTAGAAAAGGAGACAAACTGGCCTTTGTGGAAGAGAAAGCCCCTGCTCAACAAAACAGCTATGACTGTGGGATGTATGTGATATGTAACACTGAGGCCTTGTGTCAGAACTTCTTCAGGCAACAGCCACAGTCACTGTTGCAGCTACTCACTCCTACATATATCACAAAGAAAAGGGGAGAATGGAAAGATCTCATTGCCAAACTTGCTAAAAATTAGATCTTGAAGTATATTTGTGACTTTTGAAGTCTCCTCTCTCTGCCTGTCCCCGTTTATTAGATGGCTGCAATCTCAGTGCCTGGGGGGAGATGCCTGGTAAAAGGAAGCTTGTTGTTCTTATTTTTTCCTAAAAGAATGTTGTCCTCTGCATTATCCTAATGGAAAGTTTCACTTTAACCCTAACTTGAGAGCAATATGTTCTGTGAAAACATCTTAAAGTTATGCACTAAAACCTTAAAACCAAGCTATCTTTTAACATTTATTGATTCCCTTTTGGTCTCCCTTATCCACATTGGCTCATTCCAGAGGAAAAGCAGTGATCTGTAAACAAACCATGCACATAAGAAATCTAGAGAAATGCAGGAAGAACACTGCAGAGGAACCAAAACCTCCCTGCCCAGCCCACATATTTAAAGAGACCAGCTGACTAGAAACAGAGCAAGACTTAACCTAATTCAAGATCTAAATATTATGAGAATCAATTATTTAGTTCTGGGGTAATCTCTTCCATTCACCATGCAAAGGCTTTCCCGGCCACCTCTGTAACCTTTGCAGATATTTGATAAAGGTGATGGGGTGATGGTAGCCCATCTTCCCCCATCTGATTTCCTTGAAGGCTTTAAGAAAAGGGAAATCTTGAGTATCTGCATTAAAATAAATGGCTGTAGCAGACCTTTCCGTTTGCTCAGTGAGTGAGTCGACTTCCTACTCTGAATTGGTAACAGCTTCTGTTCACCCTGTCTGTTAGCCATGCATACACTCCTTCCTTATATCCAAAGATCTATGGTTTTAAAACTTATAGCTGATGACTTCCCAAGGATACCTGTCATTTCAGATAAATATTTCTGCTCCCTCTCCTCTCTATCCTTAACCTGGCAGAACTGTTCTCAGTATGTCATGGTGATTTCAGGAATGCTATTGTATGTACAACTTGCAGACTATAAATTGGTTTGTTTTTGAGATGTAAAGGAAGAAAAGTGACCTTTCTCGACCCTTTCACTTAATTCAAAATGCAATGTAATTTTTTTAATGTAGAACCGAGAGTAAAAAGAAATGCAATCCCTCCTAAATCACTGATGTTTTTTTTCAGAGTTGTTTCAAATAACTAATAACCAGATGATATGTTGGGTACACACATTAATTCTGTTCCTAATGAGAATTAGATTACAATGCACATGAGACTTGGAAACCCGAGATTAGTTTCAGCTATGAAATTTATTTCAGCTCCCTCCCCAGCTTGACCCTGCCCCCAGCCTGCAGAGCCCAAAATAACCTTACCACTCAGTGACCACAGAGGCAGTAATTCAGTTCCTTTTAGTCAGGGACAGAAACGAAGTGTAAATAATACAGGTTACATAGCAGGCCTGAATGAACACAAGTTGAAACAAAGTCAAAGAAAGCTATGAAAAAGTTCCCAGTATATTTTGGATAAAAAGTAGACAAATGGAAAATGGGGGCAGGAAAAAAGATAAGGAGGTATCTCAGCAGGGGACAGCAAGAGTGACAGGTTTCTGGGGCCATGAGTATAGACAAGATAATAAAGCAGTCCTATTTCAATATACTGTTGATATAGGCATCTACGCTAGACAGAGAGTCAAATCCTCTGTGGGAAAAGCTGTCAATCTGATAATGCAACATATGTCTGTTTAAATGTCAGATTGTCTCTCATCAATACATAGGAGAGCAATCTTTTCTAACTCTTAAGATTAGTCCCAGAAATAAATTATTCTTTGGAACTAAATTAGTAAAGTCTTTTTTAAAAAAGATAAACACAGACTATGCCACAGGTGAGTCTCCTTCCATAAAACTCTGAGTATGCCGTGTGTATGTGTGTGCTTTATAAAAGGAGAATTTAAGAGTTTTAGTATTTCACTATATAGTGCAATAGCCCAAAACTTGTGCACCTACTTGACCATTTACCAATGATGCTACATGATGCAAAATAAGAGGAAGATCTTCTGTGGTGCTGTACCCCCTTCTTAGTGCAAAAGAGGCCAGTCTACAGAACTCACCTTCAAAAGAATGAAAAGGAAAGCAGGTTATTCAGAACTGGATTGAGCAGTTATTACACTGAACTGTTCTCAGATATTGTACTGCTCCATCCGTGTACTCACATTTGTCCAACCTGCATCTCATATGGAATTTAGAAAGATGAATTTCTGTAGATGGTGGTCAGAAATAAGTATCAGAGGGTTTTCTTTTTAACACTGTCCAAATCATAAACATTTCTGCCCCTTGGCTAGATAGCTGTTGAAATTGATAAGCACTAGGCTTAATTGGATCAAAAGAATTAAAAAATCACAACTGGATTATATTTCTGATACCTACCTTATTTTCATTCTGTAATTTTTACTATATCCATATTGACCATATGTTTTAATAATAGGTATTCCATTGAAATGACAAAGTAGAATTTCTCAGTCACATGGTTATTTACTGATATTGAAAGTTTTCTTCACTACTTAAAATGGAAAGGGAGGGGGAATGAATATATTGACAGAAATTTACATGTTGTGGCGCAGGAAAGAGCAAGACTGTTTTAATCAAATACAAGTCCTGTCAGGTATGACTTTGAGCCTCAGGCAAATTTGAGATTGCCTGGCCTCATCTCCAGAATGAAGATAGTAGTCTGTTTCAGCCAACACTGCAAGGATTAGGTATCATTTATAAAGCATATAGTGGACAATCAAATAAACATATTCCCTTTCTGCCTACTGCCCAGTTCCATTTTAAGATTGGCAAAAAGTTTAAAAACTAAATTTTATATTACAGCTAAACAGCTATGCAAAAAAATGGCCTGATAAATACTATTATGTACAAAAGAGAAAACTTATTCAAGGATTGTAAACAGCAACAACTAATCTTTGTGTCATTTTACAACATGCAAGTTACTTTATTATATATAATTAGTATATATGTTCTCATTTAATTGTCATATCTTTCTCTGTTTATAGATAAACAATCTCAGAGAAGCACAATCACATGATTGGAAGTGACAGGGCCTCCACTTCCCCACACTATTTCACCTAATTCCTTTCTCCCTTTTCTGAGAAATTGGTGGCAAGAACTCCTTGCTTGAACATTTCAAATGTAATCTGGCCTGACTGTACAAATTTCATAAATTCTGCTGGTATGTTACAGAAACCAATAATGAGAAATTGTCTTCTCAATTAACTTCCAGTAACAGAACCTACATAACAACTGGTTTTGCTTTATACTTTAGGTCATATTTGGATCACCTCCTGATTACTGATGGATCTACTGATCTAAGGCATTTTGAAAGTCCTACATTGTACTTCCTTTCAGGTTACATGTATATGAAAGATGGCAGGTAGAACAAAAGCAGCAGTCTAGGGAATCTCATAAAAAAAGAGAGGGCTTAAAGGAATTGGGTCAAATTAGTGTAGCCAAGCAAAGATGGGGCACTCTACAGAAGTGGGAAGATTGGTCACTGAGTTCCAAAATGAGACAGATGAAATTCCAGTAAGAAAAAGTCACGTGCTATATATATTTAAATGAAATTTCCTTCTGTAAGGAAACTAACATGTCAGAGTTAAAAGGAAGTGGTAGCCAACTTCACTATCACTAGCAGGGAAGAGTTACCATTACTCTGGAAAAGATCAATCTTAGATCCTGCAGTTTGTGTTAAAAGACAAGGGAGAATAACTTTCTGGCTCTTTGCCCTCTGTGTTCAAACAAAGCAACCTGTGTTTGGAGGAAAGCCCTTTCCCCATGATGCAAGCTGGGATAAGGTTTTGTGCCCCAGGCTATGCATCCCTAGCCAGTTCACATCCCAGCTCTCTGCAGCTACTGTCTCAATCTTCATTCCTCAAACCTGTGCAGCCCTCAGCTCCTGCACTCCAACTTCAGAAAGAAAAGTAGGAACTACCATGAACTTCACTTTCCACCAAATCTGCAAACATACCTACATGTGTGCCCATCTGTAAGCCTTCCTCCCTCCTACTGCAGTGACCCTCACAGCGAGGGCCAATCCCCTGCCCTGTGCAAAGGGATTTCGTGCAAACAATTCCTTCACAGATACAAGCACATCATCACCCTCTCTCTGCCAGCTCCTTTCCATCAACATTTAGATCATAGAAGTATTAAATCTCCCCCTCTTTAAAAATAAATAAAAGCACAACTTCCTATCTCCCTCTATATGCTGACTTTTCTGCCTTCCTCCTTTTCCAGCCAGATCTGAAGTGTCACGAGTCCTCAGCTCCCTCCCACTTCTCAACCCAGTTGAATCTAGACTCTGCTCCCACACTCTACAAAAACACTGACGATTATTTTACTAGTACTCCTTGCAACATTAAATCCTCCTTTTCAAATCACTGTTCCTTTAACTGATGTGATGATACCTACTTTTCCTAGGTACTGCTCTGACCACTCTTATTTGCTAGTTTCTTCTCTGCTTGCTGTAGATTCTCAGGGTTTTGTCCCCAAAACCTTCTACTCATTCTGTGCACATTTCCTAGCGTCTCCTATCCATTCTCCAGGCCAGCCACAGATTTGGGCACTTCAGACCTGTACTTCTCTCCTGAACTCTCCCTAACTTCTACCTGTAGATCCCTGTAACAGCCTGCCAGACATTTTCCCTTGGGTATTTCCAAGGCTATCCAAACCTACTAAATCCCAAAACTCATCTTCTCCCGTCAAGCTTGCTCTATCAGTATTCCTTACCTCTGCCCCACCCAGTTCTAGCCAGAAATCTAGGAGCCGTCCTTGGCTTCTCTCTTCACATCTATCAATCTCCTAGTCATGTTGATTCTACATCTTAAATATCCTTTTAATCCATATATTTCTGTCACCAATGCCACCACTCCAGTCCAAATGACCATGATCTTTCATCTGGACTGCCCAAGTCCTTTCTTACATGGTCCTCCGGTATTCGTGCGTACTCTCCAGTCCATTTTATACCCTGCCAACATCTTCAGTAAGGCTCCGCACAATCTGCCCCTCCTGTTTCTGCCTCTTCACAAGTCAGACCACTCCTGCCCTCGTTTACTGTGCTCCAACTCTGCAGACCTTTTAGTTCCTCCAATGCAACACATTTTCTCCCCTTAAAGCCTTCCTGCTTGCTCCTCTCTCCCCCTCTAACCATCCCACACTCTTCCCTGGGGAAATTCCAATGTGATCTCCTCCTCAGAGAAATCTTCCCTGATGCACCAGACTAGGTCGCTTTCCTTGTTGAACAGTTCCCAAGGATCACGAACCCTCTCGGTGTGCCCCAATCACATATAATTTTTGGTGTTCTATTTCTTTTTCCACTAAACTGTAAAAGCCCTAGAGACCGGAAACCATGTCTTATTCATACATCATTAAATCCCTGCTGCTTAATATAGTGCCTGGCACATAGACCCTGGTTGTTACTTGTTGAATGGATAAATACAAATATAGAAGCAATTTATCAAAACAGCCCATCATCCTTCCAGGGCAATGCAGCAGAAATCAAAATGCCATGTTAGTCAGCAAAATATTTCATGCTTGCATAAGAGAAAGCTATTGTGGGGGTAGAGTTTGATGAACTTAGGCAACCTTACAGAATAGGGAACTCACTAAACATGTAACTCTAACCATGGGTGTCTTCAATTAATCTGCTGATTTCTTAGAGGTTTTCACATTTCACATAGTTGTAACCCATGTATAAGCATATTTTAGTTCTGATTTTTGCCTTTTCCACCCTTAAATGTTTTTATGTTTAAAGGTAGCATGGGGTTTCACCTAGGTAACAGGCCATGATGTTCTTAGCCATCTCCCCACTTTTGGGCTTGCTGGCTACTTCTGACGTTGTCATGAATAGCACTGCTGCAAACACTCTTCATAAATAACTCCTTCATTCCATATTATCTCCTTGAGGAATACAAAAGTGGAACTGAGACATCCCTTCATATAGATAGCCAGAGAGTTCTCGAAAGAATCAGTGTATAGCACCATTAATGTGTTATATATATATGTGTATCTAATTCTAAGTAGCCCTACCAACATTAGGTTTTATACATGTTTAAATTCATTCCTTGAAATTTAGTAGATAATAACGAACATTTATTGGCTCTTTCTATGGTCCAGAGACTTAGAGGCATTTCACATGAATTTTCCTATTTAATAATGACCCAAACCTGTAAGGTAAGTACTACTATCCCCCTTTTAGAGATGAGAAAACTGAGGCTTAGAGTTGCCCGAGTTAAGTAAATTGATGAGGTTCAGATGTAGATGTACTGATTCCAGAGCAGCAGCCTGTACTCTTGACCACCATGACATACTGCCTCCGGTTGATTGTTGGTAGTAGTAGTGGGGGATTTTTTTTGTTTTGTTTTAATTATTTACCTAAAAGGAAAATTTTGTGCTGTTAAGCACAAAAACTGAATGTGGCTTTTCTGGTTTCAGGAGCACAGCATAAACTATTGCTAGAGAGCCTGTTTGTTGCGGTGTAAATATCTAGATAGACCTTTTTTGGCTGAGACACATCAACTCCCTGGGTTTAGCCTGAGTGGGCCCGGAGGTTATAAAGAGACATCGGTCTCTAAATAATAAGAGGAAAGAAATTTGGATTTTTATTGGATGTCCTAGAAAAAGAGAATGAGACTAGGAAAGAAAGAAGTGGAGGGAGGCTGGTGAAAAGAAATGAGATGGGGTGCATGCTAGAGACATAGCAGGAGTCAGGGCCTCCTGGAGAACATGGACAGTGAGAAGCTTCCTGAGACAGTAGGGAATGGCTGTTAAATTTCTACAAGCAGTCATGCATGCATTGAATTTGAGGTTTTCTGCCTTGTGCTATCATCTTCCTTTAACTCCAAACCTTTTGTGCAATTTGGGTACATCTGACCATTCAGTGCAAATCATTTGGAGGAATGAAGGATGAGCAAGAGGGCAACAGCCAAAGGAACAGCAGACAACATACAAGCAGGCTGCACCATGATCTGACACAGGACATACAGAAGCAACCTTGGAAACACTTGGAAAAATTGAGGTCCCAGGACTTCCCACAGTGGTTGGAAATGGAGCTCAGGCTATTTTTGTATCAAAAGAATGACCCTTTAAATTAAATTGCTTGCAGTTGTCCAAATTGGAAACTACTGGGTCACATTCAAGTAGAAAGAACTTTTGCTGAGCCACAATAAAAGAAATTTGATTAGCGGCATTTGCCAGTCTCCTCCTTGATAATGGTGATGAGCTCCCAGAATGCCAAACTCTCCTGGTTTTCCTCCTTCCTCATTAGGTACCCAACCATTTCGTTTGCTATTTCTTCCCTTTCTTCTTGATCCTTACTTATGGTGGAGCACAGGGCTTAGTCCTCCATCCTCTCCTCTATCGACACTCGGCCCCTTGGTGATCTCATCCATTCTTATGCTTTTAAATACCATCCATATGTCAACTGTTTCCAAATTTGTATCTCCCAGCCTTCACTCCTGAGCTCCAGACCCACATAGCTTATTGCCCACTTGGCAGCACCACTTGGATGTCTAGAACTCACCTCAAACTTACCATGTCCAATAGTACATTTCTGATCTTCCTTCCAGAAACTGCACCCTTGTGACTTCCTCCATCTCAGTTGATGGCAACTCTATCCATCCTTTGAAGACAAAAAACATGGAGTCATCCTTTATGACAATTGTTTATATTCATCTCTAGTTTGACAGGAAATCCTTTTGTTTTTCCCTTCAGAATATATCCAGAATCTACCATTTCCACCATCTCTCCTTCCATCACCCTCGTCACAGCCACCATCTCTCACCTTTGTTGCCACAAGTCTCCTGATTTCCCGCCTTCCTCATTCCCCTCCCTAACGGCCAAGCATAAGCCTTTAAAAACCTATATAATAAAAGCTTATTATTCACCCCTCTGCTTCCCATTTCATTCAAAATAAAAGTCAGTTCTTAACAGTTGTCTTATATGGTGTCCCCACCATTACCTCTTCGGCCTCATTTCCTAGTCCTTTCCCCTTGTTCTCTCTCTCCAGCTAACCCTGCATCTTTGATGCTCTCCTGAGCAAGCCGGCCGCTCTCCCTGCTCACACCTTTTGCATCGGCTATTCATCCTGCCTGGAATGCCCAGCTAAGTTTATTCTCTCACTTCTTTTAAGCTTGTGCTTAAATATGAACTTCTCAATCAGAAGCTCCCTGACCATCCTCTTTTAATTCGGTATTTCAATCATTTCCAATCCCCTTTCCTTGCTCTGCATTTTTTCCTTTAGCGCTTACCACCTTCCAACATGCTGTATTATGTATTTATCTTTATTGCTTATTTTCTTATCTCCTTCCCCTCACCACTAGAATATATAAGCTCCATGGAGGCAAAGATTGTTAATCTTCTTTGTTCATTAATATCTTCCAAGCACACAGCACCGTGCCTAGCCCATAGTAGGCACTCAGTGATAATTATTTGAATTAAAAAAATTGAAATTGTGTTATCCCCAGCAACAGAATGAGAATCTGAGTCCAGAATTTTGTACAACACAGGCAATCTCCTTTAGAGCAGGGCTCAGTAAACTTTTTCTTAAAGAGCCAGAGAGTAAATCTTATAGGCTTACAGATCAGATGTTCTCTGTTGTAACTGCTAACACTGCCTTCCAAGCTCCATGACAGCCAGAGACCATATATAAACAAACGGGCATGACTGTGTTCTAATAAAACTATTCACAAAAATAAGTCGTTGACAGCATCTTACGACGCTGATGGACAGGGACTGTAATGCGGTATGTGGGGGGGACTTGGTGATGGGGGATGTCTAGTAACCATAATGTTCCTCATGTAATTGTGGATTAATGATACCAAAAAATAAAATGAATAAAAAAATAAAATAAGTAGCTGGCCAGAGGGTTGTACTTCACTGATTCCTGCTTTAGACAAAGACACATCTTGGTATATTCTTGCTATATCATAGATCTTCATTGGCAGGCCAGGACCTATTCATCTACTGTACCAGTTGTCAGAAACAGGATTTTAGAAAGGTGAACACAAACCCAGCAAAATCACAGATCAATAGCTTCTCTCACTGCAGACAGATTGGGCATTCCTCACTCAGAGCGGCCACTGAGTAAGATGTGTCTTGGGAGCTGGGGGTAGGGAGAGAAATCCTAGTATCAGCCACTTTCTTGCTAATGAGTCCAGAGAGCACTTCGTCTGTGCTTCGGGAGTATCCTCCAGAGGTTTCTAATATGCAGAATAATCTACTTCAGAAGCTTCTTTTCTCTAGGCCATTAAGTTCTTCGCACTGATGATCGATTTCCTCTGACAAGGAAACCATTTTTACTTTTGTCAGCTATTTTAAAAGTCAGTCGATTGATGCAGTTGGTTATGAAAACACTTGCCAATATTTTGAGACCCAGACCCTAATCACCTGCCATGTAGACTAGTGAGTCTCAGGGGCAATTCTGCCCCCACCCCTACCCCCAGGGGACATTTGGCAATGTCTGGAGATGCTTTGGGTTGTCACAACCAGGGGTACAGGGTGCTACCGGCATCAGGTGGTAAGAGGCCAAAGATGTGGCTCAGCACCCTGCAATCCATGGAATAACCGACCATAACAAAGATCATGCAGCCCAAAGTGTCAGCAGTGCTGACGCAGAGAAACTATGACCTTGACTGCTCGGCTTGACTTTTAATCGACCCTGTACTCCGTTGCCACACCAATATTTCCAAGTCCCTCACTCCTGAACTCCAGTAGTTCCAGTAGCTCCTCATTGCCTGAATCAAGTCCCTCCTTCTCATCCTGGCATTTAGATCCCAAGGGACTTTGTCCACTTACATGTTTGTTCCCCAGCAAGAACTCTGCTCCTCGCAAGGCTTTCATCTGTACCATCCTCCACACAACCATCCTTTTACCAGGTCACCCCTCCAAACACACATCTTGTCAGGATCCTCCCCACATCTCCTCTGATCCTAATCTTGCACATTCTTGGAAGCCCACGCATGCCGCACACCCCTCTGCCACTGAGGCAGTCTATACGCTCCCCGTGCACTATGGGTGCACATGCCTTACACTGTCAGAAAGCTATTCCCCCTGTTTTGTCTCCTCAATGAACCCCCTGAAGGGTTCCATAATTCGTCTCTGGCCTATCAGTCTCAGTTCCCACAGTGCAAGGTGTGAGGGCTGTAGTGTTGTATTGAGAGTTTCTTGTATTTAGAGTCAAATGAGATCATTATGAAAAGCTCCTTGTATAGGGCCTGGTACCCAGTTAAGTGCTCAGAAACTTTCAGTATCCATAGAAGCATGCATTCAGGAGCCCATACTAAGTGCTTAATAAATATTTTAAATGTAATCATGTACTGGAGCAGGCACGCATTCAGACTAGCCTGGTATTTGGAACTAGCAGTAAAGAAAATCTTCCATCAGAAATCCTACACCATAACACGCCTTCATGCTAGAGTGGGTCCAGAAGCAGGGGGTGTCACATTTTCCCAAAGTGGTGCCTCAGCCAACCTTTCTGCATTTAACAAGTTAATGAACAGCTTGCGAACAACATTTTGCCCACTCTGGCCCAGTTTAGAAGGCTGCCAATAGGGTAAGAAGACAATATGCCAATCTGCTTTGCCCGGGGTCCCAGCTACAGCCTTCCTAAGGGCTTCTGCTCTCAGCCCCTGGAGGGTCGGTGCCCATAGAGAAGTCGGGCCCAGCGGGATGGGGCGAGGCAGGGGCCTGGCCTGTCCCCAAGCGGGAGAGAGCCTGTCTCAGATCCTGCGAGAGAAGTGCGTGGGGCATGGTATTCCAAGCAGCCCAGGCTTGGCTCTAGGCCAGGCACTGAGGGGCAAACAAGAAGGAACACATTCCGGGGAGGCAAAGAGCCCTGCCAGTGTGAAGGGGGCCGGCAAGCAGGGCGTGCTGGGCGCCAGGTGCTCCTTGGCTCAGTGGAGGTCAGGCACGCAGAGGGATGAACTCGGGTTTCTCTATCATTTCAGAGGCTTAAATGCCTCCCTCCCACTCACGTTCAGTGGATAAAGTTAACCATTACATTTGAATCCTCTCTGCTCCGGGGTCCACCCCCTTGTCTCTAAATGAGGGTAGGATAGTGTTCAACCCATCCCATCATTTTTGGGATGGAGTGTTCTTGCCTCCTGAAATCCCCCTTGGCAGGAGCCAGGTTTCTATAATTCTGGGCCCTGAGAAAGGGAAGGTGGTTACTGCCAGCGAGGGAGGGCAGGTCAGGGGAAGCCCGGGGTTTCTGTGCCCTTGTGGAAAAGAAGCTGAGCTCCCCACTCGCCCCCTGTGGTCCCAGCGCCCACCCACCCCAAACACAAACGAACGTTCGTCGCGCCTTCCAGCCCTGCCTTCCTCCTGGCCTGACCTTCAGAGGGTCTGGAGAGTCATTGGGGACCGATCTCCTTTGAGAATCACCTCGGGCCCTCCACGGGGCTGTGAAAGGGGAGAAGAGAAAGCACCAGAGGGGACAGAGGAGACATGGCCACGTAAGCCTGCCGTGGCTTCCCTTCTGCCATTGGACAGGGGGAGCACTGGACTCGCACCAGGCGTGGGGCCTTCTGGACTTTGCTGCCACCTAGTGGCCCGTTCGCATCACCGCCCCTCGAGAGGGACCAGCCCGGAGATCTGACCTCAGTCCTCGCTGGAGCCAACCCGACAGCCTTCCTTGAGAAGCTCCCCTGCCCTAGTGAATGCCCTCATTCTGCGGCCCAGCAGCTAGGGAAGAGGGACAGCACAGGCGTGACGTGTCCTCAAAACTTATCCATGCTTTAGTGTATGTCAGAATTGTCTTCATTTTTAAGGCTGAATAATATTCCATTGTATGTATCTACCATATTTTGTCCATTCATCTGTCAATAGACACGGATTGCTTCCACCTTTTGGCTATTGTGAATAATACTGTGGGTGAGGGTGTACAGATAGCCACTGGAGACTGCTTTCATTTGAATATATACCCAGAAATGGATCATATGGGAATACCATTTTTAATTTAAGAACTGCCGTACTTTTTTCCACAGTGGCTGTACAATATTACATTCCCCCCAACAGTGCATAAGTGTTCTAATTTCTCCACATCCTTGCCAACACTAATTTTCTGTTGATAGTAGCTCTCCTAATGGGTGTGAAGTGGTATCTGATTGTAGTCTTGATTTGCATTCCCCAAATGACTAGTGATGGTCAGATCTTTTCGTGTGGTTGTCATTTGTGTATATTCTTCAGAGAAATGTCTATGCAAGTCCTTTACCCATTTTTAAATAGGTTGTTTGTTTTGTTGTTCACTTGACCTCTCCAACTATCTCACTTTCTAAGATGAGTGTCCCAGAAAGCTTTTCACTATCTCACTATCTAGGACTAGTGTCCTAGAGTCAGGCAGGTCTCTCTGTTCCTCAGAGACGTATGTACTCTTCTCCACCTTTTGCAATTTCTGACCCTGGAATAATTTCCCCAGCTCCTCCCATAAATAACTGTCTCCTCATCCTTTAAGCACCAGCTTGATTCTCACTTCAGAGAGCCTTCCTTGACCACCCATCTAAAGCCATCTCCTTATTTACTCTATCTTGTATCACTGTTACTTTCCTTCATGGAACTTATCCCAGTCACAATCTGCAATCCCATTGTTAGTTTATTTGTTTACTTTGAACTTACGTTTACATGAGAAACAAGTGCCATGGAGACATGGAGGTATCGCCGGACATGTTCACTGTTATATCCCCCGTGCCTAGCATAGTACCTGGCTCACAATCTGGGCTCTGTATTCACTGAATGAGGGAGCATCACTCAGTAGATTTATAGTAGAGGGAGCGTCCTAGGGAGACAGAGAGGTGATATGGCCCAAATTGGAATTTAACTTCCCTAATCTAGGCTCAATGTCATAGAAAAGGACACAGAAGTTTTCTGGCTCTGAGTTCTGGGCTTTAATTCCGGAGTCAGAAGCACCATCCTATTCACACCAGGGACGCTGCTTTGGAGTTTCCCAGGAGACATGGGGAAGCATTCTTGGTGCCCACCCATCAAAGGCAGAAAGCAACGGTGGTTTGCGTGGCCATCCTTCCCCTTCCCCATATGCCTGAATTGTGAGTCAGCTCCACTCAAGTCTTGTGAGGTTTACAGGGTGCTTGGGATTCTGGGAATGACTTTGGCCCTATCAGCTTCTTTGGTGCCAAATATGTCAGTAGGAGGACCTTTAGTGAGTACTCAAAAGATAAAAATGAATTTTCCATAACACAGGACATTTTTTAAAAATCAGACTTTTTATTTAAAAATATTTTCAAAGACTAATGCCCTAGTGCTACAACCCAAGGATAGTCGAACCAAACTCTTAGGGAATTAGAGGGACACCGGCCAGTGCAAGCAAGGCCTGTCTAAATGCGTCTCGTTTATAAATGAGCACAACAGAAGGTGCAGGAGCCTTACAGAACCAGCTAGGAGACAGGGGGAGAAAGAGAGGGCTCTCAAGAGGGGCAGGCATGCTTATGCCACCTAAAGCCCTGAACCCCAGGAGGGCCTCCAAAGCCACCTACCCTACAGTCTGCCTCCTGTCCCTGCTCAGCCTGGAGCACTCACCAGCATCCTGGCACAGTCACCCATGACTTGGCACTTCTCATGGTCTCTCATGAACCTCTGGTTCAACCCAGCAAGGCTCAGAAAATGGATCTATTCTCCCTGCACTTTAGCAGGCACCAGGGAGGGGGGGTGCTGGGGCAAGTAGGATTATTTCCCTGCAAATATGATGGAAAGAAGCAATGAAGGGGGGCCGCTCCAAAAAAAGGTTGGCCGTTCGTCCAGTGTGGCACTCTGGGGAGAACAGAACAATGAATTTCACCGGGGACATACAGATTTGGTGCAAGCAACCCACGAGGCACAGGGGCCCGGCTCAGTCCTAGCACCTGGGATGGGGAAAGAATGAACAGCCTGCACGGTGCAAAGGGCGCTGCCACCTGTCCTCCTGTCCTCATTTGGGTTTCTCATAAACAGAACAGACAAGCATGGGGCCATAATAAATCATTTCCATCTGGATTTCTCCCCATTAACCTCTCAGGTGTCTCGAGAGGGAAAGAGTAGCTATTTCTGACACTACCCACCCCATCAACAGGGCTTCTCCATAATACTTCTAGCCTCCCCATAAAGGCCCTTCCAGAACCTCCAAGTGCACCGTCTTAGCAGATGGGAGTCCCAGGGAGAGCAGGCCAGCAGTCTGAGGCACAGAGAAGCTTTTCAGAATACAGGCCTTGACAGAGAAGAGGACTATGGCAAAGCTACCATCATGCCCACTCTTCCATCCCCTCCCTCTCGTCTCCAGAGCTATCCGACGGAGCCCCTTGGCTGGTACCCCCACTACATCAGGCCCACCTCGCACACCTCCACCTGCTTCCTAGGGAACAGAGCCCGTGGAGCAGAGGAACCCCCTCCATGGCCTGCAGCACACTGACTGCAGGCGACACAGGTGAGCCCTGCCTTCCTGCCTGGGGCAGCCCAACACCATCACGCTGCCCACCCGACAGGCTACTACTGGCCAAGCCTGAGGTCTGGGCAGTCAGGCAGGGAGCACAAAGCAAGACGTCAAATCAAAGCCACCACCCCTCCCACCCTTCCCATCCCCTACTTCCTGCCTGGGGCACCATGGAAACTTTGAGCCCCCGAGGAAGACCCAGTGCCAGTCTGTGGCCACAGTGATCAAAGGCCCCGCCCCACCTGCCTCCCTAGGAACCGTTAGCTGAGGACACAGAACGCCAGTCCTCTGCCCTCCTTCACAGCCCCGGCCGGTGTCCCTCGTGCGGGCAGTGAGCCGCAGCACAGAGCACGAACCGTCCTCTCCTGCTGGAATCTAGCCACGAGCCCTCCTCTCCTCACTCATTGCCCCACCTTCCCTCCGGGCTGCTCCAGGTCTGCTGGGTGCCTGGATCCCTTACAAGAAGCCCTGTGGCCCCAGAACAGGGACTCTCAGGGGTCCAGGTGAGAGCGCAGCGCGCTGGGAGAGAGCAGAGCCCACACTGGTGGCTTGAGTTCTGGCCTCGGTCCCCCCATTGGAGTGAGCCATGTGACAGAGAGCCGCATTCCAGCTATCGGAACCTGGCCTCTGTCCCTTGGCGTGGCGTTAGTGTTCTGCCCGTGTGCCAGACTGTTTCCAAGGAGCAAGTTCATTTTTTTGTTTGTTTGAGTGGTTGCTGAAGCTTAGCGTACAGAATTCCTCAGTGGGTTCCAAAATCTGCCATTTTGTCTGAGTCCCAAAACTGTAGGAGCTTTGTAAACAAGTACTTCAGATCACTCACTAAAGGAGGGAGAGTTGGAGGAAAGGAAGGATCTGGAATATTTTCCTTCATACACAGTCTCAGCACAGCAGCAGCATAAACCATGGAGACTGTCAGCAGGAGCTTAGCACCCAGAGCATCCTTCTCGGAGGAGTGGGACAGAGGCCCAGCAGCTACTACCTGCACACAGGAGAGACCCCAGATCAGAGGAAGGACTGGAAGGCAGGCAGACAGGTCAGGGAAGCCCTTCTGCCTCCAGGAGAGCCGGTCAGGGTGGGATGTGTGTACCTACGCACTCTGCCAGTCCTGCTTAGGGCTGTCAAGCTAGCTCAAGGGCAGGGCCAAGGCCAACCAGGGAAACAAGCAGCCTGGACATAGGTATTGGCTCCTCTCCTTTGCCCTCCAACCCACAGACATTAGGAGGAGAAAGGGTATCACCTGTGCCCAGGGGCAGGGACATCCCGACTCAGGGAGCATAACTGCTGTTCCAGCTGGGAGATGCGGAAGGCCAGGTATGATGAGAACGCGACCAGGAAGCAGGTCCTGGAGAAAGAGAGGTCAGGAGGGGCTCCCCCCTACTCTATCCGACGGCCCTCTCCAATTTTGCCAGCTCTCCCCCTCCCCCTTCCCAGGCAACTTTTCTTTTTCTCAATAATTTCATATCCTTCCTTCCCCACTGCATTGCCTTAACTCTGAATTACGGGGCTGGAAGAATAAAAATTGGAGATACTTAGTCTTGCTACAGAAGGGCTGGCTTTGTAGCCTCCAGACACCACCAGGATCTTCCTGTTGAGTCAAAACCTTCCCTGCACTCGACATGCCCTCCCCTCCCCTCACAGCAAGGCCCCAAACACCCAGACCCCAGGCGGCTTGCCCTCCCCCGCAGTACAGCACCTACAGCACAATGAAGACCTTGAGGAACTGGTAATCCCAGAGCCACAGCTCCCTGCCCCTCCTGGGCTCCTCCAGATTCTTCTCCTCACAGACAGCATTTCCTGCAACCAGACAGCAGCTAGGCATCTTCCCAGGGCAGGAGGCAAGCCCCCACCCCCACCCCGCCTCTGAAGCTGCTTGGCTTCCGGCTGTCCGGCTGTCCGTTACAGATTTGGAGAATGAAAGAAAGAGCTCTCAGAGGCCTTGCTCACTGTGATGACCCCTTTTCAGAGAAAGGGGAGGAAGAGAAGCCTGGTCTTTGCCAGCAGTTGCCATGGACAAGTCCCCTGAACTCACCACACCCTGGAGGCTTCCCGGAGGGGAAGAAGCTGTCCGTGGAGTCCATGGATACCCGAGGGACACGAAGGATGTTGTCTGGGAGGGACAGGGACCTCGAGGCAGGGCACACTTTTCTCCACTTCATCTCAGGGATGAGGACTTCCTGCTGAGAAGGCAGGAGGAGCTGTCTTACCATGGCCCTTGGAATCTCACTTGCATAAGGCGCCCACACTACGTTTATCAAAGCTTTTCCAGATATTACTAAAACAGTCATCTGGGAAGCATGGAAGCCAAAGCCCGGAATGGGGAAAACCACTGCCGCCTACCTGCCTCCTTACTGTGACCAGCTGCTCCATCAGGGCATAATGTCTTTGAAGACTAGTGTAGAACCACAGCGGGATCTCAGATGGGAGCCAACCAGGACTCTAATGTATCTTGGACGGGATAAATCGTGACTCCTAATCTGGGCTCCAGCCCTAAGTGCAGCACTGACCTTGGCATGGGCGCTTAAGGTTCCCAGCAACAAAAATGGGAACATCACCTTCTATCCCCTGCATGGCACTGTGCATATTGCATGCTTGGGTAACCATTACATAGTTAGCAAGGGAGGCTTCAAACACCCTGAGGTCATTTCCACCCCCATCCCTGCCCCAGAAACAGCTCTGCCTACCTAGAACTCCTGCAGCAAAGGAAACTGCTGGGACCGTAGCAGATCTAAAATGAGCCTGTCTGCATTCTACAGTAATAGCTTTGGAGTTCTTCCTCGGGGCCATCTCTGTCCCCTCGAAGGCCCTCCTGACTCTGCTAAGGGAAAGAGGACAGGTCACTGGCTTCTTTGTTTATAACAGGTGTGGGATCCAACCCGGGGGGTGTTCAGGGGGCTGCACATCTGTGCTGCCCGTAGTCAGCAAATCTGCCCAGGACCATGGCATGGAGTGTGGCAGGTCTCGGGGACCCCCCGCCCCCTAGCACAGCATGGCCACTGGCTCTCGGGTCTGGCGCCCAGGTGTGCACTGTGGCCCCAGGAGACCTCAGGCCATCAGCTTTGGCTCCCAGCCTCAGTGCTCACCAGAGACTCGCACTCAGGTTCCTCCAGAAGTTCTCTTACACTCAGACTCTTCTTGCCGGAAGGCTGAGGAGGGAAGAGGACAGGGATCGTGGCGCCTGGACCAGCCGGAGTCAGGCATGGGGAGCGTGAGCAGTCTCCGGGGCAGCTTTACCTCCAGACGAGCCCCTCGGGGTCAGATGGAGCCTAGCGCCCAGCATCTGCAGGGGGCGCCCTGGTCAATGCCGCCGCGGAGGGCAAATGCGAGACGGCCTACTCCCCGACTGCCGCCCCCACCTCCTCACCAAGGGCCAGAGAGACTTGCAGGCATATTGGGAAGTGGCCCTGTGTCCTGTCTGTACCCGGAAGAAGCACAACTTGGGCAAATGCCTGGAGAAACACGATGGCCCGCCAGCCTCAAGCGTAGACACAGTCCCCAGACTGCCGCTGCCGCTGCCGCTGAGCCTGTTCCCGCCCTCTCCCTGCTCCTCTTCCCGGTGCTCGACACATGGGCCAGCCTCCCCCAACAGCCTGTCCCCAAACCTCAGTCCAGGCCTGAGCAGCCCCCAGCACTCGCCCCTGAGCTCCATACCTGAAGGTGGGTGCAGACCCTCTTCAGCACGTCATACACGCTGTCGCGGGACAGCAGTGACACAAAGACATACTGGACATAGGACGAAAACAGAACGGGGTGGGGTAAGTGCAGACCTGGGAGAGGGCCAGAGTCAGGCTGTGGGCTCCAGCGCCGGGCAGGGACGCACTGACCTTCTGGCTGGTGGTGGTGGTGATGGCCAGGCCATTGGGAAGGAGCCGCGCCATCTTGTGTTTTTTGATCATTTGCACAGACACCACAGGAATGACCACCTGAGGGGAGGAGGTATGCTTGTCTCAGGACGCGCCACAAGGGCACAGTCTCTTTGCTCCTGCGCTGGGCCCTGGCAGGGCATCGAGGAGCCTGGCTCCATGTGGGAGAGCGCTGGAGACATCCACCCTCTGACGCACGCTCCCCTTCCGGCTCTCCCACTGCCTGGCCAGCCTCGGCATCCCAGCAACTCCGGGCTCTCACCCTATACTGGGGGTGGCCGCTCGGGTGAGTCCCCTTCTCCAGTCATGGAGTTCCCCAAGCTACCACCTGGACACACATACGGCTCCCTCCCACTCTGATTTCTGAAGGCATTTTGGAGGCATCCATAGGCAGAATAATTTGGCTGAAAACCATTCAGGCCAGCTCAGGCGAGACGTGGGGTCCAGATCAGGGCCCCTGTCTTGGAAGGGGTGGGGCTACTTCCCCGGACACCAGGTGGGATGCCTCGAAGTGAGAGCCTTCACCAAGTGCCAGCACACGGAGATAGGCATGACTCGGGCCACACTGTGGGCCAGGGCTGTCTCTTCCCGAGACTGGGGCCAGGGCCTCACTGGGTTATGGCAGCTTTTACCGCTTGTTACTACCTTGATGTCCTTGCCAAAGAGGCTGGCATGGAAGCAGAGCCAGTTGGGGGAGATGTAGAGCCGACCCTGGAGAAGGAGGTCCCTCTGGAGGGCACAGGAACACACTGGGAAGACACAGGGAAGAACACTGCTGCAGCAAGGCCCACTCGGAGGCCCCAGGGCCTGGGCCTCATGCTCAGCTGTCCACAGAGTCCAGCCTCAGGGCCTGTCCCCTCCGAATCCCCCCCGCAATCCCAGGCTCCAAACAGCCCATTCCCTCAGCTCCCTGACAGTCTTTTCCTGAGGAGCCTGGCTGCCCCACCCACCAGACTACTGGACACTTCATCTTTGTTCACCCTTGCCCCAAAGGGTCCAGGCAGGTTTCTGACCCATCCCCCAAGTCTGGATTGTCACTCCCTCAGGCAGGACTCCTGTCCAGCCCTGTGCTGGAGAGAGGGCCTCGACTGTGCAAACACGCCCCACACTCAGTTGAGAGGCCTGAACAGGAAGCAATGGTCGCGGATAAGTAGAGTGAAATAAGATTTGGAAGCCCTGACATTTCCTCAAGAACACTTTCATCAATTCAACTTCATATACCAAATCAGCGCTGTCTTCTCACATTCTTGAAGGGAAAAGAACCAAGCACACCCGAAGGGCAGCCAGTTGCCATATCTAAATCATGCCTTGGGGGCCCCTGAGGGAGCACCCGGGCCTCAGGCAGTCCAGGCGCCTGCCCAGCCGCACCGGGGAAAAGCTCACCTTTGAGAACCACCTCCTCCACCGGGATGTCCTGAAACAACTTGTGGTACTGCTGGTTATATTTACTCAGTAGTGTCTGCAAACACACAACCTGGGTCTGAGAAGTGCTTGGAGATCAGACCAGCAAAGGGGGGCCCTGCTCCAGCCATCAGGGGGCCCTCTGGGGACTCGGCATGCCTGCTAAGCAGCCAGTGGGTGTGGAGGGCTGAGTTCCCAGCACAGCTTGTCTCCTGGGGACACTGGGTCCTGACAGGCAGCCTATGACTGGAGGGGACACACCACTCCCACCCAGAAGGTAGACACCAACTCAGGTTTCCTGGTGACAGACTTGGTGGCCAAAGAGCAGTTACTGAATTCAGGCCACCCAGGGCCCCTGTTGGTGGGCAGTGAGAAGCCAGCTTCACACACTTACCCCTATCTGGCTGCACTTCTTTATCTCTTCGCCCTTCAAGCCTTCTGGCCAGTGCAGACTGCAAAGGAGACATTCCGTTCCAGAGACAAGGAACCCTTGAGTTCTACCCATGCATCCTCAGTGCCAGTTCTGCCCTGGCTTCAAGCCAGAAGCTTGGGGCAAAGATTGGAGGCCAGGCTCTTTTCTAGGGGGCTCAGCAAGGGGATAAGCACAGGGAGCATGTAGCTCGGCCCCGGGAAGGGCACTCCTGGATGCAGGAAGGGGTCACTGAGAGCCTTCCTCCCAGACAGCTGTGAGCAGCGCCCCCTGCAGGATGCACGCTCCGCCTGAGCCTCCACCTCCGGAGATGCTTAGAAGCCACCCACCCTGGGGTGTCAAAAACCCTCTCCCATTTCTCTGGCCAAGGGGTAAGCAGAGGAGCAGCCCCAAGAATAAATAAGCAGGAGGCACAGGGATGGGGGTCAGTTTGGGGAATGGGTGACATGGCGCGGTCAGACTCACGGCTCCGGGGCCTGGCCATGGGCCATGATCCCAGCAGGACTGCCCTCCTTGCAGCCTCCTCTCACGGCCTGGAGCTCTGCGGTGAGGAGCTCAAAAGACTTACCTGACCTGTTGGAGGCCACTAGGGCTGGGGAGGAGGGGGTAGTGCTGAGATGCAAACCTTTGCCCTGCCAGGTTGGCCTGAGGACAGGTGGGCAGGGAGGAGGCTGGTAACCAGAGATGCCTGGACTCTGCTAGGCTGGGAATGGGACTCTGACTCAGCCTTAAGTTCCTCTTTCTAACAGGTCACCTCCTGAAGGCTTCCCACCCTCTATCTGTCAGTGTATCTGACTGGGAGTGGGCCTCACCTGGAATCCAGAGGTGCCTGAACCCTGTCTAGTTTCTCTGTGTAGGACACAGGACTCTTCGGAGAAGCCACCTTTCTGTGCATCTGTTGGTTGCTAAGGAGAAACAGGCCCACATCAGGAAAGGGAGTCTATGGCGACATCTTCTCCTACCAGCTCCACCATGCCCAGGGCAGCTGCCCCTGCCCTTCCGCCAGCTGCAAGCCTGGCCATGCTCCTCATGGTGAGGCTGAAGATGGCCCAGTCTGGAGGCAGCAGCTCAAGTAGACGTTGCGGGGCAGCTGAGAGACAGGAGGCTCACACCCTGTGTTTCCTCA
The DNA here is from genome assembly GCF_040802235.1 of Manis javanica. Lineage (NCBI taxonomy): Eukaryota > Metazoa > Chordata > Mammalia > Pholidota > Manidae > Manis > Manis javanica. The sequence goes on from NC_133163.1 coordinate 120,229,142, forward strand.
AAGCCTGAAGTTCATGCCATGCATGGGCTGGAAGGGAAATCAATCTGCCTCATCCCGAGTGCCAGGCAGCTGTTAGGCCAGGCAGAGTTTGGCCTCTGGCCCCACCCTTGAGAAGGCACACTGGGGAGGACTCTGAGACTTGCTCATAGCTGAAAGCAAAAGTTTCTGCGTTGCCCTCACAGCATTACCAGAAACCGTCAGTTTCTGGGAAAGGGTGCTGAGCACAGGAGGCCTTATCAAAGCTGAGGGGCTGATGCAGTTTACGGTGTGGGAGTGGACGCCACAGCCAGTCCACAGGTGAGTGTGGGCTGAGAGGGAAGGGGCTGCCCCACACCAGGAAGTGGTCTCAGTCCCCATCGACAAACAGGGCAGCTCAGCCCTGAGAGCCAAACAGTCTCAAAAATGTCCCACAGGGAAGGCTCCAGAGGGAGGAGGCCCACTCTTCCTGAGAGGGTCAGCTCCTGAACAGCTTTGAAGTTCATGCCTCTGTTAAATAGCTCTAAAGCATAGGATGCCCCCCGCCCTTCCTGCCCCTCAGCACAGACAGGCTAGGAGTCAATAAAGCCTGAGCAGTCAAAGTAGCCCCCCACTGAGAGGGCCAGGGGCTGATGGGAAAGGAGGGTGGCCCAGAAGCAGGGCCAAAGCAGGGCAATGCAGGGGCGGGGAAGAGATAACAAGGTCCAAGGCAATGGTCTCTCAGCAGGGAAGGAGCTGGCACCTGGCGCCTGCACATCCCAGAGCAAGTCCCTCTTGGCTGAGGCAAATAAAAGTTCTCTTCTTTCAAGAATAGTCACCAATTCTGCTGAGATCATTTAGTCTGACCCCTTCCCACCATACCATTGTTCACTGAGACCTGCCCAGGGACAGGCTGTACCCAGTATCGCGCCGTGAAGGGCCAAACGACCTCCCCCAAGAATCAGCTCTGCCCCAGCCTTATGGAGATACTAGCATATACATCAACACGCATTTTCTGAGTCTTGCAAAGTCAAAGTGACAGGTCATGTTAGTGATTTGACACTTTGATTCCCAAAGTTAATTTCTGGATTTATTTGGTTCCATCATTTCCCATTTCACAGAGGGGATTTTTCCCCCTTGATTTATTTTATGCTTGTTATAGAAACTATGAGAAATATAAAATATATAAAATATGGTGATCAAAATCACCCATAAGGAAAAAAATTCCTCAAAATCACCCAAAGAAAATATTTATGCATAAGTATGTCATTTATGTGAGTGGGATTATATATCATATCATTTGTATGCCCTACTTTAGTTGCTAAACATGATTTCATGAGAAACTCCCCATGTTCCTGGGATAGATTCTCAGAAGTGGAATTTGTGGATGGAGAGTGAACATTTCTCAGGCCCACATCTGTCGGGAGCTGGTGGGAACCGCCACCTGGTGACACGGTCCGGGCAGCCGGAGGGCAGGGGCTGCGCCGCGGCCTTCCCAGGGGAGCGACCCCGATGTCCCGCCTGCTCAAATGTCCCTCCTAATAAATTTGCTTTTTTTGGTTTCAATTCAAGCTGACCCTTCAGGGAAGAGGCCATTTCCAATTCTCCCTGAAAATTTTAGGTACTGGCCCTAAAGGAAATTGGAAAAAAACACTAATGCCCTTGTGACTACCCCCAATGATGGGAAAGTGAGACCCCATGAGTATTGGACCCAAGTTTATGGGAAAAAAGATAAGGAAAATTTACCTGGGTGGAGATTCCTTCCCCACCCCTACGTGGCTTCCAAATGACATATTCAGTGATTAATGGCGACAGGTGGGTACAGAGAACAAATTATATTCTTTGGCTAGCTTGCCAAAGAACAGCCTGGCAAATTATAAACCAAATGAGAACAGGGCATTACCTAACTCCAGATCAGAAAAATCTCCATTGCAAGTCTTACTGAAAATGGGTCCAAGGCACAGTCCATAAAATTTGTCCCTGTCAAAAGGACATTGTGTCCTTTTAGAGAGAGCCTCTTTCTTTCCTACCGGAGATGAAGAACGGGAGTATAACTATGAAAGAATGAGGGCCCTACACAAAAACAATAGAATAGTGAACTTTAGATAGTAAAGAAACCAAGAGTCTGGCACCTACCTAACCTTTGCAAGATTTTCTGACCACAATAACTAGGAAGAAGGTCAAGTGATTTAATCTCATTTCCCAAACTCATGTAACCATGCTATGTGTCAGATAAATGATCAATGCCTGAACTTTACGTAGTCAAAGAGTATATGAACAAACTGCTACTTTTCATTAAAGGCCAGGCTCAGCTTTTGCTAATGTCTGTGTCCTCATTCATTCATTCAGTCGCGGGCACCGTCCATCCTTCAGGGACTCCGGCACACACTCAAAATGCTCCCCAGATGCTACACTAGTCAGCATAGCCATCAGCACTACAGGAGGGCGCCCCTTCACCCACCCCTGGGCCTTACACTAGATGTTGTCTTTTTCTCACTTTGCAAATTCCGTAGGTGAAAATACATTGTTTTCATTTCTATTTCTGCTTACTGATAGGTTGAAAATTTTTTCCCAAATATTTTCACCCAACTATGTCATCTGTGAACTGTCTATAAGGATCTTCATGTTTCCCTTATTGATTTATATAAATTCTTGAGAATATTAATCCTTAGTTTATCATTTTTATGAATATTTTCCCCAATTTGTCACATGCCTTCTAGTTCTGTCTGCAGTATTAATTTTTGTGTGGTCGATTCACCATCGCTTCCACCTCTCGGTTCCTCACTGGGTTCGAGTGTTTTGATAGGAGAGGCCTCAAGGTGGGGCCCTTACAGAGCTTGAACCCGCGCTGGGGCTGGATTCCGGCATACATTGGCCAAAATACTCTGCTTTCAAAATTATCTTCAATTCAGACTTTTTACTAATTAGTCTTCTCCCCTCAAGTGTTTATTTGGGAGTAAGAATAAAGACACGGGAGCAAAGTCGGATGAGAAGGCAGGGGGAGGGCACGCACCAAGGGGCCAGTCAGGCAGTGCTCCCCAGGACCAAGGGCCAGGAAGGAAGTACCCAAGGTGGGAGCCAGAGGGAGGGGAACCAGCCTGTGTCCCCCCACCTGCTGGTGGCCTGCATCCATTCCCACCTACACCTCCTTGAGCTTATCGCTCTTCCCGTGCGGGTTGTGCCTGAGCCCTGCCCATCCATTCCCACCCCACCTCCACGTGCAGACTGTGGAGTAACATCAGGGTCTCCATGCCATAAAGATGATCCTTCCCCTCATGTCTAGATGTATCCTCCAAAGTGAGCACAGCATCATGCCCCCAGGCCAGCTTCCTGCTGAGCACCGAGTAGCCCTGAAAGCTTCCGTCCTCCACAATTACCCAAGCCCAAGCCCTCAACTTATTCTCCTCTCCAGCGCCACAACCAGTCAATCCCAAGGCCCTGAGAGCCTTGACTATACTTAACCCACAATGCCATTTACTTTCTCAGCTCCTGCTGCCCGGCGTAAGCCCAGGCCACCATCGTCTTTTTCCTAAGTGCCGGCGATCACGGCCCCCAGCCTTGCCCTTACATACCTGACCTTCTCCCACATCCACACTGGCAACAGAGCCGTCTGGGGCCAGATCTGACCCTGCCAGTCTCCTCCTCACTTTCCTTCTCCAGAAACTCTGAACTCCTCGGCTGGCCTTCCTGACCTTCCTTCCGGCTTCCCTTTGCAGCCTCACCCACGCAGTCCAGCTGAGCCCCATCGCCTCCACCACAGTGACCCTTCATGCTGACATATTCACTCTACCAGCAGTTCAGATAACATGCTTATCTGCTGTGTGATTCCCAGTCATCTTTTAAGCCCCGGTGCAAATGCCACCTCTGTGAAGCCCTCCCTGACTTCCCCCCTGCAGAGCTGGCCAGTTTTCCTCTGTAGTCCCTTGCCCCTTCTTTCATGCTGCTGCCGTAGCACTTACCACAGCCAACTGGGCTTGTCTGTTCATACATCTGTCTCCCCCAGTCAACTGTGACTCCACCAGGGCTGTGTCTTCTGTATCTCTGTATCCTTGCACTCAGCAGGCACCCAGCGCTTGCTGAATGAGTGAGTGAAGGAAACAGAAATGATGACACGCCAAGAGGGAGGGGGGAGGAAAAAGCAAAACAGTAAGAGCGAGGAGACACAGAGAGCTACTGATGCCCAGCGGGAAGTGGGGCGTGGGGGGCGGGTAGGCAAGATCTGATGCGGGTCTCCCATAGATGGGCCCTTCCTTTAGGAGCCCTAGGCCTTGGGGCAGGCAGGCAGCCCTGGTCCAGCACCGCCAGGCACCCTTGCTGGTTGACTGACCAAAGGGGCAGCTCAGGTCAGAGGCAGAAGAAAAGGGTAAAGCAGCTCAGGCAGGACGGGATGGGGGTGTGGGGGAAAGCAGAGTCCGGCCCCTCCCGCCTCCCCTGCAGTGTTCACTAGGCGGCACTTCCCTGGGCTGTCCTGGGCCCAGGCAACACTCCGCCAGTTGACCCAGCCCTCTTCCCCATGCCCAACCCTTCCTAACAACAGCGCAAACCTCCCTCCAGGACTCCTCCAAACCTCGGGCAGGAGCAGGGCCGGGATGATGCTGAAGCAGAAGGCTTAGCCAAGCCTAGCAGCCTGAGCCAGCTGGGCCCCTGCGGTCACGTGGCTGGGTCCCCTTGCACATCTCCTCCCCAGGGAGGGGCCCACACTCTCCCAACTAGACTTCTCCTGGACATCTTAGACGCTAGAGCATCCTGCGGGGCCTGCCAGCCCCTCTCAAGGCCAGGCCCACCCTCTCCTGAAGCCAGCCAGGACGCTGGGCCCCAGAGAGCTCCAAGGAGAGCCCTTCTCTTCCAAACAAAAAAACACATCTAGCAGCAAGTCCCTGAGAGTACAAACCCAGACACCATGGAAATAGCCTTCTAGGGACAGGGAGCTGAGTGGACATGTTCTGGAATAAAAGTCAGCACTAGAGCTCAGCAGCCGGAACCTGGGGCTGCTCCAAATTCGTCCTGGTTACCCCACTCCACCTCTACCACTCACTCAGAACACTGCGCACTCCTGACTTCACACAGAGAGACTGTCCTGTTAACTCTGATGTATAGCCTGTTGGGAACACAGCAGAAACCTGTAAAGCCTTTTAAAAACACAAAAAATGATGCCTGAGCCCTGTCTCAGACCAATTAACATCTGTGGGGGTAGCATTTAGGTATTTGTCTATTTTTTGTTTTAGAAAAAAAGTTATCACTTTACTACTACACAAGGTGTATGTTGTACAAACATCATCACTTGATTCTTTGATTATATTCTAATATTTTCCCAATATTTTTTTAGAGCAAAAGTTATCACTTTACTACTATACAAAGTGTATGTTATACAAACACCATCACTTGATTAAATCTTTGATTATCTTCTAATATTTTCCCAACATGTAGCATTTTTTTTTTTGGTATCATTAATCTACAATTACATGAGGAACATTATGGTTACTAGACTCCCCCCATCACCAAGTCCCCCCCACATACCCCACCACAGTCACTGTCCATCAGCATAGTAAGATGCTATAGAGTCACTACTTGTCTTCTCTGTGTTGTACAGCCCTCCCCGTGACCCACCCCACATTATGTCTGCTAATAGTAATGCCCCCTTTTTTTTCCCCTTATCCCTACCTTCCCACCCATCCTTCCCAGTCCCTTTCCCTTTGGTAACTGTTAGCCCATTCTTGGGTTCTGTGAGTCTGCTGCTGTTTTGCTCCTTCAGTTTTTTCTTTGTTCTTATACTCCACAGATGAGTGAAATCATTTGATACCTGTCTTTCTCTGCCTGGCTTATTTCACTGAGCATAATACCCTCTAGCTCCATCCATGTTGTTACAAATGGTAGGATTTGTTTTCTTCTTATGGCTGAATAATATTCCATTGTGTATATGTACCATATCTTCTTCATCCATTCATCTACTGATGGGCACTTGGGTTGCTTCCATTTCTTGGCTATTGTAAATAGTGCTGCGATAAACATAGGGGTGCATATGTCTTTTTGAAACTGGGCTGCTGCATTCTTAGGGTAAATTCCTAGGAGTGGAATTCCTGGGTCAAATGGTATTTCTATTTTGAGTTTTTTGAGGAACCTCCATACTACTTCCCACAATGGTTGAACTAATTTACATTCCCACCAGCAGTGTAGGAGGGTTCCCCTTTCTCCACATCCTCGCCAACATTTGTTGTTGTTTGTCTTTTGGATGTTGGCCATCCTTGCTGGTGTGAGGTGATATCTCACTGTGGCTTTAATTTGTATTTCTCTGATTAGCGATGAGGAGCATCTTTTCATGTGTCTGTTGGCCATCTGAATTTCTTCTTTGGAGAATTCTCTCTTCATATCCTCCATCCATTTTTTAATAGGGTTATTTGCTTTTTTTGTTGAAGTGCGTGAGCTCTCTATATATTTTGGATGTCAACCCTTTATCGGATCTGTCATTTATGAATATTTTCTCCCATACTGTAGAATGCCTTTTTGTTCTACTGATGGTATCCTTTGCTGTACAGAAGCTTTTTAGTTTCATATAGTTCCACTTGTTCATGTTTGCTTTTGTTTCCCTTGCCCAGGGAGATATGTTCATGAAGAAGTTGCTCGTGTTTATGTCCAAGAGATTTTTGCCTATGTTTTTTTTCTAAGAGTTTTATGGTTTCATGACTTATATTCAGGTCTTTGATCTATTTCAAATATACTTTTGTGTATGGGGTTAGACAGTGATCCAGTTTCATTCTCTTACATGTAGCTCTCCAGTTTTGCCAACACCAGCTGTTGAAGAGGCTGTCATTTCCCCATTGTATGTCCATGGCTCCTTTATCATATATTAATTGACAATATATGTTTGGGTTAATATCTGGACTCTCTATTCTGTTCCACTGGTCTGTGGGTCTGTTCTCATGCCAGCAACAAATTGTCTTGATTACTGTGGCTTTGTAGTAGAGCTTGAAGTTGGGAAGCGAAATTCCCTCTGCTTTATTCTTCCTTCTCAGGATTGCTTTGGCTATTCGGGGTCTTTTGTGGTTCCATATGAATTTTAGAACTATTTGTTCCAGTTTGTTGAAGAATGCTGTTGGTATTTTGATAGGCATTGCATTGAATCTGTAGATTGCTTTAGGCAGGATGACCATTTTGAGAATATTAATTCTTTCTAGCCAAGAGCATGGGATGAGTTTCCATTTGTTAGTGTCCTCTTTAATTTCTCTTAAGAGTGTCTTGTAGTTTTCAGGGTATAGGTCTTTCACTTCCTTGGTTAGGTTTATTCCTAGGTATTTTATTCTTTTTGATGCAATTGTGAATGGAATTGTTTTCCTGATTTCTCTTTTTGTTAGTTCATTATTAGTGTATAGGAAAGCTACAGATTTCTGTGTATTAATTTTGTATCCTGCAACTTTGCTGAGTTCAGATATGAGATCTAGTAGTTTTGGAGTGGAGTCTTCATGGTTTTTTATATAAGGTATCTGTGTATTTTTAACTTGCGATTGAAGTATAATTTACATATAAAAAAAGTACACATAAGCATATAATTCACTGCATTTCACAAATGGAACACACCTGGGGACCAGCCCCGCAAAAGCCCTCCTTCTCCCTCTAGTCTTGCTGCCTTGGTCCCGCCCCCCGAGATAACCCCCACCCCGACTTCCAGCAACACAGCCCGCCTTTGCCTCCTGGGGCCTTCCCGTGGGTGGGATCACACCATACACCATACGTACGCGTCTGTGTGGCTTCTTTCACTCAGCAATGCCTTTGTGAGATTCCTGCAGTGCTGTGTGTACAAAGTTACACACTGCGTTTTCCCTAGTGTTTAGAATTCCGTTACATGGACACACTACAACTGACTTATTTATTTTACTATCAATGGGCACAGTTTTTGCCTGTTAGGGAAGTGCTGCTCTGAACATTCCAGCACCTGTCTTGTGGACGTAAGTATTCATTCCCAGGGGTAAACACTTAGGGTTGGAATTTCTGGGTCATAAAATAGGCACATGGTCAGCTTCAGGCTTTTCAAAGCTCTCAGGTGATTTCAGACTCGCAGCCAACTTTAAGAAACCACTGGATGAATCTTGTCCCCACCCTTCCTTTGGGGCTCAGAGGGCAAAACACACCTCCTGGCCTCCACAGTCAATCCCCCCACCTGAGCTCCAGATCTAGGGGACTGCCCCTCCTATGTCCTCACCCTGCCTCTCTAGAGCTACTGGAACACCTGTGGCAAGACGGAATCACATTGTTGATAGAGCTTCCTTCCTCATGTTAAGATCATAAGCACATTTACTAGGCTGTGCCAAGTAAGACGACGACCAGATTACCCTGTGGCAGAGGCCAGCTTGGCACCACGCTGAGTCCTTCCTGAGAGCCACCCTCTGCCCTCCCGCAGTCGCACCCCCGACAGCTCAGAACCTGGTCGACAAGCCCTCTCTTGAAGGGAAAGTGGAATAATGTGGATAGAGTCAGACGCATGATCAATACGCTGAAACTTGAAGATAAAAGATAATCTCCTCTTGCAAAAAATAATTCTATTGTTTCTTACACAGAAGCTGCACCTCATTTCTTATTTTCTAAGCTGATATTCCATACGTAGAACAAGTGCTTGGCCCTTTCTGCTGACTAGAAAAAGGGAGAAAAATCCCACCATTGACTTCCGTATTCAGTGTCGGGGGTGGGGCTCAGTGAGCTGCGGGGGCCACGCTGGGTCCCCATCCACCTGTTCTGCTCAGCAACCCTGGCAAAAGAGTCAGGAGGGGCAGGCGCTCGGCACAGTCACAAGCCCTATTTCCCAGGAGCTGGGCTGAGGACACCTGGGCCAGGACTGTGCTCAGTTTCCCTTTCTTACCTGTGGTGGCTTTGAAATGAAGGGGCATGTGGAGGGCCAAGGGCCCTGCTTCCCGAAACATCCATTTGTACCAATGACCCTGGACATAGCAGACAGAACCCGGGTGCGCTCCAGACCCAAGCAAAGCATCTGCAAGCTGACCAGCAGCCTCTTTAGAGTGAAAAGATGAACTGGCCCATCAGATTCCCGTTCTAGTGAATCCTAACAGGGAAACCCGAGCTGAGGGCGCAGCCAGACCTAGTGCGCAGGCAGGCGAGCCAGCCGGACCTGGGGTCTAGGGCAGGGGAAGCAGCGGCCCTCCCCATCTGGGGGGAGAGCAAAGAGGGTCCACTCCCCTCAGTTGTCCGTTAACCAGCTCCCCAGACAAGAACCCCCCATACCTAGTGTGCCCAAAGACCAGGGCCCACAGGGGATGTCATTTAGGCCATTAATGTGGCACTACTTACACTTCATGGGTGGAGAACAGAGGCTCAGCTAGGTTCAGGCTTGCCCACACAAGTCACTGGCAGGGCTGGGGCTCCATGGAGGCCTGTCTGACCCAATGCTAGGGAGTACCACACCCCCAGTGAGCCTCAGGGCCGTGAAAAGGGCAGAACTCTGAATGCTCAAACCAAGTTAAATCCTATTCGCCGAGGGAGCCCCTGGGGAGAAGGGAAGGTAAACAGACTCACTCATGAACTCCTCCGGCCCTCAGTTCAGCAAGGGAGATGGCATCATCCCCATTACACAGATGAGGTCACTGAGGCCCGGAGAGGCGAAGCACCTTGCCCCTGACCACATCACTGGAAAGTGGTGAAGCGTGAATCCAAACTCCACCCCGGCTGAAAGTGCACACTTTTTCTGTGCCACACTGCCACGGGGCTCGGGGCCCCGGAGTGCGCCCTCTGCCATAGCTTTCCCTGGCTGCACGGCCAGACCCCAGCTGTCTGCAAAGGTGCTGGAAGAGGGTTGGCAAGACACAAGGGGTCTTGGGCTGAGATGACCATGCAGGGGGCCCCCCTCTGGGGAGTGGGCTTCCCTAGATCACACCTTCCCCAACAAGCCTTTATCTCAGCTGCTCAAAGGACTAAACAAACTGGGAGAGCTAGTCGCCCAGGAGACGGGGGATGGCTGGATCCCGCGTGAACAAGGACCCCTTTGAGCTCTGTTGCTAACAAGAACCCTTACCTACAGAGATTTCAGAAGCCCTGGGTGCTCCCATCCAGTGGGAGCCAGGTGCACTAAGAGTAAGGTTGGCTCCATCTCCACCCTCAGCAGCCAAGATGCTGCCTGCTGTCCAGGCCTCTTAGTGGAGCCCAGAGCTGGTCAGCCACGTCTTTTGCTGCTTGGCTGAGTAGACCAGCCCTGGTTAAAGGCCTCAATCCCCCTTTTCCCTGCTCTGGGACCTCCTACCCAGGCCTGGACTCTCTCAGCACACCAGAAAGACAGAGCTCCTCATGGGGATGGAATTCAGGAGCAAAGTGCTCAGGCTGACTTCTCTCCTGCATCTGGGAGGGGTGCAGCTGCCCTCCCGGCCCTGCTTAGCCTAACTGTCCATGCCCAAGACGGAGCCCCTCCTGTTCTCACTCCCAAGAGCCTCTTCTCCCTGAAGCCTGGCTCCGTGTCCACAGGTATCTGCTCAGATAGCTTCCCCTGCTGCCCTGCCTTTCATGTGGCTGTCTCCCTTAGACTGTCTTCTTCTCTCACCCAGAGCCTCACATAGCCCCAGGCATACAGTAAGTGCTCAATAACTACCAAATAAGCTGTGTGGCTTGTTTCGCAGGGCCTTGGGGCACAAACACAAGAGCTGGAAGGAAAGCAACTTGCTCAAGTTTGCTTCTGGCTGCTTGGACCCTCTGCACATTTGCTCCTCTATAAAACAGGGAAAATCCCCTCTGATCTGCACTTCTCCGGACTACTGCGAGCCCGGAGAGGTCATGGCCCTGCCCTGGGGAGGGAGCCGGTTCTCAGAGCCTTGCATATGGAGCGTCAAGCCCCCTCCCCTGCCAGCACCACTGAGAGCTGAGTTGGCTGGGAGTCCCATCGTGCACCTTGAAAAACAATGAGACATGTAGCTACCTGTGGGAAGCAGAGAAGGAGGCACCACCAGGCCCCAAACTGCACCCACAAAGCTCCAAATGTGTCCCGCATGACTGATCCTGCCCTGTGACTACAGCCAGAGAGAGGGGCTGTAAGGAGAGGCCTCTTTACACCAAGGCCACACGGGTGACTACCTCCCACCCCTCCTGGGCCTGGAGGCACTCCCAGAGGCCAGGCCCAGCCATGCTCAGGATCCCTCTCCTCTCCTCCCTCCACCAGGGAGGCCAACAACTGCTGCCCCTCCCTGGCCAGAGCTCAAAGGCCTGCAGAGTAAGAACAGTCACCAGGGAGACAGATGGGACAAACAGCTGAAACGAAAAAGCTTTGCTCCTGGGGATATTCAGGATTTCCTATGGAGCCCAGGCCTTGCCATGGAGCAGGCCGTAGGTTCTGCAGAGAGTGACCTGCCTGTTGCCAGCCTTGTCCCATAGTGCCCACTGCTATATACTTGAGCTGGCACCCCTGGACCTGGTCACAGACCACTTTTTCTTGGCAGGCCACTTGGGACCTGGCCGTTTCCAGACAAGAAGCTGGTCATTCAGGTCTAAAAACAGACTTGCATTCATTAAGAAACAGAGCACCCCTGTGCTCCTGAAGGCCACCCTCTGCCAGGCCTGCTGAGGCGGGGCCTAGGGACACCCCTGGCTACTCAGACAACCCTCTGCAAGGCTGTCAGGGAGTGTGGCTACTCCTGGCTCCAGTCAGCTCTGTCCACCCATGGACACCATACAGCACACCCACCCCAACCACCCTGTGACCCCCACCTCAGAAGCACTCGGGCCACAGGCAGCTTTGAGGGGGCCACAGCGTCCTGAAAGAGCCTGGATTTGGGGACAGGAAGATAGGGAGGCGGGGCTGGAAGTGGCTTTTCACTGCTGAGGGGCCTTGGAGAAGTCACTCTCTCTTTCCAGGCCTGTTTCTCCTCTGCAAAGGAACAAGAAAGTCTGAGCCCAAGAGGGAAAGTAAATGCCTGAGGAAAAAACAAAGCAGAGCCAGGAACTGGCCCTGGGTCAGAGAACCCCTATCCCAGGAGAGGCTGGCAGGCACACAGTCTTCAAAGGCCTGCCAGCCTCTCTGCCTCCCTTCTACAAACGCCAGTTGAGTGCTTGCTGTTTGCTCAGCTCTGTGCAAGTGCTGTGTATACTAAGGGGGTAAGGCGAGCGACTATTCCCAGAATGCCTGGCGAGAGAGGCAGACAGGAAACAAATATTTATATAAATCAATACATATTTATAACTGTGTAATATATGCCATGAAAGAAAAGCAGTGTCCTAGGAGAACCTCCCTCAGGGAGTCCTGACTCAACCATGGAGAGCAAAGAAGACTTTCTTGAAGCAGCAGCAGCATTCGAGCTGATAGCCAGTGCATGCCCGTCAGATAGGGATCGGTTGCAAGGAGCTGGAGAGGGGTCATTCTAGAGGGGTCATGATGTGCAACGGCCCCTGAGGCCGGAGGTGTGCGGCATGTAGGAGGGGCATAAACAACACCTTTGTGTCTGGAAGGTAGAGGTGAGTAGTCAAGTGACAAGCAGTAATACTGGCAAGGTCAGTGGCGCTAGCTCATGCCGGGCCCTTTGGGCCCCAGGAAGGGTTTGCATCGTTCTCTTAAAAGCAATGAGGAACCAATGCAGGGATTCAAACGGAGAAATACACGATTGACTTTGTGCTTCAGAGATCACTCCGATACACAGAATTGCTTAAAAATAATCCAAAGGAGGTGGGGCAGAGGGAGTAGAAGGTGAATGTTGATGGAAAGAATAGGGACGACCTTATGCTGGTGGCGGTTTTAGCTGGGTGATGGGTACATGGGGACCCACCCTACAACTCCCTCCTCTTTTGGAATATGTTTAAAATTTTCCATGGAGGCAGATAAGTTAGGAGATTGTATTCCAGCAGACAGACGATGTCTCAGCCTTGGTGCAGCGATGATGGAGGGCTAGGAATGGATTTAGGATACGTATTTCCAAATGCGATCAACCTGACTTGGTAGTCAACTGAATGTGGGACATAAGAGCAAAAGTGTCACATAAGACTCTAGGTATCTGGCTTTAACAAGTGGGAAACTGATCTGTTTTGCTGAGACAAAACAGGGAAAAATATATTGTAAAAAGAGCATATTGAAGGAAACATTAGTTCACTAATGTAGTCTTGAACATGGGTGAGAAACTTTTAAGTGGAGATGTCAAGCTGTATATGCAAGGAGCTCAGAAGAAAGGTCCAGGCTGAAGAGACATTTCTGAAATACCGGCCCAGGGACAAAGGGTACATAGAAAAGAGAAGCTATCAGCAAGGCTGTTAAGACCAACCCAGTGCAGTAAAGAATGATCTTTCCATAAATGGTGCTAGGACAACTGGATTATGTTGAACCTCTATCTCTTACTATATGTGAAAATTAACTAAAAAATGTCAGCGCTATAACTATAAAACTCAGAAGAAACCATAGATGTAAATCTTTGTGACCTTCAATTAGGCAATGGTCTCTTAAGATGTGACACCAAAAGTACAAGACACAGAAGAAAAATAGATCAAATAGTTTTGATAGAACTTCATCAAAATTAGAAACTTTCGTACTGCTAGTGATATTATTAAGTGAAAAGACAACGCACAGAATGGGAAGTCATATATCAGATGAGGGCACAGCATCAAGAATATATAATGAACGCTTACAAAGTTGAAGATATTATCACTAAGTGAAATAAGTCAGCCACAAAAAGACAAATATGGTATGACTCCACTTATATGAAGTATTTGGAACAGTCAGATGCATAGAAACAGAAAGTAGAATGATGGTTGCTGGGGCTAGAGGAAGGGGAAATGGAGAGTTATTTAATCGGTATAGAGTTTCAGTTTGGAAAGAAGTTCTGGAGATTGGTTGCACAACAATATGGTATTCTTAACATTACAGCACAAACGAACTTGGAAATCATTAAGACTGTAAATCTTATGTTTTCCTTAGCCTCCATTTAAATGTAAAGAAAAGAACTCCTAAGACTAAAAAATAAAAAGACAATACGACTAAAAGGGAGCAAATGTTTGAAAGGTGTTTTTCCACAGAAGATACTAAATGACAAATAAATACAGGAAAAGATGCTAAACATCTCTAGTAATCAGGGAAATGCAGCTCAATGCCGCCGTCGGGTGCCACTCGATACCCACCAGGAGACTACCATCATTAGGTGCTGGTGAGGATGTGGAGAACCTGGAGCCTCATACATCGCTGGTGGGAATGCAAAATGGTGTAACTGCTTTGGGAAATAGTTTGGTGGTTCCTCAAATGGTTAAACACACAGTCACTATAAAACCCAGCAATTCCACTCCCAGGCATGTACCCAACAGAACTGAAAACATACGTGCTCACAAAATCTTGTACAAGAATGCTTACACATTATAATTAACCAAAAGAAATGGAAACAATCCAAATACCCAACAAATGGTGAATGGCTAGACAAAATGTGGCATATCTATACAGTGAAATATAATTCAGCCATAAAAAAGAATGAACTACTGATATATGTTACAGAATGAATGAACCTTAACAACATTATGCTAAGTGCAAGAAGCCAGTCACAAAAACCACATAGCGTGTGATTCCATGTACAGGAAATTTCCAGAACTGGCAAATCCATAGAGACAGAAAGTAGCTAAGTGGTTGCCAGGTGCTGGGGGTAGAGGTGGGGGTTACTAGAAGTGACTAGTGCACATAGGGTTTCTTTTGACAGTGATGTAACCCCATCTTTATGAATACAGAAAGAGCCACTGATGGAATCATTTAAAAGGGTGGATTTTATGGCTTGTGAATTACATGTCAGGAGTCGAGGGGGGGGGGGCAGAGGGGGTGGAGAGAAGTCTGGGACCTGAAGAACCCCAACACTTAAAAGACTGTGTGGAGGAGGAAGAGGAGTCCCCAGGAGGAGTAGGGGACAGTGAACCTAGAAGTAGAAAGAAAAGCAGGTATACAAAGTGGAAGCCAAAGTCGCGATTCGAAAAGGGGGAATGGAAAGCACCCAAGTTTGCTGAGAGGCCAAACAGGAGGAAGACGGAAAGGCAGTCGGCAACTTCGGCTACAGAGCGAGCACCGGCAGGTTCAGCCAGGACAGTGGGGGTGCGGCAGTCGGGGGGTGAATCCAGGCGCAGGTGCTGAAAGGTCGGCTTCTCCTTCCTCCCCCCAGGCTGCTGGCTGTGACCGGGGACGGGCAGTGAGGACAGGCCTTCGAGCACACCTGAGGCTGCTGCCGCGCCCAGCCGAAGGCCCGGTCTCCGGCCAGCCCAGCAGCACGCCGGCCCCGGGTCCCCCCTTCCAGGCCGGGAAAGAGCGCGGAGGTACTGGCGGGGAGGAAGGGGAAGGGAATGCGCGCTCCTCGCCTGCTGCCTTGGGCGGGGCGTCTGCCGGCTCGGAGGCACGGGGTGCTGCCCGGTGCCCGGTGCCCAGCCGTCTCACCTGCCGCTCCTCCACCCCTGGGGCGTCTGTTCGCCGCAGCCCCCGAACCTCAAGTCCTTCTTCCACGCCTGCCCTTGGAAGAAGCCGGGAAGCGCTGGGTCGCGGGCGCAGAGGGCAGCCCCACCCGAATGCCAGCACCTCCGCGCCAGCGCCGGGGCCAGAGCCACACATCCCGCCCGGCCTGCCCTTCGGGGAGGGCGGACGGTCCGTAGGGTAGGGGCAAAACCTGGGGCAGAGTCGGGGGGCTGGTCGGGGAGCAGCAGCCGCACCCGCGCCTCCTGGCCTCCCTAAAAAGGCAGCCCGCGCCCCAGTCCAGTCCCCGTCCTGGGTCGGGGCCGGCAGCGGGCCGGGACTTGGGAGCCCCAAGCAGGGTGGACTCCGCACTGCTCAGGCTCCAGCCAGCTCGGCTCGCTAGGCTGCGCTCCTGCTGCGAGTTCAGATAAGTGAGTGATGACCTGGCCTTAAGGGGCCTGCTGGGTCCTGGGACCTCCTCCTCCAGGGAGAACCCCAGGTTGTCTAACTGGTGGAAACCCCCTAGGAATGCCTGCTCTCACCACCAGTATTCAACACTGTTCTGGAGGTTCTAGCCATTGCACAAAGGCAAGGAAAACCTAGAGGACATAAAATCAACGGAAAAATCGTAAGAAAGTGGCCCAGATATTCTTTTTATTTGGGCACTGGGCGAGGCAGAGCTGTGATGGGGATAGACACCTAATGAACTCTTGTGAAGTTCGTTCTTATTGTACTGGTTACAAGATCAACATGAAAATCCATAGTTTCTCTGTAGACCTGCAATAAACAGTTATAAGACATGTTTGGGAAAATGATTCTATTCATAAGGCAACAACACATACAATATGCTCAAGAATAAACTTTTAAAATGTAGAAAATCCATGAGAAGAAAACCACAAACATTTTTAATAGTATGAAAGAAGCCTTTAATAAATGGACAGAGAAACTCTGTTCTCGAGTGGGAAGATTCAAAGTTAATCTTAAAGCAGTGTATTTATACTAAATTTAAAGCAAGGGCTTTGCCCTACCAGATGTCAGAACAAATTACAAAGCTGGAGCAACTAAAATAAAATGGAATTTACTGGCTTATGAAAGATTTAAAGATCAAAAGCACATAAGACGGAGTCCAAACAGAACATTATCTATGGGTATCTGAGAATTTCATATATAGTGAAGAAGGTGTTTCAAGTAAGTAAAAGAAGAATGGATTGTGCAATAAATGGTGTGGGGCTACTGGCTACCGCATACCATTCACAATTCCAGGTAGATAAAACATTCAAATATTTTCTAAATCAATAAAGAACTAAAATAAAATAGAGGAGAATATTAGAAAATCAGGAAAAGTCTTTCTAGGCAAGGTATAAAACCCATAACATACCAAAAATTCAATTGCATAGAAATTTAAAACCTTAGTACATCAAAATTTAAACTGGTAAAGAATTGGTGTTTTTACCATGTAATGAGTTCATTCAAGCCAGTAAGAAAAAGGTAAACAATCTAACAGATTATAAAGTAAAGAATATGAACAGGAAAGTCAGAAAAGAAGAAATCTTTCTCTTATCGATCTTATTGGTAAACATTTAAAAAAACTATCCCACTCAATATTACCAAGGTTGTGGGAAATAAACGGTATTCATACCCCACGCTGGGACTGAAAACTGAGTTAATCTTCCTGACATATATCAAATGCTTTAAGAAACAAATTCTTTGATCCAACAACTCCATTTCATGGAACTTGTATAAGGAAATAAATAGGCAAGTAGGCAAAAATTAATATTTATATGGCTAACAATTATGGGGAGAAAAGTAGAAATACCACAATATTTTATCACTATAATAGATACCTATGCAATTGACTAAAAGATTGGAGTATACCTGCATGTGCTTATATGGACAAAAGCCCAAAATATGCTACTTAGTGAAAAACAGGTACCGATTAGCAAGTAAGATATAATCCATTTATAAAGTTTAAAAATCTATACTTCAGGGTCAAAAAATATCAAATATAATAATATATCAAACAGTAGTGATTATAACTCAGGAAAGAATTATGGGTGATTTTTACTCTGTTAATTTCTGTTTTGTTTTAACTTATTATAACAGGCATGTAATACTTTTAAAGTCAGCAAAAACAATGAAGATATTTAAAAATAAAAGGTAGAAAAGATATCCTTTTCTTTTTTTTACTTACTCAACTTCAAAGGCTTAAGAGTTTAATAATATCTACTGTTGATCAAATCAACACGGTGGGTGAATGGGCAGTCTCACTACTGTGTGTAGGTCAGTGTGAGAAAAGGTACATATACATTTTATATGGAGATACCTGTTGGACCCATAAAATCCATTTCTAACAATTTATTCTTAAGATGTAATTGGACACAAGTTTAAATGTATAAGAATGTTCACTGAAGTATAGTTAGAAGAGAAAAAATAAGGCATGAACAAATTATGGTTTGCTTATAGAATGGAAGGCTAGTGCAACTATTAAAATCATACTTAAAAATTTTTTATTAAAACTTATTAAAAACACATCTATATTAACATGGAAAGATAGTATTATAGAACATTGGAAAAAGGATTACATAGAACAGCTTGCAGAATAAAATACATGTGGGACGGATGCTCACCAAAATTCTAATAATATTGTTCTCTGTGAGTTGGGATTTTAGGTATTTTTTATTTTTTTCTATGAACTTTGCCTAAGTTTTATGATCATAATAAATTACTTTCATTTGGTGAAAAGAATAAAAAGAAGGGTAGCGCAAGAAAAAATCTGTTCCCAAGGGCACAGTAAGATTCACAGATACCTTTAAAATTCCAAATTCCTAAAACATCATTCTTCTAACATGTAAGCCCTCAGAGCCCAACAGAAAAAGAGACTGATTTTAAAAATGAACTTTGCCAAATCCCCATATGTAATAAAACACACACACAGAGACACAAATGAGTGCATGTAAAATGGGTAAAATCTGAATAAGGTCCTTGGATCAAGGTCCTTGGTGCTATTGGGCTATGGTTATGCAGGATGGAACCAGTGGAAGCGACTGGGTACATAGTCTCTGTACGGTTTCACACAATTGCTTGTGAATCTGCAATTATCTCAAAATAAAATGTTTATTAAAAAGAAAAATCAACTGTGCATCCTGAAAAGGAGACCAGACCAAACTTTCCTTAGAGCTGGGGCTCAATCATCAGAGACGCCTGGTCTCAGAGTCTCAAAGCTGGAGGCACCGCAGGGAAAATAACTTTTGGTGAACCCAACTGTGTGCCAGACCATACATAGCCTGAGAACCTTTCAAGGGCCAGATGTTAGTCTGTATTATAGACGAAGAAAGGGAGGCTCAGAGCCAGCAGTAACTTCTGGAGCAAGGATGTGAATCCAGGTCTTTCTGAAAACTCAGCCTCTTACTGTTATCTGAGAATGACTTAAAAGGAAAAAAAACTTAGTATTATCCGTATCAAGAACCTTGGTGTAAGCAAATAAATATTAGAGTGGGTGAAATAAAGGTGGCGTTGCAAGTAGGCACAAGGAATTTCAAAATATGTGCCTACCTGTGAATATTATCCATCAGACACATCACTGCAGCCCGGCTTATTAGAAAGTTCTTTCCAGTACCCAAATGGACCCTGCTCTGTTTAGCAATCCTTCACCAAAGAACAAACCTTAGTCCTCAAGTTCATTCCTTGATCTAAACTGCTGGTGAGACCAGTACAGAGTTTGGGCCGTGACCACTCCTAACCTCCCCTGGGTCTGATATTGCAAAACCCATTAGCTTTCCCACTTGCTTTCACCTCCCAGGTCTTCCTCCATCATTATGGACTCTGACTGACAGTCTAATGGACCCTGGAGTCCAGACAAGAGTTGCAGAGCATGTCTGTGAACTCCTGGAATTTGGGGCAAAATTGTTGTGTCTGAACAAAGGGACCTGTTTCTGGAAAGAGAGCATTTCATTTTTATTAGATTTTTAATGTAGCCTATGACTCTAAGAATGACAGGAAATACAACCTTAATTTGATCAGTAATAAAATGGGTTTAAAATATGAACTCCAAAATGGATTACTTTAAAAAATAAATGTTCAGGTAGCAATAAGCACCCCTGGTGTTTAGATTGTGCTCTCTAAAAACCATTTCCCACTAAGAGAAACCAGCACCCCTTGGAGAGATAGCTGATTCCAGATTTGGAGCAGGAAATGCACTATTGAGCCTAAAATATCTAATCATACCAGAAAGCAAGAAAACCATCAAAGACTGAAGGCAGGGCACATGGATTCAGGAGCCAACTTGAAGATGGAAAGCATCGGAAAGATTGATGTCTAAAATGGACTGAAATATATCAAATATGTTTAAACCCATGAGATCATAATAATACCAAAATGACTCACTGGTCAACTTTGGTAGATACTAGGAACCCATCACATTATTTTGAAAACTTGTAAATAAACGGAAAAAGTTAAATATTTATTCTGTTTTTCTAGTAGTACTGGCTATACCTCTGGGTAAGCAAATAGTTGAAGAGGGGACATTTCTTTTTATAGAGAGATTCAGGATGACAGGAATAAATGATGAAGGAGTAACAGAATTAGAGTAATAATACCATTTTGCAGTCTCTAATGACATAATGGCCTAAATGAAATAATCATCAGTGGCTGATAACATCCTCCAAAGAGAAATAACCAGATTTCTTGCGCTCCCTCAAGAGCTCCGTACCTCCTGAATCCGACCAACCGCTAGATCCAGCTCCCAGTTTATAAGAAATACAGGAGTCAGAGGAACATTTGAAACATCAACAAGCTGGGAAATGGTATAGGACAAATAACATGATTTTTTTAACAAATAATTTGCAAGGAAAAAAAAAGAAGAAATAGAAGGGGAACCCATAGATTACAAGAGATTATAGAGATATATATTCAATATGCCAGCCAGCTATATAAACCTCATTTGGATTCTTATTAAACAAATGGTACAAAGACATTTACGAGATGAAACACTGACTATCTACTGAATGATTTTAAGGAGTTACTGTTATTATTCAGGTGTGATAACAGCATTGCAGTTAAATTTTTTAAAAGGACTTGGTCTTTTATAGATCAACACCAAGATAGTTGTGGATGAAATAATATAAAATCTTAGATTCGCTTCAAAATAATCCAGGAGTGAGAGAGACTAGAGGCATATAGGGACCAAGACTGGCCCCTCACTTGGTAACTGTGGGAACTGGATGATGGGCACGCCATGCTTATACTATTCTCTCCTTTTGTATATGTTTGAAATTTTCTACAATAAAAAGATTAAAAATGTAAACATTTTTCAACTTTTTGGTAATCAAGGAAGCCCAGTATGGTCAATTCTGAGGTATTGTCCCTGGATTATTTTAAAATAAAATTTCTAGATACCCCTTCAGGATTCAAAAATCATTTTTAAATAGCATCTTGTGTGGCCTGGGTTGGTATGAAGAAGTTTTGAGTAACTTGGTCAATGCTGACACATATTAGTACTTAATTTTTTTCTACAGAAAAGAGAAAAAAAAATTCTCATAACCAATCATACCACCTGTTTGCTCAGAGATACCACCCACATTGCTGCTCTGACCCTAAGTCAGAGGGAAAAAGGGGTGCCGATGAAATGAAATACAAGCAGGATTTTGACAATTATTTACCATTGACGTGTCGTGTCAGCATGTTAGGAGAAAAAGCAATTCATGTTTGATTTAAACCAGTTCTTTATGTGCTTTTAATTCCAGATATTTGAAAAAGTAGTGCCAGCCAAAAACAAATGTGTTTAAAAAATGAATAATGCGATTTTTAAATGGATATTAAACATCACCTGAGGAAACACTAATTTAGGACAAAGACTTAAAGAGTGGTTCAACCTCCACAGGTTTTAAAACTCCAGTCCTAAATAATGACCAAGCATTTCTAAACTAACGTAGTTGTGGTGTAGAGAAGAAACCAGTTTGCCCTGTACGGGTTTATATTTTGGGGAAGAGCGCCTTTCTTCTGGACTCTATGCTGTGCCCTTGGGGAAGCAGCTACTTCTTAAATCCCAGGCAGCTCCATGCCCAGGGGCGTATACCCTTCCCCTCCTCCTTTTCCTACATTAGGTGAACAGTTGGGGAACTGATCAAAGTTTCAAAGATTAGTGGTAACAGGTGGTGACAGTGATGCCCCGCAGTCCAGGTGAATAGCTGCACAGTGGCCAAGACTGACTTCATGCCAAACTTACCCTCCCAACAGAGATGTCTGCAGCCTTGGGGGGAGTTATTTTCACTTTCAGGAAACAAGAAAATATTTTCTGGGTGTCCAGACTCAGACACCAAAGAGCACCCAAGCAGGCAAGGGGAAGAGCTTCAGGAAGCCTGGCTGGCATAAATGCATCTTCAGTACTGCCAGTCTCAGACTCAGGGTGTCCCCCTGGGAGGACACCCTGGCACACAGGCCTTTCTGGTCTGCACCAAGGCTTTAAGGACTCACCTAAGCTCGAGAACTGGAAAGGACCAGTAACCTCGGGCATAGAGAGGGCCTGGGCTGTTCTCTAGGCTATTCAGAAAATTCTCCCAAAGGCAGGTCGGGAAGGAGAGCTTGGATTTGGCCCCAGCAGAAACTCTCCAGGGTGCTCGGTAGCAGCCTCTGCCAGCTTTGCCCTTTAGACCTGCCCATCGGCCCCAGAGATGCTCACTGCTTAACTGGCCCTGTCAAAGTCTAACCTCAGACCTGAGAGTATCTGGCAGCGTGGACTGGATGGACTCCAGCCGCACATCAGAGGACTGCGGAGCCGGCATACCAGGGCCCTACCTGCTGGAGGAGAGCAACACCCTGCACCCTACCTTTTGCTGCAAACCCTAAGTCTTTGCTCTGAAAAGAGCTGGACTTCAAAGCCAGCTGAGGTATACATGGGCAAAGACCTCATGAATTAATTGTCAGGCACTCTCTCCCACTCCCTAGGAGCCTGGTCCCTGCAAGGACGGGCATCCTTAAACAATCATTGGGGAAGGGAGGGGCACGCGGAGCAAAGAAGGGCAAATTAGACAACGGGAACTCCGAAACATTTCACCAGCTCCACACACCCCTCTGGAGTGGGCACAGGGCTCATACATTCATCCGACCTGCGCCGGTGCTAGCTGGCCAGGGGTGCCGGTGATTGTGGGGCTTGGGGTCTGGGCAAGGAAATTACAGGTTCATCCACTGGCTCAGTCTTCCCCAAATAATCCCACCCCCAGAGCCCCAAGGCCTCAAAGGCCACAACTGCTGATGTCCCCCGAAACGCCACCTCCCGCCTGCCCTACCTCCTCATCCCTTACCTAGCTGCGAACACTTTCCTTCCTTTAAGGGCGACTTTGGATCCATCTCGAGGCTGAGAGATCAACCCAAGCCCGCCCGGCGGGCACCAGCCTGGAGCACGGGTGCGGCCAAATCGTGCTGGGACAGCTCCACGCCGCCTCCGGGGCAGCCACAGGCCGCCACAATAGCTAAGCCGGCTGGAAGAAGCGAGAGGCCGACCCCTCCGAGGGCCAGCTGGGAAGCCCAGATGCGCGCGGGGGTCAGCCCGGACTAGGGGTCGATATGGCCGGGGCATGAACGAATGAGTGGCGATGGTGGCGGGGCGGTTGGAGGCGTCCCAAGGAGTGCGCCCTGCACCGCCCGGATGCCGCGCGGACGCCCCTCACCCCCCAGGGTCGGGCCCGTCGCCCCGCGCAGCGCTGGGGCACAGCCCGCACTCCGGGAGCCTGAAGGGCGCGCCCAGCGAACAGAAGCCCCTTACCTGCCCGCCTCGGTGGCCTCGCCCCGGCGAAGAGCGGTCATCGCGGCGCCTCCAGGCTCGGGAACCGCCGGCACGGAGAGGCTCCCGCCCGCCGCGCCCCCGAGGGCCCGCCTGCGCCCGCCCACTGGCCGCCCGTGCGGGGCGGGGCAGCCCGTTGGCCCTCGTTGCCCCTCCTCCACACCCAGGTGGGGCCCAGGCTCTGCGCGGATCCCGCAGCTGTGCCCGTCTTGGAGGCCAGCACCTGGGTCCGCATCTCCGGCTCCTTAAACTAGGCCCGAGGGTCCCCTCCGGGTCCCTCCTCTGCTCCCCTTCCAGTCTTGGGGCCCAGCACCCCCTGTGAACCCACCCTCCCCACGCTGAGCTGCAGGTAGGTTTCAGTTTCTCTCCTCACCGTAAGAGCCAAGACGGGTAGGGGACCCACAGGGTACTGGGGACATGGTAGTCTGACAGGCCGGGGGCTAGGAGGCTGTGTGCACTTTCCCCAGTGTTGGGAATTTCGCGGTCTCCCAGGTAAAAAGCTTTTGGTGCTTAAATTGGAACTGAAGATAGTCAAAAATTAAAGACTACAACAGCACAGGCAGAAGAGCCCAGCTGGTAGGGTATGAAAATGAGCCGGGCCTTGAGAATGAGACAGAAGGCCCATTCCCCCATCCCAAGTAGGCTGCGGGCCCCTTCCTCCCTTGGGATGGGTCAGTGTGGATAAAATGAGAGTTCCTGGGGCCAGGATTCTCACCTGTTCCCTGGTTGACCAGCTCACTGCACACCTGTGGGCAATTTGACTCTATATAAAGAGCCCCACCCAGTGCTCTGGGCACAACATGGTGGCAGGGCTGCAAGGCTGCAGGAGAGCAGAGCAGTGAGGTTGGAGTGGTGGCAGCGCCGAGGACAGAGGCCCAGAGGACGGCTGTGCAGGACAACTGTGCAGAGGGGCCCAGAGGCAGAGACCGGCTTGCATGCAGACTCACTGAGTGAATGGGATTCTAGTGACTGACCCCTGGAAATAAAGTTGGGTATAACCCTTTCACCCCAAGAACGTTTTGCTGTCAATTTCTTTGGTCACATTGAATCCATAGCAAACTTGCCGGGGGCTGAAACCCACTGGCAAGACAGTCAGGAAAGACTGTTTCATTCCCACACTTCTCCCCCCTCCTTGGCCCAGCTTCATCATGGAGAGCATTGGCAGAGGGCCACAAAGGGAGCCAGAGGGCCACAAATATTCTGGAAACTCGAGTGGAACCTTGCCTCATCTTCCAGCTGCAGGACCTAAGATGAGGGGCAGGGCAGAGCAGGGGCTGTTCACTCTGGTTCACCCACCAGAGCAGGAGGGAGGGGCCCCCGTGGCTGCCCTCTCCTGTCTTTGGTCCCAAATAGCCGTTAGAATTTCCCCAGCTGCAGACTTTGGAGCCTCAGCTACTACGCCTGAGGCCCACGGGATAAACCAGTACCCTCAACATACTGAGCTACAGCTTCGCCAGCACTTGTGCACCCTGGAAGGCAGGTGGCCCAGGTTGTTATACAGGACAAACCTCCAGGAGACTCCAGGCTCTTGCCATTTTCGCCCTAGTCAGAGGGCACCCTTCAACCATTCTGCACCCCAATCAGGAGAGGAAACAGGTGCTTCAGCTGTTGTTTATTGACACACAGGTAGACTCTATAGCAACAGGCCTGCCACAGTAGGGAAAATGGAAGGTGGAGGGCGGAGTGTTTGCAGCAACAGCTGAGTGGAGTGTCGGAACACAAGTGCACTGTGCACAACACAGTGGGAGTGGGAGAGCCCGCGGCTGGAGCAGCAAGGGCCAGGGCCTGCCTGAACTGGAACCACTACCCCAGGCCCTACTCTTAAGGTTGTCTCCTGACCCCAGGCCAGGGTTCAAGTTCTCTGGGAATCCCTTTTCTACAGGAACTGTATCAAGTACACAAAGGAACGGAAGCAGGAGCTGTTGCCCTCTGTGCTAAGCGCTGGGGCCCCCATTCCTGCACCCTTCCTTCCTTGGGTGGAGTCACATGACCCAAGGTCTCAAAAACAGCCATGTTTCAGAGGCATTTATCTTCTTCCCTTGTGCCCGGCCTACAAGTGCCACACTACAGCCCCAAGTGAGCACTACAAGCACTGCTGCTCTAATGGATGGGGGGGCGGGGAAGGGGGATGGGGCAGGGGCTGGAGGAGGGGCTCTGGGGCCCATCATGGCACAGGGACTACACGCATGGTGTTGGTGAAGCCGGAGCCAGGGCGCCACCCAGTCAGCACAATGACCACATCTCCCTTCTTGAAGAAGCCTCGAGCCTTGCCTAGAGGAGAGGAGACAGGTTGGTGAGTAAAAGCCAAGCCAGGTAGGTATGCACCTCGACCACTGCCTCCCAGACCACTGCCTCCCAGCCGGAGGAAGCACAAGCAGGGATGGCTGACCATTACTTCCTTGTACCACAAGGTGGCGCCAGCCGCACGGCCCAGGCAAAGGGGACGAGGGAAGCTCTGACATGTCCTTTATCGATGGGTTGGCTGAGCTGGCCAGGACGCTTGGACACCATTTTCTAGGCTAGAGGGTGGAGTGCCTTGCCCAAAGGTCAGAGCCAGCTGCTCTTATCCCGTAATACCTTACTTCTACACAGGGACAGAAGCCACACGAGTAAGTAATCTGCCATGCCATACTGTAGGAGCTCTGGCTAATTTTATAAAAAACCTCAGTAATGACTAGATGCCAAAGAACAGACACTCTTGACTCTCCTGGACCCCTTTTTTGCTTTGGGCCCCAGACTGGAAGAGAGTGAGAAGGACTGGGCTGCTCAGCCCCGGATTCCAGGGAAGGGGATGGAGGGTCAGAGGACATACCAGTGAGAACAGCTAGGGCTCTTGCTCCCTAAGGTCTGCATGTTCCCCCTCTCTTAGGGTCTCAGGCCAGGGTTCAAGCACCTTCCCCATCCCTTCAGGCTCCCAGCCACGCACCAACATTCATGGCCAAGTTCACCCGGAGGTCCACGTCCTCTGCCCAGGCCTCCTGCACTGGGTCCTTACACAACACAGGGAAGATGCCGCGGTACAGGTGGGCCTGGCGAGCTGTCTGATGATTCCGGGTCACAGCAATGATGGGGGCGCGAGGGCGGTACCTGGCCACCTGGTGAGCAGACCTGAGATGGGATGGAGCACAGGCAGAAACATCATTCAACACTGTCCCCAGGAGCCTCCCAGGAAGCTCTCAGGGCCTTCAGCCAACAGCTCGCCCTCTGATCCAATGATTACGCCAGCCTGAGGCTCTGGCCACTTCAGTGTCTGCTCACGAGGCTGCAGCTCACCACAGCATGTAACTCTTCCTCACAGACAGGCTATCCACTTGCCTGTCACCCTCCCCTCCCCACAGGCTGCGGCCCCAGGACCATACCAACCCAGCACAGTGAGTCTCACCCACTTACCCCACATGGCCCATGGGTGACAGAACCCCTCCCACTGCTAAGCTCTTCCATTCTGGCACAGCCCTATCCAACCTCACCAGCACCCCCAGCCCTTGCTGCCAGCAACAGCTGCAAACAATGCAACGTGTGAATAGCACCTGAACCTTGACATCTGCAAATAGGAGCACAACCCCTCAGCCCCCAGCAATCTCCAGTACAAGCTTTCCCTATAGCTGTGCCCTCTCCCCAACCACATGGCTCCAGGTCCCTGGAACAACCTCAGCAACTGGGCTCCAGAGCCAAGAGGCATGATATCCCATGATATCTTACTTATACAGGGACAAAAGCCACATGAGTAAGTCATCTGCCATCTGAGAATCTAAGCAAGGCTTGGAAACCTGGGTGCTTCCCCGGAAGGCCAGACCAGGAGATAGATGGCCGTGCTGTTGTAGGCAGCTCTGCCTGTGAAGGCTCCTCTCGGGGCTCAGGTCCCCTTTCAATTCCCAAAGCCAGGTGCTTCCTTGAACATGGACCCTTTATACTTTTGGTTGGAGTTGGGGAGGAGCTTGCTTGCAGGAGAAACTGGACCCCAGAAGGCAAGCCATGGGAACACTCAACAGGTGTCAGGGAAACTTAAGTCATGTGACAGCTGAGAACTGCTCTGCTTAAGGCCGGGCCTCCCTCCTTTTAGAGGGAAGCAATTGCTAGAGTCCGGCTGAGCTGAGAGTGAAATTCAGAAGACTGGAGCTAAAAATAGCCAAATAGCAAAGGTTGGGCCTTCTCACAAAGGTCAGCCCTAACGGTTGGAGCTGTTTGTCCTGAGCCCTCTGCTGAGGGAAGCCACACAGGTCCCGTGTCCTAGGTTTGCAGGCAGCCCCACCTGCTGCTCCTCAGTGCATGGGGGCTGCTTGTCTTCTCTCCACCCTCCGCTTCCAGGAAACCCGAGCCGCCCTGTGGGCAGAGGCCAGGGGCACACTTCCAGACTTGAGGAGGGCAGGATGATGTCTCGGACAAGAACGGATCCCACGCTCAGGTCAACGCTTGGCTGCGTGGCGCCTGAGTGCCAGGAAGACAACTTGGTGACCTTTCCTGGGCCAGAACCCACTTGCCCTTAGGGCTTAAAGACAGATGGGGGCAGGTGCGCCAACGAGCACGACCTGGACGAGTGCTCCTTTCCCAAACTGAGCTTCTAAGAGCACACAGTAACTGAACAAGCAAAACTGGCGCTGTCTTTTACTTTACAAAGACCAACTTTTAAGTAACAAATAACCATTTTTGTCAATCTAACAGCAGTAATGCAATTTAGTCTCTAGTTCATCTTGAGGGCAAAAACTTGCTGGGGATCCAAATGCTCCAATACATGTTACGAGTGCTGCCTGGAGTCCTTTGGGCCAGAAAAGGGGCTGTGCTCCTTCCTGGATCCTGGCCTGGGGTAGCTCCTGCCCTGCAGGGTCCAGGTGGCAGGCAGAGGGGTCTTACCTTGGCAGAGTGCCATCTGATCACTGTGCAACGCACTGCTCCCAGGACACCCAAGGAAAGGTGCTACTGAGCAGGGCACTCCCAGGGACCTGCCGCCACCTCCTACCTGCCAGACTTGGTGAGGACGATTATGGCCCCACTGCAGCACTTGAAGGAGGCCTCCACGGCACCCACGGCAGCGGCTTCTGTGGGGTCGCTGGTAATGGGCGCCAGGCGGCGGAGTTCCTCAAATAATTGCAAGTGGTAGATGGCGGCCTCTGCCTCACGGGCAATCTAGGGGAGCAATATCCGTCCAGAGGGACGAGAGGGGGACAGAGCTTTGTCAGAGCTGCGTCACAGCGGGAGAGGGGGAGGAAGAGCTGCACAGACAGCTGGTGAGGAGCATGTCCCTAGTGCAAAGGCCAAGAGGGCCGCTCAGGAGCGAGTCTGAGGCTGAGCAAGATCAAGACTCCAGGAAGCAGTCCTGCTCCAGGGGCCTGTGGTGTCCACCGTGCCTACCAAGCTTTGCCCTGCCCTGCCCTGCCTGCCTGCCTTCCTGCAGGTGAGAGAAGAGGCTCGGAGCCCAGGCCCCGGGGTAGGGCTGGGCACTGGCTATCTTCTACACTGGCTGGAGCAAGAGGCTGGTTATCCTACAGTCGCCTGCCCTCCGGACCCTACCTGCCAGACTCCGTCAGAACTATCAAAGCTGCCGCTAAACACTTATAAGAAGCCTCCACGCTGCCCATGGCCATGGCTTCCACGAGGTCTGTGGAGTGACTTGAGGCTCGCACAAGTTCTTCAAACAGCTTGCAGTGGAACATGGCTGCCTCAGCCTCGCGAGCTATCTGTAAGGTTTAAAGAGGAGGAAAGGCAAGGAGAGGGAAGAAGAAAGGGAAAAACAAGAGACAACACATGGAAAGACAGAATGGGGAATCAATCAGAGGAAGGCAACCTTGGGTTAACTGGCTAGATCTGTCCTTCAGGCAGACGCACAGAGGCAGCGTGGTAAAGCCCAGCCGCTCTGGGATGCGCGGAGAATCTCCAGCATCAACTGCTGCTGCCCCTCCAATGGTGGACATTGGTTCTTCCATTCTGGAAGGATCTGACCGGGGGCTGGGGAGATAATACAGCAGCAGGCTCTAGCACCTTGGCAAGGGAAATGCCCCAGCTGGGCCCATGCCACTCCCAGGCAGGACCTGACCGCGCTGCCTCATGCCACAGCTTACGGGAGGGAACAGGCCCTCTGTCCTCACATGGCTGTCTGGTCACCACAGGGCTTCCTGCCCAGCTTCCATGTACACATGGAGTGCTGGCTTGGCTTCAGGCCCAAGAATACTAGGAGCCTGGGCCTGCCATGGAATGCACTGAGCAGTGCTGGAAAGCTGGGGTCAGACCAAGCCAAAGCCACGTGGCTTAGCCATGTCCCGAGCAGGAGGGTGGAAAGCCGGCGAACTGGTGAGGGGCACGCTGACAGCCATGTGAAGAGACAGCTGCCCACAGAAGCACAGTTATGTGTAACAGGTATTTGATTAAAATCTAATGATTAAAACAGTCAGGAGAAAGCCATTCAGTTATTTACAGGCAACCTGATCAGGTGACACCAGGAATCAGAAAAACTTAAGCTTTAGAGGATGAAATGAAATTATCAGCATCTTAGAGAATGATGGGTGAGGGGCCAATCAGTAATACCAGCTCATTAATTTGACAGTGTAAGCAGGTACGTGGCAGGATTTACCAGGTTACAGGTTTTCTTTCTGCAAGAATGGGATGCACGCAGCACAAAGGACAAGGGACACAAGCAGCAAACAGAATCATATGTGGCACTGCCCAGCCCTGGGTTCCAGGCCATTAGCTGCATCCATCAGACACAGGAGGAAGCGGTGACCCGTTAGAGGCTGTCGGCAGTGTTAGCTGGGGATACGGAAAGGAAAAGCCCATACTGCCTGGCTCAGACCCCGAAACTTATCTTCCGAGCAGCACCTTCCAAGCCCTGCAGTTCTAAGGAGTCTGTTCATAAGGAAGACCAGGTATGGAAAAAAGGACATAGAAATCAGAGCCCACAGCCTGAATCTGTCTCTGACCCCAGTTCCGGCTCCAGATGGAGACCTGGCCTTACTGCTGGCTACACAAAGCACTTGCTGCAGGAGACACTGTCAATCTACACAGGGACTTGGCAGCATATACTGATGGCAGTGAATGTTTAATGCTAAGGCTACCATTAAACCTACCTAACTCCTTTTACAGATAAAGTCTTAAAAGGGTAAGTGGTTTGCCTAAAGACATAAAAGTCCTTACAGTCTGCACGGCTCACGGTTCAGAAATCCAGGTCAAGACCACGCTCACACCTGCGAGGCCACGCAGCTGAGCAAGGCAATCAGGGCACAAGTGTGTGGGGAGCCCCGTGAACGCCCTGGCAGCCGCTCTAGAGGGCGCAGGTTCAAAGCCTGTTTACTGAGAGCGAGCCCTCTGCCACCACCCCTGGGGGCAGCTGGGAAGGTGGGCCGGAGCACCACGCATCACAGGAGCCAGTGTACCAGGCAGAAGGGTGCACGGGAGCCGGGCACACAGCCACCCCGACGATCGTTCTCCGACGATTTCAACGCGGGGATACCCAAGGATGCCAGTGACAACCCAGAAGACATCTTTAGTTAAGACGTCTTAACACACCACTGACAATGTGTTTACACGTTACATGTAAGTGACATGTCTTCCCTGGAAGCCAATTTAAACGTAACAATCAGACACAAAGTAAGTGAAGGAGGAAAAGAAGATACCTCGTCCTGAGGTTCTTTTTGGAAGGTTATTTCAAACTTAGGGGAACTTAGGGGTGAGGGTGTCACACAAAGGGCAGGGGGTCCTTTCTTGGCTGGAAAGGGAACAGGGAGGTTAAAAAATAAAACCCCTTCAGGAAAAGCAGCAGGTCCACTGAGCTGCACATAAACACTGACCTAGGACGATTATGAGGAAGTTAATTGGGAGGATTCATTTTCCCAGGCCTAAGTGACCTTGATAATGGGGTCCTACGTCAATTCTTCAGCAATCCTTAGAGCAACACCAGGGCAAGGAGTCAAGCAGCAGCCAGGGAGAGGGAATGGCTGAGCCGAAGGGAAGTGCCACCCTGCAGGGCTCTGCCCAATGCTTTCACTCCAGGGCCAGCCAGGATCGGCCACCCCTCCACCTGTTTCTATTTGCAGACCCTCTTGGCAGTCACCTAACCCCCCAGTCTGGGGCAACTGCAGCAGCTCAGCAAAGCAGGCCCCGCCACAGGCACCATGCAAGGCCAGCTCAGTCAACTCAGTGCGGGCAATAGCCCCCAGTGTAGGCCCAGACCGTCGGGGAGGTGCCTGCCTGGGGGGCAGGTGGGGACTCAAAGTGGAAGCCAAAGAGGACGGCTGCGAGCATGTGCCCTGGCTTTTCCAGAACAGGGCGGGGGTACTCTGGTCCCCTGGGCTGTCCAGAGGAAGAGGTACAAGTAGTTCAGTACTTGAGCCCAGGGAGGATTCATGATCCTGAAGCCAGAAGTGAATCGAGATCCCTCATGAAGGAGGATGCCTCCAACAGAAGGCAATAGAGGGGGTGTGGGCAGAGAAGGCAGAACCGAGAAAAACAAAAGACCCCCCCACCCCCGCCCCCAGCATACACCGCCTCATCACTCTTCTTGGTGCGACTTGGAAAATAACAAAAGAGTGCGGGACAGAAGTTGATAAAAGGTGTTGCTCTGTATGGGAGGCTGCCCCATCCCCGCCCCGGCTGGAGCCCCAGGAGGCGGGCAGGCCCGACGAACTCACCAGATGCTGCATGCGAACAGCCTCCAGAGGGTAGTCCCCTTTGGCCGTCTCTCCAGACAGCATGATGCAGTCGGCCCCGTCCAAGACGGCATTGGCCACGTCGCTGCCCTCAGCCCGGGTGGGCCGGGGCTTCTTGATCATGCTCTCCAGCATCTGGGGGCACAGAGCGCGAGTGAGCCGTGGCCCGGGCCGTCCTCAGAGACAAATGAATGCGAGCTCTCTCCCTGGAGAGCGTTTACGTGCAAAGTATGGATTTGTGAAGGTACATTGTGTGTGTGTGTGTGTGTGTGTGTGAGAGACAGAGTGTGAGAGAGAGAGAGAGAGAGTGAGTGAGTACGTGGGGTAGGCTCCATGGGAAGAGACCAGGTAGCCTCCAAAGCTTTCAGGGAGAGGCACATGCCTGCGTGGCACAGATGACAGGCTTCCCAGCTCGGTTGCACCGCCCAATCATCATCTTCTGTGCGAGGAAGACCTTCTCTGCCGGAATCTCGATGCCTAGGTCACCACGAGCCACCATGATGCCATCGCTGGCTTCCAGGATCTCATCAAACCTGCAGGGAAGGTGGGGAAGAGAGAGGGGTCAACAACACTGCAAGCATGGTGACACGCAGGAAGGCTTCCTGGGGCTCTGACTTGGCTGTCCTCGCACCAGGACAGCCATCCACGACATAACCATGGGTGCATGGCGATGGTGAGGTGTTCAGCTACCTTAGCCCCCAAAAGTGAGCCCGCGGTTCTGCCTGCTGGGCTTCAGCACCCGTACAGATACTGCACTGAGGGGGAAGAGAGGTAATGAGGTGTCCTCCCAAGTCACACGGCTCATTTCCTCTCCTCTGCCTCTTGTGAGGCCCCCCTCAAGCCATCTCTGTGCCATCTGCACTCCAGCCGGCATCCCCAAGGCAGAAAGAGAACCTGAAGCCTGCTGGCTGCTCGGGACACGGCCCCCTCCAGCCCGGGGCACCTGGGGCTGCTCCCTGAGGCAGCCCCCCTCCGACCTGAAGGCAAGAAGACATGCGCTTTGCGTGGCCTGGGGCCAAAGTCAGCCAGCGCCCTTGCTTATCAGGATGGCAGAGCGAGGACTGCAAACCACTTGGCACAAAGGACACCTCCCCTCGGCTGAGCAGGGCTGCGGGGTCAGGCAGCGGGTGGGGCTGCGGCTCCCGCCCCGCCCAGGCACACGCCTAGTCCGAGCGGTTCTAGGGTTTCAGCTGCGCAGAGACAATCTGAGCCTGGAGAGCAGCCTGCTGTCCTCTGGGATGCTGCTGCCACGCCAGAGCCAGCCCGACCATCATGCCCACTGCCTGCTAAGCAAAGGCCAGGACACCGTGAGCTGCAGTGTCAATGCCAGGCTGAATTTCTACATGGCTCCCAACTGAGGGGCCAGAAAGAACCCCTTCCTCAGGGCCTGCGGTTTTCCTTCCACTGGAAGGAATGAGGGGATTGTCCATGGCTCCTGATGCGGTGAGGGGTGACCCTGTGCTCGCCAGCCTTGGTTCCTGAGTCTATGAAACAACGTCAAGATGCTGGCCCCCAATTACTTAGGAAGCATAAAAAAAAAAAAAGGCCGTCAATTCCCCCTCTTAAGATATTCTGATTCAGGGGGTCTGGGATAAGCTGGGGAGCCTGAATTCTGATGGGCAGGTCCCCAAATCCGGGAACCAGGTATTCACAGGACACACCTTGCTCTCCAGAGAACTGGGTGGGGCTGAAGGGGGCCAGGACAGGCGGGGGAACTTACCTGCGAACTCCCTCGTGATTCTCAATTTTGCTGATTATCTTGATGTTTTTTCCTTTATCTCCCAGGACCCTCCTGACTTCATGGACATCAGATGCCTTACGGATGAAAGATGCAAACACCATATCTACATCCTGCTCTACCCCGAACTTCAGATCCTGGACGTCCTTCTCTGACACGGCGGGCAGGTCCACTGCAGCCCCGGGGAGGTTCACACCCTTCTTGCTGCCCAAGGAGCCGCCATTCTCCACCTCCGTCACCAGGTAGTCAGCACCTGTGCGGAATGGGGCAGGTAGGGGAGGAGGGCCGTGAGGGCATGTCCTCACCAGGGGCTGGCACATTCGGGCCTGAGAGCCACAGTGCCAGAGTTCAAACCCTAGCTCACTAACTGTGTGGCCTTGGGCAAGTCAATTACATTGTGCGCCTCAGTTTCCTCATTTTAAAACTTTAACAAATTATCATGCAAAATGCTTAGAACAGTGTCTGGCACAGCAATATTAGCTGTCCGTCGCAGGCACACAGGAGTCCCCGTGTCGTGTTGAAGAGTAGAGGGTGGGAGCGGAAAGCCAGAGCAGTGAGGATGGACTTGAAAAGGCACCTCGTCACATGCTCCCCAAGAGCACGATCAAGCTGGACTGATGTCGGTTAAGGATAAGGAGTTACAACAAAAGGAATTCCTGAGAACATACAGGCTTGACCCTGCTGCGAAGTAAGCTTTCTGTCCCCCTTGTGTGGAGGCGATCTAGAGATGGGAGCTGGTTTTAGACAATGAGACCCAGGGTCCAGTACCTACCTTTCTCCTTCACCTGCAAAGAAATAAGTCCATCATCCACGTAGATCTTGCTGCCCACTTCCACCACCTTGCAAATGTTCTTGTAGTCCAGCCACAGGATGTTCTCGTCACACTTTTCCATGTAGGCATTATCCAGAGTAATCTTGAGAGTGGCTCCTTTCTTCAGCTCCACCTCCGCGGTGCCACTCTACAGACAAGATGATAAGCCAGGGTCCAAGCTGCAAAAGTCAGACCCTCGCGGCAGGAAAAAAGAAAGCTCTTTTCCCAGAATAATGTTCAACCAAATCTCAGCCAGAAGTAACAATAAAGCTTTTTCCTTTAGGGGTAAATGATCATATTATCTAACTTAGTATGACAAGGAAATCACTGAAGACAAACCTACAATGTTTTAATTGTGCTGCTTTTTAGCGACGGGAAAAAAGACAAAAAAATTGCTCACCAAAGTTAGAGAGACTTGGAAGTAGGTTTTTGAGTAAAAAAAGCTCCCTCTCTGGTATAGTTTCTTAGTGAATAGATGAAATTAACTTTTTTTTACAATGATATGTAAAACCCTCATTTATAGACCTGAAGTCTCAGGGACATGGCTGCACAGGCCAGGCAGAGACTGCTGAGGATGCCCTCTCACTTCCCCAGAATACTCACGCCCTTGATGAGCCCCGTTCGGATCTCGGGTCCTTTAGTGTCCAGGGCCACAGCAACTGGCCGGTAGAGAATGGGGTCAGAAGCAAAGCTCTCCGTGGCAGTGCGCACATTCTTGATGGTGTCTGCGTGGTACTGGGGGGAAGAAGGGAGATGACAAGCGTCCTCCCACGTACTAAGATCTAGCCCCGGAGCTGAAACTGAACACCCAGGGAAGACCTCTGGCTGTCCTAGACACCCCTCTCTTCCTTCATCCAGCCTCAGCACCACCCACTCACTGAGCACCCTCTAACTGCCTATTTCAACCTCCTTGCCGTCCTCTTACTTCTACCACAGCACTAATTCATTTAAGGGCAAATCTTGGGAACTTAAGGAGATTGCCACAAAAATCTCTTGAAGGTATGGTATAAACATGTCTCAACATAAAAAATGCTTGTCTCCCCTTATTTTCCCCACGACTCATCAAATACCCTCAGCAAATAAGGCAGACAACTGGAGCAGAACACCTGGGCACTTGTGTTGGATAATACCTGTCTGGTAATCAGTGTCAGAGCCTCACAGATTTGGTAATTCTGAGATTTCCCTCTACTGTTTCTATCCACAATTCAAATTCAAAATTAATTTACTTAAGCGAACAATGGCCATAGCTAAATAACGTTATTGCTGAGGTCATGCAGACCTGGTTTTCACAATCACTTTTTAGAGTGTGGTTAGAGACTGAGGTAGAATAGGGAAAGGTGTGAATATGCCTTCCTCTGAATTAATTGCCCTTAGCTATTACCCACTTGCAACAAATTCTGATTTCCATCTTCTTTCTTAAAACCTTTCTCTTTTTCCATTTACCATCACTGTTTGGGCACTCATGGGCAAGGCGTCAGATCTCAGGTAAAGTAACCATATGACACTGCTGGTAACAGAGGCACTCAGCCAGCTCTGTGGGCCTCGTCCCTTAACCACTACTTTCCAGGACAGCAGCACCTGGCCGGAGGGGAGTTTCATCTCCAAGGATGGCCCTGCCTGAGGCTGTGTCTGAGAATCTTCTGTTTCTGATCCAGGCACACCCTATGAAGACCACTGCCCTGTTTTATGGAGGTAGAGGTCCTTACTGTAAGTGAGGAAAATTTCTTTCTATGGCTTGCAATAAAAATAGTATAGAACATAGGAATAGCTTTTTAAAAGGAATGGGTGTTGAATATTGTTAAATATTCATAAGAGTTGATGTGAGTAGTTAACAGAATACATGCATTAAGTCCCTAGAAGAGAGATGAGCATTGACAAATTATTTAGTAAGTGTTATCTATTATCATCATCACCTTCTGTTACACTAAGCACTCTGTTTAATCCCAATGTGAACTTTATGTTCCCAGAATAAAATTTACTTGGTAGGGGTCATGAATTTCCTTTCATAAATGACTGGATTTGGACAGTCAAGTTTTATTTATGCTTTCTGTATCTTTCTAAGTGAGCCTGGTACTAAACCTCTGGTTTTGGTCTGGTCCTTGTCTCATCTTACTATCAGGTTATGCTGGTTTCAAAGAACATACTGGGAAGATCTACCTACATTCCTCTAGGCTCTGGCATGGCGGAGCAAAGGACTCAACTGCTCCTTGAAGGAGACAGAATTCAGCCACCTTGAGGAATGGTATTCTGAACAGAGCTCGATCTTTGTTACTTTGAAAATTTCTTAAGGTTGTTAGTCTTCATATTTTCTTCTTGGATATTTATCTTTTCTTGGAAAATAAGTCAATTTCATCTCAATTTATAGAAATTAAGTTATAAGTCTTTTTGTGACTTTTAAACTCTCTTCTAATGTACAGGAAATACTGCCTTTTTTCTTCAGTCTGTTTTGTGCATCCTTATTCTTAACTAGATTTTCCAGAACTTTCTGTTTTACTGTTTTTTTGTTTGTTTACCCTGAAAGAATAAACTCTTGGTTTAATCTGTCAAATTTATTTTCTATTTCATCAAGCTATGTTTTTATAAATAAATTCCTTTCCTTCACTCCTTTTAGGTTATTTTAGTTTGTTTCCCCCTAGTGTGTTTTAAGTATTCCATTTTCTTTCAGATTTTTGCTTTCTGTTAAGTACAGTTAGGTCTGTAAGTTTTCTTGCTGACTATATTAGATTTTGTTCATGATTTCCATTAAAACATGTCAGAGAATATAGTCTGTAGCATTTCTCCTTCATGGAACTTGAGGTTGTTTTGATGACCTAACAGATTTTATAGCCATGGACACTTTAAATAAACATGTTTTGGTCTTGGGGATATAAAATCACATATTATGTACATAACCAATTAGATTATTCAGTGTTACTCAAATCTTCTGTATTGTCCTTCGGTACGTTTCTGGGAGGTGTACTGAAGTATTCTGCTATGGCTGTGCCTTTGCAGGATGTTACACCAAGTGGTAACATTTCCCACCCATCAGTGTTGTATTTGCAGAAGGTTCTAATGTAGACTGTTAGAGAGTCAGTATTTCTGGCCAACATGGCTTTATGGGACCATATGTTCAGTAAGAACACATCTTGTCCAAGAGAACTGCCAAAAGTGGGGGCTAGAGACACTGTGGCAAAGCTGTCCAAACATTAGATGCAGACAGTGTATGTCCCTCTGTCACTCACTGTGACGGAGAGAAAGCAATTCCAATGTTCTGCTTAGAGGGGTATTTAAATTTGTCAAGAGCTGGAAAAGCATGTCCCAGCTGCTAGTCAAAGGTGCGTATGAATTAAGAACCCTGACGTGCAAACTAAAACTGTTCATATTACATCATATAAGTTTAGAAGAATTTCAGATCAGTTTCCAAAACCTAATCCCAAGGACAACCTCATCCTGTTCAAAAACCTCAAAATAAACTCACAAGAGGGAATAATCTGGGAATAAGAGTTAAAGCACAGAATATCTCCAAATGTCTCTAGCAGTTAAAAAACAAACAAAACAAAATCCCCAAGCCAGCTCTCCTCTTGCAGGCGCAGCAGACACCCCTCACCCTTGCCGTTTCAGAGCTGCGTGGTTGTTACTTTACAGGATGGAAGAGGCCAGAAACCCTCATTAAAGGTCAACTTCTTTAAATCTATTTCTGCTCCTTCTCCTGCACACAGGAGACCCTGGGACACTCCAGCAGAAGGCGTCAGCAGTGGACTGATCTTTTCTGATGTCTTTAGATCTCTCTTTGGGCTAACTTGCGGTAATTCCTGATGACTTCTGCTGAGAACCCTAGCCTTCGGAAAATTACAAATGCCATCATGGACATGTCTAAACCTGCCTGAGATGCCAGCTAGCAGCTCCTCTCCACTTGGTCAGGCCCCCATGGCATTTGGAGGCTGGCTGCCTGCCTGGCCATAGGCTGTTTATGGAACACAGGTTAGGGAACCTCTGATGAGTAGTCTCATGTGTCCAGAAAGGAGGAATTCACTTCTAGAGTTGCACTTCTGAAGACTTTATTTTTAGTCTAAACTTAACACCAACTCTCAAATGCCAGAAGGCAACCCCTCACTACTTGACCTTCCAAGGTGGCATTTTCTTTATTCTGAACAGAAAGTACAGAAGTCAAGAGTACAGGAAAGTGTGCCTTATCCATTAGTCCTATATCAATGCCAGTATGAAATCCATGGCCTACGGTTAAGCTTTAAGGTTTTTAAAAGGCACTGTCCCTCAGGGAGTCCCTGCACTCCTCCCTCAAAATGAATTTGTTCTGAACTTGGGAACAGAACCAGGAATGGAGCACTTCTTAAGAGCTGCCACCTGGTCCCTGGGTAAGGCTTCTGTCCAAGGGTCATGTCAGCTCATAAAACAGCCCCAGGAGTACTACATTCATAACAGGCTCCTGGGGCAAGTGTGCTCACTTTTTTAAAAACTTTACTGTTATGTACCTGGGACACAATAGGAGCACAATGCTGATGATGTGGGTGTTATATGCCAGGAATCATTAGTGTCTTACACTCAGTCCTTAACTTGCAGTAGTGGAAACCCTCCTCCCGGATCGGCCCAGGTACCTCGGATCTCAGCCAGAATCAATCTGCAAGGTGACCTTTTGGTTCATCACCGCAATATGAGCTCTTACAGAAACCCTGGGATAGGAATGTCCAGCTCTGGCCATGGAACCAATGCCTTAGAGGGGTTTCCAGCAGAACCCTTCCACACCTTCCCTGTGAGGACTAATGGCAGCACAGGTGTGTGGCTGACTAGGGATGGGATAGTGAAGACAGTCTTCCCACTGACTGTAAACCCCAGACTCTTTCTTGCCTGGTGCTCTGTGGCTAAATGAACACTGCATCCCCACTGTTTCTCACAAGCTATCCCAGTGGCCAAATTGTCCCGCCAAGACTCACTTCATGTGTTCCATGAGAGAAGTTCAGACGAGCCACATTCATTCCAGACTTAATCATCTCCTTCAACATTTCCACTGATCGGGAAGCTGGGCCTAGTGAAAGAGTTTTAAAGTCGTAAGTGTTAATTATTCAACAGAGCAATAATACTTTAAATTTGAATAAGTCTGATGAATTCTTGATATTTTATTTTGTCCCTAAATTTGTCCTCCCCCAGTTAGCTCAAAATTTGTTCAAAAGCATATAAGTGACTATTACTACTAGTCTACTCTCTGGATTTAGGGGTACACTTCTATTTCCTTTAAAGTCTACAGGCTCCTGTCTAATTAGGAAAACCCAGGTAAGACTTAGCCAGGCCTCTTTGCTCTCCCTGAAGCCCAGCCATGTGTCTAAACACAGAATCTTGGTTGTAAAGAACATGTCAAGAACATCTTTCCTAGGTCTCTCAGATGCCCCTACAAGGATCTGCTAAGGAAGATACCCACTAAAATTTGTCTTAAGTACTCACATAAAGCATACTAACTCTTTATTGCAACTTCCTATGACCCGAGATCCCATGAGAACCTGGGGAGCATCTTACTCAGCTAACCCAGGTTGCTACATCTATTTTGTCTTTTCAGGAGAGCAAACATCCCTGTCACACGAAGCCCTTGTCTTGCAGGGGAGGGGCTGTAACTACTCACCGATGGTACAGATGATACCAGTGTTCCGGGCTGTGATGGGCGGTGAGTCAATGTCCAGGCGGCACATGTGCTCCAAGAATGTGTCGGCCATGGCTGCATGCAGCTGCTGGGTCTGAATGAAGGCAGTCCCGACATCACTGTGAGGCTTCGACATGGCTTCTGAGGTCTTGGGTCCAGAGGAACTGAAGAGAGAATGGAATGATCTGCCTGAGAAGTCTGTGGTAGTTAATATACCACTTGGACTAGAGGGTTTCCTGCTTACACATTAACTCAATAAGCATGCTTTGTGCATGAGCCACAGGAGCCCCACACCACACTCTAGCTACATGGGGGCTCCTCAAATCAAGCAAAGGGCTCTCATGACCATGAGCAAGTGTAAAGGACCTTAAAGAACAAGTCAAAACTTATACTCTATGCATGTATTACTTCTCAGGCATCCACTATAAGCAGACCTTACACCTCCCTTATAAGCTGCTAATACCTACCTTGACAGTGTTCTGCTAATCCTGTAAGTAACACCATTCTACATGCACTGAAGCAGCTTCCTCAAAAGGAAGTTGTAACCAATCTTCCAGCCACAACTGACTCCTAGTTTAGTACCTTGGCAGATCCAGGTCTTTGTATAAAAAGTCGTCTTAAAGCTTCAAACATCTGCCATGGGGTGGGGCACCCACACTGCCTCTTAATGATCCCCACCCAAACTCAAAGTGACTTTCCTGATTGTTAAGACAACCACCATCCAGACAGCCCTGTTTTCCAGTGGCCTAGGTTTTCACTAAGGAGAACACCACCTAGGTTCATTCCTCGACTCACTCTATGCCCGAGAGGAGGTCCCAACCCACTGACAGGCAATAAAAACCAGTCCCTGGACAGGAAGCAAAGTTCAACCATAATCTTGGGATGCAAAAACCTCTTGTCCCAAGAGTCTGTACCTAAAAAGCACTTCTACTTTTTTGTTAGGACTTCAGGATGTGCAAAGTAATTTGCATAAACCAAGGATAACCACAATGGCACAAGTCTGGCTCCAAAATTATTACAAATTAACAGGCCAGCTGCAACATGAGGAAATTAAGGCTGCTTGTCAACTTTTCCCTAACTAATTTTCTGATGCATCATCCTGATCCCCTTTCTCAGCCTGATAACAAAGAACATCAGTTCCAGGTAATTAACCAGCCAGGGTCACAAACCTGACAACTGCCTGACCTTTGCTTTTCCTCATTACCGACTTACAACTAAACTCACTCAACTGGCTAGTTAGCGGACTAGGAACAACTTGAGGAGCTTCCAGGCACTGTCTGAAGAACCATCAGGTAAAGACGGGAGCCAGAGCTTGATACTCATCAGGAGGTGACCCTTTCCTCAAGTTCTCAGACCAAGGGCTACTCCTAAAACCCGAGCCTAAATGCTTCAGCTCGTGCACAGAAACTGAAACAGCCCCTCTTTAGCTCTGTCCCACCTTCTGTTCCAAATCAAGGCACAACCACACACAATCCCAACTCTTTCTCCTCCTCCACCTCCAACTCTGTGGCCTCTCTGGAAGCTGGAATACAGCATGCATCTACACCCACCTCTGCTGTCTTCAGGAATTCTGGTGAAAGACCAAGAAGCTTTGTCATGAGCAAACCTTCCATCAGTTACTGAAAATTAATGTTTATAAGTCCTCATCTACAGAATCCAAAACTTAAAAAATGGGGCAATACGATAGCAGCTAACTATTCCACATGGTAGATGCACCATTCCTTTCAATGTGTATTCCCTAACTCCTGAATGTACAGTATATACCAGCTACTGGAATGAAAACATCAACCCTCTCCTCTGTGACAGAGTTGGTTTTGTATCTCTCAGCACCTCGTAGGTGGAGGTATTCCAGGGTTTGTTGAATGACCTTTCAGTGGTTCTTAACACGTTTTTGTCAAAGTCAAAGTTATACCTCTCTCACCCCACCGCAAATCTTAGAAACTTCTGACAGAACAGCCTGGGCAGCCAGGATCCCTTTACCTGCCCCCATGCAGGTCTCCCGTGACTTTAGAACATCAAGGGCTTTCGTAAGTTTGGCTGTTAAGGGAACACTGCAGAAGAGATGGTACCAGGTGGTACACTAAGCCAACTAGAACCCAAAGGCCTTGCTGCAGCCTCCAAATGGAGAGTCATCCAGCCCAAGGACTATATCCTGAACAAAATTAGATCTGAGCAAGTGGGTTGGAGTGACTAACCCCTCTCTTCTTAAAAATTATCAGCTGGCTGTTCTCTAAACCTGAGACATTAGGGTCTCCTTGCAAAGACCTGGCTGGGGCCACTGATTACTGGGTCATACCTTGTGCTCTCTGGGCTTGGGCTTCCGGTAACATAATGCTCTTTTTTTGGCTGAGGGGGGCTCCCTGGCCCCACTTGCAAAGACCGCTCGGAGCTGAGTAAGGTTTGCCCTGCAGAGCTGTATGAGGATTAAGGTAAAAGCCAAGTGTAACTAAAGCTCTTCGGGGTAATAGAGAAATTACCTTAATAACCAGGTATTCAGGATGGTAGCTGCTCCTAGAGACTCAGCTATGTTATAAAGAAAAACAAAGAAGCCTCCCAAGAAAATACCAAAAAAATGAAAACAGAAAATTTGCAGGTAAAAGGTGAGTTCTTACTGGCCTTCTATGATGCTTTTATCCCTTCCCCTAGCACCTAACGAGTGCCTTCCCGCCAGCATATCCTTACTGGTGCTCCCTAACCCATCACTCCTGTATACAAGGACTGGTCCTTCCCTTTTTGGAGGGGGAAGGGGCTCTAAATTAAACATAATAAAAGGACTGGAAGGCTATCTACCAAATATTAACAGCATGTTATCTGGGCGGTATAGGATTACAACAAGACTTTTTCTTCTCTTTACTAATAAATTTACTGATATGAAATACTTTTATAATAAGAAAAATTACAAATGTACCTCTTCCAAAAATCATCCTGGCAATTGTTAGAATTAAAACAAATGCGAAGCTCCCAGTTGCATTAATCAACTGCGGCCCTATGCACTTCGGGAATACTGTTTAAGGTGGCATGGGTGAGATAATGCATCTAAGGCCCCAGATCACAAACACACTGTAGGAAAGTCTCACTGGTTTAAGACCTTGATCCATTCATAACCACAGAGCAAAAAACAATTTAAATAGCCTATAGGATACTTCTATGACAGAAAGCTGTTAGTACGTGCCCAAATAGAGCAAACTTTTTTTCCTGTTTAGTCTCTCCTCAAGCTTCACAGTAAGATCTTTGGGACAACGATGTTCTGGTACAGAAGGGCTGCCTCCAGGACCGGGAGATGCCATTAGCAGACACAGTTATACTGGCTCAACCGCCAACCCTACTGCACCATCTCAAATTACATCTGAGGTTTATAAGCTCTGATCTTTTGTGCACCCAGGCTATTAAGTACAAAAATAAATGAAAATTGGTTGGGCATTTGAGATTTACACACCAGCAATCAAAAAAGCTTGTTTGTCAGCAAGTCTGTCCAGGCTCCTATAAGATCTCAACATGTCCTTGAAACCCTCTAGTAAACCAGAAACCTCCTGTCTCATCCCTAGGTCACCAACTGATCTCTCTCCACTCAGGCTGTGCCCCGCGGCTCCTCTTGCAGGGAGGGACCTCTGGACTCTCTGTACAGAAGGGCTGCCTCCAGTACCTGGAGATGCCATTAGCAGATACAATTATATTGGACTTGCACACGAACCTTATTGCACCACCTCAAATTATTTCTGAGGTTTATAAGCTCAGCAGCCTCAGCCCTGGTGTCTCAGGGTGGGCCTTTGGACAGAGCCTGCCAGGACACGCGGCCCAGCATGACTCACTAATGCATCCTCCTCCTTGGGAGGCACAGACATGCAGAGCCAACCTCCAGCCAGCAGTGGAAGCCCGGTGTATCCACTGGTGGCG
The DNA here is from genome assembly GCF_040802235.1 of Manis javanica. Taxonomy (NCBI): domain Eukaryota; kingdom Metazoa; phylum Chordata; class Mammalia; order Pholidota; family Manidae; genus Manis; species Manis javanica. The sequence continues at coordinate 120,272,952 of NC_133163.1, forward strand.
GCAAATGCCATGCCCACGTACAGGAGCCTTATTCTTGAGCCTGAGCCCCTGCAGGAGGATCTTCCTCAGAAACATTTTCTCCTCTGTGAGAGAGAGACACCATCAGAGGCCTCAGCACAGGCCAACAGGCAGGGGCCAGCACAGCCCAGGTTCAGCTCTTCATAGCCTAGTCCTGCCTTCTTTCCCTTCCCATCTCCCAAAGCCCCTGGTTCACTACAACTACAGTCTCGCTTGTGCCAGACACAACTCATTGGCCACTCTTTAGAAACTGGGGCAGGGGGTCATATAAGAAAAACCCCAACACGCCATTTCTTAGAGCCAGTACTGTGGGCAAGTTGTGCTGGGATGTATGCTTCCCTCCACCAATTCTGTCCTTCACAAAGGCCTGAGTCATTCTGCCCTAGTAAACCAGCTGGCCGGTGAGCCTGCCTAAGCCAATTTTTAACCAACCAGAACTCTGCACCGATTCTGCTCCCATGCCAACGTCACTGCACAGACGAAGCCAATGATGATGGCACCTGATGCCCACGATAGTGCCTCTCACTCTGACATCAACGTGCTGCCCATGCCTCCAAAAGCCAGAGCGAAGGCCTCTCAGTTCCCTAATCTTCAGAGCGCCCGCACCCATCAGAAAGTTTTTATCACAATAGCCAGACAAGGCCTTCAGGCCAGCCTGCTCTCGGGGAGCTCCTGTTCTAGATGACGGAGCAGGGAAATAGAATCCCCAAGGTGGCTCGAGCAAGACCAAGGCAGCAGCAAAATCAAAACAGCCCTGGGCCAGCGACGGAATCTGGCAACGCTCGGGGAGAATGGCTGTTCATCCTGATGCCCAGAGTAATAACAGTGTCTCTGCACACGGAGTGGGATGGAGGACAAGCACTTCTGAGCTAAGAGATGTGAATGTCAAGTCCAGCAGGCTCCGCATTGGAAAGCTAAGTCTGTTTTACCTGGTTACACAATACAAAACGAGCCCACGGGTAGGTTTAAGTAAAATTCCCTTGCTCTTTTATTTATTCCGGGCTAGAACTAAGTGACTTAAACTTTAAGCAGGAGCCTAAGGTCCTATTTCAAGCCAGACTGTGGAACAGGGCACACAAGCTGACACTAAATGGGCCTACCCCCAAAAAGGATCAGCCGACTGCAGGACAGTTAAGTCCCAAGTCAGAGAAACGATGTCCTCAGATGCTGAGGATTCCCTCATCTGATCACTAATGCCCAGAGCAGAGAACTGATTTCAGCCTGAAGGAGGAAGTTTGGGTGACACTTTTGTGGCACTGTTACGGCGCCTCCTTACTAAGCTTAAGACAACGAGCCGGTGTTGGGGCATGACAGGCACACTCTGGAAGCAGCAAGGGACTTGGGCAATGCATTCAGGGTCCTTCCAATTCAGGTACAAGCAGGATGGGTGATGCCTGAGCAAAGTCGGGCCCTGGCTGAGCATTTTGAGGAGGAGGAGCTGCCCTGCACCACAGGAGAGGCATGGAGAGGGAAGGGGGACAGAAGGGGGAAGGGCAGTGCCGGCTCTCCCAGGACAAGGACCTACTGAGCATGGCTGGTCTTCCTACAGAGACCTTCATAGGGTTGCTTCTCTTTTGTTTGTTTTGAACTAAATAAAAAGAGAGAAACATTAACATCTGTATTACTACCACCCAGAAATGACCACTAACATTTGGCCAGATTTTTAGCTTTTTTTTTAATTGCAATTTTGCACAACTCATCTTTCCTCCATCCATTGACCCCTCCAACCCTTCAGCATAAACTTTGATACCCAACCACCACCATGAATTTTGTCTCCTTCTAGGTCATTTAAGTGTGATATCATATGACACATAATATTGTTACTGAACCCAATGATACTGTTTTCTAAAATGCCCTAAGTTGTACAAAACAACTTGCTTTTTCAGCACATTTAAGACCTATCCAGTTGGTATATAAATCCAGTTAATTCACATGAACTGCTATACTAGTTCACTGCACAGGTTTATTTTCCCTATTAATCAACACATACTATAACTATCTTCTAAGTAGTTCTGTGCAGCATGAGATTCTGTATATCCAGAAATGGAATTCCTGAATCACAGGTTTCTTTTACTAAATACTGAACTGTTCTCCAAAGTGGTTTTATCCATTTACAACCTACCAGTAATATGAGTTTTTGTCTTCCCACACCTTTGCCAACACTTGCTGTCAGACTTTTAAAATGTCTGCCCATCTGACAGGTGACATTTGTTCATCTGCTCTCTAATGTAATTAACAAAAGATGGATATTGGGTATCAAAAGTCCCTATTTCCCTATCTCTTAACTAGATCAAAACTCCCAGGGTTCCTTCAAAAGACACATGGTTTTTCCCTTATACACCATGGCTGATTCAGCTGACTGACAATTGGTCTGCATGCATCAGAGATAAGAAGAGATATCAGTTGTCAAAATAATTATTATCCTTAAGTTGATTAAAAATGTTTGGAAGAGACAGGGCTTTTCTCAGAGAATTTTTTTGTGGCTCCATCCACTGAAGCTGGCCCCTACTCTGCAATGCTATGACCAGCAACCTCACTGTCCTGTCAATGCTGGCCCTGGCACCTCCCCTACCACAGCCCCTGCCTAACTTCCAAACACAGCTTGCGGGCCTCAGGAAAGGGGCTTACAACGCCCCAGGAGCTTTGCCTACAGACAGAAGTTGGGGAGGTGAGTCTCAGAGGCCACCAGAGGTACTGCAGCCTGGCTCTCCCTCCTACGTGCAGACAGGCACAAACCGCTGCAAGGGCGGGACCGCACCGCTTGGTGGCTCTGCCAACCTCCCGCCTGAGCTGGGCAGGTATACTAGGCAGCCAAAAGGCCCAGCAGAGGCTGCACACCACCAGCCACCATGGCTCACCTTCCCCAAGACAGCTTCTTTAACAAAGCCTCAAATAATCAGACTATTCATTTACCTAGTCTAAGGTTGGCTCTTGTTTAAAAAATGCAAGTTCCCAGAAAGTACGGTGGTAGTAAGAATGGTTTTCATTTAGTTCTTTTTCTATGTGTACCAGAATTGATGCTTAAAATGATGAGTCAAGGTTTTGTAAGACCTTCTGCCAAACAAATCGCTTACACATTTCACAAGCTCCTCAACAAGGCTGCAAGAAAACTCTGTTAACATGGGCAACTCATTCTTGAGGTGTACCAATTAATAGGGATTTGACTGCAGATATCTGGAGTGACTCAGAAATAAAGATCATGCCACATGAGTCATTTTCCGCTACCTTAATCTCAGTTTTAGCTCTTGGCCAACATAACACATCCTGACATGTCTTCATAAAAGCTGAAGCAAAGTAACTTAAAACCCATGTAGTGAATTTGTAATGCAAGAGTTACATTTTTTCTACCTTTCCGCTCACAGCCATTTCCTCATTTCTTCCACTGCCTCAATATTAAGAAATAAAGAGCTTTTAGAAATAAAATGGCTTTTCCTGTGACCCCACATTAATGTCACAATATTCAAGGCAGAAAAACAACACAAAGTGTTAGGGGACTTCTGCTTGAAGTCACAGCTACTAAATTTGCTAAGTCACTGGAGGCGCAATTCTTAAAGATCCAACAATGCTTTTTGTTAAAACTATGAACTCAACACTAAAATTTTTTACTTCTAATGCAGTGCTTAAAACGAGGGCTGTACCTTAAATTCAACTGTACCAGACAGGAAGAGACTAATGTCCATGTATTTTGGCTCAAGGCCAGTTACTCAGAAATGAGTTCAAGGACATCCTATAAGTCATTGTTCATGTCTGCTACAGCCCTTACTCAGCAAAGGGCTCAGGAAAGTGTATACAGACTGTATTACCTGGGCTTGGTTGGGGCTCTGCCACGCTGTACTTAAGCTCTTGGAGCATTATACAGAGCCTGGGAACCTGGGCCAACCATTTTTAACTGGGGAAATGCATGCGTCACTATCTGACTCACTGAAAGGGAAAGGGGACTTTTTAAACCTGCGAAGACCACAGTTCAGTTTCCCACTCACCCAACGAAGATAATTCTCTCAAAAGCACTTAAGTCGACAGTCCTCATCTTCCCCAGACAGCCTCCCCAACCCACAAAGACCTGGTGAAGGGTTACATACCCTACCCCTCAGAAAAGCCCCAACCCATTTTCCAAGAGCATCCTCAGATAACCAGAGGGCAAATTATTTGCTAACAATCCTGACCCAGGCCACCCTCTGTATCCTAGGGAGTGGCCACACCCGTACTGCCAACAAGGGCACCTGCCCCCTGCCTCCAATCCTATATCACACTTAAGAGCCTGCTGAGCAAATGCTAGAACCCCACCTGGAGTGGGCGGAGATGTCAAGATTTCAGTCTTGGTGTGGGAGATCTGTTTCTGCTCTTACAGCCTAACACCCAAGGCTGAAGTCATCCCCTTGCTTCTCTTGTCTAGAGGTCCCCATCTTCAAGAGACCAAAGAGCCCCTATTTCAAGCAGAGAGTTAGAGTAACATTATCAGTTACTCTGTAAACACCGGACCGGCATCCCCCAGGGGATTGGTTTCCAGGCGATGGCTTGCAGTTAGGAGAGCCTGACTCCCGAAGATTAACGATGAACACGTGTTTAGGGATGACCTGGAGAAGAGGAGCGCTCAGGGTCAATTACGGATTAAATTAACTGTGCTCAGTGACCAAAAGAACACGTTTTGGAGGCACTTCATCTAGACATTTCACCAGAGATTAGACTCTGCACTGAGTATTCAACATATCTATGTGTATAGATAGATAAGATGTGCGTATATGATACACATGTTGTACTGTGACCCACCCTTTCAACAATCATGAGGAAAATGTTACTCCCAGTTTACACATGGGAAACTGAGGTCCTTAGGCTGAATTTCCTCCATCATTCTGTCAGTTAACGTTAGTTAACAAGTCAAACCTGATTCTAAAAAACCTGTTCCCCAATGCTTCTGTCCCTCACACCTGGATCTCAACTACCAGACTCACTTGTATGGGGGCGGATCAATGTCCTGAGTTTAAGAACACAGATAAGAAGCCAAGGCATGCCCTTCCATGACTGGGCCTTTAAAAAACCTCCAGACTGCAAGGGGCTTTCCTGTTCCTTCAAACCCTGTCATGCCACCTTGTGAGGCTTCCTGTCTGTCCCATCGCCGCCCCCCCCCAGCCCCCAGCCTCGCCCGGCAGGAAGCGCTAATCTTCCTCACAGCATTGCCAGCGACGACGTCTATGTTCATTCCCTAATTAGATCGAGAGCTCCGTGGGCTATGACCATTCGTCATCCTGGTCTTCACCCCCTCCTCCCAAAACCAGCTCTTAGTTTTTACTGAATGAACGCAGTACGTGGCACCAAACTCCTGCCTCCTCTCTACTCCCTCCATAACCTGCTCGTATCCGGGCCGCATCGGTCAAGCAAGGTGAGGCAGAGGCGAGGAGCCCGGGAGTGCCTCGATGCCACGAGGCCTCTGCGCGCACGCTGCTGCGGATCTCGCCCGGCGCCAGCCGCTACGTGCAGCCCTGCTGCGGCAGGATGGAGCTCTGCGGCCCCCTCGGGAGGAGCGCGGCGCCTCCGCTAACGCATCGAATCCGGGGCGGCACACAACAGAACAGCCACCCTTTCTTCCCCTGCGGCGGAAAGGCCAAGGGTTACATAACTCTCTGGCTGCGCCCCGGACCGCAGCTGCAACCTCCGGCCGCAGGGCGCTAGCCCCGACCATCCGCGGACCTCTGCAATTCGGGCGGGGACCCCGGGACGTGGGTCCGAGGCTCCAGGAAAGCCGAGACTGGCGCTGTGATGGAGAAGGGGACAGGACTGCAATGGGAGACCACAGAGGCGGGGGATGGGGCGGAGGGCGGACGTGACCACGACTGAGGGGGCGGGGGACCCGCGCGGCGCAAAGGAGGGAGCAGAGAGGCACGCGGAGGAGCGGACGTGACCAGCCTGGCGGGGAAGGGAGGGGGCAGGGCGCGAAGGGGGGAAGGGGAAGGCACGCAGAGGAGGCGCGGATGCGGGCAAAGTGGACGGAACCTGAATGGAGGCGCGGAGGAGGGAGCCAGAGAAGGAGTTTCAAGGCGAGGTTACACGGAGCGCACGAGAATGAGGGAGCAAACGGCGTGGTATTAGGCGGCAAAGGGAGGCGGCGAGCGTGGGAGCCGAGGGGGGAGGGAGAAGAGGAAGGGATCAGATTAGGATGGGAAGGAAGGCCAGGATGAGCCAGATCGAGGAGAGAGGCGAGGATGGGACCAGAAAGGGCGTAAGAACTGGGGCAGGAAAGGGGATGGCTGACCCATCTGTCTTTGGGAGAAACAGGAACCGGGGGCTTTGAAGAGCGGGACTCGAGCGTGAACAGACTTTCTCCTCTCTCCAGACCCTTGCGGGTCCAAATGCCCAGAATGCTGCTCCACCCCGGGTATGGATGCCGCACCAGCCGGGAGCCCGGAGCCCAGGTGGGACAGACGGCTCAGCCTCGCCCCGCTCACCTCCGGCGTGCTCCGGTTCCGGCTGCACTGCCACTGCAGACTAACCAAGAGGCTTCGCAGCTCGCAGCGCGCCGCTCCAGTGCCGGACTCCGCTGCCTCAGCCTCAAGGTTATCCCGGCTGCAGGGTCGCCGCGATCCCTCCGCCGCCCCGCCCCTCGCCCAATCCTGGCTCCCGGCTGGCCGGGCCCCGCCCCTCAGGGTCCCGGCTGGGCGCAGTCACCTTCATTCAGTAGGAAGCGCCGCAGTGTCGTAACGGGTAGTCAGAACGCCGTTTTCCGAGGACTACATATCGTGGCGGAAGGACACGATACATAAAACGATCACCGTTGCCGCACTGTCAAGGCCAATGGGAAAGCGGTGAGGCGTCAGGGCCCGCCCTCCGATCCCGGAGGCCGCCCTCCGTGATCCCCGGGGGCCGGAGCCACCTGTTGCCCCCGACTTGCAATGCAGCATGAGAGCTTTTTTCTTGACCCTCCGTACAGGGCACTCCAGCTGCCCTGGCCTACCGGGCAGCGCCCAGATTTATGGGTTCCGGGGCAGCATTCCCCCAGCCCCGCCTTGCGTCTCCCCATCCCTCCGGGTGTCAGCTCCAACGCACACCTTGGAGACTGGGCCGAACAGGAGCTGGGCCCAACGTGGAATCAGGAAGTGGGGAGAGAGAGACCCCGAGATGGTCGGAGATCTGGGCCGCCTTCTCGAAGGGCTCTGGCACTGGGCGGGAGTAGGGAGGACTAGGGAGGGCGGCGTGTGCCTGAGCCGGAGCGCCAGCCCCTTTTGTTCTTAGGTCTAGAACAAGGAAGGTTAAGTTGGGGCCGTGAATACTTTAGTAGGGGATGGGATCCTGCAGAGCGAGTGCCTGGGAGTAGAAAGTTTAAAAGAAGATATTAATGTTAGTGCAGAAGTGGCCATCAGGAAGTACGAAATCAGAATGTGAGAGCCGGTAAATCTCTACAGGAGCCAGCGCTACTGTTTTCAACCTTGTGTTTTTAAATCAGTATTGTTGGAGTTTATACTATTTTTCTCCATGGCATTTTCCAATTTCCCAGTAATTAGCCAACAGTTATGACTGCAATTATCAGTGAAACAGCTGTTAACTCCTGCATTCAGGCAAGTTTTTACAGCAGATACAATATTGCTTCATTCAAACTTGTGAGACCTATTCTTTCACGTTCTTTCCTTTTCCTGGACAATGAGAACATTGGGTGTGACCTGCTCAGGCAGACAACCTGCCTGCAGCGGAATCACAGGCCTTCACTGCATTTTCCTGTTACCTCATATAAGCTGGGAGGAGAGAGTGACAGCCTCAAAGTAAATTTCTGCTTCAGATACAATCTTTTAATTTCTCCTGTAAGCCTTTTCTGGTCACTTCAGTAGATACGGAAGTAAATGCTTGGTTACTGAAGTGGTGAGAGCACATGAAGTTGTTGAGAGGAAAAAAACCATGCCCCAGCAGGAAGAAATCACATTCCTTTGGATCCAGAGAAAGAGGAATGACATAAATGGTCCTCTCTGGCCCCTGAGCTAAAGACAAACTTAAGGATAATGGTGGATAACACTGGAGGATGGGAGAGGTGGGCAGCAATCTGGCCAGTGCTGGACCATCTTGCATTCTAACTCCTAAACCTAGATACATTCCCAAGATTGAAGTGCACGTGTATTAAACTAGAGAGCTCGTGGCAAATTACTGCCCTTCATTTACAGATGTTGATCGTCCAACAGCTATAAAAATGATGTCCATGAAACTGGCAGAGACTAATCCAGTGTATCCTTGCTTACACAGAATACATAGTGAAAATCTATCACATGGAGTTTAAGATGATTATCATTGGTTTGCCAAAAAGTAGCATAATATAGAAGAAAGCTTAGGTTCCATCATATCTTAGTTTTAATTCTATTCACTAGCCCTACAGCTATATCCTGTAGTTTAATGTGTAAGAGTCCAGATACTTAAATTTGAAAACAATTCCTGCTGCATAGGGTGGGGTTTGATCACAGTACGTGTGAGTACAGCACAGTGCCCCGTAAGCATCCTCTTGCTTTGGGAATTGATTAGCCCTGGAGGGCTGTCCTTGTGATAGTGCCCGAACATCGTTCTGAATTCAGGTAACTTGGTTTGCTTCTCTCTGAGCCATCTTCTTGAATCTTTACTCCTTTGATCTGGCAGTAAGTAACCCCAAGGCTACAGAAAACTGGGGGAAACTGAGGGAGGACACAGACTCCCCTAGAGGCCAGGTCCCTCCCCAGTCAGCCCTTCCACTGTGCTCACGGACTTTGCAGGGTGGGAGGGGAGCTGCTAGATTGACCACTGCACGGGAGTGCGAGTGAGGGTATAGACTGCTGTGTTGTTTGGATTCTCAACCACAGAACCATGAATCTGAAATTTAATGATTTACTCTAATGGGTCATTTGGAGTCCCTGGCAGGATAGGTGTGTCAGCAAATAATACTGGACCCAATCCTGAAGCCCAAAGACAATCTTAGGCCCTGGTGAAGAGGGTGAGGTTGTATTATAGGCTTTACCATTATGTGACCTCCTGGCCTCTACCTGAAAGAGCAGCATTATTTCTCCCAGGCCAGTGCAGCTTCCCGAGGCAGCCCACAGGCCCTGAACGTCACGTTTAAAGCAGAAGAGCTCCTCACTTCACACTCCATATACCCTTTCCAGAGCAGAACACGTAGGCTTTTTACTTTATTCTGTGCCATCCTCCAGACTCTCAAGATCTCTTCAGGGCCACCAAGGTGGTAGAAAATCTTAACTCCAGAGTTTCACGCCAGAAAAATCCTGGAAGGAAGGGATGGTTCGCCTTTTGAAGTTAGAGATAAAGAGAGAACAGGATGTCTGTGTATGAAAGGGAAGACTTTATGGAAGAAGAGAGGACACGGAGGGTTGGTCAGGATAGAGATACACGGGAAGGCCATTCCAGGGGAAAGGATCAGTAAAGAATATTTTCTGAATGCAACTGTGTATCTAGGTCCCCCCTCCTGAGGAAATGCCTCCTCAGTACTTACAATCAGGAGGGAAGAAGCCTGAGGAGTGCTTGCTTAGTCCAGTGAACGTACTGCCGGAGCCGGGTGACCCTGTCAGCTGAAGTGACTTCAGCAACCTGTCGCTAGCCCAGAACTGCTAGGGCTCCCAGGACAGAGCACCCTCAGGATGGCTCAATCCTATCCACCAAGCTGCTCTCTTAGAGGCCCTTGTGTGCTTTTCATTCTACCTACAAATGTAGCCAGAGTTCAGGGTTCCTAAGATGCGAGTAGGATTGGTAAGCAGACTCTGACCCCCAAAAGTAACTGAGCTTTGGAAGACCAAGAAAGGCATCAGTGAACAATGGATCAAGTGTCCCCTTCCCCAGGAAGTCCTCCTGTTTCATCAAAAGTCTGCTCCTTCCTTGGTGCCATACTTTCAGTCCTCAGTTTCATGCTCACTGGCTACCCACTAACCCAACCACTTATCCTGGGAAGGACAGCTAGGACTAAGGAGACTTTCTCAAGATAAATCGTTTCTGTGGCAATGCTTTAACTTAAAGGGTGGCATCTTTGGCTCCACTGTAGGGGATTCTGAAGCATTTGTGGAAATCCTATCCTCCACAGAGAGAATGTTGCTCCTTCAAGTGAACTGGAGCCTACTTTACTCCCAGCCCTTCTGGGGGAGGAGGGCTCGGGGGAAATTGTGTGACCCATGAAGCTTCCTTCCCACCATTCCCAAATTGGTCCCAGAAGCTGAGACATGTTCCAAACCTCCATCTCAGAATCCGTCTTGTGAGAACCTGGTAAGTAACCGTTATGACTCAGCGCCACACTCTTCCTTCTCTCCCCAGACGGAAAGGCAGAATCAGGCAGATGGCTCCTCCCCTGTGGACGGCCATCCCCACCACAGACTGAGTCATGGCCACACCCTGCCTGGATGGAAAATTACCATGAGAGGGAAGGGGAAGGTTAAACTGGAGTTTTTGAATTCTCTAACCAGAAATCACAGCCATCTACTCTCCACCTGGAATTAACTGATGAAAGTAATTCTTTTCCTGGCCATAGTCCTTAACCATGCGCAGGTCTAAATGAAGTAGGGCTGCTTGAGCCCAAGACTATGTGAAAGGTAGGCGTCTGTCAGCTTCTGCCCGCCGCATCTGTAATAAGCTGGCCTCTGTGTCCGATGATCTCCGCCTCAGGCCTGGCTTTCACAGGCCCCCTTCCCCACCTCTGAGGTAGCCAGGTTTGGACCAGGGGAAGGGGCAGCTCCCTCAACTCCCCCTCCAGGCTGTGGGGGGATCCTTTCCAGAAACTCAAGGCCCCACCCTGCAAGTTTCCCTCCAAGAAAGCAGGGGTGGTGTTATAGGAATGCCATGGGTTTTAATTAGATTTGTTTTACACATGCTTTGAATTTTTTTAGATAATGATTAGGTATGGCTGCCAAACTTCTCAAAGAGTCCTGGGGCTTTTATGTGGAACACTATAAAATGGAGTATTTAATTTCATTAAATTTTACTGGCATAAAAAGGCATAATGATGAATATGCTATAAAAGTGATGTCCATGAGGCTAGCTTAGGTCTTTTTCTAGTAACATACACTACCTGTTCTTTACTTCTCATTCCATCATTTGCTAGCACTTGCTGTATCAGATGCCAGTGATTAAGAAAAATTTTAAGAGAGGCTTACACCTGAGAAAAATCTAACAGTTTCTGAATATTGAGCAAAATGTTGTTACACCATTTTGTAGCCAAGCACCTAGGTTCAGGTGCTGGAACACCAGTGGGAGCAGTTTGGAGAACCTCCAGGGAATTTAAATAGTTTAGAGCTCAGGTCCTCAAGTTGGGGAGTCTTTGTTAAAAACCCCGCACTGCCACTAACCAACTGTGAGAACGTAGACACATTATTTTAAGATCTCTAAAGAAAAGCTGTCTTCCACCTTTGTTGTCAGGATTAAACAAAAAAAATATTTTTAAAGTTTGAAAGGCCATATAGCATAGAACCGGAACAGCAGTTCTGAAGTCAGGTTACCTGTCAGTCACTAGCTGTGAAATATGGGCAAATCACTTATCCACTGTGCCTGTTTTCTCACCTATAAAATGGGAATAATGGTACCTACTTCATAGGCTTGTTGTGAGAGTTCCATTAGTACATGCAGAGAGCATACAACAATGCCAAGCACTCAGTAAGCAAGCCACAGTTTAGTAGATTATTAAAGTGCTTAGCAAAATGCCTGGCACCTACCTGGTAAGAACTAAAAAAATGTTAGCTCTCGCTTATACAGATGTGTTGCAAGCATTCTCCCCAGGAGGCAGGAATTTCAGGGTAGGCTCACTGGGTCATTTACGTAGTGAAGGGGTTTTTCTCCTAGACCTGAAACTAGAATGAGGCAGGAGCTTTAGGAGACTTGTAGAGTCTGAATATAGTAGTCTTGATCAAGAATGGGTAAGTTTAAGAAGAGCTTCTACTGGAATACACCTTAAGAATGGTACTTTCATGTTAAGTCAGGTCAGAAATCACAAAGCCAGGTCAGGAACTCAGGCAAATGTGGGGAAAATGGCAGTTCCTCTGGCCGGGATCCTCCCCTGACCCTAAACCACTTGATGATGGAACTGGCCTGTGCTAAGGCTGCTGCTCCCACACCCGTAGGCAATAAGCCATTACTGACTGAGTCACTGTATGAAGAGCTCTGCCCAGCGCTCTGGGCCAAGGCAGAGGCGGATTAGGGGCCTGCAGACTGTTGGATGCAGACATGATTCTAGTGCTAGACCTACCACCAGGAGAATAAAGCCAGGTATAAACCCTTTTACCCCCAAAACGTTCCGTTTTGATTTCTCAAGTCTCACTGAATCCATCATGAACTTGCCCAGGGCTGAAACCCTCATGCACGACAGCAAAGAAGGTCATCTCCAAAGTAGGGTGACAACAGTCTACAGCAGGCTTTGTAAATCAAGAAACTATAACAGAATAAAAAAACCTGTACTTGAGAAGTCAAGCTTGTTTAATGCTTTCTGTATTCTCTGTGCTTATATTGTTTTTCTTCATTAATATTTCATAAAATATTTCACAATGTCCAATCTATTAGACTCAGTGTTTTGGGTACATAAGTACAGCCTGAAAGGCCAGCAGGAGGTTGACAGTGGGAATTTCAACAGGGAGGTAGATTTACTGAATCAATTAGGTCTCCTCGAAAGCTGTCTTCCCTCACCTTGCTCACTTGGAGAATTTGGGTTTTGTTTCTTTGAGGGAGACTGCATTTCCTTAGATCTAGAGACCAACCCAACTTCCTGCACCTGCCAGCTCTCCTCTCACCTCTCTTACCCCAAAGAAATACCTCGGAGGAGAAGAGTGGGACCCAGCCTATAACAGGGAGAGGCTAGGTTTTATGCAGAGAGCAGATGTCCTGAGGGAAGGAAATCCAAGGTACCTTGGCCTCAGCAGTCCTGTTAAATCTTGTGGAACAGGCATCAATGGTATTCTAATCCTCACTGTGTGCATCTGCATAACTGGTAAATTTCCCTTCTTTGGCTAATCCACTGGTAAAAATGTTTACAGATCTGTAGCACACTACACTAAACGGACTCAGCGTTGACTCCATCCAACATAATTAGTCCCAACCGTCAGGATATCCTACTCTCTCCACCCGACCCCCATGAGGAGGCTGGGGGCAGGTGCTGGGCCAAGGCTAGTTCAGACCACAGTGATCATATCCAGTCCACAGCACCTTCCAGTTTATTGTTTTATTTACAAACAGGGTGAAGTCAACTGGGAAAACCAGGAGTAGGGAGTCAGTCCGGGCCATCCAAATGTGGAGTGGTTCCTGGGTCAGTCTCCACCATGAAGGCCGCCTCTGCTATCCTTTTCCTGCCCTTGGTAATGGCCCCTTGATTCCTCAGGGCAGCCTTGCCTGCTGCTCCTGAGCCCTTTGATGAGGGCAGATGGATCCTGGGGGAACGGGGGTGGTACGAGGGCTGGGGCCCCCTCAGTTTGTGTAAACCTGAGTTCCGATCACACGCATGATTTCCTTCTGTATCTTGGGGTCCTGAGTATTAATGTTGGCATCGCCCACCTGACCATCCTCATATCTGCCAAAGACAGGGCAAGTGTGAGCATAAGTGGGAGAACAATATCAGAATAATATCAATCAGTGGAACTGTATTCAGAGGTATGGCCATCACATCCCAAAAGTCAAAATCCTTTCCGGCTACTCTTTAGGATCAAAGAGATTGAGGTTATCTGGTTTCCTCTAAGCCGACTCTGATCTATACCCACTCCCATCCTCCAAGGGGAAAGTGCCACATCCCCTTAAATAGCCAGGGGCAAATCTCAGGTAACAGGAATAGACTTGCCCCATAGTCACACACCATCACACTCCCACCCTCACTCCTCAGAGTAATCCCCAAAGTACCCTCCTAGACTTACACAAAGAAGAACCGTGTGCAGACATGGTCGGACACAGGGCACACCCAGATGTTCCCATGCTTCTGGAGGTCCTTAGATGTAATCACTGGGAAGAAGGGGGCCAGAAGTTATAGATATAACGCTGAAGTTTACAGGGTCCAGGCAGGGGAGGGAAGACATGATGCTTCAACATCACCCTTGGCTGGATCATGTGCCAAAGCTACACCTGAAATAAAGGTTGGGGACCCAAAAAACGTGGATTGGGTGAGCTACCTACCTTCACAAAGTGCTATACAGTTTAGATTCCGACTCTGCAGGAACCTGGACTGAATGGATCGGGTCTGGAAGAGAAGGAAAGCAGAGCCAGACGGGCTGATACAGCTTTCCCTAGCAAGGCTGGGTAGCTGGTGATGGTTAGGGATGGGGATCAGGGATCCCGTCCCCCCAACAAAACTTTACTTTTCCATAGTCCACAGCTTCCATCTTTATATTTTCATATCACTGCATTTAAACTCAGTCCCTGCTTTTATACTTATTACTAAAGCCACAAATGCCTGGAAGTGTGTTCATGTTAGAACATAACCAATTTCTTCAAATGATCTTTAAACCACCCACTGCCACAACCATCGTTTCCCCATCCATCTCTGTAGCCTAAACTTAGCCCAGGGCAAGGGTTCCGCCTCACCGGAACAGAGCCAACTCATAATACCTGGGGGATGGTATTCATCCTGTTGTATCTCTGGACCAGTTCATCCTTGGAGGGCATCCTGTGCTGTCCTTTTCCCATTCCTGTCACAGAACAACAAACCCAGTTCACTCACCCATTCCTTGATCAAATTATTTCCTGAAGTGCCTACTGCGTGCCAGGCACTGAGCTAGACACTTGGTGATACAGTGGTGAATAAAACAAACAAGGTATCTGCCATCACAGAATTTAGTCTGATGGAGATTCAGGGAAAGAACAAGCAATTACAACACAGTATGGCAAGGGTTGTGAGGGGGAGAATACAGGGCACTGAGTGAGCAGAGGAGGGGAACTAGCCTAGTCTAGGGGTTTGAAGAAGGCTTCCTGGTAACAACTAGGCTGAAAATTTAGGGTTAGGAAGAACTAGTTAAATGAAGAGGGAAGAAATGTCCTGTGCAGAGACAATAAGGCATGAAAGGCCTGGAGGGAAGAAAGCAATGCGCCTCAGTTTCTGTGGAGCACAGTCAATGGCAGAGGAGCAGCAAGAGATGTTGTGAAGAGGTGAGCTGAGATCAGATCAAGCAGGCCTTGCAGACCATGTTAAAGCGACTGGAGTTTGTTCTGAGAACATCAGGGGAGTGACACATGACATGAGCCAGGAACAAGGAGCCCGGAAGAGTGGTGACAGCTACACCTCAGACTGAACGCCAGGCTGAGTAAAGTGAGTGGAAAGGAAGCAAGCAGATTAAGTCAGATCGCCTCTAGTCTCAAAGTCAGATAAAACACCATGACCAGAGTCACTCAAGAGAAGAGAAAGCACAGCAGTTAAGGTGAAGAAAAATTTTCCAAAATTAACCACAATGGCAACAAACTTAAAAGAATCCTACTTCCTTCAGAAAGTCTTCCCAGACTTGAGAAGTGGTACTAATTTCCTCTAAGTTCCACCCTATCTAAATCCACAAATCCTCCACCGTCCTCACCCCCCGTCCCACTGAATAGCCCTGTTTATAGCATCTATACATTCTAGATTTTTCTTATTTAAATATGAAACAGTGCCCCTACTTCCAACTCTTTTTGGCCTGTGATTAGAAATTCATCGCGTTCAGCTTTACCATAGGCCCTGCCCTATCACAGTTAGGGGAAAGGGTCTGTGTGTGTATACAAGACCGAGAAGGAGATGGATGAGAATGGGGTATGATGCTATCATTGCAGGCCAAAAGCAGACCTTTATCTCACCACTCCATCCTGAAACTTTCTGTCAACTCTACTCTCCTTCAGTTCCTGGTTTTGTGATAGCCACGGTGTAGTGGTGCCGATGATAATCACTGGACTAACATTCTTCACTGCTCAGGCTGTCAATTCATCATGCACTCACACTAAAGTCCCAGGACAGATACATGGCCTGAACAAAACTCAGGGCAATGAAAGCTTCAAGACTTGAACTGCTAACTTCTTCCTCCTACAGGATACTCAGCACCCATCTGTTTCCACCTTCTCCACTAGCCTTAACAAGCTTACTTTTGTATCCAAAAAGCATGACCTCAGCCTGGGTACTTCAGGGCAAGATTCTGAGTGAAATTCTTATTCAGGTTCTACCCCAAAGGACAAGAAAGAACAATGTGATTTCTATAGTGATCTTCTGTCAGTTTCCCAAGACCAGACTCTGAAAACATGGTGATTAGACAAATCCCTGGATGTTTTGGGTCCAGAGTATATCAGAAGTCTAAACAGGGCTAAACAAACAGATGGAGTTTACCATCTCCTTTCTCACTGGTGCTCATTTTAATCTGTGGCTACATTTGGAGTCTCCACTATTAAAATGGATGCTCTCCATTTACACCTCTCCCCAGAGGGCACCCAATGACGCTTGGCTAAGGATACCCCGAGGAAGAACAGAGGAAAACCAGAGCAGAATAGGGTGGAAGGAAACATACAGTAAGACAAGAGTTGGCCAAATGCTAGAGTGACTACAGTTTAAGTTGGACATTTGCACACATTTCACTGTTACAGAGACTCTCACGTACCTATAGGGCCCCCTGAGACTCAGTCATTCAAGCAAAGCCTATCCTGTCAGTCTAATACAATGATAAGAACACTGGCCTAGAAGTTAAGAGACCTGGATTCCAGTCCTAGCTCTGCTATTCATAGGTATGTGACTCCAAGGAAGTCATTTAAGTTCTCTCTGTACCCGCTTTCTTAACTGTAAAGTAAGAAGAGATGGATGGGATGATCTATAACTCCAATAATAAAATCATAAGGTATTTTGTATCTATAATCAATCAACCTTTGCAGAGAGAGATGCATGGTGTCATATGATGTTTTTATGCAATCAGTAAAGTGATGCAATGAGATAAGAAGTCAATGGAGATTTCTGGCTCCATCTGATAACTAAAGGTATTCAGGCACTTAGTGGTAAACAAAAGTCAGTGAGAGAGCAGAAAGGGAGAGAATAGGGAGAAACTTGTGGGCACTGAGAGTTAGGAGAATCTCACTACTTGCAAAATAATAAGAGCTTAATTAGACAGAAGCTCAGGCTTTATCAGGACAAAGACAGAAATTGGGGTACCTAGACACAGAAGCTAGAAAGATTACCCCATTCTCCTACCCCCACTTTGGACCCCAGGCACAAAGAATATGTATGTGTTCGTGAGCTGACACAGACCAAGTATCCATGATGGGGGAGACAACATACATTCAATATTTATTGGTTACTACCCCATGTGAATTAATCATATTTGGTTCATAACACACACTATCATTTATTTAATAAGACAACGAATACCTACAGATCCAACCTAAGGACTTAATCCAAGAATTAAAATATTGCCAGTGACTTACATCTAACTACGTGCTCCTACCCTATCTGAACTACCTGCTTCTCTTCAGGAGGTAACCACTATCCTGAAATTTCTTTAGTTTTATCATGCACCACACATACCTAAATAATGCTTACTTTTGTTTGCTTTTGAAAAATATAAAAAACCTAAATTATCTCTTTTCTTCTAGTAGTTTTCTGAGCTTGCCTTTTTTTAACTCAATTTATTACTACTAAGATTTTTCCATGTTATTGAATGCCACTGTGTTTGTTCATTTTCATTACTGAATAATAAACATTGTGAGAATATATTAAAATGTATTTATTCATTCTCCTGATGATGAGTGTTTGGGCTGTTTACAAGATTTGCTGTCATAAACAACACTGCTTTGAACATTTGTGTATATCCCTTTGCACATATGCAAGAATGAAAATGCTGTCAGAGAGACACAATCTTCCACTTTATGAAATTTAACAACCAACTGTTTTCCAAAGTGGTTGTAACAATTATATCCCCATAAACAAAGAAAACCTGCTGATCTATGAACTCCAGCAAAATCAGAGGAATTATCAGAGTTCCTAATTTTCGCCAGTCCACAAGGGTGCTAAATGGTATCATTTTGGTCTTGAATTTATTTCCTTGATTTATACAGTTGAGCATTTTTTCTTATGTTTTGGTCATTTCTTCAGTGAAATGCCTACTAATGTCATTTGGTTATTTTTCTAATGGGTTGTCTTTTTATTTGTAAGAATTATTTAAACACACTTGTATTACTAACCTTGTGCGGTTATATGTGTTGCAAATGTCTCCTCCCAGTTTTTAGTTGTGTTTTTTTTTCACTTTCCTAAGGTGTCTTCTGATAAAAAGAAGTTTTAGTTTTAATAAATTCAAACTTACCAATCTTTCATTTTTTGTAATTCCATCTTTTTCTACTCTCTGGATGACTATATGAAGTTGGAATTTGTTCCTTAGAAGTGTGGTTTAAGACTCACTTGTAAAACTATCTGTGTCTGGTGGGTTTTTCTTTTGTTTTGTCTATGGAAAATTTTAAACTACCATTTCAATGTCTTTTATACTTTTATGGCTATTCAGACTATTTCTTCTTGAATCAGTTTTGTTAAGTTATATTTTTCTAGGAATTCAACCATTTTGTAAAAGTTTTCAAATAACTGGCATAAAGGTGACAGAATTCTCCCATTAGCTTTTTAAATGTTGCTGTATCTATAGTTACGCTCTCTTTTCCATTCATAGTATTATGTGGTTGTGCTCTTTTTGTCCTTAATCTAACTAGGTGTAACTGTCCGGTAAGTTTTTTTGAAGAATCATCTTTCAGTCTTTTTAGTCTTATCTACTGTAACTGTTTTTATTTCCTTGATTTTGGTTCTTACCTAAATTACCTCTTTTCTTCTATTTTGTTTGGTTTATTCTGCTGTTAAGACTTTTTTAGTTCTGTGATTCTGGACCTACATTTTATCTTCATACCAGTACAGTGACTTGGAGAATCCTAAATAATAATCTCTGAAGAATCTAGCACTATCCCCTTCATATGGTGGACATGCAGCTTTATGGCGGCTGTCCTTTATACAGAGATTATGTAGAACAAGAAGAAAAGCAGACTGAAAAGGAACTAAGCCATGAACCTGGCCCACTGAGCGCCCTAGGTCAGATTCGTTTTCTCGGCATTACAAAGCCAGACTCATCTCCTAACAAGAATTTGGACCTCATTCATGCCTTCTTTTTGGATGAAAAAGCTTGCTCGTGCATTCAGTGTGACTAATATAATACTGTGTAATTACAGACAGTTTACATTTTATGAGTTGGTTGACAGGAAGAATAATGTCTCCTGAAATGTAAGCCAATGGAAGGGACCAAGCCTTCAAGTGCATTCACACATAAACTCACAAGTGCGTGTGCACACACATGATCTACAATGACAAACTATTGTCAACACCAAAAATGTGGTCTCAGAAAGCCTAGTTTCATCTCCCAGTTATTCCCTACCCCAATACCAGGGCCAAGCCCCTAAACTGAATAAAACTATCCCCGTGAGAAGAGGACAATCTAACAGAAAAGAGAGGTAACTGGACTTAACCTCCTAAAGAACCTAAATGTCTCATGAGATTAAGTAGAGAGACAGACTATGTAGGTATCCATGAGCTGACATGGACCAAGTATCCACAATGGGGGAGGCAGCATAAATCATGTATTCACAAAATAGATGCAATGTAAGTAGAGTCAAGGTGGCCACAGAGTATTTCTTACCTGAGTATCCAAAGGAAATACTGGAGATGGGGCTCAGGTAGATGCCTTTGCCATAGGCTGCTCCATGCAGCTTGCAGGGAAACACCAGGATGAGCAATATGAGCCTGGGCCCTCCCATGGCTATATATTAGGCAGCTACACGGCTGACCCAGCCCTCTGTCCCTCCATTTACCTTCTTACTCATTCAGGCAACTCTAGACCCCTATTCTTGAAAAGCTGATTGGCTGAAAACCAGATGCAGGTTAACCCCTTTGCCTATGACGTATTAAATGCTGACGCCTTGGAAAGTAAGGAGTAGCAGAGCCACTGGGTCAGTCCTTCAGAATCCAGGTTTCTGTCCCCAAACCCTGGGATACATGCAGATTCCCAAATAAAGGAACCATGGAACAGGAAACCAGGAGGAGGGACAATAACCATTCCTCGGAATCTCACAGGACAAAGAAATAAAGCTCCTGTATCAAATATCTGGATGAATAGTCACATAATTAAAAAGCTCTAAGAGGTTAATTCAGCATAGTGGCTTCAGTCAGCAATTCATACTCCTGCCTACAGCTACAATCCCATTCCCAAACTACCACAGCCTGGGGTCATATATACATTAAGTAAGGGCTCTGTACATACAGCCCAACTTCTTCCTCCCAAGGGAAGCCCCATGTCAAGCTAGATTTGAGGATTCTGAGGCCAAAAGACCTAATTACCCTACAGCAGCCTTCCCCAAAACTGAGTAGGGCAGAGTAGGGTGGAGAAAAAGGGAGAAGCAGCACAGCCTCACCTGCAGTTTGGTGTAGGATGCATTGACCAGCCCATTGCGCAGTATCGAATGCCAGTTCTCAATGTGGGACCCACTGTAAAGCAGGGTGGAATACGTGTCTCCTCACGGTATGAGGTTCCCAGGAGCACTTCCCAGATTGCCACTCCCACCCATTCTCACCCACATAGGACACTAAGATGGACACAGATACACCTAGTGAAGGATATGAACATGGATAGTCACAAGCATGTATGATGTGTGTGTGGTGTGGTTAGCCCCTATATCTTAGTTTCTAGCCCCATCCTCTCTTCTGCACTTCAGTTAGTCCCATCCTAAATCCCCAACTGCTGGTTCAGTATTGTCATTGCCTACTCTCCTGCTATTCCAATTAAACAAATTCATCTCAAACTCAACAAATTAATTAATGACCCCAAACTGATACAGCTTTAAGAAAAGAATACCACCACTCCCTCTAAGTAACCTGTAGTATCATTCTTTCTCTCTCCTCCCACAATTAGGCATAAATTGTTCATTTCCTTCTAAGTAGCTTTCAAATCTATCCTCTCCAATCTCATCCTTCAACTATATTTTTTATAAGCAAATGTCATTCTTCCTCAACTACATCATAAGTAGCTTGAGAGTAAAGACTGTATTGTATCATATGTACCTTTTTACCCTCTATAACACCTATCACAACAGCATTTAATAAATATTTGTTGACTGATTGGTTGACGGACAACCAATCAGTAACACAAATCCATATACCTAAGTGAACTTGCCCTCCCAGTCCCCTGCATTATTGAATCCTCAGAAAGTTTGCTGTAGTTTCTTCTGCTACTTTTTCCAGCCCCAAACAGTAACTTTCACTCCACCCCTCCCCATCCCTGAGAGCCTTCAGGCTTCCTCTACTCCCCGGCAGGTTGGCCCCTGAACCTTGTTCTAAGTTTCGAGAACGGCCCCCGTGCCCTGCCCACCCAGTCCCCACCCTCCTCACTGGAAGGCAAAGGTGCTGCCGTAGAGTTTCTTGGCGGTCCGGAACCGAGCCTCCTTGGCAGGAGGGCTGCTCAGCAGGAGGAACTGGTGTGAGGTGTGCATGAACTTCAGCTGCTGCCCAGGGTGGGGGTGGGGCCAGGAAAACAGCAAAAAATGGAGATCAGGGAGGGAAAGGTTGGGGATAAGGAGCAAATCAGGCTTGCACTGACTCCAAATAAGGGGACTACGCTTGGGCCCAAAGATTACTGTGAATGGACAGAGCCAACCAGGCAGGTCCGGAGCCAATGTGGTTAGCTGGTTTGGAGCCCATTCCTATCCCTCACCGGAAGTTTAAAGGCTTTAGAGGGAGAATGGTCACTTACCCTGCTGAGAGGTAGTTTGACAATGTGTGACCTGTTGCTAGAGATGATCCTAGGACAAAAGAGAGAAAAAGGAAAGAACAGAATAAGTGTGTGGTTAGGCCATCCCAGACAAAGCAGAAGCCTTGCTGTGCCCCTGGGAGAATAAGCAAGGATTCCAGGCTGTCTGAATTGTGTGAGATGTCCAGGTCACTGTCTGGATATTCCTGTGGGTGATACCCATAAAAATGTAAATGGGAAGCTACTGGCCAGAGACCAACTAGCTAAACAATGGATAAAAGAAAGAGAGGGGTGGGAGGTGGGAGGTGGGAGGTGGGAGGTGGGAGGTAGGCTGCCTCATCTAGGGACAGAAAAGGAGGAGCACATCCAGAATTCATCTACAAAAAACATAATTAGAAAGGAGGGGTCTGTATTAGGGTGGTGACAACTTATACTTGGGATTTACGAACTTAGAACTGGGGCTCAGATGCCATCCCGCCTGAGACCAAGGGAAGCCTGAAGGCTCTTAGGGATGAGGAGGAATGAAGAGAAAGTTACTTTTTGGAGCTGGAAAAAGAAACAGAAGAAACTAGAACAGAATTCCTGAGGATGCAAAGATAGACTGGGCTATATGTAGGCTGAACTCAAAAGACTAGGAGAGAATAAAGGCATAAGACACTGAGGGCTCCGCAAGGAGCATTATCTCACGTTGTGGATACAGTTTGGGTTTTTTTGTGTTTCACCCATGTCCTTGTGATGCCATCCTGGGTTGTCTATGCCCGGTCCTTCCTCATGCTGAAAGGAAGCATGTTGCATTGAGGAAGTGCTTATGTTATAAGCTGATGAGGAAGAGAGGAAAGCTATGTCAGGCAAACAACAGAAGTCGAGATCAAGGAGGGAGGGCAGAAGAGAATGGTCAGAATCCTTGCCAGAAGGGAATAATAATAGTACCTCAAGGCTCTGGACTGTCTACAGAGGTCCTGAGGCAGGGAAAGGGGGAAAAGGGGGAAAAGGGGGAGACAGGGCTCTCTGGATGCACAGAAAATTTAGTTGAAATAAACAATGTTAATTCCTACAAGCAAGGTGTTTTTAAAAAACCTCCTGGGAAACAAAAACACCTACAGAGAACTTGAGACATCATGTCAAAATTTGTAGGATCTGATTTCTTGTCAAGGCCATGTGTATCAATAAAACCCCAAGAAAAGGCAGCCATAGTATCTGTCATCTGGGGAAGGGTGCTGAAGCCACCTCTAAGAAAACGTAGGCCCCACATCTAACACACGCCCTGTGCACCACACCGCTACCCCTGACCCTGGCAAGGACAAACCATTCTGTCCGTACCACTGCAGGAGAGGATGGGCCAGGGGATCCAGCTTGTCCATCTGCTTCTTGATTTCCAGATATGAGCCCTGTAAGACAACGGCCATAAAGTTATCTCCTAGGAGAGGTGGAAGCCCTCCCGCTTTCCACAGACTATTAGGACCCAGGACAAGGCAAGCACTGAAGCAGGAGGAGACGGGGTTCCCACCCTTAAGGAGCCCAGTCAGGTTGGGAAGACTCATAATTAAATATGAAAATGACTGCAGATGCTTACACAACAACATGCAGGTGGGTCTCCCTCATTTTATGCAATTCCTACAGCCCTAAAAAGTTGATGTAAATAAAAAGATAAATAAAATCAATGTCCCAGAATGATTAGGCTAAGGAATCCTGTGGTAAAACTTTACATAAAGCAGAGTCCTTCTGACAAGTAAATCATCCCTCCCAGGCATATCTTATATGTCAATCCGAACTGTGATATATAGGATTTGCTGAGAAGAGGCCCACCTGTAAATGTGAGTACAAATGAATGTCTATTCATGCAGAGACTGCAGACGAGGGGTGGGGAAGTCTGGTGAGGGGCAGCCTTGAGTCAAAAGATGGTCACTGCTCCATGCGGCCGCCCCACCCCTAGAAGGACAGAAGATGTAGACCCCTGCACCTAGTCCCTTACCTCCGAGCTCCCCTCCACACCCTCCCAACCCTGGGCACAGGTCCTTCCCTCATTTCTCTAATTCCCTAAGAATTATGGAAAAAACATTAAATATGAACAACTTGTGAAGGAATTAGCAGCAAAGGTAAAGGTTGAAAGACATTAGGATTGAGAAAGAGGAGTAATAGCTAACAAAACAGAAAATAAGGACTGGAAGGTTAAGGAGGGAAGACTAAAGAAAATACAGTAAGGAATTTGCATAGCAGCTCTAAATCTTCACTCCATTCTCATGATTTCCAAGCAGAAAAGGGCCCTTGAGTGGGGCAGAGGGCAGAATACCTGGGTCATCTCCCGGATGGACATCACACTATCCAGAGCTTTCTGAAGTCGCTCATAATTCTTCTTCTGCCAGAAACCAATAAGAGGAGAAAAAAACAGATAGATAAAAGTGATGAGAAGACGGGCAGGTATACAAAAGAAGTCTAGGCCCCAGGAAAACAGTGCAGCATGTCATGGAGAGGGCACAGATCTAATGTCAGACAGTTCTGGAATTGCCTGCTAGTTCTCCTGCCAGCTGGGAGTGACAGGGTGAGTCACTTGACCTCTTAGAACCTTAGTATTCCCGTGTGTAAGTGAAGATTAAAATTCCACTACTCTCAAAGAGATGTTCTGAGGATTAAATAATATATGTAAAGAACCTGGGATGGTGTCTAATCCACAGCAATGAAGGTAAAGTGAGACACTGTGCTAGGTACTTGTGATGATTAATTTTGTCAATGGTTTAATGTGTCCATTTGACTGGGCCATGAAGTGCCCAAACGTGTGGTCAAACATTACTCTGAATAAGTCTGTGAGGGTACTACTAGGTGAGATTAACCCTTAAATAGGTAGACTGAGTAAAGTAGATTGTCTTCTCTAATTCAGGTGGGTTTCATTCAGTCAGTTGGAGGGCTGATTAGAATAGAAAGGCCAAGAAAGAGGGAATTCCTCCTGCCTGACTGCTTGGAGCCAAGACATTGGTCTTTTCCTTTGGACCAAATCTGAAGAATCGGCTCTTCTTGGATCTTGAGACTGCCAGCTTTTTGGACTGAAATGTACACCGCTGCTCTTCTAGGTCCCCAACTGCAGATCCTGGGGCTTCTTGGCCTACAAACTGCATGAGCCAAATCTTTGTAATACATCTATCCTGTTGGTTCTGTGTCTCTGGAGAGCCCTACTACAGTACTTTTCACTTACCACCTCTGAGTTCTATAAGAATCCACAATGTAGATATTACTCCCTTTTACAAATAAGGAAATTGAGGTTCAAAAAGGTTGAGTGACTTGCCTAACACCATTCAGTTAGAAAACAGCAGAACCACAGATGGAATCCTGGTCTGTCCAGCTCCAAAGCTTTTATTTTCCCCTATCATGACATACTAATATGAATTCTTCTCCCTTTCTTCTGACAAACTCAGTTATTTATTCATTAAAATGGCTAAAGCTTTGGGTTCAAGAGTTCCCAAGAAACAAGTGCTCCATTTCTTCTGTCCCTCATTTCGGGCTGCTGTGTATACTAGAATGATGGCCCATACTCTCCCACTATCTTTTTTCATTTCTGTTCCTCAGCCCTGACTTTCCTCCCCAGCAACTATACCTTAGGGTTAAAGGCCAGAGTCTTGGGATCAGTGGGGTCCACCACAGACGGATAAGGCTCAAAGATGATGCTCTTTCTAGGGGACTCCAAAGCTGCCCTACACATGGCCACCAGGAGGTCCACCACCTTAGGGGAAAGGAAAGAAAGGAGGCAGAAGCTAAGGGATTTCCCAGTGCTGGGAGTCACCCAATATCTAGCATAGGTCTACCTTCTGGAGTCTCTCAGCATTTCTCTCTACTGTTTTTTTAAATGCACATAGGTTTAGAGCTTTTTCTTTAGAAAATACATGCTTATTATACACATTCAAGTAACAAAGACTAAAAAATTGATTAAAGAAAAGATAAAAATCATCCACGTGCCCCCAAACAAATTTCAATCCTCATAGGTAACTATTGCTAAATTTTATGTATATCCTTTCAGATATTTTTCCTATGGAAATAGTTATTTAATTACATAGGCAATTAAAAGGAGAAGTATATTATACATACTATCATATTTTCTTCTTTATGTATGTTATTTTTCCATCCATAAATAATAGCTGTAATAGCATTTCTACTATAAGGATATATCATTGCTTCTTTATCTGGACCTCCTACAGATGGAGATTTGGTTTTGTTTTCTGATATTTTTTGCCTATTACAAACAATACTATCATGAACATCCTTATATATGAAAGCATTTCTGGAGGTTAAATTCCAAGGAGTGAGACTGTTTGATCCCCTGGCCTCTCTTGACCCCAGCAGCTTTCCCCTCTCCCATACCTCTGCTCCAGTGGCCACCTCCTCTGCAGCTCCAGACATGACCCCCAGTGTGTAGAAGGAGAAAACACACAGCTCACGAGTACAGACGGCTGGCTGAAGGGACATATCAAACAGACGGTGGTAGCGGGTATGCAGTTAAGAAAATGTTGTAGGGAGAGAGGAACAGTCTCGACCTCAGACTACTCTAGGACAGCGTAGGAATTTGGGGCCCTCTCTGTCAGAAGAACACTATAAATAAGGGAAATCTTAATTTAAATACCTTATTGATAAGTCTGAGAAGTAATGCTGTCACCTCTATGAAGCACTCCCCGACCTTCATAGGCAGGTAGATGTTCTCTCTTCTGAGTTTCCCAACACTACTCCTCTCTTCTACATACTTACAGGGAAGTGTCTATCTACCCACCTAGACTTGGAGCCCATGAGGAGAGCATCACATCCAGTCATCTGGGTCAATATCTGACCCCTGTTTTTAAATGTTGGATAAGACTTATATCTTCAAAAATATTCACATATCTCATCTTTCCAAACAGCACTGTTCCAATTTGTTTTTTGAAACAAACAATTATTTCTAGAGTCTTGTGGAATGTGAATGGCATTCTGCCTTTATCAAAGCCCAAGGAAGAATGGAAGAAAGAAGATGAGGAATGAAAGGGACTTGGCTAAGGGTCCAAGGACAGGTCACAGAATAAAGCACATACCTTGAGCATGGACCCATTCTGGAAGACATGCTGTTCATCACACACCACGCAGTACTCATTCAATGTTGGAATCCTCTGCTCTGCATATTTCATAATCTGGGGAGAAAAGAGATTCTATCCAGTCTTTTGGAAGTAAAGGCACAAATATGGGAAATAAATTGAACTTCTTTTCTAGCTGTTCTCCTCCCTTCCAGCCCTGTGCGTAAAGTAGAATCCATTCTTGGGCCCTGTACTTAGTTAAACTGATGGTCTGACTCCAGAGTTAAGACTACATACTATGTAAAAATAAGACCAGCCAAGATAGAAGACCTGGATTAAGATAGCCCCTCTACTTCTTAATACCATATACAACTTTGGCAAATCGGTGAGCCCAAGCCTTGGTTTCTTCATTTATGAAGTGGGACATTATTCACCTCAGAGATACTGAGAGTAATGGTACGATTTCCATGAAAGTATTTCATCAACACTAACAGGTACTAATCAAACTATCAACATCAGCTGTAGTAACTACAGACTGTCCCTCTGGAACAGGTTAATATTCAGTCCATCATCAGATGGCAGGGGCACCTGAGCAGCCACTTCGACTAGCTAGAACAAAACCACAGATTCAACTCTGTGCTGGGAAGAAAGTATAAATCCAGAACTCATACACCAATATCCTAAAGTATTTTCTTAAACACTCTGTCTTAGCATGGCTTTTTCAAGCACGTACACCTATGTATAAATCAAGTTGTTCTCATTTCATATACCTTTGGGGTAGTAAAAGGACAAGCAAGGGCTTTTATTCATTCAAATTTACTGAATGTCTACTGTGTACCCAACTTACTGAATGGTCTCCTTGATTATCCAGTAATATAACAGATTGTCTTCTCAGACCTTATATCCAACAGGGGAGACATGGCATGTACACAAATTAATGACAATTCAAAGCAGCATGTGGTACATGATGCACAGATGCCATATAAAAAAAAAAGCATCATTGTAAGAGTTCAGTGAGAGGAGACATCACTTCTAGCTAATACAGTTGGAGTAACAGAGATTTTATGGAAAAGATGACTGCAGTAGGCAGATGTGCAGAGGAAGGCCAGGGCGGAATGACATGAACAAATGTAACAGATGCAAAAGTGAAAGTATATCCAGGAAACAGAGATTTAAGAAGGAAGCAATGACCAGTAGTGGCCAAGCAGTGAAAGGGGTCTGTGAGGAAAACTGAAGACCACTTGAGCAAGGATACTGGAGAACATAAGCAAATTAGTGATCTCTCTCATCTTGACACCTATGCACTTAAAATTTGCAGTGCATCATTTGGCACTTGATCATTAACGGTCTGTTAAGTGTTATCTTCCCAATAATGCTATAAGCTTCTCAAGGATGGAAATTATGTCTCCTTTTCTCCTAGCCACACAACACTTAGTATAGTTCTAGTATAGCAGAAATATTTGTTAATTGACTAAACAGCTGGAAAATGTTACGGAACCAAATGGGCCAAACAACAGAGGAGTTGCTCTAGAAGGAAGCTTTGGATTTGAATACCTGGACAAGGAATCCATATTCCAGTGTGGGGATGTTCTTGCAGTGACCACTGACCTGATGGGAATAAAAAGGCCGTATGAGCCTCCTAAGAAGCTTGTGCCCAGACAGAGCTCACTCATGTCCATCACCTAGGCATCTCCTGAATTATCTAAAGCTTAGCTCCAATCAGACTAAGCAAAATAAAAGCTGGAGAGAAGACCTTTGGACATTTTTAGTAACAGTTCTTGAAAAGGACTCACTTATCATTAGCCTTCTTCAAGGTAGGTAGAACAGGTTAGTACAGCAGCTGATTACTAAGTCCTAACCACTGCCTAATAAAACCACACAAAACATCTCTTTGGGATGCCCAAACCCACCCTCTCTGCTTCATGGCCTACTATCAGAGAAGTTGACAGTTTAGGTGTGAGTTTTCATCCATTAAAAAATGTGTTCCATTCTACCCACTCATGGTATACGCCCAGGTTTGATTTATATGCCTGGAAAACCATACTCCCACCCCATTTTGAAAGCTATACTCTCACGTTTCCACACCCTCCTGACACCCAAGTCAAACCCTCACCAGCCCATGTACCAAAGGAGAGGTCCGTGCTGGGGGAGGGAGGCCCACGTGCTGGGGGCACAGGAGACCTGCCTGGGGGCTGGGAGGGTAGCCAAACACCTCCACCTTGGGGTTCTTCATGGTGCAGGAGATGGAACGGTTCATGAGGCGCCCAACCCGAAGCTCTGGTACACCCAATTTGCCTTTCAGCATGGAGTCCTGTATAATAGGGAAACTGGGAGACCTGGAGAAAGAACAAAGAGAAGTAGTGAAACTAGGGATTTAGTATGAGCCCTAGAAGAAGACTGGAGACAAACGGGCCCTAGACAAGGATGGGTTAAATTACTTACACCAAAGAGGAACTTATATCTGAGCGAAGTTCCACTGGATCTTAAATACTGTTAAAACAAATAGATCACGCCCCTAAATTGAATTTTATGACATTATTTGTGTGTTCTTCAGATAAAAACATGAAGGGTAGGCAAAGGCAAAGCTTAGGTCATTCTCTGCAACATCAGGTATAGAATGATCCCTTGGAAAGGATGTCTGTCTCATATACTCAATATCTGTGTATGTTTATATACATATGATTAAGTGCTAAACACAGAATTAGGCAAGCAGTAGTTTCATCCCAGAGGGCCTAATGTCTGACTGCCTGTAAACAATAGTGCCTGGAAAGCTACAAATCTAGGTTTGTATTTGCCTTTGGGAAGATCGCAATGTGAGAAGAGGGAAGGGATATAAGCCTGGGGTCAAAAAATAGAGCCATATTTATTTCCAGAACTTAGGTAATAAATCAATGTACCCTTGTTTACAAGCAAGCAGTTGACGCCTGTTGGGATAAGAAATAAGGATGCCTTCCTAAGATACAGAATAAGGCTGAGGGTCAAACAAAGGAAAGATGGAGAGATTAGCATACACTTCTCCACATATATACCATAACCTAGGTGTTGTGTTTTATATAAAGGACGCAGTATGAATATTGGGGTCAGGAGTAGAAGTAAAGCACACATAGGGGACAGGACCATGTAATGATGTTAGTAGTTAAAGGTCCAGAACTCAGAGGACCTAAGGAGAGGACAGAATAGATAAGTTTAGGTAATCAAGAAGGTGGGGTAGGGGTTTAAGACAAGATAAAGGTTGAAATAGGGTGGAGGGAGGGAATAAAAAAAGATAAGATAAAGGTAATTAAGAGACAATCGACTCATAGGAAAGCACTTACTTGGGGATGGGCGAGAAGATGCTGAGGCCGGCTCGGAACTTCTTGATGGTGCCACTTGCCTTGAACCAACTGTGTCTCTTCTCCTGCTGGGTCTTCAAGAAATCGTTGCTGAGATGTTTCCATTGTTGAGATGTGAACATACCCAGGATCCTAAGGAATCAAAGAGAACAAACAGGCTTAGGAAAGCTCAAAAAAGGGAGTCGATCAGGAAATAAGACTAACAAGTAACTACCCTAAACTCAGACCCAGGGACCGCAAAGCTAATTGTGGTAGTGGAAAGTATGTCGAAAGATCCCCCTGAAATGACTTTAGCACATGGAAATGGACTGCCCTAAAGTATCTCTTTACCCTAGGGGATAAATATCTACTATCATTACCTAACGTATCAGAAAGATTCTGAGATACTTTTCTTTTAGAGGGTGATCCCAAAGGTGAGTCTTTAAAGGCTGTGAACGTTGGAATTTCTTGCCAGGAATAACTATACTGAGAGAGGAACAGAAGTAGTAGGATGGAGGTGAGTACCATCTTCTGCCTTGTGAATAGTAAAGAAAAGGACTAGGCACATGAGGGGTACTGACACTGTTAGGCAAAATACTACATCCCCAAATTTACGATTTCCAACTTGAGATGAATCATCTCCCTTTCATTCTTTCATTCATAGCCCTCCACCTGCTATCAGACTGAGTCAATCCTTTCTTCGTCCTTCATCAGTTCTCTCTAGCATAAGCTATTATTCTAAGTCCTTATCATCTTCTTTAAGCTCCTAACTTCACCTCTCTTCCTTCCTAATAGAGAAAACTGAAACCATCAGATATCAGCTCCCTTAATTTTCCAATCCTACTGCAGAATCTGTTTTCATTTCCACCCTTACCTTGATTCTTCCTTTCTCTGGAGACAAGGTGACTCTCCTAATAAGGATTAATTCCTCTATTCGTGCTCTAGATCTCAGCCCCTTCTTACCTTTTTGGGGATCTTGATCCCTCAATCATCTCCCTCTCCTGTCAGTTCTTTCCCAAGGTCTAAAAAAAACACTCAAGTTTCTGCACCTCACTCTAGCTACCTCTCCTTCTTAGCCTCCCATCCTCAACCAAATTTCTCAATCCACACTTAAGTGTTTTTACTCCACTGCCAACCACTCATTTCACAACTTACTGTACTTCCGGTTTCTGCCCTCACCACTCTGCTACAATTGCTCTCACCCTGATGCCAAACCCAACAGAAATTCCTAAGTTCTCCTCTTATCCTCTCTGGCACCTGCCCTCCTTGCAGAAACTCTCCTTGCCTTCTATGACACCTTCTCTTCCCATTCTTCTAAAACATCTATGACCTACTTTCAGGGTTTCTTCTTCTGACTGCTCATTTCCTAAGTATTTTGTCTGAGTGTTAAAGGTGTCTTGCCCTTGATCCTGTCTTTTCATTCTATAATGCTGTCCCTTAGCAATTTCATATTCCACACTGGTTTTAATTTCCACCCATACACTGATATGTGTATATACCTGATCTGGTTTTAATTTCCACCCATACACCCGTACATACCTAATCTCTCCTGTAAGTAACAAATCTACATACCTAACAATGTATTTAGTATCTCTACTTGGATATCTTGAGATTACTTTTGACCAACATGTTTCCAGTGGAACTAATAATCTATCCTCATCCCACAAACCTGCTCCTCTTCTTAAATCCCTATTTAAATTGGTTCTACAATTTACCCAGACATTTAGGCTGGAAACCCAGGGAGTAATTTTTCACTATTCCTTGGCTCTTATGACGAAATACAACATATCTAAACCAGTCTTCAAGTCTTATTGAATTTATACCTCACAAATTTCTCTAATCTCTCATCTCTATTCTCACCAACAGTCCTACTATGGTTCAGTCCCTCATCATCTCATGTCTAGGCTTCTACAAAAGCTTCCTGCTAAACTAATTCTGGTCTCTTGTCTCACCCTCTCCTATCTACTTTGCACAATACTATCAGAATGCTTTTTCTAAAGCTAAATGTGACCATGTCCTCTCTTTGCCTAAATCCTTTCAATGGTCCCACTGCCTACAAGATAAAAACCCAGGATAGTCTCTGATTTGGACCCCTTCCTCCTCTGGTTTCAGTTCCTACCACTCTCTCCTTGCATTTTACTGGCAATATTTAACAACTTAAAGCTTCCTACACATGTGCTGGTTCGTCTGACTGTGCCCCTGCAAATGTATTTACTCTCAGAGTTGGTCTGTATCGGCATCTCTTACCCATCCTTGAGAACCATGAATCATCTCCCTTTCATTCATTCATTCATAGCCCTCCACCTGCTATCAGACTGAGTCACACCTTTTCTGTGTTATTTCTCAGTCTTACATATTCACTTGTATTAGAACATGTATCCACTGGACTCTGTTTGGGACTTCACTGAGAGTAGGCTTTGTAATTCGTTTCTCTTCGTATACCAAAGCTTAGCAGTTGCTCAACACATTCAATAAACTTAGAACAAACCATCTGAGCTCCTAGAGCCCAACTCCCAGGAAACCACAAGAGGTAATGTGAACAGCATGACTCTAATTCCAGGCTTGTACTTTTCCTTAAATGCCAAGTACTGATGAGCCTCTCCTCTTACCTCCAGGAAATCTCGAGGCCAAATACCCCAGAACCACAAGCCCCCTAACCTAACCATAAATCTGCCCCACAAATTTATTTTAATCTTTCTTGGGAATATCTCAGAGAGACATTTTGAAAAGAAATATTCCATTCAAGGGTCTGCCTATTCATCCACAGTTCTCTCTCTTTCCCTCATATGTTCATAACCAGAAAGACAAAAATTCTTACTTTTTCAACTGAAGACCCAGCCCAAACCCCTCCTTATTCGATGGCTGGAAAACCTCAATTGATGGTTCTGCAAAGAGAAGAGAAAGCTCCTAGAATGTTCACGTCTCTATCCTCCTGGGTGTCTAACGGCCCTAGTGCAGTGGACTAGTTTCCTTTGATTCTAAGGGTATTCCAAACAATAATGGTGGAGAAGGAAAGCATCTGACTGAGACAGAGAATAGATTCTAGGAGCTATCTGACCAATTTCAAATAATGTTCTGTGGGAAGGTGAGGGGAAGGAAAGGGGTAAATACTACCTGAGAGCCAGAGAAAACAATTTCATTAACCAACAAGGCCTTTAGGGGATGGGTAACAGGTGACAGGGAATGAAGACACCAATGACAGGAGACAGAACTGCCCTTACCAATGATCTAAAGATTATACCTAAGGGCCATGTTCCTAGTTTTTCCTCTCAGGTAACTGAGGACTTTGGACTAGACCACACTCAAGAGCACCCACTTGCCCAAAGTCATGGCCTCTACCTGGTCCATCAAGGTATTGGGAGAGGGAAAATCGCAGCCTCAACACAATAGGTTCCGTCCGGAGGACCTTCCAGGCCGTAGAAACTTCCTCCTACAAGAGAAAGGGAAATAGTTTCCACTTTAGCAACAGAGAGGAACGGACTTTAAGTTTTCCCTATGACACACACATACACATGACAGTACACACCACTGTCTACTAACGGCCTAGGAAAGATAGGGATGCACAGTATGTGCTCCAAATACAGCACTCAGGAACAAAACTCCTAGCCTCCATGACAAAATCCACAAGTACGGCTAGACATGTTGTTGACAGGTATTAGCACCACTTACATCGAGGAAGCTGATGTTGATGTGGAGGTCAATGTCCACGTCATCGATAGTTCCATATTCTCTATAGAGATACAAGAGACCACAGGTGAGACTGACTAAGGGAGAAAGAAGGTAACAAAGACAGGGAGAGCTGGGCCTAAGGCCAGGGAAGAGGGAAGGGCGGAAGGCAGGTCTGTATCTAGAATCTTGGCTGCAGCCTCAAGCCACTTATATAATATCAGGGCCTTCTCTAGGCCAGAAGCCTTTCTTACCTCAAAGGTGAAACCATCGACCTTAGAGGGGTCTAGGATAAGAGGGAACTTCTAGCAAAGTGGCCATACTCCCTTAGAGACTCCTGTCAGCCAAGCTTAAGGATTTTGGGCAACTCTCACTATCATTAAGCTCATAATTTACCAAGGTCCACAAATCCCCTACCTTACCATAAAAAGAAAAATCTTCTAGCCTTTTAACAACTCAGAAAGAAGTGGCTTGCTCCCCTGCCATCCCTGAAGTGGAGTCCCACCTGATGGATACAGAGTTCTCACTGTAGATCTCCTTCACAGCTTCAATGTCTGCGTCAAGCTGTGGGTGTCGATACAGGTCAGCTGCACAGCTCCCCTGAGTCAGCAGCAAAAGTGGCGGACAGAGGGGGAAGAAAGGAGGAAAGAGAGATGAAAAATAAAAAGAACATTAAGAACACTAGGAACAGGAAAATCAAACAGCAGCAGTGCATATAAACAAAAAGCTGCTCACATGGAGGAACTCCTGGTGGCAGCACTAGCTGGGGACTTCGCTGACAGACAAGCCCCCCTCCCTCATCATCTCTATGAAGTTTCAGTACACAATGGCAGGCTTTGCTTAAGTCCACATTCTTAGGTCTCCAGCTTTTCCTCTCAGACCTTGACAAGTATATTTAGGTATCCGTTCTGAGAACTCAGAATAGGCTGAAGATTTTTTAATTTAACTCAGACTGGTTCTGTCTGAAAAGTCCAACATTCCTACACAGCACCATGTCCTGGGTAGGGATGGCATAAGCAATCACTGGCAGCTAATGAGTGCAAGGACCCCACCCCACCCCCAATGGCTAGTAAGGGAAAAGTCAGAAAATACATATTTTCAGCTCAGAAACTATGGGTAGCCTCTACATACAGAGGATGTAGTTTATTCTGGGGAAAGTATCAGTCCCAGGCAAAAGCAAGTATATTAAGACAAACTGACAAGACAATGCTCAGACCAAACCAACATTGTATCCTCTTATCTCTGCTCCAGAATTATCTTTCTCTCCTGATGTATCCAGAGACCCACATTTAGATCATCCAAAATGGGTCTTAGGGGGGATGTAATCTCACCTGAACTCCATAGAGAAATTCCTCTGATTCATTATCTCCCTCCGAATCATCATCATTCCAGAACTGGCCTTTGATGTCCTAATGATAAGAAATAAGAATACAACCCTTTGTTGGGTCCCTGTTATGCCATGGAACAGAGTTGGGTGATAGAATGGAAAACACATTCCCACAGAAAATGAAGAAGGTCCTCTGGGACAAAACAACTGAGACCCTATTCCCTTCACCTCACCATTTGGGTGTGTCTGTCTCTTCCTGAATTTGGTCATATCCATAGCCTAGCCTTGACTTGGAGGGATGGAGGAAAACAGTATGGAATTTCATCCTTGAGTGTTGGTCTGAGGACTGAGGCTCTCATATACAGTGAGGTTGGGATGCAGAAGACTTCAATGTCAAGGTTGATTCCTAGGCGTATCTAGGTTCTAGCACAAGCTGGCCCCTTCTAGGATCATTACCCAAGGCAGCTTCCAAGTGTACCTATGTTCTCCTGTCTCATTATTCCCTTTCTATCTCTTCAAGCATTTCATAACTCTCCCCTTCCTTCCCAAGAAAACCCACCTCTATACAGGCCAAGTAATACTGTTTCCATGCCACTTCTCCTCCAACTTCAAATAGCTATTCTACCTTCCAAAAGGGTGGGAGGAAAAATACCAGGATTTGCCCCTGATGGTCAGTTGGAGAGGAAGGCAGTCAGTTCTCACCATTGGGTCAGTGGATCACACACACTCCCAGGTCAGTGCTAGGCAGCACCCCTCCATACCACCAACTGAACCCAGGCCAATGAGATGGGCATTTAGGAGTCCACAAAGGGAGACAAGGAAGGGGGTGATGTCAGGGGCTGACGAGATCTGCTGGAGACGGCAGGCTCTGCTGTGGTGGTGGTAACAAGTCACTGTCCTGCACAAAGTAGAACAATTGGTTTTGTCATCACTGAACAACTGGGTGGCACAAACACAGGCACAAATGTTTATGGATACATTTTTATTATGCATATGTACAGACACCTGCACATAAACAGACATACTTGCATGCACGTACACACACTTGTACACAGTTTTTTAATGATAACGAACCATGAAAGCACTATACAAGCACAGAAGATACTACTGTTCTGTTTAAGCTGGAGAGTGGGGAGTAGAAAAAGTTCTTGCTCTACTTCATAATATAGCCCCTGAAGCCAAAAGTGATGGTGGCAAGACGCTTATGCTACTATCTAGTTAGGTCATTTTGAACATTTTTCATATCATCAACCCCCATAAAAATCAGATTCTTCTGGGAGTCTTTACCCCTGTTATTTTTCCTAATTAAGTCACCATCTCTTATTAAGCATCAGTACCACTAGAAGCCTTTATATGACAATCATAACTAACTTAAAGAGTCCTAAACAACACTGAACATCCTCTGGTAGACATGATCTGAGCCAAAATAACGCCCAGAACTCATCTTGGATCTTACTCCCCCACATAAGAATGCAGTGATGAGCCTAACACAGAAAAACACTAACCCTTAGCTTCTTTTTTTTTTCTCTCTCTCTAACCCTTAGCTTTTTCACAAAATTAAGAACCACTATTCTAGGCCTTCCTGGCTCTGCATATATTTTAATCTCACCTACTCCAACCTTCAACAGAGGTGTTCTTGGTCTCTAAAATGGTTCCACTGAACCTTAGGTTTCTAGATCAGTGGTTCTGGAGTGGCATCTATGGATCTGCAGCATTAGTATCACCTAGAAATTTATTTGAAATGGAATTTCTTGACCCCTACTGTGATCTACTGAATTAGAAACTCTACATATGGGATCCAGTAATCTGTGTTTATCAAGCCCTCCAAGTTACTCTGAAGCATGATAAAATTTGACAACATTCTAAATCCTTGTGTGTTTCATGGGCCTGTGGTCTATTCCTCAGATACTAACTTAAGTCTGGCAACCAACCCAGGAATGAGAACATAAGGCAAAATGCCAAAGCGAACAGCATCCCAGTCCTACAACTCATTACACTGCCTGAACAATCAAAAACAATATGCAAAAGGAAACTGCAACTGCAGTTCTTAGAGACAAAATGGCTTGTTATCTGAGATTTACTTTAAAATACTCTCCCAGCACACAAAAAAAGGAGGGTGGGGAATGGATGAAATAATATGGCAAAATGTTAATTATTGATGAAGCTGAGTGAAGGGCATGTGAGAGTTTCTTATATCTGTGTATAATTGGAAAATTTTTTAATAAGAAGTTAAGAAAAAATCAGAAGCTATTTTTGCTCCTTTACAGGGGCCCTTCTTAGAAGTCAACTCTGAATGTGAACAGCAAGATTACCTGAGACTCCACAACAGCCTCCTTGTTGTTCTACAAACATATCAAGCATAGTCCTACTACAGGTCTTTGTCCTTGCTGTTCCCCCTTCCTGGAGTGCTTTTCACCCAGATATCCACATGATTTGCTCCTTTATTCTTTCAGATCTCTGCTCGAAGGTCACCTTGATCATTCTACATAAAATAGCGCAGTTCCAACACACACGAAAAAGCTTATCTCCCTTCCCTGCCTTTTTAACCCCAACAGGACTTCTCCTAGCCTGACATACAAAACGTGTTCATTTGCTTATTGTATTTATCTTCCACAAGAAATGTAAATTTTATGGTGGCAGAGGTTCTGACCATTTTCAATGTCTATGTTGTCAGTTCCTTAACACATATTTACTGAACAAGTGAATGAATGAACCATCTGCTGAATACCCGAGCCATAAGGGAGATACATAAAAGAATCTAAATGTGTCTACACATAGACAAAATCTTACAAAAATGACTTTAAAAAGCAAGACTCCATTCACCTTCAAGTGCAGCTGAGAACCAGAATATGAAGATCTGGGGGTTAGGTTGTGAGACTTGAAAATAAACAGTCAGGTGTTGATCTGAACGATCACAGAGGAGTAAAGCAGGAGGCACTAATGTCCAGCCTGGGCTGTCTTGGGCCAGGTGGTAGAATGATGGCAGCATAGAGCAGAAGTACCAACTTTCTCAAGGTCCTTTGTCACTGTAGCAGTCAAGAAAAACTTAGCTTCTCTCCAAGGGCTGTTGCTGCTTGGTTTCTGCTGTTATCACAAGAAGAAAAAAGGTAGTTCAGAGGGACTTTTTCTTGTCCAGGGAACAGACAATTCAGAAACTACCATCTTTTTCAAACCAGGCTGTTTCAGTGAAAGGGACTTTCACCTTCTATTCTCAATGCCCATCCTCTGGAGAGATGGAAAATGGGTTTAAAAGGTGAAGAGTGGGAAAAGAGGAGTGGTAAGACACAGAATTCACAGAATCACAGGCACTATGACGAGGAAAGAGCAGCCTATTTCAAAGTTTTCATGTTATACTTAGAATACTCAGGTGCAGCAAGGTCAGGCAACTTGCTAAGGTCAGGAGTACAGTGGAACCGGGACTTAGGCACATTTGACAGGTCTTAATTTCATCTGATCATGTGACGTGGTTATATTTAATTAAGAGAGTCGTTAATGAATCAAGCAAGAACGACCCATCTAATGTATCTAAATGAAGTAAAGGAGGGAACCTTACAAAAGAAGCTGGGCTAGATATACACGGCGAAGAGTGCCTGGAGAAGGGTGCTCTTCAGCGCGGTGACGGCTGACAAGCAGCTTTAAGATGTGCACGGGAACAAACCAAACGCAAATAAGCCTCCAGTTTGGGTCACAAAGGGCGTTCCCGAGGTCCTCGCGCTTCTCAGCGGGCCAATTTTACATCTAGTTAAAGAAGCTTCTGATCGCAGCGTTTAAACGCTGAGTTTGAGTCGCCGCTGTGCGGTCCTGGGACAGGAGGTCACTCCGCTCTCGCGGGGGCTCCTTTCTAAGGCTCGTCCGCTGAACGGCGAGTGCGGGGCAGGGCGCGCCGAGGGGTGCCGCTCGCGGGCTGGCTCCGTCTCGGGTGCCGGCTGGAAGGAGAGGCGGGGTTGGCCCGGAAAACGCCGGCTGCCGCCGCGCTTCCAGGGCAGGCCCCGAGGCCTCCCTTGGGGGAGCAGAGCTCCCCTCCGGCTTCCTCCAGAGACCCGAAGACACCCAACACCTGCCTCCCGGGGCACAAGCGCTGTGCCCGATCTGTGCCGCCAGCCGCCCGGCCGTGAGCGAGGCCTGTCAAGCCCAGGCGGGCCCCTCACTTCACCCACCGCGGCCGAGGCTGGGCGGGCCCCTCACCCTGCCCGCGGCCCGACCGCCCCGCCCCGTCCCCGCGGCGACCGCCCCCGGCCTCGCGAGTACTCACGGCGACCCCGGGCCGCGCGCGGCCGCCGCCGAGGGGACGAGCGGCCCGGGACGCCCCGCGGGGGCGGAGCGGCAGGCCCAGGGGCGGAGGCCAGGCCGGGCGGGCGAGGTCGCGCTCCCCCACGCCTCGTCGTTCCGTCACGGGGGCGCTGAGCCCCTCTGCGCACGCTCGCGCGGCGACGCCTTGGCCACGTGGGCCGCTCCCGACCAACTGCCGCGCGGCCTGCCTCTGGGCGCGCCGCCGCCCCCCCGTCCCCCCAGGCTGGCTTTGGGACGCCTGCGTGGTGGTCGCCGGTTGGGCGGGGTGCAGAGCGCGCGTCTGGCGGGCCCGTCGAGAAACAAGAGGGGTTCTGGGGTGCGCCGAGGGCCCTCTGAAAGAGACTGTTGGCGTTTGGCGCCCCGTGTGGCTGGGAGGAATGAGCAGGGAAGGCAAGCCTTGCTGCCTGTCCCCGTGAGACCCAAATGACTCCAATAATCCTTGGTTTACAATGGGAATCAAGCACCTCCGGGTCTTGTCTTTCTTAAATTTAGCTCAGTTGCTCCCCTGGTAGTTGCGGTCAGCTGGAAAGCACTCTGCCCTTCTATTTAGATAATCTGGTTTCAAAGCTTGGTTTCAACACTCACTCACTGTTCAGCCTTAAGGCAAGACTTACACTTTTCTGAGTCTGTTCTCTCATCTGTAAAGGGGGCACAGTAATTCCTATTTAATGGGGCTGTTGTGGTGAGGATGAAATGAGATGGTAGGTGGAACTGTATGAAATTGCTGTTTTGTAGGATATAAAGAGTGGAATACCGGCAATTTCATACGGTTCAAGCTAATGCATACAAGGTAACCGGCAGAGTACCTGCGACTAGGAAGTAGTCCGTAAATGGCAGCTGTGATGGTGGTTACTATGGTTATTAACCTCAGACGTTGCAGACCTCCCTTCATCCCAATTAGAACTGGGTGTCTTAGGGCTCCCCTTTGACCCTCTTCTCCATCAACACTAATGGGGAAAGGCTCACCTTCGATCTACTCTCCTTCCTCACTCCCCCTTTTTAACTGGACACAGCACATACAAGAAAGGCTTTGGCCCTGAGTGACAGATGTCATACCCATCCATCCTGAGCCGGCCTCAGTCAGAATTTTCCCAGTGATGTTTTTTAAACTCGGATATCCTCAGCATATCCTTTCTGACTCCCTCTTCTTCTTAATACTGTCCCGCCCCCCTCCATCCTCTCCTCCCGCCACCCCACCCCCACCCCTGACCTTGCCTCTCAGCCTGGACCATAACACTTGTCTTAGCATTAGTTACACTAATTGCTTATAATAACTGGAAAAAGTGAGGGATATAAATAACAGGACTCATAGCCTTAGTCCCAGAGGGCAGAAAATTGTAGTAGTTGGGAGTAGTTGGTGATGCTCCCTAAAACAACTTACTGGCAAGGGCCCCATAACAGTTTTCGAGAGCCATGCATGCATAAGAGTGTTTGAACATAAGCACAGGGGTCTATCCCTACCACTGAAATGTCGAAATCCAGTATTTTGATAACCTGCCTGGGTTTCTCCTCCTCACCCCTCCCATCTCAAACGAGTTCTTCTATGCATAATGAATGACATGAATCTTGACTGCCTCATAGTTTGTCAGTAGCTCTCTGGCTTCACTTCTTTTCCTCTCCAGCCCAGGTCCTATGATCAGTTACTTTAACCACTTTTTTGTTAATGTGCTTGCCCTTAAAATTACACTCTTGTATCATCCCAGCCATTTACCTTCTCTACTCTCCCATCCTAAACCAGGAAAAAGGAAATCACCCAACCCTGCAGAATTGAGTTGGTAAGTGGACAATTACATTTTCCACACTCATTCTCCAGATTTACAGGCCCCACAGCCATGTTTGCCTTGTGTGACCCTTGGCATCCCAGCGGCAGTTTATTGAATTGAGTGGATTCCTGATCCAAGCAGTGCTAAGCAAATGTTCTCTCCTGGGAATCTTGAATTAGGGCTGAGAGATTATGATTCTACCTGGACTGTTTTCTCGAGCAGAAGAGCTATAAACTCTGGAGCTATGGTGGACCCACCTCTAGCTAACTATGAGGAATGAGAAATGGAGAGACTGTGGAGAGAGAATGAAGCATGGAGAGGCAGAGACCAGAAATGGTGAGGCTGTTTTCTATTTCCTAAAAGTTTCCCAGGCCCTTTCTGAGGCCCTCTGACCTTGGGATCTATGAATCACCTTGTTCTTTCTCTTTTTATTTTTAAATTTAATTTAATTTTAAAAAATCTTATTGAGGTACATGAAGTGCATAAATTTTAGTGTACAGCTTAATGAATTTTGACATGAGTATACACTTATGCAACCATGCCCTGATCAAGATGGCAAACATTCTAATTTTTTTTCCCTTCACCTATTTCACTCAACCCCTCCCCACAAATCCCCTATTGTACCCAACCTTCAAGCCCCCTGCCCTATGGCAACCACTGGTCTGTTCTCTGCGTTTATGGGTCTATTTCTGGTTTGTTTGTTAGCTTTTAGATTCTACACATAAGTGAAATCATATGGTATTTGTCTTGCTGTGACTTATTTCACTTAGCATAATATCTTCTATGTCCATCCATGTTGCAAATGGCAAGATTTCATTCTTTTTTTATGGCTGAGTAATATTCCATTGTGGAACTGTGGGGGGGGGGAAACCACATCTTTTTTATCCATTCATTCTATCAATTGACATTTGGTTGTTTCCATATTTTGGCTATTGTAAATAATGCTGTGATACACATAGGGGTGCACATATCATTTCAGATCAGTGATTTTGTTTTCACTGGGTAAATTCCCAGAAGTGGAATTGCTGGGTCTTATGGTATTTACATTTTTTTGTTTTTTGAGAAACCTCCACCCTGCCTTCCATAGTGGCTGTACCAAATTACATTCCCACTAAGGGAATGTCTTTTATCCACATTCTGACCAACACTTCTTATTTCCTGTCTAGTTGATGTTAGCCATTCTGACTGGTGTGAATGATTGTTGTGACTGGTGCGATGAGTCACCTTTATCTATAATAAGTAGTTCAACTGAACTTGTACCCAATACAGAGCTACCACAAATTCAGTCTCCTCAGTTGGGCCCTCTGTGTACCCAGCAATCTTCCCACAAGTCACCTTCTGCCACCATCCCCCATT
The DNA here is from genome assembly GCF_040802235.1 of Manis javanica. Taxonomy (NCBI): domain Eukaryota; kingdom Metazoa; phylum Chordata; class Mammalia; order Pholidota; family Manidae; genus Manis; species Manis javanica. The sequence continues at coordinate 120,315,378 of NC_133163.1, forward strand.
CTGCTTCACAGAGAAAATAAAGGTAATGCAGAGAAAAGTGCCTTTATTTTCAGCCCCCTCCATACATTTGAATCTCTTCTACCCTTATTTTCTAAGAGGTAGAAAGGTCTCCCTTCAAACCCAAAGGTATTCCTTTCACTGTGATCTGTATTTCATTTGTCTCTTCAGGAACTTTGATCCTTCACTTAAGCCTCTCCTTCATCGATGTTCAACTTTTTCCTCTCCTACTCTTTGATCTCAGCATAGAAACTTGATTCACTAGCCCAACCAAAAAAAAGAGTCCAATTTTAACTCCACACACTACTGACCATTGCACATGTTTTCTGACCTCAATCAGGCTTCTGGGAAGTAGTGAGTACCCCATCTGCACATCCTCACCTTCCACATATTCCTTAAATCTTGCAACATCTGACCTCTTCCCAAAATGTCTACTGAAAATACTTAAACTGAAGTCAGGACTTTCAAACTGCTAAATCCATTGGAAAAATATCAGGCTTAACTTGTTGAGCCACTTGATGTTATTTGACCTTGTTCTCATCCTGTCCCTGCATTCCTTTCCTCTCTTGGCTCCTATGGGCTACATTCTAGTTTCTTCTTACCCTCAACATAGTTCCTTCACAGCATTCTTAATAGACTCCTTTTCTGTCATTCACTATTTAAATAAACAGTTTAGTCCACATGCGTTTCTCACCTCCTCTACCAGTAACCTCATCAGCGCCCACTTGAAGCAGACTTTGGTAATTTGGGGCTTCCCAGAATCTGATTCCCCTCCTATGCTACAAGTCTTAGAGGTAATCAGAGCCCACCTTCTATGAAAGACATTGAAAAGGTTGGGTCTTTGCTTTCCTAGCTCTTTGGCAGCTCAGACTAAGGCATGTGACCTGGGTCTGGCCAAATAGCCCCCACAAAGTGTAGATTCTGGAGAAAATGATTCAGAGAAATAGAACCGTACAGAATTCATCCTGGTGGCTGTTGCTATGTAGGGTCAGCTTGGGGTCTGTAGTGAGTTCTGGTGGTGATAACACCAGCTCTCCAATGATGATGACAATGGCAGTAGTCTTGGTGGGCTGGTTCCAGCATCTGATTTTAGCTTTTGCCTGGTAGACTGGCCTCCCATTGTTCCTGCTTATTTTCCAAGCTTGTGTGTCCTACGTGGCCATCCCATGATCCACCCACTGCCCTTTCAACAAATGGCTTTTCTGTTTAAATCATCTTGTGTGACACACTCACTACAAATGACCAGGATTCCCAAATCTCTCTGTCCATCTTTCTTGTTTGAAGTTGGGATAAGTTGTGTTTTTGACAATTCCACTTGTACATCTCACAGGCAAGTCATTTTCTTCTCAATCTGACTTTTTTTTTAATGTTCTCAGCTTAGTAAACATCACCTATAACTTGTTCAGCCTGAACACTGAGAGGGAAGCATCTTAGACTCCTCCCACCCTCATTTAAACCGAACCAATTTTATAAGTATCTTACCTTTTACCTCTTAATACATCTTAAATTGATTGGTCTCTTTGCTTTCCTACTCTTCGTCACCAGAACCATTGCACTAGCCTCCTCCAGATGCCCTATCCCAATATCTACCCCTCTGATCTATTCTCCACTTAGCTGCCTAGTGGAATCCTTTTAGGACCCAAATCTAATCATGTCATTCCGCTATTAAAGCCCTTCAATGGCTCATTATACCCTTTCTATGGATGTGGCTCCTACCTGACTCTCACCCTTTCCTTACCTGCATCCTACACTCCTGTCAGGTCAACTTACATGTTCTTACAGACCACAAAAGACATGTCTTTATGCTCCATAAGTACTTAATGGGGCTGACAGTCACACTGCCACCTCTTCCCCCTGCCCCCTTCCACCATTCAGAGATGGATACATGACCCACAGGCCAGGCAGGGGACTCCATCACCCAACCAAAGTAATTAGTTCAGGTATGGGTTTGAACTGAGTAGAGCCCAATGACAAGCTTCCCCTCGAAGCTCTCTTGCTTTTTGAGGTCATGATGCTAGGAGCATGTGAGACAAAAGTTGCTGGCACCAAGATCTCCCTGGAAAAAGTGTGTCTACATCAGGAAAGAAAACATGACCAAGGCATAAAGAGAAGGAGAGACATTAGAGAGATCTGATGACATTTCTTTGAGCCCTTGAATTCAGCCCTGCCTGAAGTCAGTGATTCCATGACACTTCTCAGCTCCCTTCTGCTTAAGCTGGTTTGGGTTGGTGCCTTCCACTTGTAATTAAACAATATAAAATGCCATGGAATGTGCAGACAACAGACTCTAGAACGTGGAATTGGAGGAACTAAGTGAAATCAGCAGGTTGCTGATGACCCTTGACCGGGAAGTCGGCAATCCCTGTTATGTGGTACCGAATCTGCTGGTTAAATCATTTCCTACTTTATCTGGAGATTTGGGTCACACATCCACCCTAGATGGAGATTTCAGGGACACACTGGGAAAATCTCTGCATGTTGGAGTATGCTGGCCTCTTCTCAAAATTTTCATTTGTGTCCTGTGGTTTTAATCAGGTCCATGCTGGCAGAACCAGAAACATCCACAGCTGTGTTTGGAGTTGTTGTTTCCGCCTGTAGCCAGCAAGCCTGACTGCCAGGGCCAGACAATCATGCATCCTATAGATTATAAAAACCAGATCCTTGTCTCAAGGCTAAAGTGAGAGCAAAGGCACAGAGGTGGAGCATCCAACACTAGATATGATAACCTAGGGCCTGGGAAGTTCCAGAGAAAAAGCTTGATCCCCCAAGCCACACCTGAATGTGTCTTTTTTCTCTCAAATTAAAGAACATTTATTTCACTGGGAATTCCGTCAGCCCTGGGGGTTCTGGTGCCTTGGGGACCCTGGCTGTGAATCCTGCTGGAGAGAGTGGGAGGTGCTGGTCACAGACTTCATGCACCTTCTTGGACTCCCTAGGACCCCTCCTCATTTCTTTCTCTGTCAGTGCCTACTATGCCAAGGACCTCCTCCACTCCCACATCTGTGGTAGAAATGCCACATGGCAGCAGTGGGATCTGACTTCCCAAGCTCACAAGTACAGCAGAGCTCTCTGTGGAGTATGCCTCGGCCAATGGAAAACAGGAGATGAGAGAGGAACGGAGGGATACATTCCCTCTCAGTTCTCCTCCTGGTGAACTGCCCAGGGTGCAGTTTTCCTCACAAATACCATGTGGTTTGCAAACAACCTTTTCAAGTGACCTACTCTCTCCTCGGGGCTCGTATGTGGCACTGGTCAACACAATGATGTGTTGTCCCGCGTTGCTTTACATCTTTCCTTGCCTATGTCTCTTCTGTCCTCTCATCATCCTGAGCTTCCATCTTCCCAAACAGTGTGAGCACTTTAATCCTTGCCTCAGAGTCTGTCTAGAGTACTTAGGCTAAGATTTAGAGCCACAATCAAAGCCCCCTTTCCAACACTGAGTCTTGGGGTAGCAGGGAGGTTCTGAGGACACAACTGATTTCACCTGCTCAAATGCAGGACCTATAGCCCAGACTGCTGGCTTCCTGTCTGGAGCCCAGTGTCAAGGTCACTGGGTCAGGCCATTTCTGGCCTGCTCCCTAGGGGAACTGGGTTTTACTTCACAGGCCTTCTTTGAGGTTCCCTGAATTTTCTCCTGGCACCTAAGAATTCCCTTGGGAAAATTCAGACCCGGGCTTGCAGCCTGCTCTGCCTTCGGGGTCTCTGTGTTCTTAAGCAACTAGAGAGCAGTTGGCCAGAACCTGGAAGTTCAAAGGTTCCTCTACAAATGGTGAAAAGCTGTGATCTTCCCAGGTTGCTAGAGGGTGGAGGACACTGTGATCACATTGTCTGAAGCCAGAGCTAGGGAGAAAAAGAGTGGCTCTCTGCCCTTTCTGAGTTTGTGCTTGGCACAGACCTGGTCACTTCTTTGCAGACCCCGCATGGTTCAGGACGGAAGAGCAGCTGCATAGTCTGCATCAGCTCTGAGTTCCCTGAGGCCAGGAGGTTTGTGTAACCTGATTGCACAGATATGCTAGCCATGAAGTGAGGCCAAGAGGCCAAAAACAGCCTCTGAGTCCCTGCTGGATTCAGCTGTGTCACGATACACGCAGGTGTCTTTGAGACGATGGATACCAACAATTATAACAAAGTTGGAACAGATCAAGAGAGATCCTGTGATAGCATCCTTAGCATGCTCTTTTGGAGAGCATCACATGCATGTTCTGATCCACTGAGGCAGAGGTGAGAGTCCAGGTCTAGTCAGAGCACAAAGTAGATCTAGAGCTGCTTCCAAGGTAAGAGGTTATTAGTTCCATCTCAGACAAAAGGTCCTTTCTTCCTATGTCCAAAACACCAAGGCTGCATCCAGAGAGACAGAAATTACAGGGGCTCTGATAAAGGCTAGAGACTTTACCACAGTCCCCCAGTTATACAAGTTCTCAGAGGGCCCCCAAATTCAGTGTCCACTGACAGACTCCTCTCAGGAGTGCTTTGGTGATGTGGCCTCACAGTGTAATGGAGCATGGCCAGAGGGTGAGTGGAGTAAAAGCTGCAAGTTGGCCAGAATGAGTACTGTGCGGTTGCCTTACTCCTGTCCTACGCATCTGTTTGGGGCTGAGGCCTAGGCACCAATTCCATTCAGGGATTTGGACTCTCTGGTCAGGGCCACGGGAGCACACCAGGCAAATGTTGAACAGGTAATCTCTCTCTGCTGATACTGAGCAGAGTAAGGCTGATTTATCACCACAGACAGGCCCTTATGGAAGCCTAGAAGCTGAAGTGGAGGGGAATGGGCAAAGCGTGACATGTTGCTAAGAGACAGAAATCGTAAGCGCCAGACTCAGACTCAAGGACTAGGACTCAGCAAGACACTTGATGCCGCTTACAAGCTCACAGAGAGCCCAGAAACTGAATGAGTCCGTTGGAAAGGAACTGCGTCACCAGAGAACCCTCAGGCCTGGCAAACAGGGATCTTGAGGCCCAAGAACATGTTCAAAGAGCAAAGGAAAGCTGCAATGCCAGGGAGGGCATCCTCTCAGAGATGTCCACAAAGGACAATGGATAAAGGAGATATTTCCCAGTGGAAAGGACCAAGAGCAATCAGTTTTATTGACCAAGAAACTTACTCCACTGTCCAGAATCTATATGCTATAGATTAGTGACCATTGTTTTCTCTTCTCCCCTATCCCAAATGAAAGGTGTTTTCTTTTTTTTAAAAAAAATGGTTGTCCTCTTTCCCTCCACTACTTTATATGTTATGTAGGGATAGCTAAATTTATCTTTTAGTCAGAGATTGCAAAATCATGTTATATCCAGACCTGATCAAGAATTGCACATCACTCGATAAAGCAACTGGACATGTCTGTTTTGTTACTCACTGGGAAGTAGGTGAGTGTACTTTTTGTTGGGCCTAGGATCATTGCATTGTTAGGAAGCACATTTTTGAAACTGTTTGTCAAGAAAACATAGGTGGATGCTGAGCAATAAAGGGGGAGAATATAGTAGATGCCTATTGCTTATATGGCCATCATCCCTTCCTTTGGGACCCATTTCTCTCCTCCACAGAGCCCTGGTGAAGTTGTCAATCACGGCAGTCTATTCTTCTACCCCAGAGATGGGCACAAACTCATTCTGGCCAAAGTCCTCTTAGGACTTGAGAGCTAGACGTAGTGAGGCCAACATGCAGAAGAAAGCAAAACCGAGAGATGGAAATATCATCATTTGAACCCCTAAATCCAGCCATGTCTAACAGATACATACCCTTTGATTTATCAATTATATAAGCCAATTAATTATGTAAGGCACCGCCATAATTCCTATTGGCTTAAAAGTTTGGTTTTTGACACTTGCAACTGAAATGGTTCAGACTAATACATGCACATACAACAGAGACACAAACACCATGTTGTTCAAATTCATTAGATATTATACAAGTCTTCCATGATCTTATAGGGGTCAGCAAACTTTTTGTCTAAAGAACCAAATAAGTATTTTAGGCTTTGTGGGCTACAATAGGTCTCTGTCTCATATTCTTTTTTGTTTTGTTTCTATTTTTAAGGCCCTTTAGAACTGTAAAAACCATTCTGTTTGTAGGCCATAGACAAACAGGCTGCAGGCCAGATTTACCCAGAGGCCATAGTTTGCTGACCCCTAATCTAGACCCTGCCAACCCCTGCATCCTTGGTGCACAGCCAGTCCCTAACCACGGAGCAAAATACTTTGCCATTTTGGTTCAAGTGTCTTGACATGACTTGGTGATGAGTTTGGTTCAGGGTAGAGTTAGGAATGGAAAAAAGGGTCTTTTCTTGGTGCCCACTGTCTGCCACATAATAAGCACTGAGTAAAGAGTGATCATTATTTCTCTATGATAATTTATCAAAATAATGCAGCCACCCAAATGGCTTTGTCTAATCGTCCTAGTTTATCCTTAAAGATCCTTCCCTTTCTCCATCTCTTTCAGGAAACCTTTCCTTGACCTCCCTTACCACTCAAGTCCAAAGTAGGTACTCTACTGCTTGCTATCACGGACTGTGGGCCTCCAGTTACAACTAGTTACCAGTCTGGTTTCCCTGACTCTGAGTACTTAGAGCATGCCTGAGCCCCAACTCCTAGCACAGTGCTTAGCACCTAGCACTGTGAGTCTCTTGTATTCCACGTATCTGTTTGAATATGCAGGTGTTACCTAGCTCCATCTGAGTCCAGAGTGGCCAGTCTATGATGCCCTCGACACTGGTTCCTCTCTCAGCTGGAAATGTGTTGTTGGTATATACCACACCTTACTTGGTAATATTATTACCATAATTATTTTTCATCCCATCCCCTCCAAAAATGAGTCAAAGACAGAGGAACAGGTGGGAACAAGTTTTCTTAGAAACCGTTATGAAGGAGGAACCTCCAACCTCACCCCCACATCATTTACTGTCTGATGTGATTTCAGATCAAAGGCTTCCAGCCTCAGCAATGCTGGGGACCAGAGTGCCCACCACATAGTTAGGGCCTCAGACCAGTTCGATCCGTGTCTATGGGGTAGAGGGGAAATCTCCTCCTGGGAAAAATATGTGCAAGGCCCTGCAGGCCCAGGAAAGGCTGACCAAGGCAAGGTGGAGTCATGGTGTTTGTTCTAAGCTGAATCTTTTGCCCATCTCAGAGAAGCAGGCAGGAGGCACCACCACCGATCAGCTTTATATGGCACCCACTGTATACAACAGACAGACACAGACAGACAGACAGAGCACACACCACTTCTAAGCTGAACACTGCTCACCATCTAGAAGCACCTTGGATAAGCACGTGAGACATTCTTGCATAGGAAAGATATACTTTTTAAAGGTGTGAAGAAGTATTTTGGCAAAACATCTACTTCCCTCCCACATCCTGGGTAAAGAGGGACCTCTAAATTCTGAAGCTTCTACACATTGAAAATTATCCCCTTCTCAATGGCAGTATATATACAGTAACAGACCTTCCAAGTCGGTTGTCACAGCCCTCGACATAAATCCTGCACTACGTTACAGACGGGCAAACTTAGGCGGCCCAGAGCCAGGGGACACAGTGGCCGGCTCAAGGTGAGGGCAAACAGAAGGTGTCTCGGCTCAACTGAAGGCAGGGCCTCTGTCTATCTGGATGGGGACGGGAAAGGCTGGCATGGCCCAAACTCTCTTTCTTCCTGCCGGGAAGCCGCGGTCCCATGGGGAAGGCAGTCAGGAAGGAGAGGCAGGTTCCCATGCCCGCGGGCTAGGGGGCCTCTCAGGGCGGGAGGGGCCGGGGCAGACCAGAGCCCCTCCCAGGCCCCCTCAGGTCTGCCCTCTGAGTTTGAAGGTTATGGTTTCACTGCTTCTGTGACTCTCTCATTACCTGCATATGAGCCTAGAGCTCAAGTTTTTAATTCTTTTTAAAAGGTGGTTCAGGAGGATGGCTGAAGTAGGAATGAGACACACATCAATCTTTCCATAGCCCCCTTCTGCTGAAGCCGGGGCTTCCGCGGGTCTCCACCCTGTCTCCTAGGAATATTTAAAGGCAGCTTTTACGAGACTATATTTTCTTTGTTGCTTTTCATGTGTGTGGGTTTTCTGTTTTTGTTTTCTGTTTCTTTGTTTTAATTTATATATATATATATATATATAGTCTTAAAAAAGCAATAGTCCTTTGGTCCCTAAACTCTAAGGAATGATATGATTTTGAAAGAAGTAAATACGGGCTTCTCGGGCAGAGAAGCCCATGGCACCCCCAAGTCCCTCCGCTGGTTCCCCTGGACAGTCGGTCCTCAGCCAGCCCCAGCTGCCTTGCCAGCCTGACACTGTGCCACAGGCGAAGTCCAACCCACTTGACAAAGATGTCCCTAACGTGGCCCGAGCCCCAGGCGCTGGCCGCAGGTCTGATCCACCTCCCTGCGGCTGCTCCCGCGGGAAGGGCGGCTCAAGCATTGCTGTGCTTTTCCTTTCCTTTCTCTTCACTCTTCAGTTTCTGTTGTTGGGTGTTGATTGATAAGGAGAGAGGGGAAAGAAAAACAAAGGCAAAATCACTCTGGAGAGCAGGACAGGAGCAGCTTGCCCCACCGGATACCTCGGGGGAGTGGCTGGGCCTCTCTTCCCGAGAAGCAGGGCGGAAGCAGGGCCAAAGCGACAGCCTGATCTACTGAAGCCAGACCCTGGGTCCTGGGCAGATGACCCCAGCCCCACACCTCCTCCACAGGGCACGCTGAGGGAAGCTCAGGGGAGGCGGCGCCCCGTGGATCTTCTGAGACAGCGAATCTCTGTAAGTTGCAGGCAGCTGGCCCTGCCAGAAACCCGAGAGCTTGTCATTTCCTTCCCCGTCACCCACCAGGCCCTGCAGACCCTGCTTGTTGGCCACATTTACTCCTCTCCTCAGCTCCCTATTCACTGCCCATTATCCCAGCCCTCGCATCTCATCCCTTCTTTGCTTAAACTCAATTGTTCTCTCCCATTTTCAGGATGAGGTTCAAACTCATGGCCTTTAAGACCCTTCACACACCGGCCCAAACCTACTCTTCCAGTCTCATTCTCCAGCCCCTGCCCTGCCCACACAGAAGTCCTCTCCTCTGGTAGCCCCTGTGGCTATCTCTGGAGTGAAACTACCTGGTTGGATCTTGCTGCAATCGTCTCTCCCAGACCGTGGGGGCAGGAATGTTATCTAGTTTGTCTCAGTCCTGGAATGAAGGAAAAACCCAAAGTCTTCAAATGAGGATTCCTCCTAACTCCTGGCTCTACTCTCCCAGACTTTTACAGGGGGGAGCACCTCAACATCCCAAAAGGAACATCAAAGCTGATAGGGCCTCCATCACTCAGGCACCATCTGCCCAAGATCCCCCAAGGACCCACCTTTCTGCGGCTGGTCAGTGGGAGCAGATCAGTAAGGCCGATTGGCATCCTTGGGCCTCTTTAGCTGGACCTTGAGCCTCTTCATGCCAATTTGAAAGCCATTCATGGCCTGAATGGCTGTCTGGGCACTGGTTGGATTGTCAAAGCTAACAAACCCTGGAGGGTGCGGGCAGAGAGGTTAGCTGGGAACTCTGCTTGGCAGGGCCTCCTCTCTCTCTGATTAGCCCCCTCTTCTCCCTGCTCCGTCAGGCCAGTTCCATCAAACATATACCCCTCCACCCTCCATCGTTTGCATGTGCATGTGCACATACGGACACCCACTTACAAGGGCAATTGGCCTGAGTTTCCTAAAGGTGTGATTCTTGGAAGGACAGGAGGCAATTCTGACTGGATGTGTTGTGGGGTTGTCCCTTTTCCTCCCGGGCACAGGTTGACACTCTCCCTCCACAGCTCCCAGTCTGGTTCTCTGAACTGCTGTTGGAGTTGAGGGGTTCTTTGGTCCCAGGTCTAGGCTCCTCCTGCCCTGGCTAGACTCTAAATAGACTCTAAAGCCTGACCTGATCAAGCATCTTCCAGACACCTGACTTTCCCAAGTGAACCTGAAATAGACTTGTTCCTGGTCTGGGCTTAACACTGTCACTGGTCTGTGACCTTGCTTTGTGCCATATACACTCAGTCTTTGGAAATCATTTATTTATGGAGGACAATCTGAGGGTCTGTAAGGAATCTTGAAGTTAGGAATGGGTGTGGCCCAGGGATGGGGCTCAGCTCACCAAAACACTTGCTCTGGTTGGTGGCTCGGTCCACAAAGACTTTGGCAGAGACAACAGCTCCAAAGGGCAGGAATGTCTGTACGAGTTCTGCATCACCGAACTCCTGAGGCAGGTGATAGATGAAGAGGTTACAGCCTTCAGGACCTGCAGGAACAGGGGCAGGCTGGTTCAGGGGAGGGACCCTGGGTCCGGCCCCACCAGGCCCTGATCTCCAGCCCCCTGTCCCTCACCTTCTCTTTGCTGCTGGGGCAGGGCTGAAGGCTGCTGGGGAAAAGCTGTGCTCACTGGGGCATAGGCCGATGGATAGGCTGCTGAAGACAGAGGTGGGGGTGGGCAGTGACCCCCCAGGAGCCATCTCCCAAGAAGGGCCCCAGCTGCCTGGCTACCTCTGACCAATTCAGGCCATAGCTTGGCAACCCTCACCCCTAGAGAGGTCGCTCTGGGCCCAGGGGTGGGGGCATGGGAGGGTTGACTCCTCAGAACAGAGCCTAAACCCCCCACAAGTCTCCCTACTTCTTTCTGGGGCCCTTCAAACCCCCCCAGGCCACGAAGCGCCAAGTGAAACCTGCGAAGTGGTGCATCCCAGCGTAGGCCTGCTGCAGGGGGTCAGCCACGCCTGGGCTCTGGGCTGGGGAGAGAGGGGCGCGAGGCCCACGGTGAAGGCTGGCGGGTGGGGTCCGGCAGGGAGTGTGCGAGGTGGAGGGAGGCTATGAGAGGTAGCAGGGAAGGAGGAGGAGGCCCTTCCAGAGAGGCTGGTACCCCTCCACCCCCGGCTCCCCACTCCATTTTGGGGAGATTTGGGCGGAGCGGGGGGGCCCACCTGGGTAAGGGGAGAGCCCGTTATTGTAGAGAGTGTCGGAGCCCGGCTGTCCGTTGGTCTGGGGGGTCAGAGAGCCGAATCCATTGACCCCGATGGGCGCTGGAAGTCCGGGAAGCGCGCCGGGGCCGCTGCCCGGCGCGGAGTTGGCTGCTGGTAGTGGCGGAGGGAGAATAGTCGGGCCACGGCTCCGCCGGCCCCACCCCGCGCCGCGCCCGGGCCCCCAGCGGGCAATACCTGCCGCCGGCAACAGCGGCGCCGCCACCAGGCTGAAGGCGGCCACGTGCTGCATCTGCGCCGCCACCGCGGCCACCGGGCCTAGGCCTGGGCCCTGGGCCGCCGCCAGCAGGGCCGCCTGGTGCTGCAGGATCTTAGGGAGTGAGAAGGGAGGGTGTGGGGAGCCCAGCGGCGGGAAGCTCTCCCGGCCCCCGGCCTGGCCTGGCTCACCCGCCGCCGGGGCCGGGCACCTACCGCCGTGGTGTAGGCCCCGCAGGCCCCTAGCGGCAGCGGCGCCGGGTGGAACGCGCCCAGCTGGCCGGCCATTTGCTGCATGCGACGCAGCGCGCGCTCCCGGTCCGTGTCCGCCAGCTTGACCACGAGGCTGGAGGAGGCGCCCTGGGTAGGGCAGGGAAGGTCGCGGTGACGGGTCCAGACCGCAGCGCTGGCCCTGGGCCGAGCGCCGTGCCCATCAGGCCCGTTGCTGGGGCACTGGTCACGTGGGGAGGAGCCCGTCCCCACCCCCCCGGCCTCACCGCCATGGTCCGGCTACCGTGCAGACTCTGGATGGCTGCCTGGGCTTCCCCCTGACTCCCGAACTTCACAAAGGCACAGCCTGGAGCAGGTAGAGGGACAGCGGCGGCTCAGGCCACAGGGACCGAAGGATCGTGTGACCCAGTGAGGCAGGGTCACCAGGAAATCCCGGGGTCCTCCCAAGTCACCTTTACTGGTGCCGTCAGGGCTCCGCAAGACCGTGCACTCTTCTATATGGCCGAAGGGCTGGAACAGGCGCCTGACATCCTCCTCGCCCTGCTGCTTCCCCAGCATCCCCACAAACAGCTTTCGGTCCTCTGGGGAAACATCGAGGCGTGACCTGGGGAGCCTGAATCCTCCTGGACTCCCTAGTGTGGCCGGAGGAGCTTAGGAAGGCAGCTCACCACCGTCTAGCTCTGAGGGTCGGAGGAGGTTTAGGGAGTGGGAAGGCCCTGGGACTTCAAGGCTGGGTTTCTTTGCTCAGGCAGATGATCTACTGACAGATCTGGAGAAAAACTCAACCCAGATTTCCACCAGGAAAACCTGGGTCCTGGAGAACCCAGAAAGACTCACTGCTGCTCTTGCGGAAAGTGATTCAGTCAGTATTTTTGGTTGGGCAGAGCCCTATATGTATCTTTTATCATGTTTGACCTTTCTGTTCTTAGAGTTTTAGAAAGACTCCTTTGGGCTGGTTTAGCCCTGTTTAGGGAGGGCCTCCTCAGAGAAGGCCTTTGTAATCAGACTGGCTCTGGAGAAGAGAAGGACCTTGTTGGTAAGCCCGCTATCAGGGGCTACAAACACTGCCCCTTCCTGCTCCAGTCAAGGAAGGTTCTGGGTAAAAAAAACCAGCACAGAAAACAGTTGTCTCGTGGTCCTGCCCCATCCCCAGACACAGCACTGGAATGATGAATCCCCACCCTCAGGACCAAACGCCACCTACATGCCCCTCCCAAAGGCCTAACAGGGCAGGAAGTTGGGGTTCCTAAGTCTCCAACTACAGTGTTTTCCCCACGGCACTTGCTGAACCACTGACCCCTTTCCTTAATCCCCACTTTCACCACCTCATTCTCTCACTGAGGTTCCAGGGTCCCATGAGCCCTGCTGCCTCCTTTCTGACTTCCTGTTTTCTTGCTCTGATCTCTCCCCAGGTGAGTCTCTGAATTCGGGATGGGGCTTCATCCAGACCATACAAGTTGGGAGACAAAGGGTGGGTGGGAATCTGGCTTCAGGCTTCACTTTGTGAGATCGTACAGCCCGAGAAAACCCATCCCAAACTCCTTAACAAGCTGGGCTAGGCCAGAGAGACCTTGGATCCTGAGAGCGAGGGAAGCAAGGCCGGTGAGGGTCGTAGACTGAAGCCTGGAGGGCAGTGAGAGGGTATATGAGATTGCCTGGAGTTAGCAGTGGAGGGAAACCCCAACAAGGCTATGCACGTAGCCACATTGTACCTGGATATTGTGGGGTTCAGCCAGGGCTGCCCTGGGTACCCTGAGGTGCCTGTCTGTCAATACTGTGTGTGTGTGTGTGTGCAGGGGCTGTGGTTTATGTGGGACCGACAGAGTGTGATTCAGCAGCATCCTGCCCTTTCTCTAAAGGATTACTGCCCGGTGATCCTGAGGGGGATGGGTGCACAACACACTTGTGGTGGGAATTCTAGAGGAGGTGCTGACCTCTGGAGGGTACATTCTTGTGGTGTGCTTCACTTCAGGGGGTGTTAGCCACACAATACTGCCTTGGAGCAGATCACTGGCTTTCCAACCTATTTTTAAAAAGCTATGGAATCCATTGTTTTAATAAAAATATTAGGATAAAACTCAAAATGTAAGAGAAAAGCAGAACTATTCTGACTGAAGCCAGAAAAGTATGGGGGTTGGGGCTGGGTGTGGAGGGCCCAGCAGCGGGAAGCTGTCCCGGCTCCTGACCCGGGCCTAGTCCATCTTGCTTGATCTTCTCTGGTAGCCACTAAAGGGGACTCCAGGGAAAGTCCTTTGAGAACTGCTGACCTAAAAGATAAAGAATAGCATTCTACATGGTGTATGAAGAGGGATCTGAGATCATCCTGTTCAGGAATCTGAGAAGACAGTGAAGGTCTTTCATAAATCTCTTGACCAGTCTGATGGTGCCTTTGCCTTGACATTGGAAGACAGGCCCCATTCGGTCAGGGAATCACATCTCAGTAGACTGTGTCGTTGTTCTGAGAATGCTAATGTGTACTATGCAGAGAGGTCCAGGAGGCGCTGAAGAAGATCATAGGGTCTTCAGAGTCCCAAGGCTGAAAGGGGGCTTCAGGATGCCCCGATTTATAGTGCAGCCATGTCACTGTGTGGAGTCTGCAAGACGGTGGTGACACCTAGGTAAGGTGTCATGCCACATGGGCCAGCACCCACATAGCCCCCGTAGGAAGAGAGAGATCAAGGCCAAGATGAAGCCCCCCGGACAGGAAAGAAGGTTGTGTGGATGGTGTGGTCTGATCCTTCATCTGCTCCTCGTCATGTTCTCTATTCTGCCGATAGTGCTCGGTCCAAGGTCATGACACAGACCATGAAACTCTCTGATTTTTCTTGTCTAGTGAGAGTCTCTCAAGTTAAGATTTTTCAAGCGTGTGACAGGGCAATGACCTTATGGTTTTGGACTCTGAGCTGTATAGAATTTTAAATTAAAATGAGGTTGGGTTATAATATGGGCTCTGCCATTTCACAGATATCACCTTGAATCTTGTTATCGTAAGATTTACAGGAACCTTGATGGTATTTGAATGAGGATGATCTGGGTCACAGTGACCATGAGCCTCAGGTGATACTGGAATGGTGGGATACATTTCTTAAGAGACCTGGTCAAAGAGAAGTACAGGCTAGACCCCTGAGAATAGTCCCCATATCCACAGCCCTGAAGATTCTGAAGGCTGATTAATGTCCCCAGAGAGAGCTATTACTGGGATTTAGCCCAGAAAATTCAATTTCCTCTAGGTCAAACTCTACCAGTTTGCTAAGAAGAGGATTCTGTAAGAGGTAGGATAGAAATGTCTAAATAAAAGCATCCCATGGGTGGTGGATGGGTCCCTAGAAAGACAGGAATATCAAATAGGAAGTCTCAACTTTCTTGGAATAGAAGGAGTTGGAAGTTAGCATCAGTGTGGAGTTGAGACATAGTTGAAGGGACACACAATTGAATGATATAATTACATTTCCTTTTGGCAAACAATGTGTACTCCTTGCTTTTTCACAAAATGCTGCTTTGAACCCAAACAAAGGTGTTGGGGCCCCTAAGGCCCATCCCCATGAAGCTGTCTTGTACAGTCGGTCATACAGCTCAAGGATTCCAATAAAGCAAATGATGGGGTTGACAGCCCACAGTCAGCCAGTCTGCTCCATCCTCCTCAGGAAAGGTACCAAGATGCTGTGCAAGAAAAGAGGCTGTGCCTCAAGTTGGCCCATAGGAATTCCTAAGAGGCTCAAGTTTTTGGCTTCTAGGCCTCTCACACCCACTCACCTCCATGTCGATGGGGTATCGTGACTGTAGAGGCAGTGTATGGGCAAGGTTTCAGCATCAGGGTGTCTGAATATATCCTTAAAATACTGGGCCACCTTTCAGTTCAAATACCAACCTAGAAGATCCTGCTGGTGGCAGCATTTGGAGCAAAACATCTCTCCCTGATGTTTTAGTGATGACAGCAGCATAAGAGGCCAAGGAAGACTGGGAAAGTGATTGAAGGAAATATCCAGGGCAAACAGTGTCCCGGCCAGATCCGATGGGCATCAAGAAGAGCTTTAATTCCACATACGCAAAAAAATACCTGTTAGAACTAATAAACAAACTTAGTAAAGTTGCAGAGTACAAAATCAACAAACAAAAGTCAGTTGTGTTTTTATACACTAGCAATGAGCAATCTGAAAAGGAAATTAAGAAAACAATTCCACTTATAATAGCATCAAAAAAATGAAATACTTAGGAATAAACTTAAGGAAACAAAAGACTTGTACCCTGAAAACTACAAAACATTCAACTAATTGAAAGAAATTAAGGAAGACACAAATAAATGGAAAACATCCTGTGTTCATGGACTGAAAGACTTAATATCATTAGGTAACACTACTACCCAAAGAGATCTACAGATTTAACGCAATCCTTATCAAAATCCCAATGGCATATTTTTGCAGAAATATAAAAATCCATCTTGAAATTCATATGCAATCTCAAAACAATCTGAGTAGCCAAAACAATCTTGAAAAGAAGAAAGTTGGAGGTCTCACACTTCCTGATTCCAAAATTTATTACAGAGCTACAGTAATCAAACAATGTGGTATCTGCAGAAAGACAGACATACAGACCAAAGGAATGAATAGAATAGAGAGATCAGAAATAAGCCCTCACATATATGATCAGATGATTTTTGACAAGAGTGCTGGTCTTTTCAACAAATGGTGCTGAGAAAACTGGATACCTACATGCAAAAGAATGAAGTTGAACCCTTACCTTTTACCATATGCAAGAATTAACTGAAAACATATCGAAGACCTAAACACAAATGCTAAAACTAAACTCTTAGGAGAACACACAGGAGAAAAGCTTCATGACCATGCATTTGGCAGTGATTTCTTGGATATTACACAAAAAGCACAGGCAATAAATGTAAAAATAGATAAATTGGACTAGATAAAAATTAAAAACTTCTGTGCATCAATGGATACAATCAGAGTGAAAAAGCAGCCTACAGAATGGGAGAAAATATTTACGAGTCATAGATACGGCAAGTGGTTCATATCCAGAATAAAAAGAGCTCCTACAACTCAACAGCAAAACAAATAATCTCATTTAAAAATGAGCAAAGAAGAATTAATACTGTCAAAATGGTCATCCTGCCTAAAGCAATCTACAGATTCAATGAAATCCCTATCAGAATACCAACAGGATTCTTCAACAAACTGGGACAAATAGTTCTAAAATGCATATGGAACCACAAAAGACCCCAAATAGCCAAAGCAATCCTGAGAAGGAAGAATAAAGCAGGGGAGATTACACTTACCAACTTCAAGCTCTACTACAAAGCCACAGTAATCAAGACAATTTGGTACTGGCCCAAGAACAGACCCATAGACCAATGGCACAGAATAGAGAGTCTAGATATTAACCCAGGTATATATGGTCAATTAATATATGGTAAAGGAGCCATGGATATACAATGGGGAAATGACAGCCTCTTCAACAGCTGGTGTTGGCAAAATTGGACAGCTACATGTAAGAGAATGACACTGGATTACTGTCTAACTCCATACACAACAGTAAACTTGAAATGGATCAAAGACCTGAATTAAGTCATGAAACCATTAAATTCTTAGAAGAAAACATAGGCAAAACTCTATTGAATATAAACATGAAAAACTTTTTCATGAGCATATCTCCCTGGGCAAGGGAAACAAAAGCAAAAATAGTGGGACTATATCAAACTAAAAAGCTTCTGTACAGCAAAGGACTCCATCAGTAGAAGAAAAGCTATCCTACAGTATGGGAGAATATATTCATAAATGACATATATGATAAGGGGTTGACATCCAAAATATATAAAGAGCTCACGTACCTCAAAAAACAAAAAGCAAATAAGCCAATTAAAAATGGGCACAGGATCTGAACAGACAATTCTCCAAAGAAGAAATTCAGATGACCAACAGGCACATGAAAAGATGCTCCTCATTGCTAATCATCAGAGAAATGTAAATTAAAACCACAATGAGATATCACCTCACACCAGCAAGGATGGCTATCATACAAAAGACAAACAACAACAAATGTTGGTGAGGATGTGGAGAAAGGGGAACCCTCCTACACTGCTGGTGGGAATGTAAATTAGTTCAACCATTGTGGAAAGCAGTATGGAGTTTCCTCAAAAAACTCAAAACAGAAATACCATTTGACCCAGGAATTCCACTCCTAGGAATTTACCCTAAGAATGCAGGAGCCCATTTTGAAAAAGACATATGCACCCCTATGTGTATCACAGCACTATTTACAATAGCCAAGAAATGGAAGCAACCTAAGTGTCCATCAGTAGATGAATGGATAAAGAAGAGGTGGTACATATACACAATGGAATATTATTCAGCCATAAGAAGAAAACAAATCCTACCATTTGCAACAACATGGATGGAGCTAGAGGGTATTATGCTCAGTGAAATAAGCCAGGTGGAGAAAGACAAGTATCAAATGATTTCACTCATCTGTGGAGTATAAGAACAAAGCAAAAACTGAAGGAACAAAACAGCAGCAGAATCACAGAACCCAAGAATGGACTAACAGTTACCAAAGGGAAAGGGACTGCAGAGGGTGGGAAGGAAGAGAGAGACAAGAGGATTAAGGGGCATTATGATTAACTCACATAATGTAGTGGGGGTCACGGGGAAGGCAGTACAGCACAGAGAAGACAAGTAGTGACTCTATAGCATCTTACTATGCTGATGGACAGTGACTGTAATGGGGTGTGTGGTGGGGACTTGAATGGGAGGAATCTAGTAACCACAATGTTGCTCATGTGGTTGTGTATTAATGATATCATAATTTTAAAAAATGAGCAAAGGACTTGAATAGTCATTTCTCCAAAGAAGATACACCAAAAAGCTTTTAAAAAGATGCTCAATATCACTAATCATTAAGGAAGTACAAATCAGAACCACAATGTAACATCACCTCACACCCATTAGAATGACTGTTAATTAAAAAAGAAGAGAGAGAAGAAAAGAACAAGTGCTGGCAAGGATATAGATAAAATGGACCTCTTGTGCAGTGTTGGTGGGAATGTAAAATGGTAAAGCCACTATGGAAAACAGCATGAAGGTTCTAAAAAAAATTAAAAATAGAACCTACCATATGATTGAAGAATACCAGTTCTGGGTATACATCCAAAAGAATTGGAAGCAGATCTCAAAGAGATATTTGTACATTCATGTTCACAGTAGCATTGTCCACAATGGTCAAAAGGTGGAAGCAACCTAAAGGTCTATCAACCCATGAATGGATAAACAGGATGTGGTTTATACATACAATGGAATATTATGCAGCCTTAAGAAGCAACGAAATTCTGACCATGGTACAACGAGGATGAACCTTGAAGATACTAGGCTAGGTTTAAATAAGCCAGTCACACAAAGACAAATACTGTATGATTTCACTTATATGAGGTATGTGCAGTAGTCAAGACTCATAGAACAGAATATAATGGTGATCACCAGGGGCAGGGGGGCGGGAGAAATGGGAGTTGTTGTCTAATGGGTACAGACTTTGAGTTTTGTAAGTTGAAAAAGTTCTGGAGATTGGTCACACAATATGAATATACTTAACACTACTTAAGTCTACACTTAAAAATGGCAATGATGGTAAAGTTTGTATTTGTCTATTTTACCACAATCAAAAAATATAATAATAAAGAAGGGATTTAAGGAGGGCTACAAGATCGGGAGTTAGACTAACGAAGAACAGAGACTGTACTGTCCCTCCATCCCGAGCCAGGAGAGCCAGGACGTGAGTAAGAAAGGCAGACCAAGCCTGGCTTCCAGGCTCTCTTAAGAGAGAAGAATCTCAGCCTCCAGAGATGCACTTCCCTCTGCAGGCTGTACACCCTCCATTGGAAGGACTTGTCAGAGGCCCAGCCAGTCATGGCCTAAAAGTGCTACCGACAATCAGCTTTAGATGATCCATTCTGAGTCAAGCTGACGGAAAGCACCTCTCTTTACCTCTGGAGATAGAATGCATTTTGGAAAGTGAAACATTAATTTGAGTAAAGCCTTAAGCAGTGCTGTGAAATGTATCAAGTCAGGTCTTAGTTGGAAGAATAGTTTTTAGAATTAAATAAGTATATGGATCAAAAACAAATATGAGTGTCAACTGACACAGATGTTGCTAAGGTCCCTGATTGAGGTCAGAGAGTATGTCCCAGGATTAAGAAATTCTGAAAATTCCAGCTTAAATTTTAATTTTAACTCAAAGTTTAGTTGTTAAACACTGAATAAAACAGAATCCGAGAAAAAAATTTGGAAAAGATGGCTGACCTTGTTAGATGGTAATATGTTTATTACTCAAAATTCACTGCTGCCGTTTAACCAAATTCTTGCAGAGTCAGGAGTTAAACAGTTATAGGGTGGTGATAGGAGGGCTGATGTGAAAACAATTAGCTTTTGAGTTAAATCAAATTTCAACATTAAAAGAGTGTTGTCTCACCTCAGAGAATATTTAAAATTTTAAAGTTAAAAAAATGAAAGTGCAAACAGTGCTTGGATTAATTACTTAACCTATTTCTGTACTTTATGCATCTGGGGTACATAAATATTTGCTGGGTTAAAAATATAGCCAATTGAAAAAAATATATATAGCCAACTGGGGGAATGGAAAAATAGAGCAATCACCATTGTGATTTATGAATTTATTGATTTTATGTCATAAAATTTGAAAGAAAGGGGAAAATATACAGAAGTTCAACAATTGTTGGCGAGGATGTGGAGAAAGGGGAACCCTCCTACACTACTTTTCCTTTAAGATTAGTACTTACAATTTAACTAATTTTTAGTGGTTCCATAGTGAAGATAATGTAAGTTGGGAAAAATGAATCACATCTCCATGCTAAAGAGCAAATAAAGTAGACTTATTTGGTTACCATTCTCTGAGGGATTTGGAGATCCCTAGCTCTGACCTCAAATGATTTGAGGTTAACATTTTGAAATATATGAACCTTGAATTTTCATCCAGGTAAACATTTTAATGTTCATATTCAACTAAATCCAAATACCAAGGGAAAGGTTTTGGCAACTATGTATGTTTAATGTGTAAATGGGTGAATTTAGTATAATCAGGAGACAGTTTAATTTTGGAAAATTACTTATATTTTCCTTTAAGAGTATACTGCTTATCCTGACATGGGATGTAAAATATAGGCATGGAGTATGGAGTCATGAATAGCATGGAACTTAGCTGCAGAATCTATGGGAACTGGCTGGCACACATTAAAAGGCTGCCATGACATAGTCCATGAAGACTTGGGTGCACACTTGGCACCCAAGTGCCCCCAAGGCTGCAGGGGATGGCCATGGGAGAAGAGGATCCCAGCACATCTACAGCAGATCCTGTAGTGTTGGCTGCAACTATTATTCCATTGTAGTATCGAATGTGTAAGTGCTACAAATAACTTCTGAAAGTAATATAACATACAGTATGTTAAAAATATAGGTCATACCAACCACAAATCTCATGTCTATTGATTAAAAATAAGAGGAGTACTACTATGTTGCATTGGCGTCAGAATTCAAGGCACACAAGGTAAGTAACTATTTTTGTTAAAAAGCTCGCATGTGTACAATAGATGACTCCTGTATGGCAGATGGGAAGAGACAGAAGTCTTTGGGCCAAAGAAGCAAACTGACAGGTTCGGTTAGGCTCTCACACTGCTGATCCACTTAAAAGAATTAGTTACTGACATTTAATATAAACAACATGTAAAATTTTAACTAAGTCATGACAGTCTCGCCCACTTAAGGTTACCTAGCTGGCTCCTGTAGCATTTGAGTTGGTGATTCCTGTGCAGAGTTTTGGAAGGCGTATTTGCCTTGATACCCCTTAGATTGCATCTGCTTTGATACCAGTATTCTTATCAGATATAGAAACCTCTGTTAACTGTAAACTAAAGGATTTAATTTCAAGAATAATAAAAACAATTCAGGCTCACAGGCTTAAATATATCAGGAGAGGTGTGACCATTCACTGCAGGTTTACAGAATGTTTGGCTGGGACCACAGAGATAAGACTTGAATGGGGCAAGCAAGCTGTTCCACATTAGTATCAGATGTTACATTTTGAAAGCAAAATTCAATACCATTACAAAAGTTGAGTTTCTAAAGCATTAGTTTGTGTTAAATTCAGCAGAGAGATGAACTCACTTAAGAAGAGATATATATGATAGTATTGAGGAAAAGGAACACATTTTGATTAGTAACAAGATTATCTAACAGATCTGTTGGTAGTAAAATACTTATAAGTTGTAAAGATCCAACTGCTCTGAAAGATTTGGTACATATGCCTCCTCTCTCGAGTAAGTAGGAGGGAGCATTTGGTGACTCTGAAGGGGAGCAGAGAGGAATTGAGAGGTCTGGTCATCCAAACCTGCAAGAACGATTATCCATGGATGCATTTGGACTATGTGCTCCTTGAAAGCCCCCAGTGATCAAGAAGCAGCTCTGTAACACATAACTACTAAAACGGGGGGTTCTGTTGCCAATTTTATTCTGCAGACCTTTTCAGTTAGGTTTGCTTTTCCTGCTCTCTTGAGCTGCTCTGAATCTGAACAGGTGCGTAGGTGGGCTGCCATAGATACAGAATTTGTCAATAATCTGACACCTGGAAAACTTGTACAAAAATGATAAAACTCAGGCTGATGCCATTGCCTGGGGCCCAGATGGCCGGGACCAGGCCAAGCAGAAGCGTTACTGGCTCCTTTGTGCAGCTGCCCTCACCCTGACAAGATGTGTTAGACCCCAAACAGCAGGAGTGCCCCTAGCTTGTGAACTTAGTTCCTGAACCAGACTTCAAGCTGCATCAGATTCTGAGCTCTGTACATGCCATTCCCTCTGCCTGAAACACTTGCCCTCTCTTTCCTCCTTCCTCTGTTTGACTGCTTCTTGTTCGTCCTTCAATGTCAGCTTAAATATTACTACTTCTGGCAGTCCACCATGACCTCCCAGACTAAGCTAGGTGCCCTCCAGGACTTGAAAAGCACTGATCACACTGACTTATAAGCCCTGGTTTACTTTCCTGTATCGCCTCATAGCTCCAGGGCTCAATGAGGCCAGGTTATACATCTGTGTTGTTCATATGTGTATTCCTAATGTGCAGTAAGGTGCTCAGAAGATACTGGCTGTATGGTTGAATAAACTACAGCCCAACCTGACTGCTTTTTAGCTTCCTCAAGCACTCTCAGCTGGCCTCTCAGCCATGGGATTGTCTAGTGTTTGTAGGCAGGGCTTAGAAGATGGCCAGCAATGGCCTTGATGCCTAACAGTTTCCTAAAAGGCAGAAATTTTTGGGACAAGTGAACTAGAGGTTTGGAATGGAGGCTATAAGTTCTCAAAAACCTGTCTGGAAAGAATGAGATGGGAAGGGAGAATGTGTGTATGGAGGGGAGGGAGGAAGCTTGGAAATATCTCTTCAAGGCAAAGATAACATTTGACCTGAAATGAAGAATCAGACCAGAGGTCAGAGAATCTAAAAGGATGAAGGAAGGGTTTCTTGGAGGAAGAACTCCACAATGGAACCATGAAGCGCCCAGAGCCCCTGGTGGCTGTGGACACTGAGCATGACATTTGAGAGGGCATGCACAACTAATAAATGTCTGTCAGTTGGGTTCCATTCTCTCCCTAATGTTGGGAAGCTTCTTTCACCTAATAAAGCCATGGCTGATCTTGGGTAAAGTAGGGGGAGATTCTTACCTAAGGGAGAGAGTCAACAGACATCAGGGAGGGCTATAGGTGGATATCCTGGAATGATGTGAGACTCCAGGGTGAGAAACACAGCAAGAACTGACCCCAGAAGATAGCATTGCTTTTCCAGGGTGGAAGCTGGCCAGAACACAGCTGGCTGCCAAAAAGCATAGGCTCTCTACCCTTTCTTTTCTTAAGCAGTATTGGTCTTAATGGAAACAGAGTAGCTAAAAAACCTCTAAAGACTTTACATGGTTCTCAGTAGAGAGTCAAATTCCTTAATGTGGCCTGCAAAGTCTGTCTTACCAGCCTCCTGTTTTACCAGGAGTAACCAGGCAATTGCAGCGAAGGAATGAATGGCCCCAATCTAGAGTGGACTGGGTTCTCTGTAATCAGAAGAATCAGAGAAGGTGGAAAACTCATCCTGGTTCTTCAAACAAAACTGCAAGTTCCACCTGGAAAAACAGGAACCAATTCTTTCCAGGGCCAAGGTGGCAAGAACTCCCTTCCTCTATCCCCAGCATCTTCTTTGGTCCTTCCTGCCTCTTCTGGGTCTGGGGATCCTGGAACCCCATCCCTCCTCAGTCTGAGCTGGGAAGGCTGAGCTGTTTCTGGTGTTAATCAACTCTGGGCCCTACTTGTCTCCCTAATCCAGGGCTCTAGTAATAAAGCACGGGCAGGACTGACTCCAGGAGTGGCACCACCATCCCCTACATGTGTGGTAATCCCAAGGTTTATCAGACAGGATAGTTACCTCCTCGACCCTCACTGGCGGCCGGCTTCACTTGGATCGGACGATTCATCTGAAAGACATCAGACCAACACACCCCGTTGGCATGACTGCCTGGTCCTGGGGCTCCAGTTCTCCTCCCCTGTACTCCTCAGGACCTAAGGAAGCCCCGGGCCCTTTGAACTCTGCTCTCCATCACTCTCACAGTAGGACTATAGAATTTCTCCAATATTCCTCAAAGCCAAGAATTTAAAAGCTGTTGAAACCTGAAGGGTTGGGTGAAAGGAAGTTCAGTGGCAAATACAGGATGGACTGTGGCAGCTCAAGAGATTCTCCCGCCTTGGCCTCTGGGCAGGGACCATGTGAGGCCTCTCCCGCCGTTGCCTGGACCTCCTTAAAGGCTTTGGAGAGAGGTGTTTAATGGGAGGGTAAAACTGATACTGCAGATTTGTGTTTTGTGTCTAAAATTGAGAATATAATTCTATATATGCCATTTAAGTTAAACAATCTAGGATTCAGATTTAGTGCTGTCTACCCTAACTCTGCCATCTAAATGGTTGTAGGACATCGAGTAAATCACCCTCTTTCAGATTCAACTTCTCAAATAGGGAACGCCTTCCCCAAGCGTCTGTATCACCCCTCAGTCCCCTCCCTGGGCCCCCGTCCTGGGCCCTGCTCATCCCACTCTTCCCATTCTTCCTGGACAGTCTCACCCGCACCCACAGCCTCAGCTACTGTCTTCACAGGGTGACTCAGAGATCTGCGTTTCCAGCCCACACCTCCCTCCGGAGCTCCAGACCCATGTGTCCTGGGCATCCCAACTAAGAAGTCCCCCTGGCGCCTTCCACTCGACACCCCCAAACTGGAGCTCATCTTTTTGCCCAGACCTGAACCTTCCAGTCATCCAAGCTGGATGGAAAGCACCTGCAGTCCTCCCCTCCAGCCCTCTGCCACCAACTGATTCCACTTTCTAATCCAGGGGTTCCCTGATAGGGGGCAGATAAGAATCACCTAGGAGCCATATCAAATTCTCAAGTTGGGGGACTGTATCGCTTGTAAAAATGCCGAGATTTCAATATACACCCCATACATTCCCAACCCCCAACCACCCTGAGAGAATTCATGATTGAATCCCCATCTCACCTTCCTCTCATGGGTGTTGTGGGGATCACATGAGATAATGGGGACGCAAAAGGTCTTTGTAAACTGCCAAGAGCTGGGTGCGTAGGACGTGAGGAATTATTGTTGGGGGGAGACAGCTGAGTGCCGGGAGGAAAGAACAGCGGCCTTCCTGTTCATGGAAGAAGGGGCACTGATGCCCAGCTGGCCTGAGGAGATGATCTGACCCCCTCCCCTCAGGAAATGCACTGCTTCTGCACCAATCAGGGGCCACCCCATCACCTACCAATGTGCTAGTTGCCGAGACAACAGGCAGCTTCCTGTTACCATAGCCACAAGTGCTACCCGGTAACCATGGTAACACCCTGGCAGTCACAGTTGAGCAATTTCCTTTGGATCAAATTTGGGGGTGGGGGAGTAGGGAGGGTTTATTAAAAATTTTTTTTCAAGGACAGGAAAACAGGCCAAGCCTGAACCAGCACAAGCCCCTCCCTCCCAGGCCTCAGGCTCTTCTACACCCTGACACACCCACCCGCTGGCGGTGGAGCCCCTGCCGTGTACCAGGCTGTGGGTGGGGGCCGAGACACCGACAGGACTCAGGCTGCAGTCTAGAGGGGATGACAGATCGATCCAAGCAGATCAGGGCGAGCTGGACAGGTCTGGACTGGCCTGGGCCAGGGACCAGGAGGACAGGACCCGTCCCTGGGCATGGCCACCTGTGATTGTGGAGGAGAGACCAAGAGACAGAGCCATGGAGAGCAGGGACACAGGGAGAGATGAAGAGACACAGGCAGACAGAAATGATGAGAGAGAGTAAAACAGACCTAGAAAGGGGCAAGTAAAGAGAAAAAAATACTGGTGGAGAAGGGACAGGAGCAAGGGGATAAGGGGACAGAGGAGGACACAGGAAAGGTAGGGAGAAGTGTGGTGGAAGAGAAGAAAAGCGGGGTAGAAGCCTGGGGTGGGGGGCGGTGAGGGTGAGCAAGACCATCATTATTTTATTAGTTCTTGAATAGATCCCAAGAATTTCTCTCCGGAGCCTAGAGTGAAGGGCACGTGTGACAGCAGTGGTTTCCATGGCAGCTGCCTCCCCAGCTGGGTTTCTGGGAACACAGCTCGTCAGTGCTCTAGGGATGCCCCTTCCCCACCCCCGCATTTCCCCCACTCCCCCACTCTGCTGGAGAGTGGGCATTAGGTGGTACATACATGCCCCACATGGATCTGGCAGGTCCGGGCCTCAGAGACTAGGCACCCAGGCTTTCCAACATTCAGGCATGCTACTAGCATTTTCTGAACTGAATGCCTGGGGCTAGGCCCTTCAGGGGGGACAGTGATGACCCCTGGGACCCTGTTCTCAAAGGCTCACAGAGGGGAAGATAATACCACTATTTCCTGAGTATCCACTATGCGCCAGGCCCTTCCTTGGGGTACTTTACACATATTGTGTCTAAATTCCTTCCAAGCATTCTGCAAGGTAATATCATTGTCCCCATAGTGTGGGTGAGAAAGCTGGAGCTGAGGGAGGTTAAATCACTTGTCCAAGATCACATGGTGGGTAAGTGGTTGAGCTGGGATTTGCCCCCAGGTCTGACACTAAAGTCCCAGATTTTTGTATTTTGCTGCACACCTCTGTTTGTAAGACATGAAAGCAAATTATGAGGCACAGAGGGACCAGGGCCCTAGGAGGAGCGCTGTGGAAGAGGCTGACTCCAGCCGGAGAAAGCTTCATGGAGGAGACAGAGTTTGACCTGGGCCTTGCAGGACTGGGTCGTTGGCCATGTGGAGATAATGGCAGAGACAGGGCCGGAGGCTGAGCCCTCCAGATGGCTGGGGCGCGGAGGAGAAGCTGCAAGTCTGAAGGAGCAAGGGTTCTGGTGAGACCTGGCTCAGAGGTAGCCAGAGGAGAGCAAAGCTGCTTCTGAGTCCGATGTGGATTTACATCACAGCTTCATCACTGGCAACTTCTTTAAGGTCTCCGAGCCTCAGTATCCATCTTAGCAAAAGGCGGAATCATAATCCTACCTTGCAGTGTTGTGGTGAAATGACAAAAGCTAGATCTTGGTAGGTAGACCAGATGTAATAAAAAAAAATTTTTTTTTTTTTTTTTAATGGCAGGATGTGAAACTGAAAGGTAGGCAGGGGTCAGACTGGAACAGGTTGTGAAAATTGTGACGAAGAATTTTTATTTTGTTGTATTTCAAAGGCAATAGGGATCCAGAGAAGGATATTAAATAGGGGACTAGTCTAATCCTGTCTGGCATTTGAAGGATTCCATGAGCTGTCACTACGCAGAGAAAAGACTGGAAAGGGAAAGATTAGAGGCAGGAAAATCAGTGATACAGGTAAGAGGTGAGGTTGACCTAGACCAGGGCAGAGGGAAATGGACAGATTCAAGAGATGCTTAGGAAGAATTAACCAGACGTAAAATGCTATTGGACGTGGGGACTGAGGGGGAGGAGGGACTCTTGGGTTTATGGCTTAGGTGTTGGGGAGGTTGGGAGTTTGGAGGTAACAGGGCAGGCCCCGGGTGGGGAGCCCAAGAGGATGGGGACAGAGCAGTCCCCTCAGGGCCCCGGGCCTCCAGTCCCCACCCGGAAGGAGTCACGGGAGGTGTCTGGAGTTCAGGTGTGCTCTGTGCGGCTGGAGATGGACAGCTGCCCACATGAACTAGCTGGGCAGCCCCACCCTGCCTCATTCCTGCCAGAGCCAGAGGAGGGACGTGGGAGTTGGGTGAGGTAATCACAGTTCTCCTTTGAGGAAAAGAGGTCCATTGCCTCCCTGGCTGAGACCTTTCATGGGATCTCAGGTGAGCTCTTGCCCTTGGCTGAGCACCTATTCCCTTGAGTTTCCCAGGTAGAGTCTGGGCCCATGTCTGCTTCAGGGCCCATTCCTGAGGGGGAAATCAAGGGAGAATGTCAGAAAGAGGAGAGAACAACTTACTTCAGGCGGTGGAGTGGGGAAGGTCAGAGGCAGCACAGACATGCGTGAGGCCCTGGTCCTTCTGCCCCTGTGAGCAGAAGGGAAGGCAGGGCCTAAAGACTTGCCTAAAATTCCCGCCTTTGGGCTCAGCACTGCTTCCTTCAGACTCTTCTGTCTGGATGCTGACTACTCCACTCGGCACACGTGCCCTCGGCCCCTCCCCCACCACAGGAAAAGTAGTCATCAGAACCTCCCAAAGAAGGGACCAAAGCAGGGTCTGAGAGAGGTATCATGGGTGCAGGGAGGAGTGGAGCAGAGAAAAAGCAAACTTTTCAGCCCTCTTCTACTTCACCCCCTCCTCTAATTCAATCTACCACTGAGTCCCATTGTTCCCAGAACCTACATGGATATCCTGAATAGGCCTCCAGGCTGTCCTCTCCTCCCATCCTGCCCTAGCCCAGCTCTGGGCCGGCCTCATCACTCACCTGCACTCAAGCAACAGTGTCCTAAAGGGTCATCTGCTCAGTTGTAGCCAGAGAGATCTCTTAGAACCAGTCCCTCACTCTTCCCCACTTAAAATCCACTATGGTTTCCATTACAAGCCTTCCAATAAAGCCCCAAATCCTATGTCTGGCAGTCAAAACTTGTGAGTCCTGCCAACCCCTACTGCTCAACATGCACAATACTCTGCAGTCACACAAAGCCTTAGCCATCTTTGCTGGACACAGTCTCTGCCACTTCTCATACTGTCCCCAGAATTCCAGAATTTGTCTTTGTCCTTTAGGTTACTAGACCCTCAAACATGATGAAATATGATCATGATTCAGCTCACGTAGTATCTCCTCTGTTAAGCATCTACTTATCCGCTGCTTCTGACGCCTCTTTTATGTGCCCAGATGTAAACCCCACTGAGAGGCAATGAGTTATTTCTGGGCTGGAAGCTCCTTGAAGGCAAAGGCTAACTCACTCACTGGGTGGCTGCTAGCACATACGGTGCCTTTGTGTGAGTTACAAAAAGGCACTCCCTCCAGGCCTGCAGATGAATTAGAAAAAGTGTGTCCCTTCTTCTGGGCTGGCACAGCCCTGTGATAATGTGCATTGCTCGGTCAGTAGAGCATGGCTGCCTTTTAGCTTTTCCACCCAAGCTGCTTGCACAACCTGCAAAGGCACATGTACTCAGTTATGTCTGTCTCCTTCACAGTGTTGGCTGGCTGGCTGCTCAAGGGAAAAGAGGTCAAATCCCAGAATGTGGGGCTGAGGTTGGGCCTCACCTTCTTCAGGTGGATTCTGGAGCCTAAAGTGAGGCAGAAAAATATAGCGCAAACTTCATGGGGAAGAAGCTGCAGAAGACGGGACAGACCACTTAGTTCTGAAGGAAGACCTGAACGGGGAGCCAAGCCTTGAAAGGCAACAGAACTTAGCAGGGGGCAGGTAGAGGGAAGCCAAGGGGAGGTCCCAGTCCAGTGGACACCATGGAATTTTCCCTAGGGGTTCAAGTTTTCTGGACCCAACCTTTTGATCAAACTTTCCCGGTCCCACAGTGCCAGGGCAGCCTGTCTCTCATAGGAACCCAGACTGAAGTCCTCTCCCCGCTTTTCCAGAAGATGGTAGCTGTGCCCAGGACCCAGTGCCTGCAAAGATCTGGGCACCTTCCTGCTTCCATGTGGTGGGCCTGAGGCCAGCTGACTAAGGCTGCTGCTGCCCCTGGCAGGCCCAGAGGAAAGACTGATGGCACGGACATCGCTGGGGCCAGCCAACAGAGTCATTGATTTTCATTTAGGAAAATAATTAAATATTAATTTTCACTTTGTTAAGCTGGAGAGGGTGAATAAAGCCAATCCTGGCAGAGGAAGCCAGGCCATGTTGGAAGCCTGCAGATGGAAGGGTGGGAAGGGACAGGTGTTCCTGGTCACCATCTCCTCCAGAACCTTAGACCCCTGTCTGCCACCAGTTTGGCTCAGGTAATAGTGCAACGGTTAAGTGCATGATTTCTGGAACCAGGCTACTTGGGCTCAAAGCCCAGATCTTTCTATTAGTAGCTACATGACCTTGGGCAAGCCCTTGTTTTCTATGACTCAGTTTCCTCACCTCTAAGACAAGAATTCCAATAACAATACCTCTTAATAGAGGACTAAATGAATTCAAACAGGTAAAATGCTAGGAGCACTGTCTGGTATCAACAAATATTAGTTATTATTATTTGTCTTTTCTCCTACCTACAGAAATTATCACATGAGTGTAGGACTTCAGATTCTTTATCTCAGGTGGCCTCAGCCTCACAGAGCCTCCAGGTAGCCCTTATCTCATGGCACCCTGTGCCTGGCTGAGAAGGAGTTTTGTTCTCCCAAGGTGCATCTTCTGTTTTCAGTGCCTTCCATTGGCTTTCAGGATAAAGTCCAAATTCCTCAGCCTGGCATCCAAAGTTTCCTCTTCAACTACTGCCCTCTGTGGATCTTCTCTTGGCCTGGCCCATGCTCATAGGTCCTCCCCCATACTGCCAACCCCCATTTCACACCCTTCTTGCTCCTTATGTCTCTGCATCTTTCCCGTGCTGTCAAACCACATGGAGTGTTACAGCTCTTCTAACTGACTCTCAATTTTAGCAGCAGAAGTCACTGACTCCCATGGTTGGATGAGTAACTTCTACTACCACTCCTACTAATGCTGCTTTACTACTACTACTACTACTACCACCAGCTCACCTGTGTTGACTGCTTATTGTCTGCCAAGAACTATGCTAAGCACTTAACATGCATTAGTTCATTTAATTATTACAACAACCTTATGAGTTCAATTTTACAGATGAGGAGGCTTATGCTTAGATTGGTAAAGACTTGCCCGAGGTCACAGTTAGTGAGTAGGGCCTGGATCCAGACCCAGGTCTGTCTGACTCCACAGCCTGCATACAGAGGATGAGAAGTTGGTATTACTTGACACTGAGGGTTCAAACATAAGGCTCAAGTTGCTTCAGTTACTAGGATTGGTTCTAGGATCTGACACAAGATGAACAGTTTGATCAATTCTAGGCAAAGCTTGTCCCATTTCTGGACAGCTCCAACTCAGAGAAATGGCTGCTTTATACTGATATCTGCTCTTTATACCCATTGATCCTGTTCCTGCCCTCTAGGGCCACCCAGAGAAAACCAAATCCCTATTCAGAATCTGAATACGCAAACAGTAATATTTATGAAGATCTTACTCTGTGCCAGGTACTTGCTAATCCTCAGCTAATCCTCATGATAGCTCATTGGGCTAAATGTTAGTATAACCCACTCCTTATAGATGAGGAAATTGAAGTTCAATAGTCTAAGCAATGTATCTGGAGATACAGAACTGGTAAATTGGCAAAGCTGGAATTCAAATCTAGGTCTGCGAGACTAGGAAAGTAATATTCTTAATTATTATGTTATGATGACTCCCTATTAAAGCCCCACTAAGCCTTATCTTCTCCAACGAAATATCCCAAATTTCTTCAGACTATCATCCCATAATACATTTTAAGTTGCCATCCCATCCTGCTTTCTTTCTGGTAGGCTAATGACCCTCTTTAACCTGAAGCCTAGAACTAGACATAGTCCCAGATTTGGCATGCCTAGCACATTTGAATAGCGCTCTTGTTCCAGACACACCACTCTTGGCAAGAATACATAAGGTCCTGTAGTATGACTTGCTCTTGGTGAACCCACACTAGTTCCTAACACCACTTTCTTCCTGCCATATGGTCAGTAGGTCCCACTTTGCCTTTGGCCAGTGATTAGCCATTAGCCAAAATGACAGCAGATGCATTGATATATAATGGCCTAGCTGCCTATATAATCAGGTCTCTCTGAACTTTAGTCAAGTGTTTGGGGTGCAGAATGAAAGCAATCTTGGTGAGTCAAGGTACTTCAAAAAACATGACAGGAAGAGGACCAGAGGGAAGTGCTACAAAGGACGCTAGGACTGGAGACAGCCCAGCAGAGCCTCCACCCCATGTATTTGTATACACGTTAACACAAGTGACAAAGGACACCTGAAGCCATGATTTTAGCCAGGGTGGACAAATTCTAGCATAGCCTACAACAACCAATGCCTGTCCTAAAAGATGGAGTGGAACCCTTGGCCCAAGGGTCTCGAGCCCATTTCTTTGAGCCAGAAGACTGAAAATAACAAAGAACCTGCAGCTTTTCAGGGAACCAGTAAGCCCACTCTTAGAATGATGACTCTGCTTCTAGTTTCTGGCCCCAACCCAGTCCCTATATGCTTCTTTGGCATGCACACAGGGCATGTCCCCAGCCTGAGGTGATTCCCACCCCCCAACCCTGGTGGACTTACCCCTGGCAGGGTCTTCTGCTCATGCAGTGCACTCTGGGCCTTGAGAGCAGAGTCCCGGGCGCAGTAGGTGAGGAAGGCACAGCCTGGGGAGGAAGAGGCTGGCTCAGGGGGTTTCCTGAAACTCCCAAGTACTCTTCCTGGAAAGACCCCATTAAATTGACAAACACAAGGCCACTCTCCTTTAAACAAGGGCACTGCTTCTGAGAAGACTTCTCTACCTGCCACTTCCTATGAAGGGAGGCTTCGTCGTGTGCCCGTGTCCCAGGCCCTGGCTCCCTCTCGTCTGCTCCTGGCTTCTTGCCTAGGGAATGTCAGTACCCACGCCCAATCATATGCTGATGCAGTCCCACATCTCCCCTCCTTACTCCAGCCATAAATCCTGTTGGGGTTAAAACTCTCTAAGCAGCTTTGCTCTCAGCTTTAACCCCAGCCTCCCACTGCTTTTGGGGATTCATACTCACAGAGTCTCCCAGAATCAGCCTCCTTTCCTTCCAACTCGGTTTCAGATGGAAGGAAATGGAAGAGGAGGAGGGTGGGAGGCGAGCCCAGGATCCCACAACTCCTTTCTAACACATCCCTCCTCCAAGTTGGAAGCTGAGGAATGGATTAATTTGAGGCTTGGAAGATAAGACTCCTTTAAGGGCTTCCTGGAGGTGGCCGCTTCCAGGGACCTCCAATCCTACCCAAGGAGCTTGACCTATCAGCTCTCCCAGGGCTTCAAGACAGGACCTGTTAAAGGGTTTTTGTGCCCCAAATCTGACTTCTCTAAAAGAGTCAGTAGATAAAGGGCAGAGAAGGAGTCTGGGTTGAGCCAAAGGGTCAGTCCTACCCCTCTTTGTTCAGCCTCAGAACCTCAGTGGGCTGCTAGGAAACAGAGGCAGGATCCCTTCCTTTCCAACACTCACTGAGTACTCACTCATTCTGAAAATATTTATTGCATACTTACTTATTATGGAGGGACTTTATAATATGCTTGATTATAAAGTGGCAACAAGATACATTCCCTGCCCTGTATATGGGGATTATGTAAAGGCTCACGAGGGGCATGTAATTGATTTCAAAGGGTTGAGGACTGTCTCAAAGAACACATCGGGTCCTCAGTAAAAAATAGGGGTTAACCAGGTGACAAGAAGGGTGGTGATTATGTCAGGCAGAAGGAATAACACATATGAAACTGAATCAAGAACTTGGTGTGTTCAGGAAATGGATGGAAGACCAGTATGGGGCAGACCAATGGGGGCAGAGTGGCCAGTGAGGTATACAAAGATCAGGTCATCTACAATCTTGTATGCCTCAGTCTGGATTTTGAACTTTTTCCTAAGAGCACTGAAAAGCCACTAAAGCATTTTAATCCGGTTGTGATATTAGATCTGTGTTTTCAAAAAGAGCCTTCTGCGTGTAGGAAGAAAGACTGAAGGAAGGGAAAATGGGTGTGGGAATCCATTAGGAGTTTGGTGCAGTTTTCCACTTAGACTAGACTAGAATGGCAAATAGGAACATTTTCTCCTATGTTTTCTATGTGGCTTCCCCCTTAAGATGGGTGGATATCTGCCATTCCTTGAGTTAGAAGGACGTTAGAGAACTCCTGGGACAAACTCTCATCATGTCAGTAGGAAAACAGAAGCTCAGAGAGTATGTCAGTGACAGGATAGCGTTTGGAATTTCCTAACTCCTAGAATGAGACTGTTTGCAAAACACTGTGGCTGCCACCCTTGGTACCCAGCCATCAAAAGGAAAATGAGTCACTGTGACTTTTGGATGTCACTGTTGCTAGGGAGAGGGTGAGGAAGATACTGACTTAAGAGATCCAATCTTAGAAGGCAACCCTTGCTTAAAGAGTGGCTGGTTGGTTTGGGGATAGTTCACCAAACACTTGATTCTGCTTATATCTCTGCTCCATCTTCTGCTATCAAGCCATATCAGCTGGTATCAGAATTGGGCAGGGCTAGAGCCCTGTCTGAAAGGCTCAAGGGCACAGTTGCTGCCTAAAGGAGCCCTGTGTTGACTATCTGGAATAGCGGGTGGAAGACGGAGGGAGGGAAAGTCAGAGAAGCATGGTTTGAGGGACAGATGAATGAAAAAACAGGAAGAATTAGAGCTAGAGAGAGAGAGAGCAAGAGCGAGGGAGAATGAAGGAATGGTTCAGAGACTCTGATGGGGTTTGCGTAAGAATTAAAGTTCCTATGGACTTCCCTTATTATACAGATGGCCCAGAAAGATTAGCTCGTACTTATGTACTAAAATGTCTAGGCAATAAGAAAATAAGTTGCTATGAGTGGATGGACAGCTAGGCAGCTGGATTGTATTAGAAGGAATCTGGATGGTATGGTCTTGCCCATTCATGCCTCCCTTAAAATAACCCCACCTCAGAAGGTGGGAGATGCACTGCTCCCCAGCTGGTCCCAAGTCTTCTATGGGTGTTTTCCTGAAGCCCCTACATGATGTGCCTAGGAACTCCCCAAGGTCTCCTGGTTAAAAAGAGGTGGCAGCCTAATTCCAGCTCTCAACCACTGGGAAAGTACCTTTAGCTGGTACCCAGATCCTACCACTTCTCTCTTAGAAAGATCACGTAGGATAGTTGATGCCATTTCCCCCCAAATCCTGAAACTGCTGCCTGGTGAAGGTGGGGAGGAAAAAAGGTGCTTCTGCTCAAATACTCAAATCATTTCCTTCCCCTGCCCATGTATGACATGTCACTCTGGCTGTCTTACTCCAGCCCAGCCTGGACAGACTTTCCTGCATGTAAACAAGCCTCCTCCCTCTCTGTACAGGAAGTGAGGGGTGTGGCTGGACAGGACTGTGGTGCCTCTCTAGCAAGGGCGTAGAGAAGGCCCCTTTCTGCCTTTTCAATCTGACCCATTCTGAGGCTCTGGTCCACAGGCTGTGCTCCAGGACCAGCCTGTGAGGGAGGGAAAGCAGGAGGCTGTGAAGAGGATTTGGGAGGGGCAAAGATGAGGCACAGGAGGGGGGAGATTATAGGAAAAAAGAAATGTAGGTTCGGCTGAAAGGAAACCATAGATGAGGGGAGACAAGGTGGCAGGAGTTCCCAGCTGAGGTCTGAGTTAAGGGTTCAACAAATCAGAAGAGGCAGAGTACTGGAATTCTGGAGGCGGGTGGGAGAGATCAGGATTACTATTAAACTATTAAACACAAAGGTGGAATTTGGAGCCGAGAGCCTCCTGGGAGGGGAACTAGATTCTATGAGTTTGACAGGCCTAGGTTCTGAAGAAGGTGGGAGTTTGGGTGTGTGGGGTTTTAGGTTGGCAGTCTAAGAGTCGGAAGAAGCCTCTGGGGGCTGGCTGGACACGGAGGCCAGAATGAGGGGTGCAAGTCCAAGATGTGTCTGTGGATTGTCAGGCCTGAGTGGCATGGCATCAAATGGGGGTGGGAGGATCAGGAATAACTGGGTCTGGGGTTTGGGAGATTGAGGGTACAGATACCTAGAAGATGAAATAAGTTTCCAAATTCCAGGATTTGAGATGTGTGTTTGATAGCAGGGATGGAGGAAGGTCCAACTGAAAGGCAGGGACTGTTGGATGTGACAGGTGAAGGGTAGGGAGTTGGAGCTTAGAGTGAATAACATGTCTAGGAACCAGTGATGAACAGATGGAGGCCAGACATCAGAGAGAAAATTCTGGGTTGGGGGCTCTTGAATCTGGGGAGGGGACTAGGCTGAAGAGGGGCTGGTGTTGAACTGGTGTTGGACCGGCTCTAGTTAGGGCTGGAGTTGGGGCTGCGGTTGAGGCTGGGGTTTGGGCCAGGCCGCACTCTAATCGGATTGGGGATGGACTGGGCTGGGCAGGGCAGGGCTGGGCTGGGCTGGGCTGACCCCGCGCACCTTTGTGGAGGCCGGTGAGCCGGTCCTTCAGCACCGTCAGCTCGTAGATGCGGCCGAACTCCTCGAACAGCGGCTTGAGGTCTTGCTCGTCCAAGCCCCGCGGGATCTGCCCCACGAAGAGCTTGATGGCGTCGTGGTCCTTCATGGGCACGGCAGGACCGGGGTTTAGCCCGCTCATGCCGACGCCGCTATCCGCGGTGCTGAAACCCAGGCGCGGGCTGGGGCCGGCGGACGGCGCAGACCCTCCGGGCGCCGCGGCCATATCCACCCCCGGTCCGCCCTCCCCGCCGGTCCCGCCGGTCCCGCCGGTCCCGCCGTCCCCTCCCTGGACCGGTGGCGAGGGCCAGGGGGAGGGGGCGGGGCCCGGACGGCGAGGGCGGGGGGCTGCACAGGAAGGCGTAGAGGGGGTGGGACGGGCTGGAAAGGGGCGGGGCAGGAGGCGGGGCAGGACCGGGCCGAGGCGGCGGGACGCTGGGGTCTGGCTTGAGGTCCCCGCGCGGCGCCCCCTGGGCTCCCGCCCGAGCTCTCCCGGAGCCGAGCCCAGAGCCCCAGCCCCCGTGCTTGGTGACGTCAGGCAGCTGGCCGCCGAGTCTACGCAAATGATTTGCATAATGAGGAAGCAGCGACCAATCAGAGCTAGAGTTGAACGGGCTCGGCCGGGGACGGGAGGGGCAACTGGGCTCACGCGCTCCAACTCCCCATGGCAACCGGACCCTCGGGTGCCCTGGGTATGTAGAGTGTATGAGGGCGTGGCGGTGGACCGCGCGTGTGCGCCTTGGACCGCGTGAGGGGAAGTAGCTTCGTCATGCGTGCTGGTGTCTGCGGGAGTCAGAGCTACCCCCTCGCTCACACACAGCACACACGCGGGCACGCGCCCCTCCCATCGCTGGAGCGTTTCCTGCGGGGGTGGGTGGGCATTCCTCTTCTCCAGTCCCACTACCAAAGCCAGCTCCTCGGAGCCGAGCCCACCGCGCCGCGTCACACACCTCTCTTAGGTGTCTTCAACCACTTTCTTACAAACCAGCCCAAACACGTTCGTCTTTCCTGATCCCAACAATAAAAAAAAATTTTTTTTTTTAAAAGAAAGAAAAAACAAAACAAAAACTCCAAAACACTACTTGAACACGGACTCCTCCTCAGGAGAGTGAGGGAACTTAAATTAGCCACATTTGCTCAGGTGCCTGGCTCGTTGCAATCCCCTGAGCTTGGGAGTGTGGCCCTCCTTTTCCGCAAAAGCAAGCTGAGGGTCTGAGAGTCAAGCAGGTTGGGACCAGGCCTGCCTCTAACGTCTGCTGGGCCCAGGGCAAGAAACGGAAATAAGACATACCGCTTGTGTAAATATTTAAAATATTTAAATTAAAGTTACAATTTGTTAAGTAAAATGTTCATCTCCTATTTCTTAAATGCACGTTTATAATAAAAATGAAAATATGTGTAAAGCTGTTTTAATATGACTGAAGCTTGATAAGATATCAGAGCTGGTGAGATTTTATTGCTCTTGCTCATGTCTGAATAAATATAAATATTTTATAAATTACGTATTCCATAAAACGTTTTTCTTGCCTTCTTTCAATGAAGTTGGTAACCTGTAACCATTGACTCATTCAAGAAACTGCTCAAAAGCAGCAGTAACAGTGGGAATCATCAAAATATTTTAACATCAATATTCAAATTCAGAAATTGTGGTTTAAAAAAATTAATTTAAAACTTGTATTAGAAGTTATTCCTTTAATTATCTGATTATAAAACAGGTTACTAGAACAGTTCACTTTCATTCAGTTCAACATATTTTAAAATTTCCTTGAAACTTCCTCTTTGACCCAGGGATTATGTATAAGTATACTGTTTCTTTTCTAAGTGTTTGGATATTTTCCTGTTATCTTTCTGTTACTGATTTCTAGTTGTAAGCTACTGTAATCAGAGAGAAAACTCTGTATGATTTTAATTATTTTCTATTTGTTAAGGTTTTGTGACCCTCAGACTATGATCTATCTTGGTAAATGCTTTGTTAGTATTTGAAAATAATTATAGTCTGCTGTTCTTGGGAGAAGTATTCTATAAATGCTGATTAG
Organism: Manis javanica; assembly: GCF_040802235.1. Classification (NCBI taxonomy): domain Eukaryota; kingdom Metazoa; phylum Chordata; class Mammalia; order Pholidota; family Manidae; genus Manis; species Manis javanica. The sequence continues at coordinate 120,353,474 of NC_133163.1, forward strand.
ATCCTGGTGGCTGATGGTATTGTTAAGGTCTTCTATATCCTTGCTGGTTTTGTTTCAATAACTATTGAGAGAAAGCTGTTGAAGTCTCCAACTGAAACTGTATTTATTTCTCCTTTCAGTCCTATTAGTGTTTGTTTCACATATTTTGCAGCTGTTGGTAGTGCATACACATGGCAAATTGACTCTTTTATCATTATGTAATGTTATTTTCTGTTCTTAATAATTTTCTTGCTCTGAGATCTACTTTATTTAGTATTAATACAGCCATTCCCTATTAATTTTGGTTAATGTTTGCATAGTGTCTCTTTTTCCATTCTTTTACTTTCAACCTACCTATACTGTTCTATTTGAAGTGAGTTTCTTGTTAACAACATGGAGTTGGGTCATTTTTTAAATCCAGACCACCAGCCTTTGTCTTTAATTGCAGTAGTTAGACCATTTATATTTAATGTAATTATCAACATGTCAGGGCTTAAATTTTCCACTTAATTTTTTTTTGTTTCCTTTGTTCATTTCTCTATTTTCTTATTTTTGCTGCCTTATGGATTACTTGTTCCTTATTCTAGGTACATTATATATACATGTCCCCATTTACTCTTGGCATTTTATCAGTTCAAATGAAGTGTTGGAACTTACTTTACATACCTTTAAGTCCCTTTATTGTTCCTCATTTATAATTATCTTAACTATGTCTTCTACATTCTTTGAAAACCACATCAATGTTATTCAAGAACTTTGGAAAAACTCAAGAGCAGCAGTCTGTTATATTTACCCATCTTTTTCTTCTTTCCATTGTTCTTTCCTCCTAGATAATCCAAGATTCCTTCTTATATCATTTCCTTTACACTTTAAGAACTTCTTTAGCAATTCTGTTAAGGTAGTTATGCTGGCAGCAAATTCTCCAAGTTTTCCTTCATCTGAAAATGTCCTGATTTTTCCTTCATTCCTGAAGGATATTTTTGCTGTATCAAAAATTCTGGTTTGACAGTTCTTTTCTTTCAACATTTAAAAAAAGTTGTGCCACTTCTTTATGGCCTTCATAGTCTTAGGTGAGAAATCTGTTGTCCTTTGAATTGTTTTTCTCTTAAAGGTATCATCTCTTTCTTGCTGCTTCATTACTATTCTTTATCTTTAGTTTTCTGAAGTTTGGCTATGATGTGTCCTAACATGGATTTTTCTGACTTTATCCTGTTTGGGATTTGCTCTGCTTCTTTAATCCATAAATGTATGTCTTTTGTTAAATTTGGATAGTTTTCAACTATTCTTTCTTCAAGTACTTTTTCAGCCCCTTCCTCTTTCTCCCTTTTTTCCATGACTATGACAGGAATGTTAGATCTTTCGTTATAATAGGTGTCTAAGGCTCTGTTAAATTTTTTTTAAATTCTATTTTTGTTTCTGTTGTTCAGATTGGATAAATTCTATTCTTTTATTCCTATTGAGAAAATTTTATTGAGCATTATTCCTGCATCACACTTACTGAAAGAAAAACTTAATTTTTCCTGAGGGCATTCTATTATTTCACATGATCTATAACCTAATGTTTTTTGTATTACAAGTACACATTAAATATGAAATTAGTAAAATGCAGCATATAAAGCTTCATACTTAGCAAAAGCAAGTCCAAAAAAGTTACCATATAGTAATAGAACAGTACCCACAGTATTTAAGATGTTTCCTATGTAAATCGTATTTGAATGCAATTTTTAGAACTGTAGTTAAATATATTTTGCAATTTAACTGCAGGCGTACACATTTTTCTTCCATCATATAATCTGTTCCTTTGATTGAGTTGACAACTTCTGCTAGGAACCATAGAATGCAGCACAAAAAACAGTGGTTATTTTTCAAGATTTGAGTCCACTTTTACTGTAGTTTCCTGAGATTTCTGCTCCACTGAAGTCAAACCAGGGTTTTCTTTCTGAAATCTCTCTAATGTAAGTTTTCTCTGCATTTGGTCTTGCATGCAAGGATCAGCTGCATATTCAGATTCTAGAAGAGAAGTCCACCAATTTGCTGCATCTCTCTTTGTCTTTGTAAGAACAATGCGGACCATTTTTCTGTCCTCCAAAGTCCATGTTCCCTCTTCAGCTATTCTAGAATCAAAAAGTTTTCCCTTGATCTCGCGGCCACCTGCTGCCAGCACCACATGCCAGCTCTGCAAGCCATATTGGATATCCTGGGTGCAAGTGCCTGGTGGCACTTGAACTTCAATAAACACCTCTTCCAAGGTCTGGCGCCACTGGCCCCATGGAGTCCAGCACGGAACCACTCCACTGCGCTCCTCAGATGGAGCTGACATACTTCAGCCGCCTCCTGGCTGCAGCCTCTATTTGATCTTTAAGTTCACTGATTTTTTCCTCCATTATCTACATTCGATGTTAAGCTCATCTCATGAGTTCTTCATTGTGGTGGTTGTGTTTTTCAGTTCTAAATTTTTCATTTGGTTCTTATTTATATTTTCTATTTCTTTGCTGAGACTGTTCTTTTTTTTCATTTGTTTCAAGTATGTTTGTAATTGCTTATTGAAACATTTTATAATGACTTCTTTAAAATCTTTGACAAATAATTCCAACATCTGTGTCATCTCAATATTGGTGCCTATTATGTGGCTCTGGATATTTTATTATGCCACTGAATATTTAAAATTTCCATTTTGGCAGGTTTCCTTTGACCCTATATTAGGTGAGAGAACAGAGACACTGCCTTGTTACTGTCATGTGGGGGTTGAAGTTCAGGTTTCCTGCCAGAACTCTGTTGAAACTACCCTAAATTGTAGGGAAGGGGATCTTGTTACTACTGGTTGGAGGTGGAAACTTCCAACTAGGCACCTTTGACACCATTTCAGCATGGAATGTGGCCCACGTGGCCTCCACTGAACCCACAGAGGAGAAGCTTGTTAATACTGGGTAGGGATGAAAGTCTTAGCTCTCTATTTGACCTTCTCTGACACCACGTTGGTGGTTCTCAAGGTGGTGTTACACCCACAGCCTAGGTGAACTGAATCAGAATTTCTGGGGTGAGACCAAGGCATATGTATGTCTTAAAACTCTCCTGTTGATTCCAATGTGCTTGCAAACAAGATTAAGAACTATTGCTTTAGAAGTTCTTTTCATAAGGAGTCTGTTGGTGGTGAACTCTGCTATGCTTATCTGGAAATTCTTTATATTGGCCCATGTCTTGAATGGGAGTTTAGTGAATCTACAATTATTTTTCTCAACATTTTGAGGTATCATTTCATCATCCTTTGGTTTACATTTTTGCTTATGAGAAGTCAACTGTCAGTCAACTTGCCATTTCTCTGAAGGTAATTGGCTTTCTCTGTGGCCACTCAAGATCTTTTCATTTCTTTCGGTAATCTTCATTTTCAAAATGATGTGTAATTTTGAGTGTATTTTAATTTTTGAGTTGTTTAAGTGTACAATTCTTTTTCTTTAAATTGCTTGAAATTTCTAGTGCTTCCTAAATCTGCATACTTATATTTTTCTTCATTCTGGGGAAACTTCTGTCATTATTTCTTCAGTTAGTATCTTTCTGTGTGCTGTGATGTGCTGACAAAGGCCTCCTTTCCTGAACTCTGGTCAAGTATCTGTTCTAGTTGTGGGGAGTGCTGTGGGAAGACAGTTTTCAGCTGTCAGCCCCTCCAGAGATTGTCCCAAGATCATGTTCCTTCCCAGAGAGGCAAACATCCAGTGACTGACCAGTATGCATTATAAAGGTCTACATATCTCAGCCCAAAGCAGAACAATTCTGAAGGCCAAAAGAGCTCCGTTGGGGTCAGCTGTAGTTGTTGACCCAGAATCACAGCTCATCTTCATCCTCTATTTATTACAGTTTCCTTCCTCTCCCTCCCTTTTAATGAAAATTGATTCCAACAATCAATTTAATAAGGACCTGAATGCTAAACTTGATCTAAGAGGTAACGTCCTAGGGAGCCAAACCTGCAGTATTCCTTCCTTTAAAAAAATGTCCTCCATTTACTGTTTGTGTGAAGATTAAATCCATTGTCATTTTCTGTTTGGTTCCTTCTAGTTTAGTTTTCATAATAGGTGTGTAATCGTATCTCATTGTGGTTTTAATTTCCATTTCCCTAATGATTAATGATACTGAGAATCTTAGTTTAAACTTGTTTTTCCTTAGTTCTGTAACATTTTTAAAATTGTTAATTTTTTTCCAATAGTTACATTTCTGAATTTTTCTAATTCTTACTTATTCTCATTTCTTTTGTAACTCATTTCACTTTCTTAATGTTTTTTTTTTCATGAGTAAATCTTTATGCCATACTTTCATTGTCAATAGGGACATTGCTGTATTCCTTATTCTTTTTTATAGTGACTTAGGATTCAGTTGAGGTCAGTTTCAATTGCTCATGTTTAAGTGCAATGAATTTTTCTGTTTATAAGGAGCAATGCAAATAATAATTTTAGCTTCAGAACTTTATAGTTTTTTCTTTAAAGAAGTGATAAAAACAAGCCCTTTGACTTCTGAGATCTGCATCTTCAACTATCCCACCTACTTCTATTAGGGCCTTCTGTTTTGCCCTATTGCCCTCACCCAGTTCTATTTGAATTCTATTCCCATCAGTTTTTCTTCAGTTTGAGGTTTGTCCTGAAAGATTTGTTACTATCAAGATACTATATGGCTTAGATCACTTCAGCATCTCCAGAAATTAATCTAGTTCCTTGGCATTCACTTGCAAATGAAGCCTGCATGACTTCCTCCTAGATTTGGCGACCAGACTGTACTTACCATTTACTTCCTGTCAGCGATGTGTGGGTTCTCCTATTCTCCAGGGCCTAACACCCCTTCATTACTTCCCCTTTGCTTTCTTCTGTACAGATGCTGAATACATACTGGTTTTATAAGCACTGATGATTCATTCCCAAATGCTAGTATTTTGGGGTTTGTAGGGTGATTGTTTTAAAACTGATTTACTGACGTATGATTGAGTACAATGAAATGTAGAGTATATAATTTGACAAACTGATATGAGCCCATGAAATCATCACTACAATCAAGATAGTAAACATCACAGCCAAAGATCTAACTGTGCTCCTTTATAATCTCTCCTGTTCCTCCCCCTCCCCCAAGCAACCGTGCAACCACTGTGTGTGTATATATATATATATATGTATATACATATACATATATTTTTGCTGTGGATTAGTTTGTACTTTCTATAGTTTATCTAAATGGAATCATACAGTACGTACTTTTTTCTGGCTTCTTTCACTTAGTGACTTATTTTTAGATTCATTCATTTTATTGTAAGCATCATAGTTCATTTCTTTCAATCGCTAAGTAATATTTCATTGTATGTATATACCAGTTTTGTTTATCCATTCACCCTTTTGATGGGCATTTGAGTTTTTCCCAGTTTTTGGCTATTAGAAGCAAAGCTTCTAAGAACATTGATGTACAAGGACGTGTATTTCCTTTACTGTTGGGTTAATACCAAAGAATGGAATGCCAAAGGTGTATGTTTAGCTTTTTAAGACTCTGTCAAAACTGTTTTCCAAAGTAGTTGTTTTATTTTACATTCTTACTAGAGGTGTTTGAGAATTAAGTTCTCCCACATTCTTGTCAACACTTGTTATAGTCAGTCTTTTACATTTTAGCTATTCTAATAGGTGTGTAACTCATTATGGCTTTAATATACATTTCCTTAACAACGTTGAGAATCGTTTCATGTGCATATCTATCATCAAAGTCTTTTCCCCAATAAAAAACTGGGTTTTCTTATCTTTGCATTATGTGAGTTCCTTAGATATTAATAGTTCCAAGTCCATTGTCAAATTTATGCTTTGCAAATATTTTTCTCCCAGGCTGTGGCTTGTATTCATTCTCTAAATGGGGACTTTTGAAAAACAGTTTTTAGTTTTAATTATGCCCAATTTATCAGTTTGGTATTTAATAGATTATGCATTTGGTAGCATATCTAAGAAATCTTTGCCTAAACCAAAGACACAAATATTTCCCATTTTCTTCTAGTTTAGTAGTATTAGGTTTTGCATTTAGTTTTATGAATCATCTTTAGTTAATTTTTGTGTATGGTGTGAAGAATGAGTTATGAGTTAAATTTTTTTTTTGCACATGGATGTCCACAACCATTGTTCCAGCACTATTTGTTGAGAAGTTTCCTTTCTCTGTTGAATTACCTGTCAAAGGCCAGTTGTGTGTATTTATGTTTTTATTTCTGGGCTTATTTTGTTTCATTGATCTATTTCTCTATATTAAAGCCACTACCACTCTGCCTTTATTACTGTAGCTTTACCAAAATTCTTGAAATCAGTTAGTGTTAAACCTCCAAGTTTGTTCTTTTTCAGAGAGCAGAAGATGTCTTGTGCAGTGCAAGGCCTGGCTGATGGCTGAGTGCAACACAGGGTGGAATTAACTAGGTGAGCTTGGATCCATATTCCAAGTACAAATCCTGACTCCGCCTGTGTAACCATGAACAAGTCATTTAACCTTTCTCTGTCTGTTTCCTTATCTGCCAGACAAGATGTATATTGATACCCAGTCCTCCCTGGTTGGGATAATTATTAAATAAATTTGTTAACAACCAATGAAGTGTTTATACAGTGCCTCACACACCAAGCACATGCAAGTGATGAAGCACTTTTATTTTCTTTGATGAATCTCTACAAGTATCTTCATTCAAATTTCTGATTTATGTGAGTCTAGATAAACATCTGCACTTTTCTCGGAATTTCTATATTCACACTTTCTTTTATAACAGATTATCCAGATACCCACAACATGCTCTTATATTCAGCAGCACAACAGCAGAGCACACACTCCCCTTCCCAGCCCACACCTGCCTGCCAACTGGTTTGTCTCCCCTCACACACATACTCCCTTTGAGTGGCTTCCAAAACATTCGTTTCTGATTTGCTATAAAGCAAGACATAAAGAGTGACAATGAAGAAAAAAAAATCACAGATAGCTATCAGATATTCCAGAGGAAATGGGATTTAAAGTAAATTCTAGAAAGTGGTTACTTTGGAGAGGAAAGGACCGGGAAGGGAGCATATATATAGTTTTCATGTCTTAAAAAACAAATCTGCAGCAAATAAGACTATTGAGGTGTGGTGAAGTCAGGTAGTGGTTATACTGTGTTTATTATTGTAGTTTCTATACTCCTCTATTTGAAACATTTGAAACCATTAAAAAATAAAAGTACTTATTGTAGTAGGGACGACGTAACATGGATGTGGTTAAGGAACAATAATTATTGTGAAACTAAGCAAGGTTCATGGACATTTTCATTTTAAAAGGCTTGTTGAAAAATACAGGAAGGTACACAGCACACACACACACACAGACTGCTTCAAAAAGGACTTTTAAAAATTGTGAGGACTGTGAAGATTTGTATAAATAGTAATGAAAAACTTCAACGAGTAAACATTTCACTGACATTAGTAATATGTATTTGTGTTATATATATATTGTTGGAATAAATGGATACTCATTAAAATTTTTTTTTTATTAAGGTATGATTGATATATACTTATGAAGGTTTCACATGAAAAAACAATGTGGTTACTACATTTACCCACATAATCAAGTCCCCACCCACACCCCAATGCAGTCAGTGTCCATCAGTGCAGCAAGATGCCACAGATCCACTATGTGCCTTCTCTGTGCTGCACTGTTCTCCCCGTGACCCCCCACAGCATGGGTACTAAACATAATACCCTGCAATCCTCTTCTCCCTCCCTCCCCACCTGCCCTCCCACACCCCTCCCCTTTGGTAACCGCTAGTTCCTTCTTGGAGTCTCTGAGTCTGCTGCCACTTTGTTCCTTCAGTTTTGCTCCTTATACTCCACAAATGAGGGAAATCATTTGGCATTTGTCTTTCTCCGCCTGGCTTATTTCACTGAGTATAGTACCCTCTGCTCCATCCATGTTGTTGCAAATGGTAGGATTCGTTTCTTTCTTATGGCTGAATGGTATTCCGTTGTGTATATGTACCACATCTTCTTTATCCATTCATCTACTGATGGACACTTAGGTTGCTTCCACATCTTGGCTATTGTAAATAGTGCTGCGATAAACACAGGGATACATATGTCTTTTTGAATCTGAGATGTTGTGTCTTCGGGTAAATTCCAAGGAGTGGGATTCCCAGGTCAAATGGTATTTCTATTTTTAGTTTTTTGAGGAACCTCCATACTGCTTTCCACAATGGTTCAACTAATTAACATTCCCACCAGCAGTGTAGGAGGGTTCCCCTTTCTCCACATCCTTGCCAGCATTTGTTGTTCTTAGAATGGATACTCATTTTCAAACTGTCAGAGTTTATTTATAAAGGGAAAAATATAGAAAGATTTTAATAGGCAAAGCTCCCAATTCCTACTTATTTTCTTCCTTGGTGGGAAAAAAAGCATATGATACACAATTATCATGGCCTGTATTGATGAGTCTTACAAGTGATATTGACAAAAACTATAAAAATCTAAAGTTTAGATTAAAGTAATGCTGCCCCCAGGCATGTCTATCTACATTAATATAAATTAAACCCAGTCTATATCCATAGAATCCTTCGCTCCTCCTCGGTGCCATTTTGCTTTCCTCACCCCCTTGCTGCCCTCAGCACTGGCGCTGTGGACCGGCTGTGCTCCGGGGCCCTCTGCTGCCCTATCCCTGCGCTAATCCACCCGGATGCACCTCGAAGCACCAGATGGCAAAAAGGGATGAGTGCCTGGCATGCGGCCTCAGCTCCCCACAAGAAGAGGGGGGTTCAATGCCTTCCCAGCCTCTCTTCCCTCCTTTACTTTTATTACCATTAGGTCAGCTTTTTGCTTCCGGGGTAGAGTCACAGGAGGGTAGGGGCAGACTCTGCGCCCTAAGGTCATGGAGCCAAGAAATCGGTGCAGGCACCCCCCGCCCCCCACCGGGGGTGTACAGAGAACACAAGGATGCCCTGCACAGGGCAGCGTGTTAAATTCACAGCCCAGGGGGAGGGTGATGAGTGGGGGAAGCAGGGATTCCGTGCATGGGAACAGCCTGGGCAGTCGCCGCGGGCACTGCCCGTCAGCAGTTCCAGGTCTGATGATGCTCTTTGGTTCCCAAAGGAGCATGACTGAGGGGCTGAAAGATATTGTTGAAGGACCAAATTTTACTTACATCTCTCCTCAGACCTGCCTTCCCCAAGTTTCTCTATTCACCAGACTGGAAACTTTCTGAAAGAAATGCCTGGGACTTCTCCATTGTCCTTCTAACCCAGAACCACATAAAAAAACTTAAATAATGGTCAGAGAGACCCGCATCTAGAACAGTTGCTGTCCACTATCACCCCAGTCTCTGGGCTGCATTGTCACTTCTGAACATGAACCCACAAAGGGGCAGCCTGAGTCCACGATGAGCCATTTCCTCCTGGGGAAAACCAGGCGCATGTGCACAGACCTTCTCTCAGAGCCACGTGCTCACCTCCTGGCCCCCAGGGGCTTTCCTCTCATGGTCTCAGCTGGGCCATTGATTCTCTGAGAAGATGCTACTGGGCTACAAATGGGTGGGAGTTGCTGGCATTTGGAGGAGTTGACCAGGGACCAAGTCCTTCGATTCAACACCTTACCACAGTGCCAAGACCACTATATATGTTCAATAATATTTTAAAAAACAGTTGCATGACACTAAAGTAATAAGAAACCCAAAGCACTAGGGGAGGAGGTGTGTGAGTGTGCAAAGTAGAGGAACTATTCCATCCCAGATCGGGGCCAGAGCCCTTCCCACTGCCCAAAGCTTCTTTGGGCTCCCTATGTCTTCTTCCATCTACAGGAGGCTTGGAGTTTTAAGTGACCTCCCCTTGGAAAGAAGTGACCAGGCTGAGGACAGGGGGATGTGTCTGGACTATGGCTGGTGGGTGGGAGAGGTGTCACATAACTCATAAGCTCTACAAGGGTTACACGTTTCGTTCCCAGCCCTCAACTTAGAAGATCCCTGCAGGGGCAGATACTGAGCCCAACCTGGCTGGGCCTGCTGGGCCCTATCAGTCTCAGGAGCAGCAGGCCAGTCCTGGCAACTCCCCTGCCCAAAGCCACTCAGGTAATCCAGGCTCATTACAGAAAAATGCCAAGTCACTCTTTATTGGGCACCAGCACCAACCTCCTTCTTCCAAGCGCAGGGACACGTGGGCAAGAGGCTCCATCCCCCGGCCGGGATGTAATGGAGGCTTGGCCCCACTACCACTCTCCTAGGGCCAGCACCTTCCTCAGTGCTTGGGGCTGCTTGCTCAGGTCTGTTCAAGCTCCTGTTCACAGTAGCCCACATTGAGAGGCTGGGCCTGGACACCTCGCCTGCAAGACATGAAGAAACGGTGAGATGAGCCACTCAGGAAAGGGGCTGGTCTCAGGCACGAGCCACACCTTCTCCACCACAACCAACAGTTTCCCTTCTTCCCCGATTTCAGTGGATCTCAAACTGCCACCGTACACCAAAAGCTCTCAGGGATCTCACGTCCAGAGATTCTCGTTCGAGGTGGGGCTACATGTTGGCAAGAACCCAGACCCTGAATAGGTGCCCCAGGTAATTTTGATTATAGGGACACCCAGGAACTTTGGGGACCACCTCCCTATTTCTCACTTGCCTGTCTCTGCACCCCAGCCCCAAACTGCTCAGTCCCTGTAAAAAAGAGGTCATGCCTGAGGGGTGCTCTTGGCCCCCTGAGCCCCCTTTCAGTGGCTAAAATGCTCTACATGCAGTGGTGGTGGGGGACTGAGACACTGTGCAGTCCATGCACAGGGTGTGGGCATGACATCCCGTCCTTGGGTCTCAGCCTCACAAGTTCCAGGACCCGGCCAGTCTCCTTAGCAGACTTCTAGGCATACCTCCCTTACTACCTAAATGAACAACATGCTTAGAGATGGTAAGGAACTAGTGCAAAGTGACCCAATAAATTACAGGCAGTTGAGACTTAGACCCACCATGATTGGCTCTCTCAGCTGTGCACTAGGCCATGACCCCCAGGTTCTCAAGACCTACTCAATGTATGGATCAGGGAAATGACTGTCTTACACAGGTTCAGCCCCAACGGAGGCACAGGTGTCACGGAAGCCAAAAAATCATGGCAGTGGCTAAGAGCACGAACTCTGAAGTTGGCCTGCTTGAAACCCTGGTTTTAGTGACTCTGGGCAAGTTACTTAACTTCTCTGTGCCTCTGTCGCCTACCTCTAAAAGGGGGGATCAAACCTACCTTGTAGGGTTGTGGTGAGGATTCAATGAAGTAATACCTGTAAAAGGCTGAGAACAGTGCTTGCCACACTGTAAGCCTCTGCAAATGTTTGCTCTTCTCCTGTCAGTAAGGGGCTCCAGGGCTCTGACCTGCCCACCTTCTTGGGAAGGTCCCATAGCTTGCTTACCTCAGCAGCTCACAGCGGAAATCTGCCAAACGTTTATAGGCAGAGTCCAGGTTAGTCACTGACTCGTTGCTCCACAGCCTCTCAGCAACAGCCCCTGCTCTGGGCCTGGAAGAAGGGGACATGTGCCAGGTGGGGCCTCTATTCCCTGCCAGGGTGCTGGACACCCACAGGTTACTGACTCTTGTTTAGGTGCCTTGGACTAGTTCAGGGTCAAGGTTATTCAGAGCGACAGCCTGGCTGGAGGGCTCCTAGGGACTTCTGGGGCCCAGCTCATCTTCATTAAAATGTGGATAATGATCCCACTCTCCCCCTCTCCCCAAGATATGGGAACCAGAGTAAGTCTCAGAGGCAGCGTGAACTGTTACTGACAGTAGCTGCAGCAGCAGGGGTTCTCGAGATGTAAAATCTAACACCCAGCCACGCTCAGGGAGGCTGCCAAGGAAACAGCACAGGAAGTCTTGACAGGAATCATGAACGCCAGTGTGGGTTCCTGAGCAAGTCGTCTGTGCTCTGCACGTCTCCTTATCTTATCTGTGATGTGGGACAACAATCTCTGTCCCACATACCTAATGGCTGTTGGAGCCGGGCGGGAGGTGCCCCTTCTCTCAGGCCCGGAAGGAGGGCACCAGCCTGGGGGGGTCTGGAGGGCACTGAGTCTGCAAGCGAGAGCCCATGCCCACAGCATCCAGCCTCCACAGCCTCAGAGAGCCCTTACCAGAGTCTGGGGGCCAGGTTGGTGCTGTCCACGTACTCCCCCCACATACAGGCCTCACCGCCAATCACGAGAGCCTTCTGCTCAGGGCTACCTGAGGGAAACAAGCAACAGCAGGCTGCTGGTGGTGCTGGTGGGTTCCTCTAGGGTTCCCCTCAACCACTTTCCCATGTGGCCCTATCCCTAGATAGGACATTTCATCTCCTAAGCGGAGCTGTCTAGGCCAGACCCTCCTGCACCCGGCCCCGTGTCCTGGCACAGCCTCTTCTGGTCAGCAAGGAGAGCTCCCTGCATTCACCTTCAAAGGCCAGGGGCTCCACCATGTAGGCGTTCTTCCAGTCAGGGCCGTAACTTATCCAGTTCAGATACCAGGGAGCAGAGAGCAGGGCGCGCAAGCCAGCACTGGTGATCTGGTGCAGCTCATTCCAATAGTTTACTGGTATCTTTTGTCGCCATACCTGGATGATTGTATCCGGCCGAACCTGTCACAAAAGGTCAAGTGACAGTAATGGCAGTAGCTGAGGGGAGTCCAGGGCTATATTCTTCTGCAAGCAACCCAAGCCAAGGAGTGTGCGCCCCTGTGCTCCCCAGCAGCAAAGTGTTTCTTTCTGACTGCTAACCACTGAGCTCCTAATCCAGTGCGGAGGCCAAGGATTCCGGAGGCCCCAGGGGAGCTCCCTGCTGCTGCCTCCCTGTCCACACTGACAGAGTAACACTGGCTGCGAACCAAGGGCGGCTGGCAGTGGGGCCCAGGAGACTCATAAGAAGCTACCATGTCCAAGAGCCCCCAGGTGTTTCTGAGCACGGATAAGGTTCCTGCAGAACCTCCGCATGTGGCGGGAAGCTGGGATCTTACTGAGCAGCAGTAAAGGAGAAGACGGCCATGCTCCCAGACGCAGGGATCCCAACCCATCATACCAGTCTCAGGGATCCCAAGTAACCTAACTGCAGAAGTAATTCTTGATCGGTCGCTAGTGAGGAAAGACAGAGGCTCTGACACCCACGCCGAGGGCTCAGACCTCTGTGACCTTTCTAGAGGACAAGAGATTGCCTCCAGTGTTCTGGACATTAAAAACTAACCCCAAACAGAAGGATCACTCCATGCAGAGTCAGGGAAGGGGCTGGGAGACCAGAGGGAGGCACCTCTCTCTGCCCTGGCTCACCTTTACTTTATTATCAAACACCTCCTGCCACACCACACAGCCCTTGCCATAGGCAGAGACGATGTCCAGCAGCCTGGGGAACAACGAAAGTGTCCACTTAGTTCAGATCAGCTCTAGGCTGCTGGTGCCAGTGCTCTAGGGGTTGAGCCTGGCTAGGGGCCCATTCCTGACTGAGCAGCGCTCCCCCACCTGGGAACTACCTCCTCCAAACCTGGAAGGATGGACCAAGGACTCCTTCAGGGACCCAGAGAGAGGTCAAGCAGGGCTGGACTCTGGTTCTGAAAGTGAGGACCCCACACCAGGTGACCCCAAGGGACCCTGCCCACCGTCCTTCCTTTCTCACGTCTGGATGTAGAAGGATTCCAGCTGCTTGAAGTCACCGCCAAAGCCCATCTGCTTCATAAAGGCCTGGATGTCTGGGTTGGATTTCCTGAGTCCCAAGAAAAAATGAAGATTAATTCTTTCAACATCGTTAAAGCCCAAAGCTTGGGGATTAGTTACCTGGCATCTCACAACTTCTTTTTTCACTGAAAAACTGTTCACAGAAGAACTCAGAGGCCGAGAAAGGATGAGCCTGGACCTGAAGAGTTTTAAGTTTAAACTCTCACAGAGAACGCAAACGGATCTCTGGACTTCCACACGTGCCTCTGCGGTCTTGGCTTGGGGCTCTGGCACACGGGATTCTAGTTCCCTTTCCAACCCTTTACCCCAGGCATATTCTGTTTTACTGTTAGTACTTATTCTTTATCCTGATTGGACACAAGCATTGCTGTCTGTCGCCCACTGCAGCTCCCTTGTTCCACAATGTCCACATTTTGCTCACATTTCCTCCTGGTCTGGTTTTCCCCTCCTCCACATCTCAAATAAGCCAAACTATTTCCCCAGATACAGTTTAAGAGCCCACTTCTCAAGAAGCCCCTCAACCTCTTTTGAACTAAGTAGATTTAAGGGTTTAGACCTTCCAATTTAATACTAACTAGACACTATCAGATATTAGTCTCAAAGTCATCTGTGGCTTAATTCTTCAACCCACCTTTTTTTAGCCTTCAAAGGCAGGGATTATTTTTCCTTATCCTGCATTTTCCCAAGACAATTATGTTCCCAGAGCTGGTTTTTCCATATCTCAAGGATATGACAGGAGGAAGGGAAAGTTTCACACTCAAAGCTTTGCCAAAATCAGGCAGGCCTCTCTATAGGTAGAGAGGAAAGGCCCAAACCTGAGTATTGGGATTGAGAAAGACTGTCGTCTCAGAGGTAGCCCCTGAGGAGCACCTGAGAAAGGTAGCCTCTCAGAGGCTAGCCCCTGTGCTAAGTAAACAATTCATCGGACCAGCATGGGAAGAACAAAGGGCTCTTACCAGCAGGAGAAATCAACTTCATCTCCTCCAAGGTGAAGATAAAAATCTGGGAAGACAGAGCTGACCTCCAAGAAGAATGAGCTCATGAACTCATAGGTACTGTTGAGAATGGGATTCACTGGTCCAAAGATGCCAGAGGGCCGAGCCCCAGAGTAGCAAGGAGTCAATAATCCAGGGACACCTAAGCCAATAGAGAACCCCACAGAAGTGTCACAAATACAGACTCCCACACACAGTCTTATACGTAAGGACACTTAAGTTGCACAAAGTAAGATAATTGTGTACATAAACATTACACACACACAGGCAGGAATACCAGGCCCTCACAGACACTGGTAATCATGAATGTTTAGTCACAATCAAATACAAATACATCCACAGTCACAGACAGGCTGGGTTACAGTCAGGCAACCGTCAGCGCACACAATCTTGCCTTGACCCGCTGCTTCCAGCAGGGGTCACCCTGCTCCCAAAGGCTTCTCTCTCGTTAAGAAAGCAGAGGAAGCCTGATCCAGCCAAACTGGCAAAATCTTTCCTTCACTCTAGGGGATAACCTGCAAGGGCATCACTAAAACAAGGACATCTGAGAAGAATTTACCCATATTTTATTAGTAAGAAGTGGTCTCCTTTGCCCAGAGTAAGTTCTGCCTATCCAAATTCCCAGGGGAAGGAGCTGATGGAAAACATTCTTCCAAGGACCAAGATCCTGAAGCCCCCAAGGGGGGTCAACAGACTCCCTCCAACCCCTGGCATTATTCTTACCTGGTCCCCAGGACAAAGTGTGGCCAGGAGTGTCAAACTCTGCCAACACACGGATACCCCGAAGCCGTGCATGTTCAATAACCTTCTTCACATCTTGCAGTGTGTAGATGTGGGTGGCAGGGTTGTAGGACCCCTGAAAGGCATAAGACACCCTTCAAGATCTCATTTCCTGAGGGCAAGCAGAGTAGAGGATATTCAAAATGCCTCCAGGGCACTGACTTTAGCCACGCTCTTTGGTATCAGGGACTATCTTCAAGGAACTTTATTGTAATTTCCAACAAACTGTCACATCTATTGTTTTATCTGAGTGTCATAGCCAGTGAGATAAGCAAGGTAAGTATTATGCCTATCTAACAGAATATAAATAAATAAACAAAAAGAAAATGAGACCAGAACAGATTATGCCCTGAACATCACAGAGCAAATTAACAGCAAAGCTTGGACTTGAACTCAGGTTCAGTTCACCCTAAATCCAGTGCCTGTCCCCTATGCCAGTGTGTCCCTAAAACTGGCTGGTTAGGATGAGAGCTGGTGTCCTTATCAGCAGGGCTATGGCCAGACTCAGACATATACCCTAAACTTGATATGGGAAAAATTGAGACATACCTTTCTGGTAAGCTCTGGAAAACTGAAGCTCTCATATGGGAAGGAAGGGTCATCGACCAGATGCCAGTGGAACACATTGAATTTATTATAGGCCATGACATCCTGTAGATCAGAGCACAGTGTGAACCATCCCAGCTTTTCCAATGTCAGCCTCAAGCTGGGAAGGTGGGCAGGCTGGCAGGCTACTCCACACATCTTAGCACGCTCACCCTGCCCAAGCTTCCTGGTAAGTGTTTATAGAGTCTCTATCACCCTTCCCATCAGGAAGTGCCTGGCTTGGAGGGAAGACCCAGCACATTTCTTCTTTTCCCAGGACACATCCAAAGACGGCTGACAGAAGTCACTTTTGAGATGACTTCTCGCCACACTGAGAGGAGGGCTGCAGCTGGGTGGTGCCCTGGAGTCTTCCAGAAGCTCCACAATACCCTGAATTCTGACACTTCCTCCTCACATTTGTTTTGGGTTGTCTGAATAGTGTTTATATAAACTGTGATGTCTGTTGTGTATTCAGCAGCCCCATAACCCATAAGCCTCAGATGCCAAAGATTTATGGGTGTGTCCACTCCTTTGGTTCCACTGGAGGAGCAGAGGAAAAGGTGGTCACACAAGCTGGATCAGCAGGTGTCAGGTAAGATGGCCCATCAAACCCAACATCTCTTTCCTACAACCTTGTCTTAACTAAAGTCAGCTCTGCTCTTTCAAAGCAGCTGATTTCCCACACTACCTTCTGCACCCCTGGAGGCGGCCTGGAGATAGGTCCATGGTAGCCAAGGGGGTAGACTTAAATCACTCTTACTATTTTTCTCTTAGACCAGGGAATCTTACACATTTTTTCCTAGGAGCTCCTAAAATCCATCTGTTCTTCCTGTAACTATTTAGGGATACAGTACTTGGTCTATCCCTTACCCCATTACCCCAGAACCTGAGGGCAAAGAAGGCCTTAAGGCCTGGGTACCAGAGTGTCCAGGATGCTGGCCAGTGGCAGGTAATGGCGAGATGTATCCAACAACAAGCCCCGGTGGGGGAAGCGGGGAAAGTCCTCAATCTCTGTCTTGTTGATCAAATACTGTGCAGAACAAACATTGACCATGTCAGTATTTAAAGGGAACTCACTGTTGGGGTGGAAGGAGATGAAGAAAAGTCTCCCAAGATCCCTGAAAAGCTGACCTGTGACTGCTGGGGTAACTATCTCCCCAGATGCCCCACACCGCTACCACAATGACCATAAGCAGGCACCTATCCAGAAAGTGACTGTCCAGATAGAGCTGTCCCACACACCACTCAGCCTATGGACTCTGCATTTTCACTGACAGTTTCTTTTCTTCAAAGCAAGGTGGTCTCAAGGTCATTACTAAGTAACACCTCAAAAGTACTAAATAACAGTGATTCCAAAAGACAAATTTACCAAATCAGTTCCTCCCACACAGCTCCTTGTATACTGTTGTTGGGGCCACTGCAAGCCACCAGGGCTCTTTCTAAAGCAAAATGAGATAATTCTAGGACTCTCAACTCTCACCATTTAAATCCCAGAAACTTCCAAGGAGCCCTTTTTGAAGGCCGACACTCACCGTGCCCACAGGAGATCTCCAAACAAGCTGGCTAAAAGTCTCTAGACCTATGGGGAAGTAGAGAGGCGGAGTGAAGACTTCAGAGGTGGGAGAAGAGATGCACCCATTTGCAATGTTCCCAGTGTAGCAGAGGATAATGCTTAGCACCCAGTGAAAGTGGATGAAGTATATAGTCTCGATGATTCTCAACCTCATGAAAAGGGGATACTAGGAAGCCAGGTATCTATTTTTTCTCTGTATTCTATTCTGGGAGTGGCAGTGTAAGGGGTTTCAGTGCCCCTCCTAACAACACACTAACGCTCACAACCCACATACCTCTTATCCATATCCTAAGCCTTGAACTCACAAGAATATTAAGAAGAGAAGCCAAGATGTGTGAGTCCAGAGCTTTCTATGTCCTCCAACAGCCAAGGCCCACTTCCGGAAACCCAGCAGAAGCCCTGTGGAGGATTCCAGAGGTCCAGATTTTCAGAATGAGAGATTCTGTGAGTTCTCAGTAGTCACTCGGCACCTATGCTGAGGCAGACTTCTGGCATACTTGGCTTCTCTCCACTCTGACGCTGACGCCCAGCATTCTGGAATCCCAGATTTCCCCTTCCCTCAATCAGACTGCACGCAAGAAAGTCCAAGAGGGCAGAAGGGGAGTCAGCAAGCTGGCTCCCCAAAACACAGGGGAGGGCAGCGCAGGCGCAAGTGAGTGAAGACAAACCAAAACGAGGTTGGGACCTCTGCGGGAATCTCCCTCTCACTCAGCAGCAGGGCTCTTACCACAGGCCGCAGGGGGATCTGCCTAAGTCTGTATGTAGGGACCAAATAAATACCTTTCAGTAAATCAACTGGAAGAGCACAGCCCTCTCACCTAATCTGCTTCCAAAATAATATGGTTCTTCATATTTTACTACTATTTCCCTGTTCTTTGACATTTTCTGCTTCTTTCGATATAGTTTTCCTTTTTAAATAACCTTTCCAATTTCTACATCTTTAGCAAAAGCAGACTAGGCTGTGTTTTGGCAGAGTCAGCCCCTCTCCCAGCTGCCGGTGCCCTGCTGGCACCAACTTCTGGGGACAGCTGTAAAGAGAGCACTCCCTGCAGGGAGACGGGAAGCATTCCAGCTGGTCTCCATAAAGAAAGTTCCCCAAAGGGGGGCGCTCGCTGGGCCCCAGATCTGTCCTCCCACACCACCCATGCCGACCTTCCCACAGCATCAGCCCCACCGTGTTACCTCGGAGAGCACCCCAGACAGTCTCAGAGTGGAGGAAACATTGCTCATCATTTATGGTCAGGGTGTCTGAAATGACAGAAATAACCCCATTTTGATTAGGAATTTCTACTCTCAGAATCTAGGTCACATGTTCTGTTTAAGTCCTTGGATTACAAAACAGCAGAACCGACTTTTTTTTCATTCCAAGAGGAGGCATCCCCAGAGCAGAGCAGCTACAGGTCAGCCAGGCCGTGGGCCTGAGTGGGAGGGTGGTGAGCGGTGGCTGTGCAGGCCCTGGAACATAATGTGTGATGAGGTTCGGGCTGGAGTACAGTCCCTTGCAAAGCACCACCAACCGTGTGGGTCAGGTTCCCCGACAAGACACACACTCCTGACAGCCCTTAGCTGAAAGTACCAAGGGACAGGGGTGCTGGGAGGGCTGTGTCCTGGTTACAAAGTTTCTGAAGCCTTTGTAATCACTTTCCTTTCCCTACGTCTCCAGGCTTCAGCTCTTTCACCCACGAATGTGAGGGAGAAGCTAAGACTCGAATGTTCGCTTTGGAACCTGAGGAGTCCCCAGATGCCGCTGCTCAGGGAAGACAGGCAGCAGTCACAGGACTAATGACTTGGCTTCATCTCAGTACGCATTACAAAGACTCCTTCTCTTCCCAGTGTAGGATCTCCTAGAGAAAACCAGCAAAATGTACTAAATTCCTAAAATGACAATGTTATGATGTTCAGTCCAGATGGCAAGTGTCCCGGGGAGTCAGTGAACAGCTACTGTGATGCTGTACAGTCCACCCTCAGACACTGGTCAGAGTGCATACGAAAACTCACCTTCCGTGGCTCTCAGTACTTGGTGACCTCGGTCTCTAAGTCGCGGAGGGCTCCAGGTCTACCATCGGCAACTTAGGCCAGGCCATCAGGGATAGCTCCAGACAAGTGCTGGCTCTTCTAGAACAGCAAGCAGTGTGGTACTTACAATTCTCCACCGACTCCAAAGAAGGAAGCTGGTCACATCCAGGAGTGACCACAAGGACAACCAGTGAATTCTTCTCCAATGTACTCTTTCTTCCTGCAAGGACAAGGAAAATAAACTCAGTGTGGCTGGCTTGCCACCAGAAGCAACAGGTAAAACCAAGGCCCTACAGGAAGGTCCCTGGCTGTCCCTTCAGCGTGCATGTCTGCGGGGAGAGGAAGGGAGAGAGGGCATCGCCCCCTGGCCCAGGCACTGCCTCGTCATTTGTTCAACCTTTTCATTTTCGTTGTGCTTCGCTTTCTCCCCGGTAGCCCGCCCCAACCCATGTCTGAATGATGTGGTGGCAGCTCTTTGTGTATTTCTGGCTTGGTACAGCCCAAGCACATGATTCCAAGACCCCAACAACTGCTCCTAAACTAGAAGCAGCTCTACAGCACTGCCACTCCAGGTGTGGTCTCCACGTTAGTTGCTGGTTTGCACAATGTGTTATTGGCTGGCCAGTGGGTAGGAAGCTTACCCAATGCTGGAATGCAACTCAGTTATGTCAGGACAAACACAATGTTTGGTTCTAACATTTTTTCATAACAAGGTCTTCTTGATGAAGAAACAGATTTACCTCCAGTACATATGCTTCTCATCTCACTGCAGACTGGCACTTGAAGGAGCACTGCTCTTGAGGGCCCCAGTGGACAAAGCCCAGGAGCTACGAAGCAGATGATAGGAGGATCTCCTATGCACAGGAGGCCTGGAACGATCCAGCTGGTGCCCCAGTGAAGGCACATGGTCACCAATCCATTCTACTTCCTTCCCTCCTCTTCCAAAATAGATTCTCTGACCAAGGTAGGCTTCTGCCAACAGTGGACAGCCATCCGCTCTGAGCCAACATACGTAATGTAGTTCTACAGATCCAGTCCACGCAGAAAGAAAGCTAAAGCCAAAACACGAATGCACACCTCTTCCCACCCTCCTACTGGTTCTTCTCCATGACCTTTGGGATAGTTTTGATTGTTCTGCCCCAAGCCTGAACCTCAGTGAACTCCCTTTCTCCACCCTTTTCTAGAACCGCAGCATTCCTGCTGGCACCACAGCATCCATGACTTCCTAGGGAACCATACAGTCAGGCACAGGATGGCCTGGCAGAAGGCAGGGAGACAGAATTCAGTAACAAACTGGAACCCCATATATTATCCACCTCAGGCAGAAGGAACTCAAGAGCCTTGAACCATCTTAAGGGAGCGTGCTCAAACCTGAGCACCCCCACACGGCTACATCTCAGCTCTCAGGTCTGCTGAGAAGCAAGCCCTTTCCTACCAACATGAACAAACACTGTCTTTCCCTTCTCTGTAAACACCCTGTCTCCACACCCGAATACCTGCCTAAACCCCGCAGGGAGAAGGGAATCCGAGACCATTCTGGGCCTGGAAACTCACATCTCCATTCTAAACCCTGAGAACTCATCCCCACAACACAGAAGGAAAGCCAGACGTTCAGGGCAGAGACCACTCTCAAAGCAGGCTCTCTAGGGCCATCACGAGCTCCTGCCGCAGCCAGCCGCCTCTATAAACCGCAAAGACCAAGGAGGACTTAATTGAGGGGCAAGAGTGAAAACCTTGTAAGAGAATAGCCCTCATCCCTTGCCTCCCGGCCCCCTCCAAGGACCTCACAGTCACGGCGCCCTGAAGTCACTATGCGGAGGGCTCATGCGTGCGACCACCCGGGCAGCCATCCCAGAGAGGGCAAAACTCCCGAGCTTCAACGTTAATCCCCTGGACATCAACCTACCACACTGAGAAGAAATCACAGCTATCAAGATGCAATTCACTGTCCTGATGACAGGAGAAGCTGCCCGATTACCAGGTTTACTTAACTATTACTGGGAAGACAAGAAAACATCTACTGATTGTTGTGGCTATTATATTTTTGTTTTCCTAAAACACACCTGCAACTCCATTCTCTAAATCCACAGTCTTTTGTGGTGACAGTCACAGACTCCTTTGAAGATCTGATGAGAAAGAAAGGATTTTTTTTCCCCCTAGGACAATGACCCTAATTGAAGGGCTCATCCCTCCACCCCCTGCCACCCAACCTTATGGGGAAGAATTCCTGCCCTAAGTGCCCTCAATGACTCATCTGGGTTTGGGCTGAGAAAGAAGATACAGAGTCACCGCTGCTATTTAAACAAGCTATGAGGGGGAAGGTCGGGGGAGGCGGCGATCTGAGAGCCGGCAGAGCGGGAGGGACACTGGGTCGCGCAAAGGCTGTAGATAGACTATCATCAGGTTCTCCACCTCCAAGCTGCTCCTCTGAAGAGAGCAGGAAGTGGGACAGGCCCGCGGCCTCTGCTCACGCGCACATGCCTGCACGCCCTGCGCTGCGGCGAGCTGAGGTCTGGGAAGCCCGGTGTGGCCGGCAGCCTGATCGGCCGGCAGTCCCAGGGGCAGCTCGCAATGAGCCTGGGGGGACAGCAGGAAACTGGCGGCCTCGAGAGCTCAGGAAGCAGCAAGGAAAACAGAGCGCCGAGCGGGAAATCAGGAAAGGACGGTTCTGGTTCTGGTTCTGCTGCTGCCAAACCCTCGGGGCTCCCATTTTCTCCCCCGTAAACAATGGCAGGGTGGGGCTGGTGCCCGCCTCTCCTCAGAGCTGACATTTCGTGGTCCCACAGACTCCAAACACTCCAGCGTCCCGCTCCATGACCCGTCTCCGCAGCTCCTACTTGCCCTGCTTTCACGTGAACCTGCTCTGTCCTTTGGGTTCACTGAAAAGTCTAAAAATTGAAAAATGGAAAAGAGCACAGAACTGTTTACCACATACACAAAAACAGAAGTTATCTTTGGCGTCCCTCTTCAGAACCCTCCCTTGTGCCCCCTTTCGGCATAAATCAGCCTTATTCATCACAGACAGGCCAGCTCTGGATGTGGAAGCCTGAGCCTCCTTGAATGCCAGAGTCCTGCGGTCAAGCCTTCGCCGGGCGCTACGACCCTTCCGTTCCCGTTCTGTTCCCAGTCCTCTCCCATCTTCACTTCCTTCCCTGCTCACCCAGAAGGGGTGACCCATCACCTCAGACACAATCTAGCCAATACTCTCAACCATCTGTCTTTTTCTTCTGATGCAAAACCATCGGCCCTAAATCAGTCTAACATCTGCCTTCTGTGCCCCTAGTCCTGGCTGCCACACGCTACCGGAGGGAAGGGGCAACATCACGTATCAGTGGGACTGGGTCCTCATGACATCATGGTCTCTCAGCTTGGCTGGGCCCTTGATGCTGCCCTGACATCTGTCCCCACCACTGCTCTTTTTCTGTTCTATGCAACAGCTATTTCAAACGTGTACCACCTTCTTCAAGTCTGTAACTTGCCACAAACTCCTTTACTCTCGGCAGACAAATCAGAAGAGGACCCCCATCCATCTCTACCTTCCCCTCTCCTTCCTGACAAGAATACCTGCAACACACGCCTGGTCTTTACCTTCTCCCCCTGCCTTGGTGGAAGGGGTTCCTTTCACCTGTGCTCTGGATTTCGCCCCAGGTTCCTCCTGTGTCAATTAGTCCCTTTTCCCCCAAAGTCTTCGAATTATTTCTTTCTGCTGATTCTCCCCCATCACTATTAAAATAATTACACGTCTGCCTGTTCTCAACTCCATGTCACCTCAGTCACTTTCTCTCTCCTTCCGGGCATAAAGCAACTCTAGCGGAAATGTAGCCTGAGCAGCTAGATGCTGAACCTCAAAGGCAGACAGATCTGGGCCCAAATCTTGGTTCTGACACTTTCTAGCTGTGGTAACCTATAGGCAAGTTATTTTCCCTCTCTGAGCTGCAGTCTCCTCATCTGTAAAATGGGGACCTCAGAGTACCTACCTTTTTGGGCTACTGGGAAGATAAAATGAGTTAATGCAGGTAAAGGCTCATGGAGTTGGTCGTCCTCGGTCCGCTCCACGTAGCCACTTCTTGACAACCCGTCTGCTCCTCAGTCCACTATAACCTGACTTCCTCCTCCGCCACTCCTCTGAAAATGTCTCCAAGGTCCTGTGGTTCAGTGACTAAACTCAAGGGATTCTTTACAGTTTGTTCATTCATTTATTTAACTGTTATTTACTGAGGGCTTATTCTGTGCCAGACTGTTCTAAGTGCCAAGGGTATAGCTGTGATCAAAACAGACAAATATCCCTGCTGTCACAGAGGTGACATTCTAGTGACAACCCACTTCCGGGACCGCCTGGTAGTATCGGACATCCCTGGCCTTCTTGAAATTACACCCTCGACCGAGGAGGCACTGCTCTCCGTCGGTTTTCCTTCCGACTCCTCGCACATGCTCTTCCTTAACCCAGCCCTACAGGCCGGTGTGCCCCCGGGCCTCCCGGGCTCCAGGCTTCCCTTTTTCTCCTCACTTACACCCTGGATGTCATCAACTCCCCACAGAATAATGACGGTTCTCAAATCTACCTTTCCATGCCAACTCTCCTTCTGGGGCTCTGGACTCAGACGTCTCAAAAGTACCTTGAATCCTAAATACAAAACTGAACTAACCCTTCACTCCACTAATTCACCCAGACCAGAAACCTCCTTCTCCCATCTTTTGAGGGGATCACAAGTGCATTCAGTCAGAGTATTCACTGACTGTCTACTGTGTGTCAAACACTATGCTAAGCACTGAGATTTTAACAGTAAAAAAGAAAGATCCAAAGATGTCTTACAACTACTTATCATCTCTTATCACCATCACCATTTTCCCACTGCCATTGGGTCAAAGCCTTAATTCAGTCTCCCATAAATTCTCACCTGGATGACTATAAAAAATCCCCCAGTTGCTCTCCCTGCCCCCTATATATGCCCCATTTCAATCTACTATCCTCTGTGATCTTTTAAAATGAAAATCAGACTATGACAACGTCGTACAATGGTTCCCCACAGCTTTCAGGAGAAAAGCCCAGAATCCACTGCATGACTGTGAGAACTCCAGCTTTGCCTTGTCTTTCTCAGCTCCTGTGCAGGAACCCTCGTAGTGGCACAATGAGCTCTTTACAGAACTCTGAAAACCCCTCATTTTCTCCAGAGGAAACAAACTTTGCATTGCCTCCACATCTTACCTGATGAAGAAACAACTCTGGTTTTCCTTTTATAAAGCTTTCCTGTCCTTCCCGCACCCTTGGTCCTGAGAGACTTTCCTATGTGACCATAATGCAATGTATACATACATTTTTCATTCGATGCATCTTAATATATGCTATTTGTCTACCTCCTCACCGAGGCTGTGAGTTCCTCAACAGCAGGGACCAATCTCAGTATCTTTGTATTCCCAGGGCCTGACACTCGGTAGTCATTCAATACATGTTTGCTGAAAAAAATGAATGACGCTAGAATTTAAAAAATGTATGCATAATGATTGTGCTACATGATAATCAGGCTTACATGACAACCAGTTAATGTAGAGATTACTTTTATACACCCAAACCTAGTGTTCTCAGGTCCTGGGACAGGTGGGGAATGGTAAGATGATACCCAGGCATACAGAAAGGGCCTTTTCAGACACTGCTCTGAAGACCCCTGGGTTCATAAATCCAAAGATTCAGGTATGTCTTTACCTCAGTGCACAATTGCCTCTCTCTCCACACACCCTGCTCCTCCCTGAATCAAAACATTCCCTTCATATCAGTGTGTTTCACACAATCTTAGCAGCACATTCATATTGGTTATAAAGTAGCATTTGGTTTGGCTTCAAGCGTGGAACCTAGGACAGTCACCCAAGCATCTGGCACCTTCCCACTCTCTCAGGTCTACCCTGCACGCTATGTCCTAGCACTCTCCTAGGCTGGTGCCAACACTGGTTTTCCATGCTAACTGTTCCCCTCCATTCCCACCTTTATATATGTCACATCCAGGCTTCCCCTCCCCATATTTAGCCTAATGAAAGCCCTTGAAATCATTCACTGCCCACTCATTTCCTCATTCCAAAGAAGATATACACTGAGCATCTACTGTGCATCAGGAACCGGGCTAGGTGCTGGAGTAGTTCAAAGGCAAACCAAGCCCTGGGTCCCTGCCCTTGAGGAGCTCACAGTCCAGTGGGAGATGCAAATACAGACAAGTACAAAACAGTGTAATAAGGGCTACGGTAGGTGTCACAGCCACCTCCAGGAAGGAGGGGCGGCTTAATGTTGGAGGGGACCTCTGAGTAGGACTTTAACCCCTGAGTTGGTGTTGGTCAGGCTACCAAGAGGGGAAAAGGTACTCCAAGCCTGGAAAGAGCTGATGCAAAAGTGTGGCTAGAGGAAGCGGTGGTCCACTGTTGTCACACTTCTCATCCCAGTAAAGTGGGATGAGAACCCACGGAGCGCCCAGCTGCCCTCAGCGTGGGGCCTTCTCCATAGCGCTGCTGCATTCGGTCTGGGCCATGATGCCTCCTCCCACGAGCCCCAAGACCTTTCACCCTCCAGAGACTGCTAATGAGGCAGGGCAGGGACCTGGGACAAGCATCACGATTAACTTCTCCTGCCTGTGATGAAAAATGCTGAGATACAGAGAGTATGGTATGAACAGGAGGGACCCCATCTTAAGGATAAGCTTCTATTTTAAAAACCAGGGAGTCAGGAGGTAAGATCCTAACACATTCTTTGGTAATCAGCAAATAACCTACTCTATTTTAAGGTGGGGCAAGCAGTCCTAAATGATATGTCCCCACTACTTGAGGGTGATCACTATCTTCAGAGGGGAACAGGATCAAGAAATTCCTGTGTTCAGTTTATCTTACAGGATATGTATAAGACTGACTGTGGATGGTGACATGATGTCTCTCCTCAGAAAGAGACATTGTGAGACCACATGTCAAGCCTACACACCCCACCAACCTATTGCCCCACTCTTGAAAGCCTTAAAAGACAGAATCCTAAGCCCTTAAGCACACCTCCTCCTGAGGTTACCCACACTCCCCTTTCTTCAAGTGTGTATGTTTCACCTTAAATAAAGACTTCTCTCTGCTCAACTTATTGCTTTTTGTCTCTGCAAGCATCTTTTGTTACTTCACTATTTCACTCAATTTTCTAGACCTAAAGTGCAAATTTTCACTCTCTCTGTCCCACTCCAGATCAGTAGGGAGGGGCTACTGAGCGCTCTGGTTTGGGCTTGCAAGTTCCCATCGCCTGAATGACCCAGACAGGGCTGCAGCTGTAAGATCATGCTCTTTAGAGCCGGCCTGAAAATCTCCTTTCTTTGCCTTTGGGGAAATTCTCAGAAGATAATCTCACTCCATCCAGTGCTCTGCGGCTCCCCCAAATGCTGGGGTGGTGAGGGCTTAGTTCCTGCCCTGTGCAGATCCAAGCGGACATTGGACACCAGGTGACCCTGGCTCTAGGAGGTGGCAGGGGATCTGCCCTGGGCCGAGCAGGGGTTCAGTGAGCTTCCCTTTCCTCTCTCTACTCTTCCTTGCTCTCTGCTGCCTGCAAATCCACTGCAATTCCCTGCTACTCTCACTTTAATGAATTCCTTCCTTACCTGCACTCATTCAACCTGCCAGAGAATTCTTTCTCGTTCAGAGTCAACCCTCCCCCACCCAGGGTTGAGGTTTCACCTAGTGCCCAGGGAGAGACCTCCCCAGACACAGCTGCCTGACAACACTAATACCTACTTGGAAGTACAAGCTACACAGCCATAGATGAATCTTGAACCTTCCTCCTTCCATCTTCTTTTGTCAAAGTTGTAGTTAAAGGTTTTCTTTTTTCCCTTACTTTAAAAACTTAACCTGTTCTCCCCACCCTAAATGGAAAGACAACATCTCCCTATACTTCTACATCTCAAGAGATAACTTCGGTTAACATTTTGCAGTCTTTCATTTCTTTGTAAATACGTAGATTTATTATTTTTAAAACAAAAATGAGATCCTAATACATATTTTGTAACTTTTTCCACTTAACATTATTTGCAGATCTTTTGTCAGTATATATAGATCTGTATCATTATTTGTAAGTACTGAATAAAATTTCATTTTTGAGATATAGTTTAAGAAGTTGAAAGTCCTAACTTCTCTTTGTGGACATCTGGGAATGCTTTAACTTTTTGATATTATGAACAATGGTCCAGTGAACACACACACACACACACACACACACACCCCTATATATATATTTCTTGTTTAAGCAGTTACAAGAGATTCCTGTAGGAATATTCCCAGAGGTGGAAATGGTAGACCAAAGATATGAAAAATTTGGGGTTTGACATTGTCAAATTAGTCTTCCTAAATACTGTATTGATTTATATCCCAACCAACATGCATGAGTCCATTTCTCCACATTCTTCTAAAACTAGACTATCTCAAATCTTTTTTCATCTGTGCCAGCCTGATAGATCAAGAAATACATCTTTGTTTTAATCTGTATTTCTTTAATAATGAAAGAATTTGAGCATGCTTTGTATGCATTTACTGGCCATATTATTTGCATTTTTTTAAAGTTAGTTTTCTTTTGTTGATTTGTAGAGCTCTTCCTAGATTTTAATCTTGTCTTCTAAGGTTGCAAATATTTGCCCCATTTTGTCCTTTATTTTTTAACCTTAAGGCTTCTTTTGCTTGTATTTGTTTGTACTCAATCTGTCAAGTCTTTTCCTTTATGGTTTCTTTTATTTGCTTGCTTAAAAAGGCCTCCTTTACCCCTGAGACTATATGAACAGTTTCCTTTATTTCCTTCTAATAGTTTTGTTGCATATCTTCTATCTTTGATCTTTAATCCACCTGAAATTTACTTTTGTGTTTGGTATCAGGTGAAGATTTAAATTTTTTCTGAATTCATAAACAGTCATCCCTACATATTTTTTTAACTAATACATTTTTTCACTTCTGATGAGAAATGCTTCCTTTATCGTATGCTAAATTCTTACGTGTGCAAGTGTTTTGAAAACTCTTGTCTCTGGAACTTATTTTCCTGGCAGTCTTATAATCGGGGAATTCTACCATGTCACATGGCCATCATCTTTTGTCACTCTGCTCAATATATAAATGAATCTGCTCATTTCTGGATCCACACTCCCATTCCTATAAATGTTTTCTCTCCTCCACCAACACTCCTGCACTACACATCACACCCCCCCCACAAGCCCCCCGGCATCTTGTTCCACTACTAACATCCTCGGTCTCTTCTACTTCCTGCTTAACTGCAGCCTGGCTCTCCCCAGTAGTTGCCCTACAGCTTGCTGTGAGGCTGCTCCTTCTCATATTCTGGGGCTGCTTCCAGGCTGCTACCATCAGGTGAAAAAAACACCTCTCTTCTCTGACATTCAGCTGTAACATCTTGAGCCTCTCCTTGCCCCTGCACTCTGCAGCTTCCCGGTCACCTCTCTATTTACCCGAGACTTTGGATCTCAGCCCCAACCCTTCCTCTCTGTGACGAGGCTGGCTATCGTCCCAGGTGACTGCGACTCCAGAGGAAGAACTAACCCACCTTCTGGCCCAGTAGTTGCCCAACGACATCCTCCTCCTCCTTCTCAACACCCTCCCATGGTCACCTCTTGGGCCTTCTTGTCCCCTTCTTGCTTCACTTCATTCTCTCAACCTTCAGCACCATATAGCCAACGGCTAGATGTGAGACACCTCACGCTCAACAGGCCCCAAATCAAACTTTTCTCACCCTGCCTCTAATCTCTTAATCACTCACTTCGTCTCTCTCTCTCTCTCTTTTACTCCTTCCCTCCCTCCCTTCCCCTCCTCTCCTACTATTTTCCCTAGCTTTGTGAATGGCTGCAGAATACATCCAACCTGCTAAATCATACATCTGGAGTCATCCTCAGCCCCTCCCTCTCCATCATAACCCTCTGCTTTCAGACATTCCCACCTCCTGAATTTCTCCTCCATCTTTCTAGTTTTCTCTGTCCCTACAGCCATCAACCTATTTCAGCCACTATTATCTCTTACCTAGACCACTGTGACAGCCTTTTAACTGGGTTTCCTGCCTCTAGTCCTGCTCCCCACCAATCCCCAGGTGAGTCACATCACCTACCCTGTTTAATGGCTTTTACTGGCCTTCCCTGACCTTAGCATAGAGTTCACATCCCTTACCAGGGCTTACTAGGTCGTTTCATGACCTTGAGTCTAGGCCTCTCCAGCTTTCAGAACTGGCTGACCCACCCTAGAGCTGTGTGCTTCAGCCACAGTGACCTTGCGTTTCTTGAATAGGGATGAAGGCTTTTTCCTGAAGGCCTTTCCCACATGCAGTTCTTCCTAGGTGCGTCACTGCCTTCATCCCCACCTACTTTCAGATGTGACGCGACAGCTCTTCGCGGCGGCCCTCTCAAAACGAACCTCCCCCCTTGCCTCAACACACACGTGTTCCCATAGCACCTTGTTCTTCAGTTATCAGCAAAAATCACACTTTACCATATGTCTGTATTCCCACTTTCAGGGACTGTCAATTCTTCAAGGGCAAGGACAGTTCAATTAATATTCTTTGGACTAGCACTACTGACAAATTATAGGTTCTTAATAAATACTACTTGTAATAAGGATGGATGGAAGGAAGCCGGCCAGGAATCTGCTGACTATGAGCTGGGGATCAAAACACGCATAATTTGAGTGCAATTAGATGTTATAAGTTACTACTTTAAGTAAATGACACTGAAGTGTGATTGGTGCTTAAGTCTACCAGAGGCCAGTAGTTTCCCAAATTGCTAATTGTTATTAATGCTTGGTGAAGATATTTATGAACAGTAGAATCCCCAAGATTGCACAGTGAAAAGAGGAAAATCTTTGTAGACAAACAGACCCAACTGAAATTTCTGCTCTACAACTGGCTGTGTCACCCTAAACATGTTACTTAGCCTCTGTGAGTCTCTATTCTGAAAAAAGGGGATAGCACCAACTTCAAGAGCTATCACGAAAATTAAAAGGCATAACATACAGCAAGTGCCGGACATTTAATAAATGCTAGTTTCCTTCCATGTCTTAGTCCCCTTCTCCTAAAAGATCAGGTTTTTGCCACTTGACGAGAGGAGCCCACGGGCAGGGTGCTTTGTGGGATAACCACACCACAGGCACAGCTTCCCTGAGGGCTTTTCATGAGCTTCCTACAGGAGCTTGTAGGCTCCACTGTGCGCCCAACCTGGATGGCAAACAGGCCGACCCTCCCACATATAAGGCATGTGAGCTTGGACCTCTGAATCTGCCCCCAATCTGCCCCCAATCGACTAGGCAGCTCGTCCTAGTCGAAAGACCAAAGCCACCGATGCGGGATCCTAGTACTAGTTACTACCAGGACAAAGCTGAAATGGACAGTAGCTATATTCTTCACCTAGGACACAGTATACCTGGTAGGCCATCCCCCTGTTCTCATCCCAACGCATTACGAAAGAAGGGGAGCTGCTTACTGACACTCTAGCTGACAAGTGACCAAACTTCCTGCCTCTGAGTGTACACTTCCACAGGGAAGAGCTCCACTCCAGGTCCCAACCCCCATCAACCTCAAGATGTGGACACAATTAGCACACCGCTACTGGGGAGGGGTCAGGATTAAGGGCACGGCCAGGAAGTTTAAGTAATAACAGAAGCTTAAAACAGAAACAAAGGAAATGAAAAAGAGAAGTTCCTGTCTCAGTAATGGGTCTTATTCACTACAGTCAGGAACAGAGAAGGAAAGCAAATCCTCTTCTCTACTACAAGGGACCAGAGACCCATAAACCTTGAGGCAGATCACAGAGCCTTTCACACATACATCTCTCTCATCCCTACAGACCTAACTCCCCCTCTTTCGTTGACCTTGTTGTCCGTGGCCCCCCAAAAGTGAGAGAAAGCTCCTAATCCGAGTGGTTAAGCCTCTTGATGCACACTGACTCTATTTTTATCAGTTATTTCCAGGGCTAGCAGAGGAAATTTAAGAAAATGCAGAAACTTAACAGTAACCTCTGTAATTTCTAAAGAAGTATTGTTTGGGCAGTAAACTTCCTTTCCTTCTTTACAATCAACAGGAAAAGGACTGAAGTTTAAACCCTTAACAGGCTAGGAAACCAACAGCACATCCGCTGTAAGCTGTAAGGGGAAAACCCACACCCGTCGCGAAAAACAAATGAAAAAAGAAGGTATCAATTGGCAAAAACCTGCAACGCCTCGCTTCCCTCTTCTGTCTGGAGGTGGGGCAGTGGGAGGAAGAAGATGGGACAGAAAGGCAGCTCTGGGGCTCACACTTTTCTTTTCCCTCCAAGCTTTTAATCTTAGTCAATCTGATGAAAATAAGCATCTCAGTGAGGTGCTAATTTATATTTTTCAAATTTTAAAGGTTGCACATCTCTTCGTGAGTTTATGAGCTGCTTGTATGGCCTTTTGCCCATTTTTCTAGTGTGTTACTGGTCTGTTCTCAAACAGTCTCTAAAAGCCACTCATACTGTACAGAACTCGGTCCTTTGGAATATGACACACTTGTAAATAGTTTTCCTAGGTAATGTCTTTTGACTGTGCTTCTGTCATAAAGGATTTTTACAGTTGAGTTTTCATGACTGTTATATTTCGTGGCATGCTTAGCTAGGCCTTCTCCTAACCAGGAGACCTCCTTGATTTTTCTAACCATTTATGTTTTTTTTCACTTAGTCTTTCATCTACTTGGAATTCATTTTGGCCTAGGATGCAGGTATGCCTGATGCAACACTTTTTCTCTAGATTTTTTTCAATATGGCTCGACACCATGTACTAAATATTCTTCCTTTTCAGTTCTGTTTTGAAATGATGCATTTATCAGAGCCTATATTCCCATATACCTTTGGGTCCATTATTTGGACTTCCTGTTCCGATACACTGAACTATTTATGTGCTAGTATAAACCTATTTGAATTTGTTTAACTTTATATTCGGTGGCCGAAATTTTCCTAGCCATTGTTTTTTTTTTAATTTTTCTACATAATCAGCTGGGCTTTTTGCAAAAAAAAGGAAAAAGAAAAAGAAGTCCTGTTGGGAATTGAATAAAATGACACTACATTCATGACTTAACTTGTACGCCCTATCCAAGCATGTGACATCCCTTTGCATTTACTCAAGTTTCCCTACTCTGCCCCTTAGGCGATTATGTTTTCTTCAGCTACATCTTGAACAATTTTTCTTAGAAATTTTACCTGTCATTGTTATTGTTGCTATGATAGAATTGTGTTCTTTGCCATCACTTTCTCTAACTGGTGCTAATTTGTACATATGAAGGTTATTGCTCTCTTTACATGGATTTTATATCCAGGCAGCTTTTTAAATTTTTATTATTTGAATAAATTTTCAGTGGATTTTTTGGGGTTTCCAAAAA
Source organism: Manis javanica (assembly GCF_040802235.1). Lineage (NCBI taxonomy): Eukaryota > Metazoa > Chordata > Mammalia > Pholidota > Manidae > Manis > Manis javanica. The sequence continues at coordinate 120,386,429 of NC_133163.1, forward strand.
GAACAATTCAAGTTCTTCCCCCCTTTCTCCCTCCCTTATAGTACTTATTACTCTTTATATAACAAATTACATTAAATTTCCTCTTTCTGAACTATCTGGAATACTGGAAATAAACTCTAGATGGTCTTTATATAATAGGCTTTAAAGTGATACAAGCTTCTGTTTGCCCATTTAATTCACAGGTTTTGCATCAATTTTTTAGAAATGAGATTGATCTATGGGTTTTTTAAAAATTCAGTCTTTATTAGACTTCTCAATTTTATATTACTTCATCAAAGAATTTGGAAGCTTTCTTCTTTTATATGCTCTAGAACTATACTGTCCAGTACAGCAGCTGATAGAAACGTGTTAGCTATTTAAATTTATTTATTTTTGAACTGCTTTTTTTGTATCATTAATCTACAATTACATGAGGAACATTATGTTTACTAGGTTCCCCCTTTCACCAAGTCCCCCCCACAACCCCCATTACAGTCACTGTCCGTCAGTGTAGTAAGATGCTGTAGAATCACTACTTGTCTTCTCTGGGTCACACAACCCTCCCCGTGCCTCCCCCCACATTATACATGCTAACTGTAATGCCCCCTTTCTTCCCCTCCCCCTTACCCTTCCCTTCTCACCCATCCACCCCAGCCCCTTTCCCTTTGGTAACTGTTAGTCCATTCTTGGGTTCTGTGAGTCTGCTGCTGTTTTGTTCCTTCAGTTTTTCCTTTGTTCTTATACTTTACATATGAATGAAATCATTTGGTACTTGTCTTTCTCTGCCTGGCTTATTTCACTGAGCATAATACCCTCTAGCTCCATCCATGTTGTTGCAAATAGGATCTGTTTTCTTCTTATGGCTGAATAATATTCCATTGTGTATATGTACCACATCTTCTTTATCCATTCATCTACTGATGGACACTTAGGTTGCTTCCATTTCTTGGCTATTGTAAATAGTGCTGTGATAAACATAGGGGTGCATATGTCTTTTTCAAACTGGGCTCCTGTATTCTTAGGGTAAATTCCTAGAAATGGAATTCCTGGGTCAAATGGTATTTCTATTTTGAGTTTTTTGACGCACCTCCATACTGCTTTCCACAATGGTTGAACTAATTTGCATTCCCACCAGCAGTGTAGGAGGGTTCCCCTTCCTCCACAACCTCGCCAACATTTGTTGTTGTTTGTCTTTTGGATGGTGGCCATCCTTACTGGTGTGAGGGGATATCTCATTGTGGTTTTAATTTGCATTTCTCTGATGACTAGCGATGTGGAGCATCTTTTCATGTGTCTGTTGGCCATCTGAATTTCTTCTTTGGAGAACTGTTTTTTTAAATTGGATTATTTGCTTTTTGTTTGTTGAGGTGCGTGAGCTCTTTATATATTTTGGATGTCAACCCTCTATCGGATCTGTCATTTATGAATATATTCTCCCATACTGTAGAATGCCTTTTTGTTCTATTGATGGTGTCCTTTGCTGTACAGAAGCTTTTCAGCTTGATATAGTCCCACTTGTGCATTTTTGCTTTTTTTTTCCTTGCCCGGGGAGATATGTTCATGAAGAAGTTGCTCATGTTTATGTCCAAGAGATTTTTGCCTATGTTTTTTTCTAAGAGTTTTATGGTTTCATGACTTACATTCAGGTCTTTGATCCATTTCGAATTTACTTTTGTGTATGGGGTTAGACAATGATCCAGTTTCATTCTCCTACATGTAGCTGTCCAGTTTTGCCAGCACCATCTCTTGAAGAGACTCTCATTTCCCCATTGTATGTCCATGGCTCCTTTATTGTATATTAATTGACCATATATGTTTGGGTTAATGTCTGGAGTCTCTATTCTGTTCCATAGGTCTGTGGCTCTGTTCATGTGCCAATACCAAATTGTCTTGATCACTGTGGCTTTGTAGTAGAGCTTGAAGTTGGGGAGTGAGATCCCCCCCACTTTATTCTTCCTTCTCAGGACTGCTTTGGCTATTTGGGGTCTTTGGTGTTTCCATATGAATTTTTGAACTATTTGTTCCAGTTCATTGAAGAATGCTGTTTGTAATTTGATAGGGATTGCATTGAATCTGTAGATTGCTTTAGGCAGGATGGCCATTTTGACAATATTAATTCTTCCTAGCCAAGAGCATGGGATGAGTTTCCATTTGTTAGTGTCCTCTTTAATTTCTCTTAAGAGTGTCTTGTAGTTTTCAGGTATAGGTCTTTCACTTTCTTTGTTAGGTTTATTCCTAGGTATTTTATTCTTTTTGATGCAACTGTGAATGGAATTGTTTTCCTGATTTCTCTTTCTATTAGTTCATTGTTAGTGTATAGGAAAGCCACAGATTTCTGTGTATTAATTTTGTGTCCTGCAACCTTGCTGAATTCTGATTATCAGTTCTAGTAGTTTTGGAGTGGAATCTTTAGGGGCTTTTATGTACAATATCATGTCATCTGCAAATAGTGGCAGTTTGACTTCTTTCCCAATCTGGATTCTTGAATTTCTTTGTTTTGTCTAATTGCCGTGGCTAGGACCTCCAGTACTATGCTGAATAACAGTGGGGAGAGTGGGCAACAGTGTCTTGTTCCCGATCTTAGAGGAAAAGCTTTCAGCTTCTCGCTGTTCTGTATGATGTTGGCTGTGGGTTTATCATATATGGCCTTTATTATGTTGAGGTACTTGCCCTCTATGCCTATTTTGTTGAGAGTTTTTATCATGAATGCATGTTGAATTTTGTTGAATGCTTTTTCAGCATCTATGAGGATGATCATGTGATTTTTGTCCTTCTTTTTGTTTATGTGGTGGATGATGTTGATGAATTTTTGAATGTTGTTCCATCCTTGCATTCCTGAGATGAATCCCACTTGGTCATGGTGTATGATCCTCTTGATATATTTTTGAATTTGGTTTGCTAATATTTTGTTGAGTATTTTTGCATCTACATTCATCAGGGATATTGGTCTGTAATTTTCTTTTTTGGTGGAGTCTTTGTCTGGTTTTGGTATTAGGGTGATGGTGGCTTCATAGAATATGTTTGGGAGTATTCCCTCCTCTTCTACTTTTTGGAAAACTTTAAGGAGAATGGTATTATGACTTCTCTGTATGTCTGATAAAATTCTGTGGTAAATCCATCTGGCCCATGAGTTTTGCTCTTGGGTAGTTTTTTGATTAGAGCTTCAATTTCATGGCTGGTAATTGGTCTGTTTAGATTTTCTGTTTCTTCCTTGGTCAGTCTTGGAAGGTTGTATTTTTCTAGGAAGTTGTCCATTTCTTCTAGGTTTTCCAACTTGTTGGCATATAGGTTTTCATAGTATTCTCTAATAATTCTTTGTATTTCTGTGGGGTCCATCATGATTTTTCCTTTCTCATTGCTGATTCCTTTGATGTGTGTTGATTCTCTTTTTACTCTTATTAAGTCTGGCTAGAGGCTTATCTATTTTGTTTATTTTCTCAAAGAACCAGCTCTTGGTTTCATTAATTTTTTTCTATTGTTTTATTCTTCTCAATTTTATTTATTTATTCTCTGATCTTTAATATGTCCCTCCGTCTGCTGACTTTGGGTCCCATTTGTTCTTCTTTTTCCAATTTTGATAATTGTGACCTTAGACTATTCATTTGGGATTGTTCTTCCTTCTTTAAATAGGCCTGGATTACTATATACTTTTCCCTTAAAACTGCTTTTGTTGCGTCCCACAGAAGTTGGGGCTTTGTGTTGTTGTTGTCATGTGTTTCTGTATATTGCTTGATCTCTATTTTAACTTGGTTGTTGATGCATTGATTATTTAGGGGCATGTTGTTAAGCCTCCATGTGTTTGTGAGCCTTTTTGCTTTCTTTGTACAATTTATTTCTAGTTTTATACCTTTGTGGTCTGAGAAGTGGGTTGGTAGAATTTCAATCTTTTTGAATCCACTGCGGCTCTTTTTGTGGCCTAGTATGTGGTCTATTCTGGAAAATGTTCCATGTGCACTTGAGAAGAATGTGTATCCTGCTGCTTTTGGGTGTAGAGTTCTGTAGATGTCCATTAGGTCCATCTGTTCTAGTGTGTTGTTCAGTGTCTCTGTGTCCTTTCTTATTTTCTGTCTGGTGAATCTGTCCTTTGGAGTAAGTGGTGTGTTGAAGTCTCCTAAAATGAATGCATTGCATTCTATTACCTCCCTAAATTCTATTAGTATTTGTTTCACATATGTTGGTGCTCCTGTATTGGGTGCATATATATTTATAATGGTTATATCCTCTTGTTGGACTGACCCCTTTATCATTATGTAATGTCCTTCTTTATCTCTTGTTACTTTCTTTGTTTTAAAGTCTATTTTGTCTGATACTAGTACTGCAACACCTGCTTTTGTCTCCTTGTTGTTTGCATGAAATATATTTTTCCATCCCTTGACTTTTAGTCTGTGCATGTCTTTCGGTTTGAGGTGAGTCTCTTGTAAGCAGCATACAGATGGGTCTTGCTTTTTGATCCATTCTGTTACTCTGTGTCTTTTGATTGGTGCATTCAGTCCATTTACATTTAGGGTGATTATTGAAAGATATGTACTTATTGCCATTGCAGGCTTTAGATTCGTGGTTACCAAAGGTTCAAGGTTAGCTTCTTTACTATCTTACCATCTAACTTAACTCGCTTATTGAGCTACTATAAACACAGTCTGTTGATTCTTTATTTCTCTCCCTTCTTATTCCTCCTCCTCCATTCTTTATATGTTAGGTGTTTTATTTTGTGTGAACTGTTTTTTTTATTTTATTTTATTTTTAAAAAGTGTTGAGGTACATGCAATAAAATGCCCAAATCTTAAAATGAACAAAGCTTGATGCATTTTGACATAAGTATATGCTTGTGTCATCTATATACAGACTTTTTAATTTGATTTTGATTTTAATTTTAAAATCACCAAGTCCTTCCTTCTACAGTACCCTCCTTCAGAGACAGTGAAGACAGTCATCACTATTTCCTTGTTAGCTTTGGAAGTGCTTGGAATGTAGGCAGACTTAAAAAAAAAAGCCGCAGCAACTGCTTTGAAATTAGGTGATTTGCCTGACAGAACATAAACAAGTGATTAATAAACTTGTTACTTTAATAAACTGGTTGATTCCTGAATAAACATGTTGCAGACCCTGTGTCCTCCACTGTATATGGTCTTCAAGCAGAATATATAAGGCAGGCAGAGCAATGATACCTCAAAGAAAAAAGACTCAAAATTTTCATCAACCAGGCCCAGACTACCCACTATACATCTTGATCAAGCTGACCTTCTTGGTCACAGTACTACCCATGGCTATTGGAACAGAATTATGATTTAGTAATAAAGAAAACAAAAGGGTCATGGATAGAGGCTGGTTGAAGATTGCAGGCCAAACCAGTCTAGACCCTGGGATTCAAATGGAACATGACCATTTTGCCCCTCACTAATAACTATGGCCCTGCTACCTATCTCCTTCCAAATCATAGTTCTCCCCTTCATGCATCTGTCCATTCTCTGCGTACCCCTTCACAAGAAAAATAATTCTCTACTACAAAACTTTCTCCCTCTGTTGTTTTTCCTCTTTGTTTTTAAAACAATAAACACTGGCAATCAAGTCTTCTGCAGGATGTCCTGGAAAACTTAAAGTGTACTTAGCCACTGATGAGTGCAGAGAGGAGTGGAAAGAACAAGTTGCATTACTGTTTCCCCCCAGCCAGCTGCCCGATCCTATCTGTTTCCCTCCTATGATTCCTAGATGGATTCCCAATGTCTCTCCAGTGTTGGGCTAAGAGCAGCGGGAGCTGGGACCACAGCGAGTATCATCTTGCTTTTCCTGGAATCACATGCTAATATTCCAAATTTGAAACCTGAAAGGAAAGGCAATCAATTCTAAATGAAACCTGCAAATCATCTCCTTTTTGATGGTCTTAGAAATAAACAAAAACCATGAAACCTTCTTAGACACTTTTATACAAAGTAGCCACTTTAGGTTAATATATCCAACAAATAATTAATTATCTACTGTGTTCCAAGCATAGTTATAGAATGAATGACCAAAGGCAGCAGTTTAGGAGATTCAGATTATAATGAACTATGCAGTTGATTAACTGAGTCACTTGTTTAATACTGGAGGATGAGCAAATCAAGTATTGATAATGACTATGGAAGGATTCCAATATTCATATAATAATCTTCCTTCTATTCTAGAATAAAAGGGTTTGGAAAGGGGCTGGGAGTTATTCTGTACAGGGATAGTGGCATCCTAAATAACTCACAAGGATGAGCATGTGAACATTAGAACAGGAAGGTAACTGTATAATAGCCATTAAATACTATGGCTTCAGTCAACCAGTTTCAGGAAAAGCAAAGAATGCAGTCAAATGGCTCAGATTTAGCCACTTTACCTGAAAAATTTCAGGCTTTATCAGCTCCATCAAGCCCCTACAAAAGTATCTGGAGCAATGTAAGATGCATGCCATCCCAAATGATCAGATCTTTGATTTGCAAACAGGATGTGGCTAATAATCAAAACACAGAACTAGGTTCATTCAAGGATCTAGAGCCTAGAATAATGTCATCTAACAGGTTTAACAGTATGCAACACACACACTCCATTTGGCAGAAACATTTCTTAAGGACAAAGGCAGGTAGCAAATACTAAACACCTCCACAGATCATTTAGCACTTGATGGACTACAGCTAATCCTTGAAGGTGAATTCAGAATAGAATCGAACCCGAACAACACACTTATTTGTCAGAGAAAGCATGAATTCCACTGAATTCCAGGTTCAGATAAAAACCAGAAGTTGTGCTGCATGGAGAAAAACACTGGCCCAGAGCCTACAAGGAAGTTATCTGGAGGAAGGGATACAAAGCTGTTAGCTAAAATTTAACTTGCCTGTTAATTTCTTCACTAAAATCATCCCCCTAGAGAAATATACTTTGGTATGGGCCTTGCTACCTTTGCTTTCCCCTCCACTGATTCATTCTACTTTTTTTCAGAAATAGGGTTATAGCTGCTTATCTGAAAGCCTCTGCAGCCAACTATATTCCAAAGGGCAGACTCCACAGGATGAACAATAGCAAAATGACTTGTACCTCTTTGGTAATGTTCAGCCAGACCAGTTTTCATTCTCTCTCAATGGATAAGAACCATCAACTAACCTAACAGGAAATTCATGCACAGGAAAGTAGTAAGTCGAAATAAACATCTTAGTTGTGTCTGAATCTCTTTTATTAGGGAATTTAGAGCACACCTTTTCCACATAATTATCTCCCCAGTTCTATTTTCTTGGATAAACTGTAGACAGAAAGCAATGGAAATAAGGGCTTAATTTAGAAGTACAGGAATTATCCTAATTTACACAGTAGAAGTAAACGTTCTAATTTGAGCACTTTATAAATATGTCGTGGCCTTTTGCTTCATATTTCTATTGGACTGCAAAGCATGGGCCTAAGTCTTAGACTCTTTTTTGTAACGTCCAGCTTACCCAAGCAATGGGATAGGCACATACCAATTAGATGACAGATGTTTTTTGCACAAGCCAGGCCTTAACTGTTTTATACCAAAATAAACACATTCTGAGTTCCAATCTTGTGTAAGGCATTCTATTATTTGTCATGAAGGAGTCACAGAAATATGTGACCCTCCACACTCACAACAGCAGGCCTTTTACCCTCTCCAGCCTAATGTATCTTACCAGTTAGGAACTACCTTGATGCTGAGACTCTCTTTATTTCCCTAAATTATCTGTCATCTCTAAGCACCATCTGTTTAATCAAATGCTTAAGTCTATAAATCAAATGAGAACATTTGTGAAAGTAATTTAAGCACACTGAAACATCATACAAAATGTTACCATATGGCCCAACCAAAAATATGGCTTCCCCCCATAAACACTTATACATTATAATCAGATAACTAGATTCTAGGAGAGTTTCTATAAAACTCTAAATTTGAAGCCCGTAACATAGCACTTTATTTTGTGGCGTTGCTAACTTTGTTATGGGTTAAGTTTGTTTTCCTCAGTGCTTGTCCCCACCAGCAATGAAGCAGAATTAAAGTTCTATTTGAATACACTCCTAGGGCGGAGTGGGCCAGAGCCAGGGTAGACACAGGCAGGCTCCTTCCTGTGAGGCTTCTGCGCAGTTTTTGGTAGGGCTGAGAAGTCCTTGGTTGATTCTTTGGCCTTGAGGGTTTGATCTGATTGTTGGATTAAAGACATGGGACTGCGCCCTGACATTTTGTATCTGGGGAATTTTTGTCATCTGGGGAGTGTCTGTGCCCTTCAAGCCACTCTTGGGTCCTGTGGCTTCATTTAATAAATCTCTGAATTATCTCCGGCTCTCTGGCTTTATCTGATTAATTCCCTGAGTTCTTGGGGGGGCCTCACCCTCTTTTCATCTGGCTCCTGTCTTTCTGCCTAACAACTTTACTCGTGACTCTACTCAATCAGTTTGCAGAGAAATAATTCTTACACACAATTTTCAGCAGCTGCCTTAAGGTGAACTGCCTGCCCCTGCTATTCTATTTTAGATGAAACCAAATCCAAAGCAGCCCTGACTCTTCATTTCAACCCCACACTTCCCCCAGGCTCATTCCTCCCCACCACCCAGCCCCTACCTTCTGGAAGTGCTCTGTGATTTCTCTCACAGTTTAAACATTTAGTGAACGTGCTATGAGTCAGGCATTTTTGTGTAACTTTGCGTAAGTGAGTAGATTTCTCATGTCTTCTCTTACCGACTTTTGGTGTCAGCTCTGGTATCCTCTACCCAGCCCTGGTCACAGCCTCACTAGGACCCTGCGACACTTGAACACTGTCAGAGGGATCCCTTGATATGTCTACTGGCGTAGTATTTTCAGTAATTTGACTTGGTTGAACTGTGGTCCTACCGCAGGCATTGAGGGTGAAATATGGCCCAAGGGCAGGATTGTGCATAAATCCTGGTCCCAGAAGTCAGCTCAGTCAAGTGAATGAAGATGGGTAACCAAACGTTGGACACTGAGACGACAGCTGGAGAAAAAGGGCGAGGAGGAAGTGGAGGTTTGGGACTCCACCACAGGGTTGGGCACAAGCCAGAAAAAGGGCATCTCAGACGGTTTGGGGAGTTGTCTCAAGGCAGAGCCCGGGAACGAGGAGGGGCCGGTCGGACTCACCGCTGGGGAGGGCACTGTACCCAGACCGCAAACCGAAGAGCAGGCCACGGTAGCGCAGGAAGGCTTCGTCCAGGACCGAGCAGCCCGCTTGGGCTGCGGAACTGACATGGTACCGGAACTGGAAGTTGTGCGGGGTGATGGCGTAGTGCGTGTCCGAGGTCTGGATGTACTGGGGCCAAGGCCACACGGCCGTCGCCGGCCCGGGGAACGCTGCCGCCAGCAGCAGCGAAAACCAGAGCCTGGCGCCTGCCATGGCGCGCCGGTCGCCTCCCTCCCGGGGCCGGGCCACGTGAGAGCCGGGTCACGTGAGCGGCGCCCGCGTGACAGTCAGCGTGTCACGTGGCCGCAGCGGCTCTTCGGCGGCTTGTCGGAAGGACGGGCTTGGCTGGCGTGAACCGGCAGCTCCTGCGGGAGAGGAGCTGAGTGTCCCCCAGAGCCAACGCGCACGCACTGCAGGGGCGCCCGCAGGGGAGGCGGCGGGGCCCGCGGGAAAGGAGGTGGCCCGGACCGCCGACTTCCGGGCCGACTCTCGAATGAGGACTGAGTTCGCCAGGCCTGCTCAGAGGTCAGGGACGCCCCAGGCCCGGGGAATTTAAGAAGCAGAGAAGCAGAGGGTTAAAACCACAGGTCGTTGTGATATGAAACGCTGTGAGATGGAAAGGGGCCGAAATTAAGCAGCCAAAGTGGCTCCGCTAGAGAGGGAGATCAAAAGGTCACAAAATGTGATCTCCTTATGACTGGGGGAAAGAATGTGTATTTTCAGAGCAATCTTAAGGCCTCCCATTTTCTGCTAGCTTCCAGTGTGTGGGCTCTTCCCTTGGTAGTTGATGATCTGCTAGTAACTGCCCCCAAATGCCCTACCCCCAGACAAAATCACACACTGGGGAATGTACTTAATGCAGTACGACAGTGCTTGAATTTAGGGTGCAAGATGTAGAATACCCAAGATAGGACTGGTCCTGCAGGGGCTTACACAGGAAGTCCAGGAGTCAGGACTTTACTTTGTGGGCAATTGAAAATCATCCTCCGAGATTTGCATTTTGAGAACTCATGTTGCATAGTTGGATGGATAAGATACCAATGAGGGGGTCCTTTTTTTTATTGGAGGTGGAAGATAATGAGAGCTTGAATTACAGCAGTGGGGAAGGAAGAGGGTGTAGAGCCAGGAATAGTGGGTGCCCAAAAGCAGAAGGGTTAATACAAGAGAGGCTTGAGGGCTGATCAGTGAAACCTCTGCAGATGCTGTGAGTCCAGGACCCTGTCTTCCTTGTTCACCACTGTATTACCAGAGCAAGTTGAATCCCTGACTACAAAAAGAGATAAAAATAATGCTATATATGACATTTGGCTAGCCGGGAATTTTTTAAACCATAAAACTGCATTTTAGTGTTAGAATAAATAAAGATCAGGAAAATGAACTTTTTAAAATAAAGGGTCCTTAAAAGTCATAATAATTTAGGTTTTAGTTCCTAATTTAGTAGTTATATGCACATGGCTAATAATGGAAAATCAGATAAAGAAACACTGTCTCTCATTTCTGTAACTTCCAGGGATTCAACATGAAGTTTCTCTTAGGTGATTATGCTAGAATGGAGCTTACAGCAAAGGAAGTAGAAATTAGATCTCACAAAGAAAGGGCAGGGTATATTCCACATTTTACCAAATGGGGGACTGAGATACTACTTACAGTTAATACAATAAAACTAAATATGTAATTACAAAGCAAACAGGAAATCAGATCTCACAATCACAGTTTCAAACTCCAATATTGCATATTTACACTAATTTCTACATTTCTTAAACCTAAATGTTCATTAGCCCTAATGAATGGGCACTTGTGTGATCACAAGGCCAATTGCACACCCAGCTGGGCAAGTTGTGATGGGAAAGGGCTCCAGAAATAAGAAAAGAACAGACAGTATATGAGACATGGGGGTTTATTGGGACTCACCGACAGGGAGTTCAGGAGCAGCAGCTGGGCAAGGTTGTGCATCACTTTTGTGGACAAGGAGGGAACTGTTTATATGGGGTGAGGAGACAAGAGGTCGTACGTGTGCTGAGGGTGAAGGAACAGAGACTATGCGCTTTCCTGGAAGGTCTGCCTCCCAACAAGATGTTTCCATCGATAAGGTGGGCCTGTACTCAGCTAGCCCCAAGCCATCAACATACTATGTACTTAGCATACCACTTCAAGGAGGGGCCATGTGGGCATGTGGTGTTTCTGGGACAAAAGGTTACAAGCAGGCAGTGCTTGTCCCCACACACTGTACCCCACGTGTCCATGAGGCCCTCCTGCTGTTCATACTCATTGCACCATTCTGCCAGGAGACCCTTCAAGCCAGACACATAAGAAAGCATTGTAACCACAGACCACAGAAAGAAATATGTATATGTCTGGGTTCAAGTCCCCACTCTTGTTTTATAATTCCTCAATGACAAGGAACACGATGACAACTGTTCGTAGCTACTTCCTGCTGACAGTGAAGTGAGGAGCTTGAGGAATGAAAATAGGAGAACTGCTGTTGAAAATAAGCTTAGGTACGCAGACTTCATTCTCGTAAAGACTCGCAACCTGAGATTCCCACCTTGAGTGGCATAGAAAGAGTCCCAAGGGCTGTTCTAAACCCCTTCAGTCCCACTTTAGCAATAGAAAATCTTGTTGGGAGGCAGTTCCTCGACCAAGGTTTTGTTCCTTGGGGTGCTGGTCACATGAAAATGATCTTTTCTAGCAAAGCACATAGTCTCCGTCTCCTCGCCCCATATAAGCAGTTCCCTCCCTGTCCAGGATAGCAGTGTGCAACTCATCCAGTCGCCACTCCTAGACTCCCTGCGCTTAAGTCCCAGTAAACCCGCATCTTGTATGCTGTCTCCAGTCTTTCCTTCAGTCTCTGGAGCCCTTTCCCATCACAACTTGCCCGGCTGGGTGTGCGACTGGGCTTGCGACCACACAGTACTCCAACAGTCAAGAGAGACTTTACCCAAGGTACCAAGGGAGAAGATCCCAGAATCACTGTCCGAAGAGCCAAATGCATAATGAGGTTGCTGTCCCATAGGACCAATAGTTTGGGGAGGGTTCTGGGTAGGTTCAAAGAGAACAGTAGGTCAAAGTAGAGTTTCAGGACTGAGCATGTGCAAAGGCACCACTTTAAGTGATCTGTACCAAGGGAGGGGGTCATTTACTTAAGTGACAAAAGGAAGGAGCTGGAACCAAATAAAGAGATTGTAAAAATTACTAATGGATATGCTTAGAGATTTTTGTTGAGAGAATATTCCAAACTTAGTATTCCAATTATCCTGTCTCTGACGAGTGTATTAGACAATCAGAAAAGTAATAAACAACTATAAAAGTGAAAAAATAATCATAACCAAAGCAAATATTCAGAGACTAGCATAGAGATAATAGCAAAATTTTAAATTAAACTTTTTAACAATATGAATTCTTTAAATTAGTATATATACAATTTGCCATTAATTCTGACAGTAAGTGAATAACAAAAATAATGACACAGATAATGCAGCATATAATATTTGTTTTCTTCATTTAATTTTCATATCTATAGCTTCTAATAAAATTGGCTTACATATCAGAAAAAGAATTTCATGTCAGACAATTGTGTCCAGACTGTGGTTTGCAAAGTAGAATCATCCCTGTACAAGCTGGAGGAGGAATGACTAATTTTGTCTGGGGAAGTCTTTCATAAAGTCGGTGACTTTTGAGCTGCCTCCCAAAGCATGAGTTAGCCAGACAGGGAAGGAGAGCAGGGGCTGAACCTAGAAGTGGGAAAGAAGGTGGCTTGTTAAGCAAAGGATTTAGGGAATAGCAAAAAAAGATCTACCATGATTATCTCACTTCCACCATACTCTCTTCCCTCTAGAATGCCTTTCCCAGTCCCCACTCCCACTCCCATCATCCACTTGAAGGTCTAAACTTGTATTTTACCATCCCGTGAGTCTTCTTTGACTTCTCAAACCTGGCTGAGATCCCATGACTCTCTGAGCTTATCTCCACCAGAGCACTTATATTGTGGTAGTTTCCTATCCATCTGTCTGTATTCTCCACTAGTGTAAAAGCTCCTTAAGGACAGATTCTGTGTTCACTATTGTATCCCTAGCCCCTGACACAGTGTCTAGCACATAGTAGATGCTCAACAAAGGCTTATTAGATGAATGGCTGCAGGGCCCTGAATCTCTCTTCACTGTTTACCGTCTACTTATCCTTAGGTCTTAGCCTAGACTAGACTAACAAGTATGTTGTCAATGGAGTATGAGTGTGCTGAGAGAGTGATCCCTCAATCCTCAGGGTAGCCAGCCAGAGCATAGGGCAGCTAGACATCCTGGTCAGTCATTTTCAGCCAAGAGCACTCTCCTTTATGTTCTATAATGTGAGAAGCTTTGAGAAGCCCTTAGACATCACCTCTGTTTGGGCGCTTCTTTATGGTACCCTCATTTTAGCTTCTTTACTTGTCTGTATCCCCCACAGACTACATGCTGAATGAGTGGTATCTTTTTCAGAGTTGTATGCTTAGTGCCTGAGCCAAGACTCTGCACCCAGCATGTGTTCAACAAGTATTTGTTGAAAGAAAGCATGAATGAGGAAGCGTTTGTACTAAAATTTTAAAGACAATTTCAGTATGTAGAGGGAAAGAGCAGTCCATAGAGGACTACAAACTAGAAGATTCTGTCTAACTCATTCGCTTTAATATCCACAGGTCCTAGGCCAGTGTCTGGCACACAAACATTTAATGAATATTTTTGAATGAATAGAATGAAATAGCAAAAAAACAAAGACAGAGATGTCTGAAGAATCTGAGTGATACCAGCGACAGGAGCAATTCTGTCTAGAACCAATAGTGCATGAAGAGAAATACTAATAAAAATAGTGTTAGCCTCCCCTTCACCACAGGAGCTGTTTGATTAAGGCTCTTACCTACTTTAAGCGTATATTGAAGTCAGATAAACTAGGGAGAAACATCAGAAATCCTATATCCTATATAGAGTTAGATCAACAGTCCGGAGCCTCCAATGTTGCGATTTTTTTAACCAAAAGAGGGCAAGTTTATATAATTAAGACAGTTGCATGGTATTTAGGGCCCTTTGACTAGGGGTTCCTTTTGCTTAAACTCCCTCTTGCTCCGGGCATCCTGATGTCTGCTCCCCACTAGGATTATCTTGGATCTTGTCTGATCTCTTAGGCCTTTATGCCTAGAACCTCAATGGTCATAAATGCTCATGCTGGCCCAACCCACAGAAATGTTCTGAAATTCATTAAGGGAGGTGAAACACCAATGAAACTTTAAAGTGGGTATGTAAGTCCTTTACAGAAAATCATTCAGATCATACATTATTGCCCACTGGAATGATCTAATTGGCCCTAAAAGATTTTTCACTCAGTCCTTTGTTTTCACTTATTCCTACTCTGCTGCCTGGGTCCTCCATATCTTATTTTCCTGCCTTGCCTAATAGCCAGGCCATGGCCTCCAAGAGCCCCAGAACACAAATCCCTTCAATTTTCCTGTCCTTTGGCCATCTACTGACATGTGGCTCCAGAAAACACTAATGGGTACTACTGTGCTGTAGGTTTCCACAGTGTCCAATTTCACTGATGTTACAGGTGGACCCTTTCTTGTTAAGAGCCCAGTTAAAATGTCTTATTTCCATTGGGAGTACCTTTTGGATCTTAACTCCTTTTCTTCATGTTGGGATTGATTATCCCTGTTAGGATTTGTCTCCCATGCAGGTGGCACAGAAAGTGCTCTGGGGCTTCCTCCCACTTGGGAGACAACTGGGGAGAGGAGGCAGAAGGTGTCTGGAAGAAGGGGGCCTGGAGCAGGACGTACTTTAGGCAGAAGGAGTCTCTCTGGCACCAGGGTGGTGATGCCATGCTTGCCTGTGTAGAGTATTCATTAGAGATCTGGGTCAAGGTCCCAGCTACAGTGTTCTTTGGCCTGGAGTGCCCTCCACATGTCTCTCCTAGGGACCTGGCAGGGGTGTAGCCACATTCAGCAGATGGTCAGAATGTAATGGTTCAAAGATTCTGCTCCTGGAGTCATACTATCCTGAATAAAGTTCAAGCATCTGTAATATACCACAGATAAAGAAACAACTCCTAACAAAGATTTAGGGGGAAGCATTATATCAATAAACTCATCATATTTGTAATGTATGTAATGTATGTTTGAAAACTTGATTTAACCCCCTATTGTCAACTTCTGCTTGGACTAAAACAACAACAGAATACTTCTCTCCCCCTCCTCCCACCCCCCCAACCCCGCCAAAAAGAGTACAAAGATCTAGGGGAAATTCTTGAGAATTATAAAAGTTCAGACCTAGATGTGATCTTATCAGTTCACTTATCTCATTTGAGATAAGAGAACTTAGGACCAGAAAAGTGAAGCGCTATTCCTTGTGAGCAAGACTAGGGTATTATTCATAGAGATACTTCCAACATCTAGCACAGCACCAAGTACATAGCGGGTGTTCAATAAATGTTTGTAAAATGACTAAATTCATTACTTGCTATACATACTGCAGTGTTTTGCATGCAGTAGGCCACCAATAAACTTTTACATTGACATTATTAAACCCAGTGTGCATGGAGCCAGGGAGTGGTAAGGCTAGAAACAGACCTCAGGTGTGTGGCCTTCCTGACCGGGACTCTCCCCACCTCACTGGACTGTGCCTCTGGAAATGCCTGCAGTCATTTGGTCTCCTTGAGATTAATGCAGTTTGGTCATGGAGCCCGCTGTGCCTACATCCTGTTCTCAGCCCACTGCCTTATTCTAGAAATACATGATTCTTGGATTTGAATGTGCATGGCCAATTTTCAATTAATTTTTGAACTAGAAAGAAACAACCATGCAAATAATCTTAAAGTCACTGTGTTTGGCCAATACTTTTCTCCCTTGGGAGTAGCTGATTTACCTTCCTAAAGAAAGTTTGCTTAGGAAAATATTGCAATCCATTATCCCTGAGTCCACATTAGCCAGATAATGGTAGGAGGCCAGTGGAAGGATAAAGATTTGTTCAGAGCCAACAAGGGGACATGCATGTAATTCTGAAGTAATTAGAGCTCTAACCATGGAGACAAAGATCAGAGAAACAGCCCTCCTTCCCATTACTATGAATGATATATGTAATATAAGAATGCTTCAGTAACCAAAAAGATTCTTCATGTTCTGGGTGCAAAAGGTTAAACATTTGCTATTCTCATCAGAGATCTTTGACTTGCAAGGAAGAGAACTCCCAGTTAGCTAAAACATGGGAAGTTTTTCATCTCCCAACCATGTAGATATAAAGTAATTACAGCCAGGGTCAAATAGGGTGGAATTAGGAATTCTGGTCTTAGGAATCAAAGTGATCCCTTGGTCTCTAGGACCCATCCCATCTCTCACCCCCTGCTCCTGCATCGGCTTCATTCTCCTGCTCTGCCTAATTTATTCCTACAGTATTCTAATTTCAAATTCTCCAGACAGAGAACATGATTGGCCCAGCTAGGAAGAGATGTCATTCTTGATCCAAAGAGCTGTGCCTATAGGTAAGGCGTGGCAGGTTAATCCTTAGATGGTCAAAGCTCCATCCTTGAACAGGTACTAGTGAGGGAATAGATTCACTTAGAAGGGAATTCGTGGGGAGGCAATGGCTGTCATTTATTCATTATAAAAACAATGCATATTTATTTTGAAAAGCTCAAACAACACAATACGGTGTGTAGAAGGTATGCTTCTCAGTTCATAAACTCAACTACACAGGAAAATTACAACTTTGTTTTCCAGAATAATTTGTTTTCTGAGTTCATGACTCAAGCCCCTGATCTCCTGGGTTTAAGAGAAAATGTCAGAACAGTGTCTCTTGATGTCTGCCGACACCCTTCCCTGGGCTCATTTTACACCTTAGAGCCCTTTGCAGTGCCAAGGGACCACACAAGAGCCAGAAAGATAAAGACTATTGGCACTGTAGCACATATTGCTTTGTATGTATATATATGCATAGTATGTGTGGTCATTTGTGTGCTTGACATTTTTCTATATACACACATCCATAATTTCAAACAAAAGATTAGAACATGATATAACCGCTATTCTGTGAATTTTTCAGTTAACAGTATTTTGTATTATGTAAAAGAGGTAATATTCTCACGTTCTCCCTCAGTTTTAAAGAGATATAATTGACTGTAAGTTTAGGTTGTATAGCATAGCGATCTGACTTACACATGTCATTGCAGTGATCACCACAACAGGTCAGTTAACAGCCATTATCTCATACAGATCTGGGTGTGTATATACATATTTTTTTCCTTGTGATGAGAACTCTTAGGATCTACTCTCTTAGCTTCATATATATTATATAGTAGTGTTAACTATAGTCATGTTGTACATTACATCCCTAGCACTTATTTATCTTGTAACTAAAGTTTGTGCCTTTTGACCACCTTCTTCCAATCTCCCCTCCTCCTACCCACCATTCTGTCTTTACGAGCTGATAGTAATAAAAATAATAGCTAACATTTATTGTGTACTTACCGTGTGCCAGACACCACCATAAGGGCTCTCCATAAGGTAATTCATTTAATTCTCACAATAACTTTGATAAAGTTGCTCATATTATCCCCATCTTATAGATAAGGAAGTCAGAATTGAGGGGTTAAATAACTTGCCCAGGATTACACAGAGCGGGAATAATGTGAATGTCCCATACTTTATACCTAATTCCCTATTAACGCACATTTAGGTTGCTTCCAAATTTTCTCAGTTATAAACAGTACTACCCTGACCATGGCAGAGGATATTGGTTGCCATGCCAGCATCTATTTCCACCCTTTCTCACCATTAATGCCTTGTTTTTCATTTGGAAATTTCATTCTTCAATTTTGTAGCTTGGATGAGATCGACCATAGCCGGAGGCCCTCTATTGCTTTAGCCATGTAATCAGAGCTACTTTCCCCGTTCCTTTGCTATAAACACTTGGAAACATAGGATAACAATTTACATTCCCATCAATAGTGTGTGAAAATGCCCATTTTGTTACTTCCTTCCAACATTAGTATTATCTTTTCATCGCTACTGTTGATGTGTTGAAATTAATTTTAAAAAGATGTAGCTAATAAAACTGATAGGTAAGCTCTAGCAAGACAGAAATAGGACACATGACTTCCACATCATTATATAAAAAGAAAAGGACCAAAGAAAATTGAATCAGTCTGACAAAATACAGGAAGAAAGCAACAATAATTAACAGTATACAAAGAATAGGAGGATAGGAATAAACCCAATCTAACCTATCACACTATACATAAATAGGTTAACTTCCCCCATTAAAACAAAGACTCTCAGACTGAGCAAAGAACAGTTTAAATGTTGATGAAAAGAGACATCTAAAATGATACCAAAATGATGACAGTGAAAGAATGGCACATCAAAGATATATCGGGAGAATGCAAACAATAAGAAAGCAAAGGAGACACTTATTAACATCTGACAGAACCCAAGGCAAAAAATTTAAATGGAACAAAGGTGAATATTTTTGATGATAAAGTTCACAAAGAAGATAGACACCATGATCCATTTCCACCTAGAAACAAACAAATATGTATGTGTAAATCAAAAACCAGAAGAAATATAAAAGAGTAAAATATAATCACAGTGAGAAATAATAACATTTCCCTGAGAATATTTTATCACGTGCAGAAAAAATAAAGGATAGGAACATCTTGAATAATATCATTAATAATTTAAGTGTATTAGACCTAGAATCTTATATCCTAAACAAACACAGTCAAACCTTTGTATCTTATGCATTATTTTTAAATTATTTTTAAATATCCACAGGACATTTAGAAAAACTGTCAAAAAGACAAATATTACTAAGTTCTGAAAGGCGCAGTTCTTTCATTTTATTGAGGTATAATTGACATATAACATTATGTTAGTTTCGGGTGTATACTGGGATTGAGTATTTGTATACACTGCAGAATGGTCACCATGATAGTCCAGTTAACATCAGTCACCATACAGTTACAAAGTTTTTCTTCTTGTGATGAGAAGCAAAAAGTACAATTCTTATAGGACATGTTTTTTTACCATAATATATTAAAACTGGTAAAATAAAAATTAAAAATATGGATACATTAAAAAAATTCTAAATAATTCTTGGGTCAACTATAAAAACAAATACTCCAAGCAGTAAATCAGAAGAAGAATGTATTCTGTGCAACATATTTTAATACAGGAATACAAAATTAGATAAACATTAGAAAATGTATTAAGGCAATGTTTACATTAAACAGGTTAAAGGAGATAGACTATATTCCAGAGGTTAAGGAATTTGAAAGAGCCATTGTAAATGAAAAATGATGACTAAAGAGAAATAAAATGAAACTTTTTTAACATGAAAATATATACATACTAAACAAAACGCAATAGAGTCAGTTTCCATGAAAGTCAAGAATAAGATTAGGATGGGCTCTGTACCCTTAATAAAATTGTTCTATGGGGTCCAGTCAACGCAATAGGACAAATTTTGCAAAGAAAGAGACAGAATAATCATTATTTGAAGATGATATGATGTTTATTTAGAAAATCCAAGAGAATTATCCAAGGAACTATTGGAATTAAAATAATTCAGTCAAGTTGCCTGATAAAATATAAATACATAGAAAAAATAGTTTATTTATATGTTAGCAATAACAAATTAGAAAATGAAATGAAAAAATTTGATTCACAAAGCAAGCAGGTTAATATATGTGAAGCACTGGCAGAGTTCCTAGTTCATAAGAGGTTATATAAATATGCTGTAATAATAATAATAATACTGATTTTATAGATTCCAAGAGGTGAAATTAAGATTTGAATTCCAAAACAAAAGATATATTTGTAAGATTCTTGATATATATATATATTCAAATTATTCTTTAACTGTTTAATTCAAGTATAATATACATATAGAACTCTGGTAATCAGTATCCAGATGAAGAAATAGAACATTGCCATCACCCCCAAAGTCCTTTGCATGTCCTCTTAGTCCCTAGTTATCTTCCTCCTAAGGGTATTTCTGACTTCTGACAACACAGACTATTTTTTTCTGTTTTGTATGTCATATGAATGTAATCATATATATGTACTCTTTTGTGTCTGGCTTCTTTAGCTCAGCATTATGTTTACAAGATGTACCCATATTGCTTGTGTGCTTGTGCATTATTCATATTGCTGCACAGTATTTTATTGTATGAATGTACCACAGTTTTCCATTCTTCTGTTGATGAGCAATCGGGTTGTTTTCCATCTGAGGCTATTATAAAAAGTGCTGCTGTGAGCACTGTAACATATGTCTTTTGGTGGACATGGGGACGTTTTCCCATTGCATACATACTCAGAGTGAGAAGAGCATGTGTTCATTGAGCTCTAGCGGATAGTGCCAGGAAGTTTTTCAAAATGCTTATATCAATTTACACTCTGACAGAGGTGTGTGAGAGTTCCAGTTGCTCCACATACTTGCCAACATTTTTTCATTTGAGCCATTCGGGTAGGCATGTAGTGATACTGCGTAATGGTTTTAGTTTGCATTTCCCTGATGACTAATGAGTTTGAGCACCTTTTTATGTTTATTGGCCATTTTGATTATCTTGCAAAGTGCTAATCAAGGACTTTGCTCATTTTTTTATTTTCTCTCTTTCCTATTGATTTCTAAGAGTTCTTTATATATTCTTGTTAGAAGTCCCATGTTGGATATACATATTTCCATATGTATATCTAATTCCTTAGATTGCCTTTTTACTCTCTCAATGGTGTCTTCTAGTGAACAGAAGTATTGTTTTTAAAAAAAATCTTGGCCTACTTCAAGGTCACAAAGATGTTGCTCTCTGTTTTCTTTTAACCAAATTGCTTTTTTTTTCAGTGCCATCAAATTATTTTAAGATCTTTTTTCCCATGACTGAACAAAAATAATGGAAGTAATATATTCTTCTACAGTAAAGATAGTTGGAATATATAAAAATCCACTTGAATTTTTGTTAAATAGTCCTCCAGAGCAACTTGAAGAAATACAGGAAAGGTTTCCACAAAAACACTTTTATAGAGGGACCTAGCATGCTTTTATTGTAAGTGTGCCTGACTAACAATGACATATATTATGTCTTTCATATTTTTGTCTTGGTTATTCCAAAGAAAATCCTCTTGTGAAACACTGTGTGTTGTATTTGCTAAATATACAAATATCCAAGGGAAGGCACACCTTTCTTCCGCTACCATGATAAGGCATTGCTCTCAAGCATGTGACAATGCCCTGTGTTTTCCAAGTGTGGCTAATGGCACGATCTGCTTGAAGATCCTTTATACTCAATATTTCTAGTGTTAAATAAAGAGGAGAGTTCTGTGTGTTTCTGCATAATTTTCCAGTTCGGGATATTATATGTTTAGTCATCCAAATTTTTTTCTCCCTCATCAATGATTTTCATAAGCCCATCTTTTATTCAATTGATGTTTTTCAAAGCTGCTTCCCATCCACTTTTTTTCTCAGTCCCCTGGCTTTCTATCCTTCCTGGGGCTCTGTGAAGTCAGTCTGGGGCCCAATGGGGCCTGCCTCTGCTGGGCACAGCCACAGGCTGATGTGGTGTACTGTCACAGTATATTTCATCCACATTTTTTTCCAAAACTGCATTCACATCAGTCCAGTTGTTTTCTCAGAGAGAGAGTCCTTCACCAGCCTGGCCAGTTCCCCACTGAAGGGCCTCAGTGCAAAAGTGAAGCTCTGGGATTCTGCAGGGGGGATAAATAGCCTTCATAATCTCATTTCCAGGGCAGTTCCACATAGTGTCACATCAGTGCCTGAGGCAGTCAACCCTCCAGCCTCAGCTGTGCTCCACCTGGACCGTGCAGGCTCAGGGAACTACCATATTTGCCCACTGGCTCTGGGGTGGCCCACCACAGCACAGGCTGATGACCCCATATTCCTTTTTAAAGTAGATGAATGGCAAAATACACAGTCACCAAATATGAATAAATTGCTTGTTTCACTACACACATCCAGGCCCTAGCAACTTCCCAACTGGCCAGAATACCCTACCTTTTGGTAGAATGTAATTGGCCTTTAAGTAGGCTTGAGTGGTGTCTGACCTATTTCTTTAATAAGTAGACAGTTGCATCATTTACCAAATTGGACACTGTTCACAGAATGATCTGTCACTCCACACTACACTAATATCATCTCTTTGTTCAGTGGTAGTAATGAAGTGGGGAGGGGGGGTGGACACATCTTAACATGAGTATTTCATCTGTCTCAGGGTGGCCTGTGGTAAGGCCATGCTCAAGCAAACTTGGAAAGACAGTTTAAAAATAATAACGGATAGCATTTGCTGAGCACTTATTAAGACCCTGTGCCAAGAGCTTAATGTGTATTATCTCAGCTAATCTTCACAAAAATTCTGTGAGGTTGGAATGATTACACTGAGGTTCAGTGAGGTTAAGAAAATTTCCGAAAGGAACCTAGGCATTAAGTGTTGGAACTGAGTAAGTGCTAGAACCAGGACTGAAATGCAGAAGGCAGACTGCATCTAGCTTTCTAGCCATGCATGTATAGCTAACATTCATTCTGTACAAACCAATTTTCTGTAGATGCAAAAGTGTTCCCAGTAGAGCTAGAGTATTGTAGCAATCCAAAGCTCACAATATAATTGCATAATGTAGTATAAAAGACTGTGATCTAGCCCTTACTTTTATCTGCAACCTTCAACATTTATCTTAGATTTTGTGCCTAGAAGAACCATACTACGCTGCCCTGACAACTTAATGCTTTCATGGCTTCCTGTCTTCAGACATACTATTCTCTTTGCCTCAAATACCCTTCCACCTTGATTACCTGGCAAATTCCTTTAAAACCCAGCTAAGACATCACACCTTCCAGTAAACTTCCCCTAATTTTCTGACATTGTTAATCATTCAGTCCTCTATATCAACCTTTGTCCTTTTGACAAAGCTGTATTGCCCACTCATTCATTCAACATGAACATTCTTTCCAGACACTAGGCTACATACTGGGAGAGGGAGAGTCAAATAACACTTTTGCAGCAGGAGGACCATGTGCTAAAGCAAGGACATAAACTAGCTACTGCCAATAGTTCCTACCATCTGACAAGTGGGTGGGTGAGG
Organism: Manis javanica; assembly: GCF_040802235.1. NCBI lineage: Eukaryota > Metazoa > Chordata > Mammalia > Pholidota > Manidae > Manis > Manis javanica. The sequence continues at coordinate 120,409,655 of NC_133163.1, forward strand.
AGAAAAGTGTGATAGGGCATCTGATTCAGCCCAAATCTAGGAATCAGAGCTTTTCTGTTTGTGGAAATTAAGAGCTGGTAATCCAGCTGGGAATGTATATGAATCAGTGTTCTTGCTGTGGAAAAGGGTGGCATCTGTTCACCATCTTGGATTGATTTTGAGTCTTTATGGGGAGAGGATTTAGGACCATCACTGAGAGTGTTGTTTGAAAAAAAGATGTTAAGATATTGTGGGCACAAGCTGTGGGACCAGGGAAAGGCTGTTCTCCTCGCTTCCACATAACACCAAACCCGGATGTAGTATCTTGAGTGGTAGCTTTCAGCACACTGGCTGGTAGCCCATTGGGCTGGGGATACTGGCGTTTTCACTGCGGGCCTCATCAGCAGGGGCAGTGCAATGGCTTCGTGAGCAGAGGGCAGTAAAGAGAGGAAACAAGAGCAAGAAAGGAAAGAAGGGCGAATGCTGCGCGGAGAACAGTGGTGGACAGACCGGTTCATGAACCTATTGAGATGCACCTGCGCCCTTCCACTTGGAGTCGGGGCAAAAGCATGAATTCTGGGCAACTGCGAATCATAAACTATAACTACAGTTACTGAGTTCTGGGGACATCTGAGTTAACTTTTTCTTTTGCTCTTACAGAATTGTGTCTTACTCTTCTCTGTATCACAGGACTTAACTAACACAAAGCCTGACACAGCAACGCTGACAAAATATTTGTGCACTTACTTAATAAAGGAGCTGGGAGGAGTCAGAGAAGAGAGGGTGGGAGCATCATACATATATGAGCCGAAAAGGTGATGACTTCATTCTGCCCAGGTCTGGAATAGGAAACAGAGATGGGATCTGTGCTATGAGTTCTGGCCCCTTTTGATTCTGTCAGCATGTCAGTTACTGAGACCAATTCCATGGCAGTTAGAAGGGGAACAGATTGCCAAGGCGGAGAGGAGGGGACAATTGGTCTTGACCTTCCTGAGGTTCCCAAAATTAAGGGGAACCGAAAATATCAAAGGGTGAGGAGGAACCTAATTATAGGTCAGAGGGGAGGAAGAAGGCTGTAGGCGGGGGTAGACAGTGTCCTAAAGATAAACATCACCCTGAAAACTTGTTTTTTATAGAAGGGGTAGGGAAAACGATCTACAACTTAAACCGACATGGGGATACTTGAGGCAGAGAAGAGTAGGAGATCCTGGGGATCAAGGGTTGCCTTTTCGAGTAGGCAATGTTTCCCCCATCCTTGTAGCCTGCCCTCCCTACCAACAAACATCCGACTGCCTCGATGCCATCCCAGAGGCAGCAGGAGCACGTGGATCAGACACGCGCCTACCTCCGAATGTTCTGTGGCAGCCTATGTGGTTTTAGCCTCCTGGTGCTAATCTGCGTGTCCCCACTGAGCTGGGTGCAGTTCCTGGTGATCAAGAATGGCCTTGAGCTTCATGCGGGACTCTGGACTTCATGCAACCACGAGCTGTGCTGGAGCCATGCACCCAAGCCACCATGTGAGTGCCACTAAATTAAATGCCACAGGCCCCCTGTTCCAGAGCTTTCTGTTGCACTGGCCTTTTACCTTTCTTCCTCCAAGATCTTTTGGTCTTCACCGCTCCCAGTCCAGGATGGCTCTCAGCCAGACTGTGAATGTAGCCATCCCTTCCTTCGGTGTCCTCAGTGTACCCTTTCTCCCTCCTACCCCAAAATGTTCCCTGCCTCAAAGTAGGAGGTGATCCTCTCTTTACTCTCTGGGAAGAACTCTATTGTCATTTATAAGCTGTACTGTGAAGCACTGTGATTTTATTCTAATGTGGCTTGCAGAAATAGAAGAGAAGCGATCCATCAAAGCTGGGAGGTAAAGCAAAGTGTCTCAACATTGATCAGGTTTAACTTTTCAGGTCAGCTTGTTCTTCTGCTAACTGTCAAAGATAATTTAAATACGTATCAGATATGTAGTATAACAGCTGCTGACTATTTAGAGTATATCATTAATGTCAAATTTTAGGTGAATTTAAGTAAATCTGTAAAGGCAACACAAAATATTTAAAAATAAGTTTCTAGATCTAGAAGATACCATATGGAAGTTTTTCAATCAGAACCAAGACTGAGAGGAAAGACATAACTACATTAAGTGGTTTCCCAACTATCCACAAGAAATAGGTTTACACAAAGCAACAGGCATTGTGAAAGAAAACACATGTAACTAAGATGTTTATTTCTCCTTCTCACATAAGCCGTGCTCCCAGATGCTGTGGGGGACGTCCCTAGGTTCAGCCTTGAGGTAGAACATTAGTCATCTGGCCACCGTCTGTGGCATTTGGACCTAAGGGGCAGGACCCCAAAGCAAGATCTTGGGAAGAAACTAATATCAAAGACAGGCACACAATTCAACTGCATCTGCAACTAAAAAGAAAAACCAGAGAAAATGTTTGCAACAAATATGAAAGATAAAAAGTTAATGGCATTAATATATAAAAATGATTAATTTTATAGAAAAAGACAAAAAGCCAAATAAACAAATTCTTTATAAACAGAGAATTCACAAAGTAGAAACTACAAATGTCTAATATACATAGGAAAAACTACTTTAAACTCAATCGTTAACGAAAGGCAAATCAAATGGACAATAAGAATTTTTCAACCATGACATTAACAGATTTTTAACTGATAATGTACAATGCTGTACACTTCATACACACTGAGGACCAAGGAAATGGGTATAACCAAAGCAATATGATTATGTGTATTGAGATTTACACACTCACTAATCCATTTCTAGAAGAATGGAGTAAAAATATATATAGACATAAAAATCAGTTGGCGATTATATTTATGTAACCATGTGCCCATGCTAAAATTCAGGACTTGAGATTATTTATTAAATCCTTAGTGAGTTAGGATCTTAAAATTTTGTCACTTTTCAAGTAGCAAGTAGTTTATTTCTTGGAGCCTTGAATTCACTCTCTAAACTTGAATGGTTTAGAGAAAGTCAGCTAAGGGACTCCTTTAAGTACAACATGATAAGTCAGGTATCCACCCTATTTCTACACCATTCCAAGTTTCTGCCCTGGACTTGCTTCAGGTCATAGTGCCCCTGAACCTACTTCACCTGGTTTTAAAGAACTGAGAGCCTTTCTGCTGCAGCTGTTGCTAGTGGGGTGAAGAAGGGGTGGGCAGCAGAGGACACTTCACTTTGACTCCGAGGTCTCAGGTGCGGAGCAGACCTTCTGTTAGTACCCCCGCCAGCACAGGGGAGATCAGACCCTAATGGAAAGAAATGTGTTGCCACGGAGAGTCACTTGAACCTGTTTTGCAGAGTGGGTGGGGAGAAAGGGAGGGTCTTAGAGTTCAGGCCCTGGGCTCTAGAGATCTGGGGCCTCGGAACCACCACAAAATAAACACCACCAAGCTGTGTGGGATGCTTTATTCTGGCCCTCCAGCGGGGTTGCCCAGGTACTAAACACTAAGCAGATTTCACAAGCTCCTCCGGAGTGCTAGGTCCCCATCCAGGATCTTTCCATTCCAAAACTACCTTCCTTGCACATTTCCCTTGAATCTGGGGAAGTTTTGTCCTGGCTTTATGCGCCTAGAGAGCGCAATGGCAGCAGCGTGCAGGTTTAGATTTGGCTGTGCATTAAGTGGGCTGATTCCCCAGCTTGTCTCCAATAGCACCTTTTTCATCTTCAAAATCAATATCCACACCCCACCTCTACCCACTCAGTCTAGCTCCCCATCGTTAAGAGGAGCACTTCTCCCTGTCCTGGCTTTGATTTTTGCTGAAGGGCCTAGGGTGTCCCACCATCAAATCTCTTTGGAACAGCTGAGTACCAGGTGCTTAGCTTTATTACGGCTGGCTTCTCTCCTCTACAACTTTCTTCTCGTGTTGTCTTGGCACCCCCACTGCTTCCTCCCAGGTGCTAACAGCAGTGAAGGAGAAGAGCATCTAGTGTTAACCCAGTCTGTTTGTTCATAATGTTACTGGAGATGGGTCCTTGGTCTGGTTGGGAGAAAGAATTCAAGAACAGACACAGAAAAGCTGATGAGCATTAAGGGTTTGTTTGGAAATTTAAAATTCAGAGAAAGGCAAGAGCACGTCAGAGGGTGGTGTGGGGGGGCCAGACCCAGAGGGGGGTTCCGCCAGAGAACAATAGGAAGCCTTTTTTATATGAAGGGAGATGGATATTCACGGAATGAGATCAAGTTTCAAAGGGGGACAGGTGCGGTCTTCCTGGAGTTCAGGCCTGCTCCGCCCTTCCTTTGCTGGCGCGAGGGATTTTTTACTGTATCTGTCATGGCTTGGGGAGGTGGGATTTTTACTATGCTAATAACAGAGAGGTGTAATTTTTACTATGGTGATACCTTTTGAGGTGAAGATTTGGTCAACTTCTCCTCAGTGTTGGAACCAGCCAGTTTTGGCCAGTCTGTTTTCTATAGCCTGACTCCACATCACGCAGGAAGAGCTTACACAGAATGTGTAGAATATAAGCAAGCATCCAGCCGATGTAAACACCAGCCAAAGTCCACCTCCCCCTTCCCTGCTCGTGTCTGGCTCTCTACCGACCACAACAGTAAGGGTGGGGTGGCATATAGCCCTAACTCACTCACTTTCCAAAACCAAAGCTTTACTTTCCTAACAGTAAAAGGGGATCCTGCCCATCAGTCACGGACTGCCAAATGGTGAATGTTCCCAGTTTACTGAGAACAGGGAAACACTACTGCTTTCGGGTTGGTTTCTTGCAGTGCTGGTAGCTTTTACATCGTACCTGATGGTGCTCTGAAGTGCTGGATCACTGGCTGGGGTGATCCTGAGAACACGGCAAGGATCTCACCAAGTTTTTCAAATGGTTTGGACTTCTTCCTCTCCAAATGGCAGGTGACGTCCTCTTCCCATGGCATTAGCTCCATTGCCTTCAGGAAACTGGGAGGCTTGTCTTGCTATTCTTGCAATCTAAGCTCACATCAAAGCCTTTCATTAAGCAGGCTTGGATAACAGAAATGTTTGGATGCAGGGGACCCACACAGCTGCTCCTTAGGTCTTGCGCACTCCTTGCTCCCTGGATCAAGGCTTCTTACTGACACAAGTAGGGCCTTTGGTAACTTAGGTTCTAAGATTTTTGAAATTTTGATGGGTCAGCAGTTGTAAAAACTCATTAAAAGCTGAAGTAGGTTTTGTTATTGCTGGAGATGGAGGCTTGAAGTCAGTTTTAGGACCTTTGTTCTGTTAAATGAATTTAAAAATTATGAAGTCAACCAAATGCAGCTGTTTTGATTCTGAAGCAAAGTGCTTGGTTTGGTTAGATAATTCGTTGTGTACATTATGACTACGAGACTTGGTTCCTTCGAGATTTCCTTTGAGGATATAGATAGGAGCTTGAAATAATTACAGTACAGGAGTTAAAGTAAATGTAACTTGATTTTGTAGTCACAGGCTGACAAGGCCTGTAAATGTCAGATACATTGAAAAGAGAAAAAACAAATAGAAACCAAGTCCAAAGGAACATAATTCTATACTGCAAATCTTTCCTTTGCAAGTTGCTCCTTTGAAGTTGTGAGAGATCTTGTTTATTAGTTTTAGGAAATGAGGGGCTAAGGTACAGAAGGTTGTAAGAAGAACATGGAATCACAGTTTTCCCCTCATGGTAGAAGAGAGAGTGGACTGTAACATATTCTAGACAGGAGTCGGACTGATACCCTAGTGTGCTTTTGTGTTATCAGAAACCATTTGAACTAGCATAAGGTGAAGAGTGAACTTATTTATAAAGATTCCTAAGAATTTCATGGACTCCCAAAGGCAGGAGGTTTGTTGGACCTTAGAGGATTCCAGATGGCACTGGGACCTCAGATGACGAAAATCAAGCCAGCCAGTCCCTCAGGGTCTCTGGCGTGGCTTCGTCACTGATCGTTGTTCATGCTTTGGTTTATCTCTGTAGCTCAGTTTTCCTGTTTATTAGTGTGTTACATGCCCAAAAAGGGATATCCTAGTTTAGCTTATATCTTCTTGGTTTAAGCAAGCAAAAGAGGAAATTAGTATCATTAGTCCCAAATCCAAATTTTTAAGCAGAAGAATCAAATTGGTCCAACATGGGTCAGATTGCCTTCCTAGATCCAATTAGCCGCAGTCAGGCAGCTACAGGCAAAGGTCTGTATATACAGGGCCTGAGGGGGATTGTGAGCTAATGCCGTAAAAGATGCCTGTCACCCTGGGCTTCGCGGAGCTCAGTCCGGGCTCATGGCTCTGACTGGCTACATATACTGCCAATTCGGAATGACCCAGTTTTCAGAAAATGTGCTACTCTTGGGTTATCATGTTTAAATATGATAAATATGGCTAACTTGTTAAAGTCACAGAGTAACCTCCTTCTGTGGGTAAGGGTGTAGTTTCTCTTCCTAGAAATTACTAATTTTGATTATGTTAGCAAGTGGTAATTTCTAGAGAACAAAATAAAACTTGGACTGGGATAAGAAGATAATTCCTTCTCTTTGGGTTACTTGGCCTCTGGACTTGGGTTCTTAGGCGTAGAAGTGCTTAGAGAACTTTCATTGGCAGAGATGAGCTGGCCCCTGCTACACTGAGACAGGAAAGAAGCTAGACAAGGAGGCACCCAATAAAGGGTATTAAAGATATTGCTGGGTCTTGATATCTCTGAAAAGCTATATCAACTTGCAGTTGTAAGTTATCCTCTATTTCTTAAAACATTACCGGGGAAGTCAAGGGAAGGATTTGTTCCATATTAGGGATGTGGTAGCAAACGGTAAGGTTTAGCACATTCCTTCTTATCTCCTACAAACATCCAGTCTGCAGTGGCAGAGTCGGAGGAGCAGAGATCTAGGACCAGGAGATGAGGGAAGAAGGGGTGTGAGGCACCTGCAGAAGAGCTCTGGAGCAGAGGAACTTCAGCAGTCCTCTCCTTGAACAAACATGAGGGGGACCTTGAGGGATTCTCGAGGAAAAAAAAGGGATATTTTTGGGGTGTTAAATCCTTGTAATCCAGTAAATCAGGGCTTGAAATCATTATAAGATAGGAGTTAAAGTAAATGTGACTTCATTATGTAGACACAAGCTGACAAGGCCTCTACATGCCAGGTATATTTGAAAGAAAAAAAAATTAGAAACAAATTCGAAGTCCAACAATGGTTCAGTCATTACGCAAGGTATGTTAATATGCTAGATTGTTTTGGAGCCATTAAAAATGATGTTTACAACAGGCTATCTGGGAAAAATCTTACCATATAATCTTAAGAAAACAATCACAATATTCAGTATCATATATGCAATGTGCAGTGGATAGAAAAATAGTGCAAAGAAACAACTAAAATGTTAACAGTGGTTGCCAATGGTTAACTCAGGAGTGGGATTGTGGCTGATTTTCTTCCTGCTTTTTGGTACTTTTGTGGTGCTTCCAGTGCTTATATTGAACATGTATTACTTCTAGAATTAGAATTAGAAACAAAAGTTTTAATCTGTGTTGTAATGAGTCACACCTCTTACAAGCTAGTTCACATCTGAGTTAATGTGTTAATGCACTGAGAATCATTTGTATATTATCTTTAGTTTCACCATGAAGGCTATGCCTTCATAGTAAAGAAATGCCAAGTTATCAATAAAGAGCTGGAAAGAAGACCTTCATTTGTGTCCTGGATGCCACGTGGTATAGAGGGACAAAGACGCAGTTCAGCTTCATTCTCCACGGTCCTCACTCCCTTCTCCAAGTCTCTATGAATTCTGGTTTTCTTAAGAGGGATTCCCCCCTGGGCCGACCAACCTCTCCTTTCTCCTTCTCCTTGGCAGATTACCTCCAGTATTCCAGGGCCTCCTTCCTCCTCTCTGTCCTCACCGTACTCATCGCCCTTGCCTGGCTCTTTGGCTCTTGCCTCCCTGGAAGAGGAAGCGCGACTGCTCACTTGGATCTGAAGGTCTCCATGCTCAGCTTCAGCTCAGGTACAGGACCAGCCTGCCGGGGGGACCGGGTCCGACTGCTGAGGGAGCCAAGTGTCTCTGAAGGCCTTCCACCCTCTTTTTCTGGTGTCTCTCCTAGTCCTCAGTATCATATCGAGTTGCCAGATACCTGCCCTATCTTACTGTATAAAACATACTTTGGCTGACTTATGCCCGGGGAGAGGCAGTGTCTTTCTCTTGTCTATCTTGATGAACCCCCAAATTTTGATCTTTTGGCATTTGGAAGCAGAAGAAGAGTAAGGGGTAGCAGTTAGGGCAGACTGAAGACACTGACGGTCTCTGACATCTTTTCTTCCGGTCCTAGCCATCTGCTTGCTCTTCTGCCTCGTCCTATTTCTGGCACAAATTCGCGGGCATACGAGGGATACCATGGATTCAGATCTCCTGTGGACCTATCATCTTAACTGGTGGGGTGTCTTCTTATACGTATTTGCTGGTGAGTCAGTCCCTTACCTTATGCTAAAAGGATGGGGGGGAATCACTTCTTAAAAGGGAGGTGAAATCTAAGAGAAATAGAAGCACTAACTTCTCCTATGCAGAACATTTATCTGTTGAAAGGCAGTGTGGTATGGTGAAGAAAGCATGGATTTTGGAGTCTAAAAACCTAGAATTATTAACCTGTCCCACCACTAACTGAGGCATGGACACCTTGTGTCTTGCCTAAGACCACACGGAAAGCGGTGGAACTACAATTTGAATCCAGGAGGTTCAAACTTTGTCCAAACCATGTGAGAAATATTATAATGCAATGGGAGCAAAGGAGAGCAAAGTAACTCTGCTGTGGGAGAGGTGGGTTGGGTTCACTGAGAAGAAGCCTTTGAACTGCATTTTTAAAGGATGCATAAGACTTTTAAAAGCCAAAAGACCATCTGTCTATTAGAGCTCACCTTAAATTCTTCTCTTCTCCTAGGGATCATCTCCTTCCTCAACTACATAACTTCCAGATCTCCTCCCCTTGATCAAAATGCCACTGTGATTCCCACAGAGAAGTCAAGGCTGGGGATTGGCCCAGTTCCTACAGCATTGCCTGCTGAAGATGAGGGTCAAAGTCTGAGACAGTCTCCTAACATGGAAGAGAAAAACCTACCAAATGCAGAATTATGATGGGGATAGGAAATGCCAACTATTGTCTGTCTTAAAAATGGTGGAGGAGCTAACTGAGTTGAGAATATTGTGCGGGTTCTAGGAAACCCTTCTAACATCATGTTCATATTACTGAAGGAGAGAGCATTAAAGCTGTTGAAATGTCCTTTGTGTGCATTTGGTCCAAAATATATATGACAGTCATAAAGAAAGTAAAGAAACTCACTTAATAATAAAAAATTTCTAAAAGAAAACATTAGTATTTAGGGCCATATAGATGCAGTGTGTGGATCAGAGATCTCTTTGGGCATCAGGGATCTTGTGGATCAGAATGGTCCGTAAGAAAAATGTCACTTAATTGTGTTTTGAATTTTTCTTTATTATGTGTGATTTGGGGCACACTCAAGATAGAGGGCACTTGGACAATTTGTGGAATCTGACTGGAGACCATTATCAGAAATGGAATGCACACCAGTGGAGATAATAACTACCACCCAAACAAACTGATAGGGGCTGGGGGTGTTCTGGGGAATCTATGAGGTACAACTTCCTATGAGGATTGGTAATTTGAAACCCTTAGAGTCTATTATGTGAGCCCATTGCTTCTCCCTAGTCTGGGAGAGACCTTAACCAGGTATTTAAAAACTGTCTGAAATTCTATACAAAACTTGTACATGCACTTTTCTGTAAAGAGGGCAAAAGACTCCACCAGATTCTCGACAGGCCTGTGACTCTTGCTTCCTTACGTATCAGTTACAATTTACTGAGCCAAGTGGGGATAACAGGCTTTTTTTCCCACCTAAATGTATACATGTGGACCAAGTTAAAAGATTTTTAACTTACCCTGTAAGACTAAGTAGGGGATGGGGGCTCCAGGCAATCTCATAGATCTTCTGATGAATAAAAATCCCTTTTAAATCCAGGCCAGATTCCATGCCAAAAGTAGCTGATATTCATTTTGTCCTTTATTCCTTTAGTAGCTGCCACTACTAGTCTATTAGCTGAGGTCCATTCTTCTCCTCCCCAAGCCTGTAATGGAATGGACTATAGTGTCCAGCTTCATCCCTTCCTGCTGTTAAAGATAAGCCCTTCGGTCCTTTGTGTTTAATTTAGAGATTCACTAGTAATCCTTTGTAGAAAACAACTATTACAGACATGGAGCACTTCTGTAGTTTCTTATAAACGTGGTCTCTGACCAGTAGCTCCTATGCATTTCCAGATGGAAACTGGTAGCCCATTAGGTTAATATTTCTGCCATATGCATGTGTGCACCCACACACAGAGACAAGTGGACAAACACACATAATATATACATGTGCCCAGCTTTGACCCTGCCTTAGAAAACCTCTTCTCCATGTCAGTGTCTCTTTCTATCAGGTGATCTTAGTTAGTTATGACAGAATGACTGGTTCTTCCTTACTTCAAGTGGCCCCATTTCAGAGGCTTTTCAAGCTATTCCTGAGTCTTTGTCTGGTTGTAAGAATAGGCATGTAGTCAAGACAAAACTCCCTATCATCGTCACCATTCACACACTGAGAATACCCCACACGTTGACTAATTAAGGACTCACTAGTTTCATACGCTTTATTTATAATTCAGCCTGAATACTTTAACTATATGACTAAATTGAGCTAAGTACTAATGACTCTTCAGGGAAGGGAAGTTTTAAGTGGGGTGAGGAGAAGGAAGCAGGTCTGATGAGAGTGGAAGGTGTTAGACACTAAGAAGGCTGCAATAAGTGCCCTGGCTATTAGGGGAGAACAGACAGTAATTTTAGCTAAATTTTCTACTTCACTAGCGGAGGCTGATCTTATAAGCAGAGGGAACCTTCCATTGCTCCTTTAGAAACTGAATTTTCTCTCCATTTTCTCCTTTCTTCCTTTGCATGTAGAGAATTTTTTTAAAAGATTAAATGAATTTCCAATAAGATAGCTTAGTAAACTTGACACATCCCCTCTTCTCCAAATATACTGCATGATAGATGAAAGAGAGAGAGAGAGAGAGAGAGAGAGAGACAGGTCAAAACAAGACAAGCATTTCCAGAGACCAGAAAAATAACAACATCACAAGGCTTTGATTTGAGTTAAGTCATAGACTCAATGGGCTTTAAGTCTGAAAATAAGCAGAGGTGAACAGGAAGATAGCCCCTGTGGAGTGAAAAAGACTAAAAGTGCTTCTCAAAACACAGACTAGAGCCAGGTTCACAGTCTGAGCTCAAACTAGGCACTTGTAAAAGGAAGCTGAACAAAAACTGCCAAGTACTGACTGGGGCTGTATCTTATTTGGAACTACATACCCAAAGAGGTAAAAGAACAAAAATACAACCTTGCTTAACCAAACCACCCACTGGCTCATCAACTGGGTTTGCAAGATTCCCTGAGAGCAAAACAAAGTACAAAATCTGAAATACCATGTTATGAGAGTTGATTGTGGACTGGGGCCTTTGGCCAAAGTAAGAGAACCCCAAAACTAGTGGATGGAATGAGTACTGAGGGAGAAAAAGCAACAAAAATTGTTTTGTGCCTGTAAATAGGAATTCCTATGTGACTGCAAATAGGAATTCCAAACATGGGAAGAAATGTTTAGAATATGAATTTATTTCAGATTAATTTAGGATATATTATGATAAAAATGAGTATTTTTAGGATACTCAAAGCAATATATGACAGAATCATAGAAATAAAGTAAGAATAGGTTGAAATGAAAAAGAACCAATTAGGAATCATGGAAATGAAAAATATAGTCATGAAATAAAAAATTCATCAGGAAAAATGTAGATCATATACTCAACAAATAGAAAATATTTTACTTACAGATATATCTGGAATGTTTGTAAAAATTGACCAAATACTAAGTCTGAAAGAAAGTTTCAGTAAATTTCAAAAGCTATCAATAAGTGTGTTTCCTAACCACAATACATTAAATTAGAATTCAATAAAAAGAGAGTGAGTTTTTAAAATTCTCTATATTTTTAAGAGCTAAAAAATGTTCCCTAAAAAATCATGGATAAAAAGGACATCACAGTGGAAATGACAAAATATTTAGAACTAAACAACAGTAAAGAATTACTACAATCAAAACCTATAGGTGCATTTATTTAAAACAAAACAAAAAGCAGAAAATAGTTTAAAATAAATGATTATAATTTACACTCATGAACCTGAAAAAAAAACAACTAGAGAAACCAAAAGGAGAAGAAAGAGAAAATTTAAAGTAAACATTAGTAAAATATGAAGAAGTCTTTAGGTTCAAACAATAACCTAAAATCTAGTTCTTTGGGGAAAAAACATCAAATAAAAGACAAATTACAAGCAAATTTAATTAAGAGAAAAAAGAAAAAACATTTAAAAATAATATAGTAATGAAAAGGAGGGCATAATAAAATGTATATATTTTTATATATATGTTAAGCACATTTTGTTGTTTTAAATTTGTTTCCTTACTATTCCTTGTGTTATGCTTCTCTGTGTTAAAATCTTCCATGATGGTTTTAAATTTTTCCAATTTTTCCTTGTAATCATATAAGTGTCTACTTAATATTTTGAACCAAAAAGATATTAAATATCCAAATTAATCTGTGTGTTCAATGTAACACAAAATCTGACAGAACTTTTTTTGTGGAGAATGACAAGTAGATGCTAAAATACAGGAGAGTTAATTATTTTTTGCAGCAAAGGGTCAAAAAAGAGTCACTCTGAAAAATAAGATGATGGAGAGATTTACCCTACCTGACATGGAGATGACTTATCAAGCTATTGTAATCGAGACAGTGTGGTACTGGCACAGGTTTAAAGAAACAAATGGAACAGAACTCGTAGGTACATACAGATGTGGCAATTTGATGTATTACAGTGGTAGCGTTGAAACAAATGAACGAGGAAACTGGACTGTTCAACTAGCAGGGCCGGTTAAACTGGTTAAATAGGGAAAAAACAGAAAACTACATCCTGTAAATAAAAATACACACCCTTCCTTATTGTAAATTGGATCATGGTTTTCAACTCTTTATTTACTCACCCCTCCATGTTAGAATTATACATCCATGCTCTCACCATGTGACTCTGCAAAGCCTCACACTATCGCTGGTGGGATATATTTCTCTGCTCCACTGGGCATAGCATGTGGCATGCTTTGGCTAATGGAATGTAAGCAGAGGTGACCACGACAATTCTGAGTTGAGGACTTAAAAGGCATTGTGTATTTCTACTCACCTCTCTTGTGTGTCTGTCACCCACCATGGGAAGAATGTGTCTCAGGCAGGCAATTTGTCCCAGAATAGTGAAGACATGTGAAGCAGGCCTAAACTTGACCTGGAGCCTGGAGTCCAGCCTAGCTGAGCCAAACATAGGTAAACTGAGTCATGATGAGGCAAATTAATCTGATCTACAGACCTATGAGTGAGAAAAATATTTGCTCTTGTAAGCCATTGAGAACATTGAGAGTGTTTATTGTGCAGCATCATTATATTAATAGCTGATCTGATATATCCTTCTAGAATGTAAACTTCAGCACAGCAGGGATTTTGTCGTTTTTTTCACTGCTGTATGCTCAGTGACGAGAACGGTGCTCTGTATGCATGGATGCTTCATAAATATTTGTTAAATTAATTATAATTAGTGCATTTGTACTAAAGCTATAAAACTATTGGTGATCCCAAAAGGCAAGGCAAGGGTTCAAGTATACAAAGAAATAATTACAGTTGGCTCTGTTATAAATGTAATCAGTCAAAAGCTGACACCAAGATAGAGTGAATGCCATCAGCAATCAAATAGCAAGCTTATTCTTGAACCAGCAACAAATCCTTCGGAAGCCAAAGGATATTGATGAAAGGATCAGAAATAGAAGGTCCTACAGGGACTTCAATAAAATAAATATCTGCTCAAATATTACCGTCACTACTGAGTTAAAGGCTGTTTTCAGGAACAGATGGGCCACACAGAAAGTGTACCACAGAAAAAGTGACATGAGATATTGTCAACTATGAGCTGGCTGGTGGCAAAAAAAGAAGTCAAAGAGGCCTTATGAAAGAGTCCTGTGTGCATAGGTAGATAAAAGAACACATTTTAAAGTGAATGTACCAGAATGTTAATAAGTGGATTTAGGTAAAGGGTTTAGGGTATTCCATTCCATATTCTTGCAACTCTTCTTGTTTGTAATTATCTTAACAATTACCTAGCTTTTTAAATGGAAAATGGAACGTGTTGTCAGAATGTCCAGATGAATACTGCTTTCCACTGGAATGAGCTTCTCCTGTGTCTGCTGTTCATATGTTCTTCATACTGTCTTTTGCCACCTGGAAGTGTCTTGAAGATCAATAATACTATTTCTTTTGGAGGTTTGTCATTTCCCTTAGGTGTGATGAGATTCAGAACCATATAATTTTGAGCAAGCAGTAGATTCTGCCTTTAGCTGGGTGCCCATGTGTCACCTGTCTTAATTTGAGTTCCTCCAGAGTCAATCTTAGACACAGTTTCAGGGGTAAGTAGGTTATTGGGAAAGTGCAAAAGGAATATTGGGAGCAGTTGATGCTCCAAGTCATCTTCCGCATTGATAATTTGGTCTCCATCTCAGGATATTAGGCTACATACAAAGTAGGGAAGAGGAGAGGTGAAGTGGGGAAGTGAGAAAATTGAGAGAGGACAGCCAATAATGGATGTATTTTCAAGCTAGCTACCACTATGGTAAACTGGAACTTAATCCTGCAGAGAAGATGTTTCCCATGCTCCAGAATTATACTTCCCATACGCAGGATTAGGGAGCTAGCTGACATCCATCACAACTGGATGTAAATTTCCCAGCACATCTGGGCCAGTTTAGGAGAGAAGCTGTTAAGCAAAGAGATGCATATGTTGTCTACTGGAAGTTTTCCAGAGAACACCAAGTATTAAGGCCCAAGGGACGTAGGCAGGGCACTAACAGCATCTGCTACTGGATCTAAGGAGGTCTGCAGAACACCTACTAGTGAGCCAAGGAACTGACTAACACTAGGGCTCAGAAAGGTAATACAAATTAAAGATGTTACACAGTCATCCTGATGGCAAAAAGATGCCAAGATGCTATACAGTCTTCCTTTGACAAACAGACACCGTCTACCTTGGTTGAAAAATAGAATACACTGCTCAGGACACTGACATTCCACCTGCAACCACTCTATACACAAAAATTCGCCCTGTTTTCTACCATATTATACAATATCTGGCCCTAAACAGTTCTCTTTCCCATCTAGCATTAAGTCCTAACATTCTAAGATGAAGAGTGTAAAATAAAAGTACAGATGCCATTTGGGGCACTAAGTTATGATATGCTTAGGTGTGGTTTTCTTTGTATTTATCCTTTTTGGCTTCTTTGAGTTTTTTGAATCCATTTGTTAATGTCTTTCAAAAAATTTGGGAAGTTTTAAGCCATTATTTATTCAAATATTTTTTCCACCCCATTCTCACTTCTTAGGATCCCTCTTTTGGATCCAACTGGACTCTGATGCTGTTTATTTTTCTTCAGTTTTTTTCTCTTTTTGGTCTTCAGATTGGTAAATTTCTAGTTAGTTATATTTAGGTTCATTGACTCTTTTTGTTCCACTGTCTCCAATCTTCTATTAAGTACCTACAGCAGATTTTTCATTTTAGTTATTTTTCAGTTCCAGAATTTCCATTTCATTTGTTTTCATATTTTCTATCTTTGTTGAGATCCCATATCTGTTCAATTCATTAGGGATTTATCTTCTTTTAAGTCTTTATAGAAAGCTGTAGTGGCTATTTCAAAGTCCTTTTATAATAAAATTGGTATAATTTCTTCCTTAAATGTTTGGTAGAATTTACTGGTGAACCCATCTGGGATTGGTTCTTTCTGATTTGGAAGGTTATTAATCATTGATTCAATTTATTTAATAGATATAGGCTTATTCAGATAGTCCATTTCTTCTTGTGTGAGTTTTGGGAGATTGTGCCTTTCAAGGAATGGATCCATTTCATCTACACTATGAAATTTGAGGACATAGAATTGTTCATAATATTCCTCTATCGTCATTATAATGAGATGTGCAATGATGTTCCGTCTTCCACCTCTAATATTAGTAATTAACATCTTCTCTCTTTTTTCTTAGTCTGGCTGGAGGCTCATGGATTTTATTGACCTTTTGAAAGAACCACCTTTTGATTTTGTTGATTTTTTTTCAATTTCATTTATACATGCCCTAATTTTTATTAATTCTTTTCTTCTGCTTACTTTGGGTTTAATTTGCTCTTTTTCTAATTTCCTAAGGTGGAAGTACAGATGATTGATTTTAGATCTTTCTTCTTTATTAATGCATTCATTTAATGCCATATATTTCTCTCTAAACACTACTTTCACTGCATCCCACAAATTTGGAGAAGTTATATTTTCATTTTCATTTAGTTCAAAATATTTTTAAATTTCTCTTGATATTTCTTCTTTGTTATTTAGAAGTAATGCTTTGTAGTCTCCAAGTATTTGGGGATTTTCCAGTTATCTTTTTAATACTAAAGCTAGTTTAATTCTACTGTCGTCTGAGAACATACATGGTATGATTTCAATATTTTAAAATTAGTTAAGTTGTGTTTATGGCTCCAAATGGTGTCTATGTTGGTGAATGTTCTATGTGAGCTTGAGAAAAACATGTGTTCTGCTGCTGTTGGAAGAAACAGTCTAAAGACGTCAATTATACTCAGTTGTTTGTTGACGCTGTTGAATTCAGGATGTCTTCACTGATTTTCTGTCTGCTGGGTCTGTCCATTTCTATAAAGGGGTGTTGATGTCTCCCACAATGATAGTAGATTAATCTATTCTTGTAGCTCTGCCAATATTTTCTTCATGTATTTTGACGTTCTGTTGTCAGTGTAAACATCAGGATTGCGACGGCTTCCTGGAGTACTGAACCCTTCCTTTATCATTATGTGACACTCCTCTTTATCCCTTGTAAATTTTCTTTCTCTGAAGTCTGCTCTGTCTGAAATTAATATAGCTGTTCTTTCATTCTTTTGACTTGTGCTAACATGGCATATCTTTCTCCATATCTTTACCTTTTGTCTATATGTGTCTTTAGATTTAAAGTGTGTTTCTTTTAGACAACACATAGATGGGACTTATTTTCTGATCCATTTTGAAAATCTCTGTCTTCTAATTGATGTATTTAGATCATTGATATTTAGATTGAATATTTATATAACTGGATTAGTATCGACCATATTTGTTACTATTTTCTATTTGTAGCTCTTGTTCATTATTCCTATTTTTGTATTCTACTCTATTAACTTTATGGTCTTCTATTGAAGTATAGTTAATGTACAATATTATATTGGTTTCAGGTCTACAACATAGTGATTCAACAATTATATACATTACTAAATGTTCACCACAATATAGTTACTTTCTATGTTACCATACAAAGTTATTACAATATTATTGATATTTCCTGTGCTGCACTTTTCATCTCTGTGACTCATTTATTTATTTATCTATTTATTTATTTATTTTTACTTATTTTTATTAAGGTATGATTGATATACGCTCTTATGAAGGTCTCACATGAACAACAATGTGGTTACTACATTTACCCATATTATCAAATCCCACCCATACCCCAATGCAGTCACTGTCCATCAGTGTAGTAAGATGCCACAGATCCACTATGTGCCTTCTCTGTGCTACACTGTCCTCCCCGTGATCCCCACACCATGTGTACTAAACATAATACCCCTCAATCCCCTTCTCCCTCCCTCCCCACCCGCCCTCCCACACCCCTCCTCTTTGGTAACCACTAGTTCATTCTTGGAGTCTCTGAGTCTGCTGCCATCTTGTTCCTTCAGTTTTGCTTTGTTGTTATACTCCACAAATGAGGGAAATCATTTGGCATTTGTCTTTCTCTGCCTGGCTTATTTCACTGGCATAATATCCTCCACTTCCATCCATGTGGTTGCAAATGGTAGAATATGTTTCTTTCTTATGGCTGAATAGTATTCCATTGTGTATATGTACCACTTCTTTATCCATTTATCTACTGACAGACACTTAGGTTGCTTCCATATCTGGGCTATTGTAAAAAGTGATGCAATAAACATAGGGGTGTATATGCCTTTTTGAATCTGAGAAGTTGTATTCTTTGGGTAAATTCCAAGGAGTGGGATTCCCGGGTCAAATGGTATTTCTATTTTTAGTTTTTTGACAAACCTCCATATTGCTTTCCACAATGGTTGAACTAGCTTACATTCCTACCAGCAGTGTAGGAGGGTTCCCCTTTCTCTGCATCCTCTCCAGCATTTGTTGTTCTTAGTTTTTCGATGCTGGCCATCCTTACTGGTGTGAGGTGATATCTCATTGTGGTTTTAATTTGCATTTCCCTGATGATTAGTGATGTGGAGCATCTTTGCATGTGTCTGTTGGCCATCTGAATTTCTTTTCTGGAGAACTGTCTCTTCATATCCTCTGCCCATTTTTTTAATTGGGTTATTTGCTTTTTGGGTGTTGAGGTGTGTAAGTTCTTTATATATTTTGGATGTTAACTCCTTGTCAGATATGTCATTTACAAATATATTCTCCCATACTGTAGGATGCCTTTTTGTTCTGTTGATGGTGTCCTTTGCCATACAGAAACTTTTTAGTTTGATGTGGTCGCATGGGTTCATTTTTGCTTTTGTTTCCCTTGCTCAAAGAGATGAGTTCAGGAAAAAGTTGCTCATGCTTATATTCAGGAGATGTTTGCCTGTGTTTTCTTCTAAGAGTTTTATGGTTTCATGACTTATATTCAAGTCTTTAATCCATTTCGAGTTTACTTTTGTGTATAGGGTTAAACAATAATCCAGTTTCATTCTCTTGCATGTAGCTGTCCAGTTTTGCCAACATCAGTTGTTGAAGAGGCTGTCATTTCCCCATTGTATGTTCATGGCTCGTTTATCATATATTAATTGACCATATATGGTTGAGTTTATATTGGGGCTCTCTAGTCTGTTCCATTGGTCTATGGGTCTGTTCTTGTGCCTGTAGTAAGTTGTCTTGATTACTGTGGCTTTGTAGCAGAGCTTGAAGTTGGGGAGTGTAATTCCCCCTGTGTTATTCTTCCTTCTCAGGATTGCTTTGGCTATTTGGGGTCCTTTGTGGTTCCATATGAATTTTAGGATGATTTTCTCTAGTTTGTTGAAGAATGCTGTTGGTATTTTAATAAGAATTGCATTGAATCTATAGATTGCTTTAGGCAGGATGGCCATTTTGACAATATTAATTCTTCCTATCCATGAGCATGGGATGTGTTTCCATATATTGGTATCTTCTTTAATTTCTCTCATGAGTGTCTTGTAGTTTTCAGACTATAGGTCTTTCATTTCCTTGGTTAGGTTTATTCGTAGGTATTTTATTCTTTTTGATGCAATTGTGAATGGAATTGTTTTCCTGATTTCTCTCCCTGCTAGTTCATTGTTAGTGTATAGGAATGCCACAGATTTCTGTGTATTAATTTTGTATCCTGCAACTTTGCTGAATTCAGATATTAGATGTAGTTTTGGAGTGAATTCTTAAGGTTTTTTTAAGTACAATATCACGTCATCTGCAAACAGGGACAGTTTAACTTCTTCCTTGCCAATCTGGTTGCCTTTTATTTCTTTGTGTTGCCTGATTGCCTTGGCTAGGACCTCCCGTACTATGTTGTATAGAAGTGGGGAGAGTGGGCATCCTTGTCTTGTTCCCAGTCTTAAAGGAAAGGCTTTCAGCTTCTACCTGTTAAGTATAATGTTGACTGTGGGTTGGTCATATATGGCCTTTATTATGTTGAGGTACTTGCCCTCTACACCCATTTTGTTGAGAGTTTTTATCATGAATGGATGTTGAATTTTGTCAAATGCTTTTTCAGCTTCTATGGAGATGATCATGTGGTTTTTGTCCTTCTTTTTGTTGATGTGGTGGATAATGTTGATGGATTTTCTGATCTTGTACCATCCTTGCATCCCTGGAATAAATCCTCTTGATCATGATGGATGATTTTTTTATGTATTTTTGAATTTGGTTTGCTAATATTTTGTTGAGTATTTTTGCATCTGTGTTCATCAGGGATATTGGTGTGTAGTTTTCTTTTTTTGTGGTGTCTTTGCCTGGTTTTTGTATTAGAGTGATGCTGGTGTCATAGAATGAGTTTGGGAGTTTTCCCTCCTCTTCTATTTTTTGGAAAACTTTAAGGAGGATGGGTATTAGGACTTCACTAAATGTTTGAAAAAATTCAGCAGTGAAGCCATCTGGTCTAGCAGTTTTGTTCTTACATAGTTTTTTGATTACCAGTTCAATTTCATTGCTGGTAATTGGTCTATTCAGATTTTCTGTTTCTTCCTTGATCAGTCTTGGAAGGTTATATTTTTCTAGAAAGTCGTCCATTTCTTCTAGGTTATTCAGTTTGTTAGCGTATAATTTTTCATAGTATTCTCTAATAATTCTTTGTATTTCTGTGGTTTCTGTAGTCATTTTTCCTTTCTCATTTCTGATTATGTGTGTAGACTCTTTTTTTCTTGACAAGTCTGGCTAGGGGTTCATCTATTTTGCTTATTTTCTCTAAGAACCAGCTGTTGCTTTCATTGATTCTTTCTATTGTTTCATTCTTCTAGATTTTATTTATTTCTGCTCTAATCTTTATTATGTCCCTCCTTCTGCTGACTTTGGGCCTCATTTGTTGTTCTTTTTCTAGTTTCATTAATTGTGATTTTAGACTGCTTATATGGGATTGTTCTTCTTTCCTGAGGTAGTCTTGTTTTGCAATATATTTTCCTCTTAGCACGGCCTTGTACGTATCCCACAGATTTTGCGGTGTTGAATTATTGTTGTCATTTGTGTCCATATATTGCTTGATCTCTGTTTTTATTTGGTCATTGATCCATTGGTTATTTAGGAACATGTTGTGAAGCCTCCATGTGTTTGTGGGATTTTTCATTTTCTTTGCGTAATTTATTTCTAGTTTCATACCTTTGTGGTCTGAGAAATTGGCTGGTACAATTTCAATCTTTTTGAATTTACTGACGCTCTTTTTGTGGCCTAGCATATCATCCATTCTTGGAAATGTTTCATGTGCACTTGAGAAGAATGTGTATTCTGCTGCTTTTGGGTGTAGAGTTCTGTAGATGTCTCTTAGGTCCATATGTTCTAGTGTGTTGTTCAGTGCCTCTGTGTCCTTACTTATTTTCTGTCTGGTTGATCTGTCCTTCAGAGTGAGTGGAGTGTTGAAGTCCCCTAGAATGAATGCATTGCATTCTATTTCCCATTTTAATTCTGTTAGTATTTGTTTTACATATGTAGGTGGTCCTGGGTTGGGAGCATAGATATTTATAATGGTTATATCCTCTTGTTGGATTGACTCCTTTATCATTTTGTAATGCCCTTCTTTGTCTCTTGTGACTTTCTTTACTTTGAAGTCTATTTTGTCTGATACAAGTACTGCAACTCCTGCTTTTTTCTTTCTTTTAGTTGCATGAAATATCTTTTTCCATCCCTTCACTTTTAGTCTGGGTATGTCTTTGGGTTTAAAGTGAGTCCCTTGTAGGCAGCATATAGATGGGTCTTGTTTTTTTATCCATTCAGTGACTCTATGTCTTTTGATTGGTGCATTCATTCCATTTACATTTAGGGTGATTATCGATACATATGTACTTATTGCCATTGCAGCCTTTAGATTCGTGGTTACCAAAGGTTTACAGTTAATTCCTTACTATCTAAGATTCTAACTTAACTCACTTATTATGCTATTAAAAATACAATCTGAAGGTTATTTCCTTTTTCTCCTCCTTTTCCTTCCTCTTCCATTCTTTATATATTAGATATCATATTCTGTACTCTTTTTCTATCTGTTGATTGACTTTGGGGATAGTTAATTTAATTTTGCATTTGCTTAGTATTTAGCTGTTCTACTTTCTTTACTGTGGTTTTATTACCTCTGATGACAGCTATTAAACCTTAGAAACACTTCCATCTATAGCCGTCCCTCCAGAATAGACTGTAGGGATGGTTTGTGGGAGGTAAATTCTCTCAGCTTTGCTTATCTGAAAATTGTTTAATCCCTCCTTCAAATTTAAGTGATAATCTTGCCAGATAATGTACTCTTTGTTCAAGGCCCTTCTGTTTCATTGCATTAAATACATCATGCCTGTATGGTTTCTGCTGAGAAGTCTGATGTTAGCCTGATGGGCTTTCCTTTGTATGTGATCTTATTTCTCTCTCTTGCTGCTTTCAATAGTCTGTCCTTATCCTTGATCTTTGCCATTTCAATTACTATATGTCTTGGTGTTGTCTTCCTTGGGTCCCTTGTATTGGGAGATTTGTGCACCTCCATGGCCTGAGAGACTATCTCCTTCTCCAGACTGGGGACGTTTTCAGCAATTACCTCCTCAAAGACACTTTCTATCCCTTTCTCTCTCTCTTCTTCTTCTTCTGGTATCCCTATAATGTGAATTTGTTCTATTTGGATTGGTCACACAGTTCTCTCAATATTCTTTCATTCTTAGATACCCTTTGTTCTCTAGGTGCCTCAGCATCTTTGTATTCCTCTTCTCTAGTTTCTATTTTATTTATCATCTCCTCCACCGTATCCAATATGCTTTTAATTCTCTCCATTGTGCTGTTTGACGATTGGATCTCTGACTGGAATTCATTCCTGAGTTCTTGAATATCTTTCCATACCTCCATTAGCATGTTAATGGTTTTTATTTTGAAATCCCTTTCAGGAAGAGTCAAGAGGTCCATGTCATCTTTCTCCGGAGTTATATTAATTTTACTCTGAACCAGGTTCCTTTGGCATTTCATATTTGCAAACGGCACCCTCTAGTGTCCAGAAGCTTTACTCTCTGGAGCTGCTCAGCCCCTGAAGCAATGTCTGGGGTCGCAGGGGAGTGGTATTGGTGCCTGGAGGGAGGGAAGAGCTGTTTCCTGCTTCCCGGGCACTATGCCTGTCTACACTGCCTGAACCACTGGGCTGAGCACACAGGTATAAGCCTCTACGCTTTGCGTTTGTAGTTGCTGTGGACAGATCTTCCCTCTGGCTGCTCTGACACCAAGGAAGAATTTGCTGGTTTGCAAGCCAAGTGGGCCTGGCCGGGAGAAAGGCGCAGGAGGCTGCCTATCACCAAGGGGGTCCTTGGAGCTGTGTAGCCAGCCAGGGAGCTTGAGCAGCTGGGAATCATGAAAGCTCCCAACCTGCTGGGCAGAGTGCACCCAGACAATTTTATCTACCTGTCCGTTCTTCTGAGCCGTAAGCTCTGTGCGATCCCTGCCCCTTTAGCAGCGGTCTTGCTAAGGGCCTCCTTGTTAGGAAGTCTCTCAGCCTGCCGGCTTTTCTTTTGTCTCAGAGGAGCCGGATATGGATCCCTGCTTTCCTCAAGTGGCTGGAATCTCAGTCTCTCCAGGAATTCTGCCTGTCTTACCTTTCCAATGCCCTAATCACGAGCGTATCATGAAAGCACCATGAAATGTAGGTTTGTGCTCCCAGAGCAGATCTCTGAAGTTAGGTTTTCAGCAGTCCCAGGCCTTCCACTCCCTCCCTGCTCCGTTTCTCTTCCTCCCACCGGTGAGCTGGGGTGGGGGGAGGGCTTGGGTCCTGCCGGGCCACAGCTTTGTACGTTACCCTGTTCCGTGAGGTCTGCTCTTTTCTCCAGGTGTGTGCAGTCTGGTGCAATCCTCTTTCCGGATTAGTTGTATTAATTATATTTTCATATTATATGTGGTTTTAGGAGGAAGCCTCTATCTCACCTCACGCCACCATCTTTAATGCTTGCTGGTCACATTATATTCATTTTAAAACAAAGTGTTTGTAGACTGAATCTCACAGTATTTTTTATGTATCAATAATTAGGATATTTTCAGCTGCATATAATGATGCCTAACTCACGCAGGCTCAAACAATGCATACTTTTATTATCTCACAAAACACTCCAGTGGTTAGAGTGTTCATATAGGGAGAGTTCTTATTTGTCTACCTCAACTTGATTAGAGTTTTCTGAAGTTTAAAACAAAACCTAAACCCAGTCTTCGCTCTTCTCTGCATAGGTATCATGCTTTCAAGGACTTGTTTATATAATAGACTTTATATTGGAGGCATTCAAGCAGAAACTGCATGAATATTATTGATGATATTGGTGCATCTAACCAAAAGTTGGACTAGAGAATATTTTTAGGCATGGATGATTAAGAGTAACTGGGTACTTCTCAACAAATACAGATTCCAAATCCTTGTCATTCTGAATCAGAATCTCTGGAAATGGAGCCCAGGATAAGTATCTTTAAGAAGCTCTTCCAGTAATTTTTCTACAGCCAATCTAGCAGTTTCTGGAACTGGTGGATCAGGGATTTTTTTTTCTTTTTTAAAATGATCAGTTAAACTATACAAGTTAATAATCCATCACAGTGGAAAGAGCCCTATGCTACGAATTAGGCCATTGCAATTCTAGTGTCAGCTCTGCTATTGGTCACTGAGGTAACAGGCAAGTCAGTGTACTCTGTTGAGCCTCAGTTTGTCCTTTTAAAAATAAGGGACTTCTAAAGTCCCTTCCAGTTCTCAGTGAAGTAATTCTACTTGTATGGATGCTCAGAGGACCCAAAAACATATTGTAGTGCTTCCAGTTTCCAATTCTTTTTTAGAGAGAAATTATGCAGATGGAGCACTGTTATCTCAGAAGAAAGATTCTAGATGGAGTCTATAGAACTCTTAGGGGTACTATCACTATTATGGTCACTTCAAACAAATCTCTCTGGAAAAAGTGGTGAGAAATTGCCTTAAACGCTTGGACAAAAGCCTTTGTTAACTAGTGGTAAACATGTACATTTGCAGCTACCACCTGAAACTGTTCCAGGACCAAATTTTCTGCTCTTTAACTCTTCAGTAGGGTGTTACAAACCCCATCATACTTACGCCAGCTCTTTAGGAGTGTAAATAATTCGCTTTTTATAACTAAGGATATAGGAAGATTTGCCTTAGAATGTTTCTTAGTTCCAATGTCTTTGCCTTATTCCTTCTGTGCAACTCTCAGTCTCTCTTTTGCCTACTTTCCCAGAAAAAAGCTCATTCAAACTTCTTAATCCCTTGCTATTTCTACCTACATGTCAGATTTCAGCTCTTTTCTTGGGCAGACAAGGATATAAAGCTGGCTCACTCACTCTCTCACTGGGTCACGAATCTTTGAAGCCTATTACGACTAAGACTCTAAGGCTCACAGTTTCATAACAGCTCCGATCTCTACAGAGATTTTGGTCCATTATTTTTTTAAAATTCTCCTATGATCCAGTTTCCTTCTGGTTATCCTGCTCTAACTCACTCAGTCCTAGTCTGTTTCCTGACTCATACTTTCTCCTTCTGCCCTGTGCCCTTTTATCTCTTCCCTGCCACCACATACAAATTCAATCTTTTTTTTTTTTGTATCCAAAATGTGTTTATTGGGATGGTTTCCCACTCATCTTGATTCAGGGTGCTTTTAGCACTGCTTCCATCTAAATGAGCACCCTTCTGTAAGCCTTGCTTTTCCTTCTCTAGGCTGGCAGAGAACAGTGCGGCCGCCAACACACGGAACCGTGCACGGCTAAAGATGGTGGTGATTTTATAGCATCCTAGGCATTTCACCTCCATGAAATAGGGTCTGAGACTCTGCACCAGGTGCTTCTTCTTGTGTTTCCTCTTCTCCTCTTCTGGAGAGGAATGAAGAAGATCCTCTGCCAGCAGCATGTTCTTGTGGGCAGGTAGGTCATCACCACTGGAAACAGACTCACCTTCTTTAACTCTGTGTTCTAAAATTTTTCGTCACATTCCTGTCTCTCATGTTATTATTTGAAAACTTTATTTACACTGCATAACAAATAGCTAATGTTTATTGAACGCTTACTATCTGTCAGGCACTATATGAAGCATTTTACATATAGTATTTCAATATGAAATAAGTTCTATTAGTTCCTCCACTTTCCAGATGAGACCCAGAAAGGTTAAGTGCTTACCCAAGATTAGTTAGGTGGTGACCCAGGATTGGAAACCAAACACTTTGATTCCAGAGCCTCTACTATATTGCTTCCCATAAAAGCAGAAATTAAAGTAATAAGCAGTAGACTAAGAAGAAAGAGATGACGGTTTCAGTTTTTTGACACTAAGTTAATAATTTCACTATGGACAAACATAACCTTTCTAATTTTCTTATTCAAAAAAATAACTAGTGTCTCATTTCATAACACCCTGTGATCTTGTTATGTGAAAAATATACCTTTGGGTTTTATTTTTTTCCTGACATGGAAGGGTTTTGGCATGTTACCCTCCTCTTCCCATATTTTCATATTTATTTCAGCACTAGCTTACTAATGGTGAAACAAAGGTATGTGTTCTATTTCTATTTCTATAAAGCAAAATGTGTTTGGGTAGGATAAAATTTTGGAATATTTCAAATCTCATCCCTATTTACCTGGCATTTCCAGATCTCCTCTCTCTGTGGTGGCATAAGATGTTTAAAGGTAGTAAATTACTGTGGTTTTTCCCAGGAAATCGGTTTTTATTTGGTACATACCATATATTTTCCACAGCTACAACAATTGGTTACTACATGTTGATCTTTGAAGTGGCAAACAATTCCACTGTCATTTTTTTTTCTGATTTCATGTTCCTATTTACTTCTTGAATTCATTTTTTTCATGTTTATCAAGCCTAATTTCATTTACTTTTAAGAACTGAATTAGGAATGTTAATGGCTCCAGAATTAAAACTCTTTATTCCTTTAAGCTAAATATGTTGAGAGGATCAGCAAGGTCAGGGAGAGAGAGGGCAGGTGGGGATAAAAGAGTAAAGCCTTTTTGCAAATAAGCACACTTATACAAAGTGAAAACAGGTCCTTCAATCTCTATCAGTCTTCACTCCCTCTATAAGAAAGTATATTTACTTGCTATCCTTTTTGTTCTTTGGAAAACCTTTTAACTACCGTTATAATTATTTTGACATTTTATATTTTGCCTCTTCTTTTTTAGAGAAGTCAGTAGTAAAGGAGGAATTCAACTCTAAAAATTACTAATTATGCACACCTATTAGAAATACAAGAAAAATCCCTTTAACTGAAATAAGATGGTCGCACAACTCTGTGAACTTACTAAAAATAATGTAATGGCACACTTAAAACGGGTGAAATTTATGATATGTATATTAAAAACTTAATACAGTTTTAAAATTCCCTTAACTTGCTTTCTTCTGCTCATACAAGTGCACGTACACAGCATAGGACCATCCTCTATCATGTAAAAGGGCTTTTGAACTGCCATTCCTCCTCATTTAGCCACATATCATGACCATCTTTTCAGATAAATTCATATTTTTATACAATATCATTTTAAATAGTAGTGTAGTTTTCTATTTTCGATTATAATTTGCTTAACCAGTTCATTCCCTGAACATTTTTGCAGCCAGATTTTGATATAAATTTCCTTAACATAAGTTACTAAAGGAAATATTGCTAGGTCAAAGGTATGCTCGTTTTAATGCTTTTCTTGCTTACAAATTGCCTACTAGAAAAGCTGTACCGATTTGTATTCCTACAAGTCGTCATTCTGTTCCTGCTTCTCTCTCATCAAAACGATTAGGATTTTATAAATTCTCTATACCATTTTGACAGGTAGAGAATTTATAAAAGTGGCATATTATTATTAATTTCTATTTAATTTACTAATAAACTTGACCTTTTTTGGCCATTTATTGGCCATTCATGTTTCAGTTTATGTCCACCCCCTAAATACACTTATTAGGGGTATTATATTTCTTAGTAATTCATGTGAAATTTTTATACATTAAATACCTTTTGTCATATAGGTTGTAGATATTTCTCTCAGTTTGTCTCAGTCTTTTATTTATGGTGTTTTTACAGGAAAAAGCTTCAATTATGTAGCCGTATCTGTGAACATTTTGTTTTACAGATATTGCCGTTGCTACTATTCTTGATAAGGCTTTTCCCTTATCAAGACTGATATTCAATCAATATTGATATTCAAATATTCATCAGTATTTCCTCTATCAATTTTATGCTTTCTTTCCTTATGCTTAAATATTTAATTTACCTGGTTTTTATTTTGATATATGATATAGGCTAAGGACCTAACTTGGTAGAAAAAATGCCTGGGGAAACAATTTAAATTAGATCTTTACCCTATTTATTGTATGCCTCCTAAGAATTGAAAACTGTGTTATATATATATAGTCTGTATGTATTATGTGAATATATATATTCACACAAGCATGAGTATACACAATTATTTTATTTTTAGGTATATATATTGCCTATAGTAATAAACATGACAACAATAGTCTCTGCTTTTAAGCAACTTGCCAACTCAGAGAGAAGACATATTATACAAGCCTGATGATGCCTATGATGAAGTGCTGAATTCTATGTAGAATCTAATAACTTATTCTGGCACCAATTGAACTTGTAACAGATCTTTTAGTTAGAGTGGATGAGAATTCAATTTAAGACAATGAACATTTATTATCTCAGAGTACCTGTGGGTTGGATACTGGGTGTGGCTTACAGGGTCCTCTGTCTCAGCATTTCTCACAAGGATGAAGCGAGGGGTTGGCCCAGGCTGCAATCTCACCAGAATGTGTGACTGCAGGAAGCTTCACATCCAAGCTCACTCACCTGGTTAGCAGGATTTGGCTCTTCACAAGCTCTTGAACCAAGGCTTCCAGTTCTTCGCTAGTTCCTTGATACATAAGTCAGGAGAATCCAATTTTGTCCTGGAGTGGATATTTCAGCTCTATAAATGGATTTGTAAAGAATATATGGGATAAAAATTAGCACGGCATCTGTGTTCTTAGTTCTAGACTGAGGTCTAAAATGAATGTGTGTACACTGGTGTACACTGCTGGACTGTATATAAATTAACATGTGAATGGATTTAGCATTCACAGAGAAATGATTACATATTGCAGAGGACAAACAGTTCTGTATAAGATAGGCACGTCAGGAAGAGTTGAAGATGATTAGAATGGGCTGATATTGAAATGATTTATGAACTTGACCTTCTTTTTCAACCATATCATGGTTATAGCTTTCAATTATTTTCCATTCTCTCCTTCCAGTCCCAACACACAGACTATATTGTAAATATACTGCCCTGGCTACAATGGGGTAGCCCTAAGCTCAGCCACACAAGTATGAATATACGCAATTATTTTATTTTTAGATCCAATGCTGAGTTTTATTTTTAACTCAGGAAATTTAATTTTTAAATTATATTTAATCTTTGGTAGGTATTTAACAACATTCTGAAACTAGAATTTGACTGTCCATCTTAGACTTTGAAAGCAATAGCTTTGCCTGGTGCATACCTTCTCTACATGGCAATAATGTCTCCCCAAGGGGGCAAAACTGGTTCTCAGGGTGTGTGGAAAAAAAAGTATATACATACAGTACATAGATTACAGTATTCTGTGGCATTAAAATGTCATGGGGGGAAGGTAATTAGGATTAAAAGGTCTAAAAAGATTCTTTAGGAGCTGATAATTAAAAAAATAAAAGTTGAGAAACGCTGCCCTAGTGCTAAGCTTAACAGATAGCTGTTAGATGAGCCATCTCACATTAGATATCTTTCTGGAAGTATATTTCCTGTATTAGATTGCAAACTGCTTAAGAATAGGAAACATTTCCTGTTTTGTATTTTCAATAATACCTGATACAATGATTTATGTTCAATTACATTCAATAAATGTATATTTCACTGAATTGAAATGGAACACATCTTCCCCTCCTTGTATCCATCCTATTGCCCCATATATCTAAATTCAACGATCAAAATTAGCTTAGGAAAGCAAACAACCTGACAAGGTCTCCCTCACAAAAATTCTAGGAAAATAATGACAAGAGAGAGAAAAATCTTCCACGTGCATAGCAGGAGTAAAGACTCTGGACTCAGAGATGAGTCAGGGCTTTGATTTTAGTTCTACCATTAGCAAGCTGCAGAACGTCTGGCCCAAGTAACCTAAAAGAAGGGGAAAGAGGATAAAAAAGAATGGGAAAGGGGAAAAGAATATGAGAAGGGTACAGAAAAAAGATAAGGGCATTTTTAATAGTCTTATATACACTCTGAATTTCAGGTATGTTAACTTAGTGGCAGCTCACCACACAGCCTATGCCACAAATATGCCATATTCTTTCATACTCACATGCACAGACATACTCCATCTTTTCAGAACATCATTTATTTTCCCTCCAATAATCAGCTCAGGCCACACCTCCCCTAGGAAGCTCTCCATGACACCCTTATCTGCCTCCCACACTGAAATGACTATCTTCTTGCTCCCCTAACATTCAGATCATATGTCATTAAAGTATTTATCATTTTATAATGTAATCAATAGTTTGTTTCCCTCACTAGTCTGTGGGCATCTTGAGAGTGGAAATGGTTTTATCTCATTCTCAGCACCTAGCACAGTGCCTGACATATTGTTGGTGAACAATGGACTCCATGAATTAATACAAATACAAGCATACATGATGAGCACAGCAACATTTTAAAACAATTTGACAAATGAGTAATGATCTGTACCCTGTTCAAAGGGTCACTGCCTTAAAATTGAGTGAATAATCATCTTTGTATATTCTCAGGTTTGAAACATTATACATTTTCTGTCCAATAATGATAATGAGTCCTTTATATTGTCAATTAATTGTTTATTCTTGCTGTTTTTTAGATGGGCTCTTAAAGGCTCTTAGAAGAGTAAATAACTTGCCTAAAGTCATATACTTAATAAGTGGGACTTCCTGCTCTGGAGCCCATGGTGCTAACCGCCACATATAGAGCCTCTCAAAGTTAGCTAAGTAAGAATATTCACTTTGCTCAACATCCGTCTGTCTGACCCTCTCCACCTGCAACCTCCCACAAACACCCACCTACAAGAAAACAAAGACTCACAGTTCATATGTGCAGTTTGTTACTGTTCACAAAAAAATGTGTCTGCATATATCCAGCCTTGCTGTATATGAAAATAATATACCAATCAGTAACTATGGTATAACACTTTGGTAAGGTTCCATTTTAACAACATTTAGATACAATGTAGTGATCTAATTATTTTACTGACCTTTCAAACTCTTTAAAACTAGAATTCTGTTCAGTGTTTCAGTATTTGTATTAAACCATGTGTCCAACATGTTAAATTATCTTTTCATGAAAGCAAAATGTGAAGTAGCTCATAAAAAACTCTGAACAAAAAGTTGTGTATCACAAGCCCTCTATGATTACTTTACTGATGATGTCTGTAAGAGCATAGTTGTAAAGACAGAATTGAAAAACCGGTTCTCGTCACATTGCAAAATAATTGTAAGGAGTGGCATCTGATTCCTGAAGCTGGAAGAGATGACTATGCCTTTTAAATCAGGGTATTGTTGCAACCAAAACAAATGAAAAAATAAAAGAAAAGCTTTTTCATTTCCGAAGGCTTTGGGGCGAGGTGGGCCTGTCAGGTGCTGCTGTTCTGAGTTTCCCTCAGTTACTCTAATCTTCAGGTCTTGTAGGCATTTCTTTTTTGCTTCCTACTGCAGGCCTTCACTCATTCATAAACAGGCTGCATTGTGTCAGTTGTGTCCAATATGTTGAATTCCAGTATCAATCCTCTCTTGACGTGAAGTATTAAAAGCTGAGGTACTACTGGTGATGTAAGAGGCGAGATGAGGATTTGCCCCAGAGAAACCCTAGATAAGGGGCACTGTGGAGGACATGCATATCAGGCCCCCTCTTCCTCCTCCACACGACCTCTCAGTTGCATGAAGACCCAGAAGAATTAATAGGTAAGAACATCAATGTTGATATACTGTCAGCAAGATTCTACATACTTTGAGATAAGACAATAAATGCCTATTGGTTTACAGCTTTGGGTTTATATTGATTCATTCCAATATCATCAAAAGTTTGGAATTTTGTTAGTAATCTGAGATACAAAGATGACTCCTGTTCTAGGCAGCAAGTACCAGGTTTGGAATGGCTTGAAACAACAGTGTTCTTGAAGCATGTGAATCAGTTGGGGATAAAGGACGGGTGGGAAGGATTTCAGGCAGAGGGAACAGCAGGTGCAAAAGCATCGAGGTACGAAGAAGTCCAGCATACAATGCCTTCTTAGAACATCCCGGTCTAGTGTCTTCTCTCCTTTAAACTCCTTCAGCGCTCACCATTTGTGCCATTCTTCTTGGTTTGTGACATCTCTTCAAAGCAGTTACCATTTTATAGTTAGCCTTTTCTTTTGAGTCTCTTTGCCTTAAATAAATCATACTTTCTTAGATGGCGGGGTTTTTTTTCTTCTCTTTCTCCAGAATGTCTCGAAAGGTACTTTGCACTGCGTAGACGCTATTAAATAACCACTTATTTGTTGACCAGGAAAAAATCATGAGTTATGTATTTCAGGTTTTCATTAAAAACCTTAAGATTGTATTTATAAGAATAAAGCAGAACTATGTAAGTAGAAGATAACATATCTAGTCACTATTCTATTTTTATTACCTATTTCCTGGAGAAGCAAACATTGCATACAGTCCATGTTTATACTGCCAATCTGCACAACAGTAGCCTTGATAGCAATTACTCCATTATAACAAACACAAGGACACACTTTAGAACAGGAATAAGATCTTATTGCAATTATTGAGAATTGTTTGGTAAAAGCAGTGGGGCTGAACTCTGAAAACTTGGATTTGAATCAAAGCTATGTCATCTGTTGTGAACTTTAGCACATTATTTTTTGTCTTCGAGCCTTTTTCCTAATCTATAAAATGAAGGGAAGCTTAAATTCCAACTTCACAAGATCGTGAGGAATAAATTTAAGATATATACAGACCTATTACCCACTCTGGCATAAAAAAGAGACTTAATAATATATTTGATCACTTTCTGCCCATTCATTCATCCATTCATTCAAATATATTCATAAGGCAATACAATAAACTAGAGATAATGTGAACCACAGAGAAGAATTTCTTTTATAAAACAACTTTTTCTTCAAATGGTTACGTCGTTAGGACAAACATGATTCACATTTTCAGGGAGTGTTCAGATGCTATTTTTTGCTGGAGTATAAGCACATTATTTAGACCA
The DNA here is from genome assembly GCF_040802235.1 of Manis javanica. Lineage (NCBI taxonomy): Eukaryota > Metazoa > Chordata > Mammalia > Pholidota > Manidae > Manis > Manis javanica. Next base: position 120,442,752 of record NC_133163.1, read on the forward strand.
AATAAATGTGTCTTGTAGTTATGGGGAACATGGACATTATGGTTTTGCACATTTGTCTAACTGCATGAAGGTATGCACTCTACTAGTTCCAGTATTATCTTACCACAACACATTACCTTACCACACATTAAACAATTACTTGAATAAAATCTCAAGCTTAATAATAAAGTACATAGAACCTGTATTCTAGAAGAAAGATAAGGTCTCTACCTTAAGGGCTGTGGTCAGGAATCTCAGGTTCTATTCTTGGTTATTACTATCTCTATCAGACTTTTAATGAGACATATAACCTCAGCTGCTCTAAGTCTTTTTTTTACCCATAGACTGGTATGATAACAGTATCTCTGAACAATGGTATATTGTTGTTTGTAACAACATTTGAAGTACACAGACATGTTATTAAAGAAACGCAAAGTACTCAATTAGTATCTCTTTTGCACTTTTGCTACGATATGTATTAAAATTAAAATTAAATTTTCTTATCTCCTATCTGATAAAACACAGGAATAAGTAAAACATTTTAAGAAAACAAAACTTTAAACTAAAAGTGCTACATTAAAACAAAGACAAAAAATGACAAAAAGCAATTTCTTTGCATTTAGTTTTTGAAACTGTTTTAATTACATTGTACAAGAATTTTTGATGGGGTGCCCTGTGAGGTGACCAACCATCACAGTTTGCCCAAGATTTCCCAATTTTAATAATGAAAATATCACATCCCAGGAAACCCCTGTTCTGTGCCAACGGGGACAGTTGGTCACTCTAGTGCCCTGCCATTACTAGAGGTACTTTTCTGTAGCTTACAGCTCTATATTCTACCTTTAGAAAAATTTCAGTGCAATTTTAATTTCTATTTATCTGACAAGTATTTTTGCATATTCTTCCTGTTGGAATTTCATTCATACCCAATTGGTGGGCATATAAATATTTATGTAGTTTTGCTCTATCAGTAGATATTTGACCAATGTATACTAGTATTTTTTTACTTTATTAGGACACAGGAACAATGGGAGTACCTGATACTAATAGCGATTCTTTTGGCACCAGGAAATATCAACTTGCCTATTATCTTTTTCAAGGACCTGTCCTGCTGTTGTTTACAGACTAATGTACTTCTACCCAGTAATCACCATACCCGAGAAAGCAGCAACACAGGCAATACCTTTAAGAGCAAGTCATTTAAAAAAACATATATGGGTCATCCTTTGGCCAATCTGGGGCCAGAGAGTAGTTGTTATACTGGTTTCCTTAAATAGCACTATAACCTAACACAATTCCAGAATAATTTCCAAAATACCAATGCAACTACTGCTGAAAATCTGGTTATGCAGGTTTATCCACAAATAGGAGACCCCAAAATTCAGAACTAGGATATTGTCCATATTGACCAAAAAAGAAGTCATGAGACTACGGAGAAGGTTTCTGAGAAAAAAGACAGACTAATTTTCTTTCTTAGAAAAAGGGGATGGCACAGGCCATGTACATATGTGCATAATTAAAATAAAATCAATTAAGAGATTATAAACCCAGTTGGCCAAAGTTTTTTACACAAGATGCAAGGTGACTTATGACACTTTTTAAAAATCACAATTGTGTGAGCACTTAGCTATGTGCCAGGCACTGTGTCAAGTGCTTTAAATGTGTTATTGCATTTGATACTCATAAATATTAAGAGAATAGGAATAATCCTATGAGAATAGGAATTAGAATTCTCCAAAGCGAAGCTCAGAGAAGAAGTTTGGTATTTTGCTCAAGGTTACAGACAGCAACTGGAGGGGCAGAATAAACTCAAATTGGTCTTCTCCAAGGCCTAAGCTCTTAGCCTTTAGCCTATGCTGCTTCCCAACATTATTGACAGCAACTCTGGTGAAATTCTGTCTGCAGCCCTAACTTCTCCTGACCTGCAGTCTTGGACATTAGTATATGGAACTGCCCGCTCCACGTCTCTATCCCAACGTCTAACTGCACGTCAAATTTAACATGTTTCAGTAAATGGTACCACCCAGTTGCTAAGACCCAAAACTAGTAGGCATTCTCAATTCCTCTTTCAACCCACAGTCAAGCCATCGACAAATCTGTTGGTTCTAACTTTCAAATTATACCTGAATTTGGCCACTTTTCATCATCACTGTCACAGCCTTAGCTCAAGCCATTGCTTCACCTGGACTTCTGAGACAGCCTCATAATTGGTCTCTGCTTTCATAGTCCATTCTCCACAAAGCAAGTCATAGTTATTTTAGCCATTGTTATTTAAAAAAAACACAGATCATATTGTTTTATTCTTCTGCTTAAAACACTCTGATGCTGCCTAATGCAGTAATACAACTTCTTAAGATGGTCTACAAGGCCCTAGTGGCTTCTGCTTTATTCTGAATCCTCTGACTTGATCCCTTAAGACTTTCCTCTTTGCTAGCATGCTTCAAATTTCCGTGATGTTGTCATTTACTTTGAGAGGATTTGGAAGGGCAGGGTTTTAGAAAATTGACGAAGGTTTGAAAGAGTTGCCTAGAGCAGAATAATAAAGAAAAATTTAACAGGATTGCTGGGTGTCCTCGAGGGTTCAGTTGTGCTTGGTGATTGGAATTTAATAATAGAACACATTATGCAAATTTCACCAATATTGGTCAGCTGCTCCAGTACCAAAGGGGAGGATAAGGATGGTAGTGTTCACTCAGGGTAGGGGTATGATGAAAAGAAAGATGGGGCAAAGGAGTTTAGGGTATTGACAAGTGTTACTGAATTTTTCCCATAGGTATATAACAAGCTTGCCCTAGTTGTGGTAACAACCTAGACTTGCGAAACAGAAAGAATCAAAGGACCAGACCTACCAGCATTAATGTGAAAAGCTTTAATTTGCAAATCCTGAGATCATTTTAGGAAGTCTGATTATTTAGAAATTTACAAAATGGACAAATTAGTAGAGGTTTATTTATAGTATAAAGGAATTTTTCACTTCTCAAAATCAATTTCCAAAGGGAACCAATAAGTTGAAAAATAAGATTTATCAGTAAGTTAGAGATTCACATTTTAAGATTTCCAATCTGGCCAATCCTTCAAGTCATCTCAGGTGAGCGTTCTCATGTCTCTTCTTCCTTCAGAACACTTCTGTAGCTCTCTTGTCCTATGTACAAAGATTTAAGTCCACTCTTGGAATGGCAGAAAATAACCTTACTGTCCTGGCCCCTAACTTGCCTAATATTTTGCCATTTACCCTCCTTGAATTTTAAGCTCCCCAAACTAAACTACTTTACACCTACTGTATTTCGCTTTTATTCTCCCAGGCTAAACCATCTTCCCTACCTTCTCTGTTAAACCCTTAACTCATTCGTCAACATTCAGCTCACACAGTACATTTCCAAGTAGGAGACAAACACTCTCTCTCTGCTGTATTTGGTCCTTGTAGATACTTCTAATATTATTCATTATAAAGCATTTTTGTGACCGATGCTTTAGGTCACCAAGCTGCTAAAATAGGACAAATGGCCTGTGATCTTGGTCAAGTCCCTTTCTCTTTGTGCCTCAGGTATAAAATGAGTACTGCGGCTCCAGGAAGATGAGAAATAATATATGTAAAGCCCTTAGTGCTCGGTTAAGAAAAGCCATGCCTGTTGACACCGTTTGGGACACTCAGTGGATTCTCCTTGAGCTGAGTTCGGGAAAAGCCTCTTTAAAACGACGTCACTATAAGCGACTTAAAAACCACTGCACGTCTGTACCAGTGCACAAAATCAAACGAACTACTTAAAACGAGGTTCACCTGTCACACAGTTTAGAGGTTCTGCATAAGCAATTTCCATTTAGTAGCCCGGGCAACAGGAATTTTGGCTCAACGGCCGAGGTCTTCCCGGAATTACTCTGGGGCGGGCGGGAAGTCTCCACTGCACGGTGGGAAAGTCGCCTTCAGCGGATGGCGTGAGGGGGCTGGATCCCTAGGGTCGTCTGCAAAGCAACCAGCTGGGCGGCTCAGGGAGCGTTCTCTCGGTGACTAGGAGGCCGCAGCCTCCCCAGCTCAGGGCTCGGCGCGCTGGCCGACAGAGCCACAGCAGCCGGAAGCAGGAGAGTAACTCCCGCGGTTCCCCGGTCCCAGGGCCGGGCCGGGCCGAGGGGTCTCCCGCACTCCACGCAGGGGCGGCGGGGCGGGGCGCGGTGACGCCAGGAGGAGTGACGCGAGACGCAGCGCGACGCGGTGACGCACGCCCCTTTGTTGGCTCAGTAGCGGTGGCAGCGGCCGCGGAGGTGGCGCCGGGGACTGTTTTCTCTCGGAGGCCGGAGTGGAGCCGCGTCTGACACGGGCGGGCGTCCGGCGGCCCCCTCGCCCCCGTCCTCCCTCCCTCCTCCGCACCCTCGCCGCCGCCGCCGCCAGCCGCCAACTGCCAGCCGCCGCCCCCGGGAGGAGCCGCGGCCCACGGGGCTGGAGCCAGGCCTGCGTCCGGACATCAGTGGGAGTCGGAGCGAGAGCCGGGGCCTCGGCGTCCCCGCCCTCTCCCCGCCTCAGGGCCAGCGTCCGTCGGGCCCCCGCGCGTCGCGCCATGGACTCAGACGAGGGCTACAACTACGAGTTCGACGAGGACGAGGAGTGCAGCGAGGAGGACAGCGGCGCCGAGGAAGAGGAGGACGAGGACGAGGACGAGCCGGACGATGATAACCTGGATCTGGGCGAGGTGGAGCTCGTGGAGCCCGGGCTGGGCGTCGGCGGGGAGCGGGACGGACTGCTGTGCGGGGAGACGGGCGGCGGCGGCGGCAGCGCTCTGGGGCCCGGCGGCGGCGGCGGCGGCGGTGGCGGCGGCGGCGGGCCGGGGCACGAGCAGGAGGAGGATTACCGCTACGAGGTGCTCACGGCCGAGCAGATCCTGCAACACATGGTGGAATGTATCCGGGAGGTCAACGAGGTCATCCAGGTGAGGGTGGCCGCCGCGCGTGCTTGGCCGGACCGGATCGTGAAGAGGATTGGGGCGGCCCGCGGGGCCCCCAGGGACGCGCCTGGGCCTGGTGCGCAGCCCCGCCGGGTGCCTGCCGGCCCTGTCTCTCCCTCTGCCTCTGCTGGGGATAGAGAGTGTCGGGAGCGGACATTCGCCGGCTGGCCGGGTGTGGGGAGGTGCGCTGGGGGCGGTGCTTTCCAGATCCTACTATGGCGGAGGCCTCCGGCCGCCTAGGACTTCTGGAAGGCAGTTCCTGCCTGTCCCTGGATCCGGTGTCCTTCTTTTGGCCAGAAGAGCGCCTGCAGGGGCGGGGATGGGGTGGTGGTGCTGGTGGGGTTGGAGAGCAGCCTAAAGAATTGGGTGCCTAAGAGGGTTGCCCCAGCCTTCAGTGTCCCTTGAGCACTTTTGGAAGGGGTTGAAGTAGGCCTAAGAGCAACTTGGTGTACGTTTGCCCCAAGTGGGCACCAGTTAATAAAGAAATGGATGTGCTTGGCAGTCTTAAGTGCCTACTTAAAGCTGGGGGAAGGGAACTATTTATCGGAAGAGGTGCTGATGGCTTTTCCGATGGTGAGGCTTCTACTTAAATCTTTTTACGCCTTTGCTGTTTGGAACCTAACTGCTACTTTTTCTGGTTGTAACATATGACTTGAAGCTGTTGGAATAGTTATTGCAGATTGCATACCCAGCCTTGCAGCTAAAACATAATGTAGTGTTACTATTTAGACAAGACTCTATTGTGAGTTAGAAAGTAGAAGCTTTCTGCTTTTGGACGAACTCCTTTCTCTGATAATTGCTATTGCGTGGTAAGTTAGGCTTGGTTTAACTTGTTAACCACAGCTCATTTAACCTTCCTGTGGGTCAGATTATGCTTTTTTGAGTTTTATGAAATCAGAAGTTTCCATTTGTTTGGAAAAAAGTTATGATGGGAAGGTCAAGGATACAGTTGAAGAATAAAAATGAAAGTCTGGATTCAGTGTAACTTAGAAAACACGAATTATATGGAAGGAAACTATACAAAAGCAGCAAGTAGTAATTGACTTTTTCATGTCAGTCATTACTGCCCTCCCCTGCCCCCTTAAATGGGTTGGCTAATATTCACAGGCAAATTAAAAGTATGAAACGAACTGCTTGTTGAGTTTGTATGAATAACAGATTTTTACAGTATTGTCTAGTAAGCAACACTTTTGAAAATTGCCCATTTGAAAACAGTTGTTTTGAATAATACTAAAAAAGTCTGATATCTAGTGCTATTACCAAATGGAAATCTCAAACTTCTTTATAGATAATGCAGTCTAAGGAAGAAATTGTAGGATTGTAGGAGAAAGTTAATACTGCTCTTTTTCTGATCCTAAACACATGTAAATTGAATTCTTAGGCTCCTAGATTGAGAAATTTTCTTCTTTTGAAGAAACTTCATTAAAAGAATCTACAATATAACCTTCAATTATCTTTTCATTTCTTTATAACTATGTAAAATCTCATGTTTTGAGACATTTCCTAGCTTATTGACATTTTAATTAGCTGTAAAAAAGACTTAATTTTTTATCTTAGTCTGTTTTCATGTAGTTAAATCTCATCCAACTTTCTCAGGTCTTAGGTGTGTCTTAATCACTCAGGCCAAACCTTACAAGTTCTTTATGTCACTTCTGGAACAGAGTTGTAGCTAACACATATGACATCATTCTTTCTTTGTTAGTTTAGGAGAGAGAGAAGGGAGAGGGGAATAAAGGCAGATGGACTGAATTAATAAGAGCTACAAAATACAAGGGATTTTTTATGTCCTACTTTTACCGTGTTTCCATGCCCGATTTTTTAAAACTCTTTTTTTCTAGTCTACTTCGTGTTAAGGACACATCTTAAGTAGAATTCCTGAATATATAAATATCTATTCCTTGTTAAAAGTTGATACTTAGAAATACCAATAAATCAAAGAATAGGAATTTCCCAGACCATCTTTTCTCCAAATGGCATACTTACTAGACCTAAACTAGGCTTTGGTTATGTTATAGGGTATTTATATTAATAGATTTAAACTTAAAAAGTTACATAGGTAGTACATGCACCTTGCAAGAAAAAAACTAAGGCAAGGGAAAAAAAAAAAAGACTAAGACTGCTACCCAGAGATTGAATTGTAAGTTATATTTCCAGACCTTTGGGTGAGCTGTATATATATATTTTAAACAACAGAATCATACTGTATGTTCTATTTATGTTTGAAGTAGAAAGAAGCAGGTTACAAAAAGAAGGAGTCTCAGCAACTTCTGTCAGTAACTATTTTTCAAGTGCTCTTGTTACAAATCTACACTAATTTATTCAGTCACTCTGTTATTATTGGTCTTTTATGTTTTCTAGTTTATGGCTTTTTATAAACCTCATTGGGGTATCTTCATAGATAAATCTTTTGAATGTTTTGTTTTCTTGGGATAAGTTCAATTGTTGAGTCAAAGGATGTGCTTATTTTCAAGGCACTTGATACATACTAACCACCTCATTGCTTTCAGAAAAGTTACGCTAGTTTTCCCTCACCATTCAGTGCTTGATAGGGATAGTGGTCACCATTTAAAAAACTGTTTTTTGTTTTTATTTTTAACTGATAAGGTTGAACTTCTAACTTCTTTATTGGGCATTGATATTTATTTTTTAAATTGCCCTTTGCTTTTGCTTATTTTACCCCCTTTTGGGCTATTTATCTTTTATTGGCTTAAGACTGTTGTATTCATAGAGGCTTTAAATATCAGTAGTTTAGGTTTTTCAACTAGAAAAAACTAATGTTGGTTTAATGTCACAATAAGTTTTTTAAGTTTATCAAGAACCAATGGTTTATTTAGTTCACATTAGAGAGCTCACTGTTAATTCTAAAAAATTTAAATCCCTTATTCCCCAGTGCTGCTTTTCAATATGAAATTCAGACATGTTAGCGAATTGGCAGATTTGAAGAAAAAGATCGAAGTGTAAAGAATGCCAAGTTAATTTTTCCTTGGGAATTTGATTGCTTTTTCTGGGAGAGTGGTTCTGGTCAACAACAGATTAATAATGTTATTTGTATATATCTGCAGGTTCTACAATGAAATCAGTTAATACTTTTTCTTTTAGAAAATTCAGTATGCTGGCCTTCTGTAACTCTTCTTATAGTTTGCTTAATTTGGTCTTCTTTTGTTTAAATCCTTTGTGGCCACCTAGCTTACCTTTTGACCTTTTAAGAAAAGATCGAGGATTTTCTTTAACCTGTATCAGTGATAGAGAAGTGCTTAAAGCCCTTAACTTACCTGACTATATTAACCTAACTAGTAGTTAATGTTAAACAGTGGTTTTCTAATGTAATTGCTTAAATAGCTAGGTAATTTATTAATGACACAATTCTGCAGTTGAGGGATGTTTAAAGTTGCCATTGTTTTCCATAACAATGTTCAGCATATATTGCTGTGCCTTGTGTGTGCGTGCCAGTCACTGTGTTAACTAGAGGGTATGGTTCTTGTCTAAAGGAGCCTGTAAAGTTGGGGAACGTAGAGGTCCTTGGGTTCCATTTCCAGAGATTGTTGTTCATTAGTTAAGTCTGAGTTGGAGCCTGAGCATCTGTGTATTTTTAGCCACTCCAGTGATAGTCCTGAACATTGGAATAGTCATAGTTCATCCACTGTCATGATTTTGACTCAAGGAGAATGAGAAGGGCAATAATAAATCTTAGGAATACCACAGGGTGTGCAGAGGAAGAGGGGTATGGGGTTGTTGGATATGAGTGGTCAGAGGAGGTATAAAGAAGTGGGTGAACGTCTTACTATCATAAAATTTATTACACTAAATAACCTATTTTAAAGACGAGATATATCTAACCTTTACAGGGAAAATTTTCTGTTGGCTGCTGATTAGAACTCTTTCAGATTTCACCTATTAACAGAGTTAAAGAATTTCTCAGGTGAAATTTCAATCACAAATTGAGAGGCAGTATATTCTAGCATATATTATGTATTGGCTTGGAGTCAGTTCTAGCCTTGGCTTTTCCTCTGACAAGTTAATTTACATCTCGGAACCTTCAGTTTTTGTTTTGCTTTGTTGTTTTTTTTTTTCAATCTGGGAAATTAAAACGAGTTGAACTACTAGATTGGGCCTCTTTACATTAATGCATTATTTACCTGACATCCTTTTAAAGCCTCAGTTCATTGGAAAGGCTCATTGTTTCCAAGAAAACTGAATTCAAGTGTGCATATCAAGGTGAACTTAGCTGGCTAACCTGTTTGGGTAGAGAGGGGAAGGGAGGGAGGGAAGAGAGAGAGAGTGTGTGTAGGTATGTGTGTGTACATGCATGTGTTGAATCTTTTAAGGTATTTGGTATAGTTTATTCCTCTTGAACTGTTACCTTTTCCCAGCTGATCTTCTCAAGCTGTAAGTTTTGAATAATTACATTAATTCTTGAATAGTTTATGGCAGTGGTCTTGTGAATCAAGTTCTGGGGGTGGGGTCCAGCAGTCTGTTTTAACAAGCCTTGCAGGTGATACTGGTGTAAGCTGAAGTTTTAGAATCGCTGATCTACTTGAAATTTAACAGCAGTGCTTCTCCATGTGTTATGACTACTGATAAATTAGTACAGATGTGGGTTAAAGTTAGAAGGCAAGTTGTTTAAGAAACTAGTAAAGAAAATTTCAAGAGTCTGGTCAACACTTACTGGGTAATGATAGAGTTGGAGGGTATTTGTCGTCATTGCTGCTATCCTTCAGATGAGGTGGTCTTTTTCAGTTATTTCAAATGTACAAACCAAACTAGTGACATCTCACATTCTGGACTGGAACACTTGGTTTTCCTTTGACCCTTTCCCATCCCCTGGGTTTCTTTTTTTGTTGTTTGTTTGTTTAAGTTGTGAGAGTTTAACACACTGGAAGGGATGTAAGATCTCGGATGCTGTAAGTACACCTGCTTAGTGTACTGTACGAACTGTTGAAGAGAATAGGAGTTATTTTCAGGGTTCATGATCTCTGATTTTAGACACTCAAAACTATTAGGCCAGTAAGTATTTTATAATCAAGTGCTAAGTGGATAATACAAATGCATGGAAGAGAGGTCTGTGAGTGTTATCTGGAAGGTGGCTAGGATTTGAATGTATAGAAACGAGGGATAGAAAGCCATGCTAAGAAGTTGAACTAAGTGAGAAAAAGGAAGGTGAATGGGTAATGGTGAGGTCAGCTAAAGTAGAACAGAGATTATAAACTGTGGGTGATAGTGTTAGAAGCTGGAAGGTTTGGTAGATACTATGAGGAAACTTAGGCAGAAATCATCATATTAAGATTCGTTTCCTTTGGGTTTGACTCGTGGGAGACATGTGTCAGTTATCTTTAGCCCTTTATTATCCCTAAATTTAATGCCTTAAAAACATTCATTATATCCCACAGTTTCCATGGGTCTGACAATTACGGGTACAGTTTAGCTGGGTGCCTCTGACTCAGGGTCTCTTCAAGGCTGCAACCAGGTATCAGTCTTAGAACTAAGATGAATTGCAGTTCTTAGCGCTTGACTGGGGGAAGATCCCCTTCCAGGCTCACTCATGTAGCTGTTGGCAGGCTTAAGATTTTCACTGGCTCGTTTTGGTTAGTCATCAGTTCTTTGCTATATGGGCTTCTCCAGAAAGTGACTTGTTAACACTGTAGCTTCTTCCATTCAGAGCAGGAGTCTGGGCTCCCAACATGGAAGCCGAAGTCTTTCTATAACTTCATCTCAGAAGTGACATCCTATCACTTTGCCGTATCTTAGTTGTTATAAGTAACTGAATAAGTCCACACATTTAGGAGGGGGATTACACAGAAGTGTGAAAATCCAGAGGGCAGGGATCTGTTGGGTCATTTTAGAGGCTGCCTGCCATGATACATATGTCTACTTAGTCAAGAGGTGAATGACAACTATTATACAGTGCTTATCTAGCCCGTCAATTTATATACTTAGGGAGAGGCATAGTAGTTTGGATTTTTTATTTTGAATTAACCACAAATTATTTGTATTGGCACTGCAAAGCATTATTAAACATGATAAGCATTCATAGTTACCTTTCAGTGGCTGAAATTAAAAGAATAGTTTGCAGTCTCAAAATCGGCAGCGATTTGAGATTCTTCAGTCCACTGATTTTTAAAAAATTTATTAAAAATTTTTTAACTTTCTAAAGTACATAATGGAAGGGCCTGGGGATTTTATTATCACACTTTTTATTTTAAGATTATATATTCACATGCAACTGGGAGAAATAATGCAGAGAGATCCCACATACCTTTTACTGATTTTTATGCAAAACTCTAGCATAATATCACAACCAGTATGTTGACATTGATGCAGTCTACTCATCTTAGTCAGATTTCTTTACCAGAAGACTTTTTGAAATTGAGGCACTCGAGCCCCACCCCAGGCTAAGTAAATGGGTCTTTGGGAATTTGGACCAGGCATTGTCTAATTCAACAGAAATCTTCCCTGAATTATTTTAATGCACAGCCAGGTTGAGAGCCCCTGTTCTTGTCCCAAGTCTCTAAAGAATCCTCTCTGTAATATTCCAATCTCTGCTTAACTACAGATAAATGGCAGGGAGCTATTTTGTGATGCAGCTGTTCAGAGATGAACTCTTGATTTAAAAAAAAAAAAAGGAATTAAAATATGCTTCCATTTTAACTCACCCACTGTTTCTGGAGTGGACCTCTGGGAGAATTTTTTTTTAAACATAATTGTTTAGAAGTCTGAAGGACTCTCCTGAAATTAATCCCCCTTTTTTTCATTCCTGTTAGGACACTGAACCTCTGTCTTTGACTATGCACATTGCCTACTTCTCTGTTTTCCATTTAGACACTGTCTTTCTTTTAATAGGCATAGTGTCACAGGCCATAACTTTACTAAGAACTTGACAATATACACACAGGTAGGTCATTCCTTGATTTTGACACTATGATACCATGTAACTTTGTAAATACCTTAATTCCCATTAAACAGGATAAATAGAAGAATGAGAATTAATTTAGGTTGACATTTGATGGTCTCTTACAAGTAAGAGATGATCTATATAATAAGAGGCTTCTTCTAACCTAAGAATGACTGAATCCTTTAGAGCCCATGGAGATAGTGGCAGTCCTTGCCTTATTTTTAGTGTTTATTTAAAGCCTAATGTATTTAAAACAAAGCCAAACAAAACTGCCCAAGCTAATTAAAATGTGGGCTAATAGTGCATCTTCAGTCCTAAAGAACCGCATGTTTTGTAGAATCAGTACATTTCTACAATCATAAATCATATGTAATTTAAGATTCTTCCAAAATTTTTGCTGTTGCCTAAATTTTTATCAGCCAGGGGCAAGTGGTCATCTGGCTTGATCTTAATACCTTTTTTCTTGATGTTATTGTGGTGCTTAGTAGATGCCCAGTGGTATTTAAATTAAATTGATGGGTAGTTTGATATCTTAGAAGGCTAGCTTTATAAATTGTTACTCAGCTAGCAAGCAGTTCGGGCAGATTAACTTTTCAGAGGCAAACTTTTTTTCACTTTTAAAAATGAGAATACTAGTATTGAAGCCAAAAGGTTATGAGGATTTAAATGAGAAATGCCAAATACTGTACTGGGAGTTTTACCATGTAATTTTTTTTTCTTAACGTAAACATTGTTCAGTAGCATTTTCCTTTTTGCTGTGCTCCATTTAAAGTAATTGTCACAATTGACCTGACACTTAATACATTTTGGCAAAAAGTGCAGCAGATAATGAAGTATTAGGTAACATTTCCTTATTACTAAGAAGACATTTGTTTAGACAATGCTAAGAATAGCTATAATCCCAGACACTTTTCCTCAGGCTTTCTTTGCCATCCCCTTTGAAACTGTCATAGTTCTAATTCAAATATTAGCTGACTCCAATTACTTGATAATGTATCCTTTCTCTTAATCACAATTGTTTATTTTTTAAGGGACTAAGTATAAGGTAGAGAGTCTGATTCTTAGCAACTATTTATATTTAAAAACTTCTAATGTAGACACATTGAAACTTACGACATTTTGGGCAGGTAGTTATCTGAAACCCATTGGAAACCCAAATTTACTGCTTTCTCTTCTCAAGGCTTTTCTTCCTTTGTGTGATTTACCAGTTAATTATTCTTGGATTTTGAAAGTCATCCTTTTCTTCCCCCTACATTTCCCATATACAATTAGCCCTGATCAGGTTAGTTCTGAAATTTGTTTTATGTTATTCTCTTCTTTTTAACTACCTAATCCTAATCTAGGACCTCTTTTTATTTTGCCTCCTTGTCACTAGGCTTCCAGTCTACCTACCAAATAGAAATAGTAGTCATTTTCCTTGTCTTCCCAGTCCTTTCTAAGTCTGGTCCAGATTCCCTAGTATGGCATCCGTAATTCCTTAGTAAGTTATCCAATATGGCTTCCGCATCTTGATGTTAGCTTACTTTTTCAGTTTCATCTGCTGCTTTTCCTGATTCTCCCACCACCTTCAGTTGCACTACTTATAATTCCTTAATATGCAATACACATTTGTGGGTTTTTGTTTTTTTTTTAACTAATTTTATTTATGCTGGTCTCTCTTATACTCTTTTATTGTGTATCTGAATCAGACCCTGTTCAGACATTAACCGTATTTCTTAGCAGGTGTCTCTTTACCATTCCAGGGCTTCCTTGTCTGTGTTTGTGTAGCACTTGATATGGATGTTTGGTGTAGCCTACATGAGGTAGTAACATAGTCATCATCATACCTCTGTCCCTCTAGCCAGCTAGATGCGAGGGTTTGGAGGGTGAGCGCTGAGTCTTCTTCGTCCATAGCATGTGGCCCACTAACAGTCTCTGACGTAGTAGAAACTTAGTAAATGCCTGGTTTGTCCTTGCCTAATAAATGCTTGCTGCCTCAGTTTCCTTATCTGTAAACCAAAGGGAGCCAGACAGGATTTTCTTCTGGCAGTAATAAATTATTTTATGATTTATAGAAAATGCTATAGTGATAGTGTAAGAAAGTGGCAAGAAAAAAGTGTTTGAATTCCAAGAGGATGTGTCTTTTTAAGGCCTCTGAATAAATAGCTACCTTTTTCGATTAATCTTTATTATTTGCATGTAGTTCCCTGGCACATTGTATGAACAGTGTTAAAACCAATTAAATCACTCTAATACAGTACTCAAAGTATGGTCCATGAGAGCAAAACTATTATATGATAATACTAAGAAATTATTTGCCTTTTTTAATGTGCTGACATTTGTTCTGATAGTACAGAAGCAGTGGGTGCATAAAACCATGGGAATCTTAGCACAGATCAAATCAATGGCATCAAACTACACTAGTAGTCATTGTATTCTTTGCCACCACATACTCAGTAAAAAGAATCAGTTTCACTTATTGTCCTGGATGAAGCAGTAAAACTTACTAGTTTTATTATATCTTATCCCTTAAATTAAGTACACTTAAGAAGTGCACTTAAATACCCTTGAGAAGAAATTGGAAGTACACATGAAGCATTTCTGCATACTAAAATACAGTGGTTGTCTTGAAAAAAAAATTGTGTGCTGTTTGATCTGTGAGTTGAACAAGTTGCTTGTTTGGTAGAACACCATTTTTACTTGAAAGAATGACAAACTGGTTATTTAAAGAAATAGCAAATAAACATGGGAAACGTTTCTTCAGATTAATGAAACACCTGTCATTTCAAGGATAACTGCTTACAGTATATTGCCAATGATAAACATTTTTTAAGTGAAAATTAGAATTTTGGAAAACTGTGTGCCACTGTGAGACTGACAGCTTCTTATTACTTAAAAACTTTTGATGAGATGTTTTATAATAAAATATATCAACCTTTGGAAAATCTGCATAACATAATGAACCAATACTTTTCCAAATGACCAGTTTTCCAGTGACCAATGTGGTATTCACAATTCTGCATTGGAAAACGATTCACTGAAAGTACAAGACAGACCACCTGATTTTTAAATTATTATTAAGGTGTCATTGATATACAATCTCATGCTTAGGTTTCACATGAGCAACATTGTGGTTACTACATTCCCCCTATTATCAAATCCCCACCACATACCCCATTACAGTCACTGTCCATCAGCAGAGTAGTATGATGCTATAGAGTCACTACTTGTCTTCTCTGTGCTATACACTTCCTTCCCTGTGCCCCCCCTATATTATGTGTGCTAATCATAATGCCCCTTAATCCCCTTATCCCTCCCTCCCCACCCACCCTCCCCAGTCCCTTTCCCTTTGGTAACTGTTAGTCCCTTCTTGGGTTCTGTGAGTCTGCTGCTGTTTTGTTCCTTCAGTTTTGCTTTGTTCTTATATACCACAGGTGAGTGAAATCATTTGGTACTTGTCTTTCTCCACCTGGCTTATTTCACTGAGCATAATACCCTCTAGCTCCATCCATGTTGTTGCAAATGGTAGGATTTGTTTTCTTCTTGTGGCTGAATAATACTCCATTGTGTATATGTACCACATCTTCTTTATCCATTCATCTACTGATGGACACTTAGGTTGCTTCCATTTGTTGGCTATTGTAAATAGTGCTGCAGTAAACATAGGAGTTCGTATGTCTTTTTGAAACTGGGCTCCTGCATTCTTTGGGTAAATTCCTAGAAGTGGAATTCCTGGGTCAAATGGTATTTCTATTTTGAGTTTTTTGAGGAACCTCCATACTGCTTTCCATAATGATTGAACTAATTTACATTCCCATTCCCACCAGCAGTGCAGGAGGTTTCCCCTTTCTCCACAACCTCGCCAACATTTGTTGTTGTTTGTCTTTTGGATGGTGGCCATCCTAATTGGTGTGAGATGATATCTCATTATGGTTTTAATTTGCATTTCTCTGATGATTAGCGATGTGGAGCATCTTTTCATGTGCCTGTTGACCATCTGAATTTCTTCTTTGGAGAAGTGTCTGTTCAGATCCTGTGCCCATTTTTTAATTGGATTATTTGCTTTTTGTTTTGTTGAGGTGTGTGAGCTCTTTATGTAATTTGGATTCAACCTCTTATTGGATCTGTCATTTATGAATATATTCTCCCATACTGTAGGATGCCTTTTTTTTCTACTGATGGTGTCCTTTGCTGTACAGAAGCTTTTTAGAGTGATATAGTCCCACTCATTCATTTTTGCTTTTGTTTCCCTTGCCCGTGGATATATGTTCATGAAGAAGTTTTTCATGTTTATATTCAAGGTCAGTCTTGGAAGGTTGTATTTTTCTAGGAAGTTGTCCTTCTAGGTTATCCAGTTTGTTAGCATATAGATTTTCATAGTGTTCTCTAATAATTCTTTGTATTTCTGTGGTGTCTGTTGTGATTTTTCCTTTCTCATTTCTGACTCTGTTTATGTGTGTAGATTCTCTTTTTCTCTTAAGTCTGGCTAGGGGTTTATCTATTTTGTTTATTTTCTCAAAGAACAAGCTCTTGGTTTCATTAATTTTTTCTGCTGTTTTATTCTTCTCGATTTTATTTCTTCTCTGATCTTTATTATGTCCCTCCTTCTGCTGACTTTGGACCTCATTTGTTCTTCTTTTTCCAGTTTCAATAATTGTGAATTTAGACTATTCATTTGGGATTGTTCTTCCCGCTTTAAATAAGCCTGGATTGCAGTATATTTTCCTCTTAGAACTGCCTTCACTGCGTCCCACAGAAGTTGGGGCATTGTGCTGTTGTTTTCATCTGTCTCCACATACTGCTTGATCTGTTTCAATTTAGTCATTGATCCATTGATTATTTAGGAGCATGCTGTTAAGCCTCCGAGCCTTTTTGTTTTCTTTGTACAGTTTATTTCTAGTTTTATACCTTTGTAATCTGAGAAGTTGGTTGGTAGAATTTCAGTCTTTTTGAATTTACTGAAGCTCTTGTGGCCTAGTATGTGTTCTCTTCTGGAAAATGTTCCATGTACACTTGAGAAGAATATGTATCCTGCTGCTTTTGGTTGTAGAGTTCTGTACATGTCTGTTAGGCCCATCTGTTCTAATGTGTTGGTCAGTGCCTCTGTGTCCTTACTTATTTTCTGTCTCTTTGATCTGTCCTTTGGAGTGAGTGGTGTGTTGAAATCTAAAATGAATGCATTGCATTCTATTTCCTCCTTTAATTCAGTTCATATTTGTTTCACATATGTAGGTGCTCCTGTGTTGGGTGCATAGATATTTTAATGGTTATATACTCTTGTTGGACTGACCCCTTTATCATATAATGTCCTTCTTTGTCTCTTGATACTTTCTTTGTTTTGAAGTCTTATTTTGTCTGTTACAAGTACTGGAACACCTGCTTTTTCTCCCTATTGTTTGCATGAAGTATCTCTTTCCATCCCTTCACTTTTAGTCTGTGTATGTCTTTGGGTTTAAGAAGAGTCTCTTGTAGGTAGCATATAGCTGTGTCTTGTTTTTTTGTCCATTCTGATGCTCTGTATCTTTTGATTGGTGTATTCAGTCCATTTACATTTACGGTGATTATCGATAGATATGTACTTACTGCCATTGCAGACTTTGGATTCATGTTTACCAAAGGTTCAAGGGTAGCTTCTTTACTATCTAAACATCAGACTTAACTCACTTGCTATGCTTTTATAAACACAGTGTGATGATTCTTTACTTCTCTCTCTTCTTTTTCTTCCTCCTCCACTCTTTATATGTCAGGTGTTTTATTCTGTACTCTTTTGTGTTTCCCTTGACTGACTTTGTGGATAGCTGATATTATTTTGCATTTAGTTATTATTTGGTTGGTCTCCTTTCTTTGATGTGGTTTTATTTTCTCTGGTGACATCTGTTTAGCCTTAGGAGCACTTCCAACTAGAGCAGTCCCTTTAAAATACACTGTAGAGATGGTTTGTGGGAGGTAAATTCCCTCAACTTTTGCCTATCTGGAAATTGTTTAATCCTGCCTTCAAATTTAAATGATAATCTTGCTGGATGCAGTATTCTTGACTCAAAGCCCTTCTCTTTCATAGCACTGAAGATATCATGCCATTCTCTTCTGGCCTGTAAGGTTTCTGCTGGGAAGTCTGATGATAGCCTGATGGGTTTTCCTTTGTAGGTGATCTTTTTTCTCTCTCTGGCTGCATTTAATACTCTGTCCTTGTCTTTGATCTTTGCCATTTTAAGTATTATATGTCTTGGTGTTGTCCTCCTTGTGTCCCTTGTTGTGGGAAATCTGTGGATGTCCATGGTCTGAGGGACTATTTTCTATCCCTTTTTCTGTCTTATTCTTCTAGTACCCATATAATGTGAATATTATTCTGTTTGGATTGGTCACACAGTTCTCTTAATATTCTTTCATTCGTAGAGATTCCTTTTTCTCTCTCTGCCTCAGCTTCTCTGTATTCCTATTCTTTGATTTGTATCCCATTAACAGTCTCTTCCACCTTATTTAGTCTGCTCCTAAGTCCTTCCAGAGATTGTTTCATTTCTGTTATCTCCCTCTGGACTTCATCCCTTTGCTCTTCCATATTTCTCTGCATGTCCATTAGCATGCTTATGACTTTTATTTTGAATTCTTTTTCAGGAAGATTGGTGATTTCCATCTCACCAGGCCCTCTCTTTGGCGTTTGAGGAATTTTGGACTGAACAAAGTTCTTCTCCCTTTTCATGGTGATGGAAGTGATCGCTGGGGAGTGGGGCATTTGTCAGCTGGGACACAAAGTCCCTTCCTGCTTGCTGGTCATCTTGCCCGTCTCCACTGCCTGTGCTGGTCAACCACACACAGGGAGCAGCCTCTGGGTTAATCCTGTGTGCTGCTGTGGGCGGGGCAGCCCTCGGGATGAGCTAGGGCACTGGTGGGAGTTTCAGGCAATCAGTGCATATTTGCCGTGAGAACAGAGCCCCTACGTGCTTTCTGGACTCCGCGCTGGATTCCTCTGCCTGTTCCGGTCGTTTGCACCCAGGGTGTAACCTCTGGGTTAAGCCCCTGAACTTCCATGGGTGGATTGGCCCTCGGGGTGGCCTACAGCACTGGCAGGGGTTTTAGGCAAGCAGTGCGTGTTCACAACGAGAATAAAGCCCCTTTGTGCCTTCTGGACTGTGCACTGGTGTCCGCTGTCTGTGTCAGTTGACTGCAGGCAGGGGGCAGCCTCAGGGTCTGGCTCTGTTAGCTACAGAAGCTGGGAGAAGTCTCTGTGTGGTTGCTGTGGACGGTGCTGCTCCCTGGTTGCTCCGCAGCAGTGGTGAGTCAGCCCGTTTGCTTGCAGTGCCGGTTGGGGGGAATGAATGGCAGGCTGCTTATGGCCTTGAGGTGCTTCGCAACTGCATTGCCACCCAGGGGTTTAGGGCACCTGAAGTACCTTAAAGTTCCCAACCTGCTGGGCTGAGTGTGCCAGGATGATTTTGTCCACCTGTTAAAACTTCGTCCTTTTAAGACTTTTAAAGTGCCTGCTTTTCTTTTGTCCCAGGGTAGCTGGCTGTGGGAACCTGTTCACAGTGTTAGTCTCGGATTTTACTTTTCTATTCCTCTAGTATCCAGTACACCAAGCAATGTGTGTCTGTGTTCCCGGTGCAGATTACTATGACTGGTTATTTAGCAGTCCTACTCCCTCCCCACTCTGTTTCTTTTCCTCCCACCAGTGAGCTGGGGTGGAGGGAGTGCTTGGGTCCTGCTGGGTCACGACTTTGTATCTTACCCTTTCCGTGAGATTTGAGTTATCGCAGATGTAGATGTAGCCTGGTTGGTATACTGTATCTTCTGGTCACTCTTTTAGAAATAGTCGTATTTGCTGGATTTTCAAAATATGTATGGTTTTGGGAGGAGATTTCCACCACCCTACTCATGCCACCATCTTGGGGATGTCCTCCTATCTTTCAACCTACTGTTCATCACTTAAGTTCTTACTAAGTGAAACTTAGAGTGGGCTTCCTATTGTTAATAGTAGTTCAGATCGAATATTCAGTAATTTTCCTTTGAGAAGAAAGTGTATACAGTTGACCCTAGAATGACATGGGTTTGAACTGTGTAGGTCCACTTACATGCAGATTTATTTTAGTAAACATTGGAAAATATTTTGGAGATTTGCAACAGTTTGGAAAAACATTTCTCTAGCTCACCGTATTGTCAAAATACAGTGTATAATTTATGTAACATACAAAATGTATTAATTGACTTTATCAGCAAGGCTTATTATCAGCAAGGCTTCCTTCCATTCAGCAGTAGGCTCTTAGTAATTAAGTTTTGGGGGAGTCAAAAGTTATACTCAGATTTTTGACTTGGCAGGGTTGGTGACCCTAACCCCTGCATTGTTTAAGGATCAACTGCTTATAACTTTTTTACCAATCTAACTTTTTAATTGTTTCATTAGCTCTGAACATTTTATCTGTTTTCTGTAATCATCTCAGCTCATATTGCAATGATACCATTAATTATAGCTGGCTACTGGGACTGTGTCTGAAAGTCGACTTATAATGTTGTATTCCACCTGACTAAAAAGTGAAAAGGGTGAAAATAGGACTTAAAATTTTACAAATCCTCTAGTCCCTTAGGAATGAAAGTGTAACATGTAAACAATAGCTAAAGAATTAAGGGTGGGAGTAAACTTACCTAATCTTTGTTTCAAACCAGAATCAACAAAATTTTTGATCCACATAAAGACAGATTAACAAGGATGAAAGGGGTTTTATAGTTATTCTGGCCAACTACTTACTGTACTACTCTATAAAGTGATCCGTGACCCTATTCTTAACCCTCTACTATGATTTCAAACTCCCACATTGCTACTGGAAACGTGCACATTTTATATTTGAACAGCTCTGATTTCTAGTTCTTCCATATATTAATATTTTTCTCTCTAGCTTTTTACTTGAGCCTACCTTGTTCTAATCCTTGCTCATTATAGCCTTTCTATGATTGTAAAGACTTATTTAACCTACTGGATACTACCAATGTGTTAAATTTTATCCAGGCTAATATTTTTTTTTTTGTACAGTATCCAAGAAAAAGCTTCTGCTTTACTCCTCATGGCCTGTTGATTGGGCCTGTTGCACTGGTGTTTTGGATTCACACCTGTTGTGAGTCTTCTTAAGCAAAAAGTTACGTTACATAAGGTAGAACACTACAGCAGCACATTTTGCACTCTGTTCAGTTAAATAAATGACAAGGCAAAGGTGGATTTGTTTGTTCATACCCCCATTGCAGACACTGGCAGGTTTTGCAGTAACACCTCAATGGGTAACTCATCTTGGTGTTACCATATTAATAGTTTGGGGTTTTGAGGTCTGTGTGTTTCCTCTGACTCTGCATTCATAAAAACAAAAGCAGTTGCTAGATAGTGTTAACTAGTCATGAGTAAAATGTTTTCTACCTTTTTTAAGCTTCTGAGTCAGTTTAAGTGAAGATTATCCTGAAATTACAATGCAAACTTATCTTTGTGAATTAGGATTTTCTTCATTCTGTGTAATCAAAGCAAAATACAGAAAGTATTAAGTTACATTTTGATGTCAGTATAGGTGAACTACTCCATAACCTCTGATTTAAAAAATAAATAACAGCCTTAGTATTCTAAGAGTATTGATGACCTCCTTTTAGGATTTAAAAAATTTTATTGTTGACTATGCGTTTATTTTCTTGGCTTAAAATGCAAAAAGTACAAAAAATTTAAAAAGTAAAAAATCTCTCATGTTAATATCTTTACTACCTGATTTCCTCCTTCAGGGACAACCACTGTTACTAGTATCTGCATTCTTAGTACTTTTTTCTTAAAAGTAGGATCTCCACTCTTCCCTAACCCGATTTTTTAAATCTTCCTTTTAAGACCCTAATATATTATGATTATTTTATGAATTTCAGGGTTCCTGAAAATATTGCTTCAGTTTAATTGGAACAGTATATAAGTACTTGATTAATTTTTACCAGCTAATCTTCTTTAGCTGCTGTACTGTACTGGGAGAATACAGATAGTGGGCAATGCTTTAAAGAAGCATGTATAAATAAATTACAATACAGTGATGTGTGCAGTAGTATAGAACTGTAGGCCCATACAAGGAATGTTTAATACTATTTTCCGGGAAGGAGTGACAAATCTTTAGTAGGTCTGATGCTAGATTTTGAAAAATGAACAGTATTTCACTAGGCAGATGGGGATAGAAATGGCATTTAAGACAGAGGAGAAGGAAGACTAGAATGTATAAAGGCAGAAGCTTTTGATGGTCTGGTATGGTGAATGAACAATGAAGAATTGGATATTGCTAAAATTACTGATACGTAGTACAGTAGGGCCTGTGGCCAGACAGGCAGTTTTTGAAAAGCTTTAGCATAGTGCTAAATGAGATGAATTTATCCCCTATACTTAGGTGAAACTTAAAACTTTTACAGTTGACTCTTGAACAAAATGAATTTGAACTGTGTGGGTCCACTTAGATGCAGATTTTTTTCCAATAAATATATAGGAAATATTTTGTTGGTGACAATCTGAAAAAATTTCTCTTTATGGTAAGAATACAGTATATAGTACATATACAACATATGTATTAATCAACTGTTTATGTTATTGGTAAGGCTTTTCGTCAACAGTAGGATATTAGTAAAGTTGTTGGGGAGTCCAAAGTTAACACGTAAAATTTCTACCATATGTCGGGGAATGATTTTATGCCAAACCCCTATGTTCAAGGGTCAGCTGTCAATCAATATGGGATTAGTATTTAGAAAGACCACTTTGCTTGAGTACAGGGAGTGAGAACAGGATGAGATTAGGAAGCTGGGAGAGTAGTGAGAAGTCTGTTACATTAATTTGAGCATGAAATATATGATGAAGTTATTAGCAAGGCTAGAATAGAGGAGAGTAGGGAGAAGCATTCAAGATAATAGGATGTAAGTAGAATCCATGAAAACTGATAAATTATTTTATTAGGAGACAGTAGCTTAGTGGTTAAGTTTTTGGCATTATTTAGAATTAAATTCAGTTCCAGTTTTGCCTTTTAAGGCAGATGTATGACTTTTTATCAGTTATTTAATTTTAATAGATTCTCATTCCTCAACTGTAAAGTGGCTATTATAACAGTGTAGTTGAAGCTTTTAGCAGCCTTCATTTAACTAACTTCTTGAATTAATAGTTCCTCTCCATTCCTTCAGTAAAATTAGACCTATTTGATGTCAATAACCAGAAGCTCTCAGCTTGTTGGCCTTTCTAGATAAGTAAAGCTAAATGATGAAGTTAACCAGTCACAGTGGGCCTCATATTTTATGATGCCACTTATATGAAATATCCAGAGTAAGGAAATGCATAGAGACAAAAAGTAGATCAGTAGTTGTCAGACTGGATGGGGGAAAGGGAGAATGGGAGTGACTGCTACTGGGTATGGGGTTTCTTTCTAGGGTGATGAAATGTTCCAAAAATTATGGCTGACACAAATATGTGTCACAACTCTGAATATAATCAAAAGCACTGAAGTATACACTTTAAAAGTGAATTATATAGTATATGAATTACATCTCAATAAAATTAGCATTGGAAAAATTAATATTCATACTACCTTTACATTTCCCCAGTTGTCCAGTACATCTTCTATAGCTTTTCTTCCAGTCTAGGATTCAGTCAAGGATCTTGCATTATATTTGATTATCACGTCTCATTACTTGCTCATATTTTTGATGGGTTACAATAAGAAATGTATTAATGGTTATAGATGCTTTGGAAATAAAAGGGGAAAAATGTTTCTCCTAAGTCTTTCTTAAACATATAGCATTGGTCTATATTACTTTAGATGCATGCAAAACAAAATATTAGATTAAAGTAAAATGGCTTTTATATGGATGTAAGCTTTTGATGAAGCTTAAGCGAAGTCATCATTTTGAGGTGTTAAAGTGTTTTTTAAAAAAGAACTTTCAGAAGCTTCTTCAGGTATGAGTATTGCTTGAATGGATTTGAAGTAACAGAAATCTAGCTTTTAAAGATATTGCTGATAGTTTTGTATAATTAGTGTTTTACTGTATCTTGGTAGTTGGCCTAAATGACACTATATTCTTTTTACGCCCCCCAAAGTTCTATAAATATGGTGCTAGCAACCATTTTTACACACAAAGATAAGAAAATATAGAATGGTAAAATGCTGAAATACGACTTTTATTCAGTGATTCCAAATATAATTGCATAGATCTTGACATTATAGTAGAAATGTTTTGTGTGTAAAAATTGCCATTTTAATTTTGGCATAGAAAGTGTTTAGATGTAATGTTTTTTGTGTATTAAAGAGCTACCTTTAATTGAAAAAATTGTGTCGCATAGCTACAGAAGGGCCTATTTTATCTGTAACTGTCAATGGTATTAAAAATACTGATTTTGCCTGTTGCAGTAGTACTATTTCTACTTGAAAGAAGGGAATAATACAGAAATCAAGAATACTTTGGGCATATGTGTGGGAGGGTTGTAGACCTGAAGTTCAGGTATTTTACTATATTATAAAGGTAAATATGTATTCTTCTGGTTTCCCCCTCCCCTTTATATATCTTGATTATAATTTTTATCAAGTCTTTCTGGCCTTTGCCGCTGTGGCCCATTGATCTGTCCATCTGTCTGTTGCAGTGCATATTGGGTACTTCCAGAAGTATGAATTCAGTGATGCAAAGGACAGGCGGGCTGCAGCAGCAAAGGTAGGACAGAATCATTCCAAAGAAAAGTCATTAAAGGACCATTAAACACATAAGTGTGCACACATTTTGGCAGCAGCTATCTCATTTAAGGGGCATATCATTTATCCTGTAAATATGGAAAGCCTATTCTGACATGACATATTTGACATACCTATAAAAACACAGTTTTATTATATTTTAAACCAGAAGCTTATTTGGCACTTAGACAGCAATATTAATCAGTGTTTGCCATTATCTTTTTTGGTGAATAATAGAACAAATTATTAAATAGAGTATGTTAATGGTATTTGCTTGATTTGTGGACCTTACTGATTTTCAGAAACTGTCAGGACAAAGGGTCCCATTTGTAAAACTGTGAGAGGAAAAGAATCAGGAAAGATTGATCTGGCCATATGTGTATATTTATATATCTGATTCTGGGATATTTTAATGGAAATAATCTAAATCTTCCAGCTTGTTTTTTAACTTCTATAGGTAAGCTTAAGGATTTCTGTTTAACTGTTTATACCATTTACTTAGACATTTATATCCATTTACTTGCTAAATGATAGCAACTGTAATAGCAATTCCTATCTTTTTTTTAAGTTCTGGGTCAGAATGAGAGAGCAATAGCATTTTTATACTAAATCCTAAGATCCAAATCACAGCAAAGTTTTAAGAACTTAGGCAATATAATGCAAATATTTGAATGTAAAAGAAATGGAAGGTGTATGTATAAGGTAAGGTATTAAATTGCTTGTTTAAATTAGTATTGGCTGTAAAGTTAGATTATACAGATAGCTGAAGGATAATTGATATTTGCATCATTTTCTTTGCTCTTAGGCTTCTAAAAAGGAAAGAGCTATGTTTTTCTAAAGAGGTTAATACAGTGCTTCTTGGCTTCCCATATGAAAAGGCAGATAAACGTTTGTTTTTGGTTTTCAATGAAGATTGCTGGGTTTTCAAAATAACTATAAAACCTGTGATCTTAAGTATCCTCAGCCTAAACTCTGACCTAAAAGGCTGAAGTTAGTAGTTAATACTTTAATAAGCTCTCTGTACTGTACTGAGGAGATACGGTTGTTGTCTTTTGAGTGTGGAAAGACATTTTGAAATGACGTTTCATGGTATAGTACAAGTATTGAATCAATAGTGTTTAAACAAGTGTGTTGATGGCCTTTTTTTTTTTGATCTTGGAAACCTTTTTGGTTGTTAGCTTTTTTTACTTTCTTTATAATTTCATATTTTGTACCTTCTTCCAGATGTGTTTTAGGTATTTCATGTTCTACACAGATCATAAATCTTTTACCCTTGTGGCAATATTAAAATGAATATTAGTTGTGAGTCTATATTTTGTTAAAAATTGTCCAATTCAATATAAAGTAAAATAATTCTGAATCTTAGAGACCTAAGTTTTTTCTAATCCTGACTCTGCTGCTGTTGACATTTCAAAGGTAACTTCTACTTTTCAGATTACTCCTTTTTTTAAATGCATTTTGGTGGTACCTATACAAAATTTTCTTAATCTACGTCTCTTTGAAAAGGAATTCTTTGTCAGGGGTGAAGATGAGAACTGTTTAACTTTATCTAAATAATGGCTAAGATTTTTATTTATTTATTTAGATAGTGCTTTCTCATGTCAATAAACTTCAATCTACAAATGAAATGCTTTATTTTAGAAGAAAAAGGAGGTATATTTGTGCTTTTTCCCACTTAGTGTTCCAGTTCTTTATTTTGCAACAGTGTACTATGGATTTAACAAATTGTACAGTATTTTCTAATACCATGTTGGTTTATCATTTTTGCCTTTTGGACATGTTATTCATTCTGTATTGTCTATCTCCTTCCTGTCCTTCCCTTCCTTTCCTTTCTTGACATCACTTAGCCTTAGAAATGTGGACTTTGGGTATAGACATTTGCACTTTTTATAAGACTGAATGTTTTGAAAAAAGGTTATTGAGTTTATCTTCACACCAACAGTGTGTGAACTATCATTTTTCTCAACATTCTTGATGACACTATTAAGAATCTTAAAATTTTCATTAGTCTTACAAAGAAAGTTAATTCGTTGTTTTAATTTAATGTTTCTCTGAATTGCCTTCTCACATCCTTTGTGCCTTAATGAGTTCTAAATGTACGATAGTTATTTTTAAATTTTGGTATCATTAATATGCAATTACATGAGCAACATTGTGATTACTAGATTCCCCCCATTATCAAGTCCCCAACACATACACCATTACAGTCACTGTCCATCAGCATAGTAAGATGCTATAGAATCATTAGTTGTCTTCTCTGTGCTACACTGCCTTCCCCGTGCCCCCCCCCCAACCGGCCCCCCACACCTACATTATGTGTGCTAATTGTAGTGCCCCATTTTCCCCTTATCCCTCACTTCCCACCCATCTTCCCCAGTCCCTTTCCCTTTGGTAACTGTTAGTCCATTCTTGGGTTCTGTTTCTGCTGTTGTTTTGTTCCTTCAGTTTTTTCTTTGTTCTTATACTCCACATATGAGTGAAATCATTTGGTACTTGTCTTTCTCCGCCTGGCTTATTTCACTTAGCATAGTACCTTCTAGCTCCATCCATGTTGTTGCAAATGGTAGGATTTGTTTTCTTCTTATGGCTGAATAATATGCCATTGTGTATATGTACCACCTCTTCTTTATCCATTCATCTACTGATGGACACTTAGGTTGCTTCCATTTCTTGGCTATTGTAAATAGTGCTGTGATAAACATAGGGGTGCATATGTCTTTTTCAAACGGGGCTGCTGCATTCTTAGGGTAAATTCCTAGAAGTGGGATTCCTGGGTCAAATAGTATTTCTATTTTGAATTTTCTGAGGCACCTCCATACTGCTTTCCACAATGGTTGAACTAATTTACATTCCCACCAGCAGTGCAGGAGGGTCCCCTTTCTCCACATCCTTGCCAACATTTGTTGTTGTTTGTCTTTTGGATGGTGGCCATCCTAACTGGTGTGAGGTGATATCTCATTGTGGTTTTAATTTGCATTTCTCTGATGACAAGCGATGTGGAGCATCTTTTCATGTGTCTCAGACTATTTTTGCATTTAGGATTTTGGCTGTGGAATAGTTGCTGACAATTAGAAAATGCCTATCAGAGATTTGAGAGAAGTTTGTCTTCCCTTTCCTATCTCCTCTCCTTTTTTACTTGGTTGTAAAGATGTTAGATTTTCTGCACTAGCAGAAATGCAGCATTGCATTGTTCTTCACCTTTCTGGGTTTTCAAGAGGCATTTGTGGCAAAGCAGCTAGACTTTTGTTGTATGTATCACCTAGCTTCCTGAGTATCTAGAGGCACTTGTGGCAGTGGCAGTGGTGACTTCCTGTTTCCAGCTTTCTAATTCTTGCATGGATTTACCTGCTGTTCTTGAACTTAGTGGTTCTACTGGTGGCCTAAGTGAACAGAGCTCCTTGTGATTCAGTTGTGTGGTGTTCTGGTGTCATTCCTGTAACAAAGCCTTATGACCCCTCCTCCAGTTCTTCCAACAATTAAGCATCTAATTCCTTTTATTAACTTCTCCTTTGCTCAGAATATCTACTTAGTGATTTCAAAAATTCTCTGCATCAAATCCTGATTGATCAAAGTCAGGAGCATCTTTTGATGACAGATACTACTATTCCATTTTGTATGTGCTAGTATATGAACTTTGGATACATCAAGAGTTTATTTTAATGTATGTCATTAAGTAAATATCAATTAAAGTGCCACCTTTTAGTGACTCTAGATAAGTATAAAGTTCTCAAAAAAATCTTTAAAAAAAACTTTTTTTCTTACGGTATTATTGATACACACTTTTATGAAGATTTCACATGAAAAAGCAATGTGGTTACTAAATTACCCATAGTATGAAGTCCCCACCTGTAACCCATTACAATCACTGTCCATTAGTGTAGTAAGATGCCACAGAGTCACTATTTGCCTTCTCTGTGCTACACTGTTTTCCCTGTGACCCCTCACACCATGTGTACTAAACATAATACCCCTCAATCTCCATCTCTCTCCCTCTCGACCCACCCTCCCACACCCCTCCCACACACCTCCCCTTTGGTAACTGCTAGTCCCTTGGAGTCTGCAAATTTGCTGCTGTTTTGTTCCTTCAGTTTTGCTTCATTGTTATATTCCACA
Organism: Manis javanica; assembly: GCF_040802235.1. Classification (NCBI taxonomy): domain Eukaryota; kingdom Metazoa; phylum Chordata; class Mammalia; order Pholidota; family Manidae; genus Manis; species Manis javanica. Next base: position 120,471,341 of record NC_133163.1, read on the forward strand.
ATTGGGGGAAATCATTTGGCATTTGTCTTTCTCCGCCTGGCTTATTTCACTGAGCATAATATCCTGCAGCTCCATCCATGTTGTTGCAAATGGTAGGATTTGTTTCTTTCTTATGGCTGAATAGTATTCCATTGTGTATATGTACCATTTCTTTATCCATTCATCTACTGATGGACACTTAGGTTGCTTCCATATCTTTTCTATTGTAAATAGTGCTGTGATAAACATAAGGGTGTATATGTCATTTTGAATCTGAGAAGTTGTGTCTTTGGGTAAATTCCAAGGAGTGGGATTCCCGGGTCAAATGGTATTTCTATTTTTAGTTTTTTGACGAACCTCCATATCGCTTTCCACAATGGTTGAACTAGCTTACATTCTCACCAGCAGTGTAGGCGGGTTCCCCTTTCCCCACTTCCTCACCAGCATTTGTTGTTCTTAGTCTTTTCAATGCTGGTCATCTTAACTGGTGTGACATGATACCTCATTGTGGTTTTAATTTGCATTTCCCTGATGATTAGTGATGATGAGGATCTTTTCATGTGTCTGTTGGCCATCTGAATTTCTTTTCTAGAGAACTGTCTCTTCATATCCTCTGCCTATTTTTTTATCGGGTTATTTGCTTTTTTGGGTGTTGAGCCATGTGAGTTCTTTATGTATTTTGGGTGTTAACCCCTTGTCGGATATGTTATTTATAAATATATTCTCCCATACTATAGGATGCATTTTTGTTCTGTTGATGGTGTTCTTTGCTGTACAGAAGCTTTATAGTTCGATGTAGTCCTATGTGTTCATTTTTGCTTTTGTTTCCCTTGCCTGAGGAGATGCGTTCAGGAAGAAGTTGCTCATGTTTATATTCAAGAGAGTTTTGCCTATGTTGTCTTCTGAGAGTTTTATGGTTTCATGACTTACATTCAGGTCTTTGATCCATTTTGAGTTTATTTTTGTGTATAGGGTTAAACAATATTCCAGTTTCATTCTCTTGCATGTAGTTGTCCAGTTTTGCCAACACCAGTTGTTGAAGAGGCTGTCATTTCCCCATTGTATGTCCATGGCTCCTTTATCATATATTAATTGACCATATATGCTTGGGTTTATATCTGGGCTCTCTGTTCTGTTCCATTGGTCTATGGGTCTGTTCTTGTGCCAGTACCAAATTGTCTTGATTACTGTGGCTTTGTAGTAGAGCCTGAAGTTGGGGAGCATAATCCCCCCAGCTTTATTCTTCCTTCTCAGGATTGCTTTGGCTATTTGGGGTCTTTTGTGGTTCGATATGAATTTTAGAACTATTTACTCTAGTTCATTTACTGTAGGTATTTTGATAGGAATTGCATCGAACCTGTAGATTGCTTTAGGCAGGATTGTCATTTTGATATTATTAATTCTTCCTATCCATGAGCATGGGATGTGTTTCCATTTATTGGTATCATCTTTAATTTCTCTTAAGAGTATCTTGTAGTTTTCAGAGTATAGGTATTTCACTTCCTTGGTTACGTTTATTCCTAGGTATTTTATTCTTTTTGATGCAGTTGTGAATGGAATTGTTTTTCTGACTTCTCTTTCTGCTAGTTCATTGTTAGTGTATAGGAATGCCACAGATTTCTGTGTATTAATTTTGTCTCCTGCAACTTTGCTGAATTCAGATATTAGATGTAGTAGTTTTGGAGTGGATTCTTTAGGGTTTTTTATGTACACTATCATGTCATCTGCAAACAGGGACAGTTTGAACATACACCTTTCATGGGAAGAAAACTTATACCTGAATTACACAAGATAATTTCTTAGGAAAAAATGAATTAAATCTGAGGAGAATTTGGAACCTTTCACAGTTAAGGGTAACCAGCTATCAAAATGTCACTTCCTGTAGCCTTTATGAAACTTTAATGTGCTTCCCAAATGTTAATGTACATATAAACATATCAGGTCCTTGAAGTTCTTGTTGAAATGAAGATTCAGTAGATGTGGGTTGGGATTTGGATTTTGCTTTTCTATCAGTCTCTCAGGTGATTGTGATTTTGTGGTCTGCACTTTGAGTAGCAAGGCCTATATTATTTATAGTTATTATAAAAGTAGTATTTTAAATTTCTTTTCATATGATTATAAAGTAGGAAAAAACCTGTATCTTTTCATCCCAATCCTAAACAGTTCCCAAGGATGCTAACTCTCAGGGACAAGTTTAAGATAGATACTTATAAACTTTTTTATTGCACATTCAGTAGATCCTAGAAATTTATTACTACTTTTTCTTCGTAACACAAACATGGAATGTTGTACATTGCTCAGGTACTTGCATTTTTCATTTGGTGGTATCATGACTATCCTTCCATGTCAGCGCATACAGCTCAACTTTACGTTTTTTTTTAATTGCTGTATAGTATTTTAAGTATGGAGACAGCATAGTTTATAGGCAGTCTCTTATTGGAAAAATGCAAGTTATCTTTGCTATATTACTGCTTTTCCAAACAATATGCATGTAAAATTTTGTTTTGCTACCTTTTACACTTAAAATATTTCTGTTGGGTTGGTTCCTTGAAGTGAAATCTCTAAGTCCTTGGTCATGTGCATTTAAAATTTTGATCATTTCTGACAAACTACTTCACAAAAGTTTTTATCAAAATTGCCATCTTGCTAACATGTTATGGGTCGTTTTCCCACACCTTTGTGACTGGGTATTAATCAGTTTCTAAGATTTTAGCTATTGTGGTAGGTTTGAAATACTCACTGTATTAAGAAGGTTGAATGTTTAGATTTTATAGACCTCTACAGTTGTATTCTTAAAATTCATAAACTGTCCATTTTTGTTGGATAATTTGTCTTTCATGGATATGTATGTTTGCTTATTTACCTTTTTTTTTTTTGTAGGTATTGCAGTTATTTCTATACAGAAGGTTTTGTACTTTGTGGCTTTTGGTTTTCTAGTTAAGAAGGCATTTAAATGCAATAGCCTGCAAAATTTAGACCATCAGCAGCTCTCATAAGAAGCTTACAGATTCAGCTAGATAGAAACATATTACGGAAACGAGTCCATTTTTGTGTACAAAAATCATCATACTTAGTTTTGAGATGGAGTCTAACTACTTCAGATCAAATTCTGAGATAAATAAAGGCTAGGCTTTGGAGGCCTTTCTTTCTTTTTATTTTTTATTTTGGTGTCAATCTACAATTACATGAGTAACATTATGTTCACTTGATTCCCCCCATCATCAAGTCCCCCCTACATACCCCATTACAGTCACTGTCCCTCAGCATAGCAAGATGCTATAGAATCACTACTTGTCTTCTCTGTGCTGTACAGCCCTCCCCGTGCCCCCCCACTAATTATGTCTGCTAATCGTAACTGGAGGCCTTTCTTTTTATTTAATTGGTGTTAAAAATTTTTTTTTGCTGTTTTATCTTAGGTTATTCTTTTGTATTATAAAACCCATTCATTTACTACTTAGCCCTGAAAGGGAAAACAAGGCTGTCTACTGAGACTTTACAGAAAATAATTGCCTCCCCATAATACTAATCATAGGAATGTCACTCAGCAACTTGTTGATTCCATCAGGAGCTTCTGTCACATTCTTAAATGTGGGCATGTCTGTTTACAAAATGTGTGCATCTAGAATTGTGGCTCTCCACCATGGCTCTATATTGGATTCGCCAGGGAACTTTTAAAAAATGGTAATGTTCTTATTGTGGGTGCGTCTTCCCAGTATTCTCATGTATTTGGCCTGGGGTGTGGCCTCACCAGCTTTTTTTGAAGTTCCTCAAACAAAATATGCTTCCAAAGTTGAGAATCTTGATCAAAGTATGGAAGGTGGTGGTGCATTGATACTAAGGCTTCAGCTGGGACAGTTGGCATATTCAGACCTACCTTTAAAAAATGCATAACAGAACTTTGGAGATACTTTCAATGCAAACACTGCTGCTGTAACTCTAGAATGTATTTTTCTTTAAATTACTAAAATATTACTCTGCTGTATTCATATGGGAGTTCTACACATATACTTTACTTTTTCTGAGCTTGGATAGTGGGAAACTGGTTAGAGCAGTAGTTCCCAGTCCAACTGCATGTTAACTATCATCTGGATAACTTTAGATAAAAACTTTGGGTGAAGAATATGCATACTTAGGTCCCACTCAAGACAGTTGAATCAGAATTGTTGTGGCAAAGTTCAGGTATTGGTATTTTTAAAGTTCCCCAGGAGATTCTAATATGTAGCCCAAATGGGGGACCATTGTTTTAGCACTTGTAACTGTAGATTATCTAGAGAAGATGTGAGATTTGAGATTGCTTTATTATCCTCAAAGTTAAATTTGCTGCTGCAAGTATTAGTTTTTTAATTATAGTGATTTTGCTCCTTGCTTTTGTTTGATTTAAAAAATAAGGACCATTCAAAAAACACCAAATATATCTGTTGCTATTGATAAATTCAGATGAATAAACTAACTTATTAAAAGGAAATACTCAGGCTGGACCACAAAGCAAAACTCAGCTATTTGCAGCAATGAGCAGACAGAAAATATGATAAGGAAGAACCTCTAAAATGGACGTATGGGGCAGAATTCTGGGCTATATCAATAAAAAGCAGAAATTATCACTTAATAAAAGTCAGGACAAGCATTAAATGGGGGTGAATAAAGGCAACTTACAATAAGAGGCAAAGTACAATGAAGACCTTACATTTGTATTTATTTATACACCAATTATAGTACCACTCAAATTCATTAAGCAAAAACATAAATAGAAGTAAGGCTCTCTTAGGCAATGACTAAGGTAAAGTTCACAATATAATAAATAAACTGAGAGAGGATCTAAATAAAATACTTAAATTTAATGCATTGAATTCTACACAACCAAAGCAGATAAAAATACCTTATCAAGAACCATACAACATATAATATTCACCAGTCTTCATGCAAGAAAACTAAAATCAATGACAAAACAAGGGAACGAAGAAAAACAAAAACTGTCACTACTGTCAACTGAAAGAGGAAATCACAAAAGAAGTTACAGAATATTTAGAAAATAACAGTAATGAAAGCATTTCACATTCAGATTTATGAGATGTGACTAAAATCATGTAGAGAAAAAAATTCATAGCCAAAGACATTGGTATTTATGAATAATAAAAAATGAAAATAATATAATTCAAGAAGTTAGAAGAAGAATAAAGTAAGAGTATAAGGAAAAACTAAGAATTTAATGTATTAAAAATAAAGGTATAAGTAAAAGGTGTTACTTAGAATAAAAACAACCTAAAAAAGGAGAAAGCACAAAAAACATGAAATAATAAAGAATGATGAACTAACAAAGAGTGGTGAAAAAGCCTTAAAAAATTAATAAGTAAGGACCACTGATAATAATGGGATGAAGACTTATTTCAACCATGTGCTTGAATTGACTTTACACCCAATTAATTTAGAATTTTGGAAGCACAAGTAGGTAGATTTCTCTGCTTTGACTAGGCCCCAACCTAAGGCTATTAAATCAGAAACTTAGAGGGTCGTGCTGTAGGCATAAATTTTTATGGACGTCTTCTAATATTCATATCCTGTTAGCCTATTTAATCTTGGGTCAACCCACTGAACCACTCTAAACTCATCTTTAAAAAATAATGCCTACCTTGTACAAAGTATTGATGTGAGGATTAAATGAAATAATAATGTGTATAAAATGCCTGGCACTAAATAATTTCACGTCTTTGTTCCATCTGTTCAAGATGGCCTTTTTGGCACTCCACTGTAGGTGCTCCTAGTACAAGTTAGATTTTACTTTAACATTCAAAATTTTTATTTTAATTATAAAATTTATACTTTCAGATATACAATTCCATGAGTTTTGACAAATTTCTAGAGGTTTTAACTACCACCAGTCAATTCAGAACAAACAGTTCCATCACCCTCTAAAAAATTCCTCTGTCTACCCCCTTTGTTTAAGCCCTCTCCACCCTTAATCTCTGGCAAGCCAAAGTGTGTACCGTCTTTATAGTTTTGCCTTTTCCAACATGTCATATAAATGGAGTCATACGCTATGTAGCCTTTTGAGTCTAACTTTCATTTAGAATTTACATTTGAGATTCATATTATAGTTATATATCAGTAGATCTTTTTATTGCTGAGTAGTACTCCATTGTTTTGTTTAGCCATCCCCAGTTGCAGAGCATATGAGTTTCCAGTTTTTGCCAGGTACAAATAAAGTTGTTAGAAACATTCTCACAGAAACATTCTCACAGAGGTTTTTAGATGAACACAAGTTACATTTCACTTAGGTAATTTCTAATAGGGAGTTTTAAGGGTTGTAGTAAGTATATGTTTAACTTTACAAGAAACTCATTTCCTGTTGGCTGTATTATTTTCCCACCAGCAGTGTATGAGAGTTCTAATTGCATCATAGACTCTGCAGCAGTTGTGAAAGTTAGATCGTTTCTTCCCTGCAACACACTTTCTAATCGGCATGTTGGTAGTATTGTGCGTTCAGTTTGTCCCATCAATATGATGATGTTGAGCATCCTTTCACGTGCTTTTTCGTGTCTGTGGATTTTCTTTGGTGAAGTGTCTGTTCAAACCTTTTGCCTATTTTTAAAATGGGGTTTTTGTGTATTTTAGGTACAAGTCCTTTGTCAGATACATGATTTGTGAATATTTTTTCCCCTTCTATAGCATGTCTTTCCATACTCTTAATAATATCTTTTTTGTTTTGCTGAAGTGCAGTTAATCACTTTTTCTTATGGATGGTGTTTTGATATCTAAGAACTACTTGTCTAATCCAGATCACAAAGATTTTCTCCTAGAAGTTTTATTTTATGGTCTTGTTTTACATTTAAGGGCTGATCCATTATTGTTTGTATTGAGTCTGAGGTATAGGTTAAAAGTGGATTTATAAAAATACAGATGTCTTAATTATTTGAGCACTGTAGGAAAGACTGTTCCTGCTTTTCCCCTTGCATAGTTGTTTTAGCACCTTCGTGTAAAAAAAAAATCACATTGCTCTATTTGTATGGATTTATTCCTGACTTCCTTTGATCTGTGTATTTATCCTTTTGCTGGTACTGCACCTTTATAGTATGTTTTGAAATCAGGTGGTGTTCTTTTCAAAATTATTTTGGCTATTCTAGTTTCCTTTCTTTATGTAAGTTTTAGAATCATTTTGTTGATATCTACCAAAAAGCCTACTAGGATTTTGATAGCTACTGAGTTGAATCTGTAGGTCAATTTGGGAAGAATTAATATTTTAACTATATTGAGGGTCCTAACCCATGAAAATGGTATATCTCTCCATTTATTTGTTCTTTCTTTATTTCTTTCATCAGTATTTTGCAGTTTTCAGCATACAGATACTTCATAGATTCTGTTAAATTTATACCTAAATATTTCATATTTTGGTGCTCTTGTAAATGGCACTTTAAAATTATTTTTGACTTCCAGTTATTTGTTCTAGTACCTGAAAGTGCAGGTTAATTTTTTTCTTTTTTTTTTGGTCTTGTATTCTTGAGACCTTGCTAAACTCATTTATTCTAGGGACTTTTTTGTAGATCTGTGGGCTTTTCTACATAGGTGATCATGTCATCTATGACTAGACAGCTTTCTCTTTCGTGTCTGTGCCTTTTTCCCCTTTTTCTTGCCTTACCGAATTCCTTAAGACTTCTTGTGTGAAGTTGATAAGGAGTGGTGAGAAGGGACATCCTTGCCTTGTTCACATCTAAGGGGAAAAGCATTCAGTCTTCCATCATTAAGTGTGATGTTAGCTGTACCTTTTTTATATAGATTACCTAATTGAGGAAATTCCCTTCACTCTTAATTTGCTAGAAGTTTTTGAGTACTGGGTGTTAAATTTTGCCAAATGCTTTTTCTGTGTCCTGTTGATACAATCTCTTAGTTTTTCTTCTTTTTACTGTTAATATGGCCAATTAACATTTATTGATTTTTTAAAAAATGTTTAACCAGCCTTGCAATACTGGGATAAATACCTCTTTGTTGTGATGTTATCCTTTTTATATATTGCTAAATTTGATTTCCTAATATTTTGTTGAGTCTTACATGCTTGTTCATGTAGTAGTTTCTTATATTATGTCTTTGTTTTTGTCTGATTTTGATAATAGGTTGATGATAGTCTTTTAATAGGAATTGGGAAGTGTTCCTCCTGTTATCTGCAAGAGATTGTGTGGAATTGATTTTTTTTTAGGTTCTTTAAATGATGGTATTATTTACCAGTGAAACCATTTGGGTCTTGTTTTGTTTGTGGAAGGGTTTTAATTATGCATTTGGTTTGCTTCATAGGTATAGGAAAGTACTATATTTTCTTCAGTGAATTTTAGTAGTCAGTGTCTTTTAAGGAAATTGGTACATTTCATCAAAGTTGTGAATGAATGGGCAAAGAGTTGTTTGTAGTATTCTCTTACTTTCCTTTTAGTGTCATAGGGTCTGCACTGATACTTCCCTCTTTCTTTTCTGATACTTGTTTGTCTCTCTTTAATTTTGATTAGTGTTTGCAAGAGTTCTAGTGTTCTTTAGTACCAGCTTTTGGTTTCATTTATTTTCTCTCATTTTTCTGTCTTCATTTTCATTGAGTTCTCTTAATTATTTCCTCCTGCTTGCTTTGAGTCTAGTTTGCTTTTTTTAAAAGCCATTTGTGACCTTTCTTCCGTTTTAAAAAAATAAGCATTTAATGCAGTATTTTTCCCCCTAAACAATGTTAGCTATATCCCACACATTTGGTATTTTTCACTTTCTTATGTTCAAGATGTTTCCTCATTTTCTTCAAGACTTCCTCTTTGACCTTTGGGTTATTTAGTAGAAGATGGTTTAATTTCTAAATAATCTCACTTGTTCAATGAATTACTGAGAGGAGTATTGAAATTTGCAAATATAATTGTGGATTTGTCTATATTTCTTTCATTTCCATCACTTTTGGTATATCTTGAGACTTTGTTGTTTAGGTGCATTCATATATTTAAGGTTATTATGGTTTTTTTTGGTGAACTGACCTTTTCATCATTGTAAGGTTTTTCTTTTCACTGGTAATTTTTCTTGTTCTGAAGTTTATTTTGTCTGAAGGAAACATAGCTGCTGCAAGTTTTGTTTGATTAGTGTTTTGCATGATACATATGAACATAGTTTTTTTGCCTTTTGAAAAAAACTAACCCGACTCATTTTCATATAGCAGCATAAAGATTTCTTTTTTTTACATTAAAGTATAATTGATGTAAAACGTACTAGTTTCATGTTACAATGACTCAGTATTTATATCTATGTCTCTTAAGTGGAGTTTTTTGGGGGAACTATTTACATTTAATGTAGTTATTGATGTTGGACTTAAGTGTTTTAAATTATTCTCTTTCTCTTCTGCCTTCTTTTGGATTGAAAATTTAAAAATATTCTACTTCATATATCTATTGCCATATTTATTACCATATCTCTTGTTCTTTTTTTGTAGTGGTTGCTCTAGGGATTATAATATAAATATTTAACTTTACATTCTATTTACAGTTAATATTATACCACTCTCAAACAAAATATAGAAGCCTTACAATTATATAGGTGACTTTTCTATCAGTTCCTTTATATTATAGTTGTCATATGCATGTCTTACATTTATGTACATTTAACCCTTCCCACAAGCATGACTGGTTATAATTTTTGGCTTTATATGTTTTCAGAAATGTAAGAGGAGAAAAATAATCTGTGATAGTTTCCCATTTGTCATTTCTGTAGCTTTTCCTTCTTTCCTGAATTTCTAACTTGCCCTGTGGAATCATTTCCCTTCCACATGAAGAAATTTTAATGTTATCTTTAGAGCAGATATGCTGGCAATAATCTCTTGGTTTCCTTTGAGAATATTTGTCTTTATTCCTTAACTATACTTTCACTGAATATAGAATTCTCAGCTGACAGTTTTTGATGTTATCCCCATAGGGCCCCTTTTAGATGGTTCCTTGTAAAAAAAGTTTTCCTTTTATTAAAATTGAATACTTTATATATTTAAGTTCACTCACTCTGTTATCTCCTTTACACTACTGAGGCCAACCACTTTTTTTTGTTCTTAACTACTTTATTTTTTTAAATTAAGGTATCAGTGATACACACTCTTATGAAGGTTTCACATTAAAAACATTGCGCTTACTACATTCTCCCATATTATCAAGTCCCCCCCACCCCACTGAAGTAACTGCCTATCAGTGTAGTAAGATGCCACAGAGTCACTACTTGTCTTCTCTATGCTGCACTGTCTTCCCCATGACAACCCCCACACACCATGTGTACTAATCATAATACCCGTCAATCCCCTTCTGCCTCCCTCTGTACCCACCCCTCCCCTTTGTAACCTCAAGTCCCTTCTTTGAGTCTGTGAGTCTGCTGCTGTTTTGTTCCTTCAGTTTTGCTTTGTTGTTATACTCCACAAATGAGGGAAATCATTTGGTACTTGTCTTTCTCCACCTGGCTTATTTCACTGAGTATAATACCCTCCAGCTCCATCCATGTTGTTGCAAGAGCCCATCCATTTTTTTAATTCTACATTTCCATTTGATTCTTCCTTTAATTTGTTTTCTTTCCCCAAGAATTTCTTTCACTCACTTTAAGGTGTTCACCTTACCACAGAAAACTCGTGTTCTTAAAGCTGCTTTAGAAGTCTTTAATAATGCCCAGTTTTGCCACTTTTATTCAATATAGTACTGGAGGTCCTAGCCACGGCAATCAGAAAACACAAACAAATAAAAGGCATCCAGATTGGTAAGGAAGAAGTCAAACTGTCACTATTTGCAGATGACATGATATTGTACATAAAAACCCTAAAGAATCCATGCCAAAACTATTAGATCTAATATATGAATTCAGCAAAGTTGCAGGTACAAAATTAATACACAGAAATCTGTTGTATTCCTATATACCAACGATGAAGTAGCAGAAAGAGAAATCAGGAAAACAATTTCATACACAATTGCATTGAAAAGAATAAAATGCCTAGAAATAAACCTAACCAAGGAAGTGAAATACCTATACCCTGAAAATTGCAAGACTCTTTGAGAGAAATTTAAAAAGGATACTTAATAAATGGAAACTCATCCCATGCTCTTGGCTAGGAAGAATTAATATTGTCAAAATGGCCATCCTGCCAAAAGCAATCTACAGATTCAGTGTAATCCCTATCAAAATACCGATAGCATTCTTCAACAAACTGAAACAACTACTTCTAAAATTCATATCGAACCACAAAAGACCCCAAATAGCCAAAGCAATCCTGAGAAGGAAGAGTAAAGCAGGGGGGATTACCCTCCCCAACTTCAAACTCTACTACAAAGCCACAGTAATCAGCGCAATTTGGTACTGGCACAAGAACAGACACATAGATCAATGGAACAAAATAGAAAGCCCAGATACAAACCCACACATATATGGCCAATTAATACATGATAAAGGAGCCACAGACATACAATGGGAAATGACAGCCTCTTCAACAGCTGATGTTGGCAAAACTGGACAGCTACATGTAAGAGAATGAAACTGGATTACTGTCTAACTCCATATACAAAAGTAAACTTGAAATGGATCAAAGACCTGAATGTAAGTCATGAAACCATAAAACTCTTAGAAGAAAACATAGACAAAGCTCTCTTGAATATAAACATGAGCAATGTCTTCATGAACGTATCTCCCCGGTCAAGAGAAGCAAAAGCTAACATGAACAAGTTGGACTATATCAAACTAAAAAGCTCTGTACAGCAAAGGACATCATCAGTAGAACAAAAAGGCATCCTACAGTATGGGAAAATATATTCATAAATGACATATCCAATAAGGGGTTGACATCCAAAATATATAAAGAGCTCACATGCCTCAACAACCAGAAAGCAAATAACCTGATTAAAAAATGGGTACAGGATTTACACTTCTCTAAAGAAGAAATTCAAATGGCCAACAACAGACACATGAAAGGATGCTCCACATCGCTAATCATCAGAGAAATGCAAATTAAAACCACAATGAGGTATCACCTCACACCAGTAAGGATTGCCACCATCCAAAAGATAAACAACAACAAATGTTGGTGAGGTTGTGGAGAAAGGGGAACCCTCCTACACTGCTGGTGGGAATGTAAATTAGTTCAACCATGGTGGAAAGCAGTATGAAGGTTCCTCAGACAACTAAAAATAGAAATAGCATTTGACCCAGGAATTCCATTCCTGGAATTTTAACTTTGACAACAGGATCACAGATGCAAAAAGATATATGCACCCCTATGTTTATCGCAGCACTATATACAATAGCCAAGCAATGGAAGCAAGCTAAGTGTCCATCAGTAGATGAATGGATGAAGATGTGGTACATATACATAATGGAATACTATTCAGCCATAAGAAGAAAACAAATTCTACCATTTACAATAACATGAATGGAACTAGAGGGTATTATGCTCAGTGAAATAAGCTAGGCGGAGAGAGACAAGTACCAGATGATTTCACTCATCTGTGGAGTATAAGAACAAAGCAAAAACTGAAGGAACAAAACAGCTGCAGACTTACAGAACCCAAGAATGGACGAACAGTTACCAAAGGGAAAGGGACTGGGGTGGGTTGGATGGGAGGGATAAAGGTATTAAGGGCCATTATGATTTTAGAATACATAATATGGGGGTAGTGGTACAGGGAAGGAAGTGTATATATAGCACAGAGAAGACAAGTAGTGACTCTATAGCATCGTACTACTCTGCTGATGGACAGTGACTGTAATGGGGTATATGGTGGGGACTTGATAAAAGGGGGAATGTAGTAACCATCATGTTGCTCATGTGAAATCTGAGCATAAAATTGTATATCATTGATACCTTAATTAAAAAGGTTAAAAATAAAGTTTGATAATTCTAATACCTGGGTTATCTCAGATTCAGCATCTATTAATTGCCTTCTCCCTTGAGATTGGTTAGATTTTTTTGTTCTTGCTGTGTCTGCTAATTTTGGATTCTCTGATGCATGTATTGAATATTATGTAGTGACATATCCAATAAGGGGTTGATGTCCAAAATATATAAAGCTCTCACATGTTAAAATTCTTTATAGAGAATGCTGAGGGGTTTTTATTGTAGTAAACAAGTCAACTCAGTTACCTTATAACTACAAGTTCTTTCTCACTTTATATAGACAGTGCTTCCATTAGCTGTTTAATTTTCAAAGGTCTGCTATGTTGAATTTGCCTCTTTCGTTTCCACTTTACAGGAAGCTAGACTTGGGCAGTAATTTATATCATAGTTCATTTTGAAAGCCTCAGCTATTTTACTTTGACAGGTGTTCCACACATGCACAGCTTTCAGGGGAGCTCAGAACTTGGTTCATACACAGAATTAGGTATCTACTTCTCTCTGCTCTCAATGATTTCCCCTATACTTTCTGGCTCCCAGGAGCCCTCTGTACATTCTTCTAGCCAGAGGCATGAAGTTTTCTCAACTTTAGTTTCCTGCTGTTCATGCCTTGAAGTGGCAAGAGAAAAAAGAAGAAGTAATAGGGGTACCCCCACACTCTTCTTTTCAAACGGGGGCTCTCTTCTTGAAGCCTCTACTCAGAGTGATGGGTTTTCTCTTACACTTTTCCATGGTCACTGTAGCAGTAGTTTCATGGCTGGGACTGGCCTCAGGGCAGGGTCCAAGGCAGGGTTGGGAGAAACAAAGGGGGGGGAAAAGTGTTCTCCCACATTCACCAGGAGCCTTTTGCCCTAGTGCTCTGGCCAAAGAGCACTTGTGTCACTATTTTTTTGTGGTCATGCCTGCTATAGTTTTCCTATTTGACCCATTCTTAGGACAAAACCAGGAAATAAAGGAGAAAAACCGAACAGGATACTCACCACCACCTTATTTCTTGTTCTTCATGTCTCTGCCAATCTGCCTGCTGTTATTTAATTATCAGAGTAGTGTTAGTTGTATTTTGTATTTTGTCCAGAGTTTTTGCTTGTGATCAGTAGGAGAGATGCTACAGTGAGCTGATTACTCTATCTTTGCTAGGACGAGGTCAGATTGTTTTGTTTTTAAGTAAATTAACATTATTGCTGTATAACTTTTATATGAGTAAATGTACCCATTTTTAAGTGTATAGTTTGTTTTGTGAAATGTTTTCCCTCATACAGCCAACCTTCACATTCAAGAAAGAACATTTTCAGTCCTTCAGAAAGCTCCCTTGTGCCTCTTAGTTCCTTATATCTCATACTGTCCTGAATTACACTTTTGTGGTGGTTATAAGGGATATTTAGTCATATGACTAGTAGTTAAATGAGATCTTTAATATTCACATTGACCAATCGAAGAAATATAAGATCTGGCTTGTTGGCTAGAATTCACAATTATTCTGCATAATTATCTACACAATACTGGGTAATTTTTGTGACCTTTTGGAGCCTAATCATAGTTTTCTCATATTTAAAAATGGGAGTTAAGTATATTTATCATACAGAGTGCTTTGAGAATTAAATAAGGTGTGTGAAGTATTTTGTTACAGGGCCTGGCATACAGTAGATGCACAATAAATGTTATTTCACCTTTCCTTATATTCAGTGCACATACATGACTTGAGCCAGCTACACCAAAAAATTGAACCATATGTTTTTTATTTAGTTGGTATTGTGAAATACACCCCATACCATAGAAACCTAGCAGAGTATTGGTATTTTGGCATTCTCATGCCACTATGGTTTTAGATGAATTTTTTTTTTTCAGTGATATCCTATTGGGAAAAACTAAGCATGTACCTCCAATACAGTATGCACATTATTAGCATGTACACCTACACAGAATAAATGAAGAGTTAAAAATTGGAAAAATGGGTTGTCATGTTTTCTTCACCTTGGGGGACCACTGGAGATTCTTTTGTGAATCTCTTTGGACATAACCACATGTGGGGATGCCCTGCCTCAAACATATTAAATAAAAACTTGAGGATAGAATCCAGGAATCTTGTGAATCTTATGTTTTAACAGAACTTTCCATAGTAATTTTTGGTGACCCAATAAACAGGTTCAGGAACCTCTAGGTAGGACCAATTTTTGATACAGGAACTCAAACACAGAAAAGGCACTAGCAACATCAAGTCAGAGTGGGCATTCCCCTTGCTTTTTTAAAAAAATAACTCTCTTTTTTATTTATTTTTTCTATTATTAATGTACAATTACATGAGCAATATTATGGTTACTAGACTCCCCCTATTACCAAGTCCACACCACATATCCCATTACCGTCACTGTCCATCAGCATAGTAAGATGCTATAGAATCACTACTTGTCTTCTCTGTGCTGTACTCCCTATCCCCTATTCCCACAACCCCCGCTACATAATGTATGCTAATCGTAATATCCGTTTTCCCCCCTTATCCCTCCCTTCCCACCCAACCTCCCCAGTCCCTTTCCCTTTGGTAACTGTTAGTCCATTCTTGGGTTCTGTGAGTCTGCTGCTGTTTTGTTCCTTCAGTTTTTGCTTTGTTCTTATAATCCATAGATGAGTGAAATCATTTGATACTTGTCTTTCTCTGCCTGGCTTATTTCACTGAGCATAATGCACTCTAGCTCCATCCATGTTGTTGCAAATGGTAGGATTTGTTTTCTTCTTATGAAAATCGATTTGTTTCTTTCTAGCCATAAATTTAGTTTGATATAGTCCCACTTGTTCATTTTTGCTTTTGTTTCCCTTGCCTGGGGAGATATGTTCATCAAGAAATTGCTCATATTTATGTCCAAGAGATTTTTACCTATGTTTTTTTCTAAGAGTTTTATGTTTTCATGACTTATATTTAGGTCTTTGATCCATTTTGAGTTTACTTTTGTGAATGGGGTTAGACAGTAATCCAGTTTCATTCTCTTACATGTAGCTGTCCAGTTTTGCCAAGACCAGCTGTTGAAGAGGCTGTCATTTCCCCATTGTACGTCCATGGCTCCTTTATCATATATTAATTGACCATATATGTTTGGGTTAATATCTGGACTCTCTATTCTGTTCTGCTGGTCTGTGGGTCTGTTCTTGTGCCAGTACCAAATTGTCTTGATTTCTGTGGCTTTGTAGTAGAGCTTGAAGTTGGGAAGTGAGATCCCCCCTACTTTACTCTTCCTTCTCAGGATTGCTTTAGCTATTCAGGGTCTTTTATGGTTCCATATGAATTTTAGAAGTAGTTGTTTCAGTTTGTTGAAGAATGCTCTTGGTATTTTGATAGGGATTGCATCAAATCTGTAGATTGCTTTTGGCAGGATGGCCATTTTGACAATATTAATTCTTCCTAGCCAAGAGCATGGGATGAGTTTCCATTTGTTAGTGTCCTCTTTAATTTCTCTTTAGAGTGTCTTATAGTTTTCAGGGTCTAGGTATTTCACTTCCTTGGTTAGGTTTATTCCTAGGTATTTTATTCTTTTTGATGCAATTGTGAATGGAATTGTTTTCCTGATTTCTCTTTCTGCTAGTTCATTGTTAGTGTATAGGAAAGCAACTGATTTCTGTGTATTAATTTTGTATCCACAACTTTGCTGAATTAATCAGATATTAGTTCTAGTAGTTTTGGAGTGGAATCTTTAGGGTTTTTTATGTACAATATCATGTCATCTACAAATAGTGACAGTTTGACTTCTTCTTTACCAGTCTGGATGTCTTGTATTTCTTTGTTTTGTCTGATCACCGTGGATAGGACTTCCACTACTGTGATGAATAACAGTGGGGAGAGTGGGCATCCCTGTCTTCTTCCTGATTTTATGTGAAAAGCTTTCAGCTTCTTGGTGTTAAGTATGATGTTGGGTGTGGGTTTTTCATATATGGCCTTTATTATGTTGAGGTACTTGCTCTGTATACCCATTTTATTGAGAGTTTTTATCATGAATGGATGTTGAATTTTGTCAAGTTTTTTCACTATCTCTGGAGATGATCATGTGGTTTTTGTCTTTCTTTTTGTTGATGGTAGTGGATGATGTTGATAGATTTTCGAATGTTGTACCATCCATGCATCCCTGAGAGGAATCCCACTTAATCATGGCATATGATCCTCTTGATGTATTTTTTAATTTGGTTTGCTAATATTTTGTTGAGTATTTTTGCATCTATTTTCATGAGGTATATTGGTCTGTAATTTTCTTTTTTTGTGAGGTCTTTCCCTGGTTTTGGTATTAGAGTGATGCTGGCTTCACAGAATAGGTTTGGAAGTATTCCCTCCTCTTCAATTTTTTGGAAAACTTTAAGGAGAGTGGGTATTGTGTCTTCTCCATATGTCTGATAAAATTCAGCGGTGAATCCATCTGGCCTGAGGTTTTGTTCTTGGGTAGTTTTTTGATTACCGATTCAACTTTGCTGGTAATTTGTTTATAATTTCTGTTTCTTCCTTAGTCAGTCTTGGAAGATTGTATATTCCTAGGAAGTTGTCCATTTCTTCTTGGTTATCCTATTTGTTAGCAGATAGATTTTCATAGTATTTTCTTATAATTCTTTGTATTTTCATGGGGTCCATCGTGATTTTTCCTTTCTCATTTCTGATTTGGTTTCTGTTTATAGATTATCTTTTTCTCTTAATAAGTCTGGCTAGGGGTTTATCTATTTTGTTTATTTTCTCAAAGAACCAGCTCTTAGTTTCATTGATTTTTTTTCTATTGTTTTATTCTCAATTTTACATATTTCTTCTCTGATCTTTATTATATACCTCCTTCTACTGACTTTCGGACTCATTTGTTCTTCATTTTCCAGTTTCAGTAATTGTGACTTTAGAGTATTCATTTGGGATTGTTCTTCCTTTAAATATGCCTGAATTGCTATATACTTTCCTCTTAGAACTGCCTTCACAGTGTCCCACAGAAGTTGGGGCTTTGTGTTGTTGTTGTCATTTGTCTCCATATATTCCTTGATTTCTGTTTTAGTTTTGTCATTGATCCATTGATTATTTAGGAGCATGTTGTTAAACCTCCATGTGTTTTGTGACCCTTTTTGTTTTCTTTGTACAGTTTATTTCTAGTTTTATGCCTTTGTAGTCTGAGAAGTTTGGTAGAATTTCAGTCTTTTTGAATTTACTGAGGCCCTTTTGGTGGCTTATGTGGTCTATTCTGGATAATGTTCCATGTGCACTTGAGAGGAGTGTGTATCCTGCTGCTTTTGGTTGTAGAGTTCTGTAGATGTCTGTTAGGTTCATCTGTTCTAGTGTGTTGTTCAGTGCCTCTGTGTCCTTACTTATTTGCTGTCTGGTGAACCTGTCCTTTAGAGTGAGTGGTGTGTTGAAGTCTCCTAGAATGAATGCATTGCATTCTATTTCCTCCTTTACTTCTGTTAGTATTTGTTTCGCATATGTTGGTGCTCCTGTATTGGGTGCATATATATTTATAATGGTTATATCCTCTTGTTGGACTGCCCCCTTTATCATTGTGTAATATCCTTCTTTATCTCTTGTTACTTTCTTTGATTTGAAGTCTATTTTGTCTGATACAAGTACTGCAGCACTTGCTTTTTTCTCTCTATTGTTTGCATGAAATATCTTTTTCCATCCCTCCACTTTTAGCCTGTGTATGTCTTTGGGTTTGAGGTGAGCCTCTGGTAGGCAACATACATAGATGGGTCTTGCTTTTTTATCCATTCTGTTACTCTGTGTCTTTTGATTGGTGCTTTCAGTCCATTTACATTTAGGGTGATTATCAAAAGATACGTAGTAATTGCCATTGCAGGTTTTGGCTTCGTGGTTACCAAAGGTTCAAGGGTACCTTCTTTACTATCTAACCGTCTAACTTAACTCTCTTATTACACTGTTATAAACAGTGTGTGATGATTCTTTATTTGTCTCTTCTTATTCCTCCTCCTCCATTCTTTGTGTGTTAGTTGTTTTATTCTTGTTCTTTTGTGTTTCCTTTGACTGCTTTTGTGAATAGTTGATTTTACTTTTTGCCTTTAGTTAGTATTTGGATGGTCTGTTTTCTTTGCTGTGATTTTATTTTCTCTGGTGACATCTTTTGAGCCTTAGGAGTGCTTCCATCTAGAGCAGTCCCTTTAAAATATCCTCAACTGTAGCTTGTCTGGGAATTGTTTAATCCCTCTTTTCAGTTTAAATGATAATTGTTCTGGGTACAGTATTCTTGGTTCAAGGCCCTCTGTTTCATTGTGTTAAATATATCATGCATTCTCTTCTGGCTTGTAAGGTTTCTGTTGAGAAGTCTGATCATAGCTTGAGGGGTTTTCCTTTGTAGGTAATCTCTTTTCCTTTGTAGGTGATCTCTTTTCTCTCTCTGGCTGCCTTTAATACTCTGTCCTTGCCCTTGATGTTTGCCATTTTAATTACTGGTGTTGTCCTCCGTGGGTCCCACATGTTGGGAGATCTTTGTGTCTTCATGGCCTGAGAGACTGTTTCCTCCCCACGCTTGTGAAAGTTTTCAGCAATTATTTCTTCAAAGACACTTTCCCTTATTCTCTCTCTTCTTCTTCTGGTACCCATATAATGCAAATATTGCTCCATTTGGATTGGTCACACAGTTCTCTTAATATTCTTTCATTCCTGGAGATCCTTTTATCTCTCTCTGCCTCAGCTTCTCTGTATTCCTGTTCTCAGACTCTTCCATTAACAGTCTCTTGCACCTCATCCAGTCTGCTCTTAAGTCCTTCCAGAGATTGTTTCATTTCTGTTATTTCCCTCTGGACTTCATTCCTTTGCTTTTCCATATTTCTCTGCATGTCCGTCAGCATGGTTATGACTTTCATTTTGAATTCTTTTTCAGGAAGATTGTTTATATCTATCTCACCAGGCCCTCTCTCCGGGGTTGTCTGAGTGATTTTTTGACCGGACCAGAATCTTCTGCCTTTTCCTGGCAACAGAAGTGGTCTTAGGCAGGTGGCGCGTGTGTCAGCTGGGAGAACGAAGTCCCTTCCTGCTTGCTGGTTGCCTTGCCCTTCTCCGCTGCCTGTGTGGGTTACCTGCAGACAGGGAGCAGTCTCTGGGATAATCTCCTGAGCTGCCGTGGGCGGTGTGGCCCTCAGGATAGCCTAGAGCCCTGTGGGGAGTGGTAGATACCTAGGGTGTGTTCTTCCTGTGACAATGGCACCCCTTTATGCCCTCAGAACCTTGCTCCGGCTTCCTGTGTCTGTGCTGGGCCGCTATGCACCAGCGGCAGCCTCTGCGTCTTTCCCGGTTAGCTGCTCGCTGGGAGGAGACTCTGTGTGGTTGCAGTGGGCAGGGCTCTTCTCCAGCTGTTCTGCAGCTGTGGCGGGTCAGCCGGTTTGCTTGCAGTGCCGGCTTGGGGGAATGAATGGCAGGCTGCTGATCACCATGAGAAGCTTCAGGGCTGGGTTACCACCCAGGGGGTTGGGGCACCTGAAGTTCCTTAGGATTCCCAGCCTGCTGAGCTGAGTGTGCCTGGACGATTTTGTCCATCTGTTAAGCCCTTGTCCCTTTAAGACTTTTAAAAAGGCACCCGCTTTTCTTGTGTCCCAGGGGAGCCAGGTGTGGCGACCCACTCGCAGGCACCGTCTTGGAATTTTACTTTTCCATTCCATCCAGTACCCTGTGCAATGTGTGTCTGTGCTCCCCGTGCAGGTTACTAGGGCTGGTTATTTAGGATACCTGTCCTTCCACTCCCTCCCCACTCTCATTCTTTTCCTCCCGCCAGTGAGCTCGGTTGTGGGGAGTGCTCGGGTCCTGCTGGGTCGTGGCTTTGTGTCTTACCCTTTCCGTGAGATTCTGAGTTCTTGCAGATGTATATGTAGCCCAGCTGTTGTACTGTATCTTCTGGTGTCTCTTTTAGGTGCAGCTGTATTTGTTGTATTTTCAAAAGCATATATGTTTTTGGGAGGAGACTTCTGCCACCCTACTCATGCCGCCATTCTGAGCCTCTTCCCACTAAATCATTTCATGACATTTTTATATGGGGTTACTTGTTAACTATTACTGTGGTCTAGCTATAATGAATTAAAGGTTTTATTTACAGAGACCTTTATTTTTTGGAATGATATTTGATGTAATAAAATTATACTTGAAATACAATAAACAGACTCAGGTTTGAGTTCCATCTCTGATATTTTAACTAGCTCTAGTGTCTTTGAATGAATCAGGCTTAGCCCATCTTTTAGGCCCCATTGCACTTCCAAGTTAAAATTCTCTGCCCAAATAGTAAGCTAACTTTATAGTAAGTAACCCAAATAGTAAACTAAGTTTCATGGGAAATGAAAATATTTGTGACAGCATTGAATGATAGGTCAGTAAACTTCAGGTTTATTTCAAGGTGTTAGACTTTGCTTCTAGAAATGAGATAGCATCCTGAGATTATAATCTGATTATTGCACAGTACAGGTATTTGGTTGTATTCTTTAAATATCTCAAAGTACCTGTGACTTAAAAATCGTTTACCTCATTTGAACTATTCAATACATACGGTGTAAGAAATTTTATTAACATTGTGTTGATGTGGCAGTCTGTTAAATCTTAAATTGCAAAAAAAGTTAATTAGTGCTTGATTTAATACTGCTGTTCTTTCATTTTATTTCTTTTTGGCTTATTTTGAATTCTACTTTTAGAATCCCATAGAAATCTGGCATATTAATGTGGCATACTATTTTTAACTAGTCTTGATCTTAAAATTTTGTTATTAGAATAAAGAATTACCTTAAGAAATTTGGGTGGGGTGTTGTCAAAATTTAAGTTCAACCTAAAAATTCACTAAGTGTCAATGAAGTGCTATTACCTTAAAATGACTTTTTTTCCCCCTTTAGAATCCAGCAACTATTACAAGAATACTCCTTAGCCACTTCAATTGGGATAAAGAGAAGCTAATGGAAAGGTAAGGAACTATATTGTCAGCTTGTGCTTAGAAGTAACATAGAAAACCTGTTGAACTGAGTGTACCAGAAGCAAGTAAGGAGTTGATTTATACACCATTATGTGACAAACCAGTGTGCAGGTAGTATCTGTTTTAATTTCCTGTATTTCCATCTGTACATTTTGCAGTAAACTCAATGCTAAAGGAATTCATGTTTAATGTTTCTAATTTTATTCTGAAGGTAAGGTGGAGGGCTCTGCTTCAGTATCTTCTACATTATACCCTCTTTGAGTACTGAGAACTAAGGATAAGTTTTTTAAAAAGGGCTTGATACATTCTTGGAACACATGAATAAGATATTCCTTTAATTACTTAAATATTTCATGCTCATAAACCTTTTCATTAGTGTTAAGCATATTAATGACATTTATTCAGTAAAAACAAAGAAGTTTCTCAAGGTATCCTGGCCACCAAAACAGTTGTTTGGATTGATTCTCTGGTTTCAGTGCAAGATTATATTCCATTGAATACTTTTTATATTTCTCTCTGAAAATGTTTCTAGTTCTAAAAGGGAAGACATTACTGGGACTGGAGAGTGACAATATTAATACTATTTTTAATTTTTTTCTCCTCCTTATATTGGAAATTTGAGTATATAAGGTGATAGAGTGATAGCCAATATTTATTTTATCAGCTTTATTCTGTCTAAAATTAGCAATCCTAATTTAAATAAAACATTACAGTTATTTGTTGGGAACTAAGAACCCAAATATTATGAGAAATAAATGGAAAATATTTTCCATTTGATTTTAAAATTGAAGACACTTTGTAAAAAAATATTAAATAATACCAAGACTATTACCAAATTTTTCACACCTTGCATCCCAACCACAGTTTAATAATAACAATAATAGTTTCCAGTTATTGAGCCCTCTGTATCACGCATTCATTCATTTTATCCTCCTAATAGCTTTATGGGGCCAGAAACTATTATCCCCACTTAATTGATAAAGAAAGTAAGGCATAGAGCTTAATATATGTACCTCAGTTTTGTAATGTAGTTCTGAGTTAGGACTCAAGCTCTGGTTTTTTGGACTCCAAAGCTTATGTTCTTAAGAATAATATGCTCCTTGACTACTGTCATTCTCTCCCCCACCTCTGCTCCTGCCCACCCGACCGCTCCCCCATGGATCTGACCATTTTATTTGAAGTCAGTGGTATTTCTTGGTACCATTTATTTTCAGGCTCATTTTATGACACCTCTGTTAGGGAAAGGTGTTTTCATTGTTTACACCTGATACTCTTCTAGTGAACTAGACTTATGTACAGTTTGTCTCTTATTAAGGTATTTCTCCCAAGGCGTTTTGAATTTTCTCCTATAACACTTGACACTGCTGAAAGCATTTTTCAGTTTAATATTGTATTTAAATGTGGTAGGTATGAATAAAAAGAGGGTGGCTTCTGGGAAACTGTATATGTGAACTTTTCAGTTTCTCTTTATAATTTCAATTTTTGTTTTATATATCCAGAAGACGTTATTGTGTGCCAGTGTATCTTTAGTGTTTTAAAAATTAATCTGCAGTATCTTTCTGTCTCATTTAATGAGTTTCACATTATATCTTATGTTGTGGGCCATACTTTATTTATGATTACTAATGTTCAGGTTTAACTACTACCTCTGTACGTTGTGCTTTATGTATTTACTGTTTTTCTATTTGCTTATTTTGTTGACTTGATCAAATTTTCTTTTTTTTCCCCCCTTTAATTTCAAAATTCTGTGTTTTATTTCAGTTTTCCTAGTGGTTACCCATACGATTTGTATATGCATACTTAAAACTCTAAGATTATAGTAGTATTTGGTTACAGTGTTTTTATCAATGTCCTGCGCAAGACAAAAACTATAGCATACTTGTTTCCTCTATCCTTCCCTCTTCCCCTCTCAGCCTGGTAAGTTGATAATATAATTTTTCATTTGATGTCAAACACTTTTACTATCAATATATTTAACGTTTTGTTTCCAATGTGTTTCTTATGTACCACTGTTTTCTCCAAATACACCTTTTTCTTCTAGACTTTAGTCATTTAAATAATTTCATATGTGATAAATTTTTGAGTGCCCTCAGAGAAATAATTAATATTCTGAGTGCTGTGGGGTACATTTTGAAAACATAGCCAGTTGGGCCCTTTAAACATTAAGGATTAATATTTCTGGTCTGGGGAAATTTTTAGCTGTTATCTCTATGGTATTACCTGTTCTCCATTCTCTTGATGCTTTCTGGAATTCCTGTCACATGTTGAAACTTCTGGATCTCTTTTCCGAGTCTTCTAACGTTTTTCAAAATGCTTTTTATACTTGTCATCTTTGTTTTTCTACTCTAGTCTGTGGAAGTTCCTCAGGCTTACCTTTGATTCACCAACTTGCTTTTCTTTCTACATCCATTCTGCTATTTAGCTATCTTGAATTATTTCAACAGTATCCAGCTTACTCACTTAATAACTTTATTCTTGCTCACTCTCCCCTATCTCTCTGGGCATGTAACTGTTCTTATATCAATGTTTTCTCCTAGACAGTTTATCAATAAACAAACATAAGACAGGATTTAAAACATATATTGGTATTTGGTACTCTTCAGAGCATATTATTCTCTCAGATTGGTCACATTCTAGAAAATACCAGTGAAAAGTGATATATGCATTCTATTTTCAAACTTCCAAATAACTCTTAGAATCCAAAAATGAAATTATTAAAATAATTAGAACTATGTAATGAAAGTACAAATGTGGGATGTGGCTAAAGAGGTACAGGGACATTTACAGTCTTATTGTCTTCATAAGAAAAAGGAAAAGTGGTAGGAAAAAAATTAAGTCTTTGAAACAGAAAGTTCCAAAAATACACAGCAACAAACCCAAAGAGAATAGAATAGGTGTTTAAGAGAAAAACAACATTAATGCAATTAGAGAACAAAATAAGTAAAAAGGCAGATCTTTTTTTTAAAGGGAAAGAATCAAGAGAATGAGAAAAGAAGCTGCAGACCTGGTGAAAATATTTGCAAATTGTCTGTTAAAAGATCGTTATTCAAAATACACAATGAAATCTTAAAACCTAACAATAAGAAAACAGCCCAATTAAAAAATGGGCATAAATTGGAATAGATACCTTGCCAAAGAAGATAGGTAGGTATCTCCTGTATATGAAGAGATCATTATCATATATCATTAGAGCATTGCTAATTAAAATGAGATACCACTATACACCTATTAATGGTCAAAATTCAAAACACTGACACTCATAAATACTGATGATAGTGTGGAGCAACAGAAACTCATTCATTGATGGTAGAAATGCAAAATGGTACAGCACTTTACTTCCAGTTTGGCATTTTGTTACAAGACTAATCATAACACTTACCATAGGATCCAGCAGTCATGCTTCTTCATTATTTCCCAAGTGAGTTAAAACCATATGTGCACACAAAAACCTGCACACATATGTTCTTAATTGCTAAAACTTATAAGCAATCAAAATGTCCATCAGTAGGTGAATGGATGAATAAACTGGTACATCCCAGCAGTGGATTGTTATTCAGTGCTGAAAAGAAATAAGCTATTATGCCATGAAAACACATGGAGGAATGTTAAATACATATTACTTAGTGGAACAAGCCAGTCTGAAAAGGCTACGTGCTATATGATTCCAACTAAATGGCATTCTGGAAAAGGCAAAACTATGGAGACAGTAAAAATGTCAGTGTTTGCCAGGGTTATGGGGAAGGAAGGATGAATATGTAGAACAAAAAGGTTTTTTAGGGCAGTGAAACTTCTGTATGAAATGGTTATTATGGTGGATATATGTCACTGTACATTTGTCTAAACCCATAGAATGAAGAACACCAAAATGAAACCTAATGTTATCTATGAACTTTGAGTGGTAATGATGTGTCATTGTAGGTTCATTGGTATTTCAAATGAACCACTCTGCTGTGAGATAATGGATAGTGAGGTGGTGTGTATGGTGGTGTTGAGTATATGGGAACTCTGTACTTTCTCTTCAGTTTTGCTGTGAGCTAAAACTGCTAATCATCTGTTTTGAAAAAGGGGCCGCGGGGTGGGGGAGTCAGCCATTGCCAAATGAGGGTAGGGGGAAAAGGACAAATAACGTTAGGAATAATGCCTTACAGATGGGAAAAAGGCATCTTTTACCAATATACTTGAAAGCTTAGAAATGGAAATTACCTAAATTGCTCCCCAAGAACTAGAAAAATAACAATTGAAAAATGTACTACCACTTTTACCAATACATTTGAAAGTTTAGAAATGGAAATTACCTAAATTGCTCCCCCAGAACTAGAAAAATAACATTGGAAAAATGTACTAAATATACTAAAGATTCCTTTCTTTCTCTGAAAACCTCTAAGTTATTTTATGGACAAGTTTTGTGTAATGAACATTGAAGAAACGGCTAGTTCCTGTTGAAGCTTATTTCAGATTGTAGAAAAGGTTAGGACATCATTAACTCATATTAGCCAAATCTGAATAACCTGGGTTAAATTAAAATATTTGACAAAGACAGCATAAGAAAACCATCTTTATTATGAACATAGCTATTGAATTCATAAATAAAATAATACTTAATTCAGTTGAAAGAATTAATGGTCTAGTATGATTTCTCTTAAGAATGCAAGAATAGATCACCATTGGGGAAAAACTCCTCTATATCATTTACTACTTTAACAAGTTAATAAATAGGAACCAAAAGGTAATTTTAGTAAGTGCCAGTAATGCACTTAATAATGTGCATTTACCCAGGATTTAGAAAAAAAATTTTTTATTGAACTGAGAAGGTAATTTCTTGACTTAATAAAGGGCATCCACTAAAAATCTACAGCAAAATTATATTTAATTTTGAAACATTGGAAACATGTGTCTTAAAATAAAAAAAGGTTATTGTCTGTCACCACCATTTAAATGTATTGAAAGTTCTGATGAATAATATACAGAGAATTAAATAAGTGCATGAAGATTATTTTTGGATGAGAAGATGATGGATTATTTTTAGATTCTTCTTTATATTTTTATGTATTCTGTGAATTTTTCTCAGTAGTCTCCCAGAAAAGCTTTATACACAAGATAATTCAGAAAATAATCACATTTGAATTGAAAACATTTTCATTAAAAAAAAATTATGTAGGCAATATAATCATCTACCTAGGAAACCAAAGAAAATCAACTGGTAACCTATTAAAGTGGTTGCATATTAGAAGTACCTGAGAACTTTTTTTAAATACCAGTACCCAGACCCTTTCCTTTCCATTCCCCTTCCCCCATACCCTTGGAAAATGAAAATGAAAACAAACACAAATCTAAGCAAGCTTAGCTTCAGTGACACTCTATGCATCCCAGTTCTTGAGTGTAAAAAGAGAGATCACACATGTGATAATCTTGTAATTATTTAGGATCCCAGGAATCACAAAAAAAGGTAGACAATATGGCAGATAAATTTTATTACAAAACAATTTTTAAAAATCTTGCTTCCTTGTTGATAACAAAGAATATATTCATGTATCATTTCTATTCATTTTGACGTAGAGATAAATCATACCCAATCAAAATTGTGACGTGTTTTAAATTTCATTTTCTTGCTCTATTGATTTTCTAATTTCCATACACCAGGTATATCAATGTTTCTTTTATTTTATTCATTTGTGAGCCATCATCCCTGCCCTGGAGGAGGAGCTCGTGGTCCATTAAGGGCAATAAAGTTATAGATTATTGCCACTAATTCCTCCGGTCCACAGTTTAAACAAGTTTGTCCTGACCATAAAAACAAGTGATACATTCTTTTTAAAATCCATTTTGGTGAAAGTGGGAAGGGCTGGTGGATGAGGGACCCTTGTATCATTTGGTTTCTTCTTTTGCCTCTCATAGCAGCTTTCCAGACCTTGGCCATTTTGTTTCTTACATAGTGTTCTGCTGTTTGACTCTGTAGATTAATTTTTCTTCTGTTCTGCAGACTAAATAGAATTTTCTCTATTCACTAAATTTCTTCCCGTGCTTCTCCAGATGAAGCAAACAGCAAATCAGAGACTCAGAAGTGCAGCAGCCATATCTGCCCTCCTTCATCCATATGGGCTTTGATCTTAATCATAATTATTGTGGGTTGTTGTTTCCATTATTTCAGCTATCATATCTTGAACCTTCTCCTCCTCTCCTGATATGTCAGTCAGGGTTTGTAGTTGTAATCAAACTTTAAGAAGTTAAGTGAAAGACATTCAGGGTTGAGATCAGCCATGAAGGCTGTGTGCCCGGGTAAGTGCCAGAATCACCATGGCAGACATTTGAGTGGAGGCCCCGTTGCTCCCCCTGGGCACTGGCACAGCAGCTTGTCCCCTGCGCAGAGCGTGAGGCCGGGACTCGCATTTCTGCTGCTGCAGCCTCTAAAAGCTGGATATGTCCTTATCCTGTGGCTAGAATGAATTCTTCATTGACTCTTCTTCAGGTACTATGCTTTTCATAACCTGTAGGTCACCCTGCTCAGGGATCTTCTGTTTCTTTTTATGACAGGACAGGACTCTTAAAAATCCAATTTCTGTCTGCCTTGTGACACCTTTTCTTATTTCTGTATCTTTATTTCTGTTCTCATGTTATATACTTTAGTAGTACAGAACTTCTAAGGTGATCATCACCAAATACATTTTTTGTGTTGCTTCAACTTTGCATCTGCCTCCTTTGTCTGACACAGGCCTTTTGTGTGGGTATCAAGTAGGCTGTTAGCAGCACAGCTCTAGGGAGCATCTTTGGAATTGTACTGTCATTGGCCCACACATGGCATGCCTTCCGTATTACCGTTTTTTTCTAATTGTCCTTCAGAACCCAGTTTAATCTTTACTTGTAAGGTGCCTTTCCTTATTTCTCAAGACGATTAATCACTCCTTTTACATCGTAATATGTATTTGACTTATTATTTCATCACTTCTGTTAGAGTTCTTTGCATAGAAACTATCTTTTTTAGTTTTCATCTTGCACCTAACATAACCTAGCACATAATACATGCAGTCAGTGTTCAATAAATATTTTAATTAAGTCCAGTCATTTCTACGTTTTCTGTAGTTAAAGTTTTATTGAAATTATAATGTGCATGCAAGTCAGATTTCAGTTTGGCAGAGTTAGAGACACAACCTCCTAAATCAAGCCCCTTTAGGGTTGGTAAGAAGTAAAAAATCAGTGTCTTCTCTCCTGTAACTCAGATTTCTTTTCTTAGAGGTCTAGTTTGATTACTTATTAAAAATACACTTTAGTTGGTAGTTTATAAGGTAGGTATTAATGAGGTAACTGGTGTGTTTGATTTGAAGTAAGGGGAAATATAGGTGGTCCATGACTCACTTTCAGTGGCAGGTGTAATCAGTCTTGAAGATTTCAATTTTTCCCATGGTGTGTTGCAAATAGCTTCCCACTTTTCATTCTGAAGCATTAACACCCATTTGGTGAATAGTACTGGAGTTAGCACTTTTTAGGTACTGTGATAATACGGAGCTTTTCTTAGCTACCTTAGTAGTAACGTATTTGACAATTAACTTCTGGGATGTGAAAGTAAATAATGGTTTGTCAGAAACCTGCTTTTGTGATGGCATTCATCACTATTCTTCTACAATATAGTGGGGTGTTTCCTGTTTAAAAATTCAGGTGTTTGTTGGGGAGCAATATGGAAAGCAGCAAAAGTACCATCTTCTTATGCTGTATCCATTATGAACATGGCATCTCTGCTCTACCACCTGCTAGCTGTAGGAGCTTGGAGCAATTTTTCTCCCTTAATTACCTTGTCTGAAGTTTTTTTTTTAAATCCATTCTGTCATCCCAGTCGTCTCCCTGCTATCTCTCTACTTCATAAATTTCAAGAATGTTTTTGAGTATAAGCTGCATTTAAGATACTGAGTAGAGGTTTAGTGGTGAAGAGGTGGGTGCATACAACAGTGTATCACACATACACAGTTTCTACACCCAGGGTACTTAGAGGTAAAGTTTTATGAGAATACTAAAGGATTATTTCTGACTTCATGAAAGGATTTTTTGATGAGGTGGCATTTGATGGACTTGGAAAGGCAGGGGTATGTGGGAACCTGGAGATTCCAGTTCAGAAAAAAGTTTGGGGGAAGGTCTGAGGAACATTTGTTGAATGGTAATGAGAATTAGAGTGGCTAGAGTATATGAAGAATAGAGGGGAGATGATTGGACATGTTTAATAGGAAGCATATTTTGGAGGACTTTGAATTCTAAGCACATGAATTCAGGCTTTTTCCCTTAAATGGAAAGTCTTTGGAGGTTGTTTTATGGAGAAATGTGGCATAAGATCATTATTGCAGAAAACAATCTTATCACAATATGAGCTGATTGGAGGCAGGAGGACCAGCTGGAAAACTTGTAATAAAGGGAAAAGGAAAATACTGATTTGACTAGGATGGTAACTGTTAATTGAAAGTGCAATGTAGATGGAAGAGATGTGAAGGTGGTAGAGTTTTAACTGAGAGAAAATACAGAAGACTGGGAAACTTCTCGCATTGTAGACCATTCCAGTCGCTAAATACAATAGAGAAAGCTAGACAAAATACTGAAACATCTCTGAAAAAATCAAGAGCATCAAAAGAATTAGTAAAATAGGAATTAGAGAGTTACAGCCTGAGAGAATCTAGAGAAATAACTCAAGCAGTCCAGGCTGCTTTGCCCTGGAAAGATAGGCTGATTCAGAAGAAGTAGCTAAGAGATAGAGCTGTGATTTTGTTTGCTTAGTTGGAAAAAGTTGGAGTCATAGGCTCTCCAAGAGTGAGGATTATGTCAAACAAGTTTTCTAAGGACTGAAGATAGTATTCATGTCATCTAGGTGGCCCAGAAAACCTCAAGCCTTGAACTGGGACAAAGATGGTTCCAGACTGTTAATGTACCCTGGCACTTGACAGAAGTAAATGATCTGTCCTAGGGAAAGTCCTCAAACTACTTCCTCAAATTATTTTCCTAATTAAAACATGCCAACTTGGGACTCCAAATTTTAGAATTGTCAGATACAGACTAAAATGGGTATGCTGTTGGGAAACTGGAAAGTATGAGCTGACAGATGTGAAAAAACATTTGTATAAGCAAAATAAACAAGATTAACTCAGTGAATTAGCTTAACAGCAGATTGGACAAAACTTAAGAGAGTTTTTAGTGTACTGGAAGATCAGACCACTATCCAGAATTAATAAGCACATACACTAAATGGAAAAGACACAAGAAAGGATAAGAAATAGGGAATATATGAGAAGGTCTCATTGAGTCTTAGAATGAACTAGAGGCAATATTTAAGATATGATGGCTGATAATTTTCCAGATTGGTAAAAGACAAAAGTGCCATACATTCCAGGAACATTGCAGTTCCCATGAATAATAAATACTCCTTCATTGATTCTAAAATACTTTGACATTTTAACATGACTAAAAATCTAAATGCATCTTTCAATTGAAGGTACCTTACAGTCCAGCAAGACTGAAATTTTGAGTTACGTGAAAATCTTCCCATTTCACTTTCTGGTAAGATCATGACATTTCAGTACCAAAGCATTTTAGATTTTAAGAAATACGGTAAAATAGTTCCACATTTTTTAAAACATCATAGGGAAACTACAGAAACAACAGCAAAAATAAAGAATCATAAAAGCAGTAAAACCTAAGTGCTTTCAGAAAGTGAAAGTATGTATAACAATGTATAAATAGAAAATATGTAAAATACATGTTATATGCTCTTTAGAAAACAGTTGACTTCTCAAAAGCAGTAGTGGAAGTATACTAGAATGATACTTCAGTAGGTTGAAAGAAAATAATGCCACCCTGGAATGTGATGTTCATTGGAAATGTTTTTATAAACAGTGCTATCTTGTAACTGAGATAAATAGCTTTATGTTGTACCTAGCCTTTGTTTTGTTTTTTTACTTTGGTATCAATGTACTATTATTTAAACATTATGGTTACTAGAATCTCACTATTATCAACTCCCCCCCACATACCCCATTACAGTCACTGTCCATCAGTGTAGTAAGATGCTATGGAATCATTACTTGTCTTCTCTGTATATACTGCCTTTCCCGTGTCCCCCCACTGCTACATTATGTGTGCCAATCATAATGCCCCCTTTCCCCCTTATCCCTCCCTTCCCACCCAATCTCCCCAGTCCCTTTCCCTTTGGTAACTGTTAGTCCATTCTTGGATTCTGTAAGTCAGCTGCTATTTTGTTCCTTCAGTTTTTCCTTTGTTCTTATACTCCACAGATGAGTGAAATCATTTGATACCTGTCTGTCTTCGCCTGGCTTATTTCACTGAGCATAATACCCTCTAGCTCCATCCATGTTGTTGCAAATGGTAGGATTTGTTTTCTTCTTGTGGCTGAATAATATTCCATTGTGTATATGTACCACATCTTCTTTATCCATACATCTACTGATGGACACTTAGGTTGCTTCCATTTCTTGGCTATTGTAAATAGTGCTGCAATAAACATAGGGCTGCATATGTCTTTTTCACACTGGGCTGCTGCATTCTTAGGGTAAATTCCCAGGAGTGGAATTCCTGGGTCAAATGGTATTCCTATTTTGAGTTTTTTGAGGAACTTCCATACTGCTTTTCACAATGGTTGAACTAGTTTACATTTCAACCAGCAGTGTAGGAGGGTTCCCTTTTCTCCACATCCTCAGCAACATTTGTTGTTGTTTGTGTTATGGATGGTGGCTATCCTAACTGGTGTGAGGTGATATCTCATTGTAGTTTTAATTTGTATTTCTCTGATGATTAGCGATGTAGATCATCTTTTCATGTGTCTATTGGCCATCTGAATTTCTTCTTTGGAGAAGTATCTGTTCAGGTCCTCTGCCATTTTTTACTTGGCGTATTTGCTTTTTGTTTGTTGAGGTGCATGAGCTTTTTATATAATTTGGATGTCAACCCCTTATTGGATATGTCATTTATGATTATCTTCTCCCATACTGTAGGATGCCTTTTTGTTCTATTCATGGTGTCCTTTGCTGTACAGAAGCTTTTCAGTTTGATATAGTCCCACTTGTTCATTTTTGCTTTTGTTTCCTTGCCTGGGGAGATATGTTAATGCAGAAGTTGCTTATATTTATGTCCAAGAGATTTTTGCCTATGTTTTTTTCTAAGAGTTTTATGGTTTCATGACTTGCATTCAGGTCTTTGGTCCATTTTGAGTTTACTTTTGTGTATGGGATTACACAATAATCCAGTTTCATTCTCTTATATGTAGCTGTCCAGTTTTGCCAAGACCAGCTGTTAAAGAGGCTGTCATTTCCCCGTTGTATGTCCATGGCTCCTTTATCATATATTAATTGACCATATATATGTGTGGGTTTATATCTGGGCTCTCTGTTCTTTTCCACTGGTCTGTGGGTCATTCTTGTGCCAGTACCAAATTGTCTTGATTGCTGTGGCTTTGTAGTAGAGCTTGCAGTCAGGGAGAGTAATTCCCCCTACTTTACTCTTCCTTCTCAGGATTGCTTTGGCTATTTGGGTCTTTTGTGGTTCCATATGAATTTTAAAACTATTTGTTCCATTTCATTGAAGAATGCTGTTGGTATTTTGATAGGGATTGCATTGAGTCTGTAGATTGCTTTAGGCAGGATGGCCATTTTGACAATATTAATTCTTCCTAGCCAAGAGCATGGGATGAGTTTCCATTTGTTAGTGTCCTCTTAAGAGTGTCTTGTAGTTTTCATGGTGTAGGTCTTTCACTTCCTTGGTTAGGTTTATTCCTAGGTATTTTATTCTTTTTGATGCAACTGTGAATGGCATTGTTTTCCTGATTTCTCTTTCTGCTAGTTCATCGTTAGTGTATAGGAATGCAACGGATTTCTATGTTTTTTGTATCCTGCAACTTTGCTGAATTCATATATTAGATCTAGTAGTTTTGGAGTGGATTCTTTAGGGTTTTTTATGTACGATATCATGTCATCTGCAAACAGGAACAGTTTGACTTCTTCCTTGCCAGTCTGGATGCCTTCTATTTCTTTGTGTTGTCTGATTGCCATGGCTAGGACCTCCAGAACTATGTTGAATAGTAGAAGTGGGGAGAGTAGGCAGCCTTGTCTTGTTCCCTATCTTAAAGGAAAAGCTTTCAGCTTCTCGCTGTTAAGTATAATGTTGGCTGTGGGTTTGTCATATATGGCCTTTATTATGTTGCGGTACTTGCCCTCTATGCCCATTTTGTTGAGAGTTTTTATCATGAATGGATGTTGAATTTTGTCAAATGCTTTTTCACTATCTATGGAGATGATCATGTGTTTTTTGTCCTTTTTGTTGGTGTGGTGGATGATGTTGATGTATTTTGAATATTGTACCACTGTTGTATCCCTGAGATGAAACCCACTAGATCATGATGGATGATCATTTTGATGTATTTTTTACTTCAGTTTGCTAATATTTTGTTGAGTATTTTTGCATCTATGTTCATCAGGGATATTGGTGTGTAATTTTCTTTTATTGTGGTGTCTTTGCCTGGTTTTGTATTAGAGTGATGTTGGCCTCATACAGTGAGTTTGGGAGTATTCCCTCCTCTTCTACTTTTTGGAAAACTTTAAGGAGGATGGGTATTAGGTCTTCACTAAATGTTTGATAAAATTCAGCAGTGAAACCATCTGGTCCATGGCTTTTGTTCTTAGGTAGTTTTTTGATTACCAATTCAATTTCTTTGCTGGTAATTGGTCTATTCAGATTTTCTGTTTCTTCCTGGGTCAGCCTTGGAAGGTTGTATTTTTCTAGAAAGTTGTCCATTTCTTCTAGGTTATCCTTGTATTTTTTTTAAGCCAGCATTTTATTGGAAGTTCTGTCAGTGTTGATAGAAGTTTCAAATACTCATACTTGTTGTTTAAGCAACTGTTTGAATGTTAAGGGTGTGTTAAAGAGTGGAATTTACAGCCTTGAATGTGCATATATAGTAAAAGTAATGAGCTAAGCCTTCATCTTAAAAGTCTAAAGTAATGAGCTAGAATGTGTCAAGATAGAAAAGGAGCAGCAGCATTAATTCAGAGAAAATAAAAGAATAAATAATAGAATTTAATAAAATATAAGAAATATATAATAAATGGAATCAGGAAGTCAAAAGATGTTTTTTTAAAAAAACTGATAAAATTGACACAGTGGTGAGAATAATCAAGAAAAAAGACACAAATAACATCAGGAATGAAAAAGAATGTCACTTTGAATTCTGCAGATACTTAAACATTATGACAAACTCCTAAGAACATACTGTCGATAACTGTGTCAAATTTGAAATTTCACATGAAATGGATAATTTCTTAGAAATTTGCAATTTAACAAAATTAACAGTAGAAATAGAAGACCTGTATGAGGCTTTAACTATAAAGTGAAATTTTCCTATGAAGAAAAGCATTAAGTCCAGATGGGTATACTGGAAAATTCTTTAAACATTTAATGAGACAATAACTCCAGCCTTCTATTTCTCTAATCCTTATATTCTTTAAAAAAAAAAAAAAAAAGAATAGAAAGAGAGGATCCCCTTTATGAGGCTATCACAACCTTGATACCAAAACCCAAAGAAAAATTTCATGCCAGTTTCTCTCATATATGGAGGTGGAAACAAAAAAAACCCTCAAAATATTTGCAAATTGAATTCAGTGGTACATAAAAAGGATAATTACTTAGCATGGCCTATCTAGATTTATCCCAGGAATGGTAGGTTGATTTAAGCTGAAGCAATTCAGTATGATTGGTCACTTGATCAAATTAATGAGGAAAATATTTCTATAGATGCAGAGGAGTAGTTGCTAAAAATCAGTAATCTGATTTTAAAGAAGCCATTAGTAAGCTAGGCACAAAAGGAAACTTTATTGATCTAATCTATAGAAATATCTGTAGGAGATATGATAATTCATGCTGAAATATTGAAAAGATTTCCCTTTTAGGTGGAGTTCAGCACAAGGATATCTGTTATCTTCATTTCTTTTCAATATACTGAGGATGATCCTAGCCAATAGAGTACTAAAAAAGAAAAAGTAGCATTTGTAAGGGAGATGGTAAATACATTCATTGATCATATAGAACTGTGCACACAGAAAACCCAGTGGTTTACAGATGAGATATTAAAATAAATGATTTTAGAAAGAAATATAAAAATTATTTTCTCTCTTAGCATTTTATGTATATCTTTGACCCAGTAATACCATTCCCAAGTATATACCCGATAGAAACAAACTGTGCATGTCTAAATTCAAAATCATAACTATGTTCTAAGTAGCATTACCCTTAATAGCTCTAACCTGCAAACAACTTAAATGCCTATATATAGGTAATAATAGTACATTTATATAGTAACTATTCAGAAAAAAATATAAATGAACTAGAACTATCATTGACTATGTAGATGAACCTTAAAAACCCATCATACTGAGTGGCAGAACTAAAGGAATACCTATTTTTCATATGGTTGTGTTATATGAAATTCAAAAACAGGCACGATTAGGCTGTGTTGTTAAGATACATATTTAAGTGGTAAAGCTATAAAGAAAAACAGGATAGTGATTCCCTCTTGCTTAGAGAACTTGTTACCGAGAAGGGACATTTGGAGGGTTTCTGAAGTACTGGCAATGTTTTAATTCTTGTCCTGGGTTATGCTGATACACAGGTGTTTGTTTGCTTTATAACAACATGTAAACTCATGTTTACATACTGTTGTCAAATTGTGTTTTCACAATAAAAACAATTTTAAAATGCACATAGGAAAAGGAACAATTTTAGAAGGTTCAGCTTGTTTTTTGGACATGCAGGGTTAACAGTGCCTTACAACACTTTTTTGAGGCAGTTTCCTCATTGTCTTCCTAGGCTCCAGGATAACATCTCTCCTAAACTTAACTTTGATCACGTCAGTTCATTTTATCAGTCTCTGCTACCGTTGTGATTTCTACCACATCAAAGTTAAACTGTTTGACTCCTGAAAACCTATACCTTCATTTCATCCTGTATGTCTGTACTTGTCCCTCTGTACCCTGTTG
Source organism: Manis javanica (assembly GCF_040802235.1). NCBI lineage: Eukaryota > Metazoa > Chordata > Mammalia > Pholidota > Manidae > Manis > Manis javanica. The sequence continues at coordinate 120,508,090 of NC_133163.1, forward strand.
GGATTCCCTCAAGTCTTCACGCCCCAACCTCAAGAGCTATAGCTTTCCATAGATTCAGAGAGCATCAATAACATTTCTTTCTGGGGATTGTGCTCACAGGCATCATGGAGAAGTCTGTACATCATATACAACTTGGATGTTGCCCCTGGATCTCTGTACTCTGAATTCTTACCACCTTTACTGTTATTTTGGCTTTTTGAAGTTAGTTGCTATTTTCTACACTAACCTAGCATTTTCCCCCCACTTCTCAAATGCTGAGCATGTCATATTGCGAATAGCTGTCCATCTCCTTACTTCAGAGCAGTTAATTAACACTGCCAGTCACTAGCACAATTCCCATGTGTAGTTGCTTCATCTGTGAGGGAACTATGTAAAAATTAATCATGGTATACACCATCTTTTATTTTGATTGATTGTTCTTAAGTTTTAGTGTAACTAGATTTTAAACATCCTTTTTTGATTTCTAGTGCTTAACATTTATGACCTGAGGCCTTCATTGAGTATATTGAAACACCATTATCAAAATAAAGATTTCTTTTTATGTTCTAGAAGAAACTGTTTTTCTCTTTAGTTGGAATCAGATACATTGTTGCATAAATCACAAATAGATTGTTTATTTTATTTACTAAGTTTGTGTTGCTCATGTGTAGTAGGAGAAGACCTTTGAGCAGAGCAGGGGGTGTAGACTTCCCTTGCATGCATATATTTAGGCAGAGGACACAGAAGCCATTGTCTTTTTTTTCTTTGAAGTAAAAAATTGTTTTTAAAAAAATACTGGGTCCTGTCATTTGGGGGTTGATAGTCTCTTTTGAGAAAATAATAAAAGCTTTGAGGCTTTCATCATGGGGGAAAATAATCAAGCCAGAAAACATGGACAGACTACTAGTAAAGGTGACACATGTGTCTTTAAGTGTGAGGGAAACCATCATCTGTGTCTTCTGAAGCTTGTAGTGTAGAATTCTCCATTCTCTTTTATGAAGGGAATAGTCATCAGCTTTTTCCTAAAATGTCCAATATACTTTCATATCTACCTTGGAAATCATGAGAATAAACTCTTACTCTTCAAAAAAGTCTTTTGATTAGCAAAATGTTGATAATTGTTAAAGCTAGGTGATGGTTATGTGGGAGTCCAGTTTTACTGTTTTTTGGCTTTTGTATATTTAAATTTTTCTATAGTAAATGGGGGTAGGAGCCTTTTTTGGAAGATGGCATGTCTTAATTGTTTATGTGTTTCCCTTACGATTTTGCTAATTCAAGCCTGGAAGGAATTATCTTACATCTGTTTCACTGTGGTTAGTTTCTTAATGCACTTGCTTTCATCATGGCTTAGAACCAAAAAGTTTCTCAGAAATTGTGCAATAAGATTTTTGTACTGAAACTTGAAAGTAGTATTATTTAGTGGCTTCTTTGTCAAGTGGTGTTTAAATTAGCAGTAAGGAAGCTCAGGAGGTTTTATTATCGTGCTGTTTTTTTTATTAGGTTGGGTTGCCCCCAAGAGGGGGAGAGTCTTCTATCAGAATCTCAAAAAGTATTTTTTTTCTTAAATGCATGATGAGCATGTTTATTTAGCTATAAAACACATGATACATTAATACTAAATGTGAAATAAATTTTTTAGATTAGCTTAAAAGACCCAAAACTTTTCAAGCAATTTCTTATAAACTTGTATAAGTCCTCATTAGATCTTATTTCTTAAGGGTACCCAAAATGCCCTAGAAAAAAATATTTTCTATCCCTAAGTCCTTAAGGAAGTTTTAGTTCTCTGAAATTCCGAACTTTACCTGCAAGAGGTTCATATGTGTGCCAGTCATCTTACATTCTAATTTTAGTTTGTCTTTTGAAAGACTACCTTTAAAAACCACAGAGGATGCAGTGAATCTTTTATTTTTATATGAAATTTACATTCTGTTTCTTTTTTTTAATTTAAATTTTGATTAAAGTAACAGTTACATTTTTTTTAACATCTAATAGTTTTGTAAGGGTTCTAATTGAAAAATAGTGCTTCAAACTTTCAGTTCCAGTCTTAGTCCCTAGAAGAGCATTGTAAACACTTAAGCATTTCTTACTGACGTGTTTGTACTGCCATACTGTGCTTTATCTGCTGGCTTTCTACTACAGACTAGGAAGCCTTCTCTCTTCGTGTATCTACTCTGTTTGATTTTGCTGTCTTAAGAGTGTCATTTTCATGCCTTACCTGTTACCTGTTATTTTTGCTTTTTACAAGAACAGTGGCAGTTCTTATTCACCCATATCATTTAACCAAATTAAATGTAGCTTTTTGGTCTGTTGACATTTTTGCTTAAATACAGCTTTTCTAAAAGTAGAAAAAATTATACCAGAAGTAGGTTAATGTGGCCAATGGATAGTTGAAATGGCAGTTCCTAGAAGAGATGTGGAGGTCATGGATCATTTTTAGTGCTTTGTCCTACAGTTCTTAGTTTTACAGTTTTTTATAACTATAATTAATGTATAGAATAATTGTGACTGTTTTGTTGCCTTTTGAAATTGAAATTTGATAGCCATAAAATGCCACATGAAAATATTGAAACAAAAATTTGGTTATTTAAAAGTAAAAATGTATATGCATATTTATACATGGATACATATATGACATATAATGTGTTTTTATAAGTTTTCATATATGAATGTTTTGCTCCCTCAAGAGCTCATTTATGGCAGTACAATTAATTGTAATAAATATGTAATGGAAGTTTTAAAGACCTGTAAAGAGGGTTACAAACTCTCTTGAGGAACCTAAATATATACAGTAGAAAAGCCCACTATATGACTTTACATTAGCGTAATATTGTTGCTTTTCTGAGTCTGTTGGGAAAATAAATACTTCTTCAGTAGTAGTCTTTTTATGAAGTGTGAAGCTCCAGAGGCCTTTAAGATAAACTCCTAACAGGAAAAGGCAAACAATGATGGTCGAAGTAATTCAGAATTCAAAAATAAACACACACTAGCCAGTGATGTGCCCTGCCAGCCGTGTCTCTTTTTCCTGCAACTGGACATAGGTTTTTGGTTGTAACTGTTCCTGCCATGAAATTTAGTTCATATTATTTAGTATATTTCTTTCTAGGAATCAGATGAAATGAAAATATTAAGATCTAAATATTCTGGCAAGTTGGCTGATTAAGTGCCAGTTTGCTTAAGCATATTTCTGTAAACAATACTGAGTGAACAGAAATAATCCTGGAGAGAGATGATTTATATAATCTCTACTGAGAAACCTCCCCAGTTTCCCTTCTAACAATCTTAATCTAGAGAAGTATAGGCTATGTGAGAGATGGGGTGGAGTGCTGAGAAAGGCTTGCACTGAAGGAAAAACCATACTACTGCCTTTCTATTTTTTATTTTCATCAGTACAGTTTTCTGAAAAAGAATGGGCAACAGTTGCAGGAAAGAAGGGAAGCAGGGTCCTAGGATAAGCTTTGCAGTGGTTAGCAAAGCCAGTGACGCAGAGGGAAGTATGTGTTGACTCATCAAACAAGGTCTGAACTGTAGTGCTTCACAGAGTCAGTTTCTTCATTTTTTAGCCTGTTTTTTACAAGCAAGGATGTACCTAAAAGTCAGCAAAACTGAAGGAACTCTCAAAGAGTGACTGAGTAAAAACAGTATGAGGAGTTAAGAATCCACCCATATACTTGAGCATAGTAGTCCTTAATAAAACTATAATTAGAAAGAAAAGGGTTCTTTGTTCTTTTAAAGAAATTAAAGACTGTAAGGGATCAAAGATAAGCTGATAAAACAAAAATGAAAAAGCTGACAAAACTAAAAAAGAATGAAGAGACAATCTCACAGAAGCCCATTGACAACAGCAAGAAATAGGGTAAATACAGTGGAAAATAGAGATATGTAAGATGGAAAGGACAAAGAAGGAATTTGTGGATGTGAAGGTCAAAATGAACAAAAAGGCTGAGTACAGTTCAAGCAGGGAACAGTCTTAATAACTAAAAGATCTTGAAATAATTAAGATATGAATGGCATTGCAAACAAGTTAAATGTTGAGATAAACCCTTATAGAACTACTTAAATTTCAGGACTGAATAAACCTACATATATGCCAGTTAAAAAGATTTGAATTACATAGTGAAAGAAAATTATTTTGACTACAGAATTCAGTACTGGAAGGAAATGAATTCTGTCAAAATAGAGATTATTTGCAGGGAGGCGTAAATTCAGATTTTGGCCACACACATTTAAATTTATGATTAGGTCTAGGTAATTGAGGCAATCAAGTTAAGGAAACAAAAAACAGTTTTTATCATTGTAGAAAGAAGAACTGTATAATGTGAAAACAGTGTAATTAGTAAAAAATACATATATAAAATGATAAGCAACTCGGAAAAGCTGTAGAAAGTTCCAACCAAAACTAGAGGGTTAACATGAATGTAAAACATATTATTTAAAGTTGCCAAATTAAGAAACAGGTGTAAGTATTGAGTTTTAGTTGGTAAAAATAAAACAGATTTCATTACCTTCCAAATAACCACTTCAAAGTCACTGGTGGACAGACCATGTAATAAATACAAGTAAAAACAAAAACATCAAAATGTTGCAGTTTTTGTAAAACGGAGCTTAATAAAAGAAAATTTTTAGGCCTACTATGCCAAACTATGATTAGATTCTTAAACTCCCTATTTTATTTACTTGGGTAGTATTTGGAAGGTCTTTGGTGGCTTCTAGAATGATCAGAAAGCTTGTAAATTTTAATATATACTATCTTAAAGAAATATGCCTGCAGCAAAGGAATTGAGATTTAGCAATATCTTTAAAAAGTTTCTCTTTAAGTCAGTTAAGTCTCCTAGACACTAGGCCTACAGCAATAATAAAATAGTTTTCATGGGGTTTACCAAATAAATAGTTGTTGCAGAGTTGGTAATATGGTAAGTGTTGTGCAAGAAAACGTAGTACAATAAGGATGTAGTAGAAGGGAACCTTACCTAATTTTGGTGGGGAAGAACTGTCAAAGATTTATTTGAGGAAGTGAGGTTTAAGCTGAGACCTAAAGTAGGAGTGTTTCAGACTATTGAAATACCCTTCAATTAGTAAATAACTATTTGCATTAAGTAAGATGGAATTGCTACTTTACTCCTGGTTACAAAAAAATAGTTTCCATGTGAATCAACAGTTTTAATGGAGACAGTTTAAAGGAAAGTCCTATATCATGGGTGAATTTTTATAGTCTTTTGGTGTAGAGATCTTTTAAAGCTTGGTGTGAAATCAGAAATCACAATGGGATTGCATGGTAAATGCCTACTTAAAAATTACAAGGGGGCAGTCAGACACTGTTAAAAAAGGTTGAAAGGTAAGTTACAGACTGGGGAAGAAAACAATCCATGAGACTACAGGGTTCTTCCTTTCTACATACTGAACCCATAAAATAATAGTTTGATCTTCACAGAGAAAATATGTTCAGTGTCACTAAAATAATTCAGGTTAAGTCTAGATATTTTACCCCATCAGATGGGCCAGCATTTTTTTTTTGGTATCATTAATCTACAATTACATGAAGAACATTATGTCTACTAGACTCACTCCATCAAAGTCCTGCCCACAAACCCCATTACAGTCACTGTCCATCAGCGTAGTAAGATGCTGTAGAATCACTACTTGTCTTCTCTGTGTTGCACAGCCCTCCCCATGCCCCCCCTCAACAGTATACATGCTAATAGTAAGACCCCCTGGCCCCCTTTATCCCCCCCCTTATTCCTCCCTTCCCACCCATCCTCCCCAGTCCCTTTCCCTTTGGTAACTATTAGTCCATTCTTGGCTTCTGTGATTCTGCTGCTGTTTTGTTCCTTCAGTTTTTTCTTTGTTTTTATACTCCACGTATGAGTGAAATCATGGTACTTGTCTTTCTCCGCCTGGCTTATTTCACTGAGCATAATACCCTCTAGCTCCATCCATGTTGTTGCAAATGGTAGGAGTTGTTTTCTTTTTATGGCTGAATAATATTCCAATGTGTATATGTACCACATCTTCTTTATCCATTCATCTACTGATAGACAATTAGGTTGCTTCCATTTCTTGGCTATTGTAAACAGTGCTGCAATAAACGTAGGGGTGCATCTGTCTTTTTCAAACTGGGCTGCTGCATTCTTAGGGTAAATTCCTAGAAGTGGAGATGGGCCAGCATTTTAATCCAAGTCTGTTTATATGTAGAACATCTAAATGTCCCTCAGTATAAGGTTGGCTACATAAATTATAGTGCATCCCTACTCAGATGTATATGCAATATTATGTAACAATGAAAAACAGCATAGACATTGTCAAAGAATGTCTGTAACATGTTGTTTTGTGAAGAAAGGTCATAAATTTGGAATATTATATTATTTATATGAAATTATAGAAAAATGTCTCTTTAGCTATATATGCATATAACTGTCTAGAATGTTCACCAAAGTATAGGAGTCATTAATTTTGTGTAGTCAAGTTTTGGATAATTCAAGTTTGTCTTTTCTAGTAAGGATGAATAGTTTTTTTTAATGAAGCATTGTTGATATACAAACATGTGGTTTTCAGATATACAACATGGTGGTTCAGCAGCTACCCATATTAATAAATGTTCACCCCCTGTAGTACTATCCTCACCATAGAAAGATGGTACGGAATCATTAACTGTATTCTCCATACTGTACTACCATCCCTATGACCAACTTATGATTGAGAATATTTGTGCCTGTATCCCCCTCAATCCCCCTCACCCTACCCACCCCAACTCCTCCCCTATGGTAACCACTAGTCATTTCTCAGTGTCTGTGAGTCTGCTGCTGTTTTGTTCATTCAGTTTTGCTTTCCTTTTATATTCCACAAATAAGTGAAGTCGTATGGTATTTGTCTTCTCTACCTGGCTTATATCACTGAGCATAATACCCTCTAGATCTGTCCATTGTTGTTGCACCTGTCAGTATTTCTCTTTTAATAGCTACTTTAGCCATTCAGGTAAAGTCGTAGATGTGGAATTTCTGGGTTGAATAATGGTATTACTGTTTCTAGTTTTTGAGGAATGTCCATACTTCTTTCCACAGTGGCTACACCAATTTGCATTGCCACCAACAGTGTAGGAGGGTTCCCATTTCTCCACATCTTTGCCAACACTTCTTATTTCTTGTGTTTTGGAGAGTGGCCTTTCTAAATGGTGTGAGGTGATATTTCATTGTGGTTTTGATTTGCATTTCCCTGATTATTGATGTGAGAATCTTCTCATGTGCCTGTGGGCCATTTGTATTACCTTTGGAGAAATGTCTTTTCAGGCCCTCCACCCATTTTTTTAGTTGGACAATTTGTCTTTTTGGTGTTGAGGCGTATGAGTTCTTTATATGTTTTGGATATTAACCCCTTAGCAGATAAATCATCTATGAATATATTATCCCATACCATAGGATGCCCGTTTGTTCTGCTGACAGTGTCCTTTGCTGCACAGAAGCTTTGTAGTTTGAAGGACTGTTTAGTTCTATTTTAGATTTTGCTCCCTTGCCTGAGGAGATAATGTCCAGGAAAAAATCGTTCAAGCTTATATTCAAGAGATTTTTGCCCATGTTTTCTTCTAAGTTTTATGGTTTCATGTCTTACATTCATGTCTTTGATCCATTTCAAATTTACTTATGTATATGGAGTTGAGAATGAATACTTTTTATAAAAATAGGGTGTTTAGGTCGGTTTAAAGATGGTTGCGTAAGAGGTGAGACAGAGAACTCCTCCCAAAACCACATATAATAAGAAAATATAGTTAATACAACTAATCCTAAAACAGCAACAGGAAAGAAGGCTGTGCCAGACTGCATACACCTGGAGAACAGACCAGACCTCAGGAAACAGGGTAACATTCCAAAGCCTGGATCCAGTGGGACTCAAGCCCTTCCGCCGCCCCAGCTCACCAGCGGGAGGAAGAGAATTGGAGCAAGGAGGGGGTAGAAGCCTAGGACTGATGAACACCAAGCCCTGGAGATTTCCTTTGGGAGCACGGACCTACATTACATGGTGCTCTGGAGATGGGTGGGGTCGGAAAACTAAGACAGGTGGAACACCTGGAGAGACTGAGATTCCAGCCATTTGTAGAAAAGAGGGATCCACATCTGGCTGCTCTGTGACGAAAGATGGGCAGTCTGAGAAACTTCCAAACAGTGAGAGGACTGCTAAAGGGGCAAGAGTTACACAGAACTTGCTGCTCAGAGGAAAGGATAGGTGGACAATATTGTCTGGGTGCACTCTGTCCAGCAGGTTGGGAACTTTCAGGAGCTTTGGGCGCTCCATCCCCCTGGTTGCTTACTCAGCTCCAAGGCCCCCCACAGTGATATGTACCCTGCTGCACCTTCCTCCTGGCCTGCCAGCACCAGCTCACAAACCAGCAGTCCTGCCCTGGTGTCGGACAAGCCACAGGGAGGCCCTTCCTATGGCACCTACAAATGCAAAGTGCAGAGACTTACACCTCTGTGCTTGGCCCACTGGTTCTGACAGTGGAGACAGGCACTGCAGCTGGGAAGCAGGAAACAGCTCTTTCCTTCCCCCAGGCACCTGCGCCGCTCCCCTGCAAAGCCCAACATCACTCCAGGGGCTGAGCAGCTCCAGAGACTAAAGCTTCTGGGCACTAGAGGGTTTCATATACAAATATGAAACGTCAAAGAAACCTGGTTCAAACCAAAATCCCACAAACACCAGGAAAAGGGCTAAGTGAAACTGAAACCATCAATCCATTCGAAAGAGAGTTCAAAATAAAAATCATAAACATGCTCATGGAGGTACAGAAAAATATTCAAGAATTCAGGAATGAATTTAGGACAGAGATTCAATCATTAAGAAATCTCATATCAGAAATGGAACATACAGTGGAGGGACTTAAAAGAAAATTAGATGTAGTGGAAGAGACTATAAATGGAATAGAAACTAGAGAAGAGGAATACAAAGAAACTGAGTCACAGAGAGAAAAAAGGATCTCTAGGAATGAAGGAATATTGAGAGAACTGCGTGACCAATCCAAACCGAACAATATTCGTATTATAGTGGTACCAGAAGGAGAAGAGAGAGAAAAACGGATAGAGAGTGTCTTTGAGGAAGTAGTTGCTGAAAACTATGCCATCTGGGAAGGAAATAGTCTCTCAGGCCATGGAGGGGCACAGATCTCCAAACACAACAGACCAAGGAAGACAACACCAAGACATATAATAATTAAAATGGCAAAGATCAAAGATGAGAACAGACATTTAAAAGCAGCCACAGAGAGAAAAATGATGACATACAAAGGAAAACCCATCAGACTTCTCAACAGAAACCTTACAGGCCAGAAGGGAGTGGCATGATATATTTAATTCAGTGAAACAGAAGGGCCTGGAAACAAGAATACCCTATCCAGCAAGATTATCATTTAAATTTGAAGGAGGGATTAAACAATTACCAGAGAAGCAAAAGCTGAGAGAATTTATCCCCCAAAAACCACCTCCACAGTGTATTTTGGAGGGACTGCTATAGGTGGAAGCATTCCTAAGGCTAAATAGCTGTCACCAGAGCAAATAAAACCACAGTGAAGGAAGTAGAACAATTAATTACTAAGCAGATGCAAAATCAAATCAACTACCCCCAAAGTCAATCAAGGGATAGACCAAGTAAATGTACAGAATATTATACCTGAAATATAAAGAATGGAGGAGGAAGAAGAAGGGGAAAAAAAGAACCTTTAGGTTGTGTTTGTAATAGCATACTAAGTGAGTTAAATTAGACTGTTAGATAGTTAGGGAATTACCCTTGAAGCTTTGGTAACCACAAATTTAAACCCTGCAATGGCAATAAGTACATACTATCAATAATCACCCTAAATGTAAATGGTCTGACTGTACCAATCAAAAGACATAGAATCACTGAATGGATAAAAAACAAGACCCATTGAAATGCTGTGTACAAGAGACTCACTTCAAACCCACAGATCTACACAGACTAAAAGTGGAGGGATGGAAAAAGATAATTCATGCAACTAAAAGGGAGAAAAAAGCAGGAGTTGCACTACTTGTATCAGACAAAATACACTTCAAAAGAAAGAAAGTTACTGAAAAAGACAGATGCACCCCTATGTTTATCGCAGCACTATTTATAATAGCCAAGAAATGGAAGCAGCCTAAGTGTCCATCAGTAGATGAATGGATAAAGAAGATGTGGTACATATACACAATGGAATATTATTCAGCCATAAGAAGAAAACAAATCCTACCATTTGCAACAACATGGATGGAGCAAGAGGGTCTTATGCTCAGTGAAATAAGCCAGGTGGAGAAAGACAAGTACCAAATGATTTCACTAATATGTGGAATATAAGAACAAAGGAAAAACTGAAGGAACAAAACAGCAGCAGAATCACAGAAACCAAGAAAGGACTAACAGTTACCAAAGGGAAAGGGACTGGGGAGGATGGGTGGGAAGGGAGGGAGTGGGTAGGGGGGAGAAGAAAGGGGGCCTTACAATTAGCATGTATAATGTGGGGAGGGGCACAGGGAGGGCTGTGCAACACAGAGAAGATAAGTAGTGATTTTACAGCATTTTACTACGCTGATGGACAGTGACTAATGGGGTATGTGGGGGGACTTGGTAAAGGGAGGAGTCTAGTAAACATAATGTTCCTCATGTAATTGTAGGTTAATGATACCAAAATAAAAAAAAATGAAAGAAACTCACAAAGAGACAAAGAAGGAATTACATAATGATAAAAGGGTCAGTCCAACAAGAGGATATAACTATTATAAATATCTATGCACCTAACACAGGGTCTCCTACATATGTGAAACAAATACCAACAGAATTTAAGGGGGAAATAGAATGCAGTGCATTCATTCTAGGGGACTTCAGCACACCACTCACTCTGAAGGATAGATCAACCAGACAAGTAGAGAGACAGAGGCACTGAACCTGTTAGAACGGACCTAACGGACATCTGCAGAACATTTCATCAAAAAGCAGTAGGATACACATTCTTCTCAAGTGCACATGGAATATATTCAAGAATAGATCATACACTAGGCCACAAAAAGAACCTCAGTAAATTCAAAAAGATTGAAATTGTACCCACCAGCTTCTCAGATTACAAAGGTGTGAAAGTAGAAATAAATTACACAAAGGAAACCAAAAAGCCCACAAACACACGGAGGCTTAATACCATGCTCCTAAATAATCAGTGGATCAGTGACCAAATAAAAACAGATCAAGCAGTATATGGAGACAAATGACAACCATAATTCAACACTGCAATATCTGTAGGACGCAGCGAAGGCCGTGCTAAGAGGGGAATATATTGCAATACAGGCCTACCTCAGGAAAGAAGAACAACCCCAAATGAACAGTCTTAATGCACAATTAATGAAACTATAAAAGGAAGAACAAATGAGGCCCAAAGTCAGTAGGAGGGACATAGTAAAGATTAAAGTAGAAATAAATAAAATTGAGAAGAATAAAACAATAGAATCAGTGAAAGCAGGAGCTGGTTCGAGAAAATAAACAAAATAGATAAACTGCTACCTAGACTTATCAAGAAAAAAAAGAGTCTGCACACATAAACAGAATCAGAAATGAGAAAGGAAAAATCACCACGGACACCACAGAAATACAAAGAATCATGAGAGAATACTATGGAAAATTATATTACCCAGTAGCAAACTGGGTAAACTATAAGAAATGGACAACTTTCTAGAAAAATACAACCTTCCAAGTCTGACCCAGGAAGAAACAGAAAATCTGAATAGACCAATTACCAGCAAGGACATTGAATTGGTAATCCAAAAAGTACCTAAGAGCAAAATGCCTGGACCAGATGGTTTCACTGCTGAATTTTATCAAACATTTAGTGAAGACCTAATACCCATTCCCCTTAAAGTTTTCCAAAAAGTGGAAGAGGAGGAAACACTCCCAAACTCATTCTACAAGGCCAGCATCACTCTAATACCAAAACCAGGCAAAGACACCACAAAAAAAGAAAATTACAGTCCCCTAACCCCGATGAAGATAGATGCAAAAATACTCAACAAAGTATTAGCAAGCTGAATTAAAAAATACATCAAAATGATCATCCATCATCATCAAGTGGGATTCATCCCAGGGATGCAACAGTGGTACAACATTCAAAAGTCCATATACATCATCCACCACATCAACAAAAAGAAGGACAAAAACCACATGATCATCTCCATAGACGCTGAAAAAGCTTTTGACAAAACTCAACAACCATTCATGATAAAAACTCTCAACAAAATGAGTATAGAGGGCAAGTACCTCAACATAATAAAGGCCATATATGACAAACCCACAGCCAACATTATACTTAACAGCGAGAAGCTGAAAGCTTTTCCTTTAAGATCAGGAACAAGGCAAGGATGCCCACTCTCCCCACTTTCCTTCAGCATAGTTCTAGAGGTCGTAGTCACGGCAATCAGATTAAACAAAGAAACCAAAGGCATCCAGACTGGTAAAGAACAAGTTAAACTGTCTCTGTGTGCAGATGACATGATAGTGTACATAAAAAACCCTAAAGAATCCCCCCTAAGACTACTAGATCTAATATCTGAATTCAGCAAAGTTGCAGGATACAAAATTAATACACAGAAATCTGTTGCTTTCCTATACACTAATGATGAACTTATCAGAAAGAGAAATCAGGAAAACAATTCCACTCACAATTGCATCAAACAGAATAAAATACCTAGGAGTAAACCTAACCAAGGTAGTGCAAGACTTATACTCTGAAAACTACAAGGCACTCATGAGAAAAATTAAAGAAGAAACTAATAAATGGAAACACAACCCGTGCTCATGGATAGGAAGAATTAATATCATCAAAATGGCCATCCTGCATAAAACAATGTACAGATTCAATGGAATCCCTATCAAAATACCAACCGCATTCTTCAATGAAGTGGAACAAATAGTTCTAAAATTCATATGGAACCACAAAAGACCCCGAATAGCCAAAGCTATCCTGAGAAGGAAGAATAAAGTAGAGGGGATCTCACTTCCCAACTTCAAGCTCTACTACAAAGCCACAGTAATCAAGACAATTTGGTACTGGCACAAGAACAGACCCACAGACAAGTGGAACAGGATAGAGAGTCCAGATATTAACCTAAACATACATGGTCAATTAATATACGATAAAGGAGCCATGGATATATAATGGGGAAATGACAGCCTCTTCAACAAATGCACTTGGCAAAATGGGACAGCTACATGCAAAAGAATGAAACTGGATTATTGTCTAACCCTATATACAGAAGTAAACTCGAAATGGATCAAAGACCTGAATGTAAGTCATGAAACCATAAAACTCTTAGAAGACAACATAGGCAAAAATCTCTTAGACATAAACATGAGCAACTATTTCCTGAATGCATCTCCTTGGGCAAGAGAAACAAAATAAAAAATGAACAAATGGGACTACGTCAAGGTAAAAAGCTTCTGTACAACAAAGGACACCATCAGCAGAACAAAAGGCATCCTGCAGTATGGGAGAATGTATTTGTAATTGACATATCCTACAAGGGGTTAACATTCCAAAATATATAGAGAACTCTCATGGCACAATACCCAAAAAGCAAATGGGCAAATGATATGACCAGATACTTCTACAAAAAAGAAATTCGGATGGCTATCAGGCACCTGAAAAGATGATCCATATCTCTAATTATCAGGGAAATGCTAATTAAAACCACAATGAGGTATCATCTTGCACCAGTTAGGATGGCCAACATCAAAAAGAATAGAAACAAGAAAAGCTGGTGCAAATGTGGAGAAAGGGACACCCTCCTACAGTGGTGGTGGGAATGTAAACTAGTTCAATCTTTGTTGAAAGCAAAAAACTTTGCTCAAAAAACTCAAAATAGAAATACCATTTTGATCCTGGAATTCCACTCCTTGGAATTTGCCCAAAGAAAATAACTTCTCATATTCAAAAAGACATGTGCACCCCTATGTTTATCCCAGTACTATTTACAATACCCAATACATGGAAGGTATCTAAGTGTCCATCAGTAGATGAATGCATAAAGAAGATGTGGTACATATACACAATGGAATACTATTCAGCCATAAGAAAGAAACAAATCCTACTATTTTCTTGAGCATGGATGGAGTCAAAGGGTATTATGCTCAGTGAAATAAGTTAGGCACAGAAAGACAAATACCAAATGATTTCCCTCATTTGTGGAGTATAACAACGAAGCAAAACTGAAGGAACAAAGTAGCAGCAGATTCACAGCCTCCCATGAAGGGACTAGTGGTTACCAAATGGGATGGGTCGGGGAGGGCGAATGGGGAGTGTGGTTGAAGGGGATTGTGGGGTATCATGATTGGTGCACATGGTGTGTGTGGAGTCACAGGGAAGACAGTGTAGCTGAGAGAAGACAGATACGGACTCTGGCATCTCACTACACTGATGTACAGTGACTGCAATGCGGTATGGGGGGGGGCCTCGATAATAAGGTTGAATGTGATAACCACATTGTTTTTCCTGTGAAACCTTCATAAAAGTGTGTATCAGTAATTCCTTAATAAAAAAATAATGTTTTTAATGGGTTTTCCTATTTACATTTTGTGTTATCTTCATTTGCTTTCTATCTACTTTTCAGATAAGACTTGGCATCTTAGGTTTTCTTTTCATATATACAATTTGTAGGAAAACATTTAATGTTCTGCTCTGTACATGTTTATTAGCTGAATCATCAGGGACAACTTTAACTTTATACAAGTTCCCTTTTTGTAATTCTTTGACATTTTGATTTATAATTTGATCATTTCATTGAAACAGACTGTAGTCAGAGTATTTATAAAAAGATGCATTATTAGTGTCCGGAAAGTGGTGTAACTTTTTTCTCATTTGAATGATTTTTCTGGAGATACAGTAAGTGCTTTGACACAAAGCCCAAAGAAGACCTTCATTAAAAATACTGGAAATCTTCCATGGATATTGATTATTTTTTAGTTTGAGATCCTTTTTTATGTAAAGAAAGAGTGACTATTGAAACCTAGCCTCTCCAAGCTAAAAATTAATTGACCATATTCTGCATTACTGTTTTTGCTGATTTTATCAAAGCTTTTATATCTATTGCTTTTCCCTTTAGAATATTAAGATATTTTATGAGGCCAGGGACCATGTCTTTTCTGGATGAATGGGAAAGATTATTCTAAGTATTTAAGCACTGTCTTCTGTCAAGAAGTTTGCAGCAGCACTTGAAACTCTGTAGATAGTACTTGGCGTACGATGCTCGTGCTATCTTAGTGAACTACTGTATTAAGATGCATATTTTATGAAAACAATATATAATTTGATGTGAAAACATTTCAAGATGTACTTTTTTTGTCTCCTACCTCCCCTTCCCTAGTAAATTAAACATTTCAAAAGAATATTTGGAAAGCAAGTCTATTTTTTGGAATGAGATACGTGTAATTCATTTTTTAAAATGATTTGTGGTTTAAAGTATATGTTTTGTTGGTCGTCATTAATTATTTAAGCTGGTATAACTAAAATTATTGGTAATAATTCATTTGTATAAAGTAGAGCCTCAACCTTTAAAATACCATTACTCTTCATAAGGTACACTAGAGAGTACAACTTTTCAACCTTAAGTTTTGGTTGTTAAAATACTGATAGCTTAACTTGCCTGGATAAAAACAAACTGAAAATATCAACATAGCAACAAAAACCAGATCTGCTCTCATACACATGTATTTCTATTTTGCTACAGTTTTTAGTCATACAACTAATTTCTTCAAAAAAGGATATGATCTTGGTTCATGTTAATTTAGTTTATTGCTTTTCCCTATAGAGAATCAGGGTTTTGGAGAACTCTATCAATGTGCTATTGCTGGGCTTTCATCCTTTCTGTTTAAATAATGCAGGTACTTTGATGGAAACCTGGAGAAGCTCTTTGCTGAATGTCATGTAATTAATCCAAGTAAAAAGTCTCGAACACGCCAGATGAATACAAGGTCATCAGCACAGGATATGCCTTGTCAGATCTGCTACTTGAACTACCCTAACTCGGTGAGTATCTGGTAATTTAAGGCTAGCACTGACTTATTTCAGACAGTAAATGAACTTGCGCTTTTTAAACGAAGGAAGATCTGGGAGTCTGGGGCTATAGTAAAGCAGTAACCAATCAATATATTAAGAAAGAATGAGGGCTTGTTATCTGTCCCTACTCCCTATTTGCTTTTTAAAGTAGCAACTTGTCCACAAGTTGTCATTACACAGCTAATTACAAGTTTATTTTACCACCGTGAGAAAATTGTGTAATATGTAGGCAGTGAGTAGAATTGTTGTTCATACTAATTACAACAGATTTAAATTAAGCTTTTTAAATAAATGCTTGAAATGCTTTAAAAATGTTTTAAGTACTATTTCATTTGTAGGTTCCTTTATAAAAAATGTCACTTACACAGATCCATCCTAGTGTAGCAAGTGGTGACAAAAGTTGGAGCAGAGACTGGGACCAATTAATTTTGTTTTTCTTAAGTATCCCTGTTAAAACCTATTGAATTTAAATAATTTACTTTTGGCGTGTTTAGTGAGGAAATTTTAGGCTAAGTAAACAATCTCTGTATGATGGCCTTACTTCATATTAAGAAAGGAGGAAATTTACCTTAGGAAAATTACATTTATGACATAAATATAGTTACTTGAAATTCACCTGTAAATAACATTCAACCGTAATTATAACAATAGTGTTCATATTCTCTGCATTAATAGTCAAGCAGTTCTTTCTGATAATTACTCTATACCAGGTCTTTGTCAACAGTATTACATATTTTAACATGTTGAAGATTTTACATTGTGTATCTCTACATAATATAGTTTTATATGTATATCTCTAAAGAGCCATTTGAAGATAACTAATTTTAATTTGTTTACATATACAAGTGCTTAGAAAAGAGGTTTTAAAAGAAAGTTAATGTTCATTAGAGAAATAGAAAAATCAGGAGTTAAAATAATTTAGTAAGTAAAGTGCTGAATTGAATTTCCAAATTCTCAAGTTTCATCATAGCTCTAACACTTGCTATTTGACTTCAGGTAGTAAATCATTTAAACTCACTGGGTCTCAACTTTTAAAAAAAAATTTTTTTGTTAAAATATTAATGATATACACTCTTATGAAGGTTTCACTGAAAAAACAATGTGGTTACTACATTTACCCATATTATCCAGTCCCCACCCATACCCCAGTGTAGTCACTGTGCATCAGTGCAGCAAGATGCCACAGATTCACTGTTTTCTGGGTCTCAGCTTTTTTTATCTTTCAGCAGTTTAATAAGATATTTCAAACTCTACCAGCCTGACAATTATATCATTTTTCTCTCTTAAATCACAGTCCTAACTGGAATATTTTTTTAAAATCAGCACTGCTGTTAAAAATACATTAAATTCATGTTTTGATCATTTTATTATCTTCAACCGATTCTCTTTCATAGTTGACATTTATAAGTGTTTACAATTTATAAATGTTTCTGTGAGGCAATATTAAGACTCAAGTAATTTGTCCCAGAACTGCTTACATATATTCCTTGTAACTTTCTCAGTGTGCTTAGTATTGTCTAAGAGTCTCAACAAATCAGAATTGAAAATCATAACTAGAGATTTTGCATTGTAAATTTCACTTGCACTGGTATCTGATGATGGAAAAACTACTACTATTCATTTCTTCAACACACCAGCCACTATTCTAAGTGTTAGAAACAAAATGGAGAATAAAGACATAATGCCTTCCTCTGCTAACTTACAGTCTAGCTGGGCGGATAAGTAAAATGACATTCAGAAAGAATGGGAAGTGCTTTGATAGGCAAAATGCTGTGGGAATATGCTGGAAAGATACCTAACCCAGTTTTAGATCAGACTTCCCACAAAATTGACCTTTGAAATAATCTCTAAAGGTGTGGTAATTGGGCGAACCAGGAAAATGTAGCAATAGAGAAGCCAAAGGAAGAGAAAGCGCTTCCAGGAATGATAAACAATGCTAAAAGCTTCAGGGAAAAGAATTGAAAAGTGAATTTGGAATTAACAGTAAGTGTGCTGATGATCCTGGAAATTATTTCAAGTAGCGTGGTAAGATGGGAAACCACATTGCATTGGCTGAAGAGTCACTGACTTGAAGGTGAGAAAGGACATGGAGGCAGTAAGTACACAGATTTACTCTTCTAAAGGAAGTTTGGCTATAGAAGTGACAGGACAAGAAAGCAAAACAAAACAGTATTGGTTAGAAAGTCAAAGAGTTATGGAAACTATGCCAAATGTTATGAAAAGTATAATCATGAGGAAGCTAGGACTTCTTTTTTCATAGTTTTATAGACTAATAGAGAAGGATAATTTTAACTTCTTAAGTTTACAAGTGAATGTGACCTGAGATTCTTCACTGAAGCTTTATTAATTGAATGGGTGATTGCTTTACTTACATCATGTAACTTCCATGTTTCAGTCTGTACCACTTTCCTCAAACACCGATGCTTGCCTTTTTTTAGTGTGTATCTTCAGTACCATTATCATTTTAGACAGCAGCTTTATCTTTATACAGTGCCACATGAAAACAGGTTTTTAAATAAAGCTTCTGGTAGCTTAGTTCGGAGTTAGCTATCCTATCCTAGGTGGTTATCTTTAAAAACAATTGCCTGAGACTTTGGAGCACATTTTAAATTCATAGATTCCCCCCCCACACCCTTGTGTGTGGCCAGTTCTTAACCCTGGCAACAGTTACTCACTTTATTATTATGTTTTGAATCAAAGCCTAAGATCTAGTTGTCCTAACCCCTCACTCTACTAGGAGCTAAAACTTGAGCTATCATATCTCATTTTTATGAAGTAATAAATAAGATGTCTTAGGTAGATAAAGGCAAAATGAATATTGTGAAGAGTAGTCTGTCCCCTACCCCTGAGGCACCTCTGAATCTCTGTACTCCTGGGGACACTGAAAACATCTGCTCTGAGTCCAACCTTATCTTCCTTTTTAACCCATTCAGTTTTACAGATGAGGAAACTGATCCCTTGATTATTTGGTCAGTTTTTATAAACAAAATGGCTTCAACTTTAGAGATTACATGGCAACTTCTGATGGAGGGAAGTTAATTCTTTATGTTTTCTTCCTGCCATTTAACATTAGTTACTCTGTATGTAAAATGGCAAGAGATAAATGAAACCTTTAAAAGTGTTTTTTTTTTCAATTCTTTTTCTTCAAGGTCATTACCTTTTTTTAAATTTATTTATTTTTATTTTTTTGAAGAACATTATGTTTACTAGGCTCTCCCCTACCCCAAGTCCCCCTGACAAACCCCATTACAGTCACTGTCCATCAGCATAGTAAGATGTTGTGGAATCACTGCTTATCTTCTCTGTGTTGCAAAGCCCTCCCCTTTCCCCCACTCCCCACATTATACATGCTAATCATAATACCTCCTTTCTTTTTCCCCTGCCCTTATCCGTCCCTACCCTCCCATTCTCCCCAGTCTCTTTCCCTTTGGTAACTGTTAGTCCATTCTTGGGTTCTGTGATTCTGCTGCTATTTTGTTCCTTCAGTTTTTCTTTTGTTCTTATACTCCACAGATGAGTGAAATCATTTGGCATTTGTTTTTCTCCGCTTGGCTTTTTTCACTGAGCATAATACCCTCTAGCTCCATCCATGTTGTTGCAAATGGTAGGATTTGTTTTCTTCTTATGGCTGAATAATATTCCATTGTGTATATGTACCACATCTTCTTTATCCATTCTTCTACTGATGGACACTTAGGTTGCTTCCATTTCTTGGCTATTGTAAATAGTGCTGCGATAAACATAGGGGTGCATCTGTCTTTTTCAAACTGGAGTGCTGCATCCTCAGGGTAAATTCCTAGAAGTGGAATTCCTGGGTCAAATGGTAAGCCTATTTTGAGCATTTTGAGGAACCTCCATATTGCTTTCCACAGTGGTTGAACTAATTTACATTCCCACCAGCAGTTTAGGAGGGTTCCCCTTTCTCCGCAACCTTGCCAACATTTGTTGTTGTCTGTCTTTTGGATGGTGGCCATGCTTACTGGTGTGCGGTGATATCTCATTGTGGTTTTAATTTGCATTTCTCTGATAACTAGTGATGTGGAGCATCTTTTCATGTGTCTGTTGGCCATCTGAATTTCTTCTTTGGAGAACCATCTGTTCAGCTCCTCTGCCCATTTTTTTAATTGGATTATTTGCTTTTTGTTTGTTGAGGTGTGTGAGCTCTTTATATATTTTGGATGTCAAGCCTTTATTGGATCTGTCATTTATGAAAATATTCTCAAGGTCACTACTTTTTATTGTAGGTAATATTTCATATGTTTTTAGTGTATTCTTAATCAGATTTAGTTATACTATAAACAGGGATAAGTTTGATGACTACATAATCTGATCCCCTGAGTCAGGGAAAGGCCTACGGAGCTAAGTAGGAAAGCACAAGGGAGTAAGGGAACAACTATGTCAAAGAAGAAGGTGGGAAAGAGAAGTAAGACAGGATGATACTCACAAATTTATCTCATTTAGTTTTGTCTTCTCTTTAATTAGAAAAGTTATTGCAAGGAAGTCTCTAAAGAATAACAAGTTTTCTTTTTATGTTACCTTACAATGGGCCCTGTTCTAGAGGTGCCAAAGGCAGAGCTGTTACTTACAATGATTACTTAGTGATAACCATTGTGACCTTTAATCTCTAAGTTTTAAATTTGAGAAAAAAATAAAGCACATGAGGATGTATATAGGTTTTTAAGTTATAAATAAAACATTTTAGAATTGTTGATATATTACTCTACTCTGTCCTTTACACAATGCCTCTTCTCATTACAGCATTGATCTGGCCACAAGTCAGTGCCAGATCTCCTTCACTGGTTGGGGTTTAATGAGAGTAGATTCTTCTGTTTCTCAGTTTTTTTTTAATGGACAAGAATATTGATTTCCAAAATATTTACCTTCACTTGTTTTGTGAGTTAGAATTATTTTCAGTCTGAATAGCACCATATTTTATACTTGATAAGTATTTTCTATATTGTTTGGTCTGTAAAACTAGTCTTAGGATTCTAATAGTTTCTTACATAGCTGCTTCTAGTCATTTTTTATGTAGTTGATTATGCTATAATACAAAATTTTGTATCCTGACTATTTGTATCTAATAAGTAACATTAGAAATTTCATAAGCTTATTTCAAATAATAGCTAAGTAGAAAATGTAATGGAATAAAAAGTAACACTTATGTGAGCCACAAAAAGAATAAAATAGCTAGGAATGAACTAATAAACTTGGCAAGAAATGGAAAAGATTTATATGAAAACTTAAATACTAAGGGAGAGAAAAGGATGATGAGTATTTGGAAAGATATAATAATAATAAGGTAAGTGAAAAAGAAAATTTGATGGGGGCTGGAGGGAACTATACCTACCAAGTACAAGAATAGTCATTGCAGTGGAACAGGACAGAGTCAAATATGCACAAGGAGAGAGTTTAGTGTATTACATAGGAGGCATTTCATATAACATGGATTATTCAATAAATGGTGTTAAACAACTTGGTAGCCATCTGAAGTGGAAACTCAGATTCCTACTTAACTCTTTACATGAAAGTTAATTAATTTAGAAGCCATAAATTTTTAAAGAAATAGCATTTTGCTACATATAAATAAAGAGCTTCTGCATGACAACAAAATGTGAGCATTCAAAATTGAAACTGGAAGGAAATAGTTTCCGTAACTTAAAAATGGCTGATTTACTAAGTAAGTAAAAATCCCCACAACACCATGGAGGTGGAGGGAGGAAACAGTGGAAAATGTGCAAAGTGGGTGAAGAGAGTGCATAGAAAACAAAATATAGAGCCTTACATCTTTTTCCAAATGTTTAAACCTAACTCATAATAAAAAAATCAAAATCAAAACTAATAAAATTCATTTTCACCTGATAAATAGGCAAGATCAGGAGTTGAATAATACGCTTTGTTGGCATGGGTATGGGAAACCAAGTTCTCTCGAACACTAAATATTGCTATAGCCTCTTTGAACTAAACCTGGTAATAATCTGTCAAATAACAAATGTATAACTGTTACAGTTGAACTTGTACAAAGTTGTCCTAAGATAAATTCACATGATCACAGAGATGTGTATATAATCATGCAGTAGCAAACGAGGAAAAAAACTGTGTAATTTATTGTCCATCAATAGTAGACAGTTTAAATAAGTTGTGCTACCTTCATAGAGACAACCAAAAAGAGGTGGACCCATGTGTACCAATGTAGAACACCATCAGAAATTAAATAGTAATAGTAAAACCAAATGCAGAAGAGTGTGTGATACTCTTACTGTGTGTGTGTGTGTGTGTGTGTGTGTGTGTGTGTGTGTGTGTGTACCCATGTACATTAGAACATCTCTGGAAGAACATGTAAGGTATTGGAAATTGTGGTTATTTCTGGGTAGAGAAGTAGAAGACAGGGATGGGAATGAGGAAGACTTAATTTTCAACATAAATTCATACTGTTAAATAATTGTTCTTAACCATATTTAAGTGAATAATAATTTTATTAAAATAATTTAAAGTAAATATTGTGTACTTAAATCATGTAGTAGTAAATACTGTAAAATATTCTTTAACTAAAATATGGTACCAATATTTGTCTTTTTAAAACAGTTCTCTTGACTCTAATATTATTTAAAGTACTTAATATCCCATTATTCAATACAGTATACTTCATTTAACCATCTTTCAAATAGTATTTCAAATCATATATGTAATATAAGATTAGACCCACATGTTACTATTATTCTCAGCTATCTTAATCTTTTGATTTCCCTAAGATTTTATTTTCTAGGTTAGCTATATTCCGTGAAGCTCCATGCAGCCTGGTGAAGTCCCATATTTGGGTGACATTTTTTAGATGTTTTAATGAGATGTAATTCACATACCATACAATTCACCTATTTAAAGTGGTTTTAGTATAGTCACAGAGTTGTGCAGCTATTACCACAGTTAATTTTAGAACATTTAATAGCCCCAAAAAGAAACCCCGTATCTTCTTACAGTCACTTCCTGTTGTTTTCCCCGATCCCTGAAGCACTAGGCAACCACTTAACCCACTTTCTTTCACTTTCTTTCTCTATGTATTTTCTGATTCTGGACCTTTCAGATAAATGGGATTAGACAATGTGTGGTCTTTTGTGATTGGTTTCTTCCCTTTAGCGTAGTGTTTTCAGGGTTCACCCATGTTTTAATGAAAATCAATTCTTCGTTAATTTTTACGGAAGAATAGTAGTTCATTAAATGGATATTCTGCCTTTTGTTTATCCATTTATTAGTTGATGGGAATTTGGGTTGTTTCCATCTTGGACTATTATGGATAATTGTGCTATGAACATTTGAATACAAGTTTTTGTGTGGAGATGTGTTTTCATTTCTTTTGGGAATTGCCAGATCATATGGTAACTCTATGTTCATAAATTTTTTGAGAAACTGTCAAGAGTGTCTTCCAAAATTGCTGTATCTTTTCCTTTCCACCATCAGTGTATGAGAGTTAAATTTCTCCACATTCTTGCCAATGCTTGTTACTGTCTCTCTTTTTGATTATAGCCATCCCTATAGGTACGAAGTGGTTTCTCGTTATGGTTTTGATTAACAATTCCCTGATGGCTAAGGATATTGAACATCTCATATGCTTATTGGTACACAGCATATTCTTACATTGAATGCAAACCCATTATCTGCCTTGCCTAAAAATTGTAAATATCTGCTGTTAGAGGCATTGCTCACTAATGACATGTCTTGTGTTGAATGTATTTGCATATCTAGATTTCACAACCCAGAAGTTCATTTTAGGAGCCCATCTAGTTTTATCAAATTGGACATTTTAACCACTATGAGTATTGTGACCTAATGGAGCTTGTTGAATCACTGTGTATAGTGATTTTTCTGATAATGTCTTTACAAGTCCATGTGTTATTTTTGTTGCAGTATTTCACTGGCCTTGAATGTGGACATAAGTTTTGTATGCAGTGCTGGAGTGAATATTTAACTACCAAAATAATGGAGGAAGGCATGGGACAGGTAAAGATGCCAATTTGTTTTTTAGTTTTTTTGTTGAGTTTCCTGCAGTGTTTAGTCACTTGCACAAATACGAACAGGTAAAACATTCTGGATTATGAATTGCATAGGTCACTTTTTTCTAGATTAAAACAAATTGATAATTTAAGGCTTTTTTCTATTTACAATGTGGTGATCCAGTTAAAGCTCCAGTCCAGGTAATGTTTTCTTAGCAGGCATTAACATTTGTATATGTAAGTCTAAATAAACTTTTTGAGCAATTTCATCCATTCTGGTGCTTTTGCCTTTCATGTTTTATATTGAAAAAGCAGTTATTCAGGTCAGCCGTTCTACTTACCCTGCAGTGATAAACACACACATATACATTTCCTTTAAGAAAAAGGAAACAGTTAAGATCCTATAAATATTTAGGTATCCTCTGAACCTAGCAGTGCCTGGCGATGGTAAGCATTCAGTAAATATTTGTTGAATGAAGACATAGTTTAAATTTCAATCTTTTTCAGACTATTTCGTGTCCTGCTCATGGTTGTGATATCTTAGTGGATGACAACACAGTTATGTAAGTATTTTTGATAGATTCTGCATGTTGAATACTGGTTAGTTGGTTAAGTCAAATTAATTTTCACTTAGCATCTCAGGTGAAAATTTTGCTAAAGAAATATTCTAATCTACATTCCTTTATAGTACAAAAGCCCATTTGACTTGGTTGAATGCCGAATCACTATTCTAGTAAATTCGCCAAATATGATAGCTAGATTTCATGAACCTCGGAATTGGAGAATAGGAAATGGTATTATGCCAGATCCTCTGGGAAGCAGATGCCAAGATAGATTTAAAAAGGAAGGAGCTAGATGGTGGGTTAGCATTTGGGCAGGCTAAAGAGGAGGAGGAGCAGAAATAGACAGATCTTGTTGCCGATCTGACACGTGTTAAAGGAGAGAAGGAAGAAGGATTTAATAGAAAGAGACTCAAACTGTGATGCAGTTGTGAGAGTCACTGGCAGCCCTGTGGGGAGCTCCAGTGCATAGATTTCCCATGGAGGAATACCTCAATAAGCAGAAATGGTCAGGCCCTTGTACTCTTGCCATGCTCTGTCATTCACTGGGAGCTACCCAAGAGAAATGTGAACTCAGTTGGAACACTGCTATAGATCTTAGAGACACTACAGCTAGAGGCTGTTGGCCAACTATTCTCCTGTGAGAGGTTCTCTTTTGAAGAGAGAAAGAAACTTGAAGAAACTAGCAAAGTTAGTTGTTAAACCTGGGGTAAAGTTCCAGGTTGCTTAATTCCTGAGTCAGTGCTGTTTTCATAACCTCAGCCTATCTAACTGACTTCACCTTAGGAGGATGAATATATTGAGGGCCTCAACGACGCACAGACAAATTGTGTAATTAATCCTGGATAATTGCCTGCATAGAAAGATATGTCTTGTGTTTAAGCACTGGGATTTGAAGGTAATAAAAGTAAAAGCAACCATGAACTCTAAGGAGCAAATTTCTTAACCTAATAAAACCATAAATTGATTTAACCAGCACACTTTATAAAGCTCACTGATTCCATTTTTATTAACCTCAACCTACTTTGGTTTTACTAAAACATTTATTTTCGTTGTCAGCTCTCTGTTAATACTGTTCTGATCTTTCAATAAATTTTGTTTCCATTGTTTTAAGCTAGCAAAAATAAGCCATGTATCCTCTTGAAGTACCATCATTGTTCCAGTTGTCTTTATTTTGTACCCTGATACTTTCAAATTCATTGTATTCTATCATGAGTACATCAGTTTCATCAGTACAGATTTCCCAATACATTTTATCAGTATAGGCCATTATATCTTTTATCCATATAGCAGTATTTATGAGCAGCCTATTTAGACATATGACCAGGAGAACAAAAAAATTAGATACATTTCTTTTGCCAAAGGGGTTCATAATTATGATGACTAAAATGCAGAGTTTAAGTTTTTATATTTAAAAATGTGTATAAAGTACAGTTAGAAAAAAGCAAATTATTCCACCTAAAGAGTTCAGGGAGATTTGACTTCAAAAGTAATATAAAAGAGGTAAAAATTTGGGTTGAAGGGGTGGAGGGTAAGATTGCTTAAAGAAAGAATGCCAGTATTTTTTAAAAAGGTCATAAACTTGTCTATTCAGTATTCTAGAGCAGAAAGTTGCAGATTATTAGAAATGAAGGATTAAAGAGTTTATGAGGGAGCCAAGATGGCGGCGTGAGTAGTTTAACAGAAATCTCCTCCCAAAAACATACATATTTTTGAAAATACAACAAATGCAACTATTCCTAAAAGAGAGACCAGGAGGATACAGTGCAACAGCCAGGATACATCTACATCTGCGAGAACCCAGAGCCTCAAAAAGGGAGTAAGATAAAAGCTGTGGCCTGGCAGGACCCGAGCACCCCTCCCCACCCCAGCTTCCTGGCGGGAAGAAAGGAGTTGGAGTGAGGAGGGAGTGAAAGCCCAGGACTGCTGAACAACCAGCTCTGGTACTCTGCACTGGGAGCGTGCACACATAGTGCACAGTGTGCTGGATATTAGAGAAATGGAAGGGCAAAATCAGCTAGCAGGTTCCCACAAACAGCTCCCCTGAAACAAAAGAAAAGTGAGTGCTTTTTGAAAGTCTTAAATGGACAGGGACCTCATAGCTGGATGTAATCATCCCAGCACACTCAGCCTAGCAGTTGGGAATCCTGGGGAACTTCAGGCAACCTAACATCCTAGGCAGCAGCGCAGCTCTGAAGCCCCTCACAGCAATAAGCAGCCAGCCAGTCGTTCCCCCAGCCGGCGGGGACCCCGACAAAACAGCCCAGTAGGGTGCGAGCTGGCGGCAGCAGCCAAGGGAGCAGCCAAGGGAGCCGGCAGCAGTGGACAGACCAACCTGGGAGCAGCCCGCGTGAGCCGGCGGCGGTGGTGACAGTGGCCAAGCGAGCAGCCTGTGAGACCACGCTGAGGTGGCTGAGCTCGTGGCCCGGAAGCAGCCCATGCAAGCCTGCAGTAGCAGCAGCCAAGTGACACGGGAGCAACCGTGCCCCCAGAACCCGCCCAGAATCTCCTACCGGTGCACAGCCGCCGCGGCCAGACCCAAAGGCCACCGCCAGCACAGAGTTGCCCAGTGGGAGCGCCGCTTTTGCGGGAGAGCACACCCGGTGTGCCTGCCACTTCCCGCAGGGCTCCGTGCTACCCTGACGGAGACCCCACCCACAGCAGCTTAGGGTATTAACCCGGAGGCTGCTCCAGGATTAAGGGTAACCGACACAGGTGGTGGAGGAGGGCAAGGTGACAAGCAAGCAGGAAAAGACTTGGTTTTCCCAGCTGACACATGCGCCACCTGCCTATAGCTATCTCTATCACCACGAAAAGGAAGAAGAATTTGGTCCAGTCCAGAATTACCCAGACAACCTCTGAAAGAGAGCCTGGGGAGATAGATTTAACTAATCTCCCCGAAAAAGAATTCAAAATAAAGGTCATAACCATGCTGATGGATCTACAGAGAAATATGCAAGAGTTAAAGGATAAAGTTGGGAGGCAGAAAACAAATAAAACAATCTCTAGAAGGACTTAAGAGCAGACTGGATGAGGTGCAAGAGGCTGTTAATGGAATAGAAATCAGAGAACAGGAAGACAGGGAAGCTGAGGCACAGGGAGATAAAAGGATCTCCAGGAATGAAAGAATATTAAGAGAACTGTGTGACCAATCAAAACGGAACAATATTCATATTATAGGGGTACTAGAAGAAGAGAGAAAAAGGAATAGAAAGTGTCTTTGAAGAAATAATTGCTGAAAACTTCCCCAAACTGGGGGAGGAAATAGTCTCTCAGACCATGGAGGCCCACAGAACTCCCAACCCAAGGCACTCAAGGAGGAAAACACCAAGACACATAATACTTAAAATGGCGAAGGTCAAAGACAAGGACAGAGTATTAAAGGCAGCCAGAGAGAAAAAAGGTCACCTACAAAGGAAAACCTATTAGGCTATCATCAGACTTCTCAACAGAAACCTTACAGGCCATAAGAGAATGACATGATATATTAAATGGAGTGAAACAGAAGGGCCTTGAACCAAGAATACTGTGTCCAGCACGATTATCATTTAAATATGAAGGAGGGATTAAACAATTCCCAGACAAGCAAAACTTGAGGGAATTTGCATCCCACAAACCACCTCTACAGGGTATTTTAGAGAGACTGCTCTAGATGGGAGCACTCCTAAGGCTAAATAGATGTGGCCAGAGAAAATAAAATCACAGCAAAGAAAGGAAACCAACCAAATACTAACTAAAGGCAAAAAATAAAATCAACTACTCACAAAAGCAGTGAAAGGAAAGACAAAAGAACACAGAATAAAACACCTAACATATAAAGAATGGAGGAGGAGGAATAAGAAGGGAGAGAAATAAAGAATCATCAGACTGTGCTTATAATAGCTTAATAAGTGACTTAAGTAGACAGATAATAAAGAAGCTAACCTTGAACCTTTAGTAACCACAAATCTAAAGCCTGCAAAGGCAATAAGTACATACCTCTCGATAATCACCCTAAATGTAAATGGACTGAATGCACCAATCAAAAGACACAGAGTAACAGAATGGATAAAAAAGGAAGACCCATCTATATGCTGCTTACAAGAGACTCACCTCAAACCCAAAGACATACACAGACAAAAAGTCAAGGGATGGAAAAAGATATTTCATGCAAACAACAAGGAGACAAAAGCAGGTGTTGCAGTACTAGTATCAGACAAAATAGACTTCAAAACAAAGAAAGTAACAAGAGATAAAGAAGGACATTACATAATGATAAAGGGCTCAGTCCAACAAGAGAATATAACCATTATAAATATCTATGCACCCAATACAGGAGCACCAACATATGTGAAACAAATACTAACAGAATTAAAGGAGGAAATAGAATGCAATGCATTTGTTCTAGGAAACTTCAACACACCACTCACTCCAAAGGACAGATCCACCAGACAGAAAATAAGTAAGGACACAGAGGCACTGAACAACACATTAGAACAGATGGACTTAACAGACATCTACAGAACTCTACACCCAAAAGCAGCAGGATACACATTCTTCTCAAGTGCACATGGAATATTCTCCAGAATAGACCACATACTAGGCCACAAGAAGAGCCTCAGTAAATTAAAAAAGACTGAAATTCTACCAACCAATTTGTCAGACCACAAAGGCTTAAAACTAGAAATAAATAGCACAAAGAAAGCAAAAAGGCCCAGAAACACATGGAGGCTTAACAACATGCTCCTAAATAATCAGTGGATCAATGACCAAATTAAAACAGAGATCAAGCAATATATGGAAACAAATGACACCGACAGTATAAAGCCCCAACTTGTGTGTGATGCAGTGAAAGCAGTTCTAAGAGGAAAGTATATAGCAATCCAGGTCTATCTAAAGAAGGAAGAACATTCCCAAATGAATAGTCTAAAGTTACAATTACCGAAACTGGAAAAAGAAGAAGAAATGAGGCCCAAAGTCAGCAGAAGGAGGAACATAATAAAGTTCAGAGAAGAATTAAATAAAATTGAGAACAATAAAACAATAGAAAAAAATCAATGAAACCAAGAACTGGTTCTTTGAAAAAATAAACAAAATAGATAAGCCCCCAGCCAGACTTACTAAGAGAAAAAGAACATCTACACACATCAACAGAATCAGAAATGTAAAAGGAAAAATCACGACAGATCCCACAGAAATAGAAAAAATTATTAGAGATTACTATGGAAATCTATATGCTAACAAGCTGCAAAACCTAGAAGAAATGGACAACTTCGTAGAAAAATACAACCAGCCAAGACTGACCAAGGAAGAAACATAAAATCTGAACAGACCAGTTACCAGCAAATAAGTTGAATTGGCAATCAAAAAACTACACAGGAAAAAAAACCTCTGGGCCAGATGGGTTGACTGCAGAATTTTGTCAGACATATAGAGAAGACATAATACCCACTCTCCTTAAAGTTTTCCAAAGAATAGAAGAGGAGGGAGTACTTCGAAACTCATTCTATGAAGCCAGCATCACTCTAATACCAAAACCAGGGAAAGACCTCACAAAAAAAGAAAATTACAGACCAATATACCTCATGAACATAGATGCAAAAATACTCAACAAAATATTAGCAAACCAAATTAAAAAATACATCAAGAGGTTCATACACCATGATTAAGTGGGATTCATCTCAGGGATGCATGGATGGTACAACATTCAAAAATCTATCAACATCATCCACCACATCAACAAAAAGAAAGACAAAACCCACATGATTATCTCCATGGATAGTGAAAAAACTTCCGACAACATTCAACATCCATTCATGATAAAAACTCTCAACAAAATGGGTATAGACAGCAAGTACCTAAACATAATAAAGGCCATATATGAAAAACCCACAGCCAACATCTTATTTAACAGTGAGAAGATGAAAGCTTTTTCTCTAAGATCAGGAACAAGACAAGGATGCCCACTCTCCCCACTGTTTTTCAATATAGTACTGGAGGTCCTAGCAACAGCAATCAGACAAAACAAAGAAATAAAAGGCATACATATTGGTAAAGAAGTCAAACTGTCACTATTTGCTGATGACATGATATTGTACATAAAAACCCTAAAGACTCCACTCCAAAACTACTAGAACTAATATCTGAATTCAGCAAAGTTGCAGGACACAAAATTAATACACAGAAATCTGTTGCATTCCTATACACTAATGATGAATTAACAGAAAGAGAAATCAGGAAAACAATTCCATTCACAATTGCATCAAAAAGAATTAAATACCTAGAAATAAACCTAACCAGTGAAGTGAAAGACCTATACCTTAAAAAGTACAAGACACTCTTAAGAGGACACTAACAAATGGAAACTCATTCTATGCTCTTGGCTATGAAGAATTAATATTGTCAAAATGGCTATCCTGCCTAAAGCAGTCTACAGATTCAGTGCAATGCCTGTCAAAATAACAACATTCTTCAATGAACTGGAACATATAGTTTTAAAATTCATATGGAACCACCAAAGACCCTGAATAACCAAAGCAATCCTGAGAAGGAAGAATAAAGCAAGGGGCATCTCGCTTCCCAACTTCAAGCTCTACTATAAAGCCACAGTAATCAAGACAATTTGGTACTGGCACAAGAATGGTCAATTAATATATGATAAAGGAGCCATGGACATACAGTGTGGAAATGACAGCCTCTTCAACAGCTGGTGTTGGCAAAACTGGACAGCTTCATATAAGAGAATGAAACTGGATTATTGTCTAATCCCATACACAAAAGTAAATTTGAAATGGATCAAAGACCTGAATGTAAGTCAATGAAACCATAAAACTCTTAGAAAAAAACATAGGCAAAAATCTCTTGGACATAAACATGAGCAAGTTCTTCATGAACATATCTCCCTGGGCAAGGGAAACAAAAACCAAAATGAAGAAGTGGGGCTATATCAAGCTGAAAAGCTTCTATACAGCATAGGACAGCACCAAGAGAACAAAAAGGCATCCTTCAGTATGGGAGAATATATTCATAAATGACAGATCCGATAAAGAGTTGACATCCAACTCCTCAACATGCTCCTCAACAAACAAAAAGCAAAAAATCCAACTAAAAAATGGGCAGCGGAGCCTAACAGACAGTTCTCCAAAGAAATTCAGACAGCCAACAGACACATGAAAAGATGACCCACATCGCTAGTCATCAGAGAAATGCAAATTAAAACCACAGTGCGATACACACCAGGAAGGATCGTCACCTTCCAAAAGTCAGACAACAACAAATGTTAGCAAGGTTGTGGAGAAAGGGGAACCCTCCTACACTGCTGGTGGGGAATGTAAACTAGTTCAACCATTGTGGAAAGCAGTATGGAGGTTCCTCAAAAAGCTCAAAATAGAAATACCATTTGACCCAGGAATCTCACTTCTAGGAATTTACCCTAAGAATGCAGCAGCCCTATTTGAAAAAGACAGATGCACCCCTATGTTTACTGCAGCACTATTTACAATAGCCAAGAAATGGAAGCTACCTAAGGGTCCATCAGTCAATGAATGGATAAAGAAAAGGTGGTACACATACACAATGGAATATTATTCAGCCATAAGAAGAAAACAAATCCTACCATTTGCAGCAACATGGATGGAGCTAGAGGGTATTATGCTCAGTGTAATATGAGCCAGGCGGAGAAAGACAAATACCAAATGATTTCATTCATATGTGGAGTATAAGAACAAAGAAAAACTGAGGGAACAAAGCAACAGCAGAATCACAGAACCCAAGAATGGACTAACAGCTACCAAAGGGAAAGGGACTTGGGAGGATGGGTGGGAAGGGAGGGAGAAGGGATGGGGGAAAGGGGGCATTACAATTAGCATGTATAATGTAGGTGGGGGGTGCATGGGGAGGGCTATGCAACACAGGGAAGACAAATAGTGATTCTGCAGCATCTCACTTCACTAATGGTCAGTGACTGTGATGGGGTATGTGGGGGGGGCACTTGGTGATGGGGGGAGTCTAGTAAACATAATGTTCCTTATGTAATTGTAGATTAATGATACCAAAATAAAAAAATAAAAAGAGTTTATAGCGATGAGTTTCATCAGAGAAGGTTGTTACGACTGATAGTAAGGTTTGCATTTTCATATAACTTTCATGGTGTAGTGTAGGGTAGTTCAGAATGGTGAGGCAGTTAGGCACTGAGATGTAGTTAAAAGGCTTTTGTTAGATGAAATTTTATGTGAGAGGAAATGGAAAAAATATTTCCAACACATAAATCAGTATAAGAAATGTAAATGGTCTTAAACATTAGCTGTTACGTCTAAATGAATATAACCCAAAATTCAGCACTACCAACTTATTAAATACTTTTTTTTGCACTTCACATTGGTAAAGATTAAAGATGGGTAATTTTTAATATGAAAGAGAATATAGTTCAGTAGGGAATATTGTAACCTTTTTTTTCTGTATTAAAAATTTTTTTTATATCATTAATGAATAATTACTTGAACAACTTTATGGTTACTAGACTCCCCCCATTTGAAGTCCCTCCCACATACCCCATTACAGTCACTGTCCATCAGCGCATTAAGTCGCCACAGAATCACTACTTGTCTTCTCTGTATATACTGCCTTTCCCATGTCCCCCACCCCCTACATTATGTGTGCTAATTGTAATGCCCTGTTTTCCCCCTTATCTCTCCCCACCCACCCTCCCCAGTCCCTTTCCCTTTGGTAACTGTTAGTCCATTCTTGGGTTCTGTGAGTCTGCTATGTTGGAACCTTTTTGTAATGCAGTTTGACAGTTTGTAAAAATTTATATGCTTTTTGGCTTTTCATCCAATCGTTTTGTCACTTTGAATATGACGTTCCCTGCCTTCTAGCATGCTGTTTTTAAGTCAACTGTTAATCATGTTGTTGGCCCTTATTTGCGGCTTTCAGTATTTGCTGTGTCCTTGGCTTAAGGCAGTTTGACTGATACATCTAGATGTGGATCTCTTTGTGTTTATCGTCTTTGGTGATTCTTGAGCTCTTTGGATATGCAGCTTTGTGCATCATAGACAACTTTGAGAATTCTCAGAATAGAATTTTAACAGTGATACCAACTGGGGGTTTGGGGATTCAGAGGAAGGATTTTTATTTTTCACCTTAAATAGCTGTGTACTCTTGATATAAATCTCCTATTTTCAGTCTTTTAAATAAATAAATCCTTTCTTTTAGAATTAAAAAAGTTAATTGAGAGAGTGTGCTGTTTTGATGTTTAATCTTAAGGTCCAGTAACTAAAATGTGCTCAAAATTTTATTTTCTTAGTTTGAAAAGAACGGAATCCTTCCCAATCATGGTATTATCATTTTTAAGTTTCCAATTCAGTAGGTTAAAAATAGGTTCTTATTTTAATTTGAATTAAACTCATTTGGGACTTAAATTGAAACTGAAGCTCAGTTCTTTCCTTTATACACTCCCCTTTCACTATATACACTCCCTTTAGGCATACTTTGGAATTTCCCAAATTTCTATTTCCACATCAACACTCTCCTGGGACCCATATCCCCACTGCCTGTCAGACATCTTTATATGTATATTGCTTAGGCTTTATCTTGTTCATCCCTTTCCTCAAGACGTATACCCCTATAACCCGCTCAAGTTGAAGCCAGCTTTTTTTGCTTATGTACCTTATGTTCATGAGGTGAAATCATTATCTCCCTCAGTTCCAAATGCTGTATTAAGACTGTTTCTCTATTTTAAAATCCATAGATCCTTTAAGGTTTGTGTGTTGTCCAGTTTTCTCAACAATCCTTTATGCTTTTATCTGCTTGACTTCTTAATCACTCCCACTTAATTATTCACAGTGCTAACACCTCAACCACTGTCTTGTCTTTCTTCCAAGGCTTGCTGTCATCCAGTATGACTCAGTGCCCATATGTATAGTCTGTTCTACACCTTAGTCCTGTAGTTCCCTTGCCAGCAGTAGCAGCTTGGAGTCTAAGAATGCACATTCTCAGGCCCAACTCCAGACTTAACGCAGAAGTTCTGGGGATAGGGCCCAGCAGTCTGAACAGCAAGCTCTCCTAGTGTGGTTCTAATGCACGCTTAAGTTTAAGAACCACTGCCATAGCTTCTCATCTCCCTGATCTAATCATTTCTTGTAAAATCCACTTCATCCCAGCCATCTACCACCTGTGGCCACCACCCTGGGCCTACTGCAGATCTACTCTGACTTTGTAAAATCGTCTTTTTCTGCCTCTTTCTAAAATATTGCTCCTTGGGGTTTTGTCCAGCCCACTAATTGCTTTCACTATGTACACTCTCCTTAGGCATACTTTGGAATTTCCCAAATTTCTATTTCCACATCAACACTCTCTTGGGACCCATATCACCACTGCCTGTCGACATCTTTATATGTATATTCCTTAGGCTTTATCTTGTCCAACCCTCCTACTACCTCCAGCACTGCCAAATTAACTCATTGTTCTTGCTTCTCAGTATTAAAGAATGGCATTACTAGGTGTTGAGGACTTGCCTAAATTAGAAACTTTGTTATTTTATGCCTGATTCATATTTCTCCTGCATTTTCCAGAGTCATCCTTGTACCAAATTTTGTCCATTTCACAAATGATTACCCTTAAATTCATCCATTTCTCTCAGTTCCTACTGACAGTAACCTGATTCAGGCCATCGTCTTCTCTTAGCTGGAAGTCAGCAACCAGCTATAAAGTGACTCCCTTATACCCAGTTTCATCACCTAATTCTTCATCTCGATTGTCCTATATTGCTTACCTGTGCAGCTTCATCTTTTGCTTGTTTTTTCACACATTCTCTATTGTAACTGTGTGGAACTTAGTTTCTTGAAAGTACTATGCTTTTTATTTGCATTTAGTTTGATTTGATTTTGTTTACTTTTTTCTTTTTGTCTCTTTGTTGGCATTTTTACATGCAACATTCTCTTCTATCTTATTCTGCAGTTCCTTTAACCTACTCATCCTCTTAGTTATTCTTCAGGCCTTAGGTTAAATTTTCATTTTGGTTTGGGCAGACATTCTATGTATTAGCTCTGTATTTCCATTACCATACACTTTTGTAATTTCTTATATTCATGTCTGTATTCTTTCTTAGGCTTTAAGCTGCATGACCCAGGTCCCTATTTATGTTGACTGAATCCTTTAGTTGATTTCCATTCAGGATGTGTCACTCCAACCTTGGCAACACTACACTGAGTATTTATTCACTCGTCTCTCAGTGCTTCTTTAACTCTTAAATTCTTAAGATCAGTGATTTAATGGATTCACCTTTTTATTCCCTAGCAATGGTGTAATAGGCATGTATCTTTGAATATGTACCTAGAAACATGTTATTCTCCCTTGCTTTCATAAGCATATGTCATCATTACCACTATTGTGATTAATTTGTGCTGTGTTGCCATCAATGCTATTTGGCTAAGTGAGGCTCCTTTACACAGTGGCCTCATATGTTTATACTGCCAAAGTCAGGAAAGTAATAGTATAGTTGAAGAAATTTTCTTTGTCCCCAGATACGTCCTTTATGCTTTCATGAGATTAATGAAAATTATCTCTCTAAATTGTTTATCACTTGAGACCAAATAATTGTTCATCTATTTCTGTTCTTCCTACCAGTTAATTGGTTTTTTTGTGAATTTGTAGTTGTTCAGTGCCTGAATTTCTTTTCTGTATATAGCCAGTCTAGTAATCTTAGAGATGATAAAGGTAAACATGAACCTACTATGTCTCTAATGATCTTCAAGTAACATATTTAGTCTCATCTTGACTAATCATTAAAAGCATTAACACACCTCTGAAATTGTGATATTCTGATTAAACATTCTATGAGGTGTGTCTAAAAAACAGTATGATATATTTTCATATATGAGGTTTTAGAAACAGATAAACAGAGATGATAACTCATTGCCACTCAGCAAAATTATACCAAATGCCTTTAAAAAAGCTTTAAGTGATACATGAAGATTTTTTTAAATGAATCGTAGGATCTTAGTATAGATAATACTTACCTCTGTTGACTAATTCTCCATTTGTTGAAAGGGTTAGAAATGTTCTTTATAAAAATAGTTTGATTTAAATTAGGCAGTGTAACTCCACTGCTGTTCTTTAATAGTATTTTTTGTTCTATTAACTTTAAGCATAGCATAATACCTTACTATGCAAGATGAGGAAACTGGTCCCTCTTTGCTGTGTTGTTTGCCTTTATCTTTTCTACCTCCTAATTTCTGTTAGATGTATAATTATGTTGCCACTTCATATATTCTTTTCTATTCTGGAACAGATTCATGTTTTGTCAGGATTATTCACAAAACTGTAAACCAGTAGTTTTATAATATTTAAACTATGTAAGTAATACATAAAACCAAGTAGTTGAGTGGTTTCAGAGGGAAGTAAATGTCCTCTGAGTCTGTGCTTCTCCAAGAATGTTCCAGCCATCCAAGTCAAATTATTATTTTTTACATTCTATCAGTGTCTTAAAAATCACAAATAGGGTTGTGAAGTTGCTTTAGGCCCATAAGTGAAGTCATGTGGTTTGTATCCTCTTAAGGCAAAAGCCAAACTAAACTTTGGTATGTGTGTTAATAATCACTGTACAATAGAAAATCTTATCTTTTACATTGGAAACAGCATTCTTAATAGGTTCATTTTGCTGTGTATTGACTTTTGTTTTACTCTTTTATTAAGTTCTAAAATATATTCAGTCAGGAGTGTAAAGCACACTAAGTTTAAAAGTATGTTTATTTTACTAATCGCCCAGATCAAGGGATAGAACTTTTCCAGCATAGCAGGTCCATCCTTGCGCCCCTGTAGACAGCATCCACCTCACCCCTGCTACCTATCCTGACTTCTGCCACTGTCAGGTAGTTCTGCCTATTGTTTAACCTCATTTAAATGGAATCATGTAGCGTGTGTTCTTTTTGTGTGTACCTGCTTTAGTTAACACGTCTTTGAGATAATGCATGTTATTAGATATATGTGTGTGTTTTTAGGGTTTTTGTTGTTACTGCTATATAGTATTTAGTTCTAACAGTAGACATTTGGAGGTGTTTGGTTTTGACTACCATGAAAAAGCTACCAAGAATATTCCTATCTGTGTTTTTTGGTGGACAAGCACTAATTTCTTTTAGGCATATATACTCAGGAGTGAGATTTTTAGCTTTAGTAAATACTGTCAAATGGTTTTCTAAAGTTGTTGTGCCTCTGCTTCCCTTAGTTACAGGTGACTGCTCTAGTCCTCGTCCAACCTTGTGTCACTAGTCTTTAAAAAATTTTTTCCATTCTGGTGAGTGTATAGAGATATCTCATTGTGGTTTTAATTTGCAATTCTCTGGTAGGTGAGGATATCAAACACCTTTCCATTAGCCATTTGGATATCCCTTTTTATGAAGTGCCCATTCAAGTCACTTGCCCATTCTTAAAGTTTTGTTAGTTTATTAATTACTTTGTAAAAATTCTTTAAATATTCTAATATGTGTCTTTTGTTAAGTATATGTATTACATCTGTTTTCCCCAATATGTGGCTTCCCCTTTCTCTCTCTCAGTGATATTTTGGTAAACAGAAGTTCTCATTTTAATGGCATCTAATTCATCATTTTTTTCTATTTATGATTACTGCTATTTAAGAAATCTTTGCATACTCCAAGGTTGTATTTATTTTTAACACAGTCCATAGAGAGTTAATATGTCTTTGATAACATGTAACTTTAGAGTTTTATGTCTCAAAGGAATAAATTGAATGCCTGCCATCATTTCTTCACAGTGAAACAGAAAAACATTACTTTAGCATCCTAAGTAGGAAATTTATCACAAAAGCCAGAGAACAATGTGTTTTAAAATCCATTCTTAAGATATCAGAGCTCAAGTTCATACTGAAATAATTTCCTAGTCTCATTGAAATGCAAAATGAAATAATTTGTCAAGTTTTAGGTACGTAGACAAGGAGTAAATTACTGGTAATTATTAATTTAAAATGTTTTTGAACAATTAAGTGTAAACTTACAGATTGAAGGGAGGCAGAGAAGGGTACGGTGAGGGTTGCCGAAGCTGATTGTGGAGGGCCTTACAGGCCATTATAAGGTCTTTGGCTTTTATTCCTAGAGCCATGAGAGAATTTTGGGCAGAGGAGTGAGGTGGTCAGAGAGGGCTGCATCTGGGCCCTATACAGAGACTGTACAGCTGGTGCTGGTGTTATAAAGAGACTGTGAGTAGGAGGAGGGGTTTGGGAGACTATTAGAACAGTCCGGGTGAAAAATGATGGTTTGATCCAAGATGGTAACAGAGGGGATAGGGAGAAATAGTTGGATTTTGATTTACCTTCAAGGGAGAGTCAGAGTTAAATATAAGGGATACAAGAGAAAGAGTTAAGCCAGAGATCACTGTAAGATCATTTTAATCTTTGATTGTGATTAGATTAATTCATATAACAGTAAATGTTATATTTATTTTTAAAGACAAACTTGTGCAAAGATTTTATTATAAAAATGTTAATCACATCATAACCTTACAACCCAAATGTCCCAAAGTAGGGGAAGATGGAATGCCATTTAAAAAGGTTTATGGATTACTTTACTGCATTGGAAAATGCCTATAATGAGAAAACAAGATAAAATTATATGTACTTAAGTTCTCTATTTAAAGTTACATAGCATATATTTACAAAAAAAATCGGAAAAGGTTTAGATTCATGAAAGTGTTGAGTAATAATTTCTCCTGAGTCATAGTTAAAGGTGATTTTTAAAAAATTTTTTGTTAAGGTATGATTGATATACACTCTTATGAAGGTTTCACATGAAAACACAATGTGGTTACTACATTTACCCATATTATCAAGTCCCCACCCATACCCCAATGCAGTCACTGTCCATCAGTGCAGCAAGATACCACAGATCCACTTTTGCCTTCTCTGTGCTACACTGTTCTCCCCGTGAGCCCCCACACCATGTGTACTAAACATAATACCCCTCGGTCCCCTAATCCCCTCCCTCCCCACCTGTCCTCCCACACCCCTCCCCTTTGGAAACCACTAGTTATTCTTGGAGTCTCTGAGTCTGCTGCCATTTTGTTCCTTCAGTTTTGCTTCATTGTTATACTCCACAAATGAGGGAAATCATATGGCACTTGTCCTTCTCCCCCTGGCTTATTTCACTGAGCATAATGTCCTCTAGCTCCATTCATGTTGTTGCAAATGGTAGGATTTGTTTTCTTATGGCAGAATAGTATTCCATTGTATATATGTACCACATCTTCTTTATCCATTCATCTACAGATGGACACTTAGGTTGCTTCCATATCTTAGCTATTGTAAAAAGTGCTGCAATAAACATAGGGGTGCATATGTCTTTTTGAATCTGTGAAGTTGTATTCTTTGGGTATATTCCAAGGAGTGGGATTCCAGGGTCAAATGGTGTTTCTATTTTTAGTTTTTTGAGGACCCTCCGATTGCTTTCCACAATGGTTGAACTAGCTTACATTGCCACCAGCAAGCAGTATAAGAGGGTTCCCCTTTCTCCGCATCCTCGCCAGCATTTGTTGTTCTTAGTCTTTTTGATGCTGGCCATCCTTACTGGTGTGAGGTGATATCTCATTGTGGTTTTAATTTGCATTTCCCTGATGTTTGGTGATGTGGAGCATCTTTTCATGTGTCTGTTTGCCATCTGAATTTCTTCCTTGGAGAACTGTCTCTTCATATCCTCTGCCCATTTGTTAATTGGGTTATTTGGTTTATGGGTGTTGAGGCATGTAAGTTTTTTATATATTTTGGATGTTAACTCCTTGTCGGATATGTCATTTACAAATATATTCTCCCATACTGTAGGATGCCTTTTTGTTTTGTTGATGATGTCATTTGCCAAACAAAAACTTTTTAGTTTGATGTAGTCCCATGAGTTCATTTTTGCTTTTGTTTCCCTTGCTCGAGGAGATGGGTTCAGGAAGAAGTTGCTCATGCTTATATTCAGGAGATGTTTGACTATGTTGTCTTATAAGAGTTTTATGGTTTCATGACTTACATTCAAGTCTTTGATCCATTTCGAGTTTACTTTTGTGTATGGGGTTAAACAATAATCCAGTTTTATTCTCTTGCATGTAGCTGTCCAGTTTTGCCAACACCAGCTGTTGAAGAGGCTGTCATTTCCCCATTGTATGTCCATGGCTCTTTTATCATATGTTAATTGACCATATATGCTTGGGTTTGTATCTGGGCTCTCTAGTCTGTTCCACTGGTCTATGGGTCTGTTCTTGTGCCAGTACCAAATTGTCTTGATTACTGTGGCTTTGTAGTAGAGCTTGAAGTTGGGGAGTGTAATTGTCCCTGCTTTATTCTTCCTTCTCAGAATTGCTTTGGCTATTCCTATTCGGGGTCTTTTGTGGTTCCATATGAATTTTAGGATGATTTTCTCTAGTTCATTGAAGAATGCTTTTGGTATTTTGAT
The DNA here is from genome assembly GCF_040802235.1 of Manis javanica. Taxonomy (NCBI): domain Eukaryota; kingdom Metazoa; phylum Chordata; class Mammalia; order Pholidota; family Manidae; genus Manis; species Manis javanica. The sequence continues at coordinate 120,549,095 of NC_133163.1, forward strand.
AGGAATTGCATTGAATCTATAGATTGCTTTAGGCAGGATGGCCATTTTGACAATATTAATTCTGCCTATCCATGAGCACAGGATATGTTTCCATTTATTGGTATCTTTAATTTCTCTCGTGAGTGTCTTGTAGTTTTCAGAGTATAGGTCTTTCACTTTCCTGGTTAGGTTTATTCCTAGGTGTTTTATTGTTTTTTAATGCAATTGTGAATGGAATTGTTCTCATGATTTATCTCTCTGCTAGTTCATTGTTAGTGTATAGGAGTTACAAGTGATTTTTATTCTTTATATTTCTTTTTAATTGGTATCAGGAAAAAACCCTTTTGAAGAAAAGTATTTTATCACTACTCCTAAATTAAAGCATAATACTGATTTATTCAGGTGCTGTATAAACATAAGGCATGGTTTAGTACCTGGCATACTAAAAAAAGTCATGGAGTTTAAAATCTCCTGGTTTCAAATAGCATATGATTTCACTTATATGTGAAAACAAACAAAACAGAAATATACTCATAAACAGAGAACAACTTGTGATTGCTATATGGGAAAGGGGTGGAAGGTTGGATAAAATAGGTGAAGGGGGGAAATTAGAAGGTTTGGTATCTTGATCCAGGTGAAGGCTACATGAGTGTATACACATCAAAATTCATTGAGCTGTACACTAAGGTGTGTACATTTTATTATCTATACTTCAAAAAAATGTTTTTTAAAATAATAGTCACCTGGTCTCAAATCATAGCTCTCCAGTTAGCTCATTTGTAAAAATAGAAAATTACCCAAAACTCAAGGATGGCTAAATGCATCTGGCACTGTGCTCAAAATATATAGTAGGCATTTAGTAGAAGTCATTTTGTTTACCTTCATAAAGAGCAGCCTTCCACTAAGAGAGCTGGCATAACTTTTCAACATTTAGTGATGGCAACATGTTGTTGTTAAGAGAATTAGCTTATTAGAGACCAGGATGATATTTGCCTTCTTCCCTATCACCAGATAAACTATGACTTAATAACTGAGGCCCAGTAACCTTGGCCTAATAACTGTGGCTGACCTTTGTCTTCTCTTGTTAGGTTAGTCTCAGCTATTAAGAAATCATTAGGGTTTGTCACATGAGAGAAGCATTTATGGGTACTAGAAGTAAGATGATGTGTTTGGGAATCAGGGCGTTTGACTTTGGGTATGGTTCTTTCCTTAGGTTTCTTTTTTTTATGAAAATTTCACATAACATATTCACCATTTTAATTACTTTATGGTATATAATTCAGTGGCTTTAGTTTATTCATAATAGTTTTATCACTACCATATTATTGTACATCATCATCTTCATCCCCAAATGTAATTCCACACCCATTGAACAGTCATTTCCCATTACCTCCTCCTCTGAGACACTGACAGTCACTCGTCTGTGTTCTGTCTTTACTGATTTGCTAATTCTGGACATTTCATTCAAATGTCATACAGTATGTGGTGTTTTGTGTCTGGCTTCTTTAACTTAATTTTTTTAAGGCTCATCTGTGTTGTAGCATGTATTGCTACATCATTCCTTTTTATGACTGGAATTCCATTGTATGGATATACCACCTTTTGTTTCTCCATTTATGGTTCTTGGATACTTGGGTTATTTCATATTCTGTGGAAATGTTTGTGTTATTATTTGAACATTTGTATGCAAATTTTTTTATTGAACACTTTAATTCTCTTGGATATATATACCTAGAAATGGATTTGCTGGATTGTGTGATAATTCTGTGTTTAACTTGTGAGGAATCTCCAGATATGCCTACTGTTTTTACACCTCAGTTTCAGCATCTCTATTGTGAAATTGTGGAGGTTTGCTCATTTAAAATATTTATTGAACACTCTTTGGGCCAGTCACTGTGCTGGACACAAAAGAGATCCTTGCATGGGGCTTATGGTGTGGTTGGGGGTAGGAAAGCAGGAAGGCAGATATTAAATGATTATACAGATAACTGTCTTACTTAAAATTATGGTAAATTCTGTAAAGGAGAGTTGTGTATAAGGTGCCATGAGAACTGAAAGGTTTACACCTAGACTGGTATAGGGATTTGTCCAAAAAGGCCTCCTAGCGTAACAATAGATTATAGCTAAGTGAAGTAAAATAATAATAGCCGCATCTAATATTTATTGAGTGCTTACTATTTGCCAGGCACTGTTCTAGTCCTACAACTCTTATTTCTGATATCCATTTTATCATGGATTAGTAAACTGAAAAATGGAGAGGCCACAGAACTCGCCCTCAGTTTATAGCTAGTAAGTTTTGAAGCACGTAATTCCAACCTCGACTGTCCACCTCAGTACTCCACTATGATAATACTCTTTTACCTTTCCAGAAGAGGTAGCCCTGTGCAAAAGCCTCTTAGAAGGGGTGCTTACTTTTTGAAAGAATACACATGTGACAGGAGGACACTGAAAGTGGCACAAGACATGATTGGGGTCTTGTGGAAGGAGAGCAGTGGGATTAGAAACTCAAGAATCAGATGAGCCCAGATTGTACAGAACTTTCGTGTTCATTTAAAAGATTTTAATAATGTTTGACAAAGTGCATATTTGATGCAGTTCTTACTGGCTTTGTCAGTAGTTACTCTTTTTCTGCTTTAACACCATTTTCTTTTAAATACACTCCCAGGAATGTTTACCATTAAAATTAATGAAACTTAAGCTTCAGGATTCTTCACTTTTATGGGCTCCTGTGAGTTCTAGAAATTGTTGAGAAATTACTGAGTGTTCTAGGTGTCTAGATTGCAATCAGTAAGCATTTCTGGTAAATTACTAAGAAATTTCAGAAGGCCCTCAAAATTAAATATATCAAAAACTGGAAACTGGATCCATTTCTTAACATTCCTGTCAACATCTTACTTCACAAACTGATTTTTGGGAGGGTATCTGAAAGAAGGTGGATGAGGATTTCTGTCTTGAGGCAAGATATTCAGAGACAGACGACTGAAAGGGGCCTCAACTTGGCAGTAGTTGGTAAGTCTAAATTAAAGTATAATACAAGCTGGGTGAAAAGAATATTTGGAGTATAAGAAACATGGGGGGAACATCTACCTAAATAAAACTATAGAAACTTTGAAATTATTGTTTTGATCACTACAGTTACATTTATTGATAGTCTTATGTCCATTTTAGTATTTTCGGTTTATGGACATTTTTACAGCTATAGCATTGAAATTTTATTTTAAAAATGTGAAACATACTTTTGGCTGAAAACTAATAAACTGTTTTTATTCTTGCTTTCAGGCGCTTGATCACAGATTCAAAAGTTAAATTAAAGTATCAGCATTTAATAACAAATAGTTTTGTAGAGGTAAGTGATTTCTCTTTAGTTTTCCTTTTAATAAAAGAAATTCTTTAGTAATAGAAATATTATTTTTTCTTATATAAAGTACTCTTGACAGTAGAAACACCTTTACCATAAACTTGGGTTATGGAACTTTATTTATGAAGCATAGCAAAACACCTTTATTCTCAAAGGAATGTGGCAAACCAATAAATAGATGTCTCTTCATAGGTTTTGAGTTTGGTAATGAAACTGTTTTTACAGTGTTCTTTCTCCCTTTTATAGCTTACTTTCTAGCTCTAGCAGAGAATTGTAGTTGATTATTAATGATGTCAGGTTAATCATGCATGGCATGCTAAAACCCTGCTATATCTCTGCTTATTTTAGTTGCCATTACCAGTAAACTTTGTTAATAAAGATGCTAGTTATTTGTTTTTACCAAGTGTCTCTTGTCAGAACAGAGGTGGGCAAGCTATGGCCTGCCTGTTTTATTTAGTAAGATTTATTTGGACATGCCTGTTTGGTCTATGACTGCTTTTGTGCTTCAGTGGCAGAGCTGAGTAGTTGCTAGAGAGGCCATTATGCCACAGAAACCTTTGCTCCCTGTCTCTGTACTGAAGAAGTTTGCCAGCCCTGTATAAGAGTATCAGTGTAACTTAGTATTTGAATTCTAGAAAGTAACTTACTTCTGTTAAACTGAAGGTCAGATCTTCCAGAAAACAGCATATTTTAGAAATAGTGTATTTTTTGAAACAGTTAATAAAGTTCAGATCTGGTGTAGAGTGCTACTTGAGCCATGTTTTGTTCTGTAGTAAAAATAATTCAGAAGTTATATTTCATTTTTGAATGACTAAAACGCAATCTTTGCCTTGGTTTAAGAACTGCAAAGAGTTCTTTGTGCTCAAAGGGAGAAATTATATGTGTATCCCTTTGTTTCAAACTGTTGTTTAGCATGTAAACACACACTTAACCCTGAGTAGGAGCATATCTTGTTTACTTTCATCTTTGAAAATTGCCCTGAAAGAGAACCAGAAGCAACTGATGTTTGTTAATGTTCACAGAATGGGTAATTCAGGTTTCTCAGTGGAATTTTGAAGAGACAGCAAGAGCCAGTAGTTCGTATATTTTATAAATACAGGTCTACAAGGGATCTATAATCTTGGGAAAACTGCACCAGAAGTGTTGCTGCAGAAGACTAAGTACTGCTGGCAGGTTTTTATATGCCTGTGTCATCATCCTCCCTTTTGTCTTGTGCTAGGGAAGCATATAAATAATTGCTTGGTGTGCTAGTAAATCTTGCATGTGGTTTAATTTGTTGTCTATATTCTTGTGTTTCAGTGCAATCGACTGTTAAAGTGGTGTCCTGCCCCAGATTGCCACCATGTTGTTAAAGTCCAATATCCTGATGCTAAACCTGTTCGCTGCAAATGTGGGCGCCAGTTTTGGTAAGCAAGTGATTTCCTAAATTGGAATAGTACACAGCTTTTCTATTTATTCTTGGTACTAAAATGGAAAAATTTATACCTCAGGTAAAGAGGTGGGTGATGTTGATTTACAATAGTGTATATTTCTTTTAAGTAAGAATTAGATTAAAAGATCACATCTTAAATAATTGTTCCTCTTGTTGCCCTAACCTTTGGATATATTTTCTTACGGGGGGAAAAATGCGACTGTGATCACATTTCTTGTGGCTCTGCTGGAACTTAATAGGAGCAAAGTTGCAGATCTGGGACAAGAACTCAGTTATTGTTACTGATTGCTGCTTATTTTGTCAAGTTATGTTTGGTTCTTTTATGGCTCTTGCTGTCTTTTCAATAAAATACACAGGGTTTTTTTTCTTCTGACAAGTTTAATATTACTCCTAGAAATAAAATGAGCAGATAAATTTGGACAGGTAAAACATGGTTGATGTGCATTTTAACTGAGAGTTTTCCTATAGCTCCTCTGGCCCCTGCTTTGTTGCTAAAATTAGTTCTTGGAGTTCTGCAGCACTTTTCAGCCATTGAATTCTACACTTAACAGGGAATTTCCATTTCCAATACCACATATTAGAGAGCTAAGATGATCTTCCATTCCTTTGTGGATCTTTTAGGAATGAGAAGCCAGTCAGGCCAGAGAGCTGTAGAGCTAGCAAATGGGCATTTTATTGGTATTCCATAGCGTTCTTTTTCTCCAGATATGTATAGAATTAGGCTTACACATCATTAACACTAAATATTTCCAAAAAGAGATCAACTCAGAGATTAAGTATGTGTCAAATACATGCTATTTTTGTAAAATGAAATATATATTATTGTTTCAGAATTTTACCCTGTGTACAGGGGTATAGTCTGATTCTATACCCATTTTCAAGTATTCTTTAATGTGAAATATTTTGAATACAGACAAAACTATAGAGAACAACAATAATGAATGTTCATGTAGCTACAACCAGCTTAGTCAGAATCAGTATTTGTCTTTATTGAGATTTAAAACATGACAGATACAATTGAGGCCCATTAGTCCCTTCTTTTCCAGAAGTTAACTATTCCTAAATTACTCAATTAGCCATTCCAGTTATTTTTTATAAGCATTTTTGTTTATTCTTAATTTATACTTTTTAAACAAATGTGTATACCATGTACCTGGAAAACAGGAAGGAATTAGCATTAAAATATTCCTAGAGACTGCTTAGTTACACTTTGCTGTTTTATACCTTGTACAGCTCTCTGCTGGGCTGAGGTTCACTTGTTCGGCTCATGCAAAGACATGACCTCTTTGCTTTGCGTAAAGCTTATTGTGCATTAGCACTAAATGATATAATTACCTTACAGACTCAGGTTTTTACTCTTCATTTGGGATTTAGTATATGCTGATGAAGCAGTGGTTGAAACTTAAGTTCAAATTATTGAAAATTTATTGCAGGTTGTTTCAGTTATAGAATGGTTGCAGCAAGGAACTAGACATAACAAAAACTATCAGAAAAATACAGGCCTAACAGAACTGATTTTTTTTCCTAATCAGTTTGGTAGCTGTTCTGATATTATGAAATTGTAATCATAACATGTTTAATGCTTACAGTCATTCTTCATTTTACACATAGTACATGCTGATCCTCATACTAAAAATCTAAATAATTTACTGTAGAATGAAATAGACATGGTCCCTGCCCTTGTATTTCTCAATCACTAGAAACTGGTGAACATATTGTGGAGAACTATAAAGCATGAAAAGGTTAGTTTACTAATGTTCAGTAGGTACAACTTAATTCTTACACTCTTTTAACTTCTGTGTCACTTAACAGCTTTAATTGTGGAGAAAATTGGCATGATCCTGTCAAATGTAAGGTGAGTTTGTCTGGCATTTTCATTTTTAAATAATTTAGTAGAGCGCTTCTAGGACTTGATGACTGAAAACCACATTATAAATAACAATATTATAAGCATAATGTTATAATGTTAGTAGATAGAAAATTTTTACTTTTCCCTTTTTATTTTAGATGGTCATTGCAAGTACTCAAAGCTTTCCTTAAGAATAAGCCAGCTCCTGATGGTTATCAGGATAATAATGACTGAGGCACCTCCCTCGGCAGTCTTTGTGATTAGCCGAGGGGAACAATACTCCTCAGGTCTTGGTTTCTCATCAAGCCTGGGTTCCCTGCTCAGCTTCAGCCAGAGGGATTCCTCCTCTGGTTGGTCTTGCATATATTGGATATGAAAACTACGGAATTTTCTTAGTTTAAAAGGAAGTAAACTTAATGATAATCTTGTCCTTGGCTTTTACATTTTTTCTTGACTGTACTTAAGTGTGGAAGTAATTTGGTATCCTTTCTCTCAAGTGTTTTGTTGTATCCTAACAGTTGTTGTTTTCAAACAGTGGTTGAAGAAGTGGATTAAAAAGTGTGATGATGACAGTGAGACCTCTAATTGGATTGCCGCCAATACAAAGGTTGGTATTTTCCTTCCGTGAACTCTTGCTGGTGGAACTGATAAGGATGGGTGCATTGACATAAGCACTAAGTTTACGTAGTTAAGAGCCTTATCTTACCTTTTTCTCAATTGAAGTTTTTTTTGTTTTGTTTTTTCCCCAAACAATTGGCTATTAATAATTTTCCTTTATTTCAGTGTTTGACTTTATTTTATTGAGTACTATATACAGTGTGCACAGTACTCTGCTTTAGAAGCTTTCCTCAATGGAAAAAACATTAGTTTCCTATAGAAGAAAAGCTGATAATTTTCTGCTTCAGGCTTTAATAATGCCTTTCCATACTGTCCTTGACTGCCTTGAGTATACTAATGTATTGGAGAGTTTACTTCACTAGCTTGGTTTTATTAGGCTAATTTACATTTCTGCATTAAAAATCCCCAAGGTCTAATTTACAGGAGTTTTCTTTAGAGTAGTGTTCAATCAGATTAACTGAGTGACACTTTTTATTATGTAACTGATCTGGGCTTAACAAGTTGTTTAACATGTTAAAACTTCTAAAATATGATTTATTAAGAGAGTTGACTCCTGAGAAATAGAAGTTTTGGTGTAGCATAGATATCTCTTTTTTGTTTTTTGAAGTACATTGCTTAATTACACTAGTTTGAAAATTCAATCTCATTCTGACCATGAAACACTTCATTAATGCTGGACAGATGTCTTACAAATGCAGATAATCTTGAGCACCCTTCTACATAGCAAGCATTTGAATCCCAAGTGTGTACCCAGCCCATCTCCTAAAAGAAAATTGTATAAATAGTCAATCTTTATTTAATTCAGTCTTGTTATCCTATCCATATAGGAAGTTACTTTGGGTGGTAAGTGATAGGGTTATTCATAGGCTGTTTTTAGTGTTGTCTTTTACATGTGAAGATGATGCTTTAAAGAATACTGAGTTGTTTGACCAATGTTCATTACAGCTGCGCTGCTCCATCACTCAGTTGCAGGACGGTGATAAGAACAAGCAGTGCTTGAATGATGAAGGCCAGCACAATTCAATCCACTGCTACTATGCTCTGCCCGAAAGATCCAAACAAATAGGCATTTCTGTCTCCCAGAAAGCATTAGCAGTGAAGCATTGAGTCTTGTCATATAGAACAAAAATGCCCACACTTTTAAGGAATGCATGGCTGAAATTAGTATTTTTATGCTCCCTAAAGCATAGTATCTCAAAAAAATTTTTTTTATTTTTAATTAAAAATAAACATCTCGAAGGCAAACATAACTCATTAACTGATGTCAGTCAAGGAAAACCTTACTTGAGTGTCAGGAAGTAGTTTCTTTAGTTATTTTTAAAAATTTCCTAAGGGAGCATTCTTTTTTGAAAATTGAAGGTTTCCTCACTAGAAACATTCATTAAACAGAATCCTTGAATATGCTCTGTAAAACTAATATTTAGAATAAGGCAGTTATATTTTCACTAAGTAGTGTGATTAAACTGTAGCCCTCTTTCTGCATCTAGAGAAATCCCTGAATACTCGAAAGCCCCAAGATGTTGTTTAAAATAGGGAGTACAAGCTTAAATATTTTTTATTTTGTTTAGAAGGTAGGGTACTGAGGAAGAATGGCAATTTGTAATAACAAATTTATCTATTTGGCAGTTTTGAGATGAAGTGGAAGAGTTTTCCCTTGAGAGGTTCAGAAGCTCTTATTCACTATTGTTACTAACTTCTTGAACAGATGTGCAGATTGTCAGTTGTGGAGAGCTTAGTACTATTTGTCTAATGATAACCAAGAAGTGTAGAATTTAGAGACAGGTCTTTTAGGCCTGAAATTTGCTTCTTTGGGAAAACATGAAATATCTTATATGAGTAATTTCAAAAATTTGATTTAAAATGTACGATTAAAAATTGCCTATCTAAAATTATTGTAATTTATGGGCAGTGTAGTCTATTTCACAAAGGCCGAATTGTGCACATAATATAATGGGTGTTACAGGCATCAAACACAAATACAAAAGTATAAGCTTTACATCTTATTGATACTTTCATTAAAAATAATGAGTAGGTTTAATTTTCTAGATTTTTCAAAAGAAAAAAACAGTAGGCTCACAGGGTAGTAACTTTGGCTCACTAGCAACCAAGAAAATAATACAGACTTAGAAAAAAACATATTTGTAGCACAGTTGTAAATGGACCATGGTGAAAAGAATTTAAAACAAGAGTATTTGGCAGAAGAAAGTTGGCAAATTCAGGAGCATGAAAAGAATTGTAATACCAATTATACTTTGCCTGACTCTTAAGGCCAAATTATTTAGGTTTGAGCACTGACTGTACAATTTGCTACCTGTGTGACCCTGGACTAGTTTTTTAATGTTTTCCTCTCCCTTTATTCATCTGACAAATGAAAATAGGAGTAGCACCACTGTAAGGATTATGAGTTAATGCATATAAAACACTGAGAACAGTGTATGGGATAAAGTACTCAATAACTATTTCTAGATGACTCTGGAGAGTATTTTATATATACATGAACAAACTTCTGTCTCCCATAAAACTATTATTATTATGTTTATGGTTAAAAGTACTTAAAATGTTTTTGTCTCCCACCCCACTAAACCAAATCCTTAACTTGTACATCTTAAAAGCCAGTAGTAATAACAGCTCATTTTCAGTAGTACTAAGTGCATGTATTAATTACAGTAAACATGGTATTTAAAAATAAATCTGGAACTGGCTTTTCCTCAGTGGTAGTAATACAACCTAGTGTAGCATTGACACCAACTTTATAGTTTCTCTTCATAGGAGTGTCCCAAATGCCATGTCACAATTGAGAAGGATGGCGGTTGTAATCACATGGTCTGTCGTAACCAGAACTGTAAAGCAGAGTTTTGCTGGGTGTGTCTTGGCCCATGGGAACCACATGGATCTGCCTGGTAGGTTGGGGAAATGAAGGGAAGAATTTATTCACATAAGTATACACACCATATATTATGAATAAGGTTTCTGCCTCATGGAAATCACCATCTAACTTGGGAGCTACATAAATGAATATATTATGTCATCAGTATTAGAAGTATGTGGAAGATACCCAGAGAAATGAGTTAATTAGGCATATTTCTCAGAGGAGGTAGCCACTGAGATCTTTAAGGAAGAGAGGACTAAGAGTTCATTAGTTGAAAAAGTGGCAGAGAAAACATTCAGGGCACAGGATGCAGCATGAATGAAGGTAGAATGATGTGAAAGAAGAGTCGCATTGTCTAATGTCTCTGTTGGCGGTGATTAAAAACCAAGAGACTGTTGGCAAAACCAAACCTGCAGTGGTGTTTTGCTTACCTTGCATACCATCAGACAAAAAAACAGTCCTAATTTTTAAAATTGCCCTGTGCAATCCAGATTTTTAGCTTTTCTTTGAAATGTAGGAATAGGCCCATATGCCTCCTGGTTGGCAACAATCATTTGGAATTAATTCAGTGGGCTTTTAGATGGGGCCTTTACTTCCAGTTTGATATGTATCCCCAAGACTGAATTTCATTGGCATTTGCATGTATCTTGATGGCACCAATCATATTTAGTAGATTTATATCTTTGTTTCATGTGTACTTCTTATCAGTTGGGGAAAATTCAAGTTTGACTAAGGGAGCCTTAATCTTCTGAAAAAATGGAAGCTAACACATCTATGGTAAAAGTGAAAATATCTCTGAGTGTTGCAGTATGCAGGCGGCTCTTTAATTTGAGTTAACTGCATCGATCTTATGACCTCTCATAAATTGTGGGGAGTAGGGAAAGAATTAGAAAGTAGAGTGGGACCTAAAGTAGTTTGGACATTCTCAGAAGGATTTTAAGTGGGGAGCGACATGATTAGATCTGTAATGTAGATTGAGAAGACTCTGTATTATGTGATTTACATACATTATCTCATAATTGTGGCTGCTTTGTAGAGAGTGGATGACAGGGGAAGACATTGTGGTTCAAGACAAGATGAAGAGGATTGGATCTTAAACCAATGGCAAATCTTCTCTTTTAGTTTCATTAGAACTTTGATCAGTTTAATTAGAGGAATAGTAAGAGGGATTACTTGTCTGAAATTAATTCTGAGCCAGGTAAAAACTAATTGGTTAAGTGGAAGTAAAGAAAGTGATTTTGCCACTGTCAGTCAAGGAAGGGGTGTTTGGGCTTTAGCCAAACAGGTACTATAAATTTTAAGAAGGCAGACTGAAGGATTAGAGTTTTCCCAGAAACTAAATTCACTCCAGTATGCTTAAACAAGCCTAGTGAAGGGGAGAGGAAACGGGGAAGAAGAGTTATTTAAAAAGGTATGTTTTCTGTGTGTCAGAAAATCTCCAATTGCAACTGAATATCTTAAGTGAGCTGTGTTGAAAACTGAAAAGGGTATAAAATAAATGATGGATACGAAAGAATGAAGAATGGCCTGGACCAGGGGTCCAGAAATGTTGATTGTATCTTGCCTTTACCCATAGCTAACACTGCAAATGAATAATGCTATGCTTTCTTGTTTAAATCTGAAAATGCCTCAGAATCCTCCAAATAGTATTCCAAGTAGTACTGTCTGTCATCTGAGCTAGAAGTATAGATGAATCAGGTTTGCTCTCCTGGCCTTAAAATCCTTAATAATGTTGGCAAGTAAAGTGCAGAATGCTTGAGGCTTATAAATATTTTAAAAATGTCAAAAGGAAAATTTTTAAGATTATAGCAGATAGGAAGTAGAGGTGTTAAAAGTTGACTAGTAGAGGACAAGGAGAGGCAATCTTTGTGCTAATCTGGGTAGAGTAAATTATTGATAAGAGAGGATTATAACCCAAGATGGTGTTGGGGGAAATTAATAGTCTGACTCAGACTAATTGTTGTCTGGGTTACTTTAAAAACCCAAAGATGAGATCAGTGAGCTATTTTTGGTTATTTCTAAACAATTACGGAAAATAGAGAGGTACCAAAGACTGATAGCAGACAAAATGTAATCCCAGATTTCCAAAATTTGTGATTGTTTTCACAAACTACATAAGAACCACATAACTTAATTTTTCTCTAATGTGAAATCCCAGAATCAAATGGTATTATTTGGGTGATGGATTGGGAAGTGTTTCTTAGATCTCAGCAAGGTATTTCAGTGTGTACTGAGAAGTTTGTGGTGTAGACTATGAGTATAGACAGGGATATTTGGGATTAATTGGATGACCATTTCTTAGAATACAGGTAATATATTTGTGTCTTCCTAATAGAATCCTCTTAATATTTTGTCCTCATCTTTTGTATTCACATAAACTGTAAACAACTTTTTTGATCAGTTTTATCGATCACTTTCTTGAACTAATATGAGAATCTGGCATACAATTTGGGGTTATATCAAAGAAAGATATTGGCTATAAGGACCACTGAAATCCTATAGAATTTAACAATCTGGAACAAGGCGTCCAGTTTACCAAGATTTAACTTGTTATGTGACCTTCAGTATGTTACTTGTCAAATTCTAACCCTTCCTCTGCTCAATGTGGATAATAATAATACATTTCATAAAGTGGTTGAGGGGATTAAAGTACATTTAAAGCCCTTAGTAAGTGGGTCGTATGTAGTAGGCATTTAGCTATACAGTTGCTACCAGAAAGGAAAAGTAATCAGCACAAGGGAGGTGCCAGTCTTATTTATTTCCACTATGACCTTCCTCCTGATAAATTTTCTTATCATTCAGTTTTCAGTGACTCCTTTAAATTGTACTAACATGTAAAGCATATAGCATGGCATCTATTACCTAGTGGTCTGTCACTGCTGGTTCTGTTTGGTTTATAAAAAAGGTAAGTAACTCTGGAGAACTTGGTACTATTCGGCCTAAATAACAACATAAAAGATAAGGTGATTTCTTTATTCAAAAATGGAGTTAGAAGTTCAAAATACAGTCAGTAAATGGAGTTCTAGAATGACAGTGTTTTCCAAAGATTCTGGTGAGGTGATTTTTGGAATGAACTACCTAGAGAGGTGAGCCGAGAACTGATACACTATTGTAGAGAAGATTCAGACACTGAGTGTGGATTAGATTCAACAAGGTAAAAACAGTTATTTCAGTCTGGTAATTCTGTCCTAATGGTGGGATCCTGGGTTCTAACACCTCACTGTGTCTGTAAAGGAGGATTTTGCATCTAGATAATCTCTAAATGTAGGCTAAAACTCTGGTTTGTTCCCTTTTCATTGCTTTATGGCATCTTCCTAATTTACCTTAAGGTACAACTGTAACCGCTACAATGAGGATGATGCAAAGGCAGCAAGAGATGCCCAGGAGGTAAGTACATTCATTTTCAGGTAACAGTTGAGCAGGAATGTGCGTTATACGGTTATTCAGGAATAAAATTCAGAAAGAGTTGTAGAAGGGCACTCCAGTAAATACTGGGCATTTGTGTACTTTTAGAAAGGGAGTCTTATCCAAAATGCATATCAGGAACATTCCTATTTACAGGTTTGTTTGCTTTCTTTTAATTAGCCATTTGACACAGTTCCACATTTCAGTAGACGTAGTTACAAGATTTTCCCTCCTTAGCCTGGCGACTAGAGAACCGTATTTGCTAAATAGCTCTGCTACTCTTTATATGGACTCAATGTGTTTTTAATTCTTTGTTTGTTTGTTTTAACTTATTGTTCATCAAGAAACCCTAATATAGGTGGGCTGATTTGGAATTGACTGTCAGGAGGTGGGGAATTCCCTGTTAGAAGATAGGGAAGTAACCCGTTACTGTAGAAGGGATTCAAACATTAGATATGGATTAGATTCAACAGCACTTTGAGTTCCTTTCAGCCTGGATTGAAAGGATCCAGTGTCTGAATTCTATTATAGTCCTGGAATTTAATAATTCCTTTGTACTTATCCATTCCATATTGAAATTCCCCAGTTGTCCCAAAAGCACTCTTTTCAAATGGTTTTCCTTGCCAGGATATAATCCAAAACATGATGTTTCTTACTATTTCATTTTTTTAATGTCCTTCTAAAATTCATTTCTAATTAAAAATACCATAAATCCAAAAGAATATATACAACCTAGTCCTCATTTTGTTAGAATGAGAATTCTATCTCACCATCTTAAAAGATTGAAAAACTATATTTTGTATTTATAAATATTGAGTGGTGTTTTACAGACTTTCTTAATATTTGTGATCGTATTATTTTTTCTATTACATATTTGTTTCCATTAAATTGTGATCCTTTTAAAAGGGAAGAAAATCCCCAAAATTCTAATGTTCATTCATATTATAGTTCTGTATTATAATATTACTTTAATATATTTGAACATAAAGCCAGCTGTAAACTCTTAATGCTTTTAACCAACTAACTATACAACCAAACCAAAGAACTACAAAACCAGTGAAACTTGAGTTAAAATTAATTTAGACAGATAAGCTGTTTGCTGAAATTAAATTACTGTTGGTAGACTGCTATCTGGTCAGGGTTTTTTTTTTCTTCATTTAGTGTTACTATACTACTAAGTGCCTTGTAATAACCTGTTCTCCCACCAATTTTCTCTGTCTTATCTATTGCAAACCTTTATTCCTACAGTGCATCATGATTTGATCAGAATGTATGACAGATACGTTTTCTTAGGCTGGTACAGTTAAAGTAATACTGCTTGACACCAATTTTAGCCATTTCACAAATGTAAGGCCTGAAATAAAACTTTGGTTCTCAGTGATAAGTTCATTCATATGATCTAGAATGTTTGTATTTCCTTTAGATTAGCATCAGATTTTTAAATAATTTAAAATTCCATACTGCTTAGAGCAGTTCATTTGGCACCTACCCCACTTCTATCTAGTATCCTTGGATTCCAATTGGAGATTCATCACCCCATGTGATTTTGATTTATAAGTTCTACAATGACAGTCATGCTTTTCCCATCTCCCATTTGGACTTAATTCTACTGTTGCATTTTTTATTTGGCCAATTTGTCATTGAATCTCCTTCTGTTCTTTTTTAACCTTTTTTTCTCTCTCGTGGTTTTCTGCTTCTGTTTAAACAGTCACAATTATCTTAAATCCTATTGAAGAGACCATAAATTTTTCTAAAATTTTCTTCTAATTTTGATCATTATTATTTTTGAGTCCATAGAGAAATGTTCTTTTTCTCTTATGCTGCATTGTACTTTGCCTAACTACTGAGGTGGGCTTTTAGTTTTTACTTATCCTGAATGAAGAGTACTCTACCCAAGATCTAGCCAGAGACGGAATTTGCCATGAGAGAAAGTATATGGGTTATCCTTGGCCTCACCTGGTCTTCATTTGGGTACTGGTAGAATGAATCCCTTTCTGAAACAAGGAGGGTGGATTATTGTGCACATCTTCTAAGCCAGTTTCTCATGTCTTGATTCTCGATGCTAGAATGCAGTATTTTTCTAGGCCACATCTATTGGACAAAACTAGAATCTTCTTTCTGATTCTGATTCTGTGGATATACAGGGAAAGATTTCATATGAGTGCCTTTGTTTATTTGGTGGAAGCCATGCTTCCCAAAATGGAACACACTGTTGCATGCTCATCTGGCCCCTTCTTTCCTCATTTCCCCCACTGCTATACTCTGGCCTAGTGTTTGCAGAGAGTTATAGTCTTCAAAATTACTAGAAGATAGGCACACAGTCCACAAATAATATAGAGGGTACTTGATTGCCTAGTAAAAGTGTACCTGTGTTTTATGTAGAAAGTTATTGACTTAATATACTATGCCCCAGTGTTGACAGTGGTGGACATTTGATTTTTCTTATTTCTAGACCAGGAGTCAGTACACCTTTTCTGTGAAGGCCCAGATAGTAAATATTTTCATCTTTACAGACTGTATGGTCTGTGTTAGAGCTGCTCAGCTCTGCCTCTGCTCTTGTACTGCTGAATCAACTTCAAGTCTCCTCTAGAGATGTACTTCGTAATGAGAGAGACCTATGTAAATTATTTTCGTGATGTGGTAATTATTATAAAATAAATCTAGACCAGCTATCATATTGTTTCTTTGGTAATACTTATGTATCTTTAAAAGACTCTTTTAAAATAATTGTAATACCATTATCATGTTTATATTTATTATAATTTTATAATTATACTATATGTATTATATATTTTATATATATGTTAATGTGCATATGCAATCCTATGTAAATATCAGCTGTCCAGTGTTCAGATGTCTCCATTTATCTCATAAATTTTCTTCTATAGTTGGTTCAAATCAGGATCTACACAGGTCCCTAAATTGGATTTGATGATATCTCTTGAGAGTCTTCTCATCTATAAGTCCATCCTTCTTTTTTTTTCCTTTCCATTTATTTGTTGAGGAAGTTAAGTCAGTTTTTTTGGTAGAATTTTCCACATTCTGGATTTTGCTGATTGCAATCCCTAGTGTCATTTAATAGGTTCTTCAGTCCCTGTATTTCCTGAAACTGGTAGTTAGTTCTAGATACTTGAACTCAGACTCGCTTTGGGGTCAGTAGGGAGGTACAAAACACCTAAGTGGTGCTACTATATATTTCCCATTACATTATATCAGGAGTTATATGATATCTGATTGTCTCTATTGTTTTCTACTTGAAAATACTGGTACATCTTGCTTGTTTTATAACCTGCATGCTCCAGAGTAGTGCTGTCCATTAGAATGGTCTGTATGATGGAAATGTTTTTTATCACCACTGTCCAGTTTGGTAGCCACTGACCACATGAGCACTGAGGAACTGAATTTTCCACATGTGGCTAGTGGCTGCTGTATTGGAAAGTATTCAAAGACATTCAAAGCAGTATTAAATAACAAAGGTAGCAGAACGTGTCTGTTCCTGATTTTAGCCTAGATTCCTATACTGTTTCATCAGCAAATGAGATCCACCTTCTGTGTCTATAACATTCTTAAAATTATGTTACCTTAATTTTTCTAAATTGGACAGCGATCTAGGGCAGCCCTGCAGAGGTACCTGTTCTACTGTAATCGCTATATGAACCACATGCAGAGTCTACGCTTTGAGCACAAACTATACGCTCAGGTAAAGCAGAAGATGGAGGAGATGCAACAGCACAACATGTCGTGGATTGAGGTGCAGTTCCTGAAGAAAGCAGTTGATGTCCTCTGCCAGTGTCGTGCCACACTCATGTACACTTATGTCTTCGCTTTCTACCTCAAAAAGAATAACCAGTCCATTATCTTTGAGGTAGGAATAGTTACTGAGTAGGGGCAAAAAACCCATCTGTGTCGTAGGACTACTTGGTCTTTCTTAGATAAGATACACAGTTTTAAAGGTTCCTCTCTGCTCAGAAAATGTGGATTAAAAGTATATAATTTAGTAGGAAGATACAAGAAATTTAGGTTTCTTGTCCTAAACTACATTCAAATTGATAGCAATTAAATGTGCAGACTCTAAAGTCAGCCCTGAATTTGAATCTTGACATCACTACTTTTTAGCCTATTGACTAAATTAATTAAGCAAATTACTTAACCTCTTCTATATATCTGTTTTAAAATGGGGATAATACTTTGCTAGGATCTTAGGAGGTTTAGGTGAGACAATCCATGTATATTGCATATTTGCATAGCACTTGACACAATTTGAGTTCTCAGTTAAGGCCTTTTTCAGGCAAAACTATGGTGCTTATCTTTGGTGGAGTAGTAACGACTTAAAGGGAGCTTTTAACAGGAAAGGTTTTCCAAGTAGAGATGCTCATTTAAAATTGATGCATGAAACATTGATGTCCATAGATTACCAGACAATAATACTGACTAGCAGATGGGTAAAAATGTATACAGAACTAACTGTAGTAGTAAGGGATAGCAAAATTTAATCTTCCGTGTGGTGTTCTCTAATAAGAGGCAGGTGCAGCCAGATGTAAACAAGATAGATGGGTTTCTACTTTTTCCTTAAATTTTCCTTTGAGTTTTAGCAAATAGCAGTTCTCAGAATGAGAAGATCCCAAAGACTTTAAATCCTTTCAAATTGTCCTTGATATTCATCCAGAGGTAATGAATGGGTAAATCTTTAGCTCTCTTAAAAAACTGCCCTGGAAAAGAGAGAACAAGTTGTTAGAGGTGAAAATGATAAAGGGATTTTACAAGTACAGTTAAACCACCTGTGGAAGTTACAGAATTGGTGTTGAGAGCAGTCTTTAGGTGAAGCAGCAGCTAAGACGGCGTATCTTGAAGCCAGATTTTACTATGTATTCTTCCTCCGTTTGCAGAATAACCAAGCAGATCTAGAGAATGCCACAGAGGTGCTTTCAGGCTACCTTGAACGAGACATTTCCCAAGATTCTCTGCAAGATATAAAGCAGAAAGTACAAGATAAGTACAGGTGGGGTTTTTGGTTTTTTTTTAATGGTTATTGAGCAAAAGTTTTTTTGGTGGTGGTCTGGTATGCCTTAGTGTTGAAATTAAGTGATAGTGAAACTGAAGTTTAGCATATCCAGTAACTGAGCTGCTGCCATATTTCTCACAATTGTTTCTGTCCTCTGGGCAACAAATGGCAGATAGTAGTGCTACTCAAGTAAAGCGGAGGAAATCAGCCATTTATCCCATTGGCTGATTCTGTTTCTCCCATTCAGCTTTATCTACTTAGTTGCCCTGCCAGGAAGAAAGAACCTAAAAAAAGGCAAGTGACCATTAGTATGAGGGGCGAAATTAGGATGCTGGTCCTCACCTTGGGATCTTTGTGGAGCATGGCTATTGACAAGTGAGTTACTCACACTTTGTTCAGAATTTTTATTAGATTTGTTTTTTCTGAGGAGAGAATTAGTCTGTCCTAAGGTAGATGGTACTTCCAGATATGCTACCTCTTCAGCTAAAAATGCAAAATGTTTGCTTTATCAGCAGTGGAGCATTTTTCCCAAAGTTGTTTCCTGGCAAATACTGTCTTTTTAATAATAGTAGAAACCTTCGGGAATTTGGAAGATTTGGAGATTTAGTCCTAAGTAATATTTTCCTTCCCTTAGCCAGGTATAGCTACTACATTATGTTTATAGTACTTTCACAGATAACAAAGATTTAACAGATACAAATAAATAACCCTTGAAATTACTGCTTCCTGAAACTGTCACTTAATCTATTAACTGGATTGAATCAGATGATTTCTAAGTCCCTTAGGAATTTCCGATAATTAATTGCTCTAAAATTCTCAAAATTGAGAATCATTGCTTTTGAAAAGTACTTTTTAAATTTAGAAACAATTTGTTTTGTCTTTACATCTAGACCCAAAAATGCGCCTATTAAAAATAGGTGCTTGGTTACAGTCTGGATAAACTCTGTAGAGGTGCCTTAAAAAATAAGTAAATGCCTCTTTTTTTAGTTATCGGAAGCTGACAACACATTTTTTTTCTCTGATTGCAGATACTGTGAGAGTCGACGAAGGGTTTTGTTACAGCATGTGCATGAAGGCTATGAAAAAGATCTGTGGGAATACATTGAGGACTGAGAAGGGCCCTGCATAAAATGAACTCTGAAAACTTTACCATCTAGAGTGCTCATGCAATTAAAACAAAACAAAACACACAAGCAAGGAGGCACTAAGCCTATTCTGACACCTCTGGTCTGTAGTACCAGAATTCTGTTTTGTTAAAGGAAAGTTTAAGTAAATTATATTGTAATAAAAAAGGTAGATAAACCATTGTACAACAGTATTCTAGGCCACCAACAGAAGTGTGACAGACACACTAAAAGCCCTCCAACTTAACTTGTAACGTAGCTTCATTCTCAAAGCTGACTCCTTTTATTCTTTTTCTTTCTCCTGAGTGTAGTACAGTTAAGATTTAAAACAGCTCTTTGACACTGCTTTTCATGTCCAAACCAGCCATTTTGTTGTACTTTGGTAAATGCCCTCTCCCCTTTCTTCCTCTACACTTACAAATTCACCCAACACACACAAACTGACTCTTTCTCTCATACCCCAAGGTCATGAGTGAATGATGATTAGTTCCTTGTAAAGAAAATTCTTGGGGTGGGGAAAGGGGTAGGCAGCAAGAGGAATTAAAAACAAAAAACAAAAAAAACTTTATATATGACTTTTAAAACAAGAGGACAACACAGTATTTTTCAAAATTGTATATAGCGCATATGCATGGACAAAGCAAGCGTGGCACGTGTTTGCATAATGTTTAATTACAAAAAAATATTTATTCTTTAAAAATCTTCAAGATTATGTCTATTTGCTGTGCATTTTCTTTCAGTTTGCTTTATCTTTCCAGAGTTGAAGGTTAGGAGAAAAGGCGTGTGCTGATACAGCACCTCTGGAAGACCTGACTAGAGCTCCTTGACTTCCCTTTCCTGATACGACTTTGCCCTTTCTGGTTTCGATATGCCTGTTGCTGGCCATGGGCCTCATGCCTTGAATTCCCAGCTCTTGATCAGGGACAGGGAGGTCAAGCTCTGACTCAAACGCCATGGCCTGATGAGAGCTGCAACAGGGATTCTTGTGCTGCAGTTCAAGAATGGCCCTGTCCCTAGCCTCATCCCCCTCTGTGGCCCCATGCATTTGCCTAAGCCTCTGTGTGCCCATCATGCTCACAGCTGAAGGCTTCCTAGGCTCCCTGTCATACCCAGAGGAAACATTTCAATTTTTTTCCCCCTTAATTGCTGCTTTGAGCCTTTTAAGATTTTAGTTATGGCTCTTCTCTCACCCCTTATGTTAGGGTGTCAAATAGAATGTTTTTGCTTTAAATATAAATATAAATAAATAGCCATTCACTTAGTTTCGATTGTAAATGTAAAATGGCAGATACTGAAGTTGCGTGTGTGTGTTGCTGTGGGTTCAGTTTGAAGGCAAACACCCCCAGAAATGATATTCCCATCTAGTGCATTCAGATAGAAATCACTGAGCTTCTTTTCTATTGTCAGCAGATAGAATTAATAAGCATTTTTAGATGTGATG
Source organism: Manis javanica (assembly GCF_040802235.1). Taxonomy (NCBI): domain Eukaryota; kingdom Metazoa; phylum Chordata; class Mammalia; order Pholidota; family Manidae; genus Manis; species Manis javanica. The sequence goes on from NC_133163.1 coordinate 120,570,172, forward strand.
TCCATTTTTATGAATTTCTACTAAGAGCTATGTTAAAAGTAAAGGATGGTGGTGGTTTTATTAACTATGTACCTGTTTAGGCCATTCTGGCTGTGGTATTTTTCAACAGGTCAGCATCCCTAAATCTGTCAGTTTTATACAGGAGTGCAGAGTGAACTAGGCAACTAGATTAAGAGGTCGTAATATTAAATACCAGTTTGGGGACCTCTTTGTCTTCCTTTAACTGTCTTGTGCCTAGGGAGTGTTTACCATTTGTGAGGCAGCTTTGTCTGCTCTTGCATTGTACATCTTATTACTCCATTGGGAAGTAGGTTCACTTTCCTCTGGCCTTTTGCCTAAGTTAGGCTTTGCTGAATCACCCCTACTTTTCCTTTTAGAAAAGGTTGTTACATGAGATGTACTTGCAACAGTTCTTTCCCATCAAAAATCAGTGAATGTTTGCTGAGTATATTAATGCTGCTTCCTTAAACCACTTGTCGCTTTAGGATCAACTTTACCTGCACCTTTTATCCCACCCCGCATCCCCACCCCCTGCACCTCAGGTGCAAATCTGAACTCAGCATCTGCTTCTTTTTTAGTCTCATCTCCTCCCCTATCCCACATCATCCATTTGACTTTGTTTTAAATGACTGCATCAATCTTAAAAGACATCTATCAAAACTAAGGAGATTTTTTTTTTAAACAGGAAGCTTGAATAAGTTCCTTTCCCTGGTAACTTTGAAAAGCAGCCAGAGTTGCTATCTAGATATATGTGGCCCCTTAAAATGTTTTGTGTATGTGTGGTGTTTTAAAAAAATCTTACCAGTTAACTGCAGTATCTAGGTTTCAGTGTCATAAATCCCCTTGCAACATGCATCCAAAAACAGTGTGTGCACTTCATAACCAGCCCCCACCCATGGAGGTACAGTGCTTTTTAGAAATGCTTTCTAGTTTCAGTGTTGGCATATTACCTGAGGGTGTTGCATTTGTGGGTGTGTTCCCTAATTTGTATGGATCAAGGCAAACTGGTCTTTTCTACTTCCAAGCTTTCAACAACTGTCACTGTATTTGACAGAATTCCCTGAGTTAAGTGCTTTCATTGTTAATAGCTTCAGTGACCCCCAGCTGGGATAGGCAAGCCATATTGTATGACAGCTTCCCTATTTCACCTGCCTAAGTCTTTCTGTCAGAGGGCTCTATTCATGGTAAGCACCAGGGTCTCCCTGTCTTAGTGAGGCAGAATTCCGTTGTCTTTTGAAAAGTGCATGCTTCATGTGGACAATTCATTGAGCAGTGAGTAGATGGACTATAAATGACTTAGAATTAAATTTTGATCCAGAGCTCAGAATACAAACCACAGTGGTAAAATTGAGTAGCATATAATTAATCATGACTAAATTCTGTATAATTTGCTGCGACCCAGATTGTATGTGTTTTATGTGTGTTTAAATAAATATATTAAATACACATGTGTATACATACACACATATGTAACAGATCCAAGACTGACTGACTTGATTTGAAATGGTTGAATCTGCAGTGTAAAGTGTAGTTCAGCCACGATTAAGAACTGAAATTTAGTACAAGAGAGAAAAGAACTTGATGTAACATGCTGTTAGCTACGAATCCCAGTATAGAGCACTTGGGGGACGGGAGGGGGTGGGTTGGTGAGACAATCAGATCGGTGAATTGATTAAATGCTCCTAACCCTGTAATTTTGTGCATAGAGCACCCTGTGCTGTGGAAATAACTGTTCTTAGATTTTCATTGTAACTGGACTGTTCAGGTTGCCCAGAGGGAAAGAACATTCCTAATTCTAATAAAATAAACTTTTATTTTGTTATTCCATTAGTTATTTATGTTTATTTTTATAGTCAAAAAAACTTGGTGGCCTAACAGTCACCTGTATTATGTGCCTTATTCACTGTTCCTACTTAATATAAAATGTCAAGATTTGGTTCAGTTACTGTGCAGGAAACTGAATGAGACCATCCCCAACAATTAAATTGGTTGATGGAAGTCTTCAGAGAATTTCCCTAAAAGCTTTACAATTTCTTTGTCTTGAACATTGAACTTAGATTCCTATTTGTGTTATAAAGTAGTATTAGATGATAGTAGATCTCTGTCAATTTTTTAAAAGTAAAATATTTTAAAAGTTGTATTTAATCTTAAAACCCTTTGCATTACTTCCATTTAGCTCACTCTTAGAAGCTGGTTTCTCCCATAGGGATGGAGGGAGAGTTGTGTTTAAAAAGATCCCACAGTTGGAGATCTTTGTCATGGGTATTGCAGTGAAGTCCAGATTTTAGGACAATTAGATTTGGTCTATAATTGTGAGTGTTTTTTGATGATCATTTTCAAAGCACTTTCAACTTATATTACCACCTGAGGCAAGTTGGGTAGAAATTGCTCTTGTTATACTAAAGACAAAAATAAGACTCAGCAAGGTTAAGTAACTTGCCCAAGTTTAGAGTTTCTTCTCTCTGGGATATTCGATCAACATTTTACTACCTCTTTGTATCTTATTTTCTTAATCTGGTCTCAGAGTGACCTAGCATTCCGTACCAGGAAAGGTGATTCTTAACTGTAGTGTGGTACTTTTAAGTCAGATCAAAGACTACATAATATGCTTGTCACTGCTACTGTTAGAGGAATGTTATATGCTATCTCTTATTTTTTATTTGTTGTTGCAGAATTTGCAACTAATGTGGCTCTGTGTTTTTGACTAATCAAAGGAAGCCAGCCATGGATAGAAGAGTAGACCTCACCTTGCTGATTTGGACAGTCCTTATGAGAAGATTGCCACATGTACAGTGGAGAGTAAATGGTTCAGCATCATTTAATTTGATCAAGTAATGGCCAAGCAATTTGCAGTTGTTGGTCTAGTTATTTATTCAAGGGAATCTCCAAGGTAAAGAATTTTGGGAAGTCTACTGGAACTTGTTACAGAATTTGTTCTATAACTGATAGCTAAAAACGCACAGAACAGTCTATATACATTTCTTCTCAGCATTTGTCCTCGGAACTGGATGGCCTTTGGGGCTTTAAGAAGATAAGTAGTGAGCCTTATGGGTAGATCTTGGCTCAACAGAAATGGAAAAGTGGGGGCACATCAGATTTTGAGTTGGCATATTTCTGTTAATTTAAGGAATTTTCTTCACTTAGTCACCCATGATAAAATAGCTAACTCAAAAATGTTCCACTGGAAATAATCAAATAGTCCCTATTGTTGGAGTAAGCGGAGTAAGACAGCTTCTGAGTTTTAGTTTTTTGCTTTTTGTGGAATCCAATTTGTAAGGCTACTGTTGATATTTCTCTAGGTAGTAGCATTTATGGTGGGAAAAATAATGTGATATTCTTTTTGGAAAGCAGTTTCAAACTATGATTACACCATAGACATGCTGGTTTAGGGCCATTTTCAGACTGGGAGCCAATCAGTGTATAAGGAACACTGATATGTAGCAGCTCTAGCAAACCAAAAGCACAACTGTATGACCACAGTAATCCAGGGGTCTGCAGATAGTTTAAACTCAGATGTCTGTAAGGGCCAGGTAAATACCTTTACGGACTACCCTGGGCTGACTGGGCTCTGAGAGGAGCCTGTGAAACACGTGTGTGAATTCTCTCCATGTTGAAATGTGGGTAATTCACAAGATTCTTAAACATGGGTCAAAGGAAAACCGCTTGAGCTGTATCATTTTCCAACTTGTGTTAGTTTTGGGTTGCATCTTAATGCCACTGCCCATGTGACATACATTGGAATCACTGAGAAACCTTGAAAGAAAAACTACAACAAAAACCTAATGCGTGAGTCTCATCTCACAGAGATTATGATTTAATTCCTGGGCATAAAATTTTAACGCCCTGTCCCCACCCCCATCCCCAATGATTGAGCAGTATAATTGGAGACCTGCAGACAAGGTTGAGGCTATTGATTAAGGTTGAGACATTTCTATAGTGTCAAAGAGGGACCATAGGTGAGCACACTCTGTCATAATGGACAATAGGACTCATAAATTCACAAGCTCTGGAAATGCCTCATTGTAGGCGCTAGCTGAGTGGCTTTGTGGAATGATGCCTCCTAAGAGTCTAGAGTGAAGTGCCTGATTTTTGGTCAGTTCTCTGGTATTTGCCTATCTTGGAGAAAATTGATTTAACAACAACAAAAATGGTAGAACTGACATTCAGAGTAGAATGTTCACATCTACTGGCAACATAAGCTTTTCTCAAGGGAGAGAAGTATCAGGGAAATAAACCAATGTAAGTCTGAGCAAAGATAGTTGAATGATATAAGCAAAGTTATAAACTGTGTCAAGTCTGCACAGTTCCACTTAATTGCTCAGTTTAATTCATAGCACTGAAGAGTCAGATTTCTCACTTCCATTCTTTTGATGATCTTGTGTTAGGAGAGTAGATTTTCCTCTTCTTACCCAGTATGATGTAATGGAAAGAGTGTCAGTGTTTCTCAGCCATGGTTTTCTATAGGATTTTCTTTTGTAAAATGGGGATACTAATAGGAGCTACAATTTGTTGAGTGATTCTTGCCAGATGCCTTACTTACATAACTATCTTCTAAGCCCTAGAACAAAGTAGGCATTTGTGGAGGCTAGCTCCACAAACCAGCTGAACCTGAGGAGTGGGTGGGAGATTTAAAAGAAACACAGAGATAGATACAAGAAACACAGAAACCAAAGTTGCAATCAGGAGTTTCACTGACCGCTGGTGGTGGACAAGTGATGCAATTTTATTTCCGAGCACAGCTTATTCATAGGCTCACAATGATCTCATTTCCGGAAGTAATCTCATATCTAGCCCTTCACAGGCATTGCTGTCCTGTTCCACAAGTGAGAAAACAGGTTCATAAACTATTAACTACAGAGAATTTGTGGCAGGGTTATGGTGTGCCTGACTCCATGTGTTCATTCCACATACTATATTGCCTTTTATAGGAATACTGTCAGAATTAAAATTAATGGAAAAACATCTTAGTTACAAAAACAAGCATGCTAGTATGAACTTAGGCAAAAATAAAAATAAAGATTTAGAGTGGTCTCATAGACTCCCAAAAAGACCAATTTGGACTCCTAAACTGGCATTGTCCATCATCTGTACACCCACATCATTCTGTTAGAAGCTGTTAGCGAGCGTCTGCTTTTCCTGTCTGCTACCCCATAGCTCCAGGTGTTAACATTTTAACTGTTCAGACACATGGTAGACAGAACCAAACAGCCATGGGACAGGTACAAATAAGGCTCTTGAGGGGTTTACTCCTGTGGATTGGGAGGCAGATCTTGTAGATTATGGTTCGCTGGCTGCACATCACAAGTGTCCCAACAAAACCAAAGTGTCCCAAAAGCTTTTTAAAAAATAAATGTTAGGAGAAAACTAAAAATAGAAACACCATTTGACTCCGGAATCCCACTCGTTGGAATTTACCCAAAGAATACAACCTCTCAGATTCAAAAAGACATATGCACCCCTATGTTTATCACAGCACTATTTACAATAGCCAAGATATGGAAGCAACCTAAGTGTCCATCAGTAGATGAATGGATGAAGAACATGTGGTACATATACACAATGGAATACTATTCAGCCATAAGAAAGAAACATCCTGCCATTTGCAACCACATGGATGGAGCTGGAGGACATTATGCTCAGTGAAATAAGCCAGGTGGAAAAAGACAAATGCTAAATGATTTTCCTCATTTGTGGAGTATAACAATGAAGCAAAACTGAAGGAACAAAATGGCAGCAGACTCAGAGACTCCAAGAATGAACTAGTGGTTACCAAAGGGGAGGGGTGTGGGAGGGCGGGTGGGGAGGGAGGGAGAAGGGGATTGAGGGGTATTATGTTTAGTGCACATGGTGTGGGGATCACGGGGAGGACAGTGTAGCACAGAGAAGGCACATAGTGGATCTGTGGCATCTTACTACACTGATGGACAGTGACTGCATTGGGGTATGGGTGGGACTTGATAATATGGGTAAATGTAGAAACCACATTGTTTTTTCATGTGAAACTCTCATAAGTGTAAATCAATCATGCCTTAATAAAAAATTTTAAAAATAAAGAAATAAATGTTAGAAATTGGTATATAAGTTATAGCTAGCTTATTTTTAAATGCTTCATGTCCATCTTTTTAAAACAATCCTATGAGATAGGATGTCCATTTTGTAAGTAAAAAAATAGAAGCTCAAAGAAGGTAAGTAACTTCCCTAAGGTCATCCATTTGTAAGTGGCAGAATGAAGATTCCAGTCAAGGTACCTTCAATCAGCAACACATGGCATCAGACACAGTTGCAGGCCTTGGAGGTACAACCCTGAACAAAGGGTCTGTTGATTTGTCTCAAGTTCTAACTCCTGATTCTACATAGAGACTTAGTGGATTGCCCAAGGTCATCCAGCCAGTTAATAGAGATGGATGCACATTTTGACCACTACATTATATTCTTAACTCCCTAGCTACTGCTCAAACAGCCTTGCAAAAAATACCTGCTAAATTTACATAGACTGGTTAGGGGATTTCCAGCCTTAGGTTGCCCTGGAGACTCAATGACCAAATCCTATATTTGGCTCTTGTCTGTTCAAAACATGCCTCTTGTTAACGTCAGATATTCCACTACAAAGGCCCTAAAGTACACCTTTTTCTCCGTCATTTGAAAAACACCCTAGTGTTTAACAAGAGTCAAGAAGCAAGTCCATACTTCCAAACCCTTCCAGGAAGCCAATCTTAACCTATTTTGAGCTGATGACTTGGCTTCATGTGCACAAAGTAACATTCCCTGACTTGTCTTATTTGGCACCTGTATACAAAGTCTGTTATTTACTTTTCAATCTGCCTGCTCTGCCATGGAGTATACAAGTTTCTTTCAGGGTGGAATTTTGGAAGGTGATTATAGAAATGTAAACTAATTCTCTGTAATAGGTGGTATAATTCCCCGAAAAGCTGTCTAGGCTGAAAACTCACTTCTGTAGATTTTAGATTTCCTTCTGATGGCTATAATTGGCTTCTGTATGCATAAAAACAAGGTAGTGCTCTGGAAGCCACTTCAATGCATATTAAATGGATATTTCTTAAAATTATGAATCAGGGACTTGTGCTGTGAGGACTTGGTTCTCTGGAATCAGTTGCCCAAGTTTGGATTCCTAAGGAGTGAGCAAACACACAAAGCAGAAATTCATCCTAAATTTTCTGAGGGACCCTATCCAAAACTCCATATACTTAGTGAATTTCCCAGCTTTCTCTTGCAGGGAGACTTACTATGTGTACTCTAGCCATGTCTGGTCACATTTTCTCAGAGTACAGCATAAAATGATAATGAGCATTTATGGAGCACCTCCTGTGAGCCTTCTTGGGCAGTAGACTCTTTAATGGAAATTATAAGTACTTGCACCTGCTCTCAAGTCATTTATAAACCGAATTGCTAGTCTTCCTGGTATGAACAAAGTTGTTTTGTTTGTTAATAAATTCCTACCATATGACCCTGACTTGTGGTTCATTTCTGCATAACTAGGGCAAATACTAAAGACTTCTCTAACAAAAGAGAAAGCATGACTTGAGTGTCCAACAGCTTTGGGAAAGATGCTCGCTTTGGATAGGAAATGGATTTGTATCCAAATATCCTGCAAGTGTTTTGGAGCATTGTAAAGGTCATGGTAGTAAGTACCAGTGAATGGGTTTAATGAAGAGTGATAGTGTTTTATATGCCTTTGAAGAATTAATTTTCACTCCATTATTTTGACTGGCCTGCAATAGAGTAGGTTAAGTACTATACCATCTATTCACGTAAATCACATTAGTATAAATCAGTGCCTTATAATGGTCAAATGGTTGCTCACTAACCAGTAAAAATAAACTCTCAGTTCCATAAAGTTGCTTCACAGATTCTAAATGCTATGTCTTCGGGACATTGAGTTGTGTCCTTTAAGATATATTCTATAATCAAGGAGCTAGACCTGAACAGATTAGAGGACAAAAACCACACTGAGGAGAACAAATCAGGCAGGTCAGTAAACGGTTGGTGACAGATCCTCCACTCACCTTTATTTTAAATTGATACATAGAAATCAACATATTATAAGATGCACAATCTTGTGTTCAGTCTGGTTGAAAACACCTGTGTGATAACTATCCAAAAGAACAGAATATTACCATTAACCCAGAATCGTCCTGTGCATCTTTCAGATAATCCCTACTCCCCTCCTTATTCCAATGATTATTTGCTGATTTTATCACTAAAGATTTATTTTGCCTGCTTTTGGACTTTATATAAATGGAATCATACATGTACTCCTTTGCCTCTGGCTTCTTTTACTTAAAATGCTTTAAAGACATCCATATTGTCCTATGTATTAGTAAATTATTATTTATTTCTGAGCAGTATTTCATTCTATAAGATACGTACCACAGTTTATCCATTCTTCGATTGATAGACTTTTAGATTGTTTCCAGTTTGGGATAATTATGGATAAGGTTGCTATGTTTTTTCTTAGGTAAAATTTTTTTGGTTTGGTTTTGTAGATAATGTATTTTTATTTCTTTTTAATAAATACCTAAGAATAGAAAATTGTTGAATCATATGGTAACTTTTTAAGAAACTTTCTGTATTCTAAAGTGGTTTGCCATTTTGTACTCCTATCAATGATGTTTGAGAGTTCCAGATACTCCCTACTTCCCATATCTTTGTTAACATTTACTGTTGTCAGTGTTCCACTTAATATCAGCTATTGTACTGGGTACAGAATAATTAATTTTAATTTACATTTGCCTGATAATGTCGAGCACTTTTCATATGCTTATCTTAATGTGTATTTCTTTCATGTCTTGTCCCATTTTAATGTTAGATTGTCTTCTTATTGTGGTTATTCTATGAATTCTGATACAAGTCCTTTGAATGGATATATGTGTTGTGATTTTTTTTTTTTTGTAGACTATAGCTTATCCACTTTCTTGGGATCTTTGAATGAGCAGAAATTTTATTTTTATAAAGTTCACATTATCAACTTTTTTATTTTATGGTTTTAGGACAAGGTCACAGGAACATATTTTCTTTTAGAAGTTTAATGGCTTGGGGTTTTATATGTATGATCAAAGACCATCTATGATCCATTTCAGTGGCTTTAGGTTTTACATCTATGGTTTGGAGCTTTACACTTGGGTATATGACCCATCTCTAATTATTGTGTAAGGAATGAAGTTTATTTCAACATGGAAATTCAGTTGTTCCAACAGCATTTGTTTAAAAAAATTTTCCTTCACCCATTAGATTGGCTTGGAATCTTGGTTAAAAATCATTTAACCATATGGGGGTAGTTATTTTTAGACTCTTTTCTGTTCCCCACAATACTTGATTATTATTGTTTTTCATATTTTTCAGCAACTCTAAGTTTCCATCTTTTATACATTTGCTTTAATCTGGAGAAGTTCATTTTTAGCCTTTCATCTATTGTTGTTTCTAGAGATGATTTCCCTTGGCTTTTATCAGAGACTTTTACTTTAGAATATCTTATGGAGCATTTACTTTAGTTTCTAAGGGCTATTTTAGCTGGATATAGAATTCTATGTTGACCTTTATTTTTTCTTCTTTCAGTATTTTAAAGAAGTCATTTATTTGTCATCATGTCTCATTTGTTTCTGTTAAGAAATCACCACTTCTGTTTACTTGTGGTTACTGTTATGGTTATTTGCTCTTTATCTTTGGTTTTCAGCAGATTGACTTTTATATGTCTAGGTATGGGTTTTGTTTTTTTTTAATATAGAATTTACTGAATCTCTTGGATCTGTGGTGATGTTGCTCATTAATATTGGTTATTTCTTGGCCATTACCTCTTCAAATACTTCTTTTGTTCCGTCCTTTCTCACCTCTCCTCTCCTTCTGGCATTCCAATTACACATATATTAGATGAACTGGTATTGCCTTACAGATCGCAGATGATTTTCACCCATTCTTTTCTCTTGGTTCTCAGGTTGGATACTTTCCATTTAGCTGTCCTCAAGTTCTCTGATCTAATTAATCCTTTTCTTATTATATCATATTTTTCATTTCTAGCATTTCATTATGCTTGTACGGTTACCATGTTTTTGGCATGTTCTATTTCTTCATGTATAGGCTACATTTTCCACTAGATTCTGTAGCATTTTTACATCTATTGCTTCCAGTTTTTGACCTCCACTAGATTTTTTTAGTATTTTAATCAGTTATTTAAATATTCCAACTGATAATTCAACATTTGGGTCATCTCTGGTTCTGCTTCTGTTGGACCCTTGCTCTGTTACCATGGATTTCATATTTTTGCTTTTGCATACATCATATATTTGATTGTGTGCTGGACATTTTGTATGAAAAACAAATACCTTCAAAGGAGAGACTGAAGTATTGCTTACCTTCAAATGGATCATAATCATTTTTCTTAACAGCCATTTGAGTAGGGAGTCAGTCAATCTGGTGTATATTTGATATAGATCTCGGATTATCGCAGCTTTAATTTGATTCACTTTACCACTACTTCAAATATTTTGAAGATAGGATCCCATTCCCTTCAGCAGGGCCTAGGTTTTGGGATTAAAAAGATTCCAGAGATATAACTTTGTTTCATGGCCAAGCTATCAGCTTTTGGAAATATCAGAGATCTCTCCTTTCTAGTGGAAAATGTGAACAAACCAGCCAAGCTGACAGGTTTTTGGTTACTAGGATAGCCGAGTGGGAACGTATTTGTCTCAGCTTGTGTGTGTGGCCTACCTTGGTCTTTTCAGGAAGAATTCCCACAGGGCCTTGGGGATGGCTCTCAGTTATCTCCTCTTTTAGCCTCCAAGAGCGCCTCTGATGTATTTCTCAGAATTCCTGCCTTGCCTTCTCATTTTTAAAGGATATCTTGTACTTGGGAGAAGCTTCTCTTACCTCAAGGAGGTGATTTTTCTCAGCTCTTCTATTATCTACCCCCTCCCACTTTCAGTCTGTTACCTCCCTGTACTTGGCTAAGATTCAAAAGGTAAGATTGGTGTGTGGGTGCAGGCTTTCTCTGTGCATTTGGGTCATCTAGATTCAAATGGCGTGCCAGCCTCTATAGGGCTATTAAAATTTTGTTAAATTTCAACTAGTTTTTCTGTACTCCCCTGTGATAGATTCTTCTTCCTAGCGTAGTTCAGCCAGGAGTATGAGCAGCTGTGGGTCTCTTCTCTCCTATGAAGGACTTAATACTTTCTTTCTGGAGGTTGGTTCATTTAGATTTCTTTATATTCTCAGCTTTCTGATCAGTTAAAAATATTTTTGATTTTCCAAATCATCTGGCCTTTTCCTTGTTTGTTAGGGTGGGACCTATCTTCTCCTGTGATTTTCTACATCCGGATCAGAAGTGAATTCCAGGAATGGGAGTTTAAAAAATGGTTTCATTTGTGTATTTTTATCAACTTGTTTTTTTAAATTAAGAAATGGATAATAGGAAGTTACATTTTATAGAATGATAAACAATGCAAGTGCTAGGTCCCTGGTCCTCTCTACTCTTTCTACAATGAAGATCATTACCAATTTCTTGTGATTTCTTCTCAAAATTTTATTTACATGTGTGTCTTCTCCCTTATGTTTAAAACACAAATAGAAGCATAATTTCTACTCTTTGCTTTTTTCATACTACTATTTTCACCATCGTTTTTAGTCTTTTACAGGGCTGCATAACAAATCTTACATTGGATAACTGGTTTATTTAAACAATCCCTCGTGATGGACATTGGGTTGTTTCCAGTATTTTTTCTCACAAACAATGCAATATATATGTCTTTTTTCACATTTGCTGTCCAGTATATCTGTAAAATAAGGAATGGGCATATTTAAATTGCTTCATGAAAGCTCCTGGAACTTCATTTTGTTTTGAAGTGTTTCCCTAGGTGTTGGCTGGATTCTTAGGAGTTAGTGGTATGGATTTTGTAAGGCCTGCAAAAGAGGCATAGGATGCTAGAGTTGCCTGGCAGGTGGCAAAACAAAGTTGGCTGTAGACCCTATCAGAGGAGGAATGACATATTAAAATATTTAAAATGTAGAAACTCAACTATAATCCCTCCTTTATACGTATATTGGGGATGTTGTAAAGTTACTGATGCTTGGTTTCTCTCCTGCCTTCTCAACCCCTACCACAGCAGGGAAAAAGATAAATGATATCTATCTCCTTTTCCCTCATTCCCACATATCCAGTTCTACACCATAGGAAATTTGTTTGGAACGCCTTACCCAGCCATATTACTTGAAGGATCCTGATAAGCAAGGTTATATCCAAGGTTTTCTAAGGGAAGTGAAGACTTGTGCTACACACAAAAAAACTATGTGATTCTGGGATCTTCCTGTGAATATGTTATGTTTTCTGAAGAGATTTTTCTAATTAAAATTAGAAACCTATCTAATTAAAGCACAGTTTGGTTATTGCAATTTGAGGAATCCACATCCTTTTAATTTAAAAGGCCCTTGTAAAGAAATTGCTCTTATAAGATCTGGGATCAAAGGATTTAAAAACAAAATAATAATAATGACTTCTATTTATTTAATAACATAGGCATAAACAATGTCATTTAGTACTCACAGAAACCCTTTCAGGGAGATCTCAACCATCAGGCAGCATGCTCATGAGCTTTCCATCGACACCTTCCTCAGGCTGCCCATCTCAGTAATTGACTGTACTGTTCATCCAGTTGCTTTTAAAGTTAGAAACCTAGTAATCTTCCCATGATATCTATCTCCCTTTCCCTCATTCCCGCATATCCAGTTCTACACCATAGGAAATTTGTTTTAGCTCCTAAAATTCTTGAGAATCTATTTTTTATTCCATTTATTTTCCCATCACTCTAGTCCAAGTGAATTATTTCAGCATCTCTCGTTTGCAGTATGCTTTAGTCTCTCCTAGATTGTCAATTCTTGCCTCCCTTCTCAATTCACTCCTTACTCACTTAGCTAACATGAACTCTTTAAATGTTAATTATGACCATGTCAGTCTTGCTCAAAACTCTGCTTTCCCAGTGCTCTTAGAATAAAAATCCCTCACACAGGCTCTGAGGATCTGCACCACTAATCTCTGCTGCCTATATACCTATTGCCATTAATTCTCTTCCCTGTCCCTCTTTCCAGGCACATTGTCTTCTTTCTGTGCTGCGAACTGGTCAGGCATCATCTATCCTCAGGGCCTTTGCACAAGCTCCTCCTTTGCCTTAGAGTTACTCCTCAGCCTACTCCTCCCCCAAGCTAATGCCTTTTTCTTTAGGTCTCCTTTTAAACATCTCTTACCCAGGGAAATTTATTTGTCCAGATAAGCCTAGATTGGATCTCCCTGTTATTTGCTATTACTACTATACAGGTTTCTCCTTAGCATTTACCAAAATTCTCATGATATATTATGTTCTTTTAATTTCATTTTTCTCTATTAGAATAGGCAATACATCATTTGGTACCAAGTGAAATTGTACAAAGATACAGGGTAAAAAGTTTCTTCCTTTTCCTGTCCCTCTGCCATCCAGTTCTTCTAAGAAGTAACCACTTTTAGCATTTTGAATATCCTTCCAGAAATATTACTTGAGTATACAAGCAATAATATACATAATATTCCTTTTTTTACCTTTTCTTTTATTAACATGGATACTATGTACATTTTTATGCACTTTTTTATCTGTTAATATCTTGGCAATTCTTCTATATCAATATGTAATAGTTGCCTCTTTCTTTTTCATGTACCACATAGCATGGGTTTACCATACTTTCTTTAACAATTACTGGGCATTTGTTTTCAGGCTTTGGTTATTACAAACAATGCTGCATTTCATAACTTTGTATGTAAAGTCATTTTACAAATTTATACTTACAGAATACATTCTTAGAAATGAAATAATTTGGTTAAAGGTTATATGCATTTAAAATTTTGGTAGTTAGTGCCAAATTGGAGGTTTGTACTAATTCACATTCCTACTTGCCACAGATGAAAAATGTGTTTCCTCACAAATGAACAAATTTTTGTTCTTTGCCAATGTAAGAGGTGCAAACTATCTCTTGGGAACTTGAATTTGCATGTTTTTCTTATTTGCAAAGTTGTATTTTCATGTGTTTAACAGCCATTTTTATTTTTTATTTAGTGCACGGTTTCTTCATAAACTTTGCTTACGTTATTACATAATGTCTGACTTCCTCGCTTGCACTCTAAGGTCGGTGCTCTGGGTGCTGGGATTCTATTATTTTTTCAACCCATTGCTCTCGTGCTGGAATGATTGAAGCTCAAAGCAATGACTGGACTCAGGACATGCAGTAGTAAAGTCCAGAACTCATGTTTGACTCCAAAGCCCACACGTACTTCCAAGATCACCCATTGAAAAGACTAAGGATTTAATTAAGTACACAAGGGGCCAGATAGGTAATGAAGTGAGAACCCTGGCAAAAACGCAAACAAATATCTACAGTCGCAGCCCTTCTCAGATATATTTTATGGCCAGTCAGGCCCACTGTCTGATCTTTATTCATTCCCAGGCCGGATTTTTGGCTTTCTTGTTAAATCTCATTGCCTGCGCTCAAATGCAGGCCACCGGCAGCAGGTTTGCAAAGTCTGGATTAAACAACAGTGGAAGACTGAAGAGGCGAGTACCTCAGTTGGGTAGTGACAGCCAAGAAACGAGGAGGGTTTTATGTAAGGCGAGAATGAAGTTTTCTGCCCTTGCGTTTGGGTTTGGGGAGCTCGCAGGAGCAGGACTCGATCAGAGTGGCGTCGGAGCAGGACGTGGCAAAGTGGAGGGTGAACCGCGCTCCAGCCGCCCGCCACTCCCGCCAGCGCGGTCCCGGGTTTCTCCAGCGGCGTCCAGACAGGACTTGGGGCGGTAGGGGCTGCCCGGGATGAAGGGAACGTGTGGCTGCGCAATCCCTCCCTGGCTCCACCACAGCCAGGCCTAGTCTGTGTAGAATGAGCCTAGCCTTCTCCGGTTCCAGAAGACCCTCCCAGCGAAGCCTTTCCCTCGCGGTCGACTTCCTCTCCAGCTCAGGCCCCGCCCCGTAACCCCAGTTATACGGCTTCCGCTTGCTGGTCGTCGGGGAACCCCCAACTTCCGGCCGCGCAGCAGAGGGCGCAGCCAAGATGGCTGAGGAGAGCCTCGCGACGGTGAGCGCCGCGATTAATGGTTTCGTGTTCCGACCGCCAGGCGGGGGCAAAGCAGCGCCGGGCGGGGCGGGCTGCCGGGCGGCCTGTGTCCGACGCTGCTGACCCTGGGGAACAGCGGAGCCGGTCCGGAGTGTCTCGGGGCGGGCGGGGCGACACGGTTCCGCTCCGGGAACTGGGAAGCCTGGGGCAAGGCTGAACGTTCGCAGCCCTGGGCCTGTGCTGGACTCTGGTCCCTCCTGTGGTGCGCTGCGTGGAAGGGGAGGTTTCCATCAGAAGTGGCTCTTTAGCCCCGTCTTTCCTGTTTCACGAGGTTTGGAGGTTGTGCACTACCACTTGTGCGCAGATTGTTTCTATTAATGCCCGGATTAGGGATTAAATATGAGGACGCTTGCAAGCGTTCAGCGTCACGCCTTCCGCCGGTGGGACGGGCCCACGTTTCTCTGCTGTGGTCAAGTATCGGAAAGTACTGTTGTGGGTATCAGCTGAGCCTGAGTTAAGCGTTGATTCAACTCCACGGAACTTGCTAATACAAAGTAGCTCAGTATTATGGGATGACTACATAATAGTTAATTTTGAGGCGTCTATACATAATTGGATTTAATTTCTGTACCGTTCCAACTGTGCAACCTTGTCTATGTTGTTTTAATGCTGGGTTTCAAAGCATGTTCTGCGCATCTGTTAGAATGACTTCAGTCTTTTTTTTTCCCCGGAATTTATTGCCCTTTGAAAAACGCCCTGGAAAACAGGAGAGACAGTTTTTGGTTGTTTTACAACTTAGTGTTGGCTGTAGAGGAGCAAGGCCATTGTCAGTCTGTCAGGGGGGGCCTGTTTATTTTCTAGTCTCTTGCAGAGAAATCAAGTTGTTTTAGTGTAAAAAGAGAACTCCGAGTTAAGAAAAGGTGGGCTAAAGCAAAGATTTTAAAGGTACGAATTAAAAAAAACAAACATGGTTAATGTTGCTAGATTTTACGTTTAGAAACATACCAAAGAAAATACTTCAACCAGCGTAATCTTAAATGTAAGGTGTAATGGTAACATGACATTGCTACAGGTATAGTCTGTAGTGTTCACTGCAGGTATAGGTACGTGTTTATGATTTCCGTGATGGCAAAAGTATCCTGTAATTTTGAATCTCTTAATAGTATTTTAAAGAGAATGGCTTTTTTGTTTTGGTATGACTTTACTTTAGCCCTTGAGCCTAAAGTTAGCTAATTGTTTTCACGATTGTCAAGTTTGGTGTTAGCAGTGTATGTTTACAGTAATTTCATCTTTTCAAGTTACCACTACATGGAAATTTGAATTTCTGTTCTTTTTTGAAGTGATCTGGCATCTTGTAATATAATTGGAAGGGCTCAACAATCCCATTCCCAGAACTGTATGTACCCTGTTCAAATAAAAGCAAATGTAATAAAAGCACATAGTGCAGAGGTATTTATTGTAGTACTTTGTAGTGGCAAAAAGCTGGGAACAAAGTGAATGCCCATTATTAGGGTAATGAATGGCTTCTGAAAGGTCCATACTGAGGAATATTATGCAGCCATTAAAAAGAATATTAGAACTATAAATGTTGATGTGGATGGTATACATTTAAATAAAAGCTAGATGTGGAGTGGGGTGTTAAAGTTCAACTGAATACATTTTAAAGATCTTACTGGTTTTATTCAGCAGTTCATGAATGGGCAGCATCCAATCTAGCAGACAGAAAGGAACTCTTGAGTTGCTGTACAAAATGAAAGGCTTTTATAGGCAGAAGGGAGGGAGCAGGTACAAGGAAGTTACGCTAGACAAAAAAGCACGTTCGTTATTGCAAGGCCACTTTCTAGAGGGGAGAGTAGGGGACTGTTAGGCAGATTAGCTAACTAGTGCTGGTCAGGTGATTCCTGACTGGTTTAAGATTCCATTTCTGGGAGAGCCAAAACTGTCACTAAGTCTTGCTTTTGTGACATGGGGCTTAGCATAAGTAACTCTGGGGCCTGTGGTCTTATTTATTTATTTATTTTGGAGAGCAAGGTACAGGCTTTTATTTAGAAATAAAGTGAGAGAATAGAGCTCCTGGCTCACGCCAGGAGGGGACAAGAGAGCCGGTAGTGGTGTGTTGTCTAGGGGGTTTTATAGGCAGTTGAGGATTTTTCGAGAATATGAAAAAAACTTAGGGGTGTGGACTTGCATCACCTGGCCTGTCCTCAAGGTGGACTGCGTCATTGTCTGATTGCCAGGGCTGACAGCAGAGTCACGGGTTATGCTGATACCCTTGCAGAACACTCAAACATTCCAGGCCAAGTTGCTCCTGGCCTTTTGACCTTTAACTGATCTCACTGAAGAATGACTGTAGAGCTGAATGTTTACCACAGAGTTTGGGTAGGCGGTTTCCTTGCATATAGTTACATTGCTCTGATTGCAAATATCCTGCCTTGTCTTTTCCGGAGGCCATCGCCCTATTCTGTCTAAGCTCAAGGTCCCTGTCTCATTCCCCCCTCTACAGGTGGAGACCCTAGCTGCTGCTAGGGAAAAGGGGCGACCACCGCTCTGGCTGCTTCATGCTGAGAGGGAGCGCATAAAGGGTGCAGTTAGGTCTCCATCAGTGGTCAGTTGAGAGGGCCTCGGAAGATTGGCGCTTCTATTCCAGGTTCCATTTCTGTTACTATTTGCAATTTTGTGGCTTCTAGGCAAGATAGAACAAATTGTGTTATTAGGTTAAGTAGCAATATCTGGAGTTGGATTTTCCATTCTGGAAGGACAAACTTGATGAGATGAAGAATGAATGGTTGAATATGGGAACTAGAAATAGTAAAACTTTAATTGAAATGATAGGAGAAAACTAAAACATCTGGAAAATCATAGCCAGATATTTTGAAGAAGCTAGAATTCTGGATCTAGTTTATGTCTTAATGACTAGTATTAGGATTTAGTATGGATAAGGCTGCATTATTAAAGCAATATTCTTCTCTAAAATCACCCTCATTTTTATTAGAAGTAACTAGATTAAGAAAATAACACTTGTAGCAAGAAGTGCAGCAAGAAGAGCAATTGATTACATAGGATCTTTTAAATGTGCTTTGCTGGAACTTTTTATAAGGAATTTCAGATTGGACTTTTGAAGGCGTCTTGAGGCCAGAAAGCCAAGCCAGACTTGCCATCAGGTCTTGCCTGCAGTACCTGTAGATTTGGGTGAATTCCTCTCTTCTCGAGGTCCCTAAGACATCTTGAGGTTCCTGCACCTGCCAGGAAGTGACCTTCCTTCCTCACCTGATAAGGCTGCTGGGAACCCTGTAAGCAAGTTACCAGGCCTGGTCTTCCAAGGGGCTTTGTTGGCTCTATAAAGTCAACCTTAGTTCCTTAAAGCTGTCTGTTCATATTTGAGTTTATGCACAAGTCTCTTAGGTAATGACATTCCAGTCAAAGCCTTGGTAACATAACCATTGTTTTTAATTGGTCTTGTTGTAAGGAAAGCAGGTTCTTACTGAGCTTATGCAAAGCTCTTACTGAGCTTTATACTGCCATAAAATATAAAAATACTGAAAGCTTTTAAATTCTGGAGGGGTCAGGTAGAGAGAAAGATAAATGTTTCAATTCTGCTTATAAAGGTATTGTCATTTACGAAACTGTTGTCAGTCAGCTTAAGAGAAAAAGCTTAAAACACTTTATCAGCAACATTTGAAACAAAAGCCACAAAATCATTTCCCTAGTTTACTTAATCTTATGTAACCAATACTTGTTCTGCTGAAATCCAGTTCTTTACTAGTTTAGGAGTAATGAAACAGTGACCATAAATGACAAAAGACTTACAAATGACAATGGTTAAAGACCTAATGAGAGCTTACTATAAGACAAAGTTGACATAAGAAAATTTGGACATTTCTGTAACATAGAACATTTAGTAACGAAGTTTAGCATCATTCCCTTTGACAGTGCTTTCCAGGTAAATATATATCAGATAAATAAACCACATTAGCCAAATATTTTGCCCAATGAGAAAAAATTCCTCTGACATGTTCCAGGGGCCCTCTGGAAAGTATCAGAGTTAACTAGAGGTAAAAGCACCTTTTTGCATTTGGTTTTTTTTTTTTTTTGGCACTTGCTTAAATAGGATTATAAGTTTCCATGAAGCAATACTTATTCATTTAACCAGAATGACAACAAAATACATCAAAGGCAAATAAAGAAGGTTACACAGTTGTTAGTAAAGTTTAGCTTTCAGTCCTTTTAATATTAATTAAGATCTCATTTTCTTAAATACTCTGACAACTCACTGAGACTTTAAGCATGAGAAACTGCTTTGATAAAACAATTAGAGAACCCTTTGCAATCTTTCAATGTTAAGAGCAGACTAACAGTTAAGAAAACTTTGTCTTTTTAACTGAAAACAAAATTCTAATTTTGCTGTGTACTTGATCTCAAGACTCATTTGCTTTAATTTTATATAGCATGACCATATCAATTCTTCCACAACTTTCAACAACTTCCTTTTACATTCAGTTCTCCCTCTTTAAATGACAGCTGTACTTTAGAACATTTACTTTCTTTTATCAGAAGACACATTCTTTAGCATGCAGAACGAATTTCCATTCCTTATATCTTCTCTTATTAAAACATACATCTTTTAGCATACAGAAATGTTTTCCTTATTACTTTAAGTAGTTTTAATTGAAACTTAAAACCATTAGGAACCTTAATGAACACTGAGAAGTAGGCTATTGTAAACTGTTACACTAACAGTCTCAAGATTGATGAATTTATGAACACATTTTATAATTTCTGTAACCATGAGCTTTACAGCACAATCTCTCACTAAGCACAAAGTATATCTTCTTAACTTAGCAAAACTTTAAGGTTTTAGGTTACCACAAAGATTCTCAGGCTGTAGGTAGGTATACACAATGTAATATACAATTATTATCAAGTTCACTTGCTACGTTTAATTTACTCATTCTTAACAACTATGCTAGATTACTTACAAAACCTTTACTGAATATTAGACAAAGTCAAGCCTCTAAGCATTTTATTCTTGAAAGATTTAGCAGATAACATCAACTTAAATGACTTAAGGTAAACTTAGGCAGCTGATAACCATAAGGATATGTCCATTTCAGTTCAACTTAAATTAGCATTAATGCATAATATTTTCTATTAGAATTTTCTGGAAGTTTTAGAATGCCCAATTTTCACAAGTGCTCGTCTTTAAATCAATTTTATTAATACCATCCGAAGGTATAAAAATCTTTCATTTACACGCTGGAAATGAAATGCAAGTACAAGTCTAGCACCAGTCATTTAAAGCCAGGCTGTATTGTAAAAGATAAATTTCTTCCGTTTCAGGGAGTCTAGTTTAAAAACCTCCCAATTTTTGAAGATAAGGAACCCAATAAGTAGAATAGATTTTCACCAAAAAAATTTAGAAAACTAGTCCCATATTGTAGTAGTTTACAGGACTTTTGACTATTTTCTTTCCTTGAATTAAAATAAATTTAGCTGCATAATCTTATTATATTGTATACTTCTCTCAGGGACCAAGCCTCTATTAGAGTTTCTATTGAGGCCAGGCTGTGTGCAGAAGATAAGACACTTCTTTTTCAGGGTCTGGGGATCAAAATTGCTCCCAGTTCTTTAGAATGCAAGCCAGAGGCATGTATGGCTTTAGACTTCAAGAGGATGCTCCCATCTGAGAGAGAGAGAGAAAGAGAGAGAGAGAGAGAGAGAGAGAGAGAGAGAGAGAGAGAGAGAGAGAGAGAGAGAGAGAAAGAGAAAAAGATGGGTGTCCAGCACCTGATCAGCCTCTCTCTCTGTGAGGGCGTCCCCTCGTCTTGGAGCCTAGGTGACAGTGGTTAGTCACCCCCTCTGCCGACCTACTGGAATGAACCACTCCTTACCAGCTTGGCCTGTACCTTGCCTTGATTTCCTTCTTGTCTTCCCACACTAATTAAGAGTTGCTTCAGAGCTCTGTATCTAGTGGGGACCTCACCAGTATGCTCTTACTTTATGCCTTCCGGGAGTCCTGATCCAGACCCTAGTTTCTCTACACAGGCTTTAGCATAGTCCAGTCGGGCTGTCGGGGTGTGGTCTTATTTTTTTTTTTTTTTTTTTTTTTTTTTTTTTTTTTTTTTGAGAGGGCATCTCTCATATTTATTGATCAAATGGTTGTTAACAACAATAAAATTCAGTATAGGGGGGTCAATGCTCAATGTACAATCATTAATCCATCTCAAGCATAATTCTCGTCAGTCTCCAATCTTCTGAAGCATAACGAACAAGTTCTTACATGGTGAACGAATTCTTACAGAGTGAATAAATTCTTACATGGTGAACAGTACAAGGGCAGTCATCACAGAAACTTTCGGTTTTGATCATGCAATATGACCTATAAACCATCAGGTCAAATATGAATATTCATTTGATTTTTGTACTTGATTTATATGTTGATCCCACATTTCTCCTATTATTATTATTATTTTTATTTTTAATAAAATGCTGAAGTGGTAGGTAGATGCAAGATAAAGGTAGAAAACATAGTTTAGTGCTGTAAGAAGGCAAATGTAGATGATCAGATGATCAGGTGTGTGCCTATGGACTAAGTATTAATCCAGGCTAGACAAGGGCAGCAAGACATCCACGGATGCAGAAGATTTCTCTCAAAGCAGGGGGGGTGAGGTTCTGAGCCTCACCTCTGTTGACCCCCAAATTCTCACCTGATGGCCCCCCTGCGACTGTGCCTGTCTTAGGTTGTTCCTCCCTTGAGGAATCTTACCCGTCTCTGGCTAACCAGTCATCTTCCGGGGCCATACAGGGAAATGTAAAGTTGGTAAGTGAGAGAGAAGCCATATTGTTTGCAAAGGTTAGCTTTTTACTTCTTTGCAGATTTATGCCCTGTGGCTTCTATGCCCAGCACTTGTCTCGAGGTATCTTTACCACCTGGAGGAATTATGATACTCGGTAAATTCGATATGAGGCACGAATTCTATTTAAAGTTTGTAATTAGGAAGGAAGAAGAAAAGCTATAGATGTAGCATATGAAGGAAACTTGGGAGGATTGATTATTTCTTTGACATATCTTCTTGTATAGTACCTTAAGTATGTATAGGTTTTAAACTACTAACTAATTTGCACACACATATTGACATAATAGGAATACGGTGACATAAACAAAGCAAATCTATAATTACCAGCCATCTCCAGTGAAGCCAAGAAAACCATTTAGGCACCCTAGGCATTTGTGAAAATTTATCTATGATATGATGGATATTTTCCAACTGTACTTGAACCATCAGACAAATTAAAGCAGCCCATTTCTGGGATCTGTTCACATCCCATATGTTCTTTTAACCATAGATAGTCTATAGTCATGAGATTTTGGGGTGCTACAACTTGCACCCCTCCCAACTCCTGGTTGAGTTCCAACAGTACAGATCCGGTCAAATTCGTTGTCTCACTGTATGCACATGCCAGCCTAGACATCTCCCTCCTCCTTCTTATGGCAAGTCCAGGAGACGGTAGGCTGGATGCAGCCACAACCGCAGCATCGTCCGGATCCCTGTGGAGGCTTTTTGATGATCATCCCCCGGCACGAGTCCTCCAGAGAGTGCTGATGCCGGAAGCTCCTCCTCATATCGTATCTTAGTTCATTTTCTGGGTATCCAAGCTAGGCCTTGATCTTCTGTTAGTCCATTTTTGGGTTCTGTAATTCTGCTGCTGTTTTGTTCCTTCAGTTTTTCCTTTGTTCCTATACTCCTCAGATGAGTGAAATCATTTGGTATTTCTCTTTCTCCGCTTGGCTTATTTCACTGAGCATAATACTCTCCAGCTCCATCCATGTTGCTGCAAATGGTTGGATTTTTCCACTTCTTATGGCTGAGTAGTATTCCATTGTGTATATGTACCACATCTTCTTTATCCATTCATCTACAGATGGACATTTAGGTTGCTTCCAATTCTTGGCTATTGTAAATAGTGCTGCGATAAACATAGGAGTGCATCTGTCTTTCTCAAACTTGATTGCTGCGTTCTTAGGGTAAATTCCTAGGAGTGGAATTCCTGGGTCAAATGGTAGGTCTGTTTTGAGCATTTTGATGCACCTCCATACTGCTTTCCACAATGGTTGAACTAATTTACATTCCCACCAGCAGTGTAGGAGGGTTCCCCTTTCTCCACAGCCTCGCCAACATTTGTTGTTGTTTGTCTTTTGGATGGCAGCTATCCTTACTGGTGTGAGGTGATACCTCATTGTAGTTTTAATTTGCATTTCTCTGATAATTAGCGATGTGGAGCATCTTTTCATGTGTCTCTTGGCCATCTGTATTTCTTTTTTGGAGAACTTTCTGTTCAGTTCCTCTGCCCATTTTTTAATTGGGTTATTTGTTTTTTGTTTGTTGAGGCGTGTGAGCTCTTTATATATTCTGGACGTCAAGCCTTTATCAGATCTGTCATTTTCAAATATATTCTCCCATACTGTAGGGTTCCTTTTTGTTCTATTGATGGTGTCTTTCGCTGTACAGAAGCTTTTCAGCTTAATGTAGTCCCACTTGCTCATTTTTGCTGTTGTTTTCCTTGCCCGGGGAGATATGTTCAAGAAGAGGTCACTCATGTTTATGTCTAAGAGGTTTTTGCCTATGTTTTTTTCCAAGAGTTTAATGGTTTCGTGACTTACATTCAGGTCTTTGATCCATTTTGAGTTTACCTTTGTATATGGGGTTAGACAATGGTCCAGTTTCATTCTTCTACATGTAGCTGTCCAGTTTTGCCAGCACCATCTGTTGAAGAGACTGTCATTTTGCCATTGTATGTCCATGGCTCCTTTATCAAATATTAATTGACCATATATGTTTGGGTTAATTTCTGGGGTCTCTAATCTGTTCCACTGGTCTGTGGCTCTGTTCTTGTGCCAGTACCATATTGTCTTGATTACTATGGCTTTGTAGTAGAGCTTGAAGTTGGGGAGTGAGATCCCCCCTACTTTATTCTTCTTTTTCAGGATTGCTTTGGCTATTCGGGGTCTTTGGTGTTTCCATATGAATTTTTGAATTATTTGTTCCAATTCATTGAAGAATGTTGCTGGTAATTTGAGAGGGATTGCATCAAATTTGTATATTGCTTTCGGCAGGATGGCCATTTTGACGATATTAATTCTTCCTAGCCATGAGCATGGGATGAGTTTCCATTTATTAGTGTCCCCTTTAATTTCTCTTAAGAGTGACTTGTAGTTTTCAGAGTATAAGTCTTTCACTTCCTTGGTTAGGTTTATTCCTAGGTATTTTATTCTTTTTGATGCAATGGTGAATGGAATTGTTTTCCTGATTTCTCTTTCTATTGATTCGTTGTTAGTGTATAGGAAAGCTACAGATTTCTGTGTGTTGATTTTGTATCCTGCAACTTTGCTGTATTCCGATATCAGTTCTAGTAGTTTTGGAGTGGAGTCTTTAGGGTTTTTTATGTACAGTATCATATCATCTGCAAATAGTGACAGTTTAACTTCTTCTTTACCAATCTGGATTCCTTGTATTTCTTTGTTTTGTCTGATTGCCGTGGCTAGGACCTCCAGTACTATGTTAAATAACAGTGGGGAGAGTGGGCATCCCTGTCTGGTTCCCGATCTCAGTGGAAATGCTTTCAGCTTCTCGCTGTTCAGTATAATGCTGGCTGTGGGTTTATCATATATGGCCTTTATTATGTTGAGGTACTTGCCCTCTATTCCCATTTTGCTGAGAGTTTTTATCATGAATGGATGTTGAATTTTGTCAAATGCTTTTTCAGCATCTATGGAGATGATCATGTGGTTTTTGTCTTTCTTTTTGTTGATGTGGTGGATGATGTTGATGGATTTTCGAATGTTGTACCATCCTTGCATCCCTGGGATGAACCCCACTTGGTCATGGTGTATGATCCTTTTGATATACTGTTGAATTCTGTTTGCTAATATTTTATTGAGTATTTTTGCATCTACGTTCATCAGGGATATTGGTCTGTAATTTTCTTTTTTGGTGGGGTCTTTGCCTGGTTTTGGTATTAGGGTGATGTTGGCTTCATAGAATGAGTTTGGGAGTATTCCCTCTTCTTCTATTTTGTGGAACACTTTAAGGAGAATGGGTATTATGTCTTCTCTGTGTGTCTGATAAAATTCCGAGGTAAATCCGTCCGGCCCCGGGGTTTTGTTCTTGGGTAGTTTTTTGATTACTGTTTCAATTTCTTTGCTTGTAATTGGTTTGTTTAACTTTTGTGTTTCTTCCTTGGTCAGTCTTGGGAGGTTGTATTTTTCTAGGAAGTTGTCCATTTCTTCTAGGTTTTCCAGCTTGTTGGCATATAGGTTTTCATAGTAGTCTTTAATAATTCTTTGTATTTCTGTGGAGTCTGTCGTGATTTTTCCATTCTCATTTCTGATTATGTTGATTTGTGTTGACTCTCTTTTTCTCTTAATAAGTTGGGCTAGAGGCTTATCTATTTTGTTTATTTTCTCAAAGAACCAGCTCTTGGTTTCATTGATTTTTGCTATTGTTTTATTCTTCTCAATTTTGTTTATTTCTTCTCTGATCTTTATTATGTCCCTCCTTCTGCTGACTTTAGGCCTCATTTGTTCTTCTTTTTCCAGTTTTAATAATTGTGATGTTAGACTATTCATTTGGGATTGTTCTTCCTTCTTCAAGTGTGCCTGGATTGCTATATACTTTCCTCTTAAGACTGCTTTCGCTGCATCCCACAGAAGTTGGGGCTTAGTGTTGTTGTTGTCATTTGTTTCTATATATTCCTTGATCTCTATTTTGATTTGTTCATTGATCCATTGATTATTTAGTAGCATGTTGTTAAGCCTCCATGTGTTTGTGAGCCTTTTTGTTTTCTTTGTAGAATTTATTTCTACTTTCATACCTTTGTGGTCTGAAAAATTGGTTGGTAGAATTTCAATATTGTGGAATTTACTGAGGCTCTTTTTGTGAGCTAGTATGTGGTCTATTCTGGAGAATGTTCCATGTGCACTTGAGAAGAATGTATATCCTGTTGCTTTTGGATGTAAAGTTCTATAGATGTCTATTAGGTCCATCTGTTCTAGTGTGTTGTTCAGTGCCTGTGTGTCTTTACTTATTTTCTGCCCGGTGGATCTATCCTTTGGGGTGAGTGGTGTGTTGAAGTCTCCTACAATGAATGCATTGCAGTCTATTTCCCTCTTTAGTTCTGTTAGTATTTGCTTCACATATGCTGGTGCTCCTGTATTGGGTGCATATATATTTAGAATGGTTATATCCTCTTGTTGGACTAAGCCCTTTATCATTATGTAGTGGCCTTCTTTATCTCTTGTTACTTTCTTTGTTTTGAAGTCTATTTTGTCTGATATTAGTACTGCAACCCCTGCTTTCTTCTCACTGTTGTTTGCCTGAAATATGTTTTTCCATCCCTTGACTTTTAGTCTATGCTTATCTTTGGGTTTAAGGTGAGTTTCTTGTAAGCAGCATATAGATGGGTCTTGCTTTTTTATCCATTCTATTACTCTATGTCTTTTGATTGGTGCATTAAGTCCATTTACATTTAGGGTGACTATTGAAAGATATGTACTTATTGCCATTGCAGGCTTTAGATTCGTGGTTACCAAAGGTTCAAGGTTAGCTTCTTTAGTATCTTACTGCCTAACTTAGCTCGCTTATTGAGCTGTTGTATACACTGTCTGGAGAGTCTTTTCTTCTCTCCCTTCTTATTCCTCCTCCTCCCTTCTTCATATGTTGTGTGTTTTGTTCTGTGCTCTTTTTAGGGGTGCTCCCATCTAGAGCAGTCCCTGTAGGATGCCCTGTAGAGGTGGTTTGTGGGAAGCAAATTCCCTCAGCTTTTGCTTATCTGGGAATTGTTTGATCCCACCATCATATTTGAATGATAGTCGTGCTGGATACAGTATCCTTGGTTCAAGGCCCTTCTGTTTCATTGCATTAAGTATGTCATGCCATTCTCTTCTGGCCTGTAGGGTTTCTGTTGAGAAGTCTGATGTTAGCCTGATTGGTTTTCCTTTATAGGTGACCTTTTTCTCTCTAGCTGCCTTTAAAACTCTTTCCTTGTCCTTGATCCTTGCCATTTTAATTATTATGTGTCTTGGTGTTGTCCTCCTTGGATCCTTTCTGTTGGGGGTTCTGTATAATTCCATGGTCTGTTCGATTATTTCCTCCCCCAGTTTGGGGAAGTTTTCAGCAATTATTTCTTCAAAGACACTTTCTATCCCTTTTCCTCTTTCTTCCTCTTCTGGTATCCCTATAATACGAATGTTTTTCCTTTTGTATTGGTCACATATTTCTCTTAGTGTTGTTTCATTCCTGGAGATCCTTTTATCTCTCTCTATGTCAGCTTCTATACGTTCCTGTTCTCTGGCTTCTATTCCTTCAATGGCCTCTTGCATCTTATCCATTCTGCTTATAAATCCTTCCAGGGATTGTTTCACTTCTGTGATCTCTTTCCTGACATCTGTGATCTCCTTCCGGACTTCATCCCACTGCTCTTGCATTTTTCTCTGCATCTCATCCCACTGCTCTTGCATTTTTCTCTGCATCTCATCCCATTGCTCTTGCATTTTTTTCTGCATCTCTGTCAGCATGTTCATGATTTTTATTTTGAATTCTTTTTCAGGAGGACTAGTTAGGTCTGTCTCCTTCTCAGGTGTTGTCTCTGTGATCTTTGTCTGCCTGTAGTTTTGCCTTTTCATGGTGATAGAGATAGTCTGCAGAGCTGGTACAAGTGACCGCTGGAAGAGCTTCCCTTCTTGTTGGTTTGTAGCCTTTTCCTGGGAGAATAGCGACCTCTAGTGGCTTGTGCTGGGCAGCTGTGCGCAGACAGGGCTTCTGCTTCCTGCCCAGTTGCTTTGGGGTTTATCTCCACTGTTGCTGTGGGCTTGGCCTGGCTGGGGCTGTTCCTCCAAAATGGTGGAGCCCCGTTAGAGGGGGAGCAGCCAGGAGACTATTTATCTCCGTAAGGGGCCTCTGTGCTCCCTGCTGCCCAGGGGGTTAGAGTGCCCAGAGATCCCCAGATTCCCTGCTTCTGGTCTAAGTGACCTGTCCTGCCCCTTTAAGATTTCCAAAAAGCACTCTCCAAACCAAAACAACAACAGCAACAATGAGAGAGGGAACAGAAAGGAAAAAAAAAAGAAAAAACACGCGATTTTTTTTTTTTTTTCCTCAGGTGCCGGTCCCAGGCACCCGCGCACTGGTCCTGCTGCCCTGTCTCCCTAGCACCAGGGTCCCTGTCCTTTCAAGGCTTCCAAAAAGCACCCACCCACCGGTCCCGCAGGGAAGGAACGCTCAATATTCTTGGTCCTCAGGCACTGGTCCCACGCACCCGCTCACCAGTCCTGCCGCCCTGCCTCCCTAGCACCGGGGTCCCTGTCCCTTCAAGGCTTCCAAAAAGCACTTGGCAAAAAGAGAGAAAAAAAAAGGGGAAAAACGCGCGATTTCTTCCGTCCTCAGGTGCTGGTCTCAGGCACCCACCCACCGGTCCCACAGGGAAAAATGCGGGATATTCTTTGTCCTCAGGTGCCGGTCCCAGGCACCCGCTCACCAGTCCCGCCGCCCTGCCTCCCTAGCACCGGGGTCCCTGTCCCTTTTAGGCTTCCAAAAAGCACTCGCAGAAAAGAGAAAAAAAAAGGGGAAAAACGCGCGATTTCCTCTGTCCTCAAGTGCCGGTCTCAGGCACCCGCCCACCGGTCCCGCAGGGAAAAACGGGGGATATTCTTTGTCCTCAGGCGCCGGTCCCAGCCACCCGATCACCAGTCCCGCCACCGTGCCTCCCTAGCACTGGGGTCCCCGTCCCTTCAAGGCTTCCAAAAAGCGCTCGCCCAAAAGAGAAAAAAAAAAAAAAGGGGAAAAACGCGCGACCTCCTCCGTCCTCAGGCACTGGTCTCAGGCACCCGCCCCCAGGTCTCGCAGGGAGAAACGCGGGATATTCTTTGTCCTCCGGCGCCGTTCCCAGGCACCTCCTCACCGGTCCCGCCACCCTGCCTCCCCAGCAACGGGGGCCCGTCCCTCTAAGGCTTCCAAAAAGCGCTCTCCAAAAAAAAAAAACTGCTCCAGTTTCTCTCCACCCGCCGGGAGCCGGGGGGAGGGGCGCTCGGGTCCCGCCGGGCTGGGGCTTGTATCTTACCCCCTTCACAAGGCACTGGGTTCTTGCAGGTGTGGATGTGGTCTGGATGTTGTCCCGTGTCCTGTGGTCTCTATTTTAGGAAGATTTTTCTTTGTTATATTTTCATAGCTCTATGTGTTTTTGGGAGGAGATTTCCACTGCTCTACTCACGCCGCCATCTTGGCTCCCTCCTGTGGTCTTATTTTTAACAGAGATGTTGTATGATCTTTATTTTGTGACATAAAGGGAAAAAAACATAGGTCTGTAGAGATGGAAATAACCATGTGGAGGAGAGATGACTAAAAGACTTAAAACTCACAGAGAGAATTTTGAACATAGGCATAAGTAGAAAAATCTAAGAATGCTGTATAAAGGCCTTGAGGCCAGGATGTATCCCAGTAAAACTGAGTAAAACTAACCCAGTGTGTCACACAGAGATGCTAATATGCTGTCCAAACTACTGATTATTACCAGTTCCTTAGGAAAACTGGGGACTGATATTTATATTAATCATTTAAAAGTATATAAGTGGTTTAGAGATCTTACAGAAGAACAGGCAAGAAACTCTGGTTTCCATGGTTGCACTTAGAACATTTTTTATAACTTCCTAATTTCCATTATATGATGTATTTGTATAAACATCTTTCTTCCTGTAAATTAAGAGATTAAACCTTTC
This sequence comes from Manis javanica, assembly GCF_040802235.1. Classification (NCBI taxonomy): domain Eukaryota; kingdom Metazoa; phylum Chordata; class Mammalia; order Pholidota; family Manidae; genus Manis; species Manis javanica. The sequence continues at coordinate 120,600,012 of NC_133163.1, forward strand.
AGAACAGCAGAAATTACTACTATATGCTAGTTGATTTGGCTGAGAATTAGTGCCTAGCACATATGAAGTGTTACATGAATAAGTGATCACAGAACTACATAAAAATGAAAGAACTAAAAAGAAAGAATGACTTTATTCTTGTATACATTCCCATTTATGAATGAGATTGAGTGGGCTAATAAAATCCTTTCCATCTCAGAATGTTTAGAAGATCTTTGTAAAAGACTCGTCAAGAAAAGTTATACTTTATTTTAATTCTACTTTGTGCAGAAAGGATTGCTAACTCACAAAGATGCTTTTTCAGCCTTTAAGATTCTTAATATGTTCCCTATAAATAAAAAAAATCCTTGTTAGTTTTTTTTGGTATAATTAATGTACAATTAGATGAACAACATTATGGTTACTAGACTTCCCCTATTTTCAAGTACCCAACACATACCCCATTACAGTCACTGTCCGTCAGTGTACTAAGATGCTGTAGAATCACTACTTGTCTTCTCTGTTATACTGCCTTCCCTGTGCCTTCCCACATTATGTGTGCTAATTGTAATGCCCCCTTTTCCCCTTATCCCTACCTTCCCACCCATCCTCCCCAGTCCCTTTCCCTTTGGTAACTGTTAGTCCATTCTTGGGTTCTGTGAGTCTGCTGCTGTTTTGTTCCTTCAGTTTTTTCTTTGTTATACTCCACAGATGAGTGAAATCATTTGACACTTGTCTTTCTCTGCCTGGCTTATTTCACTGAGCATAATGCACTCTAGCTCCATCCATGTTGTTGCAAATGGTAGGATTTGTTTTCTTCTCATGGCTGAATAATATTCCATTGTGTATATGTACCACATGTTCATTATCCGTTCATCAACTGATGGACACTTAGGTCGCTTCCATTTCTTGGCTATTGTAAATAGTGCTGCGATAAACATAGGGGTGCATATGTCTTTTTCAAACTGGGCTGCTGCATTCTTAGGGTAAATTCCTAGGAGTGGAATTCCTGGGTCAAACGGTATTTCTATTTTGAGCTTTTTGAGGAACCTCCATACTGCTTTCCACAGTGGTTGAGCTAGTTTACATTCCCACCAGCAGTGTAGGAGGGTTCCCGTTTCTCCACAACCTCGCCAACCTTTCTTGTTGTTTTTCTTTTGGATGTTGGCCATCCTAACTGGTGTGAGGTGATATCTCATTGTGGTTTTAATTTGCATTTCCCTGATGATTAGCGATGTGGAGCATCTTTTCATGTGCCTGTTGGCCATCTGAATTTCTTCTTTCGAAAACTGTCCAGCTCCTCCACCCATTTTTTAATTGACATATATACTTTTTGTTTGTTGAGGAGCATGAGCTCTTTATATAATTTGGATGTCAATCCCTTATCGGATCAGTCATTTATGAAAATATTCTCCCATACTGTAGAATATCTTTTTGTTCTACTCATGGTGTCCTTTGCTGTACAGAAGCTTTTCAGCTTGATATAGTCCCACTTCTTCATTTTTGCTTTTGTTTCCCTTGCCTGGGGAGATATGTTCATGAAGAAGTTGTTCATGTTTATGTCCAAAAGATTTCTGCCTATGTTTTTTTCTAAGAATTTTATGGTTTCATGACTTACATTCAGGTCTTCGATCCATTTCGAATTTACTTTTGTGTATGAGGTTAGACAATAATCTAATTTCATTCTCTTACATGTAGCTTTCCAGTTTTGCCAACACCAGCTGTTGAAAAGACTGTCATTTCCCCATTGTACATCCATGGCTCCTTTATCGTATATTAATTGACCATGCATACTTGGCTTAATATCTGGACTGACTCTCTGTTCTGTTCCACTGGTCTGTGGGTCTGTTCTTGTGCCAGTACCAAATTGTCTTGATTACTGTGGCTTTGTAGTAGAGCTTGAAGTTGGGGAGCATAATACCCCCAGCTTTATTCTTCCTTATCAGGATTGCTTTGGCTATTCGGGGTCTTTTGTGGTTCCATATGAATTGTAGAACAATTTTCTGTAGTTTGTTGCAGAATGTTGTTAGTATTTTGATAGGAATTGCATTGAATCTGTAGATTGCTTTAGGCAGGATGGCCATTTTGACAATATTCTTTCTATCCATGAGCACGGGGTTGTTTCCATTTATTGGTATCTTTAATTTGTCTCATGAGTGTCTTGTAGTTTTCAGAGTATAGTTCTTTCACTTCTTGGTTAGTTTTATTCCTAGGTATTTTATTCTTTTTGATGGAACTGTGAATGAAATTGCTTTCCTGATTTATCTTTCTGCTAGTTCATCATTAGTGTATAGGAATGCCACAGATTTCTGTGTATTAATTTTGTATCCTGCAACTTTGCTGAATTCAGATATTAGATCTAGTAGTTTTGGAGTGGATTCGTTAGGGTTTTTTATGTACAATATCATGTCATCTGCAAACAGGGATGCAACAATTTGCAACAATTTGACTTCTTCTTTGCCAGTCTGGATGCCTTTTATTTCTTTGTGTTGTCTGATTGCCATGGACAGGACCTCCAGAACTATGTTGAATAAAACTGGGGAGAGTGGGCATACTTGTCTTGTTCCCGATCTTAAAAGAAAAGCTTTCAGCTTCTCACTGTTAAGTATAATGTTGGCTGTCTGTCATATATGGCCTTTATTATGTTGTGGTACTTGCCCTCTATACCCATTTTGTTGAGAGTTTTTATTATGAATGGATGTTGAATTTTGTTGAAAGCTTTTTCAGCATCTATGGAGATAATCATGTGGTTTTTGTCCTTTTTGTTGATGTGGTGGATGATGTTGATGGATTTTCAAATGTTGTACCATCCTTGCATCCCTGGGTTGAATCCCACTTGATCATAATGGATGATCCTTTTGATGTATTTTTTAATTCAGCTTGCTAATATTTTGTTGAGTATTTTTGCATCTATCTTCATCAGGGATAGGGGACTGTAATTTTCTTTTTTTGTGGTGTCTTTGCCTGGTTTTGGTATTAGAGTGGTGTTGGCCTTGTTGAATGAGTTTGGAAGTATTCCCTCCTCTTCTACTTTTTGGAAAACTTTAAGAAGAATGGGTATTAGGTCTTCACTAAATGTTTGATAAAATTCAGCAGTGAAATCATCTGGTTCAGGCTGCTGTTCTTTGATAGTTTTTTGATTACCAATTCAATTTCCCTGCTGGTAGTTGGTCTATTCAGATTTTCAATCCTAGTTGGATTTTAAAATAGCTTTAGAAAAAATGTTCTTTAGCATTTCAAAAACAGCTTTGTTTAGGTGTAATACATATGCCATAAAATTTACCCATTTTAAAGTGTACAGTTTGGTCAGTGTTAGTAAACTTATGTAATTGCACAACACTACAATCCACTTAACAGTCATCACTCCAAAAAGTTCCCTTGTGTCCATTTGCAGCTAATCTAACTGCTGGCACAACCTTACTCTATTTAAGTTCTAGTCCCCTAGCAAATTTCAGTTACACAATACAGTATTACAGCTATACTTACCAAGTTATACATTAGGTCCTTAAATGTTATATGTCTTGTAACTGAAAGCTTGTATCCTTTTACCAACTGCTGCCTATTTTCCCCACTCCCAACCCCTGGCAACCACTTTTCAACTCTGTTTCTGTAAATTCAACTTTTTTTTCCTCTTCTGATTTTTAGTTATTAAAAAGAATGCTGCTATGACCAGCACTAGGGAAAGGCAGATGAAGTGCTTAAAGTGCAACATTTAAGGAGTGAGAGTGTCTCAGCAAAATTTAAGGAGTGAGAGGCATGAGACATTTGTGTTTCCTGATCTGAGAGTTTCTCTAGGGTATTCCTGGAAATGGATTGTTCAGTCATGCACTTGTGTATCTCCAACTCATTACTTACAGGAAACTCTAAGGTAGTTTTAACAGTTTGTGCTTGTACCACCAATTACTGTTGCTTACATCCTTGATATTATTATAGCTTTAAATTTTGTCAGTATGTGGATGTGAAATGAAGTTTTAATGCGATATTATTTACAGTTCCCTGATTATTAATGAGGTAGAGCATTATTGTACAATACCTGCTTCATATGTTTTGCTAATTTTTCTTATGTTTTATAGTTACTTATAGTTTCTGGATCTTTTGTCAATTTTGGGTTTTGTTTTGTATTGCAAATATCTGTCTTCACTTCCCTTTTGGGACAGAAGTTCTAAATTTTAGTGTAGTTGAATATTTAGAGTGTTTTTTAATTGGTTTGTGCTTTTTTTTATCTTGTTGAAGTACTGCTTGCTTTATTTTTTTCCTAGAGGTTTTAAAATTTGCCTTTTCTATTTTAATTTTCAATCTATTTTAATTCATTTCCCTGATGAAGGTTTTCCTCTTAAGTCTATTTTGCCTGCTGTTATTATTGCTACTTTGGTTTTCTTTTTGTTTCTATTTTTCTGGTGTGTATTTCCCCTTCCTTTTACTTTGTTTTTCTTTGTCCTTATGTTTTAGATGTGTCTCTATACAAATCTAGCATACCTCTATATTTGAGAAAGCATTTATCTTGATAATCTTCCCACTGGAGAATTTTGGTTTCTTTCTCCTTTTCTTGCTTTTTTTTTTTTTTAGGTGTGGGAAGGTTGAGTTTCTTGTTTCCCTTCTGCTCTTCTCGTTTCATTCATTGGAAGTTGTAAAGTCTGTTCTTCAGTCTTCCTTTATTGAGTACTGAATTTAGTTTCTTTTTACAATACATATTTAAAGTTCAAACTGAGGTCTGAATAACAAAGGATTATTGAATGCTGTATTACTGTTCCCTTCTGCCAGTTCAGGCTATTGTTCAGTTTTGTAGTTTTGTTTCTCATTTCAACACTACAAACTATATTTTGTTTATTTATTCAGTCAGTAGCTGCATAGGATACTTACATATTTTACCAATTCATTTGCAAGTCCCAGTCCTTCATTCTGGGGTTATTTTCCTTTTTACTAATGTATGTATATTTTTTAAAAGTTTATCCACTGACTCTAAAAACTCTCAAATTTTTTTTGTCTTAAAGTATTTATAATTTGCCACTGATCTTGAAAGTTAGTTTTGATTGGTATAACACTATAAATTGGGTTGGTGAACTGTTTTTGTAAAGGAGCAAATAATTGGGCTTTGTGGGGCACACAGTCTCTGTCACACATAATTCAACTCTGCAATTGTAGTGTGGAAGCAACCACAGACAATATGTAAACGTGTGACTATGTTCTGATAAAATTTTGTTTATAGATACTAAAATTTCAATTTTATATCTCATGTGTTACAAAATATTGATTTTTTTAAGTATTAAAAAATGTAAAAACATTCTTAGGTTGTGGGCCATATGAAAACAGCCATAATTTGACCTGGAGGGCCACAGTTTGCTGAGCTGGTATCTAGATTAGCATTCACTTTCCTTGGCACCTGACATGGCACTTGAGAGTAATTTTTCTTAAAATGTCTTTTTTTATAAATTGAAGTATAGTTGATATACAATACTATATAGGTTTCAAGTATACAACAGTGATTCAACAATTATCTCCATTATTAAATGCTTACTATCTGTCAACCTAGAGATATATTGCAGTATTACTAACTGTATTCTCGATGCTGTCATTTCATCTCCCTGACTTGTGTATAACTGAGATTTTGTGCCTCTTTATACCCTTCACCTATTTTACCCACCTGCTCCTACCACCACTCTCTTCTCTGTGTCTGAGTCTATTTCTGTTTTGTTTTGTGTTGTTTTGTTTTGATTCCAGATATAAGTGAAATCATATGGTATTTGTTTTTCTCTGCTTGGCTTATTTCACTTAGCATTTGTCTTTTGAATAGTGGCCATTCTGACAGGTGTGAGATGGTATCTCACTGTGGTTTTGATTTGCATTTCCCTGATGATTAGTGATGTTGAGTATCTTTTTATGTGCCTTTTGGCCATCTTTATTTCTTCTTTGGAAAAATGCCTATTCAAGAGAAGCCAAGATGGTGGCATGAGTAGGGTAGTGGAAATCTCCTCCCAACACCATATATATATTTGAAAATACAACAAATACGACTATTCCTAAAAGAGAGACCAGAAGATACAGTAAAACAGCCAGGCTACATCTACATCTGTGAGAACTCAGCGCCTCATGAAGGGGGTAAGATACAAGCTGTGGCCTGGCAGGACCCGAGCGCCCCCCACCCCAGCTCCCCGGCAGGAGGAGAGGAGTCAGAGCGGGGAGGGAGTGGAAGCCCAAGACTGCTAAATACCCAGCCCTAGTCATACACACTGGGAGCGCAGACACACATTGCGTGGTGTGCTGGATATTAGGGAAACGGAACAGTACAACCTGCGAGAGGGTCCCCGCAGTTGGCGCCCCTGGGACAAAAGAAAAGTGAGCGCTTCTTGAAAGTCTTAAAGGGACAGGGGCCTCACAGCTGGACGGAAGCGTCCCAGCACACTCAGCCCAGCAGCTGGGAATCCCGGGGAAATTCTGGCGTTCCAGCCCCCTGGGAGGCAGCGCAGCTCTGAAGCCCCTCATGGTGAGAAACAGCCTCCAGTCCATTCCCCCTCTGGTGCGGCCCCGCCATAGCAGAGGAGCAGCCTAAGAGTGGCCGCGCCACAGGAAACACCCAGAGCCTCCTCTGCAGCCACCCGAGCCAGACTCTGAGGCCCTGCCGGCACGCACAGACAGAGGAAGCAGGGACGGGGCTCCAACGGTTGCCGTTCTTGCAGGAGAGCACACCCAGTGCGCCTGCCACTCCCTGCAGGTTCTGGGCTGCCCCGATGGTGGCCCCACCCATGGTGGCTCAGGAAATAAAACCAGAAGTTGCTCCGAGGACCTGCAAGGCAACCAGCAACCAGGAAGGGACTTTGTTCTCCCAGCTGACACATGTGCCAACTGCCCACAACTACCTCTATCACCATGAAAAGGCAGAAGAATTTCATCCAGACCAGAATCACACAGACAACCTCTGAGAGGGAGCCTGGGGAGATAGATTTAACCAATCTTCCTGAAAAAGAATTCAAAATAAAGGTCATAACCATGCTGATGGATCTGCAGAGAAATATGCAAGAGCTAAGGGATGAAGTCAGGAGGGAGATTACAGAAATAAAACAATCTCTGGAAGGCCTTAAGAGCAGACTGGATGAGGTGCAAGAGGCCATTAATGAAATAGAAATCAGAGAACAGGAATACAGACAAGCTGAGTCAGAGAGAGAAAAAGGATCTCCAGGAATGAAAGAATATTAAGAGAATTGTGTGACCAATCCAGACAGAACAATATCCACATTATAGGGGTACCAGAAGAAGATGAGAGAGAAAAATGAAAGTGTCTTTGAAGAAATAATTGCTGAAAACTGCCCCAAACTGGGGGAGGAAATAGTCTCTCAGACCATGGAAGCCCACAGAATTCCCAAAACAAGGGACCCAAGGCGGACAACACCAAGACACATAATAATTAAAATAGCAAAGGTCAAAGACAAGCACAGAGTATTAAAGGCAGCCAGAGAGGAAAAAAAAAGGTCACCTACAAGGAAAACCCATCAGGCTATCATCAGACTTCTCAACAGAAACCTTACAGGCTAAAAGAGAAGGGGATGATATATTTAATGCAATGAAACAGAAGGCCTTGAACCAAGAATGCTGTATCCAGCACGATTAACATTTAAATATGAAGGAGGGATTAAACAATTCCAAGACAAGAAAAAGTTGAGGGAATTTGCCTCCCACAAACCACCTCTACAGGGTATTTTAGAGGGACTGCTCTAGATGGAAGCACTCCTAAGGCAAAATAGATGTGACCAGAGAAAATAAAATCACAACAAAGAAAGCAGACCAATCAAATACTAACTAAAGGCAAAAAATAAAATCAACTACTCACAAAAGCAGTCAAAGGAAACACAAAAGAGCACAGAATAAAACACCTAACATATAAAGAATGGAGGAGGAGGAATAAGAAGGGAGAGAAATAAAGAATCATCAGACTGTGCTTATAATAGCTTAATAAGTGAGTTAAGTTAGATGGTTAGATAGTGAAGAAGCTACCGTTGTACCTTTGGTAACCACGAATCTAAAGCCTGCAATGGCAATAAGTACATATCGGACTGAATGCACCAATCAAAAGACAGAGTAATGGAATGGATAAAAAAGCAAGACCCATCTATATGCTGCTTACAAGAGACTCACCTCAAAACCAAAGACATACACAGACAAAGTCAAGGGACTGAAAAAGATATTTCATGCAAACAATAGGGAGAAAAAAGTAGGTATAGCAGTACTAGTATCAGACAAAATAGGCTTCAAAACAAAGAAAGTAACAAGAGATAAAGGAGGACATTACATAATGATAAAGGGGTCAGTCCAACAAGAGGATATAACCATTATAAATACATATGAACCCAATACAGGAGCACCAATATATGTGAAACAAATACTAACAGAATTCAATGGAATTCATCAAATAGAATGCAATGAATTCATTTTAGGAGACTTCAACACACTTCAAGAACAACTTCTTCATGAACATATCACCTTGGGCAAGGGAAACAAAAGGAACAATGAACAAGTGGGACTATATCAAGCTGAAAAGCTTCTGTACAGCAAAGGACACCACCAATAGAACAAAATGGCAGCCTACAGTATGGGAGAATATATTCATAAATGACAGATCCGATAAAGGGTTGACATCCAAAATATATGAAGAGCTCACGCACCTCAACAAACAAAATGTAAATAATCCCATTAAAAAATGGGCACAGGATCTGAACAGTTCTCGAAAGAAGAAATTCAGATGGCCAACAGGCACATGAAAAGATGCTCCACATTGCTAATCATCAGGGAAATGCAAATTAAAACCACAATGAGATACAACCTCACAGCAGTAAGGATCGCCACCATCCAAAAGAAAAACAACAAGAAAGGTTGGCGAGGTTGTGGAGAAACAGGAACCCTCCTACACTGCTGGTGGGAATGTAAACTAGTTCAACCACTGTGGAAAGCAGTATGGAGGTTCCTCAAAAAGCTCAAAATAGAAATACCGTTTGACCCAGGAATTCCACTCCTAGGAATTTACCCTAAGAATGCAGCAGCCCAGTTTGAAAAAGACATATGCACCCCTATGTTTATCGCAGCACTATTTACAATAGCCAAGAAATGGAAGCAACCTAAGTGTCCATCAGTTGATGAACGGATAATGAACATGTGGTACATATACACAATGGAATATTATTCAGCCATAAGAAAACAGATCCTACCATTTGCAACAACATGGATGGAGCTAGAGGGTATTATGCTCAGTAAAATAAGCCATGCGGAGAAAGACAAGTACCAAATGATTTCACTCATATGTGGAGTATAAGAAGAAAGAAAAAACTGAAGGAACAAAACAACAGCAGAAACACAGAACCCAAGAATGGATTAACAGTTACCAAAGGGAAAGGGATTGGGGAGGATGGGTGGGAAGGGAGGGATAAGGGTGGGGGTAAAATCAAGGGGGCTTAATGATTAGTATGCATATTGTGACGGGGGCATGGGGAGGGCTGTGCAACACAGAAGACAAGTAGTGATTCTACAGCATCTTACTACGCTGATGGATAGTGACTGTGATGGGGTATGTGGGGGGGACTTGGTGATGGGGGGAGTCTAGTAAACATAATGTTCCTCATGTAGTTGTAGATTAATGATACTAAAATTTAAAAAATGCCTATTCATTTCCTCGACTTAATTTTTAAAGTAGGTATTTGGGTTTTTTTTTATGTTTGTTTGTTTTTGCATTGTATGAGGTCTGTGTAGTTTGGATATTAGTCCCTTATCAGATATATCATTTGCAAATACATTCACCCCTAGAGTAGATTGCCTTTTCTGTTGATGGTTTCCATTGCTGTACAGAAACTTTTTAGTTTAATGTAGTCCCACTTGTTTATTTTTACTTTTGTTTCTCTTGTTTGGGGAGATGTATTCAGAAAAAAATTACTCATGCTGATGTTGAAGAGATTCCTGCCTATGTTTTCTTTTAAAAGTTTTATGGTTTCATGTCATACATTTAGGTCTTTAGTTCATTTATTTTTGTGTATGGTATTAAGACAGTGACCTAGTTTCATTCTTTTCCATATAGCTGTCCAGTTTTCTCAGCATCATGTATTTTAGGGACTGACTTGAACTACTGTATATCCATGACTCCTTTATTTTATATTAATTGGCCATGTATGTGTGGGTTTATTTCTGGGCTCTACATCATTTTGTTTCATTGCTCTATGGGTCTATTCTTGTGCCAGTGCCGTAGATCACTGTAGCATTATAGTAGCTTGAAATCAGGGAGTGTGATACCCCTGGCTTTGTTCTTTATCAAAATTTGTTCTGTTTCACATGCTTTGGCTATTTGTGGTCTTATGTGGTTCCATATAAAATTTATGTTTATTTGCTTTAGTTCATTGAAAAATGTACTGGGCCAAAGCAATCTTGAGAAAGAAGAGCAAAGCTGGGAGTAGCACACTCCCTGACTTCAAACTATACTATAAAGTTATAGTAATCAAAATATGTTTCCCCAGGCTCGAGAAACAAAATAAAAATAAAGAAGTGGGGCTACATCAAACTGAAAAGCTTCTGCACAATAATCATCAACAAAACAAAAAGGCAGCGTACAGTGTGGGAGAGTATATTGGTAAAGGATTTATCCAATAAGGTTTTAACATCCAAAATATAAAGAAATCATATGCCTCAACACCCATAAAACAAATAAACTGATTTAAAACTGGGTGGAGGACCTGAACAGTCATTTTACCAAAGAAGAAACACAGATGGCCAACAGTCACATGAAAACATACTCCACATCATTAATCATCAAGGAAATGAAAATCAAAACCACGATGAGTACCATCTCACACTAGTTAGAATGGCCATTATTCAAAAGACAAGAAATAAGTGTTGGTGAGGATGTAGAGAAATGGAAACCCTCCTACACTGTGGGTGGGAATGTAAATTTGTGCAGCTGCTATGGAAAGCAGTATGAAGGTTCCTCAAAAAACTAAAACTAGAAATACCATATGGCCTAGTAGCTCCACTTTTAGGAATTTACCCCAAGAAAACAAAATCTTTGATTCTAAAAGATATCTGTGCCCGTGTTTATTGCTGCATTGTTTACAATAGTCAAGATATGGAAGCAACCAGAGTGTCCATCAGTAGATGAATGGATAAAGAAGATGTGGTACATATTCACAATGGAATACTATTCAGCCATAAGAAAGAAACAAATCCTGCCATTTGCAACAGCATGGATGGGCGTAGAGGTTATTATGTTAAATGAAATATGCCAGGTGGACAAAGAAAAACACCATATGATTTCACTTATATGTGAAATCTAAAAACAAAACAAAACAAAAAATGAACAAAACAGCAGTAGACTCAACAGACAGTGAGAAGTAACTGGTGGTTACCATCTTGGAGGTGTTGGGGTGGGTGGATGGGGTGAGTGAGGGGGATAAAGAGGCACAAAATCTCAATCATAATATAAGTTGGTCATGGGGATGGAAGGACAGCATGGAGAATATAGTCAGTGGTTCTGTAACATCTTTTTATGTTGATAAAATTAGTTGGGAGTGAGGATTTAATGTTTATAACGGTTGAATCAGTGTGTATACTTGGAATCAGTATAATATTGTATATCAACTATAGTTCAATTTAAAAAAAGGAAGAAAAATGCCATTGGCATTTTGATTGGGATTTCACAGAATCCGTAAATTGCTTTGGGCAGGAATGCCATTTTGACAATTCTTATCCGTGAGTATGGGATAGCTTTCCATTTAATTGTGTCTTCAATTCCTTTCATCAGTGTTAAAGTTTTCAGAGTATGTGTCTTTGACCTGCTTGGTTGGGTTTATTACTAGGTATTTTATTTTTTGATGCAGTTGTAAATCGAATTATTTTCTTGATTTCTTTCTGCTAGTTCATTATTAGTATACAGAAATGCATCAAAATTCTGTATATTGATTTTTTGTCCTGCAACTTTACTGAATTTATTTATTAGTTCTGGTAGTTTTTTAATGGCATCATTACGGCTTTTTATACATAGTATCATGACATCTGAAAATAGTTTCACTTCTTCCTTTCCAATTTGGATGCCCTTTTTTTTTCTGTCTGATTGCTGTGGCTAGGACGTCAAGTACTGTGTTGAATAAAAGGGGTGAAAGTGAGCATCTTTGTCTTGTTTCTGATCTTAGAAGAAAAGGTTTCAGCTTTTCACCATAAAGTGTGATATTACCTGTAGGTTTGTTTGTCCTTTATGGCTTTTATTATGTTGAGGTTCCCAACAATGTAGAGGGTATGTTCCCTCTGTACCCACTGTTGACAGTGTTTAGAATGAATAGATGTTAAATTTTGTCATGTTTTTCCAGCCTCTGTTGAGATGATCATTTTTTGGAATACTTCAAGAAGGATAGCTAGGTATTAGCTCTCCTTTAAATATTTGGTAGAATTCACCCATTAAGACATCTGGTCCTGGAATTTTCACTCATTGGGAGCTTTTTGAATTCCAGTTCAATTTCATTACTAGTAATCGGTCTGTCAAGATTTTCTGTTTATTCCTAGATCAGTCTTGGAAGATTGTGTATTTCTGGGAATTTCTCTATTCTGTTCACTTGTCCAATTTATTGTCATGTATTTTTTCATAGAATTCTTTTATAATTCCTTGAATTTCTATGGCATTTTTAATGTTTTTTATTGTACTATTATTATTATTATTTTTGGTATCATTAATCTACAGTTAGATGAAGAACATTATGTTTACTAGACTCCCCCCATCACCAAGTCCCCCCCACAAACCCCATTACAGTCACTGTCCATCAGTGTAGCAAGATGCTGTAAAATCACCACTTCTCTTCTCTGTGCAGCACAGTGTGGCATTGTTTTTAAGAAGTTTTATTGTTAAGGTATTATTGATATACACTCTTATGAAGATTTCACATGAATAAACAATGTGGTTATTACATTTACCTATATTATCAAGTCCTACCCATACCCCAATGCAGTCACTGTCCATCAGTGTAGTAAGGTGCCACATATTCACTATTTGCCTTCTCTGTGCTACACTGTTTTCCCTGTGATCCCCCACACCATATGTACTAAACATCATATCCCTCAATACCCTTCTCCCTCCCTCCCCATCTTCCCTCTCACACCCCCTCCCCTTTGGTAACCACTAGTTCATTCTTGGAGTCACTGAGTCTGCTGCCATTTTGTTCTTTCTGTTTTGCTTCGTTGTTATACTCCACAAATGAGGGAAATCATTTGGCATTTGTCTTTCTCCGCCTGACTTATTTCACTGAGCATAATGTCCTGCAGCTCCATCCATGTTGTTGCAAATGGTAGGACTTGTTTTTTTCTCCTGGCTGAAGAGTACTCCATTGTGTATATGTACAACATCTTCTTTATCCATTCATCTACTGATGGACACTTAGGTTGTTTCCATGTCTTGGCTATTGTAAAAAGTGCTGCGATAAACACAGGGGTGCATTTGTCTTTTTGAATCTGAGCAGTTGTATTCTTTGGATAAATTCCAAGGAGTGGGATTCCTGGGTCAAACATATTTCTATTTATTATTATTTATTTATTTATTTATTTATTTATTTTGGTGTCATTAGTCTATAATTACATGAGGAACATTATGTTTACTAGACTCCCCCCATCACCAAGTCCCCCCCCCCGACATACCCCATTACAGTCACTGTCCGTCAGCATAGTAAGTTGCTATAGAATCACTACTTGTCTTTTCTGTGTTGTACAACACTCCACGTCCCCCTGCCCTACATTACCTCTGCTAATAGTGATGCTGCCCCCTTCCGTTTTTTCCCTCCCTTATCCCTCGCTTCCCACTCATCCTCCCCAGTCCCTTTACCTTTGGTAACTATTAGTCCATTTTTGGGTTCTGTGAGTCTGCTGCTGTTTTGTTCTTTCAGTTTTTTCTTTGTTCTTATACTCCACAGATGAGTGAAATCATTTGGTACTTGTCTTTCTCTGCCTGGCTTATTTCACTGAGCATAATAATCTCTAGCTCCATCCATGTTGCAAATGGTAGGATTTGTTTTCTTCTTATGGCTGACTTATATTCCATTGTGTTTATGTACCATATCTTTATCCATCCATCTACTGATGGACAGTTAGCTTGCTTCCATTTCCTGGCTATTGTAAATAGTGCTGCGATAAACATAAGGGTGCATCTGTCTTTTTCAAACTGGGCTGCTGTATTCTTAGGGTAAATTCCTAGAAGTGGAATTCCTGGGTCAAATGGTATTTCTATTTTGAGTTTTTTGAGGAACCGCCATACTGCTTTCTACAATGGTTGAACTAATTTACATTCCCACCAACAGTGTAGGAGGGTTCCCCTTTCTCCACAAGCTCTCAAGCATTTGTTGTTGTTTTTCTTTTGGTAGGGGGCGATCCTTACTGGTGTGAGGTGGTAACTCATGGTTTTAATTTGCATTTCTCTGATGACTAGCAATGTGGAGCATCTTTTCATGTGTCTGTTGGCCATCTGAATTTCTTTTTTGAAGAAGTGTCTGTTCAGTTCCTGTGCCCATTTTTTAATCGGATTATTTGCTTTTTGTTGAGATGCATGAGCTCTTTATATATTTTGATTGTCAACCCTTTAACGGATCTGTCATTTATGAATATATTCTCCCATACTGTAGGCTACCATTTTGTTCTGTTGGTGGTGTCGTTTGCTGTACAGAAGCTTTTCAACTTGATATAGCCCCACTTGTTCATTTTTGCTTTTGTTTCCCTTGCCCTGGGAGATATGTTTAGGAAGAAGTTGCTCATGTTTATGTCCAAGAGATTTTTGCCTGTGTTTTTTTCGAGGAGTTTTATGGTTTCATGATTTACATTGTGGTATTTGATCCATTTCAAATTTACTTTTGTGTATGGGGGTAGACAATGATACCGTTTCATTCTCTTATATGTAGCTGTCCAGTTTTGCCAACACAAGCTGTTGAAGAGGCTGTCATTTCCCCATTGTATGTCTATGGCTCCTTTATCATATATTCATTGACCATATATGTTTGGGTTAATATCTGGACTCTCTTGTGTTCCACTGGTCTGTGGATCTTTTCTTGTGCCAGTACCAAATTGTCTTGATTACTGTGGCTTTGTAGTAGAGCTTGACGTTGAGAAGCGAGATCACCCCTTCTGTATTCTTCTTTCAGAAGATTGCTTTCACTATTTCGGTCTTTTGTGGTTCCATATGAATTTTTGAACTGTTTGTTCCAGTTCGTTGAAGAATGCTGTTGGTATTTTGATAGGCATTGCATTGAATCTGTAGATTGCTTTAGGCAGGATGGCCATTTTGACGATATTAATTCTTCCTACCCAAGAGCATGAAATGAGTTCCCATTTGTCAGTGTCCTCTTTAATTTCTGTTAAGGGTGTCTTGTAATTTTTAGGGTATAGGCGTTTCACTCCCTTGGTTAGGTTTATTCCTAGGTATTTCATTCTGTTTTATGTCATTGTGAATGGAATTGTTTTCTTGATTTCTCTTTCTGCTAGTTGATTGTTAGTGTATAGGAAAGCAACAGATTTATTTTTAGTTTTTTGAGGAACCTCCGTATTGTTTTCCACAATCGTTGAACTAGCTTACATTCCCACCAGCAGTATAGACATGTTCCCCTTTCTCCGCATCTTCGCCAGCATTGTTGTTCTTAGTCTTTTCAGTGCTGACCATCCTTACTGGTGTGAGGTGATATCTCATTGTGTTTTTAATTTGCATTTCCCTGATGATTAGTGATGTTGAGCATCTTTTCATGTGTCTGTTGGCCATCTGAATTTCTTCTTTGGAGAACTGTATCTTCATATCCTATGCCCATTTTTTAATCAGGTTATTTGCTTTTTGGGTGTTGAGGTGTGTAAATTCTTTGTATATTTTGGATGTTAACCCCTTTTCAGATACATCATTTACAAATATATTCTCCCATACCTTAGGATGCCTTTTTGTTCTGTTGATGGTGTCCTTTACCATATAGAAACTTTTTAGTTTGATGTAGTCCCATGAGTTCATTTTTGCTTTTGTTTGTCTTGCTTGAGGTCACGTGTTCAAGAAGACGTTGCTCATGCTTATATTCAGGAGATTTTTGCCCATGTTGTCTTCCAAGTGTTTTATGGTTTCATGACTTGCATTCAGGTCTTTGAACCATTTTGAGTTTACTTTTGTGTATGCAGCTCAACAATAATCCAGTTTCATTCTCTTGCATGTAGCTGTCCACTTTTGCCAACACCAGCTGTTGAGGAGGCTGTCATTTCCCCATTGTATGTCCATGGCTCCTTTATCAGATTAATTCATCATGTATGGTTGGGTTTATATCAGGGCTCCATAGTCTGTTTCAATGGGTCTGTTCTTGTGCCCTTACGAAATTGTCTTGATTACTGTGTCTTTGTACTAGAGCTTGAAGTTGGGAAGCGAGATGCTCCTTGTTTCTTTCTTCCCTCCCAGGATTGCTTTGGCTATTCAGGGTCTTTTGTGGTCCCATATGAATTTTAGAACAATTTTCTATAGTTTGTTGAAGAATGTTGTTAGTACTTTGATAGGTATTGCTTTGAATCTGTAGATTGCTTTAGGCAGGATGGCCATTTTTACAATATTAATTCTTCCTATCCATGAGCATGGGATCAGTTTCCATTTATTGGTATCTTCCTTAATTTCTCTCATGAGTGTCTTGTGGTTTTCAGAGTATAGGTCTTTCACTTCCTTGGTTTGGTTTATTCCCAGGTATTTTATTCTTTTTGATGCAACTGTGAATGGAATTGTTTTCCTGATTTGTCTCTCTGCTAGTTCATTGTTAGTGTATAGGAATGCAACAGATTTTTGCATATTGACTGTGTATCCTGCAACTTTGCTGAGTTTAGATAGTAGATCTGGTAGTTTTGGAGTGGATTCTTTAGGGTTTTTTATGTACAATATCATGTCATCTGCAAATAGTGACAGTTTAACTTCTTCCTTGTCAATCTGGATGCCTTTTATTTCTTTGTGTTGTCTGATTGCCGTGGCAAGAACCTCCAGTAGTATGTTGAATAGAAGTCGGGAGAGTGGGCATCATTGTCTTGTTCCCGATCTGAAAGGAAAAAATTTCAGCTTCTTGCTGTTAAGTATAATGTTGGCTGTAGGTTTGTCATATGTGGCCTTTATTATGTTGAGTTTCTTGCCCTCTGTACCCATTTTGTTCTGAGTTTTTATCATGAATGGATGTTGAATTTTGTCAAATGCTTTTTCAGCATCTATGGAGATGATCATATGGTTTTTGTCCTTTTTGTAGATGTGGTGGATGATGATGGATTTTCGAATGTGTTCCATCCTTGCATCCCTTGAATATATCCTACTTGATCATGATGGATGATCTTTTTTTATGTATTTTTGGATTCAGTTTTCTAATATTTTGATGTTACTTTTCCATCTATGTTCATCAGGGATATTGGTCTGTAATTTTCTTTTTTTTGTGTGGTGTCTTTGCCTGGTTTTGGTATTAGAGTCATGCTAGCCTCGTATAATGAGTTTGGAAGTGTTCCCTTTTCTTTGATTGTTTTGAAAACTTTAAGAAGGATGGGTAGTAGGTCTTCACTAAATGTTTGATTAAATTCAGCGGTGCAGCCATCTATCTGGCCCGGGTGTTTTGTTTTTAGGTAGCTTTTTGATAAGCAGCTCAATATCATTGCTGATAATTGGTCTGTTCAAATTTTCTGTTTCTTTCTGGTCAGCCTTGGAAGTTGTATTTTTCTAGAAAGTTGTCCATTTCTTCTAGGTTATCCATTTTGTTGGCATGTAATTTTTCATAATATTCTCTTAATAATTCTTTGTATTTCTGTGGTGTCTGTAGTAATTTTTCCTTTCTAATTTCTGTTACTCTTTATGTGAGTAGACTCTTTTTTTCTTGATAAGTCTGGCTAGGTGTTTATCTATTTTGACTATGTTTGCGAATAACCAGCTCTTGCTTTCATTGATTCTTTCAATTTTATTCTACTTGATTATGTTTGTTTCTGCTCTAATCTTTATTGTGTCCCCCCCCTTCTACTGACTTTGTGCCTCATTTGTTCTTCTTTTTCTACTTTCGTTACTTGTAGGTTTGCACTGCTCATATGAGATTGTTCTTCTTTCTTTATGTAGGCCTGTATTGCAGGGTACTTTTAGCATAGCCTTGTCTGCATCCCACAGATTTCGTGGTGTTAAATTATTGTTGTCATTTGTGTCCATATGTTGCTTGATCTCTGTTTTTATTTGGTCATTGATCCATTGGTTATTTAGGAGCATGTTATGAAGCCTCCATGTGTTTGTGTGCTTTTTAAAATTTTCTTTGTGTAATATATTTCTAGTTTCATACCTTTGTGGTCTGAAAAGCTGGTTGGTACAATTTCAATCTTTTTTAATTTATCGAGGCTCTTTTTGTGGCTAGTATATGATCTGTTTTTGAAAATGTTCCCTGTGCACTTGAGAAGAATGTGTATCCCGCTGCTTTTGGGTGGAGAGTTCTGTAGATGTCGTTAGGTCCATCTGTTCTAATGTGTTGTTCAATGCCTCTGTCTCCCTTACTTATTTTCTGTCTTGTTCATCTGTCCTTTGGAGTGAGTGGATTGTTGAAGTCTCCTAGAACGAATGCATTGCATTCTATTTCCCCTTTTAATTCTGTTACTATTTGTTTCACATATGTAGGTGCTCCTGTGTTGGGTGCTTACATATTTATAATGGTTATATCTTCTTGTTGGATTGACGTTTTATCATTATGCAATGTCCTTGTTTGTCTCTTGTGACTTCCCTTGTTTTGAAGTGTATTTTGTCTGATACAAGTACTGCAACTCCTGCTTTTTCTCCCTATTAGTTGCATGAGGTATCTTTTTCCATCCCTTCACTTTTAGTCTGTGTGTGTCTTTTGGTTTAAAGTGAGTCTCTTGTAGGCAGCATACAGATGGGTCTTGCTTTTTGATCCATTCTGTTACTCTGTGTCTTTTGATTGGTGCATTCAGTCTATTTACATTTAGGGTGATTACTGATAGATATATACTTACTGCCATTGCAGGCTTTAGATTCGTGTTTGCCAAAGGTTCAAGGTGAAGTTCCTTACTATCTAAGAGTCTAACTTAAGTCACTTAATATGCTATTACAAACACAATCGAAAGGCTCTTTTTTTCCTCTCCTTTTTCTTCCTCCTCCATTCTTTATGTATTAGGCATCATATTCTGTACTTTTTGTCTATCCCTTGTTTAACTTTGGGGATAGTTATTTTAATTTTGCTTTTGCTTGGTAATTACCTGTTCTACTTTCTTTCCTGTCATTTTATTACCTCTGGTGACAGCTATTAAACCTTAGGAACACTTCCATCTATAGCAGTCCCTCCAAAATACCTGTAGAGATGGTTGTGGAATGTAAATTCTCTCAGCTTTTGCTAATCTGGAAATTGTTTAATCCCTCCTTCAAATTTAAATGATAATCTTGCCAGATAAAGTACTCTTTGTTCAAGGCCCTTCTGCTTCATGGCATCAAATACATCATGCCACTCCCTTCTGGCCTGTAAGGTTTCTGCTGGGAAGTCTGATGATAGCCTGATAGACTTTCCTTTGTATGTGATCTTTTTTCTCTCTCTGGCTGCTTTTAATAGTCTGTCCTTATCCTTGATCTTTGCCATTTTAATTACTATATGTCTTGGTGTTGTCTTCCTTGGGTCCCTTGTGTTGGGAAATCTGTGCACCTCCATGGCCTGACAGACTATGTCCTTCCCCAGATTGGGGAAGTTTTCAGCAGTTACCTCCTCAAAGACACTTTCTATCCATTTTTCTCTCTCTCCTTCTTCTGGTACCCCTATAATGCAAATATTGGTCCATTTGGCTTTGTCACACAGTTCTCTCAATATTCTTTCATTCTTAGAGATCCTTTTTTCTCTCTGCCTCAGCTTCTTTGCATTCCTCATCTCTAGTTTCTATTTATCATCTCCTCCACCGTATCTAATCTCCTTTTAATACTGTCCATTGTGCTCTTCAGTGGTCGCATGTCTGACTGGAATTCATTTGTGAGTTTTTGAGTATCTTTCTGTACCTCCATGAGCATGTTAATGATTTTTATTTTGAACTCCCTTTTAGAAAGATTCATGAGGTTGATGTCATTTAAGTCTTTCCCAGGAGTTGTATTAATAATTTTACTTTGAACCAGGTTCCTTTAGCCTTTCATATTTGTATATGACGCCCTCTAGTGCCCAGGAGCTCTACTCTCTGGGGCTGCTGAGCCCCTGAAGCAATGTCGGGGGTTCCAGGGGAGTGGTATTGGTGCCTGGGGGGAGGAAAGAGCTGTTTCCTGCTTCCTGGCTTCTATGCCTGTCTACACTGCCTGAAACAGTTGGCCATGCACAGAGGTATAAACCTCTATGCTTTGTGTTTGTAGTTGCTGTAGACAGATCTTCCCTTTGGGTGACCTAATGCCAGGGTAGGGTTTGCCGGTTTGTGAGCCAGGTGGGGGTGGCTGGGAGAAAGTTGTGGTAGGCTGCCTATCACGGAGGGGATCCTTGGAGCTGTGTAGCCAGCCAGGGAGCTGGAGCACCTGAAAATCATTAAAGCTCCCTGCCTGCTGGGCAGAGTGCCCCCGGACTATTTTGTCTATCTGTTCTTTCTCCTGAGTAGTGAGCTCTGTGCAATCCTTGCCCCTTTAGCAGCCGTCTTGCTAAGGGCTTCCTTGTTAGGAAGTCTCTCAGCCTGCCTGCCTTTTGTCCCAGAGCAGCCGGACATGGATCCCTGCTTTCCACAAGCGGCTGGAATCTCCGTCTCTCCAGGAATTCTGCCTGTCTTAGCTTTCCAACCCCCTAATCATGAGAGTATCATGAAAGCACCATGAAATGTAGGTCTGTGCTCCCAGAGCAGATCTTCAGGGCTAGGTATTCAGCAGTCCCAGGCCTCCACTCCCTCCCCGCTCAGTTTCTCTTCCTCCTGCCAGTGAGCTGGGGTGGGGGGAGGGCTTGGGTCCTGCCGGGCCACAGCTTTGGTACGTTACTTACCCTGTTCCTTGAGGTCTGCTCTTTTCTCCAGGTGTATGCAGTCTAGCGCTGTTCTCTTTCATGGTGCTCTTTCATGATTAGTTGTATTAATTATATTTTCATATTATATGTGGTTTTAGGAGGAAGCCCCTGCCTCACCTCATACCGCCATCTTTAATCCTCTGTCATTGTCATCTTATGTGTGGCATTGTTTCTATCTTCTCTTTTTTGTCTCATATTTGTTTGTGCCCTCTCTCTTCCTCCTGATAAGTCTGGCTAAGGGTTCGTCTGTTTTGTTTATCTTCTTGAAGAACCAGATCTTGGTTTCACTGCTTTTTTTCCTTCTTTTTTGTCTTTTATTTGTTTCTGCTCTAATCTTTATTGTGTCCCTCCTTCTCCTAACTTTGGGTTTCTTTTTCTGGTTTCTTTAGTTGTAAAGTTAGACTGAATTTGTTCTTGTTTGTTGACATAATCCTTTAGTACTATATACTTCCCTCTTAAAATCACTTTTGCTGCATCCCACATATTTTGATCTGTTGTGTTTCTGTTTTCATTTGTCTCCATGTATTGTTTGATTTCCTTTTCTATTGTTTGATTTCCTTCTCCATTTGTTTGTTAATCCATTGATTATGTAGGAGGATATTGTTTAGCCTCCATGTGTTTGTGTTTATTCCATTTTTTTCTTTTAATTGATTTCTAATTTCATACCATTGTGGTCTGAAAAGTTGCTTAATAAATGTTCAATCTTCTTGAATTTACTGAGGCTTTGTTAGGTGTCCTAATATGTGTTTTATTCTGGGGAAAAAATGGTCCATGTGACCTTGAAAAGCATGTGTATTCTACTGCTTTTGGATGGAATGTTATGTCCATCTGGTTCAATATATTGTTCAATGTCAGTGTTTCCTTATTTATTTTCTGTCTGGATGATCTATCCATTAATGTAAGTGGTGTGTTAAAGTTACTACTATTACTGTGTTACTGTCAATTTCTCCCTTTAGGTCTGCATATATATTTAGGTGCTCCTGTGTTGGGTGCATATATATTTACAATTGTTAATGTCTTCTTGGACTGATCCCTTTATCACTGTGTAATGTCCTTCTTTGTCTCTTGTTACTTTATTCTGAAGTCTGTTTTGTCTGATGTAAGTATTGCTACTCCTGCTTTTTTCTCTCTTCTATTTGTGTGGAATATCTTTTTCTATCCCTTCACTTTTAGTATGTATGTATCTATATGTCTAAATGAGTCTCTTGTAGGCAGCATATAGATGAATATTGTTTCTTTATCCATTCAGCCTTCCTATGTCTTTTGATTTGTGCCTTTAGACTATTTAAATTTGAAGAAATTATCGATAAGTATGTACTTAGCCCAATTTTGTTAGTTGTATTCTGGTTTTTTTTTTTAGTTACTTTCTATTCTTTCTTCCTCTGTTGCTCTTTTCCCTTGTGACTTGACGATTTTCTTTATTGTTATGATTGGATTCCTTTCTTTTTTTATGCATGTGTATCTATTACAGGTTTTAGGTTTGTAGTTAGTATTAGGTTCATATACATTTACCATATATAAAACAGTGTATATTACATTGATGGTTGCTTAATTTCAAGCGCATTACAAAAGTACTATTTAATTCTTCCACAATTTATGTATATGATGTCATAATCTGTCTTTTTATTTTGTATATCCTTTGACTAGTTTTGTGTATAGTTGATTTTACTACTTTTGTTTTTTGAGCTTCATGCTTGCTTTGTTAATGATTTACTACATTTACCGTAGGTTTATTGTCACTGATGAGAAGCATTTCAACTTAACATATTTCCATCTAAATAAGTCCGTGCAACATGTCCTTTAAGGTTGGTTTAGTCGTGATGTATTCTTCTAACCTTTGGTTATCCAGAGAACTTATAAATCTCCTCTTCAGTTCTGAATGATAATCTTGCTAGGTAGAGAGTTCTTGGTTGTTAGGTTCTTCCTTTTCAATACTTCAAATATTTCATGCCATACCCATCTGGTAAAGTTTTTGATGAGATGTCTGCTAATAGTCCTATGGAGTTTCCCTTGTAGTAACTGTCTGCATTTCCCTTGCTGCTTTTAAGAGTCTCTCTTTAACTTTAGTTTTAGCCGTAAAATGGCAAAAAAAAAAAACAAACCTACACCTTACATTACTGTGTGTTTTGGTGTAGACACCTTTGGGTGCATCTTGTTAGGGGCTTTCTGAACCTCCATGACCTGGAAATCTATTTCCTTTCCTGGATTGGTGAAGTTCTCAGCTGTTATTTCTTCATGTAGACTTTCTAACCCTCGTCTCTTTCTTCTCTTTCTGGGACCCCTTATTATGCAAGTATTGTTTTGTCTAGAGTTGTCACAGAACTCTTTTAGCATCTTCTCATTATTAGAAATTCTTTTTTCTCTCTGTTGCTCAGCTTGGCTGCTTTTCACTACCGTATCTTCCAGCTTGCCGATCCGTTCCTCTGCTGCCTGTAGCCTGCTGTTCATTCCCTCTCTTGCTCAGTTATTGTATTCTTCAGCTCTCAATGGCTCTTTTTTATACTTTTTTATACATCTCTGTTGAAGTTCTTGCTGAGATAGTCAATTCTTTTCCCCAATTCAATGAGCATTTTTATGACTGTTCCTTTGAATTATTTATCAGGAAGATTGCTTATCTCTATTTCATTATCACTTTCTGTGGTGTTTTGTCTTGTTCTTTTTGGGACATATTTCTCCACTCCCTCACTTTGTTTGGGTCTCTGTTTTTCATTGTATTACATAGATCAGCTATGACTCCTGGTCTTGAAAATAGTGGTGTTATGGGTCCTGTGATGCCCAGAAGCACAAACCTCATGTTCACCAGAACCCAGGTCTTTGTTGTGGCTGAGCTGTGGCTTTAGTTATGGGCTGTGGAGAAGGCCCACCTTTCTGCCTGTCTGCCCGGAATGGTGGACCCCCACTGCTAACCTCCTTGTGCCCTTTGTGTGATGTCTGTCATTTCTGCTGGGATGTATTGTGAGTGGGGCTACTCTAGTCCTGTCTCTCAGCAGTTGTTGATTACTGCTGGGTTGAATATGCTGCGTAGGGCAAGTCCATAGGGGAATGACAGGGCTGAGCCAGTGAGCAGGTGTAGTTTCAGAGCTGACACCAGCAAGAATCTGGTTGGGCTGAGGGAGGGCTGGAGAAGTGTCAGATACCTGTTTGCTCTTCTCTGGAGGCAACAGCCTCAGACTCCTGCCCCTCTGGCACACTTCTCAAGGCTAGCAAATCTTTCAAACTGCTTCCTCTGCCTTGGATCTCAGAGGGGTCGACAGGGCATACTGGTCCTCCATAAGCAACCAGAGTCTTGGTCCCCCATAGTGCTCCATCTCTCCTTGGTATCCATCCCTGCCGATCTTCAAAGCCCATGGCAGTGGGGACCCATCTTCCTAGAGCAGATCCCAAGGACCAAGTGTGCCAGGTACCTAAGCATTTATCTGCTCCCCACACTGTTCCTCTCCCTCCTGCTTGTGGGCTGTGATGGGGGCTTAGATCTCAAGAGATTGCTGCTCTGCCCCTTTATCTTTCCCAATGTGGTCTGCTCTTTTTTGCCAGGTGTAAGCAGTCCATTCTGCAGTTTTCACGTTGGTTTTAGAGTTAGTTGTATTTGATGCAGTTGCCTCCTTGGTATATACATGGGATGAAGTCATCAGAGTGGTCTCCTATTCTGCCATCTTCCTCCAACTCCCTTAAAATGTCTTAATGTGATAACTTCCATTTTTAATTGTTGTGAAGTCAGTTGTTAGTCTAATTGTCCTTTTTTTGTAGGTAATGTTTTATGTTTTTTTCCTTTGGTTGCTTTTAAGAACTTCTTACTATTTTCGGTGCCAGTCCCTCTGATATATCTAAGAGTGGATTTGTTTTCATTTAACCTGGTCAGGATTGGTTGAGCATCCAAAATGTAAAGATTAATGTCTCATTACTTCTAGAAATTTTCAGCCATTAATTTTGCTTATATCATACCATGTCATATAACATAGAAGGTAGACATAAGAAAAATCCACTTCAAGATTTTCTGCAGAGTTATAGTGTAAGAAAGTATTACATAATTCTATTGTATTAAATTATGTCTCTCTAAAAAAATTGCCTCCTAGAATTGAGCACTAGAAAATTTCTGTGTAGATGACCTCATAACCTTCCTTTTATCAAAATTACCCCTTTTTTGGTTTGGCTGCTGAGAAGTATAGCATTAAGTATAATACTAATGTGAAGTGTCTAAGAACTTAGTACATTTATTTGTGCACATTTTATCATGCATTATAATTACACATTAACAATACACATAAGTATATATTATAATATACATTATACATTGTTGATAGTTTGGGTAGCAAAAGTACACTTTGACATTTGTTTTTTAGCCACTATAAAAAATAATTCTTTGCACCTGTATGTGGCTAAAAGATTAATTGTGTTATTGGTGAGCTATTGTTTATGATGAGTTGAATGCTTTAAGTTAGCAAGATTTATGGTGGTATCTTAACAAAGACTTCTTTCATTTCAGAGAACTCAGTTTCCTACATCTGCCAAATCTCAAAAACCCTGGCTAAAAAAAGGTCTGTATGCAATTTCATTTTATGTATATATTAGCACAGATCTTTGCCTTATTGATTCTTTGTATGCATTAGAGCTTTTTGAAATGTGAGTTTTGAGGAAAAGTAGTAATAGTCTAAATATTCTGCCATAAAGCTTTTATCAGATATTAGGTGATTGATTTTACCTGTACATGTGTTTATTTAAATGGAATTTTATTATTATGTAAATATGTATTCATTTTCTACTTGTGGAAGAGCCACTAAAAGTTCCCACAGTACATATCAAGCTTCAAATAATCCTTATGTGTATGTCAAATAACTGTGCTTTTATGAAGTTCCATATAAAACTGAGTCTTGAAGATTGTCTAGTGAGTACCTATGTTTTACAGAGCTGCATTTAAAAATCTGATAGAGATATTATATATGTTATCTAATATTCTAATTAATTTAGCTTTTTATTTTATATAGAGGAACAGGATTCCTTCATTTGTTAACATATAGTCTTAAATTTGCATAAGATTGTAGGTAACTATACTGGAAAATTTCCCATGTCTAATGGACTGGGTGCACTTGCTACTCATTGGGCTGGAAAACACCTAAATTTTTTATTTAACCAAACAGACCATCTATTTTTATTATTTATAATTTTCTGGATGAGGAAGCTAAGGCTGAGTGGAAGGGGCATGACTTGCCTGGGGTCTTGGTATGTAGCTATTGTCTACATACCTGTATTACAGTTACCAGGCTATATACATCCTTTTGAAGCATAGATTTTTCTGTTGTCTGCTAAGAGTTGTTTGTTTGTTTGTTTTTTTGGTACCATGAATCTACAGTTCATGAGTAACATTATTGTTACCACACTCCCTGCATCAAGTCGCCACCACATATCCCATTACGGTCACTGTCCATCAGCGTAGTAAGATGCTATAGAATCACTACCTGCCTTCTCTGTGTTGTACAGCCCTCCCCTTGCCTCCCCCACATTATGTCTGCTAATCGTAATGCCCCTTTTCCCCCCTTGTCCCTCCCTTCCCACTCACCCTCCCCAGTCTCTTTTCCTTTGGTAACTGTTAGTCCATTCTTGGGTTCTGTGATGCTGCTGCTGTTTTCTTCAGTTTTTTTCTTTGTTTTTATACTCCACATATGAGTAAAATCATTTGATACTTGCCTTTTTCTGCCTGGCTTATTTCACAGAGCATAATACCCTCCAGCTCCATCCATGTTGTTGAAATGGTTGTTGTTTTCTTCTTATGGCTGAATAATATTCCATTGTGTATATGGACCACATCTTCTTTATCCATTCATCTACTGATGGACACTTAGGTTGCTTCCATTTCTTGGCTATTGTAAATAGTGCTGCGATAAACATAGGGGTGCATCTGTCTTCTTCAAACTGGGCTCCTGCATTCTTAGGGTAAGTTCTTAGGAGTGGAATTCCTGGGTCAAATGGTATTTCTATTTTGAGTTTTATTTTTTTTTCTTCCCATCCCCTACATAAGGGGCCATCTCATTCACCACTGTATCCTCAGCACCTACACAATTCCTGACATACACTGCAGGGGCTCAGTAAATGTTGGTTGAATATGCATGTTTGTGCATAATGTTATATATCTCAACTAATACAATTTTTTTTGTAGATCACTTGCCCTCTCACTGCAGTATTTTTTTTTTTTTTGGTATCATTAATCTACAATTACATGGGGAACGTAATGTTTACTAGAATACCCCCATCACCAAGTCCTCCCACATACAGCATCAAAATTCTTAATCCTTGACTTCTTTACAACCCTGGAATTGTGTTTTTCAGTCCCTTGAGTCTTCCACACTTGTGTGTGGTCTCTCTGCACTTTGGTGTAGTGTAACACAGGCTATCTGTCTAGGACAGAAAATTGGTGGTGGGCTTTGACAGAAAAGTCTGAGTTCTCCTAGTTCACATTCCAAATGGCTTAATACCAACCTGATTGGTCCCATCAATCCAGAGTTGTTGACCAGGGTAGATACTCAGAAAGTAAAAACTGACTGCTTTAATATGATCAGTGGCTGCGACAGCTGGCATGAAAATTATGGCAGCGATCTTAGGATTTTTTGTTGTGGCTGATTTGGAGGATCTCAGATTCTGTGCTTAGTACTGCACCAGGCAATTGTCCTGGAGGAATCAAAGAAATTCTCCAGGAATCCCCTTACCTGATGCTTCATTTGTTATTCAACAAATATCTAGAGACCTGGGAGAAATGTGAAAGCTAAAGTTTAGAGAGAAAGCTCCTGAGGCAGGCTTAAGTGGTAATCACTTCAATTGTCAAATTAGCTTTGACTAATCCCATTTCACAGGCTGTTTTAGAACCCACTTTTTCCTACTTAATATAATGAAAATATTTTCCCTCTTCTGAAAGTATTCTTCCTTTATGTCATTTCTAATGGCTGCACAGCACTCCATGTTATGCATGTCTTTTGGTTTAACCAATTGGAAAAATACATGCTGTTTTAATTTTTCCATTATAGATATTCCATGTGGCAAAATCTTTTGGGATATCCATGATTATTTCTCTGAGATAAACTTCGAAAATTTCTGTGTCAGCATATGTGTATCTGAAAATGTTTTAAAATGGATTGCTTAATTACACTCCAGAAAGTACCAATTTATGCTCTTTCTTGATATGTATAAGTATATATATTCCTCTGTCACACCTTTACTACATAGGGTATTAACATTTGTTAAAAAGCAGTTTGTCAATTTGATTAATAAAAATAATATTTCACCACTGCAAAAAAAAATAGGGAAAAGAACACTTCTTTCACAAAAGAAATGACCAATAAGTAAATGAAAAGATGTTCAACATAACTAGTTATCTAAATAATGTGAATTTAAGTCACAATAAGGTACTATAACATATTCACCAGCATGTCTAATATGAAAAAGACTGACAGTACCAAATGTACCATTTAGCTTTTGGCATATTTTATTTAACATAATGTTTTGAGATTTATACATGTTACTATTATATATCACTAATTTGTTCTTTTATTTTTGAAAAGTGCTGCCTAGTATCCAATTGTGTGAATATGCCAGTTTAGCTTTTCTGTTGATGAACATGTGTGTTGTTTCCAGTTTTTCACTATTATATAAAAGCTTATATGAACATTATTTACATGTGTGTGTGTGGCATGTGTTTTCATTTCTTTATAGTAAGTACCTAGGGAGTGAAATTGCTGGGACAAATGTAAAGTGTATGTTTCATCATATGAGAGACTTTCAAACTGTTTTCCAAGGTGGTTGTACAGTTCTACCCTAGTAGCAACAATTATGAGAGTTCTGGAGGCTGTAAACTCTTATTAATGTTTGGTACTGTCAGTCTTTTTCATATTAGACATACTGGTGAATATGTTATAGTATCTTATTGTGACTTTAATTCACATTATTTAGATGACTAGTTATGTTGAACACCTTTTCATTTACTTATTGGTCATTGAATATTTCTTTTCTGAAAGAAGTATTCTTTTCCCTATTTTTAAATTGAATTGTTTTCTTGTTCATTTTTTAGGAAATCTTTACATATTCAGGATACAATCCTTTGTCTATTATATGTATTGTGAATTTTTGTCCCCATCCTGTGCTTTACCTTTTCACTTTCTTAATGTATCTTTTGATGATCAGAAGTTTTAATTTTGGTGAAGGCCGATTCATTAATATTTTTCTTTTATGGTTAATGCCTTTTGTGTCTTGTCTAGGAAATCTGGCCCTTACTCTCAGACTGAGTTGCATGCCCTCTTCCCTCCTCTTCTGCATTGGTATAGCAGAAATAAATTTTTGACTGAGGTGTTTAATTTGATTCTTGACACTTCTTACCTGACATGGAGCATACATGCAGAAAAGTGCATAAATCATAATTATACAGCTCAGTACATTTTTACGAAGGGAACATGTTCATATAATCATCATCGTGTTTAAGATGCAGAACACCATCAGCATACCAGAAGCCTTCCTCCTGTCCTCTCCAGTCATTAACCACTCTTTCCAAAGGTGGTTACTTGTATCTAACTTACATCATGTAGGCCCATTTTGCCTTCTTCTGAACCTAATAGAAATGGAATAGTTCAGTATGTAGTTCTTAATATCTTTTGGTATTTTTCATTGTTATATAGTATTCCTTTGTGCAGCTATACCCTAATTTACTTAATTTACTTTTGATGAATATTTGGGACACTTTCATTTTGAGATGCTATATTTGAGTTACTTTAATTTTGAGATGTTATGCATAATGCCACCATGAAGTCTTGTACTTGGTTTTTGGGTACACATATGTACCTAGGAGCAGGATTGCTGGGTCACCAGGAAGGATATATTTAGCTTCAGTAGATATAAGCAGTTTCCAAATATATTTAATATAATCTACTTTGTATACATGTACACATGTACATTTGGCCAAATACTTATATACATGATGTAACCACCAAATTCCTTAGAAAATATTCAAGAAATTATTTACCTCTAATGAAAAGGAGGACTTTAGAGGGTCTTTTACTTAATACTCTCTGTACCCTTTCAATTTTGTTTTACTGTAGATATGTATTTAAAAAAACCCAATGAATTATTTTCTTTTAATTTGTAAATCTTGCTACTTTAACATATTGAAAGTCCTTCTCTCCTTTTATTTTTAATAATAGAAAAACTTGAAAATCAGTATTAATTTTCTGTTGCTAAGTTATGTCTAGTTGACAGCCCAAACACTTAAGTTTGAAAATTGGAAAGTTCTTCACAACTGGCAGAAACTTGCTGTAGTTTAATGAAGAACCTTGGAGATGCGGATTATAGTCTTGCCTCTTCCATTAATTGGCTATTGAATGTGGGCAGATTACTTAACCTCTGGAGTCTTAACGTCCTCATCTGTAATGTTGGAATAGTCCCTGAATTGCATGAATCACTAGCCTCATGGAACATTCAGTGGTATAATATAGATACATATCAAATATATATATATATAAATAAATTACATATTATATACATTTATATCATCTAGGTAATCATATATAAATAAATGTGAAATTATATATATAAAAATACATATGGGGAATACACACATATACCTAGGTACCCCTAAAAAGAATAAAATGTAATTAAGTATTAAGTTTCAATATTAGTAAGTAAAATAATTTTAAATACTCTAGAATATATAGTGAAACTATAATTGATCTTTTTTCATGACTTCTTTCTTCCTCATCCCACTGCAAGCTCATAAGAAGCAAACAAGTTGAATAGCAAATAATTTAATAATAATAATAATAATAATAATAATAAAAGCCATTTTCTAGCATATGTCCTTGGGTGAGTACTGATTCAGTTGTCTCCTCTTCCTCCATCATCATTTCTGTACCTGAGCAGAGATGGTGTTTCTGCTGATCCTGGACCTTTTGCCCGCAGATCCAGTTCTCACCCTTCCTTCTCTGCTGTGCATTGTGAGGAGCTGACCCTGGCAGGCTTCCTTCCTTCCCAGGCTCCTGGGTCAGCAGGTTCTGGCTGGATTAGGAAGTTGGGGGACCTGGCAGGAGATGGGAGGGCAGAAGGGAGGGGGAGCAGGGCTAGCCCCTCACTCTCTCTGCTTGGGAAATTGGAAGACTAGTGGTCCGTGGAAGCATCTCATCTGTTGCTTCCGCCAGTCGGCGCGTCTTGTTTTCAGCTTCCTCCAGGTGACTCCAGCCTTGGATACTGGTAGCAAGACCTTTTTTCCTTTTTCCTGTAGCCTGGAGGTGGTAGTGGCTTTTTGCTCCCAAGCTAACCTCTGATTTTCCTGTGTTGAGCCTCTCTCATTTCGTCCGTGACCTGTTCACTGCATCAAACTCCCTCGGTTTTAGATCTTCAGGTGGTTTCCGTGTTTCCTCATTACACCCCGACTAATACAGAGCTGAAATTGGTAGTAATAAAATTGTCTTATGTTTACATTCTTTTCAAGATATATCCTTTGATGTCCCAAGTAATATATCAAGGTAGAAAAGTATTATAATTTTTCTTAAAACTTGAGGAAATTAACATTTATTGAATGATCACTTCCTTTTTTCCCACAGTTTTCTAGTGGAAATTATAGGGGGAAAATGGAAGCCCAGAGAAGTTGAATAACTTGCTCTAGGTCCCATAGAAGGCTAGTACCGAATCAAAACTAGAAGTCTCCATACAAAAAGTCTGTGTGCTGCACATCTGCTAGTCCTGGAAGAGATCCTTTATCAGAGTGTTCATTTATAATGTGCTTACAAAAGCCTTAGTCATTTTAGAAAATTTTTCAACTGAAAACTCAAAGCATAATAATTTTCTACTTAGCCTTCATATATCCAGCTTGCTATTCCATGACTTAATCAAAGTTTAATGTAAAGGTTTGAGTCAGGGCTATTCCAAGGACACTTGGCACCTAGGATGAATGTTTCTTTGGTCATGGAATTGTTTAAGGTGTAAGTCTGTCATATCCTTAGAGGAGGAAAGGAGGAGAATAGATGTCACAAAAGAGTGGAATGGGGGCACGAGAAGAGAAGGACCAAGGGGGTATTGTTGCCAGTTTGCCAGCCTTCCACCCCTACTGCCTCCATGATGGTGGAGGGGCAGTGTGCGAGCTGGGATAGGAATAAGGTGGTCATACATCCGCTGAAAGGCTTTACCTTGTCTTCACCGATGATGGTGGGGGGGGGGTGAGGTGATGGGGGGCAGTGTGGGAGCAAGGTCTTTTTTACAGTCAGCTGAAAGGCATTACTTTGCCTTTCTCATGAGCAGGCCACCTGACCTCTGTGGTAATACAGGCTTATAAGGTGTCGCTTTGGTGAGGACCACCATGCTCTGCTGTAGAATGGAGGACTTTACTTTGCACTTACATGCTATCTTTTTTAGAGGATCTTTCAAATAGGTAATTCTCATAATACTTGTGAAAGCATATAAGAACCAGTATCCCTGTCTGTAAGGGGAATTGGAGTGAGCAATGATTTGGAATATAAGAAATTCGACTTACACATTTACAGATCAAATTCTAAATTCAGGCTTCATAAACTAGGGTTTTCTGAGGCATTCAGAATTCCTTCATCTTTAAAAATTAATAATGATAATAAAAATAACAGCAATAGCTAAATGCTTCTTTTGGCCTTACTATGTACCAGACACTATTTGAACCTCTTTATATATGTTGTCATTGATCTTCACAACTCTGTGACAATACTCTATTCCCTTAGCTTCCTATTTAAAAATGTAATCCCTTGCCCTGTACTACCTGTCCCTCTTCCCTGCTTTTTTCCATAGAAAAATGTTGCTCATAAGTATATATAACTTGTTTGATTATCACTTATTTCTTGTGCTAGTACTCTCCATTCTCACTGTCCCCCATATCCCTAGGGCCTAGAACAGTCCCCGGCACATGATAGGTACTCTGTGAATATTTGTTGAATGCATGAATGAATGAATGAGCCTCTATTTTATAGATGAGGAAACAGTAAATTTAGATCACACAGTTGGTAATAGGATGATTATGGAACCCTGAAATGATTTCTAAAGTCTTTGATGATTCTACCGTTCTTATAGCTTTTAGATGAACTATATCTCCAGGAATGTGAAATGACGTTTAAGCATTTGGGTTTGTGGTACCTTCCTTCTAATCCAGAGGCTCCATTTCATGAGCCTCTGGGCAATTGAGCTACTTTACAAGTTGAACATTGTTTTTCTCCATTCTTCGCCTAGGGAATGCAAAAAATCACTCCTCTTCTATTGTGAAATTTTAGTAATAGGCAAGACTCAAATTTGCATTTTATAATCTTTTAGGCTATAGAAGCAATGATGTTTAGTGATATTGTAAATCCAAAGGGTTCAGTGTCTCCTTCACTTTTACTCTTTCTTCTTAGAGGGTAGGTGACAGAGGGAGAGGCCATGCAACTGAGACTTGGTCAAAGATTTCTCAGTAAGCCACCTGTCCCAGAACTATTCATCTTGGTGTATTTATTTTCACACTTGTATCTGCATGTACACACCCACATACAAGCCCTTAAACTCGGTGATTTGTATGGCCTTTTGTAGGAATTTTACTTCTGGAAGTGGTTAGACAGAAAATGAATGGCCAAGATCTGATGATTGATGGGGCTTGGGGAAGAGAAGGAAGAAAACAAAGGTCACCAAAGAATTTCAGATAGGCCCGTGCTGAATAGAAGAGGGGTGGTCCCGTGCCGAGAATGTAGGTAATTGGAAGATAAAGAGCCACTTGCTGAACACCTCATCTTTTTTTTTGTTTTTTCATGTGGCATATAAAATCATATCCATATTTTCTGTCATAATTTTATCTTATAAATTGCATTCATGTTTCCTATTCTTGGGGAGGAAAAGGAAGCATTATTTCTTAATTTTTGTGCTCTGGCAACATTAATTATGGGCTCCAGCTTTTCTGTCCTGTCATATTGTGGACATAAAAGTCTTAGGTTTTCTGTTGCTGTATCTCCTAAGGTTCTGGAATGGAGTGTTTACAAATGAATACAAGTCATTTCCCTCTCTTTCCTTGCTGTACCCTTTCTTTTACATTTTCAAAAATCAGGGGATATCTTAAGCATGTCTTAAAGTGCATTAAAAATACAAACATTGATGTACTCACTGGCCAAATTTAATAAAACAATTCAGCCATGTATACTTTAGAACTTTTTTTTTTGAGAAATAAAGCATTAAAGAGCTGAAGTCTCCTTTTTGTCTTTTCCTATTCCCGTTGCTCCATCTCCCTTCCTTGGGATCACCACTGTTCTGAGGTTGATGTGAATCCTTCTCCTCCTTGTTTCCATGAAAAAGTAATTCCATAATGAATTTTTACCTGTATTTTAAACTTTTGCATTCAAAGAGGTAGTAATTCATTTTATAGTTTATCATTTTCAATGACTCATAGATTTTTTAAAATTCCTGGGCAATAGTATAGTATTTTTTACATTTGAGCTATCTCTAAGACTGTATTTAACTATTTGTGGTTCTCTATCCGATGTGATACACTATATTTATAAATAAAACGTGTGTGTGTGTTTATTTTTTTTTTAGAACATTCCTGAAATATTCCTTACAAAGTCTTCTTGTTCACCTTCCATAAACCAGGGCCGTGGGGAGAGGGAGGAGACAGAATGATTTTTTTTTTTTCAGGCTAAGTTAGCATTTGAGACACTGACATTATAAGCCACAAAAACTGAAGAGAAGCATATATTCGGTGTTTGATACAGAACAAATCTCTCTTGGTTTAATCTGTAAGTTTTGATGCACTATATTCTTAGGGTTGGCAGCATGAGGAATTCAATGTGATGACTGCAATGTGCTGTGGTCAGTTTAGACATGAGGACAATGCTAAAGGAGAAAAATCTAACAATGACTGTCATTTATTTTGTTAAAATATGCTACCAGCTCCAGAGTTCCCTATTTTGGAGAAGCAGAACTGGCTGATACATCTCCACTATATCCGTAAGGATTATGAAGCATGCAAGGTGAGAGGTCGCGATGACCGAGAAAACGCGGGGCTGGTTGGATTGGGTGGCTAACAGTGTCTGCCGCGTGGAGTTTGTGGCAGTTTATATCCCACTAATAATGTGTGAATTCCTCTCTCCCTACAGTTTATATATTGATTAGCTTTTGCTATGATAATGCTGCTCAAAAAAAAAAAACAACCCCATGTTTCAGTGGCCTCCAACAACACACATTTATTTATTGCTCAGGGGCTTTCAGATTGGCTGTGGGCCAGCTGGGTTCACTAAAAGTCATGGGTCATGTTCAGGTGTGTTCCATGTGTCTTCTCATTTCAAGACCAGGCTGATGGGGTAGCCCCTCTCTGGGGCTTGGTGCAGTAGTGGAGGGCAGATGTTCAACACAGCATAGTACTTAATTTTTTGATCCCTGAATAGGTGAAAAATGGTATTTCTCTTGAGTTTTATAATTCTCTTACTATGGTGAACTTGCTCATCTTTGTATATTTAAAACCATTTGTATTTCTTTTTTTCTAAATGTCTGTATCTTTGGTAACATACAGTATATTATATACTACATACTATAGTATAAACTGTATATACTGTACTATACTACATATATATATGTCATATATACATATATATAATTCTTGCTGGCAAACATCAGTATTAGTATACAACATATATCCTTGGTATTGTCTTTTTTGGCATACGGAGCTTTGTAATGCTTCTAAGGTTGTATTTTTAAATTTATATCTGTAGCACCTGTATCTATGGCAATGCATAGAACTAGCAATGTTTAGTACAAATACGAATCTTGATTCGTTTCTTTCTTTTCTTCTGTGATATTGTCCTTTTGTTGTTTCCCTTTTCCTTTTTTGACCACTTTCTCTGTTTCCTTTTTTTGGCTTCTCTTGTTCTGCTTATTTCTTAAGAGTTGGGGCTATTCCTAGGTCCTATCCTTGATCCCTTCCTTCTCTCTTCATTCCATATACTTCCTCCTGAACTTTAGACTACTCTGATACCTACTGAATGTTTCATAGGCATTTCAAATTCACCTTTTCTGTAACTGAATTTATCTGCTTCCTTTCAAACCCATCCCTTCTGTTCCCCTGTCTTGGGGACAGGTACCATCCTTCACCCAGCTGTCTGTGTCAGAATACCCTGACTCACTTTCCCTAATACAGTATAGATAGTCATCAGGTTCTGGAGATGCTTCTCTTAATATCTCTTGAAATTGTCCACCTTTTCCCCTCTCCATGTCCCCATCATTTTTATTTAAGTTACCACAAGAATTCTTAGAGTTCTTAAACATTGCCTCTCTAATCTTGTCTCCTTTCCACCTGTTTTCAACAGTGCTCCAAAAATGATTTTTCTGTAGATCAAATATAATTAGTTTACTTCCCATGTCAAACTGCCCAAATTTTCCCATTGCTCTCAATCTTTTTAGCATGGCATTCAAAGCCCTTCTCTTTCTGACTCTCCTCACCACCTCAGCTTCTCTACCCGCTGCCAGCACAGGATTTGAAACTGTTTACTCTGACAAGCCTTCCCTTACACTCTGGTCTCCTATGTAGCACCCTAGGCTCAGCCCATCAGAGTGGAAAGACAGAGCCTGTATTTTGCTCGTCAGAGAGCCCCTAGCATCTATAATGGTGCTTGGAAATCTTTTCTTATTTTTCTTAGCTTACCCAGTTAGATCCTAGATAGGGAATGGCAAACTTTTTCCTGTATGGGGCCAGATAGTAAGTATCTTAGGCCACATATAGTCTCTGTCTCATATTCTTCATCTTCTCTTATTTTTTAAATAACTCTTTAAAAATGTAAAACTGCTCTTAGCCTGAGAGCTGTACAGAAATAGGCTATGTAGGTCAGATTTGGCATGTGGCCTCTAGTTTGCTGACCCCTGTTCTGGAATAAATAATCATAACAAGAGAGCTGAGATTTAAAAAAATTCCAAATAATTGCTTCATTAGTAATTATGAGTATCCCACATTTCTTAAAATATGCTCCTTGTCTGTGTCTACCTATTCTTAAAAACACTTTAAGACACTTCTCCACTACTCACAAGTATTCTTCTTTTTCAGGCTGTTATCAGAGAACAGCTTCAGGAGACTCAGGGGTTATGTGAATATGCTATTTATGTCCAAGGTAAGACATGTATTTCTTCTGTTCTTGTTAGAGGATTGAACTGTTTACTTAGGTTCTGGTAAAAGAGTGAAACAACTTAGGAAATACTTAAATTTAAGTAGATGTTCCACAAAGGTCTTACTCAATATTACTGTTTTTTTGAGATTGGCCCATAATTCTTATGCTGGATTTGACCTCAGAAATGACTTGTTCTGTTAAAAAAAAAATTTGTACATTCCTTCACCCTTTTTCTAGTTTCTGGCTAGTGTTTTCTAGAATGAATGTTAGGGTCCCTGCCTCATGCAGCAGTTTAGGCCTAGAAGAGGTTTTTGGAAGGGTTCCTGGTATTCAGGCTCAAAGAGATGAGAAAAGGCTTACCTTATTTCTTGTAAGGTGAGCCAGGATGAAGGAAAGAAGCCTAGACAAAAAAGCAGATAATAAGTGAAATTCAACAGAAACCAAATATAGGAACTGAAATAATGACTGAAATTTTACTCATTAGTGCCAAAAGTAGCATTCTTAGATTTTCCAGGGGCTTTCTTTTTGACTCTTTGTTGTAAATGAATGGCTTTGTTACCATTCATTTGTAGTCTTAAGATTAATATAGAATTTTCTGACATAATTGGCAAGATGTTGACACGTCTAGGATATCATGGCAAAAAAATGCTCTATTCTAAATATCACAAGTTCCAGACATTCAGTGCTAATACTTAAGTGTGTAAATTTTTCTGAAAACTTAGGCCTAGGGAAAATTATTGATTCTGATTGATTGTATACTGAAAACTAAGTCTGAAACATTACTGTATTCTTTGGCAGAATATTCTTGTTGGACTTAGGTTATTGATTGCACTTGCCCCATTTGAGTATACACTTTGAAAACTTACCAGGTGAAAGTCAGAATTATCATAATAAATAGAGCATCTCATGGGGAAGTCCAAGAATGTTCTTATTATGATGAGTTTATGGAATAATTTACAAGGCATCTGATTATGTGGTGGATGCTGGGAGTGGAGAAGTAAGTGGGTTTGAGTTACCTTATTAGGAAAGATTTTAGCTTGTTAACAGCTTTGCTACTTGTTTTAGAACATCTGAAATTATATCTGACTGTATTAAAGATAACAACTGTCCAAAGAATTTCCCTCTTTTCTAAGTTTTTTGATACCAGGCTCCATTCCATTCTTCCCAGAACACGATTTTATTTTCTGTATTTTCTTTTTCTTGGCAGCACTGATATTTCGCCTGGAAGGAAATATCCAAGAATCACTAGAACTCTTTCAGACATGCGCTGTTCTGAGCCCTCAGTGTGCTGATAACCTCAAGCAGGTGGCCAGATCTTTGTGAGTATTGGCAGCCTGGAGGCGCTTGGGCACTCACCGAAAACCATGTAAAGTGTTTTCTCAAGCAGAAGCTGCTCTGGCAGCCTGATCAGCCTGATACATAGAGGGAAAGTTGCTTAGCAGGTATAATTCACTTTAAAGAACGTGAATTACTTTTGAAATTTGAAAAAATGAGAAAACTAGTATAAAGGAACTGTAAATATACAATGTCAAACATTGTACATTCTGGTTTGATGATGAACACTGATGTTTATCATATAAATTGTGACTTCTGACCTCATCCCTAATCTTAGTGGCAACCCATGGGATTTTTCTTATCTACTGTTTCAACACTTAGCATACTTGACACACAGTAGATTGAGCAAATGCCTTGAAGGCTCCTAGATGCAAGCAACCTCTGAAGTCTTTATAAGCTGTCATGTACACTAATACCTTTGTATTTGATACTCCAGAGTATTAAAGTGTTCCATGCTGTTCCTGTCCCCACTTTCTTAACTACGTTGTCATTCATGCCTGTACTGGTTTAAGTGGAGCCGGGTTTTCCCCTGTCTCTCCAGAATCAGTATCTAGAAAACAGACTCAGGCTTGGGAGGGAAGGGCATGTCCCTAATGGATGCTGATGATAAATGATGGTAGCTTTTGCTTAACTGGCATATATTTCACTTCTTTCTTCTTTGGTCTACATGCTGTGGAAAAAAAATTTAGAAGATGGTGTAGAATGGGACCAATGCCCCAGAATAACTACCAGTGCAGTCCCTACCAAGAAAGCTTCCATTGTTGGTATAGAGCAGCCTTACTGCCAAACCAGCACAACCAGTTCATTAGGGAAGAGGCTTCCAGACTTCTCTGCTGGATGGAATCTGAGTCAAATGCAGGACTAGTGGGGTTAGTCTTGTAAAAGCTTTGAGTTAATTATAGAAAATATATTTCTTTCACAGATTTCTTTTGGGAAAACATAAAGCTGCCATTGAAGTATATAATGAAGCAGCTAAACTTAACCAGAAAGACTGGGTATGTAGGGAAATTAAAGTTCTTTGTTATTAGTAATATGCTAATGCTTCCATTTATCATATGGTTTTTTTTGTTATTGCTGAATTCTTACATGCCAGGGATGTTTTTATTTTATCCTCAGACTTGATTGATGATTTGGGTAGATATGAGATATAAAAAAAGTCATGTATCCTTATAACTTATTAGACATTGCTGTTTCTGGCAATCACAGCAGTCTGTAGCCAGTCCGATTCTTGTTGATAAACCCACTTTGTGCTCTAGAAGCTTTGAGTTATCCAGTTATCACTGGAATTCTGAAATGTCAGTCATAGTTGTCTAGATGTGTTTCTTTTTATTTTCCCCTTGACTGTGGAACACTCAGTTGGCTCTTTCACTCTGAAGACCTTTGCCTTTCCTTGGCTCAGGGACATTTTATTTGAGTAGTTCTTTGTTTATTTTTCTCTGTGTCAGTTATGGATTGTGATTAACTACAACAAAAAATTTGACTAAACGTTGGCTTTGCAAATTAAGGATTTACTTTTTTGCTCATGAAATAGGAAGTCCAGGTAAGTAGTTGCCAACATTGATTTGATAGTCTAGCGATGTCAAGGCTGCAGTTTTTTCTTCATGGTTACAAGATATTAGCTGCAGCTCTAACATCACACCATCATTCTAGCAACAGAGAGAAAAGACATAGCCTATATCAGGATGGTACAACCTTCCCAGAAATCTCCAACAGGCTTCCACTTATACATCAACTACCCCTTTTATAAGGAAGACTGGTAAGTGTAGTTTTTAAGTAGGACACATTGCCTCTCTAAACAAGACTAAGATTCTTTTGGTGAGGAAAAGGAGGGGACTGGATTTAACCAGTAGCATATGCCACACTGTTTTTCGCTCTGTCAGACATTTTCTGTGCCTATTCTCCATGTCTCTTAACTTGCCTCTCATATTTTCCACCACCTCCTTTCTGCTACATATTCAGAGACATTTCCTTAATCTTAACTTCCTGATCATTTTGATTTTACCTGTTCACATTCTGTTATTTATCCTATCCATTCGATGTTTTTT
This sequence comes from Manis javanica, assembly GCF_040802235.1. NCBI lineage: Eukaryota > Metazoa > Chordata > Mammalia > Pholidota > Manidae > Manis > Manis javanica. Next base: position 120,640,440 of record NC_133163.1, read on the forward strand.
ATTTCAGTAATTTTAAATTTCCAAGAAGTTTGTCTTTTCTTTTTCTCTTTATAGACTCTGTGTTTTGACTCCTGAAGTTCTGTTCTGCTTTCCAGAATTCTTTTTTCCTCTTCTCTTAATTTTGGTTCTTCTTTCTCATAATGTTCTGTTTTTTTTTTTCTAAAATAGCTGATGATTCTTAGAAAAACTTATCTGGGAATTAATGATTAGTTTGATTAATATAGACAGCATGGGTTTTGATACAGTTCTTTTTTTTTTTTTTTGAGAGGGCGTCTCTCATTTTTATTGATCAAATGGCTGTTAACAACAATAAAACTCTGAATAGGGGACTCAATGCTCAATGCACAATCATTAATCCACCCCAAGCCTAATTCTCATCAGTCTCCAATCTGAAGCACAACGAACAAGTTCTTACATGGTGAACAAATTCTTACATAGTGAGTAAGTTCTTACATGGTGAACAGTACAAGGGCAGTCATCACAGAAACTTTCGGCTTTGATCACGCATCATGAACTATAAACAATCAGGTCAAATATGAATATTTGTTTGATTTTTATACTTCATTTATATGTGAATCCCACATTTCTCCCCCATTATTATTATTATTATTATTTTTAATAAAATGCTGAAGTGGTAGGTAGATGCAAGATAAAGGTAGAAAACATAGTTTAGTGCTGTAAGAGGGCAAATGTAGATGATCAGGTGTGTACCTGTAGACTAAGTGTTAATCCAAGCTAGACAAGGGCAGCAGAACATCCACGGATGCAGAAGATTTCTCTCAAAACAGTGGGGGTGAGGTTCTAAGCCTCACCTCTGTTGATCCCCAATTTCTTACCTGATGGCCCCCTGTGACTGTGCCTGTCTTAGGTTGTTCCTCCCTTGAGGAATCTTACCCGTCTCTGGCTAACCAGTCATCTTCCGGGGCCATACAGGGAAATGTAAAGTTGGTAAGTGAGAGAGAAGCCATATTGTTTGAAAAGGTTAGTTTTTTACTTCTTTGCATATTTATGCCCTGTGGCTTCTATGCCCAGCCTTTGTCTTGAGGTATCTTTACCACTTGGAAGAATTATGATACTTGGTAAACTCGATATGAGGCACGAATTCTATTTAAGGGTTGTAATTAGGAAGGAAGAAGAAAAGCTAAAGAAGTAGCAGACGGAAGAAAACATGGGAAGATTGATTATTTCTTTGACATATCTTCTTGTAGAGTAACTTAAGCATGTATATGTTTTAAACTACTAATTAAATTGTGCACACTCATTAACATAATAGGAACACAGTTACATAACCAAAGCAGACCTATAATTACCAGCCATCTTCAGTGAAACCAAGAAACCAGTTAGGCATCCTAGGCATTTGTGAAAATTTATCTTTGATATGATGGATATTGTCCAACTGAACTTGAACAGTCTGAGAGAAATCAGACAAGTTAAAACAACCCATTCCTGGAATCTGTTCACTTCCCATATGTTCTTTTAACAGTAGATAGTCTGTAGTTGTAAGATTTTGGAGCGCTACAACTTGCACTTCTCCTAATTCTTGGTTGAGTTCCGACAGTATAGATCCAGTCAAATTTGTTGTTTTACTGTATGCACAGGCCAGCTTAGATATCTCCTTCTTCATTTCCGTGGCAAGTCTAGGAACCGGTGGGGTGAATGCAGCTACAACTGTAACAGCACCAGGATCTTTGTTGAGGTTTTTTGATGATCATCTTCTGGTGTGACAAAGAGTGCTGATGTTGGAAGTTCTTCTTCATATCATATCTTAGTTCATTTTCTGGATAGCCCAATTAGGCTTTGATCCTCTGTATAAACACAAACAGACCCTTTGCTCACACTTTGATATGCCCTTCATACCATTGTGTAGAACTCATTGGAGGTCACCACACAGGAACTGCTTTTTTGTTGTTGTTAAGAGAAAGGAACATTATCAGAAAAATGTACCTCCATAGTCGATCATCTGACACCCTTCAAGTGATCAAAATTAAGGATATTTAGAGCATATATTAATTGTTGATTTACAGTTAGTTTTATCCTATCAGGGAGTAATCCCCCTTTTCTTTCTTTCTTTTTTTTTTTTTTTTCATTAATCTACACTTACATGAAGAGTATTATGTTTACTAGGCTCTCCCCAATACCAGGTCCCCCCTATAAACCCCTTTATAGTCACTGTCCATCAGCATAGCAAAATGTTGTAGAATCACTACTTGTCTTCTCTGTGTTGTACAGCCCTCCCGTTTCTCCCCCCCATTATGCATGCTAATCTTAATACCCCCTTCCTCTCCCCCCTCTTATCCCTCCCTACCCACCCATCCTCCCCAGTCCCTTTTCCTTTGGTACCTGTTAGTCCATTCTTGGGTTCTGTGGTTCCGCTGCTGTTTTGTTCCTTCAGTTTTTCCTTTGTTGTTATACTCCACAGATGAGTGAAATCATTTGGTATTTCTCTTTCTCTGCTTGGCTTATTTCCCTGAGCATAATACCCTTCAGCTCCATCCATGTTGCTGCAAATGGTAGAATTTGCCCTCTTCTTATTGCTGAGTAATATTCCATTGTGTATATGTACCACATCTTCTTTATCCATTCATCTATCGATGGACATTTAGGTTGCTTCCAATTCTTGGCTATTGTAAATAGTGCTGCAATAAACATAGGGGTGCATGTGTCTTTCTCAAACTTGAGTGCTGCATTCTTAGGGTAAATTCCCAGGAGTGGAATTCCTGGGTCAAATGGTAAGTCAGTTTTGAGCATTTTGAGGAACCTCCATACTGCTTTCCACAATGGTTGAACTAATTTACATTCCCACCAGCAGTGTAGGAGGGTTCCCCTTTCTCCACAGCCTTGCCAACATTTGTTGTTTGTCTTTTGGATGGTAGCCATCCTTACTGGTGTGAGGTGATACCTCATTGTAGTTTTAATTTGCATTTCTCTGATAATTAGTGATCTGGAGCATCTTTTCATGTGTCTGTTGGCCATCTGTATTTCTTTTTTGGAGAACTGTGTTCAGTTCCTCTGCCCATTTTTTAATTGGGTTATTTGTTTTTTGTTTGTTGAGGTGTGTGAGCTCTTTATATATTCTGGACGTCAAGCCTTTATCAGATCTGTCATTTACAAATATATTCTCCTATACTGTAGGGTTCCTTTTTGTTCTATTGATGGTGTCTTTTGCTGTACTGAAGCTTTTCAGCTTAATAATAGTCCCACTTGTTCATTTTTGCTGTTGTTTTCCTTGCCCGGGGAGATATATTCAAGAAGAGGTCACTCATGTTTATGTCTAAGAGGTTTTTGCCTATGTTTTTTTTCCAAGAGTTTAATGGTTTCATGACTTACATTCAGGTCTTTGATCCATTTTGAATTTACTTTTGTGTATGGGGTTAGACAATGGTCCAGTTTCATTCTCCTACATGTAGCTGTCCAGTTTTGCCAGCAGCATCTCTTGAAGAGACTGTCATTTTGCCATTGTATGTCCATGGCTCCTTTATCAAATATTAATTGACCATATATGTTTGGGTTAATGTCTGGAGTCTCTAGTCTGTTCCACTGGTCTGTGGCTCTGTTCTTGTGCCAGTACCAAATTGTTTGATTACTATGGCTTTATAGTAGAGTTTGAAGTTGGGGAGTGAGATCTCCCCTACTTTATTCTTCTTTCTCAGGACTGCTTTGGCTATTCGGGGTCTTTGGTGTTTCCATATGAATTTTTGAATCAATACAGTTCTTATGGCACTATTACTTACTTATTTTTTATTAAGGTGTCATTGATAAACCATCTTATGAAGGTTTCACATAAGCAACATTGTGGTTACTACATTCACCCATGTTATCAAGTCACCCTCAACACCCCATTGCAGTCACTGTCCGTCAGTGTAATAAGATACTATAGAGTCACTACCTGTCTTCTCTGCTATACTGTCTTCATTGTGACCCCACACACACCATGTGCACCAATCATGACACCCCACAATCCCCTTCTCCCTTCCTCCCCACCAACCCTCCACAACCCCTTCCCTTCAGTAACGTTTTTCCCTTCTTGGAGTCTGTGAGTCTGCTGCTGTTTTGTATTGCTTTGTTGTTATAATCCATAAATGAGTGAAAACGTTAGGTACTTGTCTTTCTCTGCCTGGTTTATTTCACGAAGCATAATACCCTCCAGCTCCATCCATGTTCTTGCAAATGGTAGGATTTGTTTTTTTCTTAAGTTTGAATAATACTCCACTGTGTATATGTACCACATGTTCTTTATCCATTCATCTACTGATGGACACTTAGGTTGCTTCCGTATCTTGACTATTGTAAATAGTGCTGCGATAATCATAGGGGTGCATATTTTTGAATCAGGGATCTTTTTGAATAAGGGATCTTGCTTTCTTTGGGTAAGTTCTTAGAGGTGGAATTCCTGGGTCAAATGGTATCTCTATTTTTAGTTTTTTGAGGAACGTCCATATTGCTTTCCATAATGGTTGAACTAATTTACATTCCCACCAGCAGTGTAGGAGCATTCCCCTTTCTCCACATCCTTGCCAACATTTGTTGTTGCTTGTCTTTTTTTATTTTATTTTATTTATTTTATTTTTCCAGTTTTTTGAAATATAGTTGATGTACAACATGTAAGTTTAAGATAATGCAATCTGTTAAGTTCATTCACTTATATATTGCAAGCTGATTACTATCCTAGCATTAGCTAACACCTGCATCACTTCACATAATTACCATTTCCTTTTTTTTATTTTTTATTTTTATTTATTTTGTTATCATTAATCTATAATTACATGAAGAACATTATGTTTACTAGGCTCTCCCCTACCCCAAGTCCCCACCACACACCCCATTACAGTCACTGTCTGTCAGCATAGTAAGATGTTGTGGAATCACTACTTGTCTTCTCTGTGTTGTGTTGCTTGTCTTTTGCATGTTGGCCATCCTTACTGGTGTGAGGTGATACCTTATTGTGGTTTGAATTCCCATTTCCCTGATGATTAGTAATGTGGAGCATCTTTTAATGTGCCTGTTGGCCATCTGAATTTCTTTGGAGAAATGTCTGTTCAGATCCTCTGCCCATTTTTTAGTCGGATTATTTGCTTTTTGAGTATTGAGGCATGTGAGTTCTTTATATATTTTGGATGTTAACCCCTTGCTAGATATGTGGTTTATGAATATATTGTTCCATGCTGTAGGATGTCTTTTTGTTTTACTGATGGTGTCCTTTGCTGTTCAGAAGCTTCTTGGTTTGATGTAGTTCCATTTGTTTATTTTTGCTTTTGTTTTCCTTGCCTGAAGAGATGTGTTCAGGAAAAAAATTGCTCATGTTTATATTCAAGAGATTTTTGCCTATGTTTTCTTATAAGAGTTTTATGGTTTCATGAGTTACATTCAGGTCTTTGATCCATTTCAAGTTTACTTTTGTGTATGGGGTTAGACAATGATCCAGTTTCATTCTCTTGCATGTAGCTGTCTAGTTCTGCCAACTCTATTTGTTAAAGGGGCTGCCATTTCCCCCATTGTATGTCCATGGTGCCTTTATCGTATATTAGTTGACACTGTATGCTAGGGTTTATATCTGAGCTCTCTATTCTGTTCCGTTGATCTCTGGGTCTGTTCTTGTGCCAGTATCAAATTGTCTTGATTACTGGGTCTTTGTAGTAGAGCTTGAAGTTGGGGAGCATAATCCCCCCAGATTTATTCTTCCTTCTCAGGATTGCTTTGACTATTCAGAGTCTTTCATGGATCCATATGAATTGTAGAACTATTTGTTCTAGTTCATTGAAGAATGCTCTTTGCATTTTGATAGGGATTGTATTGAAGCTGTAGTTTGCTTTAGGCAGGATGGCCATATTGACAATATTAATTCTTCTTATCCATGAGCACAGGATGTATTTCCCTTTATTGTTGTCTTCTTTAATTTGTCTCATGAGTGTCTTGTAGTTTTCAGGGTATAGGTCTTTCACCTCCTTGTTTAGGCTTATTCCTAGGTATTTTTTTCTTCTTGATGTAGTTGTAACTGGAATTGTTTTCTGATTTCTCTTTCTGCTAGTTTAGTGTAAAGGAATGCAACAGATTTCTGTGTATTAATTTTGTATCCTGCAACTTTCCTGAATTCAGTTATTAGTTTTAGTAGTTTTGGCATGGATTCTTTACAGTTTGTTATGTACAATATCATGTCACCTGCAAACAGTGACAGTTTAACTTCTTCCTTATCAATTTGGATGCCTTTTATTTCTTTGTGTTGTCTGATTGCAGTGGTGAGGACCTCCAGAACTAAGTTGAATAAAAGTGGGGAGAGTGGGCATCCTTGTCTTGTTCCTGATCTTAGAAGAAAAGCTTTCGGCTTCTTGCTGTTCAATATAATGTTGGCTGTGGGTTTATGATATATGGCCTTTATTATGTTGAGGTACTTGCCCTCTATTCCCATTTTGCTGAGAGTTTTTATCATGAATGGATGTTGAACTTTGTCAAATGCTTTTTCAGCATCTATGGAGATGATCATGTGGTTTTTGTCTTTCTTTTTGTTGATGTGGTGGATGATGTTGCTGGACTTTCAAATGTTGTACCATCCTTGCATCCCTGGGATGAATCCCACTTGGTCATTGTGTACGATCCTTTTGATGTATTTTTGAATTTGGTTTGCTAATATTTTGTTGAGTATTTTTGCATCTATGTTCATCAAGGATATTGGTCTGTAGTTTTCTTTTTTGGTGGGGTCTTTGCCTGGTTTTGGTATTAGGGTGATGTTAGCTTCATAGAATGAGTTTGGGAGTATCCCCTCCTCTTCTATTTTTTGGAAAACTTTAAGGAGAATGGGTATTATGTCTTCCCTGTATGTCTGATAAAATTCTGAGGTGAATCCATCTTGCCCAGGGGTTTTGTTCTTTGGTAGTTTTTTGATTACCGCTTCAATTTCGTTGCTGGTAATCGGTCTGTTTAAATTCTCTGTTTCTTTCTGGGTCAGTCTTGGAAGGTTGTATTTTTCTAGGAAGTTGTCCATTTCTCTTAGGTTTCCAAGCTTGTTAGCATATAGGTTTTCATAGTACTCACTAATAATTCTTTGTATTTCTGTGGGATCCGTCGTGATTTTTCCTTTCTCGTTTCCTCTACTGTTGATTTGTGTTGACTCTCTTTTCCTCTTAATAAGTCCGGCTAGAGGCTTATCTATTTTGTTTATTTTCTCGAAGAACCAGCTCTTGGTTTCATTGATTTTTGCTATTGTTTTATTCTTCTCAATTTTATTTATTTCTTCTCTGATCTTTATTATGTCCCTCCTTCTGCTGACCTTAGGCCTCATTTGTTCTTTTTCCAATTTCGTAATTGTGACATTAGACCATTTGTTTGGGATTGTTCTTCCTTTTTTAAATGTGCCTGGATTGCTATATACTTTCCTCTTAAGACTGCTTTTGCTGTGTCCCACAACAGTTGGGGCTTTGTGTTGTTGTTGTCATTTGTTTCCATATATTGCTGGATCTCCATTTGGATTTGGTCATTGATCCCTTGATTATGTTGGACCATGTTGTTAAGCCTCCATGTGTTTGTGAGCCTTTTTGCTTTCTTTGTAAAGTTTATTTCTAGTTTTATGCCTTTGTGGTCTGAAAAGTTGGTTGGTAGGATTTCAATCTTTTGGAATTTACTCAGGCTCTTTTTGTGGCCTAGTATGTGGTCTATTCTGGAGAATGTTCCATGTGCACCTGAGAAGAATGTGTATCCTGTTGCTTTTGGATGTAGAGTTCTGTAGATGTCTATTAGGTCCATCTGTTCAAGTGTGTTGTTCAGTGCCTCTGTGTCCTTACTTATTTTCTGTCTGGTGAATCTGTCCTTTGGAGTGAGTGGTGTGTTGAAGTCTCCTAGAGTGAATGCATTGTATTCTATTTCCTCCTTTAGTTCTGTCAGTATTTGTTTCAGGTATGTTGGTGCTCCTGTATTGGGTGCATATATATTTATAATGGTTATATCCTCTTGTTGGACTGAGCCCTTTATCATTATGTAATGTCCTTCTTTGTCTTTTGTTACTTTATTTTGAAGTCTGTTTTGTCTGATACCAGAATTGCAACACCTGCTTTCTTCTCTCTGTTGTTTGCATGAAATATCTTTTTCCTTCCCTTGACTTTAAGTCTGTGCATGTCTTTGGGTTTAAGGTGAGTCTCTTGTAAGCAGCATATGGATGGATCTTGCTTTTTTATCCATTCTATTACTCTGTGTCTATTGATTGGTGCATTCAGTCCATTTACATTTAGGGTGATTATTGAGAGGTATGAACTTATTGCCATTGCAGGCTTAAGTTTGTGGTTACCAAAGGTTCAGGGTTAGCTTCTTTACTATCTTACTGTCTAACTTAACTTGCTTGTTGAGCTATTATAAACGTGGTCTGATGATTCTTTATTTCTCTCCCTTCTTATTCCTCCTCCTCCCTTCTTCATATGTTGGGTGTTTTGTTCTGTGCTCTTTTTAAGAGTGCTCCCATCTAGAGCAGTCCCTGTAGGATGCCCTGTAGAGGTGATTTGTGGGAGGCAAATTCCCTCAACTTTTGCTTGTCTTGGAATTGTTTAATCCTTCATATTTAAATGATATTCGTGCTGGATACAGTAGTCTTGGCTCGATGCCCTTCTGTTTCATTGCATTAAGTATATCATGCCATTCTCTTCTGGCCTGTAGGGTTTCTGTTGAGAAGTCTGATGATAGCCCGATGAGTTTTCCTTTGTAGGTAACCTTTTTTTTTCTCTCTGGCTGCCTTTAATACTTTGTCCTTGTCTTTGGTCTTTGCCATTTTAATTATTATGTATCTTGGTGTTGCCCTCCTTGGATCCCTTGTCATGGGTGTTCTATGTACCTCTGTGGTCTGAGAGGCCATTTCTTCCCCTAGTTTGGGGAAGTTTTCGGCAATTATTTCTTCAAAGACACTTTCTATCCCTTTTTCTCTCTCTTCTTCTGGTACCCCTATACTGCGGAAATTGTTCCTTTTCGATTGGTCACTCAGCTCTCTTAGAATTCTTTCTTTCCTGGAGATCCTTTTATCTCTCTCTACATCAGCTTCTCTGCATTCCTGTTCTCTGTTTTCTAGTCCATTAATGGTCTCTTGCAACTCATCCATTCTGTTTTGAAGTCCTTCCAGAGCTTGTTTTATTTCTGTATTCTCCTTCCTTAGTTCTTGCATATTTCTCTGCAAGCCCATCAGCATGGTTATGACTTTTGTTTTGAATTCTTTTTCAGGAAGACTGGTTAAATCTATCTCCCCAGGTTCCTTCTCAGGGGAAGATGTAGCAGATGCCAAAGCTGTCTGGGTTAGTCTTGTCTGGATCATATTTTTTTGCCTTTTCATGTTGACAGGTGCTATTGACTGTCAGCTGGGAGGGCCAAACTTTTCACTTGCTACTGGCCTTTCTTTACTGGGACAACTGTGGCCCCTAGTGGCTTGTGTTGGGTAATTGTGTGTAGACTGGGTCTTTGTGTCTTGCCCGCGGATATGGAGAAAACTCCCTTTCTGAGGGCGGGGCTTGCCTTAGGCTGCTTCTCTGCTTTCCCAGCGCCTGGAGGGGTAATGGACGGGGGCACGGGGTTGTTTGGCTGTTTACCTCCTTGAGGGGTCTCAGAGCTGTTGCCCAGGGGGTTAGTGCACCTGGTTTTCCCTGTAATTTCCAGCCACTGGACTGTGACCTTTGTTGTTTCTGTCCAGCTGTTATGTCCCTGTCCCTTTAAGCCTTTCCAAAAGCACTCACTTTTCTTTGTCACAGGGGCATCAGCTTCGGAACCCGCTCAGAGGTCTTGCTGCCCAATTTCCCTAGTTTCCAGCCCTCCATGTACGCACTGTGTCTGCACTTTGGTGCGGGTGGCTGGGGCTGGGTGTTTAGCAGTCCTGGGCTCCCTCTCCCTCCCTCTGGGAGCTGGGGGGAGGTGTGCTCGGGTCCCGCCGGGCCAGGGCTTGTATCTTACCCCCTTTCACCAAGCGCTGGGCTCTCGCATGAGTGGATGTAGTCTGGCTGTTGTCCTGTGTCTTCTGGTTTGTCTTTTAGGATTAGTTGTATTTGTTGTATTTTTAAAAATATATATGTTTTTGGGAGGAGATTCCCACTGTCCTACTCATGCCGCAATGTTGGCTTCGCCTCCCCCTCGAAAGTTGTATTTTTTTAGAAAGTTGTCCATTTTAGATTTTCCAGTTTCTTAGCCTGTAATTTTTCATAGTATTCTGTAATAATTCTTTGTATTTTTGTTATGTCTGCGGTGATTTTTTTCCTTTCTCATATCTGATTCTGTTTATGTGAGTAGTCTCTTTTTTTCCTGATACATCTGTCTAGGGATTTTTCTAGAACCAGCTCCTGGTTTCATTGATTCTTTCAATTGTTTTATTCTCCATTTATTTCTGCTCCATTCTTAATTATGTCCCTCCTTCTACTGACTTTGGGCCTCATTTGTTCTTGTTTTCTTAGTTTCATTAATTGTGAGTTTAGACTGTTCATTTGGGATTGATTGTCTTCTTTCTTGAGGCAACCCTGTATTGCAATGTACTTCCCTCATAGACCGGCCTTTGCTGCATCCCAGAGATTTTGGGGTGTTGAGTTGTTTTCATTTGTCTCTATATATTGCTTGATCCCTGTTTTTGTTTGGTCATTGATCCACTGATTCTGTTGTGAAGCCTGCATGTGTTTGTGGGCATTTTTGTTTTGTTTGCATAATTTATTTCTAGTTTCACATCTGTGTGGTCTGAGAGGCTGGTTGGTACAATTTCAGTCCTTTTGAATTTGCTGAGGTTCTTTTTGTTGCCTAGAATGTGATCTATTCTGGAAAATGTTCCATGTGCACTTGAGAAGAGTATGTATCCTGGTGCTTTTGGGTGAAGTGTTCAGTAGATGTCTGTTAGGTCCAATGTGTTTTTCATTGCCTCTGTGTCCATACTGACTTTCTGTCTGGTTGCTGTGTCTTTTGGAGTGAGTGGTGTGTTGAAGTCCCTAAAGTGAATACATTGCATTCCATTTCACCCCTTTAATTCTGTTAGTATTTGTTTCATGTATGTAGGTGCTTCTTTGTTGGGTGCATGTATATTTATAATGGTTATATCCTCTTGTTGGAGTGATCCCTTTGTCATTATGTAATGTTCTTCTTTATCTCTTGTTACTTTCTATGTTTTGATGTCTTTTGTCTGATACAAGTACTGGAACTCCTGCTTTTTTCTCCCTATTATTTGCATGAAATATCTTTTTCCATCCCTTTACTTTTAGTCTGTGTATGTTTTTGGGTTTGAGGTGAGTCTTTTGTAAGCAGCATATAGATGGGTCTTGCTTTTTCATCCATTCTGTTACTCTGTGTCTTTTGATTGGTGCATTCAGTCCATTTACATTTTGGGTGATTATCAATAGATAGGTACTTATTGCCATTGCAGGCTTTGGATTTGTGGTTACCAAAGGTTCAAGGGTAGCTTCTTTACTATCTAACTGTCTAACTTTAACTCAGTTATTATGATATTATAAACACAGTCTGATTATTTATTTCTCTCTCTTTTTCTTCTTCTTCCACTCTTTATATGTTAGATGTTTTGTTCTGTTCTCTTTTGTGCTTCCCTTCACTGCTTTTGTGGATAGCTGATTTTATTTTTTTGCCTTTAGTTAGTATTTGGTTGGTCTGCTTTCTTTGCTGTGATTTTATTTTCTCTGGTGACATCTATTTAGCCTTAGGAGTACTTACATGTAGAGTAGTCCCATTAAAATACTCTGTAGAGGTGGTTTGTGGGAGGCAAATTCCCTTAGCTTTTGCTTATCTGGATATTGTTTAATCCCTCCTTCAAATTTAAATGATAATCTTGGTGGATTGAGTATTCTTGGTTGGAGGCCCTTCTCTTTCAATGCATTAAATATATCATGCCATTCTTTTCTGGCCTGTAAGGTTTCTGTTGAAAAGTCTGATGATAGCCTGACGGGTTTTCCTTTGTAGGTGATGTTTTTTCTCTCTCTGGCTGTCTTTAATACCCTGTCCTTGTCTTTGACCTTTGCCATTTTAATTATTATATATCTTGGTGTTGTCCTTCCTGGGTCCCTTGTGTTGGGAGATCTCTGCACCTCCATGGCTTGAGAAACTATCTCTTTCCCCAGATTGGGGAAGTTTTCAGCAGTTACTTCCTGAAAGACACTTTCTATCTCTTTTTCTCTCTCTTCTTCTTCTCGTACCCCTATAATACGAATATTGTTCGGTTTGAATTGGTCACACATTTCTCTCAGTATTCTTTCATTCTTAGGGAGGAGCCTCTACATTACACCTTTGTGGCTGCCATAGGCGCTGTGGCCCTCCAGCCGGCCTGGCTCGATCACGGGACAGCAGGTTTGCAGCCTGTGCCAGCCAGGAGGAAGGAGCAGCGGGCTGCGCATTGCAGTGGGGGCCTCAGTGCTTTGTCGCCAGCCAGCATGCTGTATTGCTTGAAGCTCGCGAAATCTCCCAGTCTGCTGGGCTGTGTGTGCCAGGATGACTTTTCCCACCTGTCCTTTCTCCTGAGCAGCAATCTCTGTGTGATCCTTGTCCTTTAGTGCCCCTCTCACTGTTGAGAAGTCTTCCAAAGTGCCTGCCTTTCTTTTTTCCTGGAGCAACTGGGTGTGTGTATCTGTTCTCCACAAGCAGCTGGAATCTAAGTCTCTCCGAGTACTCTGCCTGTCTGTGCTTTCCAACCCCACTAATCTGCTGAGCACCATGTAATGTGGGTATGTGCTCCTGGGGAAGATCTCCAGGGCTTCTGGGTGTTCAGAAGTCCTAAGCTTCTATTCCCTTCCTGCTCCATTTTTCTTCCTCCTGCCTTTGAGCTGGTGGGAGAGGGCTTGGGTCCCACTGGATCACAGCTTTGCTACTTTACCCTTTTCCATGAGGTTTTCGCTTTTCCCCAGATGTAGGCAGTCTGTCACAGTGTTCTTGCTGGTTGCTCTTTCAGGATTAGTTGTATTCGCTGTATCTTCTTGTTATATGTGGTTTTGGGAGGTTTCTTCTTCACTTCTCATGTTGCCATCTTTTCTTCCCCAGATCGGCAGTATTATTTTTATGTGTATGAATTTGTTAGTCACTTTTCTTCTGTAGCTCTGAATATTGAGATGTTTAAATCTTTATGCCACTCAGTATTTTATAGCTAAAAGTCAAAGTGAAGCTACTTTAGAAAAGGAAAATTCATTTACTCTTTCATTCATGTAGTCATTCTTTCAAGAAATGAATGTGTACTATGTACCAGGCACTGGTATATGCCCTGGGGATGCAAAGATAGATTGTGGATTATGGGACAATCAGCTAGAATGGGAAATACAGGATGAAAGAGTAGTGAGTTTTTGGAGATGGTGATAACAAATCAGTTACATACTCTGTCTTTCAATAGGTTATGGACTTGATAAGTTTTAGCTTTTAGTAGGATATCTAAATTGAGATGTGTCCCATGTGGTTGGATATAAAAATCGGAGACTAGAGTATTCTGGGCTATAGATAGACACTTTGGAGTCAACAACATAAAGGTGATAATTAAAACCATGAAATTCAATGAGATCACTCTGCAATGAGCGAAAGATGGAACATTGGAAAAAAAGTTTTAATGGAGTTAGCTGAAGAGAAAAAATGGGGGGGTAAGGAAGTGACACTGGAGCGATCAGGATCACAGAAAGAATGTAGAATATCTGTTAGTCCGTGTAGTCGGTTGAAAGAACTTACTTGGTATCACTGACTCGCCTGAGATAACTCTTCCTTTGGTGCCAGGAAAGGTGCTCATTCCCCCGTAGGCATTCTGCATCCTGCATGCTTCATACGTGCCCATGAGCTGCAGAAAACCTTGTGGTCCTATTTTCTTGGACTCATCAGGGCATTCCAGAGTCTGGCTGCAACAGGGGAGTAATAATTCCTCCTTCCATTATCTCATTTGACTTTTGAAACAGCTGTGTTGAGTAAGGAAAATTTCCCCCATTGATAGGTGAGAGAGCTGAGGCTTCGAGAGATGGAATGACTTGCTGATGAATGCATAGCAAGGTAGTGGCAGAAACAGAGCTAGAACTCGGGCCTAGAATCTATGATTCCTCACTTTAGGCCTATGTCTTTCCATTGTCCCAGCTACCTTTGCAGGGTGTCTGCTGGATTCCTCCCCACGGAAGGAGGATTTAACTCTAATTTGTTCCATTTTCCTTTGCCGTCAGTTTGCTGATGCCATATTACTGCTGCTTTCTCAAATAACATCTATGACAAATGAGTTTTAAAAGTAAGTTGTTAGTTGACTTTCATTATACTTAAAGGGCAAGTAGGGCTACATTTCTTCCCTCTTTAGCTCCATTGTACATTCTTATGGGTTCAGAAGTGGAAGGTACACAGGTGTGGGAGACTGTCCTGAGTTCAAGTCTTAGTGCTTTGCAATGTATGGACATTATTTGAATCATGACTTAAGAAAAAATTTTTTAAATCTGAGGCATTTATGTGACCATCAGAAATTTGAACATTATTCAATATCTGATATTAAATAGTTGTTAATATTTTTATTTTTTAGGTATGATAATAGTATTGTAGGTAGTTTAAGAAAAAGAACCTTTTAAAAATACATACTGAAATTATTTGTGGATGAAATGAAATTTGCTTACAAAAGCAGTGGGATAGATAGATGGGGGTATCAATTATATGGTTTTGGGGGCAGAATGATAAGTACATGGTGATTTTGTCTACATTTATATATGGTTGAGATTCTCCTTAATATTTAGGCCTATAAAAAGAGAAAAAATCCCAGTGCTAACCCTTTGTCTTAACTTAGGCAAACTACTTAACATCTCTTAGCTTCAGTTTTCCCATCTCTAAAATCAGAATTGTTACAATTTACAAATTTGCTAGGAAAGTTAATATGTATGAAAAACATCTGGCATAGAGCCTGTAGTGAAGTAGGTAACCAATCAATAGTCACTATTTTGTTGTTTTTTAGGAAACTTGGAACGTTAAATCATTTATTGTCTCTGGTCCGAGTCCCATGTTTCTTTAGACAGTAACATTTCTGAGTTTGAATGTGCTTCCACACCTCTTTACTACTAAGAAGGTCCTTACTGTTTCCCAAGAGCAGTTTCCTCACCCTTGCTTTCTCCTTTCTCTAAAGCTCCTTAAATAAAGGGAGATTTAATTTAAAGGGAATTTGAGAGATTCTACAGAACTCAAGGTCAGGAAGAACAAGTTGGTTTTGCAGTAAACTAGAACTGGAAAGCTGTCAGTAACCAAGGTAGCTACTCTGCATTTCTGCTTCACTTTTTATTTCTTCATATCAGTGATTGCCAAACTTTTTGTAAAGGGCCAGTTAGTAAATATTTTAAGCTTTGTGGTTTTTATATAGTCTGTGTTGCAGCTACTTACTTTCTGAAGTTCCAGTGTGAAAGAGCCATAGAGAATAAGTAACAAATGGTTGTGTCTGTGTTCCAATAAAACTTTATTTATAAAAACAGGCAGAGGATGGATTTGGTCCCTGGACTTCAGTTTGCTGACCTCTGCTGTAGGCTTCTACAAACTCTGTCCAATTACATATATTCCATCGTGGTGGAATGGCACCCTTCAGATGGCACTGTCAGTCCCCAAATTCATATCATCTAGTGAATTCCTGGATTCCTAGGAGAAGGAATCTGATTGACATATACACCCCTCGCCCACCACACACACACCTATCTCCTTAGTGGTAGAGGCTGTGGGTAGCCTCTTCTAAGAAGAGGGCACAAAGGTATGGGCAGTAGGTAGCAGTTAGTTAGAGAAAAAGGTATGAAGATGGGCTGGGTGTATATTCCCCAAAGATCCAGGAAGATCTACTGTTTATTCTGTTTTTATCTCTTATAATCTGTAGGGGTTTTTTTTAATATTAAAGAACCCATTTTGTAGAATTAAGTATTATTTGAGCATGAAATCTAGTCAAAAAGTAATTGTAGCACATATTTTACACTTTAAACTGCTGAACAACAACAACTTGTAGATGCCTATTGTTTTACTGTAACGTTTACTTTGGAATTTACACCTAAGCTGTTTTCCTTTCTTTTGTGCATAGGAGATCTGCCATAACCTAGGAGTTTGCTACATTTATCTGAAACAATTCAACAAGGTAATTTGTAGAAATGGTAGTGGCAGTTGAGAAGGCTGACCAGGGATTTCTGAGGGTGCGCTTGTGAGAGAGGTGCCTCTGCTCATTTTGTACTGTAGTGATTCTTGGAAGTAAATATTCAAAGTTTCACATGCATTTATTCCATTTTTATTCTCATTTGTTGATATCCATCTCGTCTTTTTTCTGCTGTTAATAAAAAATGAAAAATTATAGAAATATTATAAGAGACTGATTATCTAATTGCTTTTCTCCTTTCTTATTTTTCTCCACTTCCAGTTTAATTTCCCAATATAGAAATAAATGTTCAGTAAAATTTAGACATCTTAAAAGTGTGATCATGACATTATATTATGTGAATTATATTATGCTCTGATGGCACTGATTTTAGTTTTTAAGGATATTGGAAATTAATTTTAAGTGGATCTGATTTCTGAGAGTCTCAGTTTTTAAGGTTATTTTCCATGTGAGAATTTATATTTCATTTTGATTAAGCTGTAGGCCCTTAAGTCTCATATATCAGATAAAACATTTGAGCCTATCTTTGGTAGTTGGGTAAAGGAAACATGTATATATCTTGGTTGAAGGGTGAGCTAAATTATGGAGAGCTCTGAAAGATAATATATATTATAATGGGGGGTTAGGTCGAGTTTCCTTCATAAAGCTCCCACCTAGTAATTGTGAAGTTTTATTCTTCTTAATGCCAACAGGACTGAGAATCTGAGTTGGTTAATACCCATATGACAATGTTTAATTTGTGTCAGTTTGCAAACTGATGCCACCTAATCTCTCTCAGGGGTGTGAATAAATAGTACATCAGCTGTTGAGGTGTAAGAGTAACTTATTCTCCTTTGAGATCTATAATACATAACTAATATATATAAATAAAAAATATCTATTTAGTGGGTCCCTTAGGTTTTCTGGGCAGATCAGCAGTGTTATATACTTGGTTAGGAGAGTTTTCTCTTCAGAAGATATTCCAAGGAAATACATTTCTAGTCACAAGATTATTCTAAGCTAGAGCAGAGGTGGCTTTGGTCTTTAGTCAGATCTATACTGAGAAGAAGGAAAATTATGTTTAGATTTTCTGTAAAGCTAACAACAAATACAGTACTTGTCATTTATGTAAATATTTGTTGAATCAATAACTAGGTGAATCCATTTTGATCATTTACTAGGATACAAGCTCTTCTAGAGCAAGGAGTCTGTTAGCTTTGGTATACCGAGCACCTAGAACCACAGGCACTCAATGAATACATGTTGAGTAAATAAATGAGAACAGTCCATTCATTCGTTTATCAAAATATTGGTGAGAAAAATGAGACCCACCTTGGGGAGGGCTGTACAAGTACAACTGGTCAGCAGTGCAGCGGGCCTGGAGTTTGGGGCAGTACTGTGTACTGTGCAATGATGTCCCCTTCGACTTACGGAGTATGAAGACCAGGAAGCAGAAAACACTAAAAAGAACTAATCATCTCATGCAAACGTCCCCAAGTAGCTCTAGAGGCAGACATCCCACACGGCCAGTTGTCGTGTCAGCAAGCACAGTTTTGGCATGTTCTGCTTTTTTTTGGGTAGTGGGGCTATTTCTCGAAATGGTGAGGTTCCTGCATTGGTATAGCAGGAGCTCTCTTTCGCCATACAGAGCCCGTTGCCCTTTCACGGTAGTGATTTGGTTCTCTTTACTTCATCAATCTTGTTAGGCACAAGACCAGTTGCACAATGCCTTACATCTTAATCAGCATGATCTGACTTATATAATGCTGGGGAAGATCCACTTGCTGGAGGGAGATTTGGACAAGGCCATCAAAATCTACAAGAAAGCAGTAGAGTAAGTCTATCTGTTTTCTTTAAAGCAGTGAGAAACAAACAAAAAAAGGAAGCTGAAATATGGGCTCCCAAGCCTAGGATGGAATATGTGTGACTGATTACTAGTTGTAGGAGTAAGAGGAAAGGTTAAGCTAAAGTTAAGAGCTCCCAAATGGCTTAAATATGAAAGACTTGTATTTATTTCTCACCTGTCAATCTAGCTGGTCTAGTCTACCTAGCTGGGCAGCTTTGCTCCACAAGGTTGGTTAAGGATCCAGGTTCCTTATTAACCCACCATTCCTTAGGTTGTTTCACCTCCATAGTTGAAGTTGACTTACTGACCATCCATGTTCCAGTCTATGGTGACGGAGGTGGTACAGGAAACTAAGTACCAAGTAAGGAGCTTCAAGTGTGTTTTACATGGCCTAGTAGTTGCATACATTGTTTGTGCTCACATTCCATGATTCAAAATTAGTGAGTTGGTCACACTTAGCTGTAAGGGAGGTGGGCACACGTGCCCCCCAAGAAAGAGAACTGATTTGAGAGTCAGCTGGCAGCCTGCCATTGTGGTTTTAAATATAGCAGATCTTGTGTTGCCAGAGACGTTAGGGACAGAAATTGCCTCAGTCAGTAATAAACATCTGGCCTTATTAACATGAGACAAATATCTTGTTTTTTAAAAGATCATCAGAGTAGGCCAAACTCCTGTTGGTGATGGAACTAACTGGCTTCCCCAGGACGGAGTTCCATGTCCCCTCTCTAGGGACACATGCTACCTTGGCTTTTCTGTATAGGGTCGCTCTCGTCTCATTCAAGTGGGATAGCTGTGGCAGAAGGCTTTAGTATTTGTTTGGTCACTTAACAGAATGTCTGATATGTGGTTCAAGGCTGTATTATTCCTGATAATTAGACTCTGAACTAAACTTAGATTTCTGTTAATTTGTTATTTACCTTGTCTTCTACCATGGTAGTAACTTTTCTGGTTATATCAGTCATCATGCTGCTTTCTGAATTTTCTTCAACCACAGTTTGTGTCTAATGAAAGACATAAAAATCCCTTGGTTTTGTTAAGCTGCAAGAGACGTTCGTCATCAAGAGGCTAAGTTCATATGTACAAATAGGAAGGAGCCCATGTAGCACATGTTAAGCTTCTGTAGAAGCCTTGATCCCTCACCCCTGCCTTCTAGAAGTTGGCTCTTTGAGATTAGCTCATATAAATCTGAAGGGTGACATTCATCCGGTGGCTGGTCAAGGACTTAAGTCACTAAAATTCCCAAAGGAGAAAAGGGAACGTCTTAACATTTAGAGCCTCATACTGAGAATGGAGAGAATATTGTTTATGACCCACAGCTTTGGAGGTAATAGTCATGTTTTGGTGGGGGATAGATGCTATCAGAATCATGGAAGTTACTTAATTGGTTTGGGGGCATGGAGTGATCAAAGTGGATATTTATTGTGGCAGAAAGTGGTGGGCAAATACTCATTTGAACTAGTAAGTGAGCTTTGTTTGGCCAGCTAGCCTCCCCTGGTTGGGGGTCTGGTCCCTCAGGTTCTGGTCTCCTTATAGGTAACCAGCACTCTACCTCAGTCCTTAGAAGCTGGAAACATTGTTCCTCGCAGATTGGCGCTTTCACTGCTGAAGCTGCCTGGTGATTCTGCAGTCAATGCTCAGCTCACTGTTGCTCCGGCTTTGCGACAAAGACAAGTAACAGTGAGGGATTGGGAAAGCAGATAATCTTTTACTTAACCAGCACTCCCCAAAGTTTGCTCCCCAAAGCCAATGGCTAATTCTTTCCTAGAGCTGATATGTGTCTTCCTTCTTTTGTTTAATTTGGCCGCTTACTATGGCTTTTTGGTTAATGTAGAGAGAAAAGCGTGAGGGCCCTTGGGATCCTAAATTGTGTGGAAAATGCTGCTGGCTGGCGTAATTGTGAATACAGTGAGAACAGGAAGAAAAAAAAGAAGTCCCACAATAGAGAACTTACTAAAACTATGTGTGTTCTAGACTGAGATGGTTTATGAAGCTTTCTTTAATTCTATCAGTGTAATCAAGACAGTCACAAAATGTTGTGTTGGTTCTTTTTTAGGACTATGCACTAAGAAAAGGTCCTGAGTAAGGAGTCTGGATTCTAAGCATCATTTCTTTCTTGCTGAGCAGTATTCCCTGTAGCCAGGGTTGAGATGTCCTAATCTTTGAAAGGAAATTCCTAAATCACCTTTGGGAATTTCCATGGGAAGTGGGAGGCACAGTGGCTGGTGTCTCAGGTGTTATGCTAGAGCACGTTACTACATGCGTGTATCCCAGTGTCTTTCACATACATCTTGTTTCCCTCTGAATAACTCTATGTTGATATCTGTGTGCAGGTTCTCACCAGAAAATACAGAACTTCTTACAACTTTAGGATTACTCTACTTACAGGTAATGAGAAATCTTTACTCATTCATGCATTGGTGTTAGAAATGCTTTTGGATTTGTGTGGATTATGGTTTTCTTGCATTTTGATTTTACTTTATCCCATATTACTAAAGGTCATGAAGCACATGAACCTTACTCTCTACATTTGATATTCTTTGTCTACCAAAGGAAGTAACTTAATTTTCTGCATTCAAATAAGAAGCAAATAAATCTGTTTGAGCCTAGTGCAATTATAATTCTTTTCCATTTCAAGGAAAGAGAATATATGAGAAATTACTGTGTGGTCAGGGGAGATACTGTGATACAAGTTAGCACTACTAGGGCTTCACCGCAAAGCCATTTTCTGTTGCTCCAGGTCCTACAGGAAAGAGAAGACAAAGCATTATCTAGAACAAGGCTACCCCCCTCCACATTCCTGAGTGTGAATGGCATTCTTTTAGCTCCGTCACTTCTCTGTACTAGCTTGAGGACCTGGGGCCCAGAGATCTGTGAGGCCTCTCCCTGCCATGCTCCCCACCAACTCTCCAGGCAGCCAGCTCAGCGGGTCCTGCCTCCAGCTCCACCCCTACCGTGGTCTGTTTCCTTTTCCTTTAAAAGGAATCAGGAAATTGGCCTCAGGGGAGATGAGACTAACCAGCCCATTTCCTGCCAAGAAACATGAGTGTGGAGTCAGCACTAGTGTGACAGAGATGGTTCCTGGTAAATAGATTACTTCGACCTTATCAGAAGACAAATCAACAAAATACAGGGTGGTGGAGGCAGCAGGAACACCCACAAATGTGTGGATTTATTTGATTATCTGTAGCTTTTTTTTGTCAAGAGAACTCATCAACGTTAGGGTGTTTCTGTTCAGGGTGTGGCTGGCCAGACTCCTTAACTGCTTCCCTCCCCATAATTATCCCCCATAATTCTCTGGTTTGCTTTTTCTCCAAGCTCGGCATTTACCAGAAGGCATTTGAACATCTTGGAAATGCACTAACTTATGACCCCACCAACTATAAGGTATGCTGGGCTCTCCTGCCCCAGAGCCTTTATATCCATGGTCACACTGTTCTTAGAGATGCTCTGACCCTAAAAGCGTTTTGAATACCTGAGAAATTACCTTTTTCTTAGAAAATTATCAATGAAAGTGGCTTTTCTTACTTGAAAATATTGTAGTGTGTTGGTACTCTGCTTCTTGTTTTCTAAAAGCTGTGACTTGTGCAGAAAGTGAAATTATAGTGCTTGTAAAGTTTTATGTGTTATTTAGGACATTAGCAAAGTCTCCACAACTATCAAAAACAACTTTGGTGCAATGACTTCTAGATTCTTAATGAATTTGTGATTATAATTCTTGTGCAGCTACGATTTTGGGGATGAGATCATCAAGTGGATAAATACCATTTAGGGGGAGGTACAGCAAAACAGCCTGTTGAAAGATGCGGACTAAGCTCTGTCTGGGGAGTCGTCCCAGCCTGACTCATCAGCTCCCCACCTCGACAGCGTTCCTTGGAGAAGTGACAGGGCAGGACTGGTGACGCCTGAAGCTGACTTACCCTCTGTCCTGCGGCAGAAGGAGCTGTGTCTTACCTGGCCAGAGACAGGAGTACTTGAGTTGTCTAGAGCACTTCGTAGGGGCTGCAGGGAACAGATTAAAGGCACTTTTTACCTAAAGGGCCCCGATATTCTGAAATACTGATTTCCTGGGCCAGAGGTGGGAAACAGATGAGCTGGGCACAGTCAGTCAGTGACATTTCTGTCTTTTTCTGTACTGTGCCAAAGGGAGCCGCAGTGGGGGTGTGGGGACATTCCTCATGAGCATTTGGCTCAATTGATTAAATACATTCTGGAGAAAGGTTTTCAGACATAATCTATGCTGATGGGCCTGCTGAGTACCTACCCAGCGAGGCTACTTCACTGCGATAGTCTGTTGGGGTAACTGAATCACCAACTGTCCTCGTCCTGTGTTTTTAGGCCATCTTGGCAGCAGGCAGCATGATGCAGACCCACGGAGACTTTGATGTTGCCCTGACCAAATACAGAGTGGTAGCTTGTGCTGTTTCAGAAAGCCCTCCACTTTGGAATAACATTGGAATGTGTTTCTTTGGCAAAAAGAAATATGTGGCAGTAAGTTTCTTCTTGTCTTCCTTGTTTGTTTCATATGCAGTTATTGGCTCTGTCAGGCTTGACCCAGCCTCTCAGTGAGCGCCTCCTCTTTCCTGCAGGCTATCAGCTGCCTGAAACGAGCCAATTACTTGGCGCCCTTCGATTGGAAGATTCTATATAATCTGGGCCTTGTCCACCTGACCATGCAGCAGTATGCATCAGCTTTCCATTTTCTCAGTGCAGCCATCAGCTTCCAGCCGAGGATGGGGGAGCTCTACATGCTCTTGGCTGGTAAGAGATATTTATGTGCAGGACCCCCTCCACAGTCTGTAATGAGGGAAACAGGAATTAGAATTATAGGGGACTTGTAGCAATTATAAGGAAGTATAGGAGAGGTAAATGTCTCACAGAAGTCATTCCCTTGCATATCCCATAGAAATCTGGATTACTGTCATAGAGCTTGAAAAAATATGAAAAAAAAAGTTGACAAAGCACCTGTTTACTTCTAACTCGGGGGGATTTCACTCAGAAATCAACAGGTTAAATCAAGATCATCCCTGGTTCATCATTTGCCAATTTTTTCTCTTGGCTTGACAGTTCATTTATATACATATTAATCTAACTAAGTTCCAGATATTAAGTGTTAATGAGCTTAGGCTTTAGGTAGGGTCCTGCATCCCCTGCTTAATTAGATTTATCTCATTGGGTTGATGGGAGGATTACATGATTTAATAACCAAAGAATATTAACTTGGTTTTAGTGTCATTATGTAATTGGTCTATTTTTATTGTTACTGTTACTATAAAAGTATTGACTAAATATTCTTTCTGGCAGATATTTCTTTATATACTATACTTACTAAATGTAAGCCCAAAGGCAGTTTCCATGGACACTGATCTTTGGGTGTTCCATTTTTTTTTTTTGATTTTTATACTTGATTTATATGTGAATCCCACATTTCTCCCTTATTATTATTATTATTTTTATAAAATGCTGCAGTGGTAGGTAGATGCAAGATAAAGGTAGAAAACATAGTTTAGTGTTGTAAGAGAGCAATTGTAGATGATCAGGTGTGTGCCTGTAGACTATGTGCTAATCCGAGCTAGACAAGGGCATTAAAACATCCACGGATGCAGAAGCTTTCTCTCAAAACAGGAGGGGAGGGGGTGAGGTTCTAAGCTTCACCACTGTTGTTCCCCGATTTCTCACCTGATGGCCCCCCTGCGACTGTGCCTGTCTTAGGTTGTTCCTCCCTTGAGGAATCTTACCCGTCTCTGGCTAACCAGTCATCTTCCGGGGCCATACAGGGAGATGTAAAGTTGGCAAGTGAGAGAGAAGCCATATTGTTTGAAAAGGTTAGCTTTTTACTTTTTTTTTTTCCTTATACAAATAAAACCACAATCTTTATTTTTTTATGGATATCATATTCTTCCCATAGAAATTTTTTAAAAGTTATTTATTCTTGACTTACAGTAATATTTGTTGAAAATGAACTTCTGACTATACTAATTCTAAAATTATAACAGAGTTGTAAACAAAAATCTGTTCTTATGCCAATGTCTTTCCACAATATACTCTGCTTCAGTGCTGGAAGGGCTGGGTCCATTGGACAGGAGATAAAGAAAACCTGGCAGGGTTGAAGCCCTGCCGTTGACAAGAGGCGTATTAATTATGTGAGGACATTCTGGGGAGATAGAGTTCAGCAGCAACTCAAAGAGAAAAGACTTGGGACTCTTCTTGGAACCAGAGATAGTCAAGGCAGTGGGTCACGTGAAAGTGAATGGAAGCTGCTTTCATTGCTCGAAGTCCAGCTGTGACTGGCACAGGTGCTCTGGGCTAAAGGAAGGAAGAGTCAGGCTGGAGCACAGGGACATGCCGAGGAGCAAAGACACGGGATTTCCCCTTCCCTTCCAGTCTGCTGCCAGGAGCAGTGGCAGGCATCTCTCAGTTTGGGATTAGGGTCCCAACTGCAATCCCATTCCAGGCGCTGTTTGGTGAATTCATTTCATACTAATGCCGGAAAATGGGCTCTGGGGGTAAGCCAGACCTGGATTAACATCATGGCTCTACCACATATGAGTTCTTTAATGTTGATTTATTTTTTATTTTTTTATTTTTTGAGAGGGCATCTCTCATATTTATTGATCAAATGGTTGTTAACAACAATAAAATTCTGTATAGGGGGGTCAATGCTCAATGCACAACCATTAATCCACCTCAAGCCTAATTCTCGTCAGTCTCCAATCTTCTGAAGCATAACGAACAGGTTCTTACATGGTGAACGAATTCTTACATAGTGAGTAAGTTCTTACATGGTGAACAGTGCAAGGGCAGTCATCACAGAAACTTTCGGTTTTGATCACGCATTATGAACTATAAACAATGAGGTCAAATATGAATATTCGTTTGATTTTTATACTTGATTTATATGTGGATCCCACATTTCTCCCTTTATTATTATTATTATTTTTACTTGTAATAAAATGCTGAAGTGGTAGGTAGATGCAAGATAAAGTTAGAAAACATAGTTTAGTGTTGTAAGAGAGCAATTGTAGATGATCAGGTGTGTGCCTGTAGACTATGTGCAGATCCGAGCTAGACAAGGGCAATAAAACATCCACGGATGCAGAAGCTTTCTCTCAAAACAGGAGGGGAGGGGGTGAGGTTCTAAGCTTCACCACTGTTGTTCCCCTATTTCTCACCTGATGGCCCCCCTGCGACTGTGCCTGTCTTAGGTTGTTCCTCCCTTGAGGAATCTTACCCGTCTCTGGCTAACCAGTCATCTTCCTGGGCCATACAGGGAAATGTAAAGTTGGCAAGTGAGAGAGAAGCAATATTGTTTGAAAAGGTTAGCTTTTTACTTCTTTGCAGATTTATGCCCTGTGGCTTCTATGCCCAGCACTTGTCTCGAGGTATCTTTACCACCTGGAGGAATTATGATGCTCGGTAAATTCGATATGAGGCACGAATTCTATTTAAGGGTTGTAATTAGGAAGGAAGAAGAAAAGCTATAGAGGTAGCATATGGAAGAAAACATGGGAGGATTGATTATTTCTTTGACATATCTTCTTGTATAGTACCTTAAGCATGTATAGGTTTTAAACTACTAACTAACTTGCGCACACATATTAACATAATAGGAATACGGTGACATAAACAAAACAAATCTGTAATTACCAGCCATCTCCAGTGAAGCCAAGAAAACCATTTAGGCACCCTAGGCATTTGTGAAAATTTGTCTATGATATGATGGATATTGTCCAACTGTACTTGAACAGTCTGAGAGAAATCAGACAAATTAAAGCAGCCCATTTCTGGGATCTGTTCACATCCCATATGTTCTTTTAACCGTAGATAGTCTATAGTTGTAAGATTTTGGAGCGCTACAACTTGCACCCCTCCCAACTCCTGGTTGAGTTCCAACAGTACAGATCCGGTCAAATTCGTTGTCTCACTGTATGCACATGCCAGCCTAGACATCTCCCTCCTCATTCCTATGGCAAGTCCAGGAGACGGTGGGCTGGATGCAGCCACAACCGCAGCATCGCCCTGATATAGGGGAGAGCATAGTAAACATAGTATTCTTCATGTAAGTGTAGATTAAAGATTAAAAAAAAAAAAAAGAAAGAAAGAAAGAAAAGGGGGATTACTCCTTGACAGGATAAAACTGTGGTGGCTTTTTGATGATCATCCCCCGGCACGAGTCCTCCAGAGAGTGCTGATGCCGGAAGCTCCTCCTCATATCGTATCTTAGTTCATTTTCTGGGTATCCAAGCTAGGCCTTGATCTTCTGCATAGAAACAAACAGACCCTTTGCCCACACTTTGACATGCCCTCTATACCACTGTGCAGAACTCACTGGAGGTCAGCACACAGGAGCTGCTTTTTTTTTTTTTTTTTAATTAAGAGAAAGGCATATTATCAGAAAAGAGTGCCTCCATAGCTGATCATCTGACACTCTTTAAGTGATCAACATTAAGGATATTTAAAGCATGCGTTGATCTTTGATTTACCAATAGTTTTATCCTGTCAAGGAGTAATCCCCCTTTTCTTTCTTTCTTTCTTTTTTTTTTTTTTAATCTTTAATCTACACTTACATGAAGAATACTATGTTTACTATGCTCTCCCCTATATCAGGTCCCCCCTAACAACCACATTACGGTTACTGTCCATCAGCTTAGCAAAATGTAGAATCCCTACTTGTCCTCTCTGTGTTGTGCAGCCCACCCTCCCCTTTCTCCCTCCCCCCCATGCATGCTAATCTTAATACCCCCCGTCTTCTTCCCCCCCTTTATCCCTCCCTGCCCACCCTTCCTCCCCAGTTCCTTTCCCTTTGGTACCTGTTAGTCCATTTTTGGGTTCTGTAATTCTGCTGCTGTTTTGTTCCTTCAGTTGTTCCTTTGTTCTTATACTCCTCAGATGAGTGAAATCATTTGGTATTTCTCTTTCACCGCTTGGCTTATTTCACTGAGCATAATACTCTCCAGCTCCATCCATGTTGCTGCAAATGGTAGGATTTTTCCGCTTCTTATGGCTGAGTAGTATTCCATTGTGTATATGTACCACATCTTCTTTATCCATTCATCTACCAGTGGACATTTAGGTTGCTTCCAATTCTTGGCTATTGTTAATAGTGCTGCGATAAACATGGGGGTGCATCTGTCTTTCTCAAACTTGATTACTGCGTTCTTAGGGTAAATTCCTAGAAGTGGAATTCCTGGGTCAAATGGTAGGTCTGTTTTGAGCATTTTGATGAACCTCCATACCGCTTTCCACAATGGTTGAACTAATTTACATTCCCACCAGCAGTGTAGGAGGGTTCCCCTTTCTCCACAGCCTCGTCAACATTTGTTGTTGTTTGGCTTTTGGATGGCAGCTATCCTTACTGGTGTGAGGTGATACCTCATTGTTGTTTTAATTTGCATTTCTCTGATAATTAGCGATGTGGAGCATCTTTTCATGTGTCTGTTGGCCATCTGTATTTCTTTTTTAGAGAACTGTCTGTTCAGTTCCTCTGCCCATTTTTTAATTGGATTATTTGTTTTTTGTTTGTTGAGGTGGGTGAGCTCTTTATATATTTTGGACGTCAGCCTTAATTGGATCTGTCATTTACAAATATATTCTCCCATACTGTAGGGTACCTTTTTGTTCTATTGATGGTGTCTTTTGCTGTACAGAAGCTTTTCAGCTTAATATAGTCCCACTTGTTCATTTTTATTGTTGTTTTCCTTGCCTGGGGAGATATGTTCAAGAAGAGGTCACTCGTGTTTATGTCTAAGAGGTTTTTGCATATGTTTTTTTTTCCAAGAGTTTTATGGTTTTATCACTTACATTCAGGTCTTTGATCCATTTTGAATTTACTTTTGTGTATGGGGTTAGACAATGGTCCAGTTTCATTCTCCTACATGTAGCTGTCCAGTTTTGCCAGCACCATCTGTTGAAGAGACTGTCATTTTGCCATTGTATGTCTATGGCTCCTTTATCAAATATTAATTGACCATATATGTTTGGGTTAATGTCTGGAGTCTCTAATCTGTTCCACTGGTCTGTGGCTCTGTTCTTGTACCAGTACCAGATTGTCTTGATTACTGTGGCTTTGTAGTAGAGCTTGAAGTGGGGAGTGAGATCCCCCCTACTTTATTCTTCTTTCTCAGAATTGCTTTGGCTATTCGGGGTCTTTGGTGTTTCCATATGAATTTTTGAATTATTTGTTCCAGTTCATTGAAGAATGTTGCTGGTAGTTTCATAGGAATTGCATCAAATCTGTATATTGCTTTGGGCAGGATGGCCATTTTGACGATATTAATTCTTCCTAGCCATGAGCATGGGATGAGTTTCCATTTGTTAGTGTCCCCCCCTTTTTTTTCTTTAATTTCTCTTAAGAGTGACTTGTAGTTTTCAGGGTATAGGTCTTTCACTTCTTAGGTTAGGTTTATTCCTAGGTATTTTATTCTTTTTGATGCAATTGTGAATGGAGTTGTTTTCCTGATTTCTCTTTCTATTGGTTCATTGTTAGTGTATCGGAAAGCCACAGATTTCTGTGTGTTAATTTTGTATCCTGCAACTTTGCTGTATTCTGATATCAGTTCTAGTAGTTTTGGAGTGGAGTCTTTAGGGTTTTTTATGTACAATATCATGTCATCTGCACATAGTGACAGTTTAACTTCTTCTTTACCAATCTGGATTCCTTGTATTTCTTTGTTTTGTCTGATTGCCATGGCTAGGACCTCCAGTACTATGTTAAATAACAGTGGGGAGAGTGGGCATCCCTGTCTTGTTCCCTATCTCAGAGGAAAAGCTCTCAGCTTCTTGCCGTTCAGTATAATGTTGGCTGTGGGTTTATCATATATGGCCTTTTGTTATGTTGAGGTACTTGCCCTCTATTCCCATTTTGCTGAGAGTTTTTATCATGAATGGATGTTGAATTTTGTCAAATGCTTTTTCAGCATCTATGGAGATGATCATGTGGTTTTTTTGTCTTTCTTTTTGTTGATGTGGTGGATGATGTTGATGGATTTTCGAATGTTGTACCATCCTTGCATCCCTGGGATGAATCCTACTTGGTCATGTTGTATGATCCTTCTGATGTATTTTAGAATTCGGTTTGCTAATATTTTGAGTATTTTTGTATCTACGTTCATCAGGGATATTGGTCTGTAGTTTTCTTCTTTGGTGGGGTCTTTGCCTGGTTTTGGTATTAGGGTGATGTTGGCTTCATAGAATGAGTTTGGGAGTATTCCCTCCTCTTCTATTTTTTGGAAAACTTTAAGGAGAATGGGTATTATGTCTTCTCTGTGTGTCTGATAAAATTCCGAGGTAAATCTGTCCGGCCCGGAGGTTTTGTTCTTGGGTAGTTTTTTGATTACCGTTTCAATTTCTTTGCTCGTAATTGGTTTGTTTAACTTTTTTGTTTCTTTCTTGGTCAGTCTTGGAAGGTTGTATTTTTCTAGGAAGTTGTTCATTTCTTCTAGGTTTTCCAGCTTTTTGGCATATAGGTTTTCATAGTAGTCTTTAATAATTCTTTGCATTTCTGTGGAGTCTGTCTTGATTTTTCTGTTCTCATTTCTGATTCTGTTGATTTGTGTTGATCTTCTTTTTCTCTTAATAAGTTTGGCTAGAGGCTTATCTATTTTGTTTATTTTCTCAAAGAACCAGCTCTTGGTTTCGTTGATTTTTGCTATTCTTTTATTCTTCTCAATTTTGTTTATTTCTTCTCTGATCTTTATTATGTCCCTCCTTAGGCCTCATTTGTTCTTCTTTTTCCAGTTTCAATAATTGTGATGTTAGACTATTCATTTGGGATTGTTCTTCCTTCTTCAAGTGTGCCTGGATAGCGATATACTTTACTCTTAAGACTGCTTTCACTGCGTCCCACAGAAGTTGGGGCTTTGTGTTGTTGTCATTTGTTTCCATATATTCCTTGATCTCTCTTTTAATTTGTTCATTGATCCATTGATTATTTAAGAGCATGTTGTTAAGCCTCCATGTGTTTGTGAGCCTTTTTGTTTTCTTTGTATAATTTATTTCTAGTTTTATACCTTTGTGGTCTGAAGAGTTGGTTGGTTGGTAGAATTTCAATATTTTGGAATTTACTGAGGCTCTTTTTGTGAGCTAGTATGTGGTCTATTCTGGAGAATGTTCCATGTGTACTTGAGAAGAATGTATATCCTGTTGCTTTTGGATGTAGAGTTCTATAGAAGTTTATTAGGTCTATCTGTTCTACTGTGTTGTTCAGTGCCTCCATGTCCTTACTTATTTTCTGCCCGGTGGATCTATCCTTTGGGGTGAGTGGTGTGTTGAAGTCTCCTAAAATGAATGCATCTCAGTCTATTTCCCCCTTTAGTTCTGTTAGTATTTGTTTCACGTATGCTGGTGCTCCTGTGTTGGGTGCATATACATTTATAATGGTTATATCCTCTTGTTGGACTGAGCCCTTTATCATTATGTAATGTCCTTCTTTATCTCTTGTTACTTTCTTAGTTTTGAAGTCTATTTTTTCTGATATTAGTAGTGCAACCCCTGCTTTCTTCTCTCTGTTGTTTGCCTGAAATATGTTTTTCCATCCCTTGACTTTTAGTCTGTGTGTGTCTTTGGGTTTGAGGTGAGTTTCTTGTAAGCAGCATATAGATGGGTCTTGCTTTTTTATCCATTCTAGTACTCTGTGTCTTTTGATTGATGCATTAAGTCCATTTACATTTAGGTTGACTATTGAAAGATATGTACTTATTGCCATTGCAGGCTTTAGATTCGTGGTTACCAAAGGTTCAAGTTTAGCCTCTTTAGTATCTTGCTGCCTAACTTAGCTCGCTTATTGAGCTGTTATATACACTGTCTGGAGATTCTTTTCTTCTCTCCCTTCTTATTCCTCCTCCTCCATTCTTTATATGTTGGTTTTTTTATTCTGTGCTCTTTTGTATTTCCTTCAACTGCTTTTAGTGGGTAGTTGATTTTATTTTTTGTCCTTTAGTTAGTATTTGGTTGGTCTGCTTTCTTTGCTGTGATTTTATTTTCTCTGGTGACATCTGTTTAGTTTTAGGAGTGCTCCCATCTAGAGCAGTCCCTCTAAAATACCCTGTAGAGGTGGTTTGTGGGAGGCAAATTCCCTCAACTTTTGCTTGTGTGGGAATTGTTTAATCCCTCCATCATATTTGAATGATCATCATGCTGGATACAGTATCCTTGGTTCAAGGCCCTTCTGTTTCATTGCATTAAATATATCATGCCGTTCTCTTCTGGCCTGTAAGGTTTCTGTTGAGAAGTCTGATGATAGCGTGACGGGTTTTCCTTTATAGGTGACCTTTTTCTCTTTAGCTGCCTTTAAAACTCTTTCCTTGTCCTTGATATTTGCCATTTTAATTACTATGTGTCTTGGTGTTGTCCTCCTTGGGTCCTTTCTGTTGGGAGTTCTGTGTATTTCCATGGTCTATTCTATTATTTCCTCCTCCAGTTTGGGGAAGTTTTCAGCAATTATTTCTTCCAAGGTACTTTCCGTCCCTTTTCCTCTCTCTTCTTCTTCTGGTACCACTATAATACGGATATTGTTCCTTTTGGAGTGGTCACACAGTTCTCTTAATATTGTTTCATTCGTGGAGATCCTTTTCTCTCTCTCTATGTCAGCTTCTATGTGTTCCTGTTCTCTGGTTTCTATTCCATCAATGGCCTCTTGCATCTTATGCATTCTGCTCATAAATCCTTCCAGAGTTTGTTTCACTTCTGTGATCTCTTTCCGGGCATCTGTAATCTC
Source organism: Manis javanica (assembly GCF_040802235.1). NCBI lineage: Eukaryota > Metazoa > Chordata > Mammalia > Pholidota > Manidae > Manis > Manis javanica. Next base: position 120,672,024 of record NC_133163.1, read on the forward strand.
CCTCCGGACTTCATCCCTTAGCTCTTGTATATTTCTCTGTATCTCCATCAGCATGTTTATGGTTTTTATTTTGAATTCTTTTTCAGGAAGACTCATTAGGTCTGTCTCCTTCTCAGATGTCGACTCTGTGATCTTTGTCTGCCTTTAGTTTTGCCTTTTCATGGTGATAGGAATGGTTTGCAGAGCTGTTACGAGTGACTGCTGGAAGAGCTTCCCTTCTTGTTGGTTTGTGGCCTTCCTCTCCTGGGAGAACAGTGACCTCTAGTGACTTGTGCTGGGCAGCTGTGTGCAGACAGGGCTTCTGCCTCCTGCCCGGCTGCTATGGAGTTTATCTCCACTGTTGTTGTGGGCGTGGCTTACCTCGGGCTGCTGCTCCGAAATAGTGGAGTCGCGTTGGAGGGGGAGTCGCCAGGAGGCTATTTATCTCTGTGAGTGGCCTCTGTGCTCCCTGCTGCCCAGGGGGTTAGAGTGCCCAGAGATCTGTAGATTCTCTGCTGCTGGACTAAGTGTCCTGGGACGCTTCCATCCGGTTTTGGGGTCCCTGTCCCTTTAAGACTTCCAAAAACACTTGCCAAAAAAATAAAAAATAAAAACCGCTTGCTTTTCTTTGTCCCCTGGCGCCGGCCTCCGGTACCCGCTCACTGGTCTTGCTGTCCTTGTTCCCTAGTATCCAGGACCGCACACATGCACTGTGTCTGCGCTCTGGTGCGGATAGCTGGGGCTGGGTGTTCAGCAGTCCTGGGCTCCCTCTCCCTCTCAGCTCTGACTCCTCTCCTCCTGCCAGGAGCTGGGGGGAGGGGTACTTGGGTCCTTCCGGGCTGGGGCTTGTATCTTACCCCCTTCGCGAGGCGCTGGGTTCTCACAGGTGTGGTTGTGGTCTGGATTTGTCCTGTGTCCTCTGGTCTCTTCTAGGAAGAGTTGTCTTTGTTATATTTTCATAAATATATGTGGTTTTGGGAGGTGATTTCCGCTGCTCTAGTCACGCCACCATCTTGGCTCCACCCCTGTGCTATTTTTTTTTAATTGCAATAATATGCATATACAGTATTATGTTGGTTGCAGATGTACAATATAATGGCCCAGTTATTGTATACATTACTAAATATGTGCCACAGTAAGTGTACTTACTCCATTATCATACCAAGATACTAAAATATTATTGGTTATAATCTCTATGTTGTACTTCCATTCCTATGTCTACCTTATTCTGCAATTTGCAGTTTGTACCTCCTCTATTAAGTTCACAAATTTCACCCATCCCCTGACTTCCTTCCCTATGGTAACAGACTTGTTGCCAATATTTGTGGGTCTATTTCTTTTTTTGTTTGTTTTTTAGGTTCTTCATATAAGTGAAATCGTATATTTGTATTCTCTGCTTGGCTTATTTCAGTTAAAGATGATACCCTCTAGGGTCCATCCATGTTGTTACAAATGGCAAGATGTCTTTTTTATGGCTGAATAATGTTCCATTATGTGTATGTACCACATCTTTTTTTATCAATTCATCTATTGGTGGGCACTTGAGTTGCTTCTATATCTTTGCTATTGTAAATAATGCTGCAGTGAACGTAAGTGTGCATATATCTTTTCAAATCAGAGATTTATTTCTTCAGGTAAGTTCCCATAAGTGGAATTGCTGGGTTGAATGGTATTTCTAGTTTTTAAAGGAACCTCCATATTGTTTTCCATAGTGATTGGAGCACTTTACATTCCCACCAATACTTGTCATTTCTTATCTTTTCAATAGTTGTCATTCTGACTGGTGTAAGGTAATACCGTTAGGGTTTGATTTGAATTTCCCTGATGGTTAATGTTGTGGAGCATCTTTTCATGTATCTGTTTGTTAGTCATCTGTGTATCTTCTTTGGAAAAATGTTCAGGTCCTTTGCCCATTTTTAATTGGACTCTTTGTCTTTTTAGTGTAGAGTTGTATGTGTTATTCACATATTTTGGATATCTAATATATCATCCTTATCAAATATATCATTTGCAAATATATTCTTCCATATAGTAGGTTGCCTTTTTGTTTTGTCAGTGGCTTCCTTTGCTTGTTTTTTGTCAATGGTTTTCTTTGCCGTAGAGAAGCTTTATAGTTTGATATAGTTCCACTTGTTTATTTTTGCTTTTGTTTTCCTTGCCCAGGAAAATGTATCTGGAAAGAAACTTCTCACATTAATGTTCATGAGATTCTTACCCATGTTTTCCTTTTTCTTATTTTTTCAAATTTTTAATAGAAGTATAGTTAATATGCAATATTATATTGGTTTCAAGTATACAACACAGTGACTGAACAATTATACACATAATAACCAAATCCTCACCCCAACTAGTGAGTTACTATCTGGCAACATAAAAAGATGTTACAGAATCATTGACTATATTCTTCAGGTTGCACTTCCATCCCTGTGACCAGCTTCTCTTATGATTGAGATTTTTATGCCCTTTTCTTCCTCTCATCCTCCCACTCACCAACCCCTCCCACAAGGTAGCCACCACTCATTTCTCAGTGTCTGTGACTGTACTGCTATTTTGTTTCATTTGTTTTGTTTTGTTTTTAGATTCCATATATAAGTGAAATCATACTGTATTTGTCTTTCTCCACCTGGCTTATTTCACTTAGCATGTTGTCACAAATGGTAGGATTTCTTTCTTTTTTTGTGGCTGAATAATATTACATTGTGTATATGTAGCACATCTTTATGCATTCATCCATTGATGGACACTTTGGTTGCTTCCATATTTTAGCTATTTAAATAATGTAACAGTAAACATAGGGGTGCATATATCTTTCTTTTTGAATCAGATTTAAAATATTTTTTTCAGGTAAATTCCTAGAAGTGGAGTTACTGGGTCTATTTTTAGTTTCTTGAGGAACCTCCATACTACTTTCCACAACAGTTGTACCAATTTACATTCCCAGCAACAGTGTATGAGGGTTCCCATTTCTCCACATCCTTGCCAACACTTGTTATTTCTTATCTTTTGGATAGTGACCATTCTGACCGGTGTGGGGTGATATCTAATTGTGATTTTGATTTGTATTTCACTGATTAGTGATGTGGAGCATCTTTTCATGTGCCTCTTGTCCATCTGTATTTCCTTGGAGAAATGTCTATTCAGGCCCTCCACCCATTTTTAATTGAGTTATTTATTGTTTTGGTGTCAAGGCATATGAGTTCTTTATGTATTTTGGAAGTTAACACCTTATTGGATGAATCATTTACAAATATAGTCTCCCATGCTGTACATTGCCTTCTTGTTTGTTGATGGTGTCCTTTGCTGTTCAAAAGTGTTTAGTTTGTTGTTCTCCCACTTGTTCATTTTTGCTTGTTTTCTTTGCCTGGGGAGATGTGCCCAGGAAAAAATTGATCATGCTTATGTTCAAGAGATTTTTGCCTATATTTTCTTCCAAGAGTTTTATGGTTTCATGCCTTGTGTTTAGGTCTTTAATCCATTTTGAGTTTACTTTTATGTATGATACTAGACTGATCCAATTTCATTCTCTTGCATGTAGCTAGCTGTTCAGTTTTCCCAAAGCCATTTATTGAAGCAACTGTCTTCCTCCAATTTTATATTTTTGCCTCCCTTATTATATATTAATTGACCATGTATGCATGGGTTTATTTCTGGGATCTCTATTCTGTTCCATTGATCTATGGGTCTGTTCTTGTGCCAGTACCATAGCGTTTCAATCACTGTAGCTTTTTAGTATAGCTTGAAGTTAGGGAGTGTGATACCCACAGCTTTGTTCCTTTTCCTCAATATTGCTTTGGCTATTTAGGGTCTTTTGTGGTCCCATTTAAATTTTAGGATTATTGCTCTAATTCATTGAAAAATGCCATTGTTATTTTGATAGGGATTGCATTGAGTGTAAATTGCTTAGGGCAGGATGGCCATTTTGACAATATTAATGCTTCCTATCCATTAGCATAGGATAGCTTTCCATTTATTTGTGTCTTCCTCAGTTTCTTTCATCAGTATCTTACAGTTTTCAGAGTACAGGTCTTTCCTCTCCCTGGTTAGGTTTATTCCTAGGTATTTTGTTCTTTTTGATGCATTTGTAAATGGAGTTGTTTTCCTGATTTCTTTTTCTGCTAATTCATTGTAGTATATAGGAATGCAGTAGATTTCTGTGTATTGATTTTGTGTCCTCAAACTTTGCTAAACCTGTTTATTAGTTCTAATGGTTTTTTGGTGGAGTCTTTAGGGTTTTCTTTATATAGTATCATTTCATCTGCAAATAGTGACAGGTTTACTTCTTCCTTACCAGTTTGGATGCCTTTTATTTCTTTTCTTGTCTGACTGCTGTGGCTAGGACTTCCAGTAAATGTTGACTCAAAGGGGTGAGAGTGGGCATCCTTATCTTGTTCTTGATCTTAGAGGAAAAGCTTTCATCTTTTCACCATTGGAGATGATGCTGGCTGTGGGTTTGTCATTTATGGCCTTTATTGTGTTGAGGTATGTTTCCTCTGTACCCACTTTGTTGAGAGTTTTCATCATGAGTGGATGTTGAATTTTGTCCGATGCTTCTTCAGCATTCATTGAGATGATCATGTGGTTTTTGTCCTTCCTTTTGTTAATGCAGTGTATCATTGATTTGAGGATATTGTATCATCCTTGCATCCCTGGAATAAAATCCCACTTGGTCATGATGAATGATCCTCTTGATGTATTTTTGAATTTGGTTTGCTAATATTTAGTTGAGGATTTTTACATGTATGTTCATCAGGGATATTATTCTGTAATTCTTTTTTTTGTAGTATCTGTCTGGTTTTGACACTAGAGTAATGCTGGCTTCAAGGAATAAGTTTGGAAGTATGTCATCCTCTCCTATTTTTTGGATTACTTTAAGAAGGATAGGTATTAGCTCTTCTTTAAATGTTAGGTAGAACTCACCCTTGAAGCCATCTATTTCTGGACTTTTGTTTGTTGGGAGCTGTTTGATTACCAGTCAAATTTCAGTACTAGTAATTGGTCTGTTCAGATCTGCTGTTTCTTCCTGGGTCAGTCTCAGAATCTCATATGTTTCTAGGAATTAATACATTTCTTCTAGGTTTTCCAGTTTATTGGCATATAATTTTTCATGGAAGTCTTTTATAACTCTTTGAATTTCTCTGGTGTTGACTGTAACTTCTTTTTTCATTTCTGATTTTGTTTATTTGTGTCTTCTTTTTTTCTTAATAATTTTGGCTAAGGGCTTGTCTATTTTGTTTATCTTTTCAAAGACCCAGCTCTTGGTGTCACTAATATTTTTCTGATGTTTTTTTAGCCTCTATTTTATTTATTTTTGCTCTGATCTTTATTATATCCCTTTTTCTGCTAATTTGGGATTTTGTTCATTTTTTCTAGGGCCTTTAGTTGTAGGGTTAGATTGTTCATTTGAGCTTCTTCTTGTTTCTTGAAGTAGGCCTGTATTGCTAACTTCTCTCTTGGAACTGCTTTTGTTGTATCCTACATATTTTGATCATTGTGTTTACTTTCATTGTCTCCATGTATTGTTTGATTTCCTCTTTGATCTGTTCATTGATCCACTGATTATTGAAAAGCATGTTGTTTAGCCTCCACATGTTTGTGTTTTTCTCCAGTTTTTTTCTTGTAGATTTCTAGTTTCATACCCCTGTGGTCTGAAAAGATGCTTGATACAATTTCAGTCTTCTAAAATTTGTTGAGACTTGTTTTGTGTTCTAGTATGGGATCTGTTTTGGAGAATATTCTGTGAGTACTTGAGAAAAATGTGTATTCTATTACTTTTGGGTAGGGAGTTCAGTAAATATCTGTAAGTTCATCTGGTCTAATGTGTTATGTAACACCTCTATTTCTTTTTTTAATTTTCTGTCTGTATGATCTATCCATTGGTTTAAGTGGGGTGTTAAAGCCCCCTACTATTGTGTTACTCTCAGTTTCTCCCTTTAGGTCTGTCAGTATTTGGTTTATATATTTAGATGCTACTATCTTGGGTGCATGGATGTTTATTTGTGATTGTTATATCCTCTTGTTGGACTGATCCCTTTATCAGTATGTAATGTCCTTTTTGGTCTCTTGTTACTTTCCTTGTTTTGAAATCTATTTTGTCTGATACAAATATTGCAACTTCAGCTTTTTTTCATCCCTATTTGCATGGTATATCTTTTTAGTTACCTTCAGTTCCATAGTTTTTTTTAAATTCATTTACTCACCCTATGTCATTTGACTGACACACTTAAGCCATTTACATTTAAAGTAATTATTGATATGAGTGTACTTATTGCCATTTTGTTAAATCTGGTTGTTTTTGTTTTCTGATCCTGTATTCCTCTTGTGGTCTTTTGTATTTTATGATTCTCTTTAGTGTTATGATTGGGTTCCCTTCTCTTTGTTTTTGTTTTTTGTGTATCTGTTATAATCTTTTGGTTCATGGTTACCATGGAGTTCTTAGATGACAGCCTATGAATATAACAGCCTGTAATAATCTGATGGTCACTTAAATTCAAACTCATTCTAACAGCACTATATTTCTCACTTGACCTCCACCACATTTGATATATATATATCTTCTTTTACACCTTTTTATTAAGTGATTCTCTTAACTAATTATTAGATGTAATTGCTTTTGTTACTTTTATCTTTTTGACCATACTAGTTTTCAAGTAATTGAAGGTCTGCCTCTGCTAAATGTTTGCTCTTGCCAGTGGAGATTTTTCCCTTTCTTAAATTTCTTGCTTCTGCTTAGGGTCTTTTCCTGTTAAAGAAGTGCCTTTAACATTTCTTGTAAGGCTGGTTTAAGCAGTGGTGAATTATTTTAACTTATGTTTATCTGTGAAGCTCTTTATATCACCTTCAATTCTGAATGATACTGGGTAGAATATTCATGATTGGAGTTTTTTTTCCATTCAGCACTTTGAATTATCATGCCATTCCCTTCTGGCCTGTAGAGTATCTGCTGAAAATAAGCTAATAACCTTATGGAGTTTCCCTTATATGTACTTCATTGCTTTTTTCTTGCTGCTTTTAGGATTCTCTTTGTCTTTGATCTTTGGCATTTTGATAATGATGTGTCTTTAGAGCTCTCTGTGCTTCCCGGACCTGGTAGACTGTTTCCTTCTTGAGGTTAGCGAAGTTTTCAGCTCTTACCTCTACAAATAAATTTTATACTACTATCTTTCTTTCTTCTTTTGGGACTCCTATAATACGGATGTTAGGACATTTGATGATGTCATCTCATAGCTCTCTTACCCTATCCTCATTTCTTTTAATACTTTTTCCTTCAGCTGTTCAGCTTGAATGCTTTTCATTATGTTATCTTCCAAGTCACTGATCCATTCTTCTGCATCCTCTAGCCTCTTGTTCATTCTCTCCAGTGTATTTTTTATTTTATCCATTGAATTTTTCATTTCCAATTGGTTTTTTTTTTAGATTTTCTCTTTTTTGAGGTCTGCCTTGAGTTCTACTATTATTTTCTCACATCCAGTGATTATCTTTATAACCATTGTTTTAAATTCTTTATCAGGTAGATTGGTTAACTCTGTTTCATTTATCTTTTCTTTTTTTCCTTGTTCTGTCATTTGCAGCATATTCCTCTGTCTCTTCATTTTGTATGACTGTCTATGGTTGGTTCTGTGAATTAGTTAAAAGGTCTTGCTTTCACAGTCTTGAAGGATTGGCCTTGGGTAGGCAAGTCCCCTGTGTAGACTGCATGTGCCTCATGGTTCTGGCAAGCTGGAGGCTGAGGAAGTGTGAGACAAGCATTTTCCTGGTCCTGGGGCTCCCAGGACGTGGTTTTGGGGGCCCTTTGGAGGGGCTCCTGGGTGGATACCATTAAGTTCTGTGCTGGCAGGGGGATGTGGTGGGCCAGGGCTGCACTCCAGCTGAATCTCCTGTGCCTCCTCACCCTTATGCCCATGTGTGCTCTGGGCCACTTGGGACCACTCCGGAGAATTCCTGTGTTGGGTGTCCACCAGTCCTGTTGGCAGCATGGAGTCAGGCTCTGTGCACATTCCCACTTGGCTCCCAAGTGTTCTGGGCTCTTCCTCAGGATTCTCACATAGGCGCCCATGGTCTTACTGCCTAGCTCAAGCCCTGTGCATGCTCGGGTTCACCCACGGCCCCTATGTGCTTCGGGCTGCTCTAGGGAATTCTGGCATTGGTGCCCACCGGGTCCCACTGTGACCTGGGATCAGGCCCAGCACACAGGTTCCCCCACTGTGCTCTGGGAGTTAGTTGCCTTGTGTGCACCAGCCAACAGATTTGTGCACCCTCCCTGTTAGCTGGGGGACTTTCCAGTCCTGCTGATGCGGGCTGGGCAGGTGGATAACAGCAGGCGGTAAGGCGGGATTATTAGATCGAGGCCCAGATCCCAGTCTCGGTCACACCAAGATGTGCAGAAAGGAGCACAAACGGTGACGCTGGCTGCCTCCTCTGATACGGGATTGCCGCCAGTGATTTCCTTGCCAAGTGGTGGATGTTCACTTCTGAAACTTAGCTTCTTTCACTTACAGTCTATTGCACTTCAAACTGCAAGGCTTTTTTTCCTCACCTCAGGGCAGGGAGTCCAAGCCTGGCTCTCCCAGTGATATCCCCACCCTGTAACTCCTTCTGGTGGCTATGCTGGGGGTGGGGTTCCTGCAGTTACTGTGTCTCTGTCTCTCCTGCCATTTTGAGCTTTTAAAAAAATTTGACCTTTTCTTCCCTTGTTGTACAGAAAGTGTTCACTTAGGTCTCCATTCTTTCAGGGTAAAATACTCTGTATATATGTAGATTTGGTATGTAGGTGGGAGAAGGTGGATAAATTCAGGCTCTCTCTGTCATCTTCCCAGATACCCCTTCAGGTGTTTTTTTTGGTCATTGTTGTGGGGTTTACTTAGAAGAGAAAGATTGCAAAGCAGATTTTGAGTGGTGGTTATTTGAGGTTGCCCGAATACAGAGTTAGCCCAATTCTAATGGGAGTACAGGAATGTAAGCAAACAGCTAGTGTAAGGCACAAGCAGCAACACTGACTTCACAGAGATGACCTTGACACTGTGGCTTCAAGGATCCATTGGAATTCAAGAGCACAATGGCTGAGGAGCCACTGAACCATGGCATGCAGCCATGAAATTGCATGATGTATACCCTGCAGTTAGTGGGCTGTAGTGTTATATAGTGGGAGATGAGTCAGGAAAGATAGTCTGGGGTTCAAGTTATGGGGGGCCATGATTATACTTCAAGGACATGTTTTTCCAACTATATTCCTGAATCTCCTCTGAAGTGTCTGGTAGAAGTGAGTGCGTGGTTGGTGGGGAGGTAGAATGGACAGGGCTTCCAGAGCATCTGGTTTTGTTTTATAGGTCAGGCTTCCAGAAAATACTGATTAAAAAGGGGGATGTTGTTAAACAAAAGTTTAAAGATCATGACTATGGGTAATGGAGAACAAATAAGAATTCTTATGTAGACTAGTGACATATTCAGATTTGTTCATAAATCAGTGAGATACCTGGCAGCATTGTGGCACATGGATGGGGGCAGGTGGGGATACTGCCATGGGGAAGAAATGGAAAGCCTGAACAAAGGGCAATGTCAGAGAAGAAACTGCAAAAAACAGGATTCACAGAACTTGGCAGCTGACTGTGGAGAGGGACTGCTGAAGATGACATGAGGTATTGAAGCTGCATGACTGAGTCAGTGGCGGTGCTGGGAGCTGAGGGCATAGAGGAGTGAAGTTTGAGGCCTGAATGGACTGTGGTCTTGGGACATTCCTTCTGTTTTCTAAGCTGGGCTTCCAGCCACAGAGCTTGCTCTCTTTGTTGCAGTGGCTCTGACCAATCTGGAAGACACAGAGAATGCCAGGAGAGCCTACGCAGAAGCAGTTCGCCTGGATAAGTAAGCTGCTGTGTTGGGAAGTGCTGGGGAGGGCTGGGCTCTCCAGAGCCACAAGGTGGCACCAGAGCACGGAGTCCACCCACAGACCTGCTCTCTGTGGTCGCTGCACAGCAGGCCTAAGTGCGGAAGGCTGTGGTTCCTGAGCGCATGGTGGCACCGCAGGATCTGACACTGCCTGTTTCTGAGAAAGTTTCCAGCCTCAAGTTTAGCAGTGAGGAAGCCGGTGGAAGCCAGAGCTGGCAGTGGGCTTGAGTTGCTAATACCTGTGGGCTAGCTGGAATACCAGTTAGGACTCTGGGATTAATTTAATCTAAGATAAGATTAACTCTCCTAGGATTTATTCCACTGGCACCTGCTAGGCAGCAGAGTAGGGAGCCCTTTTTCAGCTCTGCCCTGGTGGTCCCTGTCGAGGCCTGAAATGTCAGACTTGGTCCCAGTACCTGCACTGCTGTTCATAGGCGGTTGATTCCTTGGTTCTTCTCCACAGGCCCACACAGCATGTGTGTTCCCACCTTGCTGCAGAATGGTGAAATCTCAAATTAGCCAGTTTTGTTTTGTTTTTGTGTAATGAGAAGGATCTTAAATGACCGTTTGTTGCAGTGTCAGCGCCATAGACTCTGTCTGCCACAGGTGTAACCCTCTAGTGAACCTGAACTATGCTGTGCTGCTGTACAACCAGGGCGAGAAGGGGGGCGCCCTAGCCCAGTATCAGGAGATGGAGAAGAAAGTCAACCTACTCAAGGACAGGAGCTCTCTGGAATGTGACTCGGAGGTATGTCTTCTGTTAGCTCACGGGGGTTATAAGCCACCAGTCAGGACACTTTTGAATCAAGCCCCAATATCCAAATATATTACCGGCTCATGGTTGTTGTGGCTTTCATGCCTATTTTGGCCTTAATGTTCCTGGTGGCATTGATTCTTCAATTAGTAATAGCCTGACACAAAACTTCTCTAGAAGAAAATAACAGTGAGAGGAGATTCAGGCTTCCTGAGTTACCTGTTGTGGGAAATACAGCTCATCTAGGTGGAGGGCTATTTGTAGCTTCCTCCCAGTTATCATATAGGAAAGGCGGGAGATTGGCCTAATAAAGCCTCAGACTCTAATTGTTGAATTTTGAGATCTTGCATGAACTCACTTGCTTTCCGCTAAGGGCAGTCTGTGCATGCACTCTGCCACTTGAGAATAATTCCTTGCAATACGTACTTCCTTCCTCAGATGCTGGTACCAGCAGACATTAAGTTCAGCTAAACCCCAGCGGGTAGGCTTGTCCTACAAGTCATACCTGTGACTCTTCTTTTCCTTCCCATGTGGCACAAGATGGTAGAGATGGCCCAGAAGTTGGGAGCTGCTCTTCAGGTTGGGGAGGCACTGGTCTGGACTAAACCAGTTAAAGATCCCAAATCAAAGCACCGGACCACTTCAACCAGCAAAGCTGCCAGTGTCCAGCAACCTCTGGGCTCTAATCAAGCTCTGGGACAGGCAATGTCTTCAGCAGCGGCGTTCAGGAAGCTCCCCTCAGGTAGGAGGCGACGAGCTCCTTGAAGACCTCGCTGGTACAAGTGCCAGCAAAGAGATCACAGTTTTGAGTGAGGCTTGCACTTTTCAGCTCAGAACATGTCCAATGTGGTGTTGCCTAGAAGGGAAAAAAGCCACAGGGTGGCCAAATTGGCACTTGTTTCCCTAAGGCGAGCTGTGTACTGGGTAACACTTCCTGGGGGCTTACTTGGATGGCCAGTGCAGTGGCTCTCTGTAATACGGGCATACCTCGTGTTATTGTGCTTTGCTTTACACTTCACAGACACTTTTGTTTTTATAAATTGACGGTTTGTGGCCCATGTCAAGCAAGCCTTTTGGCACCATTTTTCCAACAGCATCTGCTCACTTCATGTTTCTGTTCACATTCTAGCAATTCTAGCAGTATTTCAAAATTTATAATTATACTTGTTATGATCAGTGTTCTTTATGGTACTATTGTAATTGTTCTGGGGCACCACAAACTATGCCTGTGTAAGATGGCAAATTTAATGATAAATGTGATGTGTGTTCTGGCTGCTCCACTGACTGGCTGTTCCCTCATTTCTCTCCCTCTTCTTGGGCCTCCCTATTCTGAGACACAACATTGAAATTAGGCTAATTAACAACCCTCAATGCTTGTTAGTGTTCAAGTGAAAGGAAGAGTTGCATGTTGCTCACTTTAAATCAAAAGGTAGAAATGATTTGACTTAGTGAGGAAGGCCTGTCAGAGGCCAAGATAGGCCGAAAGCTGGGTCTCTTGAGCCGGGTAGCCAAGTTGTGAAGCAAAGGAAAAATTCTTGACGAAAATGAAAAGTGCTAGCAACTTCTTCCTGAACCCATCTACTCAAGAAAGGGAAGCAAAAGCAAAAATGAACTCATGGGACTACATCAAACTAAAGTTTTTATACGGCAAAGGACACCATCAATAAAACAAAAAGGCATCCTACAGTATGGGAGAATATTATTTGTAAATGACACATCCGACAAGGGGATAACATCCAAATATATAAAGAACTTATATGCCTCAACACCCAAAAAGCATATAACCCAGTTAACAAATGGGCAGAGGAAATGAAGAGACAGTTCTCCAAAGAAGAAATTCAGGTGGTCAACAGATATGAAAAGATGCTCCACATCACTAATCATCAGGGAAATGCAAATTAAAACCATAATGAGATATCATCTCACGCCAGTAAGGATGGCCAGCATCGAAAAGACTAATAACAACAAATGCAGGCGAGGATGCAGAGAAAGGGGAACCCTCCTACACTGCTGGTGGGAATGTAAGCTAGTTCAACCATTGTGGAAAGCAATATGGAGGTTCCTCAAAAAACTAAAAATAGAAATAACATTTGACCTGGGAATCCCACTCCTTGGAATTTACCCAAAGAATACAACTTCTCAGATTCAAAAAGACATATGCATCCCTATGTTTATCACAGCACTTTTTACAATAGCCAAGATATGGAAGCAACCTAAGTGTCCATCAGTAGATGAATGGATGAAGAAGATGTGGTACATATACACAATGGAATACTATTCAGCCATAAGAAAGAAAACAAATCCTACCATTTGCAACAACATGGACGGAGCTGGAGGACATTAAGCTCAGTCAAATAAGCCAGGTGGAGAAAGACAAATGCCAAATGATTTCCCTCATTTGTGGAGTATAACAATGAAGCAAAACTGGAGGAACAAAATGGCAGCAGACTCAGAGACTCCAAGAATGAACTAGTGGTTACCAAAGGGGAGGGGTGGGGGAGGGCAGGTGGGGAGGGAGGGAGAAGGGGGCTGAGGGGTATTATGTTTAGTGCACATGGTGTGGGGATCACGGGGAGAACAGTGTAGCACAGAGAAGGCACATAGTGGATCTCTGGCAACTTGCTGCACTGATGGACAGTGACTGCATTGGGGTGTGGGGGGAACTTGATAATATGAGTAAATGTAGTAACCACATTGTTTTTTCATGTGAAACCTTCATAAGAGTGTGTATCAATCATACCTTAATAAAAAAATTAAACTAAAAAAAGAAAATGAAAAGTGCTACTCCAGCAAACATACAAATGATAAGAAAGAGAAAGAGCCTTACTGCTGATGGGAAGAACAGTTGAGTGGTCCGGATGGATGGTCACACCAGCCACATTCCCTTAAACCAAAGCTTAATCCATATCAAGGCTTTAACTCTCCTCAGCTCTGTGGAAGCCAAGGGATATGAGGACGCTGCATAAGAAAAGTTTGAAGTTAACAGAGGTTGGTACATGAGGTGTGAGAGAGACGCCATCTCCATAATGCAACAAAGTGCCGGTGAAGCAGCAAGTGCTGGTGTAGAGGCTGCAGCAAGTCACCCAGGAGATCTGGCTAAAAGAATTCATGAAAGTGTCTACATTAAACAACAGATTTTCAGTGTACACAAAACAGCCTTATCTTGAAAGAAGGTGGCATTGAGGACTCCGATAACTGGAGAGATGTCAATGCCTTTAAAACTTTAAAACTTAAAAGGACAGGCCAACTCTCCTGTTAGGGGCCAGTGCAGCTGGTGACTTTTAAGTTGAAGCCAGTGCTCATTTGCCATTCTGAAAATTCTAGAACCTTTAAGAATTATGTTTAATCTACTCTGCCTGTGCTCTGTAAGTGGAACATCAAACCTGGATGACAGCGCATCTGTTAATATGATTTACTGAATATTTTAAAGACTCAGAAAACTAAGATTCTTTTCAAATTATTACTGCTTGCTGACAATGCACTTGGTCTCCCCAGGGCTCTGAGGGAGCAGCTGGACGTTGAGATTAATGTTGTTTTCCTGGTTCCTAACACAACATCCGTTCTGCAGCTCATAGATCAAGGAGTCATTTAGACTTTCAAGCCTTACTATTTAAGAAGTACATTTTGTAAGGCTATAGCTGCCCATTCCTTTGATGGATCTGGGCAAAGTCACTTGAAAACCTTGTAGCAAGAATTCATCATTCTAGATGCCATTAAGAACATTTGTGATTAATGGGAGGTTAAAATAGCAACATTAACAGGAGTTCAGAAGTTGATTCCAACCTTCATGGATGACTTGGAGGAGTTGAAGACTTCATTGGAGGAAATAACTGCAGATGTGGTGGAAATACGAGAACTAGAATTAGAAGTGGAACTTGAAGGTGACTGAACTGCTGTAATCTCATGATAAAACTTGAATGTGGAGGAGTTACTTCTTATGGATAAACAAAGAAAGTAATATTTTGAGATGGAATCCACTCCTGGTGAAGGTGCTGTGAAGAATGTTGAAATGACAAAAAAAGGGCCTTGGAATATTACATAAACTTACTTGGTAAAGCAGTGGCATGGTTTGAGAGGACTGACTGCAGTTTTGAAAGAAGCCTATGCTACAGAAAAATGTTGATGAAAAGAAGAGTCAATTCATGCAGCAAACATCATTGTTGTCCTATGTTAAGAAATTGCCACAACCACCCCAACCTTCAGCAACCGCCACCCTGGTCAGTCAGCAGCCGTCAAGGCAAGACACTCCCCCAGCAAAAAGATTATGATTCATGATGGTTAGTGTTTTTCAGTCATAAAGTATTTTTTAATTAGGGGTCGTACATTATCTTTTTAGACATACTGCTGTTGCATATTTAATAGACTATATAGTATAGTATAAACGTGAGCTCCATATGCAGCGGGAAATAAGAAAGTTTACTGCACTTGCTTTGTTGGGATACTCACTTTGTTGAGGTGGCCTGGAATCGAACCCCCAGTGTCTCCAAGGTATGCCGGTATTCCAGCTTAGAAATACATTGTGGTATTTTAGTCTTCCTTTAATCTTCACTGCCTTATTATAAGTTAACGTGGTGCAGGTAATTAAAGATTTATTTCAGCGAGTTTTTATTATGAAGGTATCATTGATAAACACTGTTATGAAGGTTTCACACGAAAAACGTGGTTACTACATTCACCCATATTATCAAGTCCCCCCATACTGCATTGAAGTCACTGTCCATTGGTGTAGTAAGATGCCACAGTCACTACTTGTCTTCTCTGTGCTACACTGTCTTCTGTGGGGTTTCTTCTTAAAATTTAACAGTAAAAATAGTGATTTCTTCTGGAATTGTGGTATCAAGAATTCAAACTGTTTGTTTTGTTACTAGGTGCTGAAGGAACACCCCTGCTCACAAAGCTGCCATCTCTTCCTCTGGAGCCAGAGCCCACTGAGCAAGCATGTCCACCAGAAGCATCAGCACAAATAAGAGAAAAATAGTAGGATGACCCCACCATAGGGGTTTTTCTTTGACAAGGGTGTATGAGATTAGGAAAGGTCACATGACACAGGCAGTTTGGAGACCAGCATGTTCCCTGGGCACCGCAGAATGCAGATTTGTTATGATGAGAGCCTGAGGCTTAGTTTCAAATTCCCCCACTGGCCTTGTAATCCGGGAAATAGAAGATAGCCCAGAAAGATCCTTTTAAGAATCGAGAGCAAGGCTCATGGCTCTGTATGGAGCTCCCAGACCCAGCAGGGCATGTGACACTTGTTTGCTGTGGAAAGGACCTCTGTGTCCTGGCAGACGAATGCCCTTCCTTTGTGGAAGGCAAGGCTGAGACGGGCCTCTGCTAAAGAGCCCTGCCATGGCTGAGCGGTGGTTTGGCCGAGGTGCTCATCTGACTGTGGGGGTGTCAGCCCCCAAGGCAAACACAAATCTGGGATTGGTAATCCCGTTCTAATACTTTAAAAGAAAAAACATGATGAAAAACTCTATAAAATGAAGCCCAGCCTGTTGAGTATCCCAGCGCACTTGCCCAAGGGAATCCAGAACTAGTCCCTGAGTCTTGTCCCTGGGTGAGGTTGGTGCACAGCCAGATCAGGGCCACGGGAAGAAGTAGGAACGAAGGGCGGGTCTGGGGTCAGCACCAAGCATTCAAAGGAACGGGAGAGCTGCTTGGCCGAGGGAAGTCAAGGCTATCAGGGACACCACCGACCAGATGCCGTCGATGCCTCAGAATGAAGATCATGTATCGGCATCCCTTTGGGGAAAGTTATTCTTTGGGTGTAAAAACAAGATATCACAATAAAAACTTTTTAAAAGAACCTATGATAATAGTCTTTCCTCACCTATTTCCAAGCCTAGTTTGGAACTGGAGAAGGAACCTCCAGGCCTCCTGCCTGGTGCCAGCACAGCCTCTACTGCACCGCTTGATGTGTAGCGGGCCAGCAATCTGCTTGAGGGCCGGTCCTCATTTCGCACTCAAGAGTACCTTTCATCACTGTAATTTGATGGTGGAGGACCTACCTATCACCAAGCCAAACTGTTTGGAATTCTTTTAACTGGATCTGTCCTGACAGGGAAGGAGCAGTTAACTCTTTGATTCTCCTATCTTAGAAATAAACAGCAAGGTGTCAGAGGCAGTGCATTTGTCCGTGCAGCTGAAATGTGTCAGAACTGGCATTTGGACTGAGCGACTGAGAAAGCTCTTCTTTTCAGTATGGAGTCTCCTGTGCCTGTGATGGAAAAGGTCTTGGTGAGAAATGACGAGAATGTAATGGAGAAGAGGGGTTAGTGTGAGGGAGATTTGGGTGGGTAAAATAAACAAATTGGGTCTGATCGGATGTGGCAGATAAGACAGTAGGATGAGCACCCGAATCAGAGAAGAGGGTCACTGGGGAACTGGCTGAGGGCTGTGAAGTCTAGCTCTGGACACGCCCATCTTTGAGACATCCGAACGAGACCCATGACAGACTCGAATAGCTGGAGTTTGGGTGTGCAATCTGACTTGAAGATAAAGATTCAGGAGTAATTTGGATTTGGGTGACAGGTGAAACCACAGATTGAAAGGAGTCACCAGAGGAAAGCTAGGAGTAAGACAGGAGACCAAAAATGGAAAACCCATGTTTACAGGGAGAAGCGGAAGAGCCCACAAAGGAGACAGAAGAAGCAAGGAATATAAGGAAGAAAATGGAGAGTGGTGGGGAAGAAAAGGCTCCAGAAGGGACTGGTCAGCCTCACTGACAGACACCGCTGTCCCCGTTTTATAAAGGCGGAAGCTGAGGCTGGGAGAGGCAAAATGAATTTTCCCAGGTAAGTGGACGGGATCAGAATCTGAACGCGGGTCTGGTTGCAGAGCACCTGCTCTTAGCCGTCAACCACCAAGCAGTGACGCACCTTTGAGGAGGTAGCAAGAGACCCAAGGGCTTGAAGACTGAGGAAGTGAAACTGGCCTGCTTTTACTTCAAGGTAAAGGGAAGAGAGGTTTTTAAAGGGCAGATTGAATTCATTACTCTGATCTGAGAAACTTTTAGCATTTGGGCAAAGAAAGTAAAATGGTCTCTTCCCTTTATGTGCATATGGTGAAAATGGAGAGAATCAAAGAGCAGGACTCTTCAGTTTTTCCATACTCCTTGGGGCAGGAACACAATGGTACCTTGCATTCCAGGGATAGCAGTCAAGAAGCAATGTTTTCCAATTAATCTGAGCTTAGATATTAAAGAATAAAGAGAGTGTATTTGCTCAGTCTCTGGGGCATGTGAATGTTCCATATTTCACTCAGGTGAGAAAGGGTCTGTTCTAATTTCTTGTATGGGAGTTGCTCATGTCATCACGATAAACTTTTAAACAGAATTAGGAGAATGAGGCCAAGTACACAGATGCAGCAGATATGGCTTTTGATGGCAGGAACTAGAGGCAGGAAAGTGGAAGTATGAACCAGCAATGGGAAAAGCCCCCTTCTTACTGAAAAGTATTAGAACAAAACTGTGTTCCAAAGCAGTAACACTTTGTGTGATTATAATGATCATTTTCTTCTTAAAGAAGAAACATTGATAATGGCAGAGTAGCTTATGTTGGACCAGTCCTCCCCTAGACAATAAATATAAACAACTGAGTAAATATAAAACACAACCTTGGTTTAATTTTTAAGAAATACCTGTCCCTGTTCCATGCAAAAAAAAAAAAAAAAAAAAGAACCTAGATTGTGAGGTTTCATATACAAATGTAACTGAAGGACAAGAGGGCATATGGAAACTTACAGTTAAAGGTTTTATATTTTACAATGACATGGTATAAAACCAAAGAGGAGTTTGTGAAAAGTTAACCATGCATATTCTATTTCTAGAGCAACCATTAAAAAGATGGAAAGTATAGCTGAAAAGACAGTAGAGCAACTAAAATATAATTAAAAATGGAAGTTCATAATCCTCTCCTGATAAGAGGGCAGGAAAGGAAGAAAAACAGAAGAAACAAAGGGAAAATAAATAACAAAATGTTAAATGTAAATCCAATCATATACGTAATTACATTAAAATGTAATTGGACTATATATACCGAATTAAAAAGCAGGAGAAGATTAAAAAATTAAAGCCTAGTTATCAGCCATTGAAAGTAAAAGGATGGGAAAAGATCTGTCATGCAAACTACAGGCACAGGAAGTTGAGTGCTGTACTAATGTCAGCTAAAACAGGTCTCAACATGCAGAGTATGACCAGATATAGAAAGGAATTTCATAATGATAGGGTCAGTTCATTCAGTTCAATGGAAAAAAAAGTAACACACACACCTAACAACACTACAAATATATTAAGTAAAAATGGAGAGAATTAAATCCACCTAGTTGGATGCTAGCACTTCCTCTTTCAGAAATTGATAGAATTAGCAAGTATAAAAGGACATTCCACCACCTTATGCATTTAGAGAACACTACAACCAGTAACTGCAGAGAAAACATCCTTTGCAAGTGGACATAGTACAGACAGACCACATGCTGGGACACAAAATAGTTCTCAAAACATTGAACTTTACAGAATATATTCTCTGACCACAATCAAATTATATTTGAAATTAATAACTACCTAAAAAACCTAAATATTTGGAAATTAAACACATACTTGTAATAACTCATAAGTCAAGGAAGAAATCAATATTCTGAATTGAATGGTAATGAAAATAAAAATTTGTAGGATTCAGCTAAAAATGCTTACAGGGGAACTTAGAGCTACCATGTGTTTCTTTTAGAGAACAGAAGGTAGGAAATTAGGAAATAAATGATACAGGTTCCCACCTTAAGCTAGAGAAAGAAGATAAAAATAAACCCAAATTAAGTGGGAGGAAAGAACAAATACTTTAGAAATCTAAAAGCCAAAGTAACATGGGAAAAGAAATGGACAAATCCCCAGTTAACTGATGAAGGAAAAAACACAAGACAAATTACCAATATGAGGAATGAAGGAGGGGATTGCTTTAGGGATCCTCCAGACATGAAAAAACATAAAGGAACATGATGAAAAATCTTACAATAAAACTAACAACTGAAGCTAATAGACAATCTTTGAAAAACAGAGTACCATAACTGAAACAAGATGAAATGTAAGCCCTTAGTAAACCCTATGTATTTAAAAGACTGAATTTTGAAATCAAAAGCTACCTGTAAGTGGACTGTCAGGATTAAAGATGGCAGAATAGGAAGGTAAGATAGAAACCTCATCCCAAAAACATATGAAAGAGGAAAATACAGAGAGAAGAAAAGATGTCTGCATGACAGGTGAGACAGAAACCTCCTTCCAAAACCACACATAACATGCAAATACAACTAATCCTGAAAAAGTGACTGGAAAGAAAACTGACAGACTGCCTACATCTGGGGAAAAGAGAAGACCTCATGGAACAGGGGAAAGTAGCAAAGCTGCGATCAAGCGAGACCCACGCCCTCCCCTCACACCAGCTCAAACGCCGGAGGAAGAGAAACGGAGCAGCAGGGAGTAGAGCCCAGGACTGCGGAACACCCAGCTCTGGAGACCTCCGGGAGCACGAACCCACATTGCATGGTGCTCTGGAGATGAGGGGTTGGAAAGCAAAGAGGCAGAATACCTGGAGAGGCTGAGATTCCAGCCACTTGTGGAGAACAGAAACCCACAACTGGCTGCTCCAGGACGAAAGAAAGGTGGGCTCTTAGAAGACTTCCTAGCAGCAAGAGGGGCACTAAAGGGGAAAGGATTACAGAGCTTGCTGCTCAGGAGAAAGGCAGGTAGACAAAATCATCCTGGCACACTCAGCCCAACAGGTTGGGAAATTTCAGGAGCTTCAGGCAATACACCACCCTGGCTGGCAACACAGCGCCAAGGACCCCCACTGCAATGTGCAGCATGCTGCTCCTTCCTACCAACTGGCACCAGTTCACAAACCTGCTGCCCCTGCCATAGTGTGAAGCCAACCAGAGGGTGGCACCGCCTCAGGCAGCTACAAGGGCATAACACAAGAGGCTCCTCCAAACATGCTCAGCCCACTGGCCCTGGCAGTGGAGACAGGCACTCCAATCGGGAAGCAGGAAAGAGATCTTTCCTTCCGCAGGCACTGGAGCCACCTACACACTTATTATTTCATAGTAATCATTAGAAATATGAAATGGCAAAAGAATCTGGTAAAAACCAAAATCCCTAAAACACCAGAAAGAGGACTAAGTGAATCTGAAATCACCAATCTTCTTGATAAAGATTTCAACATAAAAATCATAAACATGCTCATGGCGCTACAGAAAAATAAGACCTCAGGGAGGACAATTTCAAGAAAGAGAAACTTGGAAAAACACAGTATCTGAAACAAAACAAAGAGGAGGGACTTAAATGCAGATTACATGAGGTAGACAAGATGGTAAATGAAATAGAAATTAGAGAACAGGAAATCAAAGAAACTGAGACATAGAGAGAAAAAAGGATCTCTAGGAATGAAAGAATATTAAAAGAACTGTGTGACCAATCCAAACAACAATATTTGCATTATAGGGGTACCAGAACAAGAAGAGAAAAAGGGGTAGAAAGTCTCTTTGAGGAAATAATTGCTGAAAACTTCCCCAATGTGGGGAAGAAAATAATCTCTTAGGCCATGGAAGTGCACAGATCTCCCAACAAGGAAGACAACACCAAGACATGTAATACTTAAAATGGCAAAGATCAAGGATAAGAACAGAGTATTAAAGCAGCCAGAGAGAGAAATAAGATCACACAAAGGATCATCAGACATCAGACTAGCTTCTGAAATTTCCCAACCTGTTGGGCTGAGTGCCGGGGTGATTTTATCCACCTGCCCTTCTCCTGAGTAGCAAGCGCTGTGTAATCCTCGCCAACATTTGTTGTTGTTTGTATTTTGGATGTTGGCCATCCTTACGGGTGTGAGGTGGTATCTCATTGTGGTTTTAATTTGCATTTCCCTGATGACTAGTGATGTGGAGCATCTTTTCATGTGTCTGTTGGCCATGTGAATTCCTTCTTTGGAGAACTGTTCAGCTCCTCTGCCCATTTTTTAATTGAATTATTTGCTTTTTGTTTGTTGAGGTGCGTTGAGCTCTTCATATATTTTGGATGTCAATCCTTTATTGGATCTGTCATTTATGAATATATTCTCCCATACTGTAGGGTACCTTTTTGTTTAATTGATGGTGTCCTTTGCTGTACAGAAGCTTTTCAGCTTGATATAGTCCCACTTGTTCATTTTTGCTTTTGTTTCCCTTGCCCGGGGAAGTATGTTCATGAAGAAGTCGCTCACGTTTATGTCCAAGAGATTTTTGCCTATGTTTTTTTCTAAGACTTTTATGGTTTCATGACTTAATTCAGGTCTTTGATCCATTTCGAATTTACTTTTGTGTATGGGGTTAGACAGTGATCCAGTTTCATTCTCTTACATGTAGCTGTCCAGTTTTGCCAACACCAGCTGTTGAAGAGGCTGTCATTTCCCCCATTGTATGTCCATGGCTCCTTTATCGTATATTAATTGACCATATTAATGTCTGGACTCTCTATTCTGTTCCACTGGTCTGTGGGTCTGTTCTTGTGCCAGTACCAAATTGTCTTGATTACTGTGGCTTTGTAGTAGAGCTTGAAGTTGGGGAGTGAGATCCCTCCACTTTATTCTTCCTTCTCAGGATTGCTTTGGCTATTCGCGGTCTTTGGTGTTGTCATATGAATTTTTTAACTGTTTGTTCCAGTTCACTGAAGAATGCTGTTGGTAATTTGATAGGGATTGCATCAAATCTGTATTTTGCTTTGGGCAGGATGGCCATTTTGACAATATTAATTCTTCCTAACCAGGAGCATGGGATGAGTTTCCATTTGTTAGTGTCCTCTTTAATTTCTCTTAAGAGTATCTTGTAGTTTTCAGGGTATAGGTCTTTCACTTCCTTGGTTGTTTATTCCTAGGTATTTTATTCTTTTTGATGCAATTGTGAATGGGATTGTTTTCCTGATTTCTCTATTAGTTCATTGTTAGTGTATAGGAAAGCCACAGATTTCTGTGTTAATTTTGTATCCTGCAACTTTGCTGAATTCAGATATTAGTTCTAGTAGTTTTGGAGTGGAGTCTTTAGGGTTTTTTATGTACAATATCATGTCACCTGCACATAGTGACAGTTTAACTTCTTCTTTACCAATCTGGGTTTGTTGTATTTCTTTGTTTTGTCTAATTGCAATAGCCAAGAAATGGAAGCAACCTAAGTGTCCAGGAGCTGCTTTGAGCTGGGCATGAAATGACCAACCCGGCCTAAGTGGCCTGCCACCAGCTGCTATGTCCGTGCTGCTCTTTGAGAAGGCTCACCACACTTTCAAAGTGCTGTCATTATGGCCTGGCTACTTGATACTAGCTATCTTTTGTCACTTTAAACCAGAGGACAGACCTATAGCTCAGGCTCAGTGTGAGGGACTACTTAACCTAGCGATGGGAAAGACAAGATAAACACCTCAAGAGCAGATACACATAATTTACAAGGTTTTCAGAATTGTAAAGATTTATGTGGTGGTAGAAACTGAATCAATTACAAATAGACTTCGGATTCCTGAAATGTAAATTGTTTTTAATATATTTAAAAGCACACAGAATTCTCCTTGATTTTATAAAAAAATAAATACATAACATGACAAATTTGTTGGTGATCCTGGGGCTTTTATGAGGTCAAACTCTTCGATGGATGTGTCAATGTAAAACATAGATGACCTGTCATACACACAGAAGCATATTCCAGTTGTATAAGCACACCTTCCAATGATCAGAATGCACAAAAATCAATCTACTGCAGATGGCATGTCCAGAGCTGCGTGATGAGGCTGGGCCCAGCCACGGGAGCCTCTGACTGGCTGGCCCTACAATCTAAGGCACCAAGGAAGGAATGGAATCAGGTTGGCTCACAATGCCACCCTGCAGGTCCTCCAGGCCAAAACCTGCAGGGAGTGACTCCCTCACAGGCTCCACAAGGCTCCTGGCCTCTGAGGGACTGAGCAGCACAGGGGGCACTCATTTGTCCTTACTGTGGCTCTGCCCTACGTCTGCAAATGGACGGCTCAGAAGGGATGCTCGCTGAATACTGACGGTAACACTGAACGGAGACCATGACCCTGCCCCATCGTGCTGAGTTGAGCGAGAATGTGAGAACTCGAGGGGCTTCCCAAGAGCCTGGGAGGGCAGGTGCGAGTGTGCACTTCTGAAGGGGTGAGGAGGGAAGGGCTTCCATCAGCTGACGTGCTCCCGGGGACCAAGGAGTTGGGCCTAAAATACTTGACAACATTGCTTAAGTCAGTTGGGAATCAGGTTTTTACCCCGTAACACACAACATAAAAAAACAAAAACCCAGTCTCGTTAGTACATAGCTAAATTTTGATTAAAACCTGAAATGTCTGTTTAATTGAACAGGCTGGAATGTAGCTGATACAGTTGAATCTGCTGTTGTTTCTTTGGCTGTCTTTTATTTAGATCTAGAACTATTTGACACCCTCAAACTTATTTTCCAAATTCCTGTAGTTCTTCAGTTGGCTAGCTCTCCTTCCAGTTGGCCGTGACAACCTTGCTAAGAGTGAGGGTGTACTTCTGAGTAGAAGAGTCCTTCAGCTGAAATCGCATCTCCCAGGCCCACCGTTCGGACAGGATCTTTACAGACCAATACTGGTGTGAAGTGGAAGGATATTCCCTCCCTGTGCCATTCTACTACTGGCTCATTAGGGTCTAATACGATCCTGGAGCCTGCCTCCGAGTGGGAAGTCGAGAACTCACGCGGAGCCCTCAGAGACACTCGGCTGGCATCTACGGTCTCTGCTGCGCAGGCCTGCATCCCAGCCACGCGAGCTCCTGCAGCCACAGCTGCCAGCTGGTTGGCCCAGTGTCCTTCCACGGTTGCCAGGATGTGGTAGACCAGCGTGTGGAAATGGATCCTGGTGAGGTCCGAGGCCCTGCTTTTACTCTTCCCATGTTCCTTCAAGATCCAAAAGAGGATGTCACTGACCATGCCGACATCGGGAACACCGTCCCAGGAAGAGAGGGAAGCGTGAGGTCCAGACGCTGACTGGCTGAGAAAGAGCAGCTCCTGTTCGTTCAGCCCAAGAGAAGTCACCGCGGGAAAGACCTGCTAACAGAAACAAACAGCTCTCTTTCTGGTGGACATCTAGATCCTAAGGTAGCTTACCACACAGCCGATGACCACGCTCAGGGAAGGCAGGCAGCACAGCATCTTTCTTCCCCACCGTAGACTGCCTGCTCCCCAAGTCTGTGCTAGAGCAGGGACGGATCATGGGCCACTGTTTTGGCTATTAAACCTCTAACTATCTCCACCTTTATTATCACTTGGGATAAACTGGAAAGTCACAGTAACACTGTTTTAGACCCAGTCTTCTGTTATAGCTGTAAGACAAAGGGCACCGATGCATGCTCTGTATCTCTGTGGAGCCTAGCTTCTGCCTTTGCATGCACTGCCTCCTGCCACTACTGGAACATGACTCACTTCCTGAATGTCGGCAGGCAGTATACCAGTAAAATGGAGAAGGCCCTTGCAACACACAGTCAGTCTCATAATGGTTCCATGTATGAATAACAAGAAGCAGGGAGAATGGAGAACAGTTTTGTGTTAGGTCTAAGCTGTTTAAGCAGATGTGGGGTAGGAAGACTGTACTTAGGAAGAACATTGTGTGAAAAAGGTACCAAACAGGAGCTGCTGAGCCTGATTTCTACCTTAAGGGGAACCACCATGTCCACCTCTGTCTGTCTTAGTAACTTCACTTCTTAAAACCAGAGACCTGTATGTAAGGTGAAATGTTTGTGCAACAGATGAGCCCCTGTATGTCTGTAGGTAGGTAGGTAGGGGTGTGTGTGATTCAAAGATAAATGGCCTATTCCTTTGCTAATGTAGTAGCACTTCCATTACGGGGTGTTCCAGGCCAGGCACTGAGCTAACGGCTTGATTTCATTCACTACTTGCTGTAACTCCCGAGGGAAGGAGGGACTGCTTCCATTTTACAGATAAGAGGACTGAGGCTCAGGAAGGTTAAGTAGACAGTTAAACAGAAAATGAAATAAAGGTGGCTTGTTTAGGAAAAAAAGTGAGAAGATAACCTCAAAAAGAGAAATACAAATAAAAACTGTACTAAAAAACACCCAGAGTGAAGCCTGATGTTAAACCATGGGCTCTGGGTGATAAGGACGATTCAGTATTAGGCTCACGGCTATGACAAACGTAACAGCGCAGGAGGCTGTGGGTGGGCAGGCAAGCGGACACAGGAGCTCTCTTCATCTACTCATTTTTTGCTGTTAACCTAAAACTGCCTTAAAAAGTAGTTTATTTAAAAAAACTACTCTGAAATACCATTTTTCACCTGTTAGACTAGTAAGAATGCACCTTTGTAATCCCATTCTGGTGGCAAAGATATGAGGAAATAAGCACTTGTAAAGAATTCTAGAAGTAAACTGGTACAGTTCTCAGGGAGGGCAATTTGGCAATATCAGACTTAACAATACTTTTTATGCTCTAACTCAGCAATTCTACTTCTGAGAATTTATCATATATATGTACTTGCTCACAGGCAAAATGAAATCACATACAGAATCATTTGCTGCAGCATTGTAAGGGCCAAGGACAGTAAGCCAAGACGCCCGTCAGGAAGCTGCAGGGTGAACAGCCCGGGGCGCCCGAACCATGCGGCTTGAGAAGGCTGAGGATGCTCCCCACGTGCTGGCAGAGACGACCCCCAAATGCAGTCGGTGAGAAAAAGCAGAGTGCCAAACGATGCACTCAGTATGCTCTGCCGCCTTTTAGGGTAAAAGGGATGAAAAAATCAAGATATATTCCCATACTTGCTTACACATGCGCACACTAACTGCAGGGACACAGAGCAAAGTAAGGAGATTCCTCATGGTGGAACAGGTGGCAGGAGGGAGGCTTCACTGCGTAGCTTTTAACACTTGGGCATTTTGAGTCAGATGAATATACTGCCCATTAAAAAGGTCAAATAATAAATAAAATGGAAGGTTAAGTAACTTGCCTAAGTTCATGAAGCTCAGCAAGCAGCGAAGCTGGCACTCCCACCCAGGTTTCCAGCGACTGTGTTGCTGAGCATCATGCTCTTGGATCGATCTCATCACTGCCACTCCTGAAAGGCCTGGTGCTGAGGGAGTGAAGCTCCCCGTTTCTTTTCTCTGAGTTTCTGGAAGTTCAGCTGAAAGCAGCTGAGCCGGGCTTTCACAGTTCTCTCCTGTGAGCGCTACTCAAAAAACCATTCACTTCCAACTCCCCCAGTTCAGGAGAAACACGACCCATGAACCTACCACTTAAACTACCACATTTCTACCCTAGGAGGAGACCTTGTGCCACAGCAGACTTGGCTCCTTACTTGAATCTCCAGGGACCAGGGACATGACAACCACACCTCTGGCAGCTGGCCCGGGGACCCAAACAGCTGGTCCAACCAAAGGCACTTGCCGGCAAGCCCCATGGGGATCAGGACCCATGTGGGCCCCAAGGCTGTCCGTGTGGTTACCTGATGCACAATGCTGCGCATGAGCTCCCCATCGGTCATGCTGGCCAGCTCTAGGTGAACTGGGATGCCTGTGGGGATGTCGGAAATGGACGCCACAACCTGCAGAGAGAAGAGCACAGCACTTTAGAAAGAGAAGTCAGGCGAGAGGGGAGAAAGGATCAGGTCCTGAGAGGCAATGCCTCCTGTCACTGCCTCTGCATCCTCATGAAAGCTCCAAGCCATGTGGGCCACCATGGCCTCTGTGGATGTGGGATGCTTTTCCCAACAGGGACAACTAGGCTCTGCAGAGAGGCACTGGGGTTATACACAGAGAGCACAAGGAACCGCCCCTGTGTGTTCACGGAGCCAGCCTATTCCTGGGGACCTGAACGGAGCACTCGGCTTCAGCTGCGTGTGAGTCTGCGGGGACTGCAGTATGGCCGATGTGAACTGAGACAGTATGGAGGACACAGAGGACACAAACTACAAACACTGCAGCTTGCAGCACGTCTGATTCTGCAAACAGGATGCAGAGGCTCGCCAAGAAGATGTCCTAATCTGTCTTACTCAAGCTGCTGCCCGTGCCTGAGGTGCCTCACTGGAGCAGGAGGCAGGCTTCAGAGCTAGCTTCCATGAGGTGGTCCCAGGGAGGCCAGGGCCAAGGACAGGGCAGAAGCCGAGTGAGGCAGGGATCTGAAGGACGCCAGCTGAGATCTGTGAAGGTCTGTAATAGAGCTATTACCTCCAGGAGCCTCTTCCTCTGGAGCTCCTTGCTCTGTCCCTCCATCATGTGCAATCCGGAGAGGACCACCAGGTCCGGCTGAAACTCCTCCAGGCTAGACACAAACACCTCCAGCATATTCATTGCCCCGTTGGAGAGGTCGTGGGAGAAGATGAATCGGTTGGCATGGGGAGCTTTTAACCGGCCCCACTCCTCCCCTAGAAAGGCCCAGTCAACACAATGGGAAGAAAAGGAAGAGGCTTTAAGTCTCCTAGCTGTGGGGGGCCTGTAGGGACCTCACTGGAGCCCTGGCTCTGGGCAGGCTGGCTTCCCAATGAGCGGCCCTGGCTATGATGGCCTAAGGGAAGCATGGCTGCATCCGGGAGGATATGGTCGGTAAAGAAAGCAAAACAAAAACCCAAACCCCAGCCCATCAAACACAGAGACACAATCTGGGTGCTTTGTCCAGGCCGGCAGGTAGCTCCCCTCGAGTCCCGAGCAGGCTCTACCATCCACTGAGCCCTCAAATGCAAGATGCCCGTAGCCTTTCCCAGCTCCAGAGCAACAGCATGACTTCCACATACCAGCATGTGGTGCATAGGATGCACATCCCTGCATAGAGGGCATGTTGCCCTTCTCAAAGCCCCTTCCCCCTCCCAGCAATGCCCTGAACACCTTTCATTTAACTGGGACCTGAGGAGGCCACATTTCTGAGGGCCGAGCTGACCGCACCCTTCTCCCTGCTACCCACTGGTGCTCTTCAGGCATCTGACCCAGAGGGTGAGAGTGCCTGCCTGCTCTAGCCTCCTCTTGGGGAGCTGCTTTGGGAAAATGGCTGTTCAAGACCTCAAGTGCTACTTTCTCCCTAAATGGCTGCCAACTGCTCCAGCCTGAAGTGCATTTTCACTACTTTGAGCATCCACAGAGATTTGCCTTTAAGTGGTCTGGTGATTAATCATTTTGCTTTGTGTTATCTCTTCTAATATCCTGAACTAGTTATTCAAACCTGTATCACTATTTAACCTTTCACACACCTGTGCTGCATCTCCCCAGATTGCCAGCTCTTTAAATGGAACAGTGTATGTCTTTGATTGTATAGCACCCATCACAGTCCACTGAACAGAAGCCCCCTCGGTATCTGCTAATCTGATCTAAGCAGAGGGAGGCCAGAGTGGCTCTTCTGGAGTGGGGAGGAGTTGGACTCCATGCGTAACTACCTGCAATCTGTGCACATCCATACCAGAGGCTCTTGGCAGGTGCCATGCAACAGAATTTCCTGGAGAACCCAGCTTTACACGTGCGAGAGGCAAGGCCCCAACCCTGGAGATCCTGATGTGCAAAGAACTACTGATTAAGACCTCACAGCTGCCAAGTATTTGGCAAGTTACACCATTGCTGTAAGTCTTTTAGCAAAAAAGGTGACAGGCCCTCTCTGAGCTCAGTTGGTGAAGCGTCACAAGCAGAGGCTTTACCATGCAGAGTTCACTTTCTTCTCCATAAAGACTTGGCAAGAAATCTTGAAACTCAGTTAGCCTAAAGGTCTACCAAGGCTCTGCCAACATGTAGGCCTATTCCTAGGGGCCATTTCCCCTGATCACCAGGGGGAGCCAGTCCCACCAGCATGGAGGTGCTCCCAGAGCCTGGGGGACAAGGACTTCTCATCTAGGTTTTACATAGCTTTCCCTCCACAAATAGGATTTGTCCCATTTACAAAATTAAAATCCACGTGCTGAAACCTAGTTTTTCATTGACTGCTATCATATTTACTAGATATTCTGTCAGAAAGTTTTTCTCCAAAGCAGAAAAACCACAGCACAGGGTTTCCTCATACTGCAGGGTGGTTGCCAGTGGTAGTTGGCAGCCTGCTTCCTCTGTTCTACAACAGGCCGCTCCAAACAGAAGCCCCGCCTCCCCGTGAGGAGTGTGCATGCGTGCAGCGAGCGTAGGGCTTTACTCCAGAGCAGGTGTCAAGGCTGGGAGAACCCATCCTTCCTTTGTTTTGAGTCCAGCTTTACTAAATCCATTCCCCTGAAAAACATTTTGTCAGTCACATTTACATAAAATTCTGTGAAAGCAGAAGAAAAGATATCAGCCTATTTACTAAACCTCAACCTAATGATTATATTTCTTAAAACACCCCTATCTTAACTCCTGGCCCATGTCTTATTTTTCCAAAGAAAATATCCAGTGGCGGTCCACTCTCCTTCATCTCTGAAGGCCCAACACATGGACGCTCCTCTCCCCACCACGAAGCCTTTCCCAACTCTGCCACCCCCAAGCAGACTCAATTACTTCCCTCCCCAGGCCGCAGCTGCACCCTATTACCGGATGCGGCACCTGACTGTGCAACCATCTGTGCAACAGTCCATCTCCTGCGGTGAACTGTGAGCTGAGGGCGGGCCCATGTCATCTTCTACCTTCTCATATTCCTACTGCCTCAACTCTGCACCTGGCACACAGCCACGGGGATGAATTAGCAGAGGAACAAACAGGGAAGAGAACAGACTGATGACTTAAATGCCCATAATAATAAAAACGATGGTACAAACTCCAAATCCAGCATTTCCCTAACAAGACTGTACAGGAGGAAATACGTAACATCAGTATTCCCTACAGGGCAAAGCCTAGAACTGCCCCTTTCAGAGTGCAGCTGCTAAGAAGCACTGCCTAACTTAACCAGTAGGAGAAAAGAGCCACACAGCACCCAAAATAAACTAATTTCTTCAGGAAAAAATTGAGATAAGCAAAAATAAACAGGCTTCCACAAGGTAAAGACGAGGAGAAATATGGAGAGCTGTTCACTGGATGTTTCCATGGGACACAGGACTGATGGAAAGCATTGAATTTATTTAAGTGATCCCCTTCTCTCAGTTTATCAGCCTGCCCTTCAGCCACTAACTCAGCTAAATCTATGTAGTGACTCCCTGGACCTCCAGCCCAGGGCCTGCGAACAGGCTCTCCGGGAAGTCTAGGAGGAGAGGAGAAGGAACAACAAAGGTGACGAATCCTCTGCGGGAACTATGTATTCATCTGGGTTGGGGAGAAGCTGGGACGGATTTCTGTTAAGAGAGTAGCCCCGAGGGCTGCTGCCCCTAGACGAGGTTCCCTCTGGGGCTTGTGAAAACACAACTTACGACATTTAATGGAAGGCTGCTGCTCTGTGTTACAAAAATAAGGCAATGAAAAGAAAACTGAAGTGTGCAGCGTTTAAACCCAAGGATACAGATGATCTCCTTCCAAGATAAGCTGTGCTGCTGTCTTAACTGCACACAGGCATGGCTGTCAAATACAACCACAAAGTCTCGTTGAAGAAACCGGTGTCTCCACTCGGTAGTCATCAGGGAAAATGACAGAAATCAGGAACCAGAAAGGTCCCAAGCTCAGGACATGAGCACCAGTGGGGTGAAGCAAGGCGAGTCTGGAGTGGGGAGCAGCTGGGGCACCTTCAAAGGCACTTCTCTAGCTATTCTAGACCCTTCCAGTCTTGTTGATGCCTTTCATTTAAGCAGCCCACACCGCTAAGTACACTAACCTCTTGGTGCTTACCACGGTCTCCAGGCAGGAAGCGCAGCACTCTGAGCCCCCATTTGGGGAGACTAAAACCGAGAGAAACTCAAAACCTGTATATCGTTAAATGTGAACTGCCTACTCCAAACACTCTGTTCCTAATTTTCAGACCTTGCCCTTCCTTGCGGACTGATTCCAGTAAGCACCCAAAAGAAGGGCCGGAAACAAAAAACAATTATTTTTTTGTATTTGGAGAAAGGCATAATTTCAAGAAGCACTGTATTTCATATCTTAAGTTAAAGTTAATTACTCTAATAGGTGAGGTTCTCCTAACCCACTGACTTGGAAGCAGTTCCCGGAAGCTTATTAAGTACTGCTTTAAGGCACCAATCAGTCTGGGAGATGCTTGAGTCTTTCCTTTGAATTAGTGATGTGTTGAGTCAGAAATGTAAGAGTCTGAGTTCTGAACAAAGGAAAGATTCGGCAGCAAATATACAGAATAAAATAAACAATTAAAATCTGTTCAGATATTTAGAATTCTTTTAGAAATTACATCTGTGTACTCTAATATATAAACCTACTAGAGGTGGGGTTGGTGGTAGACTCGGATTTATAAACCCTGAAACATCATATAATGGGATATAACATGGCTGTTATCCCATCATATAATGGGAATTTAAGGGCTGTTAAATAGAAACACTTCCACTTATACACCCAGAGGAAAATGAAATCCTTCAAAGGTAGTTTGCCAGAGGCTTGGAATCAGTCCTAAGCAGCTTTTGATAGTGGGCCAGAAGGCCTAGGGCGGAATCCAGCAGAGCTGACTGAGCATGCTACCTGTCCTCTTTTCTTAGTAATAAAAACTTTACATATGTGTTTAACCCATTTTCATTTTTACTCAAGATGCCTGATTTTCTCTTGGGTTCGGATCAATTCTGTTTGTGCAGACCTGGGAATATTCTTCAATACTGTGATACTCCATCACTCTTGAGATGATGGCCAGTGTCAGCTCAACAGAACCAAGAGGTCAGGAACCTTTGGTAAGGCAAGAACAGGATCCTGACGATTTACAAAGACACATTTCTAGCACAATCACACCCTAGTATGCGAATACACCCCTCATCAGTCTTATATCATTACTTACTCATTTCTCTTACCTGCTTGATACTCTAGAATGAGGTGGAACTCATCCACTTCTTGCAGTGACTCTGGTGGAACAAATACACTGTCATCCAGAAGTTCATGCAGCTTTGGACCAACTGGGCCGCAAAGAAGAACCTGGGCACAAGAAATATGAAGTCTATTGGAGACTTGTCTCATCTCCCATGGAATCTGTACAGTAACTGAGAAGGTATATCCAAGCCACTTCTATTCATTTCAACAAAATAATGGAATCCAAATTATGATTTTGAAAGTTTTTGAGGGAATGACAAAAGAACCATGTCATGTATGTTAGACAAGTACCTACACAGCTGACTGCCATACACCCATAAGGGAATGAGTGTTTGTCCCCCCAAAACCCACCTGCTGAAGCCTCACTGCTGTGTGCTGGTGTTTCCATAGGGCTTTTAGGAGGTAGTTAAAGGAGATTCTGGGGGTGGTCTTAATCACGTAGTCCAGTGGGCCTTCGGAGGAGTGGAAGAGAGCCGCCCCTTCCCCCACTGCCACGACTGAAGGAAGGCCACGTGAGGACACAGTGGGAAGGAAGCAGCCCTCGCCAGAGACTGAGCCATGGGAACTGGAGCCTGGACTTTCAGCCACCAGCACTGAGGTGTGAGGAAGGGGTCACCTGCTCTTCAAGCTACCCGGTCAGTAGCACTGTGTCACTACGGCGGCCTCAGCAGACTTGGAAAACCCTACCCGACCTTCCTTTCTTTGCCGACTCAGATTCTGTGTAGGCAGACAGACGGGGGATGCGTCTGCTTGAAGCTGCTGGATTACAACAGCTTTTGAATTTGACACAGTACAGAAAGGAGTCTCAGGGTCACAACAACCCCTGCCAGCCAGGTGACCAAATCTGTGGGCTCAGGCTCCCTCCTAAACTTACCTGCCACGTGAAAAGGATAGCTTTCCAAACATGAGAACTAAAGAGCATCTCAATTCAGAAAGCCTCGAGGGAGGTGCTCGGCAACTTTTCCAAAACCTTTCCTTCAACTCCAAATTTAACTGAAGGCCCTCTCTGGCTGTTCCTCCTAGAAGCCACCTCACATCTGCTGCCTCTGCCGTGCCGGTTCTGGACACCACTCACAGCCAGGCCAACGGGCTTAAAACCGCCGAACAATGCGGGTTTGGCCTGGGACTTAAAGGAAGTTCCCAGAGAGACCATCGAAAGTATTTCAGATTCAATATGCCCAATCCAGAAGCTTCAAAAGACAGTCTTACTTACTAATTAACTGCTTGTTTGTACAGAGGCTCTTTCATGTATCTAAGATATCCCAGCTTCTAGGTGAAAACACACCTTCTTTCCCTTTCTGCCTTGACCCTTCCTCCCCTTTCATGCCCATCAGTTGCCAGTTGTAAAAAGTCTTATCTCTACCATTTTATTTCTTTTCTCTAACTCCTGGCTTGAACTTTAGTTTCCAGATAAGACAAGGGCCAGATTTACCCTCTTGCCTGAGACAACAACAAAAACAGACAAAACACATGAAAACAATGGTTTTCAAAACATCTGGATGCCGGGAAAGGACAGTGATCCCTAACAAACAGAAAAAATTGAGTAAGCCCTACAAATGCCCCAGGAAAGAGTTTCCAGATATGCAAAGTCTGAAAGAATTCACCAGCAGCAGCAGATGTGCGCTACAAGAGATGCTAAAGCAGATCCTTCAGGCACTAGGAATAAAATGATACCAGATGGAAATACAGATCTAAACAAAGGAAGAGCGCCAGAAATGGCTACTGGACAAGTACATAAGGTCTTTTTACATTTAAATCTCTTTAAAAGATAATTATCTATAGAACAATATTAACAACATAGTAAGAGGCTTATAACATATGCAGAAGTAAACCGTATGACAATAATCGCATAAACACTGGAGGGGAGAAAAGGAGGCACACTATTGTAAAGTTCTTACATTGTAAGTGGTGGGTGGTACAGTATCACCTGAGAGCAGAATGTAGTAAGCTAAAATGTACACATAAACCTTAAAGCAATGACTCAAATAACAAAGAATTATAGCTAATAAGCCAGAGAAGGTAAAAAGAATGCAGAAAGAAGAAAAAGGGAAGATAAAAAGGTGGGACAAACAAAATAAACGGCAAGATGTCACATTTAAACCTAACCTCAATAATCACAATAAATGTAAATGGCCTAAACAGCCCAATTAAAAGATATTGTCCAAGTAGATTAAAAAGCAAGCCCCAACTATATGCTGCCTACAAAAAAAATTTTACATATAAAGATGCAAATAGGTTAAAAACAGGATGGAAAAAGATAAATCATGCTAACAATAATCAAAAGAAGATGCTGCAATAGCTATTTTAATCAAAATAGATTTCAGAGCAAAGAACATGATGAAATAATTTTCTTTATCCCTAGTAATGATAAAGGGGTCAATTCATGAAGGGTATATAATGATCCTAAACAGTTATGCACCTCATAACGGCTTTAAAGTATATGAAGTAAAAACTTTTTGAACTGCAAGGGAAACAGACAAGTCCACAATTATGGTTGGAGATGTCAATACCCCTCTCTCAGTAACTGATAAATTAGAAAAACCAGTAAGAATATAGACTTGAATGACACTATAAACCAATTGGGCCTAACTGGCATTTATAGAACACTCACCCAACAGCAGCAGAAAATGACATGCTTTTCAAGTGCATGTGTAACTTCACTAAGATACACCATATTCTAGGCCAGAAAAAAAGTCTCAATAAATTTAAAAGGAGTCAGAAAGGCATATTCTCTGCCTACAATGTAATAAAAGCAGAAATCAATAACAGCAAGATATCTGTAAAAACCCCAAATATTTAGAAACCAAGTAACACTTCTAAATATCCATGGATGGGTTATAAAAATAGCCCACTCAAGAAATCACAGGGAAATCAGAAAGCAATTTGAACTGAATGAAGAGAAAAATACAATGTATCAAAATCTGTGGGATGTAGCTAAAGAAGTACTGAACAGGAAATTTATAGCACTAAACAGCTATATCAGAAAACATGAAAGGTTTCAATTAATGCCTCAGGTTCTACCTTAAGAAACTAGAAAAGAAGAGCAATTAAACTCAACATAAACGGAAATCAATTAAATAGAAAAGAGAAAAATTAGTGAAACCAAAAGCTTGATAAAGATCAAAACTGATCTCTAGTCAAACTGATCAAGAAAATAAAAAAGACAATGTAAATTACCAGTATGAGGAATGAGAGAACATTACATATTCTACAGATCTTAAAAAGATAAGAGAATATCATGATTAATTTTATTATCAAAAAATTCAACAATGTAGACAAAATGGACAAATTCCTTGAAAGATAAAACTACCAAAGCTCACTCAAGAAAGAGAAAGTCTGAATTTCTATCTGTTGAAGAAATAAAATATGTTGTTAAAAATCTTCCCACATCAAAATTTCAAGCCTAAAGGGCTTTACAGGTGTTCTACGCTTAAGTTATCATGCCAATTCTACATAAAACTCTTTTTTAAAATTTGAAATACATTCCAACTCATTCTATAAGGTATTTTACCCTGATACCAAAACCAGACACACATACAAGAAAAATACAGACCCATATCCCTCGCAGAAACTAATGCAAAAGTTTTAAGCAAAATTCTAGTAAATCAAATCCAACAATATATCAAACATATCAGAACCATGTGGGATTTATCCCAGGGATGTGAGGTCAGTTTAACATTCGAAAATCAATGTAATTACCATATACCAAATTAAAAAACAAAAATCGTACAATCATCCCAATAGATGCAGAAGTAGCATTTGACAAAATTCAACATCTACTTCTAATTCTTGGCTAAATTCCACAAATATATTTTCTAAAGACCTTGTTTTGCCTCTGCAATTTGGCTTCTATTCCAATAAATGTGCCTTTCTTATATCCATCAGTGTCTATTTTGAGACATGATACAGTATTAAGAGTACGGACTCTGGAGCTGCAGCACTTGGGTTCAAACCCCAGCTCCACCCCTTCCTAGGTATGTGACTTTAGATAGTTTTACTTCGTGCCTCATTTTTCCTTTCTACAAAATGGAGATAATAAAAGACCTCCCTTATGTGGCATTGTGAGATTAAATGAGTTAATATATATGTAAAGCACTTAAACAGCGCCTGGCATAAGTAAGGGCTACATAAGTGCTGGCTATTATTGTTGTTATTATTACCTCTGGAAAATACCTAGTCCTTAATCTCTCATCATTCTCAGATGATTACTCAGTCCCTGTAGAGAAGCATTAACAAGTTAAACTGAATCTCTTTGAGAAAGCAGCAAAGGGTGGTGAGGTCATGGCAGAGCCTGGCATTTGAATCCTGGCTGCATCATTTACTGGCTAGGTGACCTTGGGCACATTGGTTAACCTCTCTGGACCTCTTTTCTCACGTTTAGAAGGTGATAATACCTTACTTCATCAGATTGCTGTAAGGATTGAGTGGCAGGTATTCCTTTTCTTTCTTCAATGTTCTACCAAGGCCAGACTTGTTTAACTACAATGCTTTTCAATTGACCTGGTCCCGGGCCCTCATTCCACAAAAACCCACAGAAGAAGCTGGTCCCAGGGGGAGGTCAATACTGAGAGGCCAATCTTGTCTTCACTCATGACTTCCAGGGTGTTGTCCTCCCAGAGGCTAGAATTACTTCTCAGTGTCAGGAGACACACAAATGCCCACGATTCTGATGGGAAGGCCTGGGCTCTCTTTAATGAGGTTATGACTGATTATGTCTTCTCTTCTATCCATTAACTGGTAATATTTCTGGAGGTCAGCCCTGGACTTTCTCATCTCTTTTTGGGAGTTAATTCCTATCCATGACTACAAAAAAATCTGTATTTTCTACCCTAAAATGCCATAAGAAATTTCATTCTCATTAACATGTGAATGTTCACACTTTAATCTGCTCTCCGTATCTAAGCACGTCCATCTTTTGGTGTACAGTGAAGGCCATATGAATTTTTTTCAAGCTGTTGATCATCTACTTGTATTTCTGGGTCCATCCCTGGGATTTTGATTCTGTGCCAACCCACATACTGGCTTTCAGGTTTTCTCCCTGACACCAGAGGGCTGTTTATGGTTCTTTCTGTCACCAGTAGCTCTATCTAGTCTGCACTTCGCAAGTCTGTTTACTCTGGAATCATATCTGTCAAGTCTGTGCTCTCTGTCTTCTCGTATGCTCTGCACCAAATGAGAGCCTGTTCACAGGCTTTAGATGCGTGCTGCTCCTCCTCTTATGGCTCCTCTACTCCAAACCTTGATCATTTTACAGTAGGAGAACAGCAGTGAGCTTCTCACTGCCTCCCCCACACCTACTCCACTCATAGCAAATGATGAACCTTCTTACTCACATGTTATTTTGAACACAGCACTTCAAAAGTTCCTCCTGGCCTTCATCTAGTGGCCTTTGCTTTTCAGCACTATGGACCCAGGCTCACAATACAGCTAACTATGTTCCATCATTGTATAATCCTGTCTCAGGTACTATCTCCAGAACCCACATACTCTTAACCACTACACAGTACAGTTTTAAGAACATGGGCCCTAGGATCCTAGGTTAGAATAGTTCCACCTCTGATTAGCTGTGAACCTCTCTATGCCTCAAGTTTCATGTTTTACAAGTAAGACAGTAACAGTGCCAAAGACAGCACCACCAGCCTTATTGGTTGTTGCAAGGATTCAATGAGATAATCTATGTACGGCACTAAAGACAATGTCAGGCGCATTGTAAGTGCTCAGAAATCATTAGCTATTACTGCTTTCCTACTACTATGGTGCTTTCTAACAAGAGGCCCCAGCATCTAGCACATTCATACTAGGTGGTCTGTAAGTTGACTCAAGGAATAGACATTCATTCATTCATTCTTACCCCTAAAAGTATTGAAACTCTAAGTGAAAGGCACAGGTTTTAATTTGGGAATTTGACCTACCTTTAAATCTGAGTTGGTTGCAAATTTCTGTCCAATCAGAGCTGCATTTCCTCCTACATAGTGCTGCAAGATAGTTCAAGGTTACTAGACAGTATTTGAGCCAGCTATGTTACCCAGGGTTAATAATTTTTAAATTTATCAAATTAATTTCTGGCCCATGTTTTCCCAAAAAGTCTTGAGGTGACTTTACAATGACACACAGATGAGGCTAATAAAAATCATAAACACCATAGGTTAACAGACAATCCAGTCATAAGGAAACAGGTAAGTTATAAGGAGGAGTTAAAAAAAAAATATATATATATATATATATGCCAGCCATGAAAATTAGTATAATTGCTTTAACCATAGATCAAAGTTAGCCTGCAGCTTCTAAGTAGCCAGAACAGGTAAAGGACAAATGAAAAGTATGGATAGATGTTATCTTCTACACCATAATCCTACTAAAACAAGTATATGATTCGGTGACTCTCCTCCTAGAATTCATTCCATAGATTCTATAATGAACTAAAATCTAACTCCTGAGTGAGGCACACACAGGTCATTCTTTATCTGACCCCTGCTTCCCTTTCTACCTTCATCTCCTGCCTTCCCTTCTGCATCATGCCTGCAGTTCTCCAAGCCTGCTTTCCTCTCTGTCTGCCTTCAGCACACGCCATTTCCCTCCCTTAGGATACCTGCCCTTCCCAAGCTCTGGCAAATCGTTACTTCTCAGCAATCAGCTGCAGTGTCACCTCTTCCGAAATGTTTTGTTCCCCTCCCCCACTGCCTTCTCAGACTCCTATGCTCAACAGACCTCTACTACAGCCCTTGCCCATGTGGGCTATTACCATCCGGGTGCAGAACTTGCTCCTTCAGGGCAGGTGCTGTCTGTCTTACAAGAAGAGGTTGGTTGCTAAATTTTGAGAAAGGAAGAAACACTCTGATGTGATAGGAATTCCTTTCTCAAAATCTGGCATAAATCTAAAGGTGATGGACGCTAATAGAGGGCAATGCTGTCTCCTAAACACCGCACCTCTCAGCTGGAAACGGGCAGCAGAGAGCAGATAATTGAAGGCTGGTATGCCACATCGCTAAGGATGGGTTCATGTGCTTTGAAAACTGACAAGTAGGAGGCAAGGCTGATGTTCTGTTACCGATGTTGAGAAGCCTACATAATCTTGCCTGGGTAGAACGAGACTACCCCATCTTCCCGGTCTTCAGCCTCCTGCAGAGGCACAGACTAAACAGACAATTCCAGATGCTAAACCTCACTTTTACCCCCACAGTTTGTACTGACCAATCTCTGGATTCAGTTGAACAGTAACAGCTCGGTATAGGCAAATTAAAAACTTTTTGTGATAAAACAGCTGAAATTTGGTCTTTTGACATGTTAGCTTTAATTTTTTTATTTAACTATAATGTCTAGAAGAATTTACTGTAAGTCTTGGGGAGAAATATTAAGATTTTTTTTTTACTTATTTTTATTAAGGTATGATTGATATACACTCTTATGAAGGTTTCACATGAAAAACAATGTGGTTACTACATTTACCCATGTTACCAAGTCTCCACCCATACCCCACTGCAGTCACTGTCCATCAGTGCAGGAAGATGCCACAGATCCACTATGCGCCTTCTCTGGGCTACACTGTTCTCCCCGGGATCCCTCACACCATGTGTACTAAACATAATACCCCTTAATCCCCTTCTCCCTCCCTCCCACACCCCTCCCCTTTGGTAGCCACTAGTTCATTCTTGGGAGTCTCTAAGTCTGCTGCCATTTTTGTTTCTTCAGTTTTGCTTCATTGTTATACTCCACAAATGAGAGAAATCATTTGGCATTTGTCTTTCTCCACCTGGCTTATTTCACTGAGCATAATGTCCTCCAGCTCCATCCATGTTGTTCTTTCTTCTACCGAATAGTATTCCATTGTGTATATGTACCACATCTTCTTTACCCATTCATCTACTGACGGACACTTAGGTTGCTTCCATATCTTGATTATTATAAAAAGTGCTGTGATAAACATAGCAGTGCATATGTCTTTCTGAATCTGAGAAGTTGTATTCCTTGGGTAAATTCCAAGGAGTGGGATTCCCAGGTCAAATGGTATTTCTATTTTTAGTTTTTTGAGGAACCTCCATATTGCTTTCCACAATGGTTGAACTAGCTTACATTCCCACCAGCAGTGTAGGAGGGTTCCCCTTTCTCCACATCCTCGCCAGCATTTGTTGTTCTTAGTCTTTTCGATGCTGGCCATCCTAACAGGTGTGAGGTGATATCTCAATGTGGCTTTAATTTGCATTTCCCTGATGATTAGTGATGTGGAGCATCTTTTCATGTGTCTGTTTGCCATCTGAATTTCTTCCTTGGAGAACTGTCTCTTCATATCCTCTGCCCATTTGTTAATCGGGTTATTTGGTTTTTGGGTGTTGAGGCAAGGTGTGTAAGTTCTTTATATATTTTGGATGTTAACCCCTTGTCAGATATGTCCTTTATAAATATATTCTCCCATACTGTAGGATGCCTTTTTGTTCTGTTGATGGTGTCCTTTGCTGTACAGAAACTTTTTAGTTTGATGTAGTCTCATGAGTTCATTTTTGTTTTTGTTTCCCTTTCTCGAGGAGATGCGTTCAGGAAGAAGTTGCTCATGCTTATATTCAGGAGACGTTTGCCTATGTTACCTTCTAGGAGTTTTATGGTTTCATGACTTATATGCAAGTCTTTAATCCATTTTGAGTTTACTTTTGTGTATGGAGTTAAACAATAATCCAGTTTAATTCTCTTGCATGTAGCTGTTCAGTTTTGTCAACATCAGCTGTTGAAGAGGCTGTCATTTCCCCATTGTATGTCCATGGTTCCTTTATCATATATTAATTGACCATATATGCTTGGGTTTATATCAGGGCTCTCTAGTCTGTTCCACTGGTCTATGGGTCTGTTCTTGTGCCAGTACCAAATTGTCTTGATTACTGTGGCTTTGTAGTAGAGCTTGAAGTTGGGGAGTGTAATTGTCCCTGCTTTATTCTTCCT
Source organism: Manis javanica (assembly GCF_040802235.1). Taxonomy (NCBI): domain Eukaryota; kingdom Metazoa; phylum Chordata; class Mammalia; order Pholidota; family Manidae; genus Manis; species Manis javanica. Next base: position 120,713,433 of record NC_133163.1, read on the forward strand.
TCTCAGAATTGCTTTGGCTATTCGAGATCTTTTGTGGTTCCATATGAATTTTAGAATGATTTTCTCTAGTTCATTGAAGAATGCTTTTGGTATTTTGATAGGAATTGCATTGAATCTATAGATTGCTTTAGGCAGGATGGCCATTTTGACAATATTATTTCTTCCTATCCATGAGCACAGGATGTGTTTTTATTTGTTGGTATCTTCTTCAATTTCTCTTAAGAGTGTCTTGTAGTTTTCAGGTATAGGTCTTTCACTTCGTTGGTTAGGTTTATTCCTAGGTATTTCATTCTTTTTGATGCAATCATGAATGGAATTTTTTCCTGATTTCTGTCTCTGTTAGTTCATTGTTAGTGTACAGGAATGCCACAGATTTCTGTGTATTAATTTTGTATCCTGCAACTTTGCTGAATTCAGATATTAGATATAGTATTTTAGGGGTGGATTCTTTAGGGTTTTTTATGTACAATATCATGTCATCTGCAAACAGGGACAGTTTGACTTCTTCCTTGCCGATCTGGATGGCTTTTATGTCCTGGTGGTGTCTGATTGCCGTGGCGAGGACCTCCAGTACAATGTTGAATATAAGTGGGGACAGTGGGTATCCTTGTCTTGTTCCTGACCTGAAAGGAAAAGCTTTCAGTTTCTTGCTCTTAAGTATGATGTTGGCTGTGGGTTTGTCATATATGGCCTTTATTTTGTTGAGGTACTTGCCTTCTATACCCATTTTGTTGAGAGTTTTTATCATGAATGGATGTTGAATTTTGTCAAATGCTTTTTCAGCATCTATGGAGATGATCATGTGGTTTTTGTCCTTCTTTTTGTTGATGTGGTGGATGATGTTGAGGGATTTTCAAATGTACCATCCTTGCATCCCTGGGATGAATCCTACTTGATCATGATGGATGATCTTTTTGATGTATTTTTGAATTCAGTTTGTTAAATATTTTGTTAAGTATTTTTGCATCTATGTTTATCAGGGATACTGTAATTTTCTTTTTTTGTGGTGTCTTTGCCTGTTTTCGGTATTAGAGTGATGCTGGCCTCATACAATGAGTTTGGAAGTATTCCCTCTTCTACTCTTTGGAAAACTTTAAGGAGAATGGGTATTAGGTCTTCACTAAATGTCTGATAAATTTCAGCGGTGAAGCCATCTGGTCTAGGAGTTTTGTTTGATTTCCTTGCAGAAATATTAAGATTTTAAGAAGTGGATTTCAGAGTTTTTATATAATACTTACTGTTTATCAGCCAATCTGCCCTAAGTTTATAAGGGAGTTTGAAAAGGCACCAAATGGAAGTGTCAGCCTATTGTAAAATAAGTAACACACTTAGGTTTTACAATTTTAAGAAATAACTTTGATGATCAAAAAGCTTAAGTTTGTGTAGAAGTTTTTTTCCTTTTTCTCTTTTGCATTATGAAGCAAACAGCAGGATCAAAGCAGAGAACAGAACAGGAATCAAATTGGAGGTGTAAACACCACAGTCATAAAGACTTTTAAGCAGTAGACTCATCCTCATATTAGAATTATTGAGATTCTTTGTTAAGAAATCAGAATTTCATTACTGAGCTCAGCTGTCAAATGAGTGTAACTGAAATCTTAGCAGCTCACTGTCAACTTTGGAAATGCAGCTGGGTAATGTCCGTGCACACTTCCAATTTTCAAATGGGAAGCTCCAAAAGAAAAAAAACTTTAAAATGTTAAAAGTTATCAAAATAAAAGTGGTATTAAAAAATGGCCTGTGAATGCTACCAATTAAAAATTGGATCAAGAGCTTCCCTAGAGAGAACCACACCCATACTGTGGTGAGTAGCTAAAGGAAGATCTTAGGTAAGAAGAACTGTAGGAAGTGGGGTGGAAAGACACTGCAATGAACAACCAAACCAGGCCTCAATAGGTGTGAGGGCTCCCGCAGCAGTAGGCATGCTGGGGGTGAGCGCAGGGGCCGTGGCCGGGTCTCTGGCTCCAGCACTGCCTCTTTGTGTGAGCCTCAAGGAAGCGTCTAGACCATGCAAGCCCCTGGACTTCAGGATCCCAGGTGGCAGGGAGACTCTTCAGTTCTCTGCACCTCCTGACAGGTTCCACCTTGTAAACACCAGTGGTTCTCAAAAAGTAACAGCATCAGTGTAACCAGGGAACCTGCCAGAAGGGCTAATTCTTGGGTCTCATCCTACATTTACCAAAACAGAAACTCTAGGAGCAGGGCCCAGGAATCCACGTTTCAATAACCCTCGCAAGTAATTCTGTGTTTCAGGTCTCAGGTCTGAGAACCACCGATCTAGACCAGTGGTTCTCACAACAGTGATGTGCTTCCCTCCTCTCCTCCACCCTGGGAACAACTGACCGTCTCTGGAGACCTTTCTAACTGTCACAACTGGGGAAGAAGGGGAGTGCTACTGTTACCTAGTGGGCATAGGCCAGAGATGCTGTTAAAGAGAACCTCGACAACGAAGAATTAACCGACCTGAAATGTCAATAGTGCTGAGTTTGACAAGCCTTGCTCTGGACCGGCAGAGCAGAGGTGAGGACCCAGCATCCTTTCCCATGCAAAAGCTTGGACTACCTTCTCTGTAGGTCTGCCCTTGTTCTCTTCCTCAGGAAAGACTCAGCCATAAGATTACTGCAAGTTTTCAGCCATAAGCAATATCCAATTAAGTTAGGAGTAGGTATCTTTCCTACACCCTAACCTGGGTAATAAAACAAAAAGCAATTTAATGGGTGAACCAGAACCAAAATTTTTAGTAAATATGCATTCATGACAAAATAGCAGCAGACTCAGACTCCCAGAAGGGACTAGTGGTTACCAAAGGGGAGGGGTGGGGAAGGGCAGGTGGGGGAGGGAGGGAGGGAGGGAGAAGGGGATTGTGGGGTGTCATGATTGGTCCACATGGTGTGTGTAGGGTCACAGGGAAGACAGTATAGCTCAGAGAAGACAAATAGGGACTCTGTGGCATCTTGCTATGCTAATGGACAGTGACTCTAATGGGGTATGGGGGGATTTGATAATTAGGGTGAATGTAATAACCGCATTGTTTTTCTTGTGAAACCTTCGTAAGAGTGTATATCAATGATACCTTAATAAAAAAAAATGCATCATAAAGGTTGGCCGAATTGAATTGACTAGAAACAGCAGAATTAATCAAAGATCAGATATACCATTTTAAAATAAGGGAAAACATTGTAGAACTGGATTCTCAACAATCACCATCTTGGGGAAAACTGGAGGAAAATGTTGCTTGGTTGCTTGTAGGAACCCTACGAAAAGGCATCTTTTCCCACCCTATCTTAATTTACTTCTGGTGAACCAAACAGACCTGGGCTCCTGGGAACTCCGATGCAATCTGGGCAATGTCATGGAAAGTTTCCTTATCGCTGAAGAAGCGCTCCGCAGCTGCTCCCTTCCCCATGAAGTGACTGAAGGCTTCTTCTAGATCATTCCTTGAATGTAGAACGGTGTGATCTTTCCCATTCCCAGGACTCAGGCCAAGTGCCTGCAAGAGCTTCACCCCTGAGAGCACTACATCCACACATGCATTGACTCTGGAAGGAAGGAGGAGAGAGACAGCATGAAAGAAAGAAGCACTGGGGCAGCTACTTTGCATTTAACACCAGGGAAGTGCTTCAGAGACCTGTACTCAACAGAAAAACAGCTGAAATGGATCTGAAACCTGAGATGGAGAGTTAACAGAAGAAGGAAGATCACTCTATCTGGTGTCTGTCTGAATATCAGAACACAGGACTCTTTTCAGTAGTTTGGCAAATTTTTACACTAGTTATAAAAAGAGATGACACTTCGGAACAAAGCCATCACGGTAACACAAGCACAGCATTTTTGAGAACATGCTGGCAGAGCCAAACTGGATTCATTCTGGCTGTGTGACTCGAGCAAATCACTTTAATTTCCATGTCTTAGTTTCCTCATTTATAAAGTGGCATAATATGAGTATTTATTTCAGGGAGCTGTTGTGAAGGTTAAATAAATTAACATATGCTTAGGAGCACTGCTTGGTGCAGAGTAAGCAAAATTAAGTTTTGGCCAAAAGCCAAATATTAGACATTGTCCCTCCAAAGACACAATAGGATGGTGGTAAAATACACCAAACACCGAAATGTCTAAATGCTGCCAGTTGACACTTGCAGAGTTGAGTGGTGCCCCAAAAGACTTAAGCACACCTGTGGTCTCGTAACAACTCATCACTTGGCAGGTGTTCACTGGGCCCATCCATGAACTGGACAAGGCTGGCAAGTAGTCAGGGCTGCATCACCTGGCTGGCTCTTCAGAAATTATAAAGTACTAAGGTTGTCTGGCATAGCCTCTCCTGTGTATGCATGGAAAATATAATCAATGTTTATATAGTCAATGTTTCTTTGCTAAAAATCATCCCTTAAAAGAGAAGGACCAAGTAAGGTCTTCCTACCTTCCCAATGGGCACCTTTATTCCTGCCTCTGTCTTTTGGGGATGTCATTCTTGCCAGTGGGGATAGATGCCCGTATCATCAGCTCCCAGCCTCTGGGAAGAGCAAGGCTCATAGCAGGCCAACCGAAACAGCTCTGGGTGATAAGGGTGGCTGGCTTCTGGGTTAATTCTGAGCAGCTATGATTCCAGAAGGTAAAATCATCAACAAAGAAGGCCCAGTGGACTGGGTTTTAGTGTACAATATAGCTACAATGTTTCCTTCTAGTCTCCTTTAAAAATCTCAATTGGGAAATTAATACACCAAATCATCAAGGGTAGCAAGCTTTAGAAAGAGGAATGAGATTGGGGTAAGGGAGAGGAATTTTATTTTTCATTAGATATTTCTAATTTTTAACAGTATGCATTACTTTTGTGATTTAAAAATTACCAATTTTCAGAAGGTTTATGTGTAGGCTAGGTATTTACATTGCTCAGGGAAGGTTTACAAGAACAAGGGGAGACATATCCCTCTTCGTGATACAAATGGACTGCATCCTCTCCATAAGGATTTTTAAATTTTTCCTCTATGAAACCCATGTTTTAGAGAAGATTTTTGTTTATGAAACAGCATTTAAATACTCAAATTTTCACATATAATTACTCTGGACAACTGGAAAGGCATAAAGAGTTACTATACCTTTCAAGGCATAAAACACATTGACATGCTGTGACAGGCGCTTAACAATGTTTAAAACACATTCCTCTCACAGGCTTACATGATAATAAACCAAACATGCCTCGTAAACTAATCTCCACTCCACCTCCTACAAAGTGTCCTTTATTTCTACTGAAAGCAGTATCAGATGTCTGAAGGGTGGCTGCTAGGAATACAGGCATCCTTGGCATTCAGACTCCAGCATGTTCTGAGTTTCAGACTTTGGATAGTGAGGGACATGATTCCCACCGAACAGCCCTGTCTAGAATAGGTATCCCAATGGATTTGGCTCCTGAGTCTGGGGGATACCCGTATTTGAAAACAGCAACTCCAACAGAACACATAGCCTTTATATCTAGTTCTGCTTAGAACTTAAACTATTTTGCAGCCCAAAACAAAAAATGATCAAACTGAACTTTTTAGCAGCTTGCTGTCTCCTTTGGAAACTCAGCTGGGTAATGCCCATCACCATTTCTAACGTTCAAGTGGGAAACTTAAAAAAAACACACAAAACTCTAAAATCTTAAAAGCTATCAAAATAAAACTGGTCATAAAGAATGGCCTGTGAAAGATACCAATTCTGGTACAAGTACTGAATCTTCTCCCCTTTTCCTACATCCTCATCTTTAGGTAAAAATCCTTTTGGGCAAGCAATGAGAAATGTTACCAATGAATGTCTGCTACCCATACAAATGAGGTGACTGTCAAACAGGTTTAGAGCAGGTTCTCAAAATCTACCCTTCACATAAGCCACACAGAGAAAGACAAGTACCAAATGATTTCACTCATATGTGGAGTATAAGAACAAAGAAAAACTGAAGGAACAAAACAGCAGCAGAATCACAGAACCCAAGAATGGACTAACAGTTACCAAAAGGTAAGGGACTGGGGAGGATGGGTGGGAAGGGAGGGATAAGGGTGGGGGGAAAAGAAAGGGGGCATTAACATTAGCATGTATAATGGTGGGGGGGCACGGGGAGGGCTCTGCAACACAGAGAAGACAAGTAGTGATTCTACAGCATCTTACTATGCTGATGGACAGTGACTGTAATGGGGTTTGTGGGGGCGACTTGGTGAAGGGGGGAGCCTAGTAAATATGTTCTTCATGTAAAAAAAAAAATCTACCCTTCACACTGCCACAAATTATTCTCAGCAAAGAACCTAGTATCATTTACTTCCTTATATACCTTTATGGCTTTCCATCAGTTACCTGATACAAAAGGCCCTTCTCAGCATCATCTCTTGACATCTCTCTACCGGAAGATCCTTGCACTAAACATAGGGCCAACATGCTGTTTCCAAACTACTACTTTTTCATTTTTGGTTCTGTTTCCTACGAAGGTTCTCACCTTCCTATGGAGAAATTCCTTTTCTTCTCCAGGGCCTATCCCATAAAAGTCACTATAGCAGAATATATTTTCCAAGATGGCCAAAACAGGCCCCATCCCACATGTTCTTTTCAGAATATGATGTTGACATTTCTTCCATCAGGTGTGTTTTATGTTCTCCCCACTTAAAACCACTTGGCCCAATGACTATGGTAGAAGTGATGCTATGTACTTCTAAGGTTAGGTCATAAAAGGCTTTAAGGTTTGTGCCTGGTCCCCTTGGGACATTGTGGCTCCTAACCCAGTTGCCCTGCTTTGAGAAAGGGAAATAGCTGTACAGAACACCTGTAGGTGTTCAAGTGAAAACGCCAGAGGGGGTTGTAGCTGCCAATCACAGTTAAGCTTTAAGATGACTCCAGTCCCAGCCACCATCTGACTGAAACTGCAGGAAACTGCAAGTGACCACTGCCGAGCTGAGCCCAATCTTACCTCAGACTCATGACACAAAATAAAACGACCAAGCTTTAAATTATTAAGTTTTGAAGTGATTTGTCATGTAACAATGTAAACAGAACATCACCTTCTCAAATGGACCTTTGTCTGGAACCTGATTGTGGAAGAATTAGTAATCCTGTGGGACACAAAGCTATCTTGTTTTTTTTACTACAAGTTCAAAGCACTTTTCATAATTATTATGGGCAGCTTTGTGTTCCCCTTCTCATTTATATGCTCAACCCCTAACTGTAACTGTGCCTATATTTGGAGACAGGGACCATTTAAGGAGGTCATTCAGGTAAATCGAGGCCATAATCTAAAGGACTAGTTCCATATATGAGGCAGAGACACCGGGAGAGCACGTGCAGAGGAAAAGACATATGAGTGCGCAGCAAGAGACCACCTGCATGTCCGGAAAAGAGGACTCACCAGAAACCAATCTTGCCAGTACCCTGATCTTGAACCATCAGCCTCTAGAACTGTGAGAAAATTAATTCCTGTTGTGCCACCCAGTCTGTGTCTGTGGTATTGTTATGGTAGCCAGTGCAGACTAATCCAATAATGAATACATTTGCTTCAAAAGAATGAGACAGGGACCTTGCTTCATTTATCTCTGTATCCTCAGAATCTAGCACAGACTAGATACATTCCATGTAGTTGATGAATATTTGTTAAATGAATGTGCATAAAGCCAGACAGGACAATTAAGAAGCTGGTAAGGAAGTGGGTGAAAGGGCCTGAATTGAAAAAAGAGATAAAGGAGATTTATATGAAGAAACAATAAATATGTCGACAGCTGAGTGCTCTTTAAAGAAGACATCATGCTAGAGTACCATGGATTATTTCATTTAATCCTCAGCATAACTTTGCTCTACTTTACCCTTCCTGACTCTAATACAGAAATAAGCAGAGTACTTGGCGGAAGCCTGCTTTTGAAATGATTGCAGGATATTCAAGTCGAACGGAGTCAGGGACTAAAAGTTGGTGTAATGGGAATAATTACAATCCCGGAAAGAAATGCAAAGAAAGGAGGGATGCCAATTTGGGAGAACTCTAAATTTGCAATGTCCCTAAAGTCAAAAGGCTTTCAAGAAAAAAGTGACGTTTACCGCGTGGAAGGCTGAGGAGTTGATAATGAAGACTAAAAAGAGGGAGAATTTTAAAGTCAAGGCACCAGGGGGCTTTGAGAGGAGTTTCAGTAGGGCGGTCTCTATAGACTATGGCGTTAGGGAAGGGTAGACACGCATAAAGTCGGTAGCTAAAGGCAGCGACCACTCTACTCGTTAGAAGAGACAGAACAGTGTCTTCAAAGTGGGTAAGACCACGCATCTCTGTCTGCAAAGGAGCAGTCGCCAGAGGAGCAGTAGTTGCTGAAACTGGAATGAAGACGGTTCGAACAGGAAGGTGTCAGGCTGAGCGGGATTTACGAGAGGCGTTCACGCTGGTCCTACAGAGACTGGAGAAGGGCGCAGGGGCCCGCCCAGCAGCAGCAGCAGCCGTTCGGTAAGTCCCTGCGGCTGCGACAAACCAGGGCTCGTCCCAGCCGTCCGGCGCTTCTCGCCAAGGAGGCAGCGTGAACACCAGCGCCCAGGGGCCTCCCGGGAGCCTCCGTTTCCGCGCGGGCTCTACCTCCCAGCTCCCAAGCTGCCCGAACTCTGCCAACTATGCCCTCGGAGGCCCGGAGTGTCCGCACCTCCAGCAGAAGCCCAGAGACGCAAGTTCCGCCGGCACTCACCCCACGGCCACGCGGCGCCAGCGCCGGGCGGGTCGCACGATGAGCGCCTCCCAGGCGGCCGCCAACCGGCCCTCAGGGGAGCCGGGCCCCGGTGGTGCGGGCGAGGGCCCCCGCTGCAGCGAGCTCCACAGCGAGCGCAGCGCCGAGCCTGGCAGCTGCGGCTCCAGCAAGAAGACGCAGCCCACCGCCAGCGCCAGGAAGCCCGCGTACGCAGAGCCGCGCCAGAGCTCCATGGGGATCGAGGCGCGGAAGAACCGACGTGCAGCTACTTTCCTGGCCCGCGCCTCTTCCGGGCTCGGCGCGCGCCGACGTCTACATACGTGCCACGTCACGCCGGCGGGCCGCGGGAGCCCCTCCCTCGAGGGGCGGGGCGATGGACTTGAGGCGGGACAGAGGGCAGCCAGCCTCCCGGGTCGGAATCCTCGCCCTTGGGAATGCGGTTCCGGGGTCCTGAGGGTTGTACAAAGGCGATAGTGCGGGTTTGGGCGCTGCACCCCTTCCCGGAACTCAGCTGTACGCACAAGAGAGGGGCGAGGATACTTTTGTTTTCCCAGCAAGACGAAACGGATGGATTATGAAGAAGCGGGTAAACCTCATGTTAATCTTTAAGCGAATAGTCCCAGTTTGAGCTGTGTCTGCAGTTTCTCGGGCGGGAACGAATCGCACTCTTCGTTTACTCCGTCCCTCCGCCCGTGTGTCCGTCCTCCACCGTTTCCTAAGGTCATCCTCTTTCAGACCCAGGTCTCCACGCTCCCCCGAGGACCTGGCTCCGACTGGCAGCGCTGCAGCGAGCCCCTGGGGCAGGCGTGGCAGGGGTCTTCCCTTTTGGAGGGTAGCTGAGACCTTCAGCCGCTCCGGGCCTACGCCAAAACCGAGGAGAGCCCGCAGTGATCGTCCTGGAGGGATGCCCATTCAAACCTTAAGCTTTTAGGGGGCGCTCTTCCCGATAAAAATCGCAGAAAAATGCACAAATGAACACAATCGTGTATGAGATAGGGAGGTTATGGACCTGGCTTAAGAAACCCTGGTTTCTCCTCTGTCTTGGTGATACTGCTTAAACCCAGGCAGGCCCTTGTGTTCCTTGTTGTGGCCCTTCCGGGTGTGAGCCTAGGTTGAGAGCCAGTGAAGCTAGGCCTGCTGCCAGCTCATGCTTGCCCTGGTCTTATACCTTGGCCTATTTCCATTTTTCCAGTTCTGCTGGCTCCTGACCTAGGCTCTATGTCTGATTTTCCACTCTACCCCTGACTTTTGGACTTGGCTGCGAAACTTTATTTCTCTGGCTTTGATCTTGAGCAATAAGCTTCAGTTCCCTGCAGCCTCACCTCACCAGCACTTCCCCATCCGAGTCATCTACCAGCCCCTAGATTAGCCCACCCAGCCCGCCTGGCCATAGTATCCCTTTCAAAGGAGATGTTCACACAGGAAGAGATTTGGGTTACCATGGGAAAGAAAGAAGCCAAGGAACCAATGAGATCTGTGTGGCACCATAAAGCTGTCTTCCCTAGAGTTGCCTGTCCTCTCTCTCCTCAGGGAGACATGTCACATCAGCTCCCAGAGAAACCGCTTCCTCTAATGGTGTGCAGTGGGCATGTTGCCGTACCACTCCTGAGGTGACTGAACTAGCACCTAACTCAAAAACAAGGAATCCACTGATTGCTGGAGACCACTTCTCTCTGCTGAAAATTTGGGCCAAGAGTCAGAAGTCTGTAGCCAGTTAGTTTTTTTGTGGACCCACAAGGCCACAAGGATTGAAGGTCAGATGGGGCCCGTTAAATGTATTTCCAAGGTGAAGTTTTGGGAGAGCAGAGAAAGCTAAACCATGGGGAAGGCCACTAAGCAAACAGGCCTAGAGAAGCAGGGAAGAGCTCCACGCAAAAGAGATACGTGGAGAAAGGAAGCCCGGGGCCTTCCTTTCTAGTTCCCAGGATAGCTGCTGAACTGCCAGCACTGTGTGTGTAACTCTTCTGCTTTCCAGATTTACCAGAACACCTCCTACCCCCAGTTCTGCCCCAGCCCTGCTGTTGCCTCGAGATATAACCGACATTTAACACTGTATACATTTAAGGTGTATAACATAATAATTTGATACATATATTGCACAATGGTTACCACCAGTAAGTTATCATTCATCACCTCACATAGTTACACATTTTTTCCCCTTGTGTAAGGAAAAAAATTATTTTAAGATCTACTCACTTAGCAATTTTCAAACACATGGTACCAGAACTTTTGATATAGACACAGACAAAACAAGAGCTTGAACAAAATGGAAGTTTATTTCTGTGGGGAAAATTGTAACATTTCCAGAATATCTCACCTGGCTTTAGTGCATCTGCATATCAATAGGTGTTCCTCAGGGATGGAGAATGGTTCATGTCCATATCAGTGGGTAATTACCTGGGCAACCAAGGGCTTATCTGAACCTGAGAGGTTAGGGGGAGGTCTTGCTGGCTTCTGCCTGAGCAGGGAAGAAACTGCCGTTTGTAAGCAATAAGTGGGTTTTAAACTTTATTTCTCCCTTTGACTGCTTTCAGTTTTAGAGGTATTTGCCCCAGGATTTCCTCTCCCCAGAGTTATAATTTCTCATGTAAACGTTCAAATAGGCTTTCTGGCCCTTTGTGGGCTGTAGCAGCAAGTATGTAAGCATGACTTTGTCAGGGCCCCGTGGAGGCTGCTCTGGGTCTCCTGCTGGTTGGTCATTTAATGGGAGTGCATTGCAGGTGGTGGCAGGGCTGGACAAGAAGCCCATAGCGGACCTCAATTCCAACTGAGAAGTAAAGAGGCAGGAGCTATAGGGAGTAAACAACTTCAGCCATGTTGCCAGTCACGGTAAAGCCTGATGTGATCTCTGGTCATGTACACACCACAGTGGCCTTAATTCCTTCTCACTCATCACCAGGGCCATGGGCAAGCATTCTGCTCTCTTGGTACTAAAGTAGGGCAGGGCCAGGGAACAAGCATCATGATTCACTTTTCCTGCCTATAATGAAAAATTCTGAGATACAAACAGTATAATAAGAACAGGAGGGACTCCGTCTTAAGGCTAAGATTCCTTTTCAAAAACCAGGGAGTTAGGAGGTAAGATTCCTAACATATTCTCTGGTAATCAGACAAAAACCCACCCTATCTTAAGGCAGGGGCAAGCACTCTTAACTGCTCTGTTCCCAGTGCTTGAGGGAAACCATTATCTTGAAGAGGAACTGGATCAATAAATTCCTGTGTAAGTTTATCTTACAGAATTATCTAGAGGACTGACTATGTATAGTGACATAACATTTCTCACCAGAGAAAGACATCATGAGACCACAAGTCAAGCCTACGCCCAACAACCCCTACCCCTGCCCTTTGCCCCACTCTTGAAAGCTTTAGAAAACAGAATCCTAAGTTCTTACGTGCACCTTCTCTCTGAGGTTGCCTGCACTCCCCTTTATTGGAGAGGTATTTTTTAAATAAAGCCTTCTCACTGCTCAACTTACTGCATTTTGTCTCTGCACTCTTCCAGTAAGTGTCTTTGTCACTTTGCTATTTCATTCTATTTTCCAGACGTAAGCACAAGTCTTCACTCTGTCTCTGTTCTACTCCAGATAAGTAGGGAGGGGCTACTGAGAGCTCTGATTTGGGTCTGCAAGTTCCCATCGCCTGTATGACCCAGACAGGGCTGCAGCTGTAAGATCACGCTCTTTAGAGCCGGCCTGGAAATCTCCTTTGCCTTTGGGAAGTTCTCAGAACATAATTTCACTCCATCCAGTGCTGTGCAGCTCCCCCAAATCCTGGGGTGGTAGGGACTTAGTTCCCACACTGTCCAGATCCAAGTGGACTCTGGATGCCAGGTGACCCTGGCTTTAGGAGTTGGCAAGGGATTTGCCTTATGCTGAACAGTTCAATGAGCTTCCCTTTCCTTTCTCTACTCTTCCTTGCTCTCTGCTGCTTGCAAGGCAGCTGTCATCCCCTGCTACTCTCGCTTTAATGAATTCCTTCCTTAACTACATTTGTCCAACTTGCTACAGAATTCTTTCTCGTTCAGTCAAGAACCCTCCTCTGTCCAGGTTGAGGTTTCACCTTGTGCTCAGGGAGAGACCTCCCCAGATGCAGCTGCCCGGCAGCAGTATTACAGTCCCTTGAAATATTTCATTTCAGATTCTGTTCATCTATCTGTTTAGAGAGTTTGGTATGCTTTACAAGCCATTGTTTTTCTAGAAGTTAGATTTCTGGGGGGCAATTATATAGAAGAGCCTTCACTGGGCAGCAATGATCCATTGCCTAGGCTGAACAGAGAGAAAGGGGCTGGCCAGGCCACAAGACACCTCCTCCTCCACCCAAATTGCATCCAGACATGTCTTTGCTATTTGTTCTCTCTCCTAGGGCCTTGAAATGAGAGAAAAAAGCAGTTCGGTTCCAGAAATTTTAGAAGTAAATGGAGGGTTCAGGTGTCCCACCCAAGACCCTGACCTGGAATGCTAAGGAGCAGGTTCCATATTTATACAAGGAATTAGCAGAGTCCAATCAGTTCCCAAATTAGCCTAAGGCTTTGGCTTTGACATAGCGTCAATCATCCCCACCCATGTGATCTGAAGGGTTTTAAGGAGCAAGTTTGTTTCCACATTGGAACAGAAACTAAGTGGGACCGAACGGCCCTTTTGACAGCTGGGATAACCACTTTTTCAGCAGCTACAGGCCTCTGGGATTTCATCCAAGCTGCCCTCTGAAGTCCGTACCATGTCAGTGCCTTTGCTGATGCCAGGAACACAGCCCACCACAGGCCACACCCAAAGACTAGAGTCAGAGCACAGCTTTGAAGATTACAGAAAACTCCAAGGAGGGTAAAGAAAAGGGATAGAGGATCTCAGGATCCACAGAGCGGAAGGTTTATGTCTGCAGCCAGAGCCCTGCGCGATCAGACATCCTGCTCCCCAATGCACCATCAGGACAGCGCCAGAAGAGCAGGGAGGGCGCATCACCAAATGGACAGGCAAGTGCTTGAAGGCACACGAGGAGGGCGTGACGGCGCCTTCACAGTAATAGGTCTTCCCACACAGATTTGGGCGCAGAGAACTTCTCATTTTGAGGGGATGTAACAGTGTGGTGGCTGTGCGTTTCTACTTCTGAATTAGCTGCTTTGGACTAGGGGGACGTGCTGGGCATGGGAAAGTGGGAGAGGCAGAGCTGTCTGGCCTTCCGCCTGGCAGGGGCCTAGGAGCTTCACAGGGCAAGTGACTGAGGGGGCAGGATGAGGCCTGGGCCTGTCCCACAATGCTTCCTTGGTCTCTCAGGCTTCCTGGAACATTCTACCACACTGCTTCCTATGGCCCTTTCTCACTCACGGTCCTCCTGCTTGGTGTTCTCCTGCAGGCTGTGTACTCCAGCCTTGATGTAGATCATGTGTACATGTTATAGTCATCTGATTGGGATTTTGTAATACTTGCAAAGTACTTTGGAAGGAAATGAAAAGTTTCCCTTCTAGCTTCATTTCCCTCTTGATTCAAGAACCCTAACAATTCCAGAAACAGCCCAAGAGTTGTTTTCCCAACTAAAATAAAGGAAAAAATAAATAAAAGTGTTGGTAAAATTGTAATATTTCCAGATTTAGTGCATTTGCATATCAACAGGCATTCCTCAGGGGGAGATGTAGCTAATCTCCATGTCAATAATTACCTGGGCAACCAAGGGCTTATCTGAACCTGAGAGGTTAGGAAGAGGCCCTTACTTGCTTCTACCAGAGCAGGAGAGAGAAATGGTCCCAGACTACAGTTTGTAAGCAATAAATGGGTTTTAACCTTTATTTCTCCCTTTGACTGAGTTTGGTTTTAGAGATATTTTACTCTGGTATTTCCTCTCCCTGCACTTACAAAAAGGAAGCAAAAAACATCCAACTGGTATGGCATGGCTGTACCTTTGTAGAGCTGTCTGGGGCCTAGACTTGTTTTGTCTTTTGCTCTGCCGTTCCTAGGGGAGCACCACAGAAGAGGGGTACGTAATGACAAAATCAGGGTTCCGAAAGAATGGAGAGGTGGTAAATGGTCCTTGCTAGGCAATCGGAAGTTTTGGCAGGTAAGGAAACAATGTGGGATTTTTTTCCTGGTTTTAAATCTCCATTTCTGCCACCCATTTCCTGTGTGACCTCAGGCAAGTAATTTAACCTTTCTGTCCCTCAGTTTCCTTACCTGCCAAATAATTCGTATTTTACCAGATAGTTTTGAGAGGTAGAGGTATCTTAAGCACAATGTCTACTTCATGTAGACACATTCTAAAACACTCCCTGCCATTGCTATGGTTGATTTTTAAGAACTATATCGTTCACCCTCCAATAACCAGGTTTGAACTGTACAGGTCTACATATACAT
This sequence comes from Manis javanica, assembly GCF_040802235.1. Classification (NCBI taxonomy): domain Eukaryota; kingdom Metazoa; phylum Chordata; class Mammalia; order Pholidota; family Manidae; genus Manis; species Manis javanica. The sequence continues at coordinate 120,728,443 of NC_133163.1, forward strand.
GGATTTATTTCCAATAAATGTATTGGAAATTTTTTTTTGAGATTTGCGACAATTTGAAAAAACTGTTTTCCCCTCTAGCTTACTTTTGGTAAGATGCATTACACGTGCAAAATATGTTAATTGACTGTTTATGTTATTGGTAAGGCTTCTGGTCAACAGTAGGCTATTAGCAGTTGAATTTGGGGAGAGTCAAAAGTTATACGAAGATGTTTAACTACATGGGATGCGGCTCACTGCTCCTGACTCCCATGTCGTTCAAGAGTCAACTGTATTTAGTTTTGTCAGCTCTGTTGGTCTGTCATTTTCTCACTGTAAGGAGGACAGTCATCTCTGCATAGATTACTATGCAATGGGCTTTTCTATTTTTTGGCTGCTCAGCATCTGTATAGTATTCTGTTGAATGAAAATAGTAGAATTATTTACACATTTTATAGTAGACAGGACATTTGGAATTTTCCAACTTTTTTACTATTACATATACAATATTGTTATGTACACACTGCTGACAGACATGTATCGAAGTTTCTTTAGGGTGTGAACGAAGAGTGAAATTTCTGTGTCATATGATACGCCTGTCTTCAACTTTACCAGATAAAGTCAGACATCTTTCCAAAGTGGCATGCCAGTTTACTCTCCCACGTCTGACAGTTACTATTGCTCCACGTACACAACAACAAACTCTTAAAATTTTGCCATTCTGTAGGATGTGTAGTGGTGTCTCACTGTAGTTTTGACAAGTTTTGTCAGTTGCAAATATCTTATCTTCCACCCCTTCATTTGCATTTTCATTCTCTTTCTAATATCTTTAGTAATGAAGTTCTAAATTTTAATGTAGTTCATAGTTTGGCCCTTTTTACTGTTGCCTTTTCCTTTATCCTTCGTGCTTTTTTGTTATGTGTTTACAAAGAAAAATCTTTCCTTCCCTGGGGTCAGGAAGATATTCTCCTACACTACCTTCTCAAAGCTGTATGGTTTTGCATTTCATGTTTAGGACTTAATCTAATTTAGAATTATTTTTTAAATTATGGGAGGGATCTTTATAGATACCCGATTGACCAGTGCCTCTTACTGGTCATTTCTCAATGACTCTGCATTCCTACTTCTGTCCAATATCAGGAGTCCATACATGTGTGAATCTGTTTTTGGGCTGTTTATTCTGTCCCCTTGGTTTATTTGTTTATCCTCATGCCAGCACCTCACTATCTTGATATGTGATAATGTAATTTCTTTTACCTTATTTTTCAAGAACGTCTTGGCTATCCAGGCGTTTTTTCATTCCTATGTATATTTTCAAATTGACTTGTCAAAAAATAAAACACCCCAGTTAAGATTTTGATCAACTTGGGGAGGATTCACATCTTTACAGTATTAAATTGTGCAGTCTAAGACTATGGTAGATCCTTTCATTTATTTAGATCTACCTAAATGTCTTGCAATAACATACTAGAATTTTATGTGCAGAGACTTGCACATTTTTAACATGATTTATTTCTAGGTACTTAATCTTTTTTAGTACATTTATTGAAGTAGAATTGACATACAATAGAGTGTATGATTTGATAAGTTTACCATATGTATTCATCCTGAAACTACCACTACAATCAAGATAATAAACATAATACCCCCAAAAGATTCCTCATGTCCCTTTGTAATCCTTCCTTCCTACCCTTTCCTACCCAAACATCCCCCCTCCTTACCCTGAACCCTGGCAATTGATGACTGGCTTTCTGTTAGATCAGTTTACACTTTCCAGCGTTTTATATAAATGAAATCATACTGTGTATTCTTTTTGACTGGCTTCTTTCACTCAGCATAATTACTTTGAGATTCATCTAGGTTGTAGTGTGTATCAATATTTAATTGCTTTAAAAAAATTTTGTAAATAGTAATACATTCATAGGAAGTTCCAAAAATAGTACAGAGAATTCCCCTGTACCCTGCCCCTTGATCTTTGCTGGCCTGGCTGCTTTCTGTCATTCATATCTCTGCTCAAATACAATCTGCTCAGACAGACCTTCCCTGACCATGCAATATAATACCAGCCTGTAGGGCTCTACTTTTATTTTCCGTTTAGAACTAATTAATATCTGATTTTTCTCATTTATTTATTTATTTTGTTGTCATTTTAATATGAATTCCATGAAAACAAGAACCTTATCTGTTCAATTCATGACTAGAAGAGTGCCTGGCACTCAATAAATAATTGTTGAATAATGGAATAATAAATCTTCCAGCAACTGCTTAATGTGGATATTGTTCTCTCCATTTTACAAATAAGAAACTGGGCTGGGAAAGATTAAGTGACTTGTCCCCTAACCCCCACTGTTTGCAGTAACGGTGGTGGGGATATTGGGTGTTGAGATTTGAATCGGGGATTTCTGAAGTCACACTACACTCTCTTTTAAAACAATTCTGAGGTGGGAAACAGGACAGAATGAAGCTGATTGTATCGATCTCCTATGGCAGTGATGCATCTTTATGCCATAGACTCTGACCATACTGCCCAGGCCAGCTGCTGCTGACATCCCAAGGGATCCATGCTTGGGGTCACTGGCCTCAGCAGCAGTGGCAGGGCCTGCAGGACCAAGTGTGGGTGTTACTCCCCTACCTCCCAGAAAGAGCAGTCAGTTCTTCCCCTCCCCATCCCATCTCCATTCATACTTATGGTGGTGGTGGCGGTTTTCATAAATCAGTACTCCTAGCAATTTATTTCTAAATCTTTCTTTAAAGGGACATTACAGTTCATTACAATTTATTGTGAGTAGATTTAAGCATATCAGCCCCGATGTTGAAACTGTAATACATTTTTTCTTAGTTTTTGGCACAATGTACTGTTTAGAACAATAGCGAATAGCTTTTTAAATAAAAAGTGGATAGTACTTCACTGGGGAATATTCTAAAAAGCAGATTTTATTTTCATATGAAAAATCTACATATTTTTAGTTAACGTTATATTAAAAAGTTGCTTTCTAAAAAGATACAAGTTTAAAAAGTCATTATGAAAGCTAGCTGGATTTCCTGAGAAATGAAATTAAAAACAGACTGTATTGTTTACTTTTCAGCAAATTCTACTTTGCCAAGTTTCAGAAGGAAAAAGCCTAACAGTTTTCAGTGTTGTCCCCTTGCCTGGGAGAATCCGGAGGACTTGCTGCTTTCTGACAGCCTACCTGTCTCCACTGCTCCTAGTCACTACTGAATCCATCAACACAATGCCCTTGCATGCTTGCCATGCACAGCCTGGAGCCCCCATCCCGGGCTGGGCTGCATGAATCCCCTGCCTTTTCAACGGAGGTGTGGATTTCAGAAGTTGCTCTATGTGCTGGAGCTAGCAGAAGGAGGGAACCACATCACCAACTGCATGTTCATCAACCTTCTGGAACAAAAATCAGCCTCATCAGTTGGTTACTTCATTCATTACAACTTGAGTAGGTAGGTGTTCAGTTTAAAATCAACACTTTGGAAAATTTATGATTACTCATATTCTGTAGAAGGAGCAGCTTTTGGTGGTCATGATACCTCTGGCTGTCTTGGGGTTGGGGAAAGAAATGACCCAGTAATTCCCTTCCCTACTTCCTTGATTCAACTCTTTAGGCAGCTCTGTTCTTCTTGGGATGGGTAAGTGAACACTGGGCCTTTTCTGCTTAAAAAAATAAATCATGAGACAACGAATTTGACCGAATCTATACTGTTGGAACTCAACCAGGAGTTGGGAGGGGTGCAAGGTGTAGCACTCCAAAATCTTATGACTATAGACTATCTACGGTTAAAAGAACATATGGGATGTGAACAGATCCCAGAAATGGGCTGCTTTAATTTGTCTGATTTCTCTCAGACTGTTCAAGTACAGTTGGACAATATCCATCATATCATAGACAAATTTTCACAAATGCCTAGGGTGCCTAAATGGTTTTCTTGGCTTCACTGGAGATGGCTGGTAATTATAGATTTGCTTTGTTTATGTCACCGTATTCCTATTATGTTAATATGTGTGTGCAAATTAGTTAGTAGTTTAAAACCTATACATACTTAAGGTACTATACAAGAAGATATGTCAAAGAAATTATCAATCCTCCCATGTTTCCTTCCATATGCTACATCTGTAGCTTTTCTTCTTCCTTCCTAATTACAACCCTTAAATAGAATTCGTGCCTCATATCGAATTTACCGAGTATCATAATTCCTCCAGGTGGTAAAGATACCTCAAGACAAGTGCTGGGCATAGAAGCCACAGGGCATAAATCTGCAAAGAAGTAAAAAGCTAACCTTTGCAAACAATACGGCTTCTCTCTCACTTACCAACTTTACATTTCCCTGTATGGCCCCGGAAGATGACTGGTTAGCCAGAGACGGGTAAGATTCCTCAAGGGAGGAACAACCTAAGACAGGCACAGTCGCAGGGGGTCCATCAGGTGAGAATTTGGGGATCAACAGAGGTGAGACTCAGAACCTTACCCCCCCCTGCTTTGAGAGAAATCTTCTGCATCCGTGGATGTTTTGCTGCCCTTGTCTAGCCTGGATTAATGCTTAGTCCATAGGCACACACCTGATCATCTGATCATCTACATTTGCCCTCTTACAGCACTAAACTATGTTTTCTACCTTTATCTTGCATCTACCTACCATTTCAGCATTTTATTAAAAATAAAAAAAATAATAATAATAAAGGGAGAAATGTGGGATCAACATATAAATCAAGTACAAAAATCAAACGAATATTCATATTTGACCTGATTGTTTATAGTTCATAATGCGTGATCAAAACCGAAAGTTTCTGTGATGAATGCCCTTGTACTATTCACCATGTAAGAATTTATTCACTACGTAAGAATTCATTCACCATGTAAGAACTTGTTCGTTATGCTTCAGAAGATTGGGGAATGACGAGAATTAGACTTGAGATGGATTAATGATTGTACATTGAGCATTGACCCCCTCTATACTGAATTTTATTGTTGTTAACAACCATTTGATCAATAAATATGAGAGATGCCCTCTAAAAATAAAAAATAAAAATAAAATAAATCATAAGATAATACATAGTCAGTGTATATAATTTAGAAAATACAGAAAGATTACAATGCCTTTAAAATCACACTTAATTGCACTGATCAGTGTTAGTTTTTTGGTGTACGTCTTTGCAGAAACTTAAAAAAAATGTGTGACATCATACTTAACAGCGAGAAGCTGAAAGATTTTCCTCTAAGATCAGGAACAAGACAGGGATGCCCACTCTCCCCACTGTTTTCAATATAGTACTGGAGGTCCTAGCCATGGCAATCAGACAAAACAAAATACAAGGCATCCAGATTGGTAAAGAGGAATTCAAACTGTCACTATTTGCCGATGACATGATATTTTACATAAAAAACCCTAAAGTCTCCATTCCAAAACTACTAGAACTAATATCTGAACTCAGAAAAGTTGCAGGATACAAAATTAATACACAGAAATCTGTTGCTTTCCTATACACTAATGACGAATTAACAGAAAGAGAAATCAGGAAAACAGTTCCATTCACAATTGCATCAAAAAGAATAAAATACCTAAGAATAAACCTAACGAAGGAAGTGAAAGACTTATACCCTGAAAACTACAGGACTCTCTTAAGAGAAATTAAAGAAGATACCAATAAGCGGAAACTCATCCCATGCTCTTGGCTAGGAAGAATTAATATTGTCAAAATGGCCATCCTGTCTAAAGCAATCTACAGATTCAATGCAATCCCTATCAAAATACCATCAACATTCTTCAACGAACTGGAACAAATAGTTTTAAAATTCATATGAAACCACAAAAGACCCCAAATAGCCAAGGCAATCCTGAGAAGGAAGAATAAAGCAGGGGGCATCTTGATTCCCAAGTTCAAGCTCTACTACAAAGCCACAGTAATCAAGACAATTTGGTACTAGCACAAGAACAGAGCCACAGACCAGTGGAACAGAATAGAGAGTCCAGATATTAACCCAAACATATACAGTCAGTTAATATATGATAAAGGAGCCATGGAAATACAATGGGGAAATGACAGCCTCTTCAACAGCTTATGTTGGCAAAACTGAACAGCTACATGTAAGAGAATGAAACTGGATCACTGTCTAAACCCATACACAAAAGTAAATTCAAAATGGATCAAAGACCTGAATGTAAGTCATGAAACCATAAAACTCTTAGAAAAAAACATAGGCAAAAATCTCTTGGACATAAACATGAGTGACTTCTTCATGAACATATCTCCCCAAGCAAGGGAAACAAAAGCAAAAATGAACAAGTGAGACTATATCAAGCTGAAAAGCTTGTGTACAGCAAATGACACCACCAAGAGAACAAAAAGGCATCCTACAGTATGGGAGAATATATTCATAAATGACAGATCCAATAAAGGGTTGACATCCAAAATACATAAAGAGCTCATGCACCTCAACAAACAAAAAGGAAACAATCCACTTGAAAAATGGGCAGAGGAGCTGAACAGACATTCTCCAAAGAAGAAATTCAGATGGCCAACAGACACATGAAAAGATGCTCCACATCACTAACCATCAGAGAAATGCAAATTAAAACCACAATGAGATATCACCTCACACCAGTAAGGATGGCCACCATCCAAAAGACAAATAACAAATGTTGGCGAGGTTGTGGAGAAAGGGGAACCCTCGTACACTGCTAGTGGGAATGTAAATTAGTTCAACCATTGTGGAAAGCAGTATGGAGGTTCCTCAAAAAGTTCAAAATAGAAATACCATTTGACCCAGGAATTCCACTTCTAGGAATTTACCCTAAGAATGTAGCATACCCATTTGAAAAAGACAGATGCACCCCTATGTTTATCGCAGCACTATCTACAATAGCCAAGAAATGGAAGCAACCTAAGGGTCCATCAGTCAATGAATGGATAAAGAAAAGGTGGTACTTATACACAATGGAATATTATTCAGCCATAAGAAGAAAACAAATCCTACCATTTGCAACAACATGGATGGAGCTAGAGGGTATTATGCTCAGTGAAATAAACCAGGTGGAGAAAGACAAGTACCAAATGATTTCACTCATATGTGGAGTATAAGAACAAAGAAAACACTGAGGGAACAAAACAACAGCAGAATCACAGAACCCAAGAATGGACTAATAGTTACCAAAGGGAAAGGGACTAGGGAGGATGGGTGGGAAGGGAGTGATGGGGTCAGGGGATGGAAAATAAAGGGGGCATTACAATTAGCATGTATAATGTAGGGGGGGCATTAGAGGGCTGTGCAACAGAGAAGACAAATAGTGATTGCACAGCATCTTAGTACACTGATGGACAGTGACTGTGATGGGGTATGTGGTGAGGACTTGGTGATGGGGGGAGTCTAGTAAACATAATGTTCCTCATGTAATTGTAGATTAATGATACCAAAAAAAATGTGTGCACACAGACACATGCATCTTCACAGAAATGGAATTTTATTATTATATATGTTGTATTGTAACTTTTTTTTCCTAACAATATAATAAACATTTTGATATATCACCAAAATCTTTTTCTCCAACATGATTTTTCATGGCTGCATAGACTATTATTATTTAACCTATCAGTAGACTGTTTACAAGTATTGGCTATCACAAACAATGAGGGAAGAACGGAATAGTAAAATGTTTTCTGAGTTTCTTAATTGCCTCTTTAGGGTAGTTACATAGGTGGATCGGCTATGTCTAAGCGCACGGCCGATGCTCTTCTCAGATTCTCCCCGGGCAAGCTGATCCCCGTCCCTTCGGTAGTAGACAGGGGCAGCCCCGCCCCGCACACTCTCCTGTCCACACCGCAGCCCAGCCAGCCGGCTCCAGGAAGGCTGCCCTCGGCGACCTCTCTGGCTGCCAGGAGGGAGAGGGAGCTTAGAGACCCGCAAACCGTCGAGTCTGCGGCCCACCTAGGCCCTCTAGGGCAAAGCAGAGGGATGGGCAAGGGAGAGGGTGGGCCTTAGGGTCCCGCAGACTCCCCTAGTGACCCTGGGGGGAGTCACTTCTTCCGGCGTGGCGCAGGCTCCGTCTTTGAGCCTCGGTTTCCTCGTCTTTGGAATGGGACTGGATGTCTCGGTGACGGAAATGCATAGATGCGGCGCCTTCGCGGTGCACAGCACCGAGCCCCACATGCAGGAGCGCACCCGGCGCCTGGGGGGACCGGGGAGGGGACCGCCTGGCGGGCATCCGGGGCGCCCCGCCCGCCTTCCCACGGCCGCCCCGCCGCCATCCAGGGCGGGCTCCGGGAGAGCGAGGGGGAGCCGGCAGGGGGCGCCGCGAGCCCACCGCAGGAGCGCAGCGGCGCTAGGCGGGGTGGCGCGCGGGAGGGAAAGGGTCGCCTGCCGCGCAGCTCCAGATCTGTCCGCCCGGACCCACGCCGGGGCGTCCTCTCCTGGAATTTCTTTTTATGCAGAACAGAAACGCCATCCGCTTAACGGGGCTAGGCTCGTAGGTCTTCGCTTTTTTTCTTCCCCGCTCAATCCAGCGGATGCCGCACATCTCTTGGACTCCAAGCCTTTTTTGCTCCATGTTTTCCAGCCTCAGCGCAGAGACCACCGCCTCCGGGGAGCCCTCCTGGACTCCCCCGGACTCAGGGCGGCTCCTGTTCCGCGGTGTGCGCCCGCTTCCGACGTTGGTTTGTCTGTGAGGATGAGGGTTTTACGTCCCTGCCGGGACTCGAGCCCCGGATCGCCGCGCTCTAGCGCCACTCAGTCTCTAGCCCACGGTCATAAGTGAGGCAGCCACCTCTTCCAGGAGGGGACAGCCGAGGGTCCGCAGAAAGGGCCACACGCCATCCCCCAGTCCTGCAGCTGCTCTGCTGAAGAGCACCTGTGTCCCTGTTAGAGAGGAGAAGGGAGGCGGCAGTGGTGGCGTGGGAGTGTGCGCAGCATGTCAGCGGGGTGTTTGCCTGTGTGGACTCTGTGTGTACGTACGTGTAAGAAAGCATCTTCTAAACTAACGATGTGTGTATATGGAGTAAGTATTCAAGTAAATTGGAAAGGATTTCAATCTTCGTTATTTGGTGATAGAGGCAAACTGGCCAAGAAATCTGAGGCCAGGATTGGTATAATAATTGCAACCACGGGCACATAGCCTTGGGCAGACCTCTTCCTCAACTGGTCTTCATTGTCTCCACTTTGTTAAAAGATAATCGTTTAAATGGAAAAGTCGTAACTCTTAGCAAAATATAAAATGAACACGTGTCAGATTTTATTAAACTCATTAATTGATAAGTGAACTGGTGATGTATTAAAAATCGGTTCATAGGACAGTACAAAGACCAGATGCGTACACATATAGGCGGCCAGGACTACTGAAATGAATATATTAATTGATACAAAACTGGCTTCTTCCACAGCGGGGGAAATCAATCACTCACCTCCACCGGACAAAATTCATTTGCAGTGCCATGGACGGAATCATTTGCATTATTTTCAGTTTTCTACAATTTAGAGACTCAAAAACAATGAAAGGTGGAGAATCAGATAAACCGAAAGGGTATGCTAGCCTGGTATTCCATAGGGTACTTTTTCTCCCTATGTCAAAAGTTTTCCATAATTTTTCCTGGAAATTTATACAATAGAGTTGGGGGGGCATAAAGGTTTTTCAAAGTTTTTACTGATGGAACTCTTTCTAAATGAAATGTTCTGGGAAACCCTAATATATATTTTTAAATCTCAGTTAAGATAATTTATTATTCAGTTAATATGTGCTCATTGTAAAAATGTCTAGTAGTCCAGAAGGTTATTAGGTAAAAATCAGTCCCTTTGTTTTGCAGTCCCTCTTCCCTTTCAATTCCAGAGCTATGTACTCAGTTTCTTATACAGTGCATAGATGCCCTCTATGCATATACAAACATATGTTTTAAAAAACGCAAGTGGGATTAAAAACAATTTGCTCCTCTGTGCTGTACTTTGATTTCAATTAAAACATGTGGATATATTTCCATGTCTGAACATTGAGGTACACTTCATTATTTTAGATGTCTAAGTAGTATTCTATTGTATGTATACTGTTAACTTATTTGGCCAGTTTTTTTGTTAATAAATATTTTTTAGTTATTTCTAATTTTATGGTATTATAAACAAATGCTGCAATAAACATTCTTTTTATTTTCTTTTTTCCCTTTCATTTACTTTTCAAATTGAAACAATTCATATAACATAAAATTTCACACAACATAATGTAAAAACTCTTGGAGTATAATTTAGTGGTTTTAGTATATTCACAAAGTTGTGCAACAATCACACTGTCTAATCACTATTATCTAATTTCATAACATTTCCATCATTCCCGAAAGAAGCCCTGTTAGCAGTCACTCCCAAATCCTACCTCTGTCAAGTCCCTGGCAACCATTAATCTATTTTCTTTTTCTTTTTTGCCCTTTGCTCCCCCTCCCTCTTCCCCTTGGTAACCACTAGTCACTTCTCAGTGTCTATGAGCCTACTGTTGTTTTCTTGCTTCGGTTTTGCTTAGATTTTATACTCCACAAATAAGGAAAATCATGAAGTATTTGTGTTTCTTCACCTGGCTTATTTCACTGAGCACAATACCTTCTAGATCCATCCACGTCACTGCAAATGGAAAGATTTCTTTTCCTTTATGGCTGAATAATATTCTACACGTATATGTACCACATCTTTATCCATTCATTTACTAATGGACACTCAGGTTGCTTCCAGATATTGGCTATTGCAAACAGTGCGGTGATAAACATAGGAGTGCATGTATCTTTTTGAACCAGGGATTTTGTTTTCTTTAGATAAATTCCTAGGAGTGGAATTCCTGGGTCAAATGGTATTTCTATTTTTAGTTTTTTGAGGAACCTCCATACTGCTTTCCACAGCAGTTGCACCAATTTGCATTCCCACCAACAGTGTAGGAGGGTTCCCCTTTCTCCACATCCTCACCAACATTTGTTATTTCTTGTATTTTGGATAGTGGCCATTCTAACTGGTGTGAGGTGATATCTCATTGTGGTTTTGATTTGAGTTTCTCTGATGATTAGCAACGTGGAGCATCTTTTCATGTACCTCTTGTCCATCTGTATTTCTTCTTTGGAAAAACGTTCAGGTCCTCCACCCATTTTTTTTAATTGAGTTATTTATTTTTTGGGCATTGAGGCATATTAGTTATTTATATATTTTGGATGTTAACTCCTTATCAGATGAGTTATTTATGAATATATTCTCCATCCTGTAAGATGCCTTTTTTGTTCTACTGATGGTGTCCTTTGCTGTACAGAAGATTTTTAGTTTGATATAATCCCACTTGTTCATTTTTGGTTTTGTTTTCTTTGTCTGAGGAGGTGTATCCTGGAAAAAGTTGCTCATGTTTATGTTCAAGAGATTTTCACCTGTTTTCTTCTAAGAATTTTATGGTTTCATGTCTTTGATCCATTTTGAGTTTACTTTTGTGTATGGAGTTAGGCAATAATCCAGTGTCATTCTCTTACATGTAGCTGTCCAGTTTTCCCAACACCAGCCATTGAAGAGACTGTCTTTTCCCCATTGTATATACATGGCTTTTTATCATATATTAATTGACCATATGTGGGTGGGTTTGTATCTGGGCTCTCTATTCTGTTCCATTGATCTGTGGGTTTGTTCTTGTGCCAGTACCATACTGTTTTGATTACTGTAGTTTTGTAGTATAGCTTGAAGCCAGGGTGTGTAATCCCCCCAGGCTTGGTTCTTCTTTCTCAGAATTGCTTTGGCTATTCAGGGTCTTTTGTGGTTCCACATGAATTTTAGAACTGTTTGTTCCTGTTTATTGAAAAATGCTGTTGGTATTTTGATTGAGATTGCATTGAATCTGTAAATTGCTTTGGACAGGATAACCATTTTGACAATATTAATTTTTCCTATCCATGAGCATGGGATAAATTTCCCTTTATTGGTGTTTTCTTTAATTTTTCTCATGTGTGTCTTGTAGTTTTCAGAGTATAGGTCTTTCATCTCCTTGGTGAAGTTTATTCCTAGGTATTTTATTCTTTTCTATCCAATTGTAAATGGAGTTGTTTTCCTGATTTCTCCTTCTGCTTATCCATTGTTAGTATACAGGAATGCAACAGATTTCTGTGTGTTAATTCTGTATCCTGCAATTTTGCTGAATTCAGTTATTAGTTCTAGTAGTTTTTTTGGTGGATTCTTTAGGATTTTCTATGTACAATATCATGTCATCTACAAACAGTGAAAGCTTAACTTTTTCCATACCAATTTGGATGCCTTTTTTCTCTTTGTGTTGTCTGATTGCTGTAGTTAGCACCTCCAGAACTATGTTGAATAAAAGTGGTGAGAGTGGGCATCCTTGTCTCCTCCCGATCTTAGAGGAAAAGCTTTGAGCTTTTGCTTTTAAGTACGGTGTTGGCTGTGGGTTTGTCATATATGGCCTTTATTATGTTGAGGTACTTGATCTCTATGCCCATTTTGTTGAGAGTTTTTATCATGAATGCATGCTAAGTTTTTTCAAATGTTTTTTCAGCATCTGTTGAGATGATCATGTGGTTTCTATCCTTCTTATTAATGTGGTGTACGATACTGATGGATTTATGAATATTGTACCATTATTGCTTCCCTGGAATAAATCCCACTTGGTCATGATGGATGATCTTTTTGATGTATTTTTGGATTTTGTTTGCTAATATTTTGTTGAGGGTTTTTTCATGTATGTTCATCAGGGATATTGGTCTTACAGTAAATATTCTTAATCAGCATTTTTATGTGGATATATATCTATATGTCTGTAAAGTGTTAGGAGTGGAATCATGGGTCTGAAGGTAGCTGCATTTAACATTCTGGCATATACTGCCAAGTTACCTTCCCCAGAAGTTGTAATCACTTGTGGGTTTTTTTTCTACCAAATGACATATCTTTACATTCCCATCAACACTGGGTATTATCAAACTTTAAAATTGTTGCTAATCTGATAGAAGGAAATGGGACCTCATAATTTCAGGGTATTTTTCTACAATTACTTCCAGCAGTTAAAATCTCCCCTTTGGTGGGAAATTGCTTCATTATTTGTGCAACTTCAGTCTGCAGAATAATTCACATGGCATAATTTGAAAACCCTTTAGCTAGATTGATTCTCTGGGATGTTGTATTTGAAGAGGTAGGTTCTCAGGAAGTGGGTGTCTGGCTCTCTGCTCTGTGTCTGTGGGAGACTGTGTGCGCCTCTGTGTGTCTGTGTGTCCGATGTGTGTTTCAGTCCCAGTGTGTTATGTCAGTGAGCATTCATGTCTCCCTGGCTGTGGGGGACAGAGACTTGCTTGTGATAGCACAGCCTACTGGGGGGTTTAATGTATGGCACAGAGGTCTCTCCCTGGTGGGAAAAGAAGAGCAGTCAAATCTTTTGCGACCTAGAAATGCAAACAGAAAAGGGACTGGGGACAGAGGCAACCTCGTGCTCTCTGCCCCTCTCACTGTACTCTGCTCCTCTTGGGGTGCTGCTCCCTTCTCTCTGCAGACCTGTAAACACGCCCATGGACCCAAAGCAGCCACCCCAGTCATACCTTTCAGCTGCCGAGCTCATTGCCGCCTGGAACAGTGACTCACAGAAAGGAATCACTCAGTGTGACTGGGGAGGTGAAAACAGCTATCGACAGGGTCTGTTGGAGGGGGTTGAAGAAATGATTATAAATCTCGGCTTCACAGCATGCTTCATTATTTGGGAAGTGGCTGGAAGCTCAGTTCACTGTCTGCTGGCAGTGCTAGCAGCATGTGGAAGAAAGATCAGGAACTCAGGAGGGTTTAGACCTGGTTTCCAAACTCAGCTCTGCTACTTAGTAGGGGTGTGACCAATGGCAAGCCACTTGATTTCTTTGCACCTCATGCCCTCATCTATAAATCGAAGTTAATGGTGCCTACCTCATGAAGTCATTGTGAGGATTAAGTGAAACAGCATATGTAATGGATCTTAATAAGTGCCTCAGTCAACATTCCTCTCGGAGTGACATTTTGATAATCACCCCTTTTACAATGAGGGTCTCAAAGAATGTCCCCCGACATCAGCATCAGAGATGGTCCTTCCTTCTTTGCTGTGCCCATTGGACAGCGGCCTGGTGTCTCTGTACTCTCACGAGAATGGCAAGATCTGGCTCTGCCTACCCTCCTGTGCCACTCACTGCTGCATGCTTTTAATTTTAGCCGCCTCATGCTGCTACACACCCCCATGGCTTTGCTCCTGCAGCTCTGTCAGCCTGGAGTGCTTTTCCCAGTCCACTCCACCTGGCAAATGGCTACTTATACCTTAAGGCAATAGATAGATTAATTCAATCTGGCATATCTGGTGATTTGTCTGGTATAGAGTCAAAGTAGACTCCTATCTTACCATTTACAAAATGAAAATTCCAGAGGCATTAAGGACTTAAAATGTAAAAAAGAAACAATTACAAATCTGGCAGGGCAGACCATGATGCATGATGCACTAGCATTTTCCCACCGGAATGGTTAAACTGAAAAAGTCAGACGATGCCAAGTACTGGGTGAACATAGAACAATTAGGTGCCTCTTCTGTTACTGGTGAGAGTGTAATTGGTACAACCACTTGGGAAAACTGGCAATATTTACAAAAGCTGAACATATACTTACTCTGTGATCCCCAAATTACACTCTCAGGTGAATATCTCACGGAAATGCAGGCAGATTCACCACAAATATGTAGAAGAATTTTCATAGCAGCACTATTTATAATAGCCCTAGACTGGAGGCAACTCAAATGTCTGTCAACAATAAAACAGATAAGTAAATTGGGGCATACTTATACAAATAAATACAATGAGAAAGAATGAATTATGAGTGAATCTTGCAAAAGCAATATTGAGTTAAAGAAGCTAGACATTAAAGAATACATATGGATAGTTCATTTAAATAAAGTGTGAACACTCACCCATTGACGTTAGGTGTCAGGGTAGAGGTTAATCTTCAGGGAGAGTAGTAAATGAAAGGAGATATGAAGGAGCTTCTAGGGTGCTGGAATATTCTGATTCTTGATCAGAATCCTGGTTACATGAGAGTGCTATTGTTACAATTCACAGATCCATAAATATATATGGTCTATTTCATATGTATGTTATACTTCAATAAAAATTTTGGTAAGGAGGCCTCATGTAAACTAGGGGTTAGAAGACCTTCTCAACCAAGGTTAGAAATTTGGAAATAAAAAAGATAGATATCTTTGCCTTTGGGATATAGAAAGCATTTTTATAGCAAAAGATACTGTAAACAGTATCAAAAGACAAGCAGATTTGGAAAAAAATATTTGTAATGCAGATGATAGACAAAGGTTAATTGCTATAACATGCAAAGAGCTTTTATCAATTGATAAGATAAACAACCCAATAGCGAAATAGACAAAATGATACGAATGGGCAATTCAAAGAAAAATATCCAAGTGGAAAGATTCTCAAATGCATTAGAATTCAGGGGAATGCAAATTAAAGTAATAATAAGATACTAGTTGTTTACCCTTCAAGCTGGAAAAATTAGAGTTTCTACATTTACTGCATGTGGGGGAAAGTATGCCCTTAATCATTGCTGGTGGGGATGTAAATTATTACTGCCTGTTTGGAAATCAATCTGGAAAAATCCATTAAAATAAAAAATACATACTCATTGACCTCACAATCCCACTCCTGGGACTCTATTCCAGGGATATAAAAGCCTACGTGCAAGGGTGCTCATTGCAGCATTGATCATAGCAGTGCATACATTGTGCATGTGTGTGCAGACATACACAGGCACACACACCCTGGAAACAAAGCAAATGCCTCTCAGCAGGTAAATGACAGTCCCTTTAGGACTTACAGTCCAGAGGCCTGGCACAAAATGCCATCTTTTCAGTCCCTAGGAGGTCTCTACCTGGGACGTTGGACGGGTGGACAGTTACGGATGACTGGAAGCTCTCTAACTCCTGCCCTTAGCCAGCAGCTTTGATTCAGAGCAGGATTTGGAGAGAGATCATCTGGAACAGAGGTGTGTGCGTAGCCTCTCTCAGCAGGGCTCAGATCATTCCTTCCAGGGTCAAAGAAGGGACACCAACAAAGGAGATCATGGGGGTGGCTCTTATAGACAGCCATTGCCTGTATACCATGGTGGCTTTCTTAAGGCAAACCAGGCAAAAATCTCTACTAATGGAAGAATAAAAGAGACATAGGATGAATTGCAAATGTATTTCTAAAAACCGTGTCTCCCATGTTTGTATGCAAGTCACATCTGTTCACCTGAAGCTCTCTTTCTTAAGTAAATTAACATGTAGTGTGAATTCACTAATCTCCAGTTGGCTTTTGGGCAGCCCTGGCCTAGCTTAGGAAGGCAGCTTTAAACAGGACTCTATGTAAATAGAGGCCCACATAGTATATGTGCAAATACTTAAAATTATGAAGCAAGTCAACAAACTATTAGGTAAAAGTGTTCTACCCTCCTGCTTTAAAAAGTATGCCCTCATAAGATCAAAAACATTTTTAATGTAACATTATGATTTTTATATGAATAAAAGTTGAAAAAGCTATAAAGACAATAGAATTTAATTATCTTTACACATATTTGGATATTCTGTTGATTGGTAATGTTAGATAAGTAATAATGCCAAGATATACAAAATTCATTATTATTATATGTCTTCTCTTTTTTTTAATTAAGGTATCATTGATATACACTATTATGAAGGTTTCACATGAAAAACATTGTGGTTATTACATTTACCCATATTATCAAGTTCCCATTGAAGTCACTGTCCATCAGTGTAGTAAAATGCTCTAGAGTCACTACTTGTCTTCTCTGTGCTACACTGTCTTCCCCGTGAAACCCCCCACACCATGTGTACTAATCATAATAACCCTCAATCCCCTTCTCCCCCCCTCCCCACCCATCTTCCCCCACCTCTCCCGTTTAGTAACTGCTAAATTGGAGTCTCTGAGTCTGCTGCTGTTCTGTTCCTTCAGTTTTGCTTCGTTGTTATACTCCACAAATGAGGGAAATCATTTGGTGCTTGTTTTCTCTGCCTGGCTTATTTCACTGAGCATAATACCCTCTACCTCCATTCATAATGTTGCAAATGGTAGGATTTGTTTTCTTTTGGCTGAATAATATTCCATTGTATATATGTACCACATCTTCTTTATCCATTCATCTACTGATGGACACTTAGGTTGCTTCCATATCTTGGCTATTGTAAATAGTGCTGCGATAACACAGGGGTGCATATGTCTTTTTCAAACTGGGCTGCTGCATTCTTAGGGTAAGTTCCTAGGAGTGGAATTCCTGGGTCAAATGGTATTTCTATTTTTAGTTTTCTGAGGAACCTCCATATTGCTTTCCACAATGGTTGAACAAGTTTACATTCCCACCAGCAAGCCATGTAGGAGGGTTCCCCTTTGCATCCTTGCCAGCATTTGTTGTTCCTAGTCTTGTCAATGTTGGCCATCCTGACTGGTGTGAGGTGAAATCTCATTGTGGTTTTAATTTGCATTTCCCTGATAATTAGCGATGTGGAGCATCTTTTCATGTGCCTGTTGGCCATCTGAATTTCTTCTTTGGAGAAGTGTCTGTTCAGATCTTCCACCCATTTTTTAATTGGGTTATTTGCTTTTTGGGTGTTGATGCATGCAAGTTCTTTAAATGATTTGGATGTTAACCTTTTGTCAGATATGTCATTTATGAATATATTCTCCCATACTGTAAGATGTCTTTTTGTTCTACTGCTGGTGTCCTTTGTTGTATAGAAGCTTTTTAGTTTGATGTAGTTCCATTTGTTCATTTTTGTTTTTGTTTCCCTTGCCTAAGGAGATGTGTTCAGAAGAAGTTGCTCATGTTTATATTCAAGAGATTTTTGCCTATGTTTTCTTCTAAGAGTTTTATGGTTTCATGATGTACATTAAGGTCTTTGATCCATTTTGAGTTTACTTTTGTGTATTGGGTTAGACAATAATCCAGTTTTCATTCTCTTGCATGTAGCTGTCCAGTTTTCCCAACACCAGTTGTTGAAGAGGCTGTTATTTCCCCATTGTATATCCATGGCTCCTTTATCATGTATTAGTTGAATATATATTCTTAGATTTACTATTCTGCTTCATTGATCTGTGGGTCTCTTCTTGTACCAGTACCAAATTGACTTGATTACTGTGGCTTTGTAGTAGAGCTTGAAGTTGGGGAGCATAATCCCCCCAGCTTTATTCTTCTTTCTCAGGGTTGCTTTGGCTATGGGGGTTCTTTTGTGGTTTCACATGAATTTTAGAATTATTTGTTCTAGTTTATTGAATAATGCCATTGGTATTTTCATAGGGATTGCATTTAATCTGTAGATTGCTTTATGCAGGATGGCTATTTTGACAATATTAATTCTTCCTATCCATGAGCACAGGGTGTGTTTCCATTTACTGGTATCTTCTTTAATTTCTTTCATGAGTGTCTTGTAGTTTTCAGGGTATAGGTCTTTTATGTCCTTGGTTAGGTTTATCCGTAGGTATTTTATTTGTTTTGATGCAATTGTGAATGAAATTATTTTCCTGATTTCTTTTTCAGCTAGTTCATCATTAGTATATAGGAATGCAGCAGATTTATGTGTATTGATTTTGTATCCTGCAACTTTGCTTAATTCAGTTATTAGTTGTAGCAGTTTTGGGGTGGATTCTATAGCGGTTTTTTTTTAATGTACAATGCAATGTCTTCTCCAAACAGTAACAGTTTAACTTCTTCCTTACCAATATGGATGCTTTCTATCTCTTTGCGTTGTCTGATTGCCGTGGCGAGGACCTCCAGTACTATGTTGAATGAAAGTGGGGAGAGTGGGCATCCCTGTCTTGTTCCCGATCTTAAAGGAAAAGCTTTCAGCTTCTCACTGTTAAGTATAATGTTGGCTGTGGGGTTGTCATATATGGCCTTTATTATGTTCAGGTACTTGCCCTCTGTACCTATTTTGTTGAGAGTTTTTATCATGAATGGATGTTGAATTTTGTCAAAAGCCTTTTCAGCATCTATGGAGATGATCATGTGGTTTTTGTCCTTCTTTTTGTTGATGTGGTGGATGATGTTGAGGGATTTTCAAATGTACCATCCTTGCATCCCTGGAATAAATCCTACTTGATCATGATGCATGATCTTTCTGATCTATTTTTGAATTTGGTTTGCTAATCTTCTGTTGAGTATTTCTGCATCTATGTTCATCAGGGATATTGGTCTGTAATTTTCTTTTTTTGTAGTCTCTTTGCATGGTTTTGGTATTAGAGTGACGCTGGCCTCATTGAATGAGTTTGGAAGTATTCCTTCCTTTTCTACTTTTTAGAAAACCTTAAGGAGGAAAGAGATTCAAGATAGTGGCATGAGAAGTGAGATGGAGAACTCCTTCTGAAACCACAAATAGGATGAAAATATAGTTAATTAATACAACAAATCCTAAAAAAGCAACAAGAAAGAAGGCTGAACCAGACTGCATACAGAGCTCACAAACACAGGGTAATGTATCAAAGCCTTAATCCGGTGGGACCCAAGCCCTTCCACCACCTAAGCCAGAGTGGGGAGGGGGTGGAAGCCTGGGCCTGCTGAACACCTAGCCCTGGAGGTCTGCATTGTGAGCAGAAACCTATACTGTGTGGCGCTCTGAACGTTGGGGAGCTCAGATAGGCAGAGTGCTTGAGAGACTGACATTCTGGCCATTTGTGGAGGATGGGGATCCACATTGGTCACTCTGTGTCAGAGGACGTCAGAGGACAGGCAGGCAGTCTGAGAGGCTTCCTAGCAGTGAGAGCGCTGCTGAAGGGGTGGGGTTTGCATGGAGCTTGCTGCACGGGAGAAGGGAGAGCTGGATAAGGTTGTCTGGGTGGCTCTGCCCAGCAGTTTGGGAACTTTGAGGAGCATCAGGCGCTCCATCCCCCTGGCTGCCTACTCAGCTCTGAGGCCCCCCACTGTGATACGCAGCCTGCTGTGCCTTCCTCCTAGCCTGCTGGCACCGGTTTGCAAACTGGCAGCCACTGTGCTGGCATCAGGCCAGCCAGAGGGAGACCCACCTACAATAGCTAGAGACACAAAGCACAGAGGCCCACACCTGGGTGCTCAGCCCACTGGCTCTGACACTGCAGATGGGCACCACAGACGGGAATCAGGAAACAGCTCTTTCCTCCCCCCAGGCACCAGCCCCACTCCCCTATGACCCCCAACCTCACTCTAGGGGCTGAGCAGCTCCAGAGACTGGAGCTTCTGGGCACTAGTGGGCACCACACAGAAATATGAAATGTCAAAAGAAAATGGTCCAGACCCAAATCTCACAAACCCCAGAAAAAGGGC
Source organism: Manis javanica (assembly GCF_040802235.1). Classification (NCBI taxonomy): domain Eukaryota; kingdom Metazoa; phylum Chordata; class Mammalia; order Pholidota; family Manidae; genus Manis; species Manis javanica. The sequence goes on from NC_133163.1 coordinate 120,748,719, forward strand.
CAAATGAAACTCAACTCACCAATCTTCCTTTAAGAGAGTTCAAAATAAAAATTATAAACATGCTTATGGAGGTATAGAAAAATGTTCAAGAACTCAGGAATGAATTTAAGTCAGAGATTCAATCATTAGGAAATTACATATCTGAAATGAAACATACAATAGAGGGATTTAAAAGTGGATTAGATGTAGTAGAAGAGATGGTAAATGGAATAGAAATCAGAGAAGAGGAATACAAAGAAGCTGAGGTACAGAGAGAAAAAAGAATCTCTAAGAATGAAAAAATACCGAGAGAACTATGTGACCAATCCAAATGGAACAATATTCCCATTATAAGAGTACAAGAAGAAGAAGAGAGAGAAAAAGAGATAGAAAGTGTCTTTGAGGAGGTAATTGCTGAAAAATTCCCCAATATAGGGAAGGAGACAATCTTTCAAGCCATGGAGGTGCACAGATCTCCCAACACAAGGGACCCAAGGAAGACAACACAAAGACATATAATAATTAAAATGGCAAAGATCAAGGATAAAGACAGACTTTTAAAAGAAGCTAGAGAGAGAAAAAAGATTATATACAAAGGAAAACTCATCAGGCTATCATCAGACTTTTCAACAGAAACCTTACAGGCCAGAAGGGAGTGGCATGATATATTTAAGGCAATAAAGCAGAAGGGCCTTGAACCAAGAATACTCTACTCAGCAAGATTATCATTTAAATTTGAAGGAGGGATTAAACAATTTTCAGATAAGCAAAAGCTGAGAAAATTTACCTCCCACAAACCACCTCTACAGTGCATTTTGGAGAGACTCCTATAGATGGAAGTATTCCTAAGGCTAAATAGATGTCACCCAAAGGATAGAGAAAGAGTAGAGAATCATTCATAACATCCAAAGAATGGAGGAGGAAGAAAAAGGAGGAAAAAAATAAGAATCTTTAGGTTGTGTTTGTAATAGCATATGAAGTGAGTTAAATTAGACTGTTAGATAGTAAGGGAATAACCCTTGAACCTTTGGTAACCACGAATCTAAAGCCTGCAATGGGAGTAAGTACATACCTATCAATAATCACCCTAAATGTCGTATGGTCTGAATGCACCAATCAAAAGACAAAGAGTTACTGAATTGATAAAAAAAAAAGATCCATCTACATGCTGCCTACAAGAAACTCACTTAAAACCCAAAGACATATGCAGACTGAAAGTCAAGGGATGGAAAAAGATATTTCATGCAACTAATAGGGAGAAAAAAGCAGGACTTGCAGTACTTGTATCAGACAAAATAGACCTCAAAACAAAGAAAGTAACAAGAGACAAAGAAGGACATTACATAATGATAAAAGGGTCAGTCCAACAAGAGGATATAACTATTATCAATATCTATGCACCCAACATAGGAGCATCTACATATGTAAAACAAATACTAACAGAATTAAAGGGGGAAATAGAATGAAATGCGTTCATTTTAGGAGGCTTCAACACACCACTCACTCCAAAGGACAGATCAACCAGACAGAAAATAAGTAAAGAGACAGAGGCACTGAACAACATATTAGAACAGATGGACCTAACAGACATCTACAAAACACCTCATCCAAAAGCAACAGGATACACATTCTTCTCAAGTGCACATGGAACGTTTTCAAGAATAGATCATATACTAGGCCACAAAAAGAACCTCAGTAATTTAAAAAAGATTGCAATTATACCATTGAGCTTCTCAGATCACAAAGGTATGAAACTAGAAATAAATTGCACAAACAAAACAAAAAAGCCCACAAACACATGGAGGCTTAATAACAATCATGTGGATCAATGACCAAATAAAAACAGAGATCAAGCAATATATGGAGACAAATTAGAACAATAATTCAACAACACAAAATCTGTGGGACATAGTGAAGGCCATGCTAAGAGGGAAATATATTGCAATACAGGCCTACCTCAAGAAAGAAGAACAATCCCAAATGAGCAGTCTAAACTCACAATTCATGAAACTAGAAAAGGAAGAATAAATGAAGCCCAAAGTCAGCTGAAGGAGGGACATAATAAAGATTAAAGTAGAAATAAAGAAAATTGAGAAGAATAAAACAATAGTGAGAATCAATGAAAGCAGGAATGGGTTCTTTGAGAAAATAAACAAAATAGATAACCCCCTAGCCAGACTTATCAAGAAAAAAAGAGAGTCTACACACATAAACACAATCAGAAATGAAAAAGGAAAAATCACTACAGACACCACAGAAATACAAAGAATTATGAGAGAATACTTTGAAAAATTACATGGTAACAAACTGGATAACCTAGAAGAAATGGACAACATTCCAAGGCTAACCCAGGAAGAAACAGAATATCTGAATAGAGCACTTAGCAGTGAATAAACTGAATTGGTAATCAAAAAAATACCTAAGAGCAAAAGTCATGTACCAGATGGTTTCATTGCTGAATTTTATCAAACATTTAGTGAAGACCTAATACCCATTCCCCTTAAAGTTTTCCAAAAAGTAGAAGAGGAGAGAACACGCCCAAATTCATTCTACGAAGCGAACATCACTCTAATACAAAACCAGGTAATGACACCACAAAAAAAAGAATATTAAAGTTCAGTATCCCCGATGAACATAGATGCAAAAATACTCAATCAAATATTAGAAAACCAAATTCAAAAATACATCAAAATGATCATCCATCATGATCAAGTGGGATTCATCACAGGGATGCAAGGATGGTACAACATTCGAAAATCCATCAACATCATCCACTACATCAACAAAAAGAAGGACAAAAACCACATGATCATCTCCACAGATGCTGAAAAGGCTTTTGACAAAATTCAACATCCATTCATGATAAAAACTCTCAACAAAATGGGTTTAGAGGGCAAGTACCTGAACATAATAAAGGCCATATATGACAACCCCACAGCCAACATTATACTCAACAAGGAGAAGCTGAAAGATTTTCCTTTAAGATTGGGAACAAGACAAGGATGACCACTCTCCCCACTTTTATGCAACATAGTACTGGAGGTCCTAGCCATGGCAGTCAGATAACACAAAGAAATAAAAGGCATCCAGATTGGCAAGGAAGAAGTCAAACTGTCCTGTTTGCAGATGACATGATATTGTACATAAAAAACCCAAAAGAATCTACTTCAAAACTATTATGTTTAATATCTGAATTCAGCAAAGTTGCAGGATACAAAATTAATACACAGAAATCAGTTGCATTCTTACACCCTAATGATGAACTAGCAGAAAGAGAAATCAAGAAAACAATTTCATTCACAATTGCATCAAAAGAATAAAATGCCTAGGAATAAACTTAACCAAGGAAGTGAAAGATCCTCTAACCTAAAAGCTATAAGACACTTTTCTTAAGAGAAATTAAAGAGGACACTAATTAATGGAAATTCATCCCATGCTCATGGATAGGAAGAATTAATATAGTCAAAATGGCCATCCTGCCTAAAGCAATCTACAAATTCAATGCAATTCCTATCAAAATACCTGCAGCATTTTTCAATGAACTAGAGCAAATAGTTCTAAAATTCATATGTAACCACAAAAGACTGTGAATAGCCAAAGCAATCCTGAGAAGGAAGAATAAACTAGGGTGAATTATGCTCCCTTACTTCAAGCTCTATTGCAAAGCCACAGTAATCAAGACAATTTGGTACTGGCACAAGAACAGACCCAGAGACCAGTGGAATAGAATAGAGAACCCAGATACAAACCCAAGCATATATGGTCAATTAAAATGATATAAAGGAGCCATGGATATACAGTGGGGGAAATGACAGCCTATTCAACAGCTGTCTTGGCAAAACTGGACAGCTACATGTAAGAGAATGAAATTAGATTATTGTCTATCCCCATACACAAAAGTAAACTCAAAATGGATCAATGACCTGAATGTAAGTTATGAAACCATAAAACTCTTAGAAAAAAGTATAGGCAAAAATCTCTTTGACATAAACATGAGCAACTTCTTCATGAACGTATCTCCCTGGGGAAGGGAAACAAAAGCAGAAATGAACAAGTGGGACTATTTCAAACTGAAAAGCTTCCATACAGCAAAGAACACCATCAGTGGAAGAAAAAGACACCCTACAGGATGGGAGAATATATTCACAAATGATATATCCAATAAGGGATTGACATCCAAATTATATAAGAGCTCATGCTCCTCAACAAACAAAAGGTAAATAATCCAATTAGAAAATGGGCAGAGGAGCTGAACAGACACTTCTCCAAAGAAGAAATTCAGATGGCCAACAGGCACATGAAAAGATGCTCCACATCGCTAACCATCAGAGAAATGCAAATTAAAACCACAAGAAGATATCACTTCACACCAGTTAGGATGGCCAACATCCAAAAGACAAACAACAACAAATGCTGGCGAGGATGTGGAGAAAGGGGAACCCTCCTACACTGCTGGTGAGAATGTAAACTAGCTCAATCATTGTGGAAAGCAGTATGGAGGTTCCTTAAAAATCTCAAAATAGACACATCATTTGACCCAGGAATTCTACTCCTAGGAATTTCCCCTAAGAATGCAGCAGCCCATTTTGAAAAAGACATATGCACCCCTATGTTTATCACAGCACTATTTACAATAGCCAAGAAATGGAAGCAAGCTAAGAGTCCATCAGTAGATGAATGGATAAAGAAGATGTGGTACATATACGCAATGGAATATTATTCAGCCATAAGAAGAAAACAAATCCTACCATTTGCCACAACATGGACGGAGCTAGAGGGTATTATGCTCAGTGAAATAAGGCAGGCAGAAAAAGTCAAGTATCAAATGATTTCACTCATCTGTGGAATATAAGAACAAAGAAAAAACTGAAGGAATGAAACAGCAGCAGACTCACAGAACCCACAAATGAACTAACAGTTGCCAAAGGGAATGGGACTGTGGAGGATGGGTGGGAAGGGAGGGATAAGGGGGAAAAGCGGCATTATGATTAGCACACATAATGTAGCTGGGCATGGGGACACGGGAAATGCAGAGAAGATAGGTAATGATTCTGCAGTGTCTTGCTGTGCTGATGGACAGTGACTGTAATGCGGTATGTGTGGGGGACTTGATATTAGGGGGTGTCTAGTGAACATAATGTTTTTCAAGTAATTGTGCATTAATGATACCAAAATTAAAAAATTAAAAAAAGAAGTTGAAGGAGAATGGTTATTAGGTCTTCTCTAAGTGTTTGATAAAATTCAGCAGTGAAGTCATCTAGTTAAGGAGTTTTGTTTTTAGGTAGTTATTTTTATTACTAATTCAATTTCATTGCTGGTAAGTGGTCTGCTCAGATTTTCTGTTTATTTCTGTGTCATTCTTGGATGGTTATATTTTTCTAGAAAATTGTCCATTTCTTCTAGGTTATCCAATTTGTTAGCATGTAATTTTTTATAGTATTCTCTAATAATTCTTGGTATTTCTATGATGTCCGTAGTGATTTTTCCTTTCTCATTTCTGCTTCTATTATGTGTGTACACTGTCTTTTTTTCTTGATACATCTGGCTAGAGGGTTATCTATTTTGTTTATTTTCTTGGAGAACCAGTTCCTGGTTTTATTGATTATTTCAATTGTTTTATTATACTCCATTTTACCTATTTCTGCTGATTTTTATTATGTCCCTCTTTCTACTGACTGGGCCTCAGTTGTTCTTCTTTTTCTAGTTTTATTAATTGTGAGTTTCGACTGTTCATTTGGTATAATCTTCCTTCCTGAGGTAGGCCTGTATTGCAATATACTTCCCTCTTAGCACGGTCTCTGCTGCTCCCCACAGATTTTGCGGTGTTGAGTTATTGTTGTCATTTGTGTCCATATATTGCTTGATCTCTGTTTTTATTTGGTCATTGATACATTGATTATTTAGGAGCATGTTGTTAAGCCTCCATGTGTTTGTGGGCTTTTTCATTTTCTTTGCATAATTTATTTCTAGTTTCATGCCTTTGTGATCTGAGAAGGTGGTTGATACAATTTCATTCTTTTTGAATTAACTGAGGCTCTTTTTGTGGCCTAGTATATCATCTACTCTTGAAAATGTTTCATGTGCACTTGAGGAGAATGTGTATCCTGCTGCTTTTGGGTGGAGAGTTCTGTAGATGTCTGTTAGGGCCATCTGTTCTAATGTGTTGTTCAGTGCCTCTGTGTCCTTATTTTCTGTCTGGTTGATCTGTCCTTTGGAGTGACTGATGTGTTGAAGTCTCCTAAAATGAATGCATTGCATTCTATTTCCTCCTTTAATTCTGTTAGTATTTGTTTCATGTATGTAGGTGCTCATATGTTGGGTGGATAGATATTTATAATAGTTATATCCTCTTATTGGACTGGCCCTTTAATCATTATGTAATATCCTTCTTTGTCTCTTGTTATTTTCTTTGTTTTGAAGTGTATTTTGTCTGATACAAGTACTGCAAGTCCTGCTTTTTTCCACCTATTATTTGCATGAAACGTATTTTTTCATCCCTTCACTTTTAGTCTGTGTACATTTTTGGGCTTGAAGTAAATCTCTTGTAGGCAGCTTAAGGATGAGTCTTTTAAAAAAAATCAATTTAGTGACTCTATGTCATTTGATTGTTGCATTCAGACCATTTACATTTAGGGTGATTATCGATAGGTGTGTACTTATTGCCATTTCAGGCTTTAAATTCATGGTTATGAAAGGTTCAAGGGTAACTTCCTTACTATCTAACAGTCTAACTTAACTCACTTAGTATGCTATTACAAACACAATCTAAAGTTTCTTTTTTTTTTTTTTTACCTCCTTTTCTTCCTCCTCCATTCTTTATGTATTAGGTATCATATTCTGTGCTCTTCGTCTATCCCTTGACTGACTTTGGGGTAGTTGATTTGATTTTGCATTTGCTTAGTAATTAATTGTTGTACTCCCTTTACTGTGGTTTTATTTCCTCTGGTGACAGCTATTTAGCCTTAGGAACACTTCCATCTGTAGCAGTCTCTCCAAAATACACTGTAGAGGTGGTTTGTGGGAGGTAAATTCTCTCATCTTTTGCTTATCTGGAAATTGTTTAATCCCTCCTTCAAATTTAAATGATAATCTTGCTGGATAGGGTATTCTTGGTTCAAGGCCCTTCTATTCCATTGCATTAAATATATAATTCCAGTCCCTTCTGGCCTGTAAGGTCTCTGCTGAGAAGTCTGATGATAGCCTGGTGGGCTTTCCTTTATAATTCATCTTTTTTCTTTCTCTAGTTGCTTTTTATACTCTGTCCTTATCCTTGATCTTTATCATTTTAATTATTATATGTCTTGGTCTTGTCTTTCTTGGGTTCCTTGTGTTGGAAGATCTGTGTACCTCCATGGCCTGAGAGACTATCTCCTTTCCCAGATTGGGGAAGTTTTCAGCAATTACTTCCTCAAAAACACTTTCTGTCCCTTTTTCTCTCTCTTCTTCTTCTTGCACCCCTATAATGGGAATATTGTTCTGTTTGGATTTGTCACACAGTTCTCTTAATATTCTTTCATTCCTAGAGATCCTTTTTTCTCTGTGTGCCTCAGCTTCTTTTTATTTCTGTTGTCTAATTTCTATTTCATTGACCATCTCCTCTGCTTCATCTAATGTTTTAAATCCCTCCATTGTATGTTTCATTTTGGATATTGTATTTTTCAAAGTTTCTATCTCTTTCTTGAATTCCTCCTGAGGTCTTGAATATTTTTCTGTAGCATGTTTATGATTTTTATTTTGAAATGAAAGGAAAATAGGTGAGTTGAGTTTCACTAGGCCTTTTTTCTGGTGTTTTTGGAATTTTGGTTTGAACCAGGTTCCTTTGACATTTTTTATTTGTAGATTGCACCCTCTAGTGCCCAGATGCTCTGCTCTTGAGCTGCTGAGCTCCTGGAGTAAATGCAGGGGTTGCAGGAAATTGGTGCTGGTGTCTGCCAGGAGGAAAGAGCTGCTTCCTGCCTCCTGGCTGCAGTGCCTGCCTCCCCTGCCATGGTCAGTTGGTTGAGGGTGCAGGGAGGAGCCTCTATGCTATGCACTTGTTGCTTCCAAAGGTGGAGCTGTCCTCCGGCTGTGCTGGTGTAATGGTGTGGCAACCATTTTGCAAACCAGTGCCTGCAGGGAGGAACATGTAGCAGGCTGTGTATTGTAGTGTGGCACCTCAGAGCTGTGTTGCCAGCCAGTGGGATGGAGCACCTGAACGTCCTGAATGTTCCCAACCTGCTGGGCTGACTGTGCCAGGACAATTTTGTCCACCTGTCCTTTCTCCTGAGCAGCAAGCTCTGTACAATCCTTGCCCCTTTAGCTGCCCTCTTGCTGTTAGGAAGTATCTCAGAGTGTCTGACTTTTTTGTCCCAGAGTGGCCAAGTGGCTGGAATCTCAGTCTCTCCAAGTATTCCACCTGTCTTAGCTTTCCAATTCCACTAATCTCCAGAGCACCATGTAATGTAGGTTTGTGCTCCCAGAGCAGATCTCCAGGGCTGGGTGTTCAGCAGTCCTAGGCCTCCACCCCCTCCCTGCTCCATTTCTCTTCCTCCTGTGGGTGAGCTGGGGTGGGGGAAGGGCTTGGGTCCTGCTGGATCATGGCTTTGGTAATTTATCCTTTTCTGTGAGGTCTGATCTGTTCCCCAGGTGTAGACAGTCTGCCACAGCCTTCTTTCCTGTTGCTCTTTTAGGAATAGTTGTATTTGCTATATTTTCATATTATATGTGATTTTGGGAGGAGGTTTCTGTCTCATCTCTCATGCTGCCATCTTTAAGCCTGACATGATGGTCTTTTCATTAACTTAATTTTTCTTGCCTTCCATTTTGTAAAATTTCTTATGTTGTTGTAATCAAGATTTTTGCACAATTTGTGTTTTGTTGATGATGGTGCCAAAGCAAACCATCTTTTTATGTCATAATTCCTAGATAATTTTCAATATTAATTTAAATTTGAAGAAAGTTTCAGTAATAGGTGGAATTGTCATCAAAATGTCATTAAAGTACTTGGGACAGTATTTAAATTTGGAAATGAATAATGAGTTGTACATATCTTTTTCAAATATTTTAATAGAGTTGCATAAATCATCATTATTGCCCGAAATCTTACAAAATATTTTAATTTCACAACATAAGTTTCTTCTTTTATATTGTAAATTTCACCATTTCTTAATACCTAGATTTTTTCAGTGATGGGAAGAATGAGCTACGCATTTGTTACATCTATGCCTATATATATACAGATTTAAAGATAAAGAGTTAATATTGCAACAAGAGTGTATATCAATGATACCTTAAGAAAAAAAAGTTAATATTGCAAATGTTCCTTGGCTATCATGTGCAACTGTTAATAATGCACTAATTCATGAGTACCCCCTGAGCCATGAACTGGAGCACACAGAGAAGCAGGAAATAGGCACATGGCTCTACTGGGAAATGCTACTTCACTTGGCAAGAAACTACTGCATTCAGGTTATCTGCAAAAAAGGATTTGACAAGTTAATTAATTTGTCTTTTTTTTTAAGTGCTTCTGCCACTCAAATCTTCCTCTTACTCCAAAGCAGTGTCTGTCCCTGATGCTGGCAGAAACACAGCCCATAAACTTCTGTGACATTCAGACACACTTGATTTTTGTTGGGGACTTGGGGCAGAAGATGTGGAGTGGCGGTTCCCTGGGGCCTGAGCTGTGTTCTCACTGGAAGTGATGTTCAGGCTGCAGGCTGTGCTCTGCCAACACAGAGCACCAGACCCCATGTGCTCCTTAATCAATTTATTGTTTGTCTATTTGTGATATGTGGGGCCTTCTAAAGCTACACTTTGCAAATTTTCTGTGGTGCAGGATTAGTTTTTAACTTTTCAATCTAATACAGACCAATACTTTAAAAAGTCCAATAAAAAGAAATCACTAGAAAAATGGAATTTAAAAAATCCATACCAAATGCAAGTCTTAAGTTCTAAATATTCAACAGATAGAAAGTTACTCTCCGTGTAACTTATCAAAAACCAGTGACTGACTATGTGTGGACTGACACTGGTCCACAGACCACATTTCTCAGAGGGCTGCTTTAAGCCCTGAGACCTGGGGAAGGGCCCCCCTTGGCTCTGTCTAAGGGTAGCACCAGAAACCACCAGACTGGGTCCTACCCCACAATCTTCTTCCGTCTCCGTTTTAGTGCTTCCTCCCATGTCATGTAGCATTCATGGCAGGCCACCAAGTGCTCTGTTCTCTCACTGTCCTGACACTGGGGCAGATCCCCATTGCCACATGCCTCCGCTTCTCCCTGAACACTCCATGTCTATCTGGGGGGTCTTGAATGTCACAGCTACTGCAGAGGCTTCTGAGCCAGGGGTCACTCTGAGTGTGAGGTCACCTTTGACCCAGCCAGGACCACTTCTGGGCCGGATGGTCAGCTCCAGAGACGGTGGGAGTGGGGGGAAGGGTGTCAGGCTCAAGAAGGCTCCTTTGGCCCTTGAACTTAGGAAATGTGCTTACTTTTCTGGCAAGGCCACCTCCAGAGGTCAGGTACACTGTGGGGCTAATAAGATGAAACTGCTCAACTGTCCTCACTCTTAGTGGCAGGGGCCAGAACCTGGGACTGAACTGTTTCAGTTGTTACCTCCACTTGAGAAGCCAGGCTCCTACATCCAGTGCAAATGGTCATGCATGCTGTGGGAAGCAGGAGATGTTTGAATTTGAGGTGTTTGTGAAGATGAGAACAGAAAGCCTATAGTCAGCCCCAGATAGGCAGCTGGGGAAAGAAGGCCATGTGCTGCTGGTCAGGGCTGATGTCTCCCTATTGTGGGAAGAGCAGACAGGGCAGAGAAGATGCTCAGAATGCTTTCGGATTTCTTACAGAGGTAGCAACTTCCGCCTTGCTGGGGTCAACAGCTATTCCAGAGCTTGCAATGTGCTTGCAGGAATCCTACATGGGACAGACACATGCCTCTAAAATTACCCACATACATTTTTATGACCCAGTCAAATTTTCTATCCTTGTTATTTCTTCTTATAGATAATTTTGGAGTGGATTTAGCTTTACTCATTACAAACTACTGGCAATTAATTCTCCTTTACTGTTTTAAAAGTACAAAAGGAATCCAGAAATAGATAAAATGCAGGTCTGTCTTTTTCATCCCCACAGTCCTGTGACCCTCAATCCCCCTCCCAAGAGTTAAGGATTTTTAACAACTACTAGAGTGTGTCCTTCCCAGTTCCCGACCTTACATTTATAAACACCTGTCTCTTTCATCACTCAATCTGGGGGAAGCAATGTCATGAATATCCCCATGGGGGGCCCATGTGGAGAGGAATTGAAGCCTCTAGCCAGCAGCCATGTAGTGTGTTTGGAAGCATGTCCTCCAGCCCTTACCGAGCCCTCAGAGACCACAGCCCTGGCTGACATCTTGACTGAAGTATCGTGAGGAGTTCCTTTCTCTCAGAAACTGTGTGATACGATAAATATTTATTGTTATTTATTTGTTTATTAAGGTATCATTAATATACACTTTTATGAACATTTCACATAAGCAACACAACATTGAGGTCACTACATTCACCCATATTATCGAATCCCACCTTCACACTTCCACCACAGTCACTGTCCATCAGCATATCAAGATGCCACAGAGTCAGTATTTGTCTTCCCTGTGTTACACTATCTTCCCTGTGACTGCCCCACACCATAAGAGCCAATCATAATGTCCCTCAATCCCCTTCTCCCTCCCTCCCAACCCACCCTCCATAACTCCTCCCCTTTGGTAACCACTAGTGCCTTCTTGGAGTCTGTGAGTCTGCTGCTGTTTTGTTCCTTCAGTTTTACTTTGTAGTTATGCTCCACAAATGAGGGAAATCATTTGGTACTTGTCTTTCTCCACCTGGCTTATTTCACTAAGCATAATACCCTCTAGCTCCATCCATGTTGTTGCAAATGGTAGGATTTGTTTTCTTATGGTTGAATAATATTCCATCATGTATCCATTTATCCATTCATGTACTGATGGACACTTAAGTTGTTTCCATGTCTTGGCTACTGTAAATAGTACTGCAATAAACATAGGGGTGCCTATGTCTTTTAGAAACTGGAATCTTGTTTTCTTTGGGTAGATTTCTTTAAGTGGAATTCCAGGGTCAAATGGTATTTCTATTTTTAGTTTTTTGCGGAAACTCCATATTGTTTTCCACAATGGTTAAACTAATATACATTCCCAGCAACAAGAGGAGGGGTCCTCTTTCTCCGCATCCTCACCAGCATTTGTTGTTCCTAGTCTTTTTGATGGTGGCCATCCTAACTGGTGTGAGGTGATACCTCATTGTGGTTTTAATTTGCATTTCTCTGATAATTAACGATGTGGAGCATCTTTTCATGTGCCTGTTGGCCATCTGAATTTCTTCTTTGGAGAAATTTCTGTTCAGATTTTCTGCCCATTTTTTAATCGGCTTATTTGCTTTTTGGGTGTTGAGGTGTATGAGTTCTTTATATAATTTGGATGTTAACCCCTTGTTGGATCTGTCATTTATGAATATATTCTGCCATACTGTAGGATGCCTTCTTATTCTACTGATGGTGTTCTTTGCTGTACAGAAGCTTTTTAGTTTGATGTAGTCCCATTTATTCATTTTTGCTTTTGTTTCCCTTGCCTGAGGAATTGTGTTCAGAAAAAAGTTGCTCCTGTTGTATTCAAGAGATTTTTGCCTATGTTTTTTTCTAAGTGTTTTATCGTTTCATGACTTATGTTAAGGATTTTGATCCATTTTGATTTTATTTTTGTGTGTGGAGTTAGATGACAATCCAGTTTCATTCTCTTGCATGTAGTTGTCCAGTTTTGCCAACACCAGTTAAATGTTTATTGTTCTAAGCTAGGCTTGGGAGTAATGGGTTACACAGCAATATAATTAATACAATGTTCATTTTTCTCTAATCACTGCATCATTTTTTAGTTCCCTTAAAAAGCCAAGCTCTTCAAAAGAGTTTTATACTCATCTTCTTTCCCTCGCCACACCCTTCCCCCACCAGTCCTATCTCTTCTGTTATCCAGTGTTTACTGCCTATGTCACAAGGATGTGAGAACACAGTTGTCTTGCCAGCGGGTTTCAGCCCCTGGCAAGTTCACTATGGATTCAATGTGACCAAAGAAAATGACAGCAAAACGTTCTTGGGGTGAAAGGGTTTACTACCCGGCTTGTTCTCCCGGTGGTAGGTCGAGCACTAGCGTCTCTGCCCCCGCCCAGAGCACTGGGCCGAGCTCTCTGTATAGCACAATAATAGCTTATTGCCTAAAGGTGTGGAAGCGGCAGCCTAGCAACAGGCCAGTTACATCATCCGATGGTTTAAGTTCAGTGAGGATCCTGGCCAGAGGAGCCCCAGCTTCCCCACAGCAGTGCTATGTTCTGATTGGTTGAAATGTTCTTATGTAACTTGTCTTAGGCACCTGCTGCAGACCTGTTGAGATGAGGGTTCCCATGTAAGAGATGTACTGAGGAAGAGTTCCTAAGAGAAACTGGAAAGGGAGTGGGGGAAGCAGGACAGGGGAGGGGAGGAAGTGAAGTAAGGATGACATTTCGGGCAAAGTCCAAATCTCAGACCGATCGTGGACTGCTCTGGAGAAAATCATACCTTAATGTGCTGGTTCCACCCTGAGGCAAGAGATCTGGGCTTCCATATTGCCATTCTAGTCGGTCATTGTGGGGGTTAACCCACAGGACATGAACTCCCAGACCCCCCTGGCTGTCTGCACGTACAGGCAAAGCGGCTCCTGTCACCCAAGGGCAATCGGCTGAGGATGCCCACAGGTGCTCTTGGAATCCCAGCACGTAGCCAGAAGCTGGGGGAGGCGCACAGAGAACCATTCGGAGGTTCCAAAGGGAGCCGGCCAGAGTACAGTCAATATTTGCCGCTACTGTGCTTCTTACACGTTGATGTGCATTCCGTTCATCAGGGGCTCTTGTGAAAATGAAGTCTCTGGCTCAGTGAACTTGAGATGGGGCTGAGATCCCACCTTTGCCCTAAGCTTCCTGCTAATGCTGCAGCTTTGCGCAGCAGGGAGCCATGGTGCCCTTCATGGGATCTTAATATCGTTGTAGGTTTTCCCTGATCCTTCAGTGGAAGAACATCACCCATGCTCTGGGTATTTACCGCTGTGTGTGAAACCACTCCCCAAACAGAATGGCTTCTAAGGCAATCTAGTATTCTGCGGGGTGCCTGGGCTCAGCTCGGTGGCTTCTCACAGGGCGTCTCCTGCACTTGCGATCAGAAATTGGCTGGAGCTGTGGTCTCCTGGGCCGAACGTCCAAGAGGCCTCACTCACGTGGCTGGCAGCTGACACAGTGGTCGTCGGGAAGCTCAGGTAGCCGATGACTGTCATGCCTTTGTGGCCTCTCCGTGTGGCTTGGGCGTCTTGCAGCCTGGTGGCTGTTCTAAGGTGTACCCTGGGTTTGTTTTAATCAGGTATGGTGAGACATGAAGACAGAAAGGAGGAGGAAACACTCTAGGTCGCTAGAAAGAGGAGGCACTGCACGCCACGTGAGGTCACACAAGGAAGCACTGGGGTCGGTCAGAAGGCAGAAAGGGGCAGAGAAGTGCAAGGCCCGGAACCTTTACTGGGGTTGTCCTGGGAAGCAATGGGGGAGGCAGGATAGGTACATTGAGTAAGTTTAGGATTGGGTAGTTTGAATGATTTCTGTGGGCTCTGGCTCTAGGGGGGTGGTCCTTAGTTGTCTGGTACTTGGCCTTGGGGTGATTTAGGGCAGGGGAATATTGCCTTGGTATGTGAGGATTTGGAAGACGAGGTTGTTGGAAGGGTGGGCTCTGGACTGGTTGGTTTGTAAATCAAAGGAGCAATCAAAGGGAGGTGCTAGGAATGAGCTGAAGGGAGGGGTAGTCTCCTTAGAATAAAGGCCCCCAATGGTAGAGCATTAAGAATACAGAAAATAAGAAAATACAGCCAGTACAGTAGCTGAGTTCTGAAAGGGATGATCCCAAGAGTGAGCATTCCTAGAGGCAGGGAGCAGAAGCTACCAGAACAGTTCAAAGCTGTGCCCAGATCTGGCCCAATATCACTTCTGCTGTATTCTTGCTGTTGAAGCAGACCTTGGACAACTCAGACACAGAGGGAAAGACAATCCACCTCCTCACAGGCTTCTTTACAGAAGGATGTGTGGGATGGGTGATATTGCGGTGGCCATCTTTGGAACTTACAATCTGTCAAATGTATATTTTAATCAATGCGAATATCTGTGTAAGTATCTGACAACATCCAACTTGGTGGATTCTGCAGATAAAATGCTCCCAAAGAAAAATATCTCCATATATGAAGTCTCTGTACCCCCAGCCAACTCGATAGCATGGAATCCATCCTTCCAAGAGTTCCCTCCTCATATTTCCAGTTCCCAGTAATGCAGAAATCAGCCTGCCTACAAACTACTCCGGGTTCTTGCTCATCGTTGCCTGCTGGTGTATAAGAAACCCAGACACTCCCACTGGCAGGATTTCAAACCACCGTTCCCCACCCTCATCCTAGGTCCTGGAGACCCTAAGTCACAGGATTGGATTTGAGTGCCATTAAGGTGCACCCCTCCTAGGGGTTATGAAATGAGATGTCTGCCTGGGGCTGCCCCTGTCCGTTAGATATGTTTTTCTGTCCTTCTCCATTGTGTGAGAGTGATCATTATTTTTTTCTCAGGGCAGGGTGTGGATAAAACACAGATACTAAAGACAGCTCAACATTACTGCCATCAGACTTCAGGCCCAGTCCTGTGAAACATCTAACTTGGAAGGAGTGTTACCTGACTTGATTGGCACGGCAACCCCAGATTTCCCAGTCGGAAATGGGTGGGTGCGGCTTGAAGAAGAGAGGAAGGATGTGGTTGTCTCCTTTTACCAAGGCATATGGGAACCCAGTGACCACCCAGTTGGAATGTCCTATGACTTTAGACTTTATAATTTTAAGAAACTACCCTCATGTAACTGAATAATGGCCATCTTTTCCTAAAAGGTTGATTACTCCACCTTCTTGCTTTAATCTGGGCCTGTTTCTTGTGGTTTGGAAAGGGCTTTGAATATACAGGACCCGAGCCCACTTTTGGGTGGACTACCCCTGCTGTGGTATTCAGTGGGACCTCAGGGCAGCCTCATGTCTGCCTGGACAGGAGTACCCAGGTGTCTTTGGGAAGGTCCTGTGGCCCACGTGACCACTATAGCTATTCATTCATCCTCAGCCAGGCCTTGAACTGTGCCCCTCACAGAGCTCTGGGACTTCTTCACAAGGGAAAAAGGTGTGACGTTTGTTTGATATTAATTGTTTGCTATTAGTAACTCCCCACTGCCTCCGAAAGGAGATGGAGCTCAAAGGCTGTTTGTTGAGTGGGGTCATGGGAGGGAGACTGCAAAGCCAGATGCAAGGCAGGGGAGAGGGAAGCTGCTCTGCAGAAAGAGAGGGAAGTATGGTGGGGGTGGCAGGAGTGGAGACCGGAGGAGAAGGGTTGAGGAGGAAGGGAAGGTTGTGGCTGAGAAACTTTGCAGAGAGAGTGGAGACATCTAGTTGGAATTCCTGTTGAGTCTGTTGTGTGCTCTGAGGCAGGACCCTTTACTATGTCTTCCCTGTTGGAACTTCAGAACAAAATCAGTATCTTACTCTACAGCGTTGTATGGTGGGGCTTCTCTGGAGCACTGCCGAGTCTTGCTTCAGGGTTGGTGAGGGGTGGGTCAGAAGCACCCCTGGGAAGAGCACAGACCTGGGTTCATGGCCGCATGGAGACCCAAGTACCTCCTCACTATGTTCTCTAGTCTAACTATCCCCTTCTTTAATGAAAATAACATGTAAAGTAGAGGGCACAACTACAGCAGAAGGTGAGTTTGGAGAGAGAAGAAGAGACCTGTGTGGGTGAGGAGGGTACACAGGTGTGTTGGGAGGTGGTGTGAGGAACAGAGGCAGGAGATGGTGCTCACAGCGGGCTAGGGCTCTGGGGAGGGCCTTGCTTACATTCCACATCAAGGGATCTCCCAGATATCCCACTAGTCAAAATCTGAAGGTGATCCAAATAAATCTCAGTACTCTGTGTGTCCTGACCTTGATTCTGTTGGGAGTTCTGCGTATTTCCATGGTCTGTTCGATTATTTCCTCCCCCAGTTTGGGGAAGTTTTCAGTAATTATTTCTTCAAAGACACTTTCTATCCCTTTTTCTCTCTCTTCTTCTTCTGGTACCCCTATAATATGGATATTGTTTCTTTTGGAGTGGTCACACAGTTCTCTTAATATTGTTTCATTCCTGGAGATCCTTTTATCTCTCTGTGTGTCAGCTTCTATGCATTCCTGTTCTCTGGTTTCTCTTTCATCAATGGCTTCTTGCATCTTATCCATTCTCCTTATAAATCCTTCCAGAGTTTGTTTCACTTCTGTAATCTCCCTCCGGATATCTGTAATCTCCCTCCGGACGTCTGTAATCTCCCTCTGGACTTCATCCCTTAGCTCTTGTATATTTCTCTGCATCTCCATCAGCATGTTTATGATTTTTATTTTGAATTCTTGTTCAGGAAGACTTGTTAGGTCTGTCTCCTTCTCAGGTGTTATCTCTGTGATCTTTGTCTGCCTCAAATTTTGCCTTTTCATGGCGATAGAGATAGTTTGCAGAGCTGGCACAAGTGACAGCTGGAAGAACTTCCCTTCTTGTTGGTTTGTGGCCTTCCTCTCCTGGGAGAACAGCGACCTCTAGTGGCTTGTGCTGGGCAGCTGTGTGCAGACGGGGCTTCTGATTGTTGCCCGGCCGCTATGGAGTTTATCTCTGCTGTTGCGGTGGGTGTGGCCTGCCTTGGGCTGCTGCTCCGATATGGTGGAGACACGTTGGAGGGGGAACAGCTGGGAGGCTGTTTATCTCTGTTAGGGGCCTCTGAGCTGCCCTGCTATCCAGGGGTTTAGGTTCCCTGTTGCTGGACTAAGTGTCCCAGGACGCTTCCGTCTGGTTTTGGGGTCCCTGTCCCTTTAAGACTTCCAGAAAGCATTCGTTTTTCTTTGTCCCCGGGGCGCCAGTTGCAGGGACCCGCTCACAGGTCTTACTGTCCTGTTTCCCTAGTATCCAGGACCCCACACATGCACTGTGTCTGCGCTCTGGTGCGGATGGCTGGGGCTGGGTGTTTAGCAGTCCTGGGCTCCCTCCCCCTCCCTGCTCTGACTCCTCTCCTCCCACCGGGAGCTTGGGTGTTGGTTGCTTGGGTCCCGTGGGGCCGGGGCTTGTATCTTACCCCCTTCGCCAGGCGCTGGGTTCTCGCAGGTGTGGATGTGGTCTGGATGTTGTCCTGTGTCTTCTGGTCTCTCTTTTAGGAAGAGTTGTCTTTGTTGTATTTTCAAAAATATATGTGGTTTTGGGAGGAGATTTCTGCTGCTCTACTAACGCTGCCATCTTGGCTCCCCCCCCAACCTTGATTCATTATCATCTTCAAAGTAGCATAGTCCGTCTTCACTGTGTAATCCCTATCTGCTCTGATCACAGTGAGCCCCCTCCAAATGGGATCCGCAGTTCTATAATGAAGAAGGCTCTACCCTTGGGTCAAGCCCTCCTTCAGGGGCAACCACCACGCAGGGCTTGGCCAAGGCACTGGACGATTCTAGGCTGCTCAGGACAGTTTTCAAGGCATATTCCAGAGAGAGGATGAGCTGGTATCAGAGAGATCAGGGCCCTGCTGGCTGTGGGCAAGTGTCCGGGCAGATCACTCCTCTCTATGTGAGAGGAGTGAGGTTTCTAAAGAGCTTCCTGGAAAAGATTTGTCATACTTTTTAACCACTTGGCAAGTGGTTTACAAATCCTTCTAAATACTAGCAGATTAGTCTGTGGAAATCCAAAACTTCAGAGAAAATTAATTGAATGAGCTATTGAATCGAGGAGGTTTTGCCTGAGTAAATATTTTCTCTGTGGAATTCTGATCTATTCATTTGGTAATCTTAATTATGGTTTTGCTAATTTGGGGGTAGTTTCAGAGAAAGTGTTTTATTCTATCAGGAGCTGTCACTAGGTTAAGAGGATTTTGTTTTTCATTTGCCTTGTTTCAAAGAAAATTCATTCTTTCAACAGCTTTAGCTATTCTTTACTTATGTCTGCTGCTCAAGGTTGACAAGAAAATACCTCTGGCTTTTGTTAGTTCCATGGCTGGTCCCTTGTTTACAGGCCACATTCTTTCTCAGCTCTGCTGGGGACTCACAGCAAATAAATGAATAAGTGGATATGCTGCACTTTGCAGGTTTCCATTTTCTTCATTATCTTCAAAATAACGGCCAGACTGTCAGAGTGGCGGCCAAGCCCTCCTGGGCCTTGGGCTTTTGTGTATGTGGTGCCTTCCACCTGAAACACTCTCTCTCCCTCATCTGCCCCTCACTCACTCTAAGTCATTCTAGGGTTCTCAGATCGGCCATCACTTCCTCTGGGAAGTCTTCTCTGGCCCTGCATTTATATCCATAGCTATGGACCTGTCATCGGAACTTTAGAGCTGTAGACTCATCAGTATTGGACATTTCATTGGCTGTCTCATACGCACTTCAAATTCAGCATGTCGCAAACTGAATGCATCAGTGCCCTTTGTTTCACCTCCATCTTTCCTCTCCTCTGCTCTGAACCTGCTTCTTCTCCAGTGCTCTGTGTCTCTAGGTAGGGCACTGTGGGCCGTAAAGTCACCAGTCCCAGAAATCCAAGAGTTATTCCAGAACTTTCCCTTTCCTTATCTGCATATCCCCCTCAGTTCTACTCCACTCCTCAATCCTGTGGATCCCACCTCTTTAGCTTCTCATAGATCCAGTCCTTCCTTTCCTTCTGTTATGAACTTTGTGTTTATGTCCCTTCAAAATTCACTTGTTGAAACCCTACTCCTCAATGTGATGATATTTGGAAATGGGACCATTGGGAGGTGATTACGTCGTGAGGGTGGAGTCTTCACATGGGCTAAAGAGTATTTGAAAAGGTGCTCAGGCCACAATTGGTAATCAAAGAAATGCAAATTAAAACAACGGTGAAATATTACTTTGCACATGTTCTGCTGGCAAAAAGAAAAGGTGAGTAACACCAAGTGTTGGCTAGGATGTGAGAAGAGTGGAACTTTCATCACTGGGAGAGTGTCAAGTAGCACAACCGCCTGACTCCATGCTCGCCCTCTGCCATCAGACACAGAGAGAAGGTGCCGGCCACATGTTCCTTTTTAGTGACCTAAATGCCTCAGAGCTTCAAGGTACAGGGCAACTGTGCAAACATGCCCTTGCTGATTGTGGAGGAGAGAGAAGGGAACAGACAGCGCTGCACATCTTGGCTGGGAGAAGCCTTCCCAAAAGAAGTGAAGGGAAACCTAGGATAGATGTGCCAGTAGGAGCATTATCTCAAGTGGTGGCCCACTGGAACTTGGTTTGGCCTGGGGGAGGGAGAGTGGTCTCCAGGTGGCTCCATCTAAGTCAAGGCCGCCTTGAGCTCCAGCTTTGGCCAATTTTCGGCCTCCTGAAGCCTGTAGGAGGCAGTTTGAATGCAGGTACAGACAACACTTTGAGAAGCACTGGTACGAAGGGAACACAGGACCAAGCGCAGCACACGCAGGAAGAGCTTCACCTGGACATGGTCAGAGAGGCAGGGGGAGGTCCTGGAAGTAGGCGGGGCTATAGGAGTCTGAGGCATTATGCAGGATTGGGGTGAGAAGGGGCCACCACACTTCATGACAAGGAGGAAGGAAAAATATGAGAGGCCATGGAGGGGTTTTCCTCCTGGTGATGTATAATAAAGACTAAGCAATATTTAAGCATGATTGAGGAGATGGAAAATTCTGATATTGTGAATTGAACATCAAATTAAAACACACATCTGCCTCTAAATCTGATGCTTACTCAGGAGAAAACCAAGAAGTTTGTCCAAGGACATAAAATGTCCATGCAACTATCATTTGTTGCTTGTAAGGGCTGTTTTCATTGCTTGAAAGATTGTGCCTGCCTTTCCGATGTTATAGTGAGCAGTAAAGCCTCACATGCCAACAGAGAAGGAGCAAAAAGCTTTATTAAATTGGAGCGTCACTCTCATTGGAAGGGGCGTCTCTGACCTCTGTAAGATACATGTGAGGCACAGGAACTTCAGGGTGTCAGACTTTGGGATTTCAAGGATCAGTAAAAAAAATATTTTAAAAGGGAGTTGATATAGATTGAAAATTTTATTTTGTCAATAAGGGCATGAAAAATATCCCATCACTTCATAAAATATAGGAAGGGCATAATGTGAGAATTAAGGAAGCCCTTTGAAGGGAACACATTATGCTTTAGGTAGGAAACCAGGTGCGACTAAGTCTCTACCACTGCCCATGTTCATACTGGAGCAGGACTCTGCATTTAGTCATATTCCCTGAAAGTCTCCTAGGACTCCAAAAATCACTAGCAAGTGGTAGGCATTTTACTAATGAGCTGGTGAAGGCACGGGACAGAGAGTGATCACAAAAGAGAACTCAGGTCAAGCGCCTCTGGTGATCTCTGTACTACCCCACTTGCCTCCCCTCCATCTCCTCAGTCCCCAGCTGCCTTCATCTTTCCCCAACTCCACTCCTAGGAAGTTTGAGGGAGACACCACACTGCCAATTTATTGTATTACAGTGTTAAGAAGGTGTTGCACCAGGAGGAGGAGGTTCCTCACCTGGGGCAAGTTCCCTATGAAATTCCTGAGCCTGAATAAAGGCAAAGGCAGGAAATTGGGGGCTGAACGGGTGGTTTTATTCTGACAGCAGTAGGTCAGTCTTTCCTCGCTACTCGCTCTCTCCAGCCAGTTGTTAGCTCACCGCCCCTAGCAGAAGCAAATCTGTGGGCCAGTCCCTGGTGACTGGCAGCTGCTTGACCAATTACATACCAGGAACTGAGGGGAGGAGAGAATGGGTGTTTCCTCTGTGCCCCTTCCCTGGGCCAGTACTCTGGTGACTGACCAGCTGCTCTGTCACTGGTAAACATCCCATAGATGTGCAAACAGACTTTTATATGTATGGTGCTTATTAAGAATAATAAGTGGTGCTTATTATTAATAATGGGTGCTTATTAGGGCCATGCAGGAATCCTGATCAGAAATTCCCATTTTCTCCACAGAAAACAGCAGCCCAAAATGAAGTCACCTGTGCTAAACCTCATGTCAGCAAACCAAGACTTAATACCTAACCTAACTACAGTTTCAACCCCTAGGAATGTAACTTTACCCAGTCAGTATGGAATTACCTGGTCTGTACTACTGAGATAATCTGCCCAATAGACCCTTTCCATTTCCCTTAGGAGGGTGAATTTGCCTGAAACAATGCATTTTTTGCTAATAATTTCCTTTTGCACCCCCTTGCTGCTTTTAAAAACTTTTCCTTTCCTACATCTTGACAGGGCTCCTTTCTATTTGCTAGATGGGCTGCTGTCTGATTTATGAATCATTGAATAAAGTCAATTTGATCTTTAAATCCACTCAATGGAATGTTTGTTGTTTGACAATAATAGAAACTTGTAGACCTAGGGAGTGAAATACTTGAAATCTGTAATTTGGACATCTCTGCTTTCCAGCCCTCTAGGCTGCCCTTTCCATTCACATCTGGGTAAAGCAACCCGAGGTGCCGTGGGAAAATCCTAGCTGTCAGTGCGAGTGGTGGGTGGGGAGGGAAGGTGTGCCTCATGCCTTGCTGGCTGCTTTTTCTTTAGGCTCCCGACTTTTCTCCTCTTGCTGGGGACCCCTTTCCAAGAGCTGCCTCTTGAGATTGGTCCAAAATTCCTGTGAATTTACTATGCAGTACAATTTAGCTTCCTCTTTGTCTCATCCTTCTGTCCAGAACAGCCCTGAGGCCTCTCTTTGCATAATTAAAAGATTCATTAAGGTGTTTTCTCAAACACAAGAGCAGCCCTCTTCCTCAGAGGAATTCTATCATCCTCTAAGGACAAGTCCTGCTGATTGCAGTCAGATTTTCACACACACACACATACACACACACACACACATACACACACACACACACACACACACACACACACACACACACACACACACCACATGGTGGGGGAGGGGGAGAGAGAGAGAGAGAGAGCAAATGAGAGAGAGAGAGAGAAAGGCATAAGGGCACCTTCATTCTATGATGAAGGTTGAATCCTATCAGCCAGGAGTGGCTGGAGTGAATTTACCAGAAGTGACCTGGAAGGAACCCGTGGCCAGCACCTTCTCTTTGTGCCTGCAGGCACGGAGCGAGTACAGAACGAGCATGGGTGGGTGGAAGGTCTGGCGCTTCCACCTCAGGACTGCGATGTGTCACCGGTGTCACCGTCAGGACGGGAAGCGCTCCTGGTCTGCTGCTTCCCACCCTTGCGCACACCTTCGTGCACAGACATCCTCAAGACCACGGCCATCGTGTCTTTCTTCCCACACAGCTTGCACGGCCCTGCCGTCGCCTCCTCGTTCCTGTGTTCCCTCCTGGAGCCCCTTCCTGGAGTCCCTTTGGGACTGACCCAGGAGGGCAGAGAGCTTCCACACTGGTCACAGTGCTGGCCCCTGCTCTGGGTGCCTCCCCTCACATCTGGGGCCTTCCCGCATTCCCCAGATTGCTGGTCTCAGAGCCGAACTAACTGTTGATGGGGCTGCATCATAGCACCAAATACTGACCACCTGACATCCCACATTCCAGCAAGAGGGCATCAGATAAACTTAAAGAAATCAGAGAAATATTGAAGTTCTTGAAGGCATTTTTTTAAACTTTGGGGACAGTTAAATGACCAGCAGCTCTTGTCCATCTCCTCAGACTGCCAGGTTCTAAGATGCTCTTTCCTTCTAACTTCTTAGGTTCTGTGGCTGGCATGAAAATTAAAAGACATAGGGCAGATAAACAACAACAAAAAGCATAGAAATTTATTTACTCTTTTAATGTGCACATGGGAGTCCTCAGAAAGAAAATGAAGATCAGAAGAAGCCATTAGGGCCGAAAGCTCATACCCCTTTTCACACAAAGAATGACAAATTGTGGGGATGTGACAAGACAAAGGGAAAGTGAGTTGTGGGACAGCAACTAGGAAATATATGGGGCAAGCTAATGGAAGATAAGGGCATTTTTTTTTTTTTGTAGGATTGCTTGTACAGGTTGGTTTCAACATTGACTTCTAAGCTCTGGTGATAAGAATCCTTGGCACCTTTCTCAGGGGACATTTTGTGTCCTGCTTTTAGGTGGAAAGGGAAGGGCAGGAGCCCCTGCTGCACCTGCTGTTTCTCAGACACCTTCGGCTCATAATAATCAATGCACCAAAGCAGCATATTTTGGGGCGGCATGCTCCGAACCTCCTCCCTCCCTTTGCTGCTCCAAGTGGGGATCATAGCCCCCAGCTGGTCCCCAGGGTCCTCCGGGCTGGGGACCTCCCAACTGTGAGAACTTGCTCTCACTCTGTGGCAGCTCTCTTGGGGCCCTCTTTTCTCTGAAGAGGCCTCTGAGGCTGCTTGGGCCCAAGGGTGCACAGTCACGGATGTTGTTAGCATCGTTCTAGAGAGGAGTGTGGGTATTCGGGTGTCCAGCCAGAGGCTGACTCTCCTCTCTCACTTCCCTGTAAGTACAGAGGCTGTAGGTGACAGTTAAAGCCTCTCAGGGCCAGACTGAAGGGGAAATGAAGTTGAGGTCTGAGCAGAGTCCGGGGAGGCCAGTTACCAAAGCTGCAGCATCAACAGTCCTCAGGGCCTGTCTCAGAGCAGCAGGGTGGGGGCTGGAGACATGGGAGGGGGCTCTTGGGGGAATGTTGTTTCTAGTACGGGCCAGTAATCCCTCTATTCTACACCAAGAGTTGTCATTTTATATGGAAAAGTAGCAAGTAGGGCGAGAGGTGTGGTTATGGGAAGCATCGAGTCGAGACCCTCTATCCTAGCTCACTATACTGGGAGAGACGTGATGGGCAGGTGCCACTCAGCGCTCCATAGAACACAAGGATCTGCCCATGGGGATGTGTTCTTGCCCCGTGGGCTGTTTCAGGGGGAGTTGGTGGTGAGCAGTGCCAAGACAGGCCCTGCTTCTGATATTATTAAGGTATTTTCATTACTTTTGCAGGCTGAACAAGTGTCTGTGTGTAATGGGGCTCCTAGCTTTGAGTCAAACCAATCCCCATCTCCAGAATTCAGGTGAGGCTAGAGGTTTATGGCAGCAGGTGGGAGAGCATCCTCTTATGCATGCCCTGTGGACTCTTCAGGAAGAGTCTACACCTAAGGGAAGGGTGGCCAGGCCAAAGGGTTTGCTCAGTGAAGGCACTGGAGCAAAGCAGTTCTGGGTTCAGCTTTGCCTCTGTCTCCATCACCATGTCTGGATGCCAAGGTGTGGTGAGGGGATTGCTGGGATGGTCAGAAACACCAAACTCATTTCCTTAAAATTCAGTAAGGCAGTGGGGCCCGAATAGCCCTGCTCTGGATCCCCGTGATGGTGTAGTGCAGGAGGAGACAGTTTTGCTCCACTTCACGTGGCTGTGGGGCAGCTTTGCATCTGGGGAACAGGCTCTGGCTCTACAGTGGTGCCCAGGGGACCTAGCAGTACCCAGCAGAAGGGTCATTGTCACGCAGACACAGTCCCTAGCAGAAGAGGGATAAATCTGCAGCTGTCATGTAGCAACTGACCAGCCTCCTCTGTGGGCACATGTGGGTCACTTCCTGGGACCCCCTAGAAACACTTGGGGGGGTTTAGCAGGTGGTGGGGGTCTGCATTAGTCAGGGAACTCATGTGCTTACTGTTTCTTCCTTTCTAGCATTTGTCAGCAGCCTCAGAGTTATGTGAGAAGGAAAAGAAACTAGGTTTTCTGTTTAAGAAAACAAAACCTCATTTTTGTCCAAAGACGATCCTTCCAAGCAGCTGCTCTCTAAAAGCCTGGGAGTCCAGGTTCCTGCTGCACATGTGCCCAGGGCTCGGAGGCTGCCTGGTGGGGCTGTTTGTGCTTGGGCTGTTGGGCTCTGGGGGCCTGGATGCTGGGTGATCTGACCCTGGCGGCACAGACAGTCCGGCCCAGGCTCACAGGGCCGGCTGCCGCCAGCACGGGCGATTCCTCAAGGTGAAAGCACTCTCCAGTGGGCCATTCCGGCTGCGTCTGAGTGGTTTTCTGTTCGTGGAGTCATTTGTTTCTGGTGTCAGGGAGGCCCAGGGCAGCTTTCCCTGCTGGCTGTAAGTGCTCTGAGCATCATCGATTTGCCTGCTCCCACCGTTGCAGATCTGCTGGAGCAGCAAGTCTGTGTCTGGGATTCCTAGTGGGGGTCGGGGGAGGGCAAGGGCCACAGTGGCTTCAGCTGCCTCCCTCTCAGCAGAGGCCCCTCAGCCCCTGGGGGGGCAGTCTCTTGGTTTGGACATCACATTGAGTTTCCTGGCCTGAAGCCAGGGGAGTGTGGTTAGCTGTACACCCCTAGGCTTGCAATGCCACCTGACACTTCTCTTGGGGCCCAACCTGTCCCAGGTCCACTGTGTGCACCCCTGAGCCTGGCTGAGGACTCTCCCTTCAGAGAAGCCCCCAGACCACCTTTCCCCTCCTCCTGCTATAGGCTGCAGCCCAACCAGGTAGGGGCTGCCCCTAAACACCAGATTGTAGGGAGGGCCACTGCCCAGTCCCTGCTAGAGCACAATGGGCTTGAGCCACCCTGGTGCACGTGCCCACTGAGGTTTGGGTGACCTCATGTGAACTTGTGTGCATGCGAGAACCTGAGTGTGTGTCTGTGTGTGCGCCATTGGCTGTATGTGTGTGTACCTCCTTACTGTCTTTGTGTTTGCCTGTGATCCTGCGTGATAATGTGAGTGCCCACGGCCTCTTTGTAGGTAGGCATGTTTATGTGTGCTTACTCAGTGCAGGTGTCTGTGTGTCTCAGGATGGGTGTGTGCCTGCATCTGCATGGGTGCGGGTCTCTGTGAGTGTTCATGCTTGTAGTGTGTGTATGCCAGCGTCTGAGTGGGAGGTATGTGCATAAGCATGCCTGTGCGTGTGCACCTCTCTGCAGTTCTCCCTTGCTTTTCTTAGTCCTTGTCTCCCTGTCACCTAAGGATTTATGGAAAATCCCAGGGAGGAGGTGGTGGCTGTGGAGGGGGACCTCACATATGGGTCTCTTTGACCTCAGAGCTGCTCTGGAGCCACAGGGGCAACATTTCCCAGGCTGTAAGAGCCTCTCCTGAGAGAAAAGCATCCATCTGCTTGTCAGGAGGAAGATGGCTATTTGTCCATGTCTAGAAGGACCCAAGGGCAGGGCTGGCGCTGAGTTATCACTGTCCTGTGGGTCCAGCACAGGGGAGGGGGAGGGGAAGTGACAGACTGATGAGCTGAGGGACTGGGTGGGATGTGCACTGTGGGGGCTGGAACAGGTAGGCAGCCTGGTAAGGGGTGGGCTGCAGCCCGGGGCAGGCAAGGGAGTGGGGAGTCGGGAGAGGGGGCCTGAGGGAGTGAGGAAAGGGAGCTTGGTCACGTTTGTTTTTGGATTGCCTCAACAGGCAGCTGGGCAAGAGGCTGGGGATACTGGGTGAGTGGTGAGGCCCGGGATGGGGCAGTACTTCCTTCTGATGGGCCAGGAAGAACTTGGCAAGCTCAGGACCTGAGGGTACTCGCGGGCGGGAAGGGGGTTCCCTGGGGAGAGGCAGGGTAGCTCCTCCCTCCCCTCATGCTATTTCCCCTACACCCTCGCCTCAGCGCCTGGGGCAAGTCCTGGCAAGTCTTCCCGTCCGGGTTGTGTCTACTTAGTGACTGTGTGAGAGAATTAACAGACCACTAGAGGGCAGACCCTGGGGCCTGAGGCCTAGCTCTGCCAGTGACCACTGACCACAGGCTCCCCTCTGGGCCTCCATTTTACCACGCAGTGGTTAGGGGTCTTCATGGTCTTGCTGTCTGTGGTCCTGTGTCTGGTAAGACCTTCCCAGGAGTTGGGGCCAATGGTGGTGGAAACATTCCAGAGCATGCTCTTGTCCACCATCCCTTTCTATTTGCCAGCTGTTTGCATCTCTGGCCTCCAGGGTGAGGCTGCTGTGTCGCTGGGCCTCAGGGAAGAACATTCCTAACACGGTGAACCCCACTTGACGGCCCAAGCGGGGAGTGGGCAGGAGCCTATGGCCACGTGGGTTACCCTTCTGGGCTTGGCCCTCGATCTGGGGGTGAATGGATGGATGGAGCTGGGAGTCCAAGCCAGAGATCATAGTGGAAGGATGGGGATGTACAGAGGGCAGGATGGTGTGATTTTTCTCTTCTGGTGCACATGACGCTCGGTCAGTGAGGGGACACAACTCACACATTCATTTGCCCATTTGTCAGATGTGACTAAGCACTTAATCTGGGTCTGAGGCTCTCCTTTGGCCTAGAGGGACCCAGACCACTTCTAGTCTTTCAGGTTCCTTGATATATTAAGAAATGAAGGTACTGAATTTGTGGCCCTTTGTAGTTCTTTCATACACTGAATCTGGGCTGGCATTGTGACTGCGTGTGCAAAGAGAATATAGCAAAAGGGATGTTGTGCAAGTTCTGAGCCTGGTCTTGAGGGCCCTTTCATGCCCCACTGAGACCCCCTATAAAGAAACCCATGACAGTTCCCTTGATAAGAAGCCTTGTGGAGAGAGAGTGAGGCCCAGGGCACCCTCAGCCTACATCAGTCACCCCAGCCAAGTGCTGGGCATGTGAGTGAGCTCATCTTAGTTTCTCCATCCACGGCTGAAGCATCAGCTGGCTAAAAATTCACAATGAGTCGGCTAAAACCATCTGTTGCAGACACAGATTGTACAGTTGAGCACAGCCCAGATGGCTGATTTTAGGCCACTAAGTTTTGGAATAGTTTTTTAATGTAGCAAAGGCTAATTGAAGCAGAAATTGGTACATAGGAGTGGAGGTGTTACTGTTACAAAAATTTAGGACATGCATGTAGTCCCTGGAGCTGAGTGGCAGCTGGAGCCTGGAAGGATGTTGAGGGTGTTGATGGTGGGAAGACCGTGAGTCATGCTGTTGGGGCTGGAGAAACAGCAGCCTGTTCTGTACTGTACAGTCAGTGTTGGCTTGGAGAATAAGGGAGCTCATTTATGAGCATGTGGACCTGGTGAAGATTTCCAGGAAGAACATTGCAACTGCCCACGGCTTCCTTTAGCAACACCTGATAAGGTAAGGTAAGAGAAAGAGGAACTCAAGAAGGAGCTAGTTAACTTGCAAGCACTTAGAGGCAATACAGAGGTTCCAGGATGGTATCTCCAACAAAAGTCTGAAAGTAAGAAATGGTTCAAGGTGAATAATGGATCAACATTGTGGCTCTAAGACTTTTGTTTAAATCTGAGACAGATTGAAGGCAGTGCTGTGTAAATGCTTTCAGCTAGACAAAGGGGCTTCTATCACAACCCGACAACCACTCAAAGTAGAAAAAAGCTTATCTTAGAAAGTATGAATGTGGCTTCTGTGGCATGAAGTGACTCCTAGCCAGATTCATGGGAAACCCACACAATTTATTTTTTCCTTTCAGCTTTTTAAAAATAATTGATATACGATTTTATGTTGGTTTCAAATATACAACACAGTGATTTAACAGTTACTCATACTGTTGAATCCTCACCCCTTCTAGGACAGTTACTATCTGTCAACATAGGACGATATTTCAGAATCATTGGCTATATTCTCTATTCTGTACTACTATCCCCACGACCAACTTATATTATGATTGAGAATTTTTGTGCCCCTTTATCTTCTTCATCCTCCCCAACCCCTCCCCCATGGTAACCAATAGTCACCTCTCCATGTCTATGAGTCTACTGCTATTTTGTTCATTCTATTTTGCTTTGTTTTATATTCCACAAATAAATGAAATCATGTGGTGTTTGTCTTTCTCCACCTGGCTTATCTCACTGAGCATATATCCTCTATAATAATAACATCATGCATCCATCTATATTGTTACAAATGGCAGGATTTCTTTTCTTTTTATGGTTGAATAATATTCCATATGTATATGTACCACCTCTTCCTTATCCATTCATCTATTGATGGACACTTAGGTTGCTTCGATATCTTGGCTACTGTAAATAATGTGGTAACAAACATAGGGGTGCATATATCTTTTTGAATCAGGGATTTTTTTCTTTGGATAATTCCTAGAAGTGTAATTACTGGATTGAATGGTATTTTCAGTTTTCTGAGGAACCTCCATAGTGCTTTCCACCGTGGTTGCACCAATTTACATTCCCAGCAACAGTGTAGGAGGGATCCCATTTCTCCACATCCTTGCCAATGCTTATTATTTCTTGTCTTTTTGGATAGTGGTGATTCTAACCAGTGTGAGGTGATATCATCGTGGTTTGGATTTGCGTTTCCCTGATTAGCGATGTGGAGCACCTTTTCATGTGCCTGTTGGCCATTTGCATTTCTTCTTTGGAGAAATGTCTGTACAGACCCTCCACCCATTTTTCAACTGGGCTATTTGTTTTTTGGTGTTGAGGCATATAAGTTTATATATTTTGGATGTTATCCCCTTACATATAAGTTTATATATTTTGGATGTTATCCCCTTATTGGATGACTCATTATGAATATATTCTCCCATACTGTAGGATGTGTTTTCATTCTACTGATGGTGTCCATTGCTGTACAGAAACTTTTTAGTTTGATGTAGTCCCACTTGTACATTTTTTATTTTGTTTGGAGATGACATGATTTTGTATATAAAATACCCTAAAGAATCCACTCCAAAACTACTAGAACTAATATCTGAATTCAGCAATGCTGCAGGATACAAAATTAATACACAGAATCTGTTGCTTTCCTATACACTAACAATGAACTAAAAGAAAGAAAAATCAGGAAAACAATTCCATTCACAATTGCATCAAAAAGAATAAAATACCTAGGAATAAACCTAACCAAGGAAGTGAAAGACCTATACTCTGAAAACTACAAGACACTCATGAGAGAAATTAAAGAATATCTAATAAATGGAAACACATCCCGTGCTCATGGACAGAAAGAATTAATATTGTCAAAATGGCCATCCTGCCTAAAGCAATCTACAGATTCAATGCAATCTCTATCAAATTATCAACAGCAGGGTGGAGCCAAGATGATGGCATGAGCAGAGCAGAGGAAATCTCCTCCCAAAACCACATATATTTATGAAAATATAACAAAGACAACTCTTCCTAGAATAGAGACCAGAGGACACAGGACAACATCCATACCACATCCATACCTGCGAGAACCCAGCACCTCATGAAGGGGGTAAGATACAAGCCCCAGCCTGGTGGGACCCGAGCACCCCTCACCCCAGCTCCCGGCAGGAGGAGAGGAGTCGGAGCGGGGAGGGAGAGGGAGCCCAGGACTGCTGAACACCCTGCCCCAGCCATCCGCACCAGAGCGCAGACACAGTGCATGTGGGGGGTCCTGGATACTAGGGAAACAGGGCAGCAAGACCGGTGAACAGGTCCCTGAGGCCGGTGCCCAAAGACAAAGAAAAGCGAGCGGCTTTAAAAAAAAAATTATTTATTTAATTTAACTTTTTTTTTTTTTTGGTGAGTGCTTTTTGGAAGTCTTAAAGGGACAGGGACCCCAAAACCAGAAGGAAGCATCCTGGGACACTTAGTCCAGAGGCAGGGAATCTGGGGATCTCTGGACACTCTAACCCCCTGGGCAGCAGGGAGCACGGAGGCCCCTCACGGAGATAAATAGCCTCCTGGCCGCTCCCCTTCCAATGTGGCTCCACCATATTGGAGCAGCAGCCTGAGCCAGGCCACACCCACAGCAACAGTGGAGATAAACTCCATAGCAGGCGGGCAGGAAGCAGAAGCCCTGTCTGCACCCAGGTGCCCAGCACAAGCCACTAGAGGTCGCTATTCTCCCAGGAGAGGAAGGCCACAAACCAACAAGAAGGGAAGTTCTTCCAGCCATCACTCGTCCCAGCTCTGCAAACTATTCCTATCACCATGAAAAGACAAAATTACAGGCAAACCAAGATCACACAGACAACACCAGAGAAGGAGACAGACCTAACCAGTCTTCCTGAAAAAGAATTCAAAATAAAAATCATAAACATGCTGATGGAGATGCAGAGAAATATGCAAGAGCTAAGGGATGAAGTCTTGAGGGAGATCACAGATGCCAGGAAGGAGATTACAGAAGTGAAACAAACTCTGGAAGGATTTATAAGCAGAATGGATAAGATGCAAGAGGCCATTGATGGAATAGAAACCAGAGAACAGGAACACATAGAAGCTGACATAGAGAGAGATAAAAGGATCTCCACGAATGAAACAATATTAAGAGAACTGTGTGACCACTCCAAAAGGAACAATATCCATATTATAGGGGTACCAGAAGAAGAAGAGAGAGGAAAAGGGACGGAAAGTATCTTGGAAGAAATAATTGCTGAAAACTTCCCCAAACTGGGGGAGGAAATAATAGAACAGACCACGAAAATACACAGAACTCCCAACAGAAAGGACCCAAGGAGGACAACACCAAGACACATAATAATTAAAATGGCAAAGATCAAGGACAAGGAAAGAGTTTTAAAGGCAGCTAAAGAGAAAAAGGTCACCTATAAAGGAAAACCTATCAGGCTATCATCAGACTTCTCAACAGAAACCTTACAGGCCAGAAGAGAATGGCATGATATATTTAATGCAATGAAACAGAAGGGCCTTGAACCAAGGATACTGTATCCAGCACGATTATCATTTAAATATGATGGAGGGATTAAACAATTCCCAGACAAGCAAAAGCTGAGGGAATTTGCTTCCCACAAACCACCTCTACAGGGCATCTTACAGGGACTGCTCTAGATGGGAGCACTCCTAAAAAGAGCACAGAACAAAACACCCAACATATGAAGAATGGAGGAGGAGGAATAAGAAGGGAGAGAAGAAAAGAATCTCCAGACAGTGTATATAACAGCTCAATAAGCGAGCTAAGTCAGGCAGTAAGATACTAAAGAGGTTAACCTTGAACCTTTGGTAACCACGAATTTAAAGCCTGCAATGGCAATAGGTACATATCTTTCAATAGTCACCCTAAATGTAAATGGACTTAATGCATCAATCAAAAGACACAGAGTAATACAATGGATAAAAAAGTAA
Source organism: Manis javanica (assembly GCF_040802235.1). Classification (NCBI taxonomy): domain Eukaryota; kingdom Metazoa; phylum Chordata; class Mammalia; order Pholidota; family Manidae; genus Manis; species Manis javanica. The sequence goes on from NC_133163.1 coordinate 120,781,700, forward strand.
GACCCATCTATATGCTGTTTACAAGAAACTCACCTCAAACTCAAAGACATGCACAGATTAAAAGTCAAGGGATGGAAAAACATATTTCAGGCAAACAACAGCGAGAAGAAAGCAGGGGTTACAGTACTAATATCAGACAAAACAGACTTCAAAACTAAGAAAGTAACAAGAGATAAAGAAGGACACTACATAATGATAAAGGGCTCAGTCCAACAAGAGGATATAACCATTCTAAATATATATGCACCCGATACAGGAGCACAAGCATATGTGAAGCAAATACTAACAGAACTAAAGGGGGAAATAGACTGCAATGCATTCATTTTAGGAGACTTCAACACACCACTCTCCCCAAAGGATAGATCCACCGGGCAGAAAATAAGTAAGGACACGGAGGCACTGAACAACACAGTAGAACAGATGGACCTAATAAACATCTATAGAACTCTACATCCAAAAGCAACAGGATATACATTCTTCTCAAGTGCACATGGAACATTCTCCAGAATAGACCACATACTAGCTCACAAAAAGAGCCTCAGTAAATTCCAAAATATTGAAATTCTACCGACCAACTTTTCAGACCACAAAGGTATAAAACTAGAAATAAATTATACAAAGAAAACAAAAAGGCTCACAAACACATGGAGGCTTAACAACATGCTCCTAAATAATCAATGGATCAATGAACAAATTAAAATAGAGATCAAGGAATATATAGAAACAAATGACAACAACAACACAAAGCCCCAACTTCTGTGGGACGCAGTGAAAGCAGTCTTAAGAGGAAAGTATATAGCAATCCAGGCACACTTGAAGAAGGAAGAACAATCCCAAATGAATAGTCTAACATCACAATGATCAAAACTGGAAAAAGAAGAACAAATGAGGCCTAAAGTCAGCAGAAGGAGAGACATAATAAAGATCAGAGAAGAAATAAACAAAATTGAGAAGAATAAAACAATAGCAAAAATCAATGAAAACAAGAGCTGGTTCTTTGAGAAAATAAACAAAATAGATAAGCCTCTAGCCAAACTTATTAAGAGAAAAAGAGAATCAACACAAATCAACACAATCAGAAATGAGAACGGAAAAATCACGACAGACTCCACAGAAATACAAAGAATTATTAAAGACTACTATGAAAACCCATATGCCAACAAGCTGGAAAACATAGAAGAAATGGACAACTTCCTAGAAAAATACAACCTTCCAAGACTGACCAAGGAAGAAACACAAAAGTTAAACAAACCAATTACGAGCAAAGAAATTGAAACAGTAATCAAAAAACTACCCAAGAACAAAACCCTGGGGCTGGACGAATTTACCTCGGAATTTTATCAGACACACAGAGAAGACATAATACCCATTCTCCTTAAAGTGTTCCAAAAAATAGAAGAGGAGGGAATATTCCCAAACTCATTCTATGAAGCCAACATCACCCTAATACCAAAACCAGGCAAAGACCCCACTAAAAAAGAAAATTACAGACTAATATCCCTGATGAATGTAGATGCAAAAATACTCAATAAAATATTAGCAATTTGAATTCAAAAATATATCAAAAGGATCATACACCATGACCAAGTGGGATTCATCCCAGGGATGCAAGGATGGCACAACATTCGAAAATCTATCAACATCATCCACCACATCAACAAAAAGAAAGACAAAAACCACATGATCATCTCCATAGATGCTGAAAAAGCATTCGACAAAGTTAAACATCCATTCATGATAAAAACTCTCAGCAAAATGGGAATAGAGGGCAAGTACCTCAACATAATAAAGGCCATATATGATAAACCCACAGCCAACATTATACTGAACAGTGAGAAGCTGAAAGCTTTTCCTCTGACATCGGGAACTAGACAGGGATGCCCACTCTCCCCACTGTTATTTAACATAGTACTGGAGGTCCTAGCCACGGCAATCAGACAAAACAAAGAAATACAAGGAATCCAGATTGGTAAAGAAGAAGTTAAACTGTCACTATGTGCAGATGACATGATATTGTACATTAAAAACCCTAAAGACTCCACTCCAAAACTGCTAGAACTGATATCGGAATACAGAAAAGTTGCAGGATACAAAATTAACACACAGAAATCTGTGGCTTTTCTATACACTAACAATGAACCAATAGAAAGAGAAATCAGGAAAACAACTCCATTCACAATTGCATCAAAAAGGATAAAATACCTAGGAATAAACCTAACCAAAGAAGTGAAAGACCTATACCCTGAAAACTACAAGTCACTCTTAAGAGAAATTAAAGGGGACACTAACAAATGGAAACTCATCCCATGCTTGTGGCTGGGAAGAATTAATATAATCAAAATGGCCATCTTGCCCAAAGCAGTATACAGATTTGATGCAAGCCCTATCAAATTACCAGCAACATTCTTCAACGAACTGGAACAAATAGTTCAAAAATTCATATGGAAACACCAAAGACACCGAATAGCCAAAGCAATCCTGAGAAAGAAGAATAAAGTAGAGGGGATCTCACTCCCCAACTTCAAGCTCTACTACAAAGCCATAGTAATCAAGACAATCTGGTACTGGCACAACAACAGAGCCACAGACCAGTGGAACAGACTAGAGACTCCAGACATTAACCCAAACATATATGGTCAATTGATATTTGATAAAGGAGCCATGGACATACAATGGCAAAACGACAGTCTCTTCAACAGATGGTGCCTGCAAAACTGGACAGCTACATGTAGGAGAATGAAACTGGACCATTGTCTAACCCCATACACAAAAGTAAATTCAAAATGGATCGAAGAGTTGAATGTAAGTCATGAAACCATAAAACTCTTAGAAAAAAACATAGGCAAAAACCTCTTAGACATAAACATGAGTGACCTCTTCTTGAACATATCTCCCCGGGCAAGGAAAACAACAGCAAAAATGAACAAGTGGGACTATATTAAGCTGAAAAGCTTCTGTACAGCAAAAGACACCATCAATAGAACAAAAAGGTACCCTACAGTATGGGAGAATATATTTGTAAATGACAGATCCGATAAAGGCTTGACATCCAAAATATATAAAGAACTCATTCACCTCAACAAACAAAAAACAAATAATCCAATTAAAAAATGGGCAGAGGAACTGAACAGACAGTTCTCCAAGAAAGAAATACAGATGGCCAACAGACACATAGAAAGATGCTCCACATCACTAATTATCAGAGAAATGCCAATTAAAACCACAATGAGGTATCACCTCAGACCAGTAAGGATGGCTAACATCCAAAAGACAAACAACAAAAAATGTTGGCGAGGTTGTGGAGAAAGGGAAACCCTCCTACACTGCTGGTGGGAATGTAAATTAGTTCAACCATTGTTGAAAACAGTATGGAGGCTCCTCAAAACGCTCAAAATAGATTTACCATTTGACCCAGGAATTCCAATCCTAGGAATTTACCCAAAGAATGCAGCACTCAAGTTTGAAAAAGACAGATGCACCCCTATGTTTATCGCAGCACTATTTACAATAGCCAAGAATTGGAAGCAACCTAAGTGTCCATCAGTAGATGAATGGATAAAGAAGATATGGTACATATACACAATGGAATATTATTCAGCCATAAGAAGAAAACAAATCCTACCATTTGCAACAACATGAATGGAGCTAGAGGGTATTATGCTCAGTGGAATAAGCCAAGTGGAGAAAGAGAAATACCAAATGATTTCACTCATCTGTGGAGTATGAGAACAAAGGAAAAACTGAAGGAACAAAACATCAGCAGAATCACAGAACCCAAGAATGGACTAACATGTACCAAAGGGAAAGGGACTGGGGAGGATGGGTAGGTAGGGAGGGATAAAGGGGGGGGAAGAAGAAGGGGGGTATTATGATTAGCATGCATAATGGGGCATGGAAGAAAGGGGAGGGCTGTGCAACACAGAGAAGACAAGTAGTGATTCTACAACATTTTGCTATGCTGATGGACAGTGACTGTAAGGGGGTTTGTCGGGGGGACCTTGTATAGGGGAGAGCCTAATAAACATAATATTCTTCATGTAATTGTAGATTAATGATAACAAAAAAAAGAAAGAAAAGGGGGATTACTCCCTGATAGGATAAAACTAACTGTAAATCAATGATTAATGCATGTTTTAAATATCCTTAATTTTGATCATTTAAAGGGTATCAGATGATCAGCTAGGAAATACATTTTTCTGATAATATTCCTTTCTCTTAAAAAAAAAAGCAGTTCCTGTGTGGTGATCTCCAATAAGTTCTTCACAATGGTATAAAGGGCATATCAAAGTGTGGGCAAAGGGTTTGTTTGTGTTTACACAGAGGATCAAAGCCTAATTTGGCTACCCAGAAAACGAATTAAGATATGATATGAAGAAGAACTTCCAACATCAACATTCTCTGGAAGAGTCATTCCAGAAGATGATCATCAAAAAACCTCAACAAAGATCCAGGCGCTGTTGCAGTTGTAGCTGCATTCATCCCACCAGTTCCTGGACTTGCCATTGGAATGAAGAAGGAGATATCTAAGCTGGCCTGTGCATACAGTAAAACAACAAATTTGACTGGATATATACTGTCAGAACTCAACCAAGAATTAGGAGAAGTGCAAGTTGCAGTGCTCCAAAATCTTACAACTATAGACTATCTACTGTTAAAAGAACATATGGGATGTGAACAGTTCCCAGGAATGTGTTGTTTTAATTTGTCTGATTTTTCTCAAACTATTCAAATTCAGTTAGACAATATACATCATATCATTGATAAGTTTTCACAAATGCGTAGGGTGCCTAACTGGTTTTCTTGGTTTCACTGGAGATGGCTGGTAATTGTAGGTCTGCTTTGGTAATGTAGCTGTATTCCTATTATGTTAATGTGTGTATGCAATTTAATTAGTAGTTTAAAACCTATACATGCTTATGTTACTCTTCAAGAAAATATGTCAAAGAAATAATCAATCTTCCCATGTTTTTTCTGTCTTCTACCTCTATAGCTTTTTTTCTTCCTTCCTAATTACAACCCTTAAGTAGAATTCATGCCTCATATCGAAATTACCAAGTATCGTAATTCTTCCAAGTGGTAAAGATACCTCAAGACAAATGCTGGGCATAGAAGCCACAGGGCATAAATCTGCAAAGAAGTAAAAAGCTAACCTTTTCAAACAATATTGCTTCTCTCTCACTTACCAACTTTACATTTCCCTATATGGCCCCATAAAATGACTGGTTAGCCAGAGACGGGTAAGATTCCTCAAGGGAGGAACAACCTAAGACAGGCACAGTCACAGGGGGGCCATCAGGTGAGAAATTGGGGATCAACAGAGGTGAGGCTTAGAACCTCAACCCCCCCCTGTTTTGAGAGAAATCTTCTGTATCCGTGGATGTTTTGTTGCCCTTGTCTAGCTTGGATTAATACTTAGTCTATAGGCACAGACCTGATCATCTACATTTGCCCTCTTACAGCACTAAACTATGTTTTCTACCTTTATCTTGCATCTACCTACCACTGCAGCATTTTATTAAAAATAATAATAATAATAATAATAATAAGAGAGAAATGTGGGGTTCACATATAAATCAAGTATAAAAATCAAACGAATATTCATATTTGACCTGATTGTTTATAGTTCATAATGCGTGATCAAAACCGAAAGTTTCTGGGATGACTGCCGTTGCACTGTTCACCATCTAAAAACTTATTCACTATGTAAGAATTTGTTCACCATGTAAGAACTTGTTTGTTATGCTTCAGGAGATTGGAGACTGTTGAGAATTAGGCTTGGGGTTGATTAATGATTGTGCATTAAGTCCCCTATACAGAATTTTATTGTTGTTAACAACCATTTGATCAATAAATATGAGAGATGCCCTCTCAAAACAAACAAACAAACAAACAAACAATATACCAACAGCATTCTTCAACAAACTGGAACAAATAGTTCTAAAATTCACATGGAACCATGAAAGACCCCAAATAGCCAGAGCAATCCTGAGGAGGAAGAATAAAGCAGGCGGGATCTTGCTTCCCAACTTCAAGCTCTACTACAAAGCCACAGTAATCAAGAAAATTTGATACTGGCACAAGAACAGACCCACAGACCAGTGGAACAGAATAGAGAGTACAGATATTAACCAAGCATATAGGATCAATTAATATATGATAAAGGAGTCAAGGATATACAATGGGGAAATGACAGCCTCTTCAACAGCTGGTGTTGGCAGAACTGGACAGCTACATGTAAGAGAAAGAAACTGGATCATTGTCTAATGCCATACACAAAAGTAGATTTGAAATGGATCAAAGACCTGAATGCAAGTCATGAAACCATAAAAGTCTTAGAAAAAAGCATAGGCAAATATCTCTTGCACATAAACATGAGCAACTTCTTCATGAACATATCTCCCTGAGCAAGGGAAACAAAAGTAAAATGAACAAGTGGGACTATGTCTACCTGAAAAGCTTCTGTACAGCAAAGGACACCATCAGTAGAACAAAAAGGCATCCTACGGTATGGGAGAACATATACATAAATTATATATCCGGTAAGGGGTTGACTTCCAAAATATATAAAGAATTTATGCACCTCAGCAAACAAACAGCAAATAATTGAATTAAAACATGGGCAGAGGAGCTGAACAGATACTTCTCCAAAGAAGAAATTTAGATGGCCAACAGGCACATGAAAAGATGCTCCACATCGCTAGTCATCATAGAAATGCAAATTAAAACCACAGTGAGATATCACCTCTCACCAGTAAGGATGGCCACCATCCAAAAGACAAACAACAACAAATGTTGGCGAGGAAGTGGAGAAAGGGGAACCCTCCTACACTGCTGGTGGGAATGTAAATTAGTTCAACCACTGTGGAAAGCAGTATGGAGGTTCCTCAAAACACTGAAAGTAGAAATACCATTTGACCCAGGAATTCCACTCTCAAGAATTTAACCTAAGAATGCAGGAGCCCAGTTTCAAAAAGACATATGCACCCCTATTTATCACAGCACTATTTACAATAGCCAAGAAATGGAAGCAAGCTAAGTGTCCATCAGTAGATGAATGGATAAAGAAGATGTGGTACATATACATGATGGAATATTATTCAGCCATAAGAAGAAAACAAATCCTACCATTTGCAACAATATAGATGGAGCTAGAGGGTATTATGCTCGGTGAAATAAGCCAGGCAGAGAAAGACAAGTATCAAATGATTTCACTCATATGAGTATAAGAACAAAGGAAAAACTGAATGAACAAAAGCACAGTATACTCACAGAACCCAAGAATGGACTAACAGTTACCAAAGGGAAAGGGACTGGAGAGGATGGGTGGGAAGGGAGGGTGAGGCGGAAAAAGGGGCATTATGATTAGCAGGTGTAATGTAAGGGGTGCACGGGGAAGGCAGTATAATGCAGAGAAGGCAAGTAGTGACTCTATAGCATCTTACTATGCTGATGGACAGTGACTGTAATGGGGTATGTGGGGGGGACTTGATAATGGGGGGAGAGTACTAACCATAATGCTGCTCATGTAATTTTATATTAATGATATAAAAATGCTTCCAATATGCCATGCCCACCAATAAAAACTCAGTATTACAAAGAAAAAAAAGGAGTTGAAACAGCAATGAAAAAGGTCTCTGTGTTTCCATCTTCTCACAGGCAGGAAGTAGGTAGAGAGGGCTGCCTAGCTGTAAATATGATCCATTAGTTATTGAAAAGGAAAGGTATCTCTGATGGTGGATCCCAGAATGTGGAGTCAAGAACCAAGGAGCACAGTGATTTGGAAACCACTCCCAGGAATAAGAAAATGGCCCTAGTTGATGAGAGCCCTCTTTGCCCTTAGAATTGGGGGAACTGTTGACATGTGCCCAGCTAGATTTCAAAATTGATATGGAACAATGATTACTTTGTGTTTCTCACTTGCCTCCATTTTAAATGGAGATGTCTCTTTGGGGATATCTTATCTCTGTCTCACCATTTTCTGTTAAGTGTCTTGAGGTTAAATTCATAGGACAGTGGATCGGCATGAACACTAGCCAAGGAACTGCACATAAGGAGCTGCATCGACATCTGAATCTGGTTTTGATAATGAGATCTTGGACTTGGAAACAGATGCTGTCATTGGTTGAAAATTTGGGGGTCTTGTGAGATGATGAGTGCATTTGAATGTGGGAGGGATGTAAATCCTGGAGCCAGAAAGCCGACTGTGGTAGATCATTATAATAATGGATCTCAATGGATCCTGCCTTTCCATATTCACATACCTTTACAAGTGGCATTACCTCTTCTTTCACCAAGCGATGGTCAATTCTCTATCCTTTCGAACATGGACTGGTGTAATGACTTGCTTTTTTCAATAGAATGTGTCCCAAATGAACTTTTGTGAGTTCCAGAGCTAAGCTTTCAGAGGTCTTGAAGTCTCTAATCTCCTTGTCTTGAAATTCTGCCCTAAGACACCTGTGTAAGGAAGCCAGTCTACCTACTGGAAGATGAGAGGCCACATGGAGAACCAAAGCGCCCCAGCTGACATTAGCGCTGGGCATGTGAATGAGGCTTCCTCGGACCTTCCAGTCTACCTGAGCCTCCAGCCAAATGCAGCCGAATGAGTGAACCCAGGAGAAACCAAGAGGGGAATTTCCCAGCCCATCAACAGAATCATGAGAAATAATAAATCACTGTTGCTTTAAACCTCTAATTGATGGTGGTGGTGATTTGTTATGCTGTGACAGACAGCAGATGCATCTAGTGTTTGTGAGTCTAAGGAAACAACTATATTCATATGCTTATAGGAGTATTAATTGGTTTAACCTTTTTTTTAGAAGGATGATTTTTTTGGGGGGAAAAAAATTTGGGTAGATGTAAACACTCAGGTGTGTAAGAAGTGCACATATTCTTCATTCCTGAAAACAACCTAAAAATTATGTTGTGTCTTTGTCCCACAGTGGTAATGGAAATTTCCATTTCAGTAATTATTGAGCCTCTTTCCACCACCTCAGGCTCTCACCAGCATACGGAGTTTGATGTAGTGTCTGGAAAATAGAAATAGGTTTTCTAATTGCCAGTTGGTCATGATCGTCCCTGATATTTAAGCTCCTCAGCCTCTGCCCCTGTGGTTCCCTGAGGTTCTTCTGTTCTGTGCTGGGTGTGGGGAATAAGAACTGCTGTTTAGCAGCCCTGATGTCTTGGTGCCACTTACTTTAGGGAAACTACAGGTAGCCCTGCAGGTCTCAGAGCCACTCTCAGAGGCTTTCTTCCCTTTTCTTGAAAAAAAAAATCATAGCTGAGTAGCTCTGTTAGCTGGCCTCCTTCCTGTACAATCCCAGAAGTCAGTAGCTTTCCTTCATTTTTGTCCCAGCTCTGTTTCCTTCAGTTCAAGCTCACAGTGTTTTTGGTGGTATAGCATTCTTAAAAGATTTGTCGGTCTTTTGTGTATGTGTAGAGGATTCATGTCATGAGATATGTGAGTTCTCTATAGATCCATGCTGGACATTTCTGTTCCCATCTCTATTCCTGGCTTCTGCTGAAATGGTTGGTTGGGCTCATAGGAGTTACACACCTAATCTCTCAAGCAGAAGGTTGCACCTTAGGTGTTCCCTTCAGAGCATGTCTTAGCATCTTTCATGATATGGATAGACTAAGAATTTTCCAAATTATAAAGTTCTATTTCCTTTTTGCTTAATTGTTCTGTCTCAATTTCTCTCTTTCTTTTCACATTTTACTGTAAGCACCAGGGATAAACCAGGCTGAAACTTCCATGTTTTGCTTGGAAATATCTTCAGCTAAGTATCCAAGCTCATCAATTATGTCTTACTTTCCACCTAATGCTAGAGCACAACTCAACCATCCTATAACAAGGATCACCTTTCATCCAGTTTCCAATAACATGTTCCCACATTTTCATCTGTGATCTCACCAGAGATATCATTAATGTTTGTAATTCTACTAATTTTCTGCTCATGACAGTATATGTTTCCTCTAAGATGAGAGACACTTTCTCTACCATCCTTCCAACTTCCTTCTGAGACCTCCCCAGAATCTCCTTTACTGTCCATATTTCTACCAACAGTCTCTTCACGTCAATCTAGGCTTTTTACATAATTCACCTCAAAACTCTTCCAGTCTCTACTCACTACCTAATTCCAAAGCCCCTCCACATTTAGGGGTTTGTTACAGCAGCACCGATTCCTTGACCAAAATCTTTATTGATTTGCTAGGACTATTGTAATAAATTATCATACACTGGTAGGTTAAAACAACAGAAATTTATTCTTGCATAGCACAGGGGGCCAGAAGTCCAAAATCAAGGTGTCAGGAGGGTTGATGCCTTCTGGAGCCTCTGAGAGAGAATTTGTTCCATACCTTTCTCTTCATTTCTGAAGGTGCAGGCAATCGCTGGCTTGTGACTCCATCATTCCCACTTCTGCCTCCATCTTCATACGGCTCTCTTCCCCATATGTGTGCCCTGTATCTCTTTACTGCTTTCTTATAAGGATGCCAGTCATTGGATTTAGGGCTCACCCTAATCCAGTATCATCTCATCTAAATTAATTACATCTGCAAAGGCCCTATTTCCAATAAGGACACATTCTGACGTTCCAGGTGGACATGAATTTTGAGGGGACACTATTTAACCCAATACAGATATTTATTAATTTCTTAACTTCTACAACCCTTTGAAGGACAGATATTGGCCACATTTACAAATGCATAAGCAGAGGCAGAAAGGAATGAATTACTTCAAAGAGTCTATGGAAAGCATTGGGTCCCCTTTTCCACCCAAAGCTGTGTTACCAACTATAGTGTTCACCGTGCTGTTCCTTCTCTTTCTGGGCTCTCCAGTGCAGTGTTCCCTGGTCATTCCAACTAAAAATTCAACTCCTCTCTCACCCTGACACTTTGAGTCTCATGTCTCTGCTCTATTTTTCTCCCTAGCATTCATCACCATTATTTTTTGCTTATTGCTTATATTTTGCTTTTTGCTTATATTTTGCTTATTGTTTGTTTGTACCATTAGAAAAGGCCCTGCGAAAGTAAGGATTTTTGTTCATTTTATTCTTTTCTATATCCTCAGTAACCAGAATAGTATCTGGCACATAGTAGGTGCTCAATAAAAATTTGTCAAAATAACTGAATGCATGCACAAGGGAAGGAATTCCTGGGATGTGGGTATCTAGCTGCTGTGGGCAGGGAGCCATTCCTTCATCAGGCAAATTTTGCCCTTTTAAGTCACTCAGTGGGTCATTAGAAGAGACAGTGTCAAGGTCCCTAGAGTCCTCACTTTGAGCCCCATGGCTTTGACTGGCAATTTTGTACTCTTGGGAAATAACTGGGATGGTTAGCTAGCCGGGAGTAAGGAGAAAATAACAGTTGGGCTGCTCCGGGGCTGCCACTGGCCTGCTGGGTCATCTGGAGAACTTTGCCCCATGCCTCCCTGGGCCCGTGGCTCTCTGACCTCAGCCTCCTTTACTTGACTATCTCAAAAGCAGCTGCTTTTCTCCTGGCCCTATTTTCTCTGTCTGAGATGTGAGAATTAAAGACAAAAAGTCTCAAAATCACTTTGAACTCCACGGAGGAGGGTGCCAACTAAGCTGAGGATGTTATTAGTAAAAAAGACAATTCCTTTGAAAATGAAAATTGCTGTATCACACAATCTCCCAACCGCAGGGTTGGAATTAATGAGGAATTTGCTCAAGATTCACAGCGTCAAAAACCATCTTCCAGGTGGCCAAAGGACATTTACACTTCAATCGGAAATTCCTTTGTAGAATGTAAGAGGGGAGGGTTTAATTTTCTGAGATCGCAAATGGCCATTCCCTTCCAGAGAAGAAGAGAGCCCGTGATAAAGACCAGCCTGTATCTGTGAACTCTCCAGCTAATTAGAAAAGTGAATCTAATTTCACGGATTTCAGCTCCTGTTAATTTATTCTGAGCTTGTTGGTAATGAAGCTGTGTGTTTGTTTCTTAAGAAGAAAATATCAGAGAGGAAAAGAATGGGGGTGAGGCTGTGCTGTTTATCCCCTACCATTGTTCTGTGAATTGAGGAAATAACATATGATTTAACTTGATTTATATTACTGTGTCATCAACACAGCATTTGTTTCAGCTACTCCAAGAACCCTGCGTGATTAGCCCATAACAGGGAGTCTATTTTAACATGACTAAAACACAAACTTACTGGGGTAACAGAGTCATAGGTCATAAGAGCACCTTTGGTGTCGATCAATATGGGTATAATTGCTTCAAGACTTAAACTCCAGTCACGGTCATCCCATCCCCTTGGCAACACCCACATTTCCCTGGAATGAATGGCAGGTTTTCCTTGGGAACTGAAGTTGCAACCATGGCTGATGTTGAGGAAATCTAGTGTTCACATCTCCTGAAACAGGTGGTTAATGTCGGCCAAGGCACTGGAAGTTCGCACTTCTGTCTTGAGCCAGAGCCCGCTGCTGCGTCTTGTCAGTACCTGGATTGTACCTGGAGCTGAGCTTCTCTCATCGCCAAGGCCAAATCTTTTGCTTTGGTTACTATCAAGTTTATCCAGATACTGTTGCTGCTAGTCTGCTTCAGGAGTGTACATTTATTTAAACATTTCCTTACTTTTACTAATCTCTGCTGCTTACCCTGAGCAATTAATAATTTGAGTAACATCTAAGGCCCTTTGTCCTGTAATGCCTGAACTTTCCTATCAGGCTGGCTAACAAGATATATATATATGGGAAGAGGACGTACAGAATATGCTACCTCTTTTTAAAGCCTTCATTACAACTGTAAATGCATAATTATTTATAATAATGCTTTGCTTTATGATTGTCTTGTACAGAGTCTAAAACTCCTATTTTGTTTAAAGTCCAGCTTGCCTGGAACATGAGAGATGCTCGTAAGTATTTGTTGAGTGCTACAGGAAAGAGTTAAGCTGTAGAAATTAGAAAAGGTAAGGATCTGCAGCAGACCCTATTGGCCACTTCCCAGCCATTTATTTATTCTTTCTTCTTCATTCGCAGTTGTGGCAGACACGGTAAGCTGTTCCGGTCACCCCCCATTCCAACCCCCTTCTAGTTTACCTTACTGTGCTATAGGGGCTGGAAAGCTAGAAACATTTCCCATACTCCCTTGCAGCAGGGTTCTGCAGGTGACCTAGATCCTTCCAGGTAAGACCTGGATACGGAAGGGAGCAGGGGGCGGGTGTGTGTATGTGCAAAGACGGTCTGGATCTCCTGAGGCTGCAGGTTGTGTTTTCTGAAAGCAGCCACAATCCGTCAGTTCTTACGTGCTCTTCCAGAACTTGCCCTCTCCTTGACTCTGGACGGGGCTTTGTGACTCCTTGGATGAATACAGCACAGTGGAGGTGACACCTGACACTGCCCGACTTCTGAGGCTAGGTCACGAAAGGAGGTACAACTTCTCGCTCTCTGGACGCTTGCCCTTGGAACCCAGCCTCCATGGCACGAGGAAGTCCAGGTCAACAGAGAGGTCGCAGGGACGTGAGGGGATGTTTGCAGGGGGACCTTCGGGAAAGGTTTCCTCACTTCTAATAAATAGCCCCAGGAAGAGATGCTCTTCCTAATTCATCCAGCTGTGGCGTCTGGAAGCTTCTGGGGCCATATTGCTACCAACCAACACACAGAGTGGGGCAGTCCTCAGGAAACCACGCAGGGAAAAGTTGGAGCCCTGAAGTACACTGCCTGGAGTCTGCTCTTTCCATCTCTGGGCTTCCGGGTACGTGAGGTGATAAACTCCCCACATGTTAAAGTTACTTCGAGTTGAGGCTTCCTGTTCCTGTGGCTGAAAACATCCTCAATGATTTAGAATTTGTTCTGTGCGGGCCGTGGTCAATTCCTGCTCTCTCTGTGTGTTCTGGGGACCAAGACTCTCCTAGAGGAGCCATCAAGCTACAGACCCACTGGGTCAAGTTGGGGCAGAGCTGTGCTCTGGAAGCTAAATGTGAAACTTCTGGGGTTTGGATCCATTTTCTAGAAGTCTTGATAATTTCAGCAGGACCTGCTTTGTCTTTTCTCCTGAGATTACACGTGCAAGCTAAGCCTCCTTTGTACTTTAGAGATCACTTCCTGGGACTGAGGAGTAGAGAAGGAGGCCAAAAGAGGTGACAGAACAAAGAAACCTTGCTGAAAAACGTAAGAATGACCCGTACATTTCCTAGCCCAGTTCTGATCAATACAACATAAATTAAAGATTTGCTTTCCTTTCTTCCCACCAAGATCATGTTGATTAGAGTCACAGCAGCCATACTGTGACCATGAGGAAAATGTCAAGAAAAGCAGAGACTGCAGACTTGACATCTTTGAGCCACTAATACAACACCATTACCTTTATCTCTGATTGTGTGGGGAAAATAACAAACTTTCATATGTTTAAGTTCCATCCCCATTATTTTTGACTGAATGTAATTGCTAACTGACAAACTATCCTTAACCTGGGGTCTGGGACTGGGGCAGGTAGCTGAGGACATGCCTATTTTATACCAAATTCCTTCCCCTCTTCCTTCTCTTATATTTTCCCCCCTTCATCTCTCCTTTCTCCATTTCCTCCTTCCCCCTTGAGCTCTGGGCTGGGCACTGGGAGAGAGGAGTGAAATTTTGGGCAACCCTGGGGAGAGCCTGCCATCTGCTTTAAGGGGTGACACTCATCCTCACATAAGCCTGGATCTCAGAGATCCTTTCTAAAACTCCCTCAGCTGCATGTGGGTTCTTTCTCTTTTTAGAGAGACAGGAAGTAGAGGAGGAAAAGGATGTCTCTGAGTCAGACAGACCGGGTTTGAACCTCAACTCTGCTCCCTGTTGGCTGAGATCTTGCATAAATCTCTGAGTCTTTCTATGCAATGAATTATTGTGAAGATTACAATCTTGTGCAGTGAGTTGTTGCAAGGATACAGCAGTAGCTCACCCACAGTGAGTGCTTACTCTGAGCCAGGTGAGGCTCAAAGGAGGATCATGTTAATAAGAAAGAAGGAGGAGGGGTTGGACATTTAGACTTCTGGCAGTCTCTGCCACGAATGGGAAAATAGGACCTACTTCCTCGTTGGGCCAGTGATCCTCCAGCTCTGGGGATAACATTTTCTCGGGCTCTGCTTTGCTCTGGGAATGAGAAGCTCCTTCTGTCTTTGCCCCTCCCCCTGTCTTGCCCGGGCGTGGGGGTGGGGGTGCTCTCATTCAGTGAGTGTGCTCAGGGCCCATGGTTCCGGCAAGACGGTTGGAGAGAATCCACGTGTCTGGGGACAGCTGGACCACAGCCTTCCAGCCCTGGCTGCACACCTGTTAGAAACTATAATTGGAACAGTAAATCTTGGGGCAAAGAAAAGAGAGAAGGCAAAGGAGAAAAGAAAAAAAAAAGAAAAGACTCAGCCCAGAAAAATGGGATGCTACTCCCATTTGGGCAGTGAAGTCACAACGTTCTCTGGGCTGGTGCTTAAGCAGGACTGGCTGGTGGGCATGCCTGGAATTAGGAAAACTGTGGCTGGCATGGTTTGGGGAGCTGTAAACTCTGCTTGTGTTGTGCAAGGCTGGTCCCGAGGAAGCCCTAGAATCCCCTTCTACAATTGAAGCTCCCTGACCTTTTGGCTGTTGCACCCATAGGCAGGATTTAAGGCTTTGCTCTCCTGTACCTCTTGAGTTTCCACTAGAGAAAATGCAAGGACTATGAAAGAAGGGAAGAAGAAAAGAAGTCAGGCATATCATGTTGCTAGTAATATAAGTGATTCACTTATTGATTACTTTAGCAGAATATGAACATACCTACTAGATTTTCTATACTATAAACAATTTCCTAAAAGCTTAAAAAATAACTCAGTAATTTATTTTACTAACATAGCCAACATTCACAAGCAGCCCATCATACATGACATGCTTCTCCACAAGCAATAGGGATGTGAACAATTCATATTTGTATACCAAACTCATACAGTCTTAAAGCCTGTTAGAGGAATTATAGGTTAAAAATTTTTGATGCACATCTGGACCACTGTAGACTGTGAAATTAACCTAACAACCCACAAAAAGCTAAATGGGTAATGTTAAATCCAAACTAAAAGAGACTTTAATAATAAATATAGCAAGACCATCCGTGATGAGAAAAACACAGCCAGTCAACAGTGATGAACTACTGACTACTGACTGACTGCGCATCCTTCTTGAAGACTGAAATCTAACCCTCTGCGAGTGTGCATGTAGGGTGGGAGTTTGACAACACTGCTAAGTCCTGCTTGGCAGCCAGATTTCTTAGCAAAGGACACAATTAGAGTCATGGGCCTTTCAGTTTTTAAATAGTACATTTTACCAACCTTTCACGATTCACTCTTTGGGTTACTAGTTAGTAACCTTTAGTTGTACCAAAATACAAGAGTCTATAGAAGCAGGAGTCACTTGACTGTAATAATGGAAGAAAACTTGTATTCTTGGATCACTTTGGTCCACTGGGGGCCCCCTGTGGCTTGTAGTCCATGTCAGGCCACTTGTTGAAACTGATTCACAACAAGTGTGTTTCGCCTACTGGAGGGTATTTCTCTGCAAATCTCTCTTCCCTGTGTAGTACGGTATTATCAAAAGTATTCTGTCAATTAGATTATTTCCATTAGTATATAAACAGGCTGTACTGGCTCCCACCTTAAAGCTTACTTCCTTGACTTTATATCTGCTCCAGCTGCTATCACCATTCTCTCCTTCCTGCCACAACAAACTCCTTAAAAGAGGTGGTAATCTACATTCAATGCCCCCAGTTCTTCTCCTTTCTGTTCTGAATTGTTCTAAAAGGCTTTTGTTCCCATCATCCTCCTGAAACAGTTTTTGGCAAGATTGCCACTGACTTCCACAGTGGACGCCCCTGTCATTCTTGTTAGCATCATTAGTAGGGTAACCATCTCATCTCTATGTGCCTGGGACTTTCTCAGGTTTAAAGACAGAAAGTCTCATTTCCAGGAACCACGTCAGTCCTGGGCAAATCCAGACAGTAAGTCACCTAGATCAATGACCTCCATATTATTGAACCCATTGATGAATTTTTACTAGACTTTGCAGCAACCTTTTAAAAAAATGGCTTCATTGAGATACAACTTATATACAATAAAGTGCCATATTTAAAATGTATAAAGTAGTAAATTTTGACATATGTGTATACCCATGAAATCATCACACCATTGAGATAATAAACATATCCATTACTCTCAAAAGTTTTTAATGCCCATTTGCAATCTTGTGCCTCTCACACCTACCCCAACCCTAATCTACAGATATATTAGTTACCTACTGCTGTGTAACAAAGCTTATCCGCTCAAAACAACAAACATTTATCATCTTTGATTTTCTGTGGGTCAGGAATCTGGCCACAACTTACCTGGGTGCCTCTGCCTCAAGGTCTCTTCTAAGGTTGCAACCAGGACTATGATCTCATCTTCCATCTGGACCAGAGGAGGCTCTCCCTCTGAGCTCACATACACAGTGGCTGGCAGGTTTCTTTCCAGTTTTTCAGAAGCTGTCAAACAGGATATCGATTTCTCATTAGATGTTGACTGGAGGCCTCCCCAAGTTCCCAGCTATGGCCCGCTTCTTAGAGCAGCTCACAACATGGGAGCCGATGTCATCAGAGAAATAGAGATAGGGAGAGAGACAGAGATAGTTAGAGGAGAAAAGAAAGAGAAAGAGAGAGAGAACAAGAGAGAGTCAGACCAAGAAAGAGGGAAGTCACCGTCTCTTTATAACCTAATCCTCCAAATTAAACCTGTCATTTTGGACTTTTTTTGTTTATTAAAATTTGGTCACCCACTCTCCATGGGAAGGAATTACACATTATCCAAGGAGGTGGCAGTAACAGGAAGCCATTTTAGAGACTGCCTATCACACCAGGCAATCATCCATCTGCTTTCTGTCACTATAGATTAGTTTGCATTTTCTAGAATCTTATATAAATAGATTGATATAATATGTACCATCTTAAAATCTATCTTCTTTCACTCAGCGTAATTATTTTGAGATTTATCTATGTTGCATCTATCAACACCATATCCTTTTTATTGCTGATTAGTATTCTGTGATATGAATACACCACAATTTATTTTCCTATTCCCTGCTGATGGATGTTTAGTTTTTGGTTATTACAATAAAATAAAAAAATCACAAATAAATCTGTGTGAGCATTCATCTATAAGTCTTTGTATAGATATGTGCTTTCACAGTCTCTTGGGTAATCATTGAGAAATGGAAAGATTAGAAAGGTGGGTATATATTTACCTTTTTAAGAGACTGACCAATTGATTTTCAAGGTGGTTGCCGTATTTTACATTCCCACTGGCAGTATGTGAGGATTCTAGTTTCTCCAACGAGGGTTCTAGTTCTTGCCAACACTTGAAAGCAAGATACAGAAACTCATTCAGAAATTTAAGTTGAAGGCCAGTGTGAAATAATAGAAAATAAACATCAGTCTCTGTCCCTGGATACTGGCACAGAGCCCCTAAAACCCCAGTAATTTCCTAAGTGATAAGGCTTTGGGAGCAATTTTGTTCTAATATTTGGTCTTTAGCCATAGTTCCTGACACAGAGCATAAATCCTTTGGAATATCCTGGGTGATAGGAGCATCTTTTGTTTCAATAAGATGATGCTTGGTGGGCTCCTGGATGGGGACTGGTCACCAGAAAGACCAAATGATTACTAGGAGCTTGGAAACATCAGCCCCACCCTGATCCTCCAAGGAGGGGAGAGGGGCTGGAGATTAAATTCATGATTGATCATGTGTATTTGGTGAAGCCTCCATAAAAATCCCCAAAGTACGGGGATTAGAGGACTTGGAGGTTGGTGGACACATCTAGGTGCTGGGAGGTGGCCCATGCCAACTCCATGGGGACAGAGGCTCCTGTGCTTGGGAACCTTCTGGCTCTCACCCTATGTATCTCCTCATCTGTATATTCTATCATATTCTTTTTTATATAGTAAATTGGTAAATGTAAGTATCTCCCTGAGTTCTGTGAGCTGTTCTAGCAGAGGATTGCAGCCAAGGATCAGGTCAGGGAACCTGAACTTGGTAGTGGTTCAGCCTGAAACACAGGAGAAAATCTAGACTTGTGACTGGCGTCTGAGGTGTCTGAGGTTGGGGGCAGTCTGGTGGGACTGAGCCCTTAACCTGTGGGGTCTGACATAACTTCCCTTAGTTCAGAACTGAATTGAATCATAGGACATCAGCTGGCATGACAGAGAATTTCTTGGTATGGGACCCCCCCCCCACCACCACATCTAGTGTCATGAGTATGATGAATGTGGTAGTAGTGTGACAGTAGTGGACACAGAAGTGTTCTTCCTAAACAGCCAGTTTATTAGAAAGATACAAAAGAAATTAAGAGAAACCAATTGGGAGTTTTGTTTTATTTTTAATTTTAAAAAAATTTAAATTTTTGTTGAAGTATTGTTGACCTACAATCTTGTATTGGTTTCAAACATGCAACACAGTGGCTCAACAGTTACCCATGTTATTAAATCCTCACCCCCTATAGTGCAGTTACTCTCTGTCAACATAGAAAGATGTTACAGAAAAATGGGCTGTGTTCTCCATGCTGAACTATCATCCCTACGACTAACTTATATTATGATTGAGAATTTTTGTGCCCCTTTAACTCCCTCACCCATCCCACCCATCCATCCCATCCCTTCCCTTCCCCCATGATAACCACTCATCACTTCTCAGTGTCTATAAGTCTAATGCTGTTTTGTTCATTCATTCCTTGTTTTTATATTCCACAAATAAATGATATGGTATTTGTCTTCCTCCACCTAGCTTATCTCACTGAGCAAAATACCCTCTAGATTCATCCATGATGTTGCAAATGGCGGGATTTCCTCCCTTTTTATGGCTGAATAATACTCCATGTGTAGATGTACCACCTCTTCCTTATCCATTCATCTATTGGCTGCTTTCATATCTTGGCTACTATAAATAATGTGGCAATAAACATAAGGGTGCATATATCTTTTTGAATCAGGGATTTTGTTTTCTTTGGGTAAATTACTAGAAGTGAAATTACCGGATTGAATGGTATTTCTATTTCTAGACTTTTGAGGAACCTCCATACTGCTTTCCACAACGGTTGCATCAATTTACATTCCCAGCAACAGTGTAGGAGGGTTCCCATTCTCCACATTCTCACCAACATTAGTTATTTCTTTTCTTTTGGATAGTGGCCATTCGAACTAGTGTGACATGATAATCTCACCATGGTTTTGATTTGCGTTTCTCTGATGATTAGCAAGGTGTAGCATCTTTTTAGGTGCCTCTTGTCCATCTGTATTTCTTCTTTGGAAAAATGTCTGTTCAGGTCCTCCACCATTTTTTAAATTGGGTATATTTGTGGGTGTCGAGGCATATGAATTATTTATATATTTTAGATGTTAACCCTTATCAGATGAGTTGTTTACGAATATGTTCTCCCATACTGTAGGATGCCTTTTTGTTCTGCTGATGGTGTCCTTTGCTGTACAGATGCTTTTTAGTTTGGTGCAATCCCACTTGTTCAGGTTTCATTTTGTTTTCCTTGTTTGAGGAGATGTATCCAGGAAAAAATTGCTAATACTTATGTTCAAGAGATTTTTGCCTATGTTTTTGTCTTAGAGTTTTATGGTTTCCTGTCTTACGTTCAGGTCTTTGATCCATTTTGAGTTTACTTTCAGGTATGGAGTTAGACAATGATCCAGTTTCATTCTCCTACATATTGTTGTCCAGTTTTCCCAACACCAGTTGTTGAAGAGACTGTCTTTTCTCCATTGTATATTCATGGATGCTTTAACATATATTAATCAACCATATATATGTGAGTTTGTATCTGGGCTCTCTATTCTGTTCCATTGATCTCTGGGTTTGTCCTTGTGCCAGTACCATACTGTTTTGATAACTGTAGCTTTGTAGTATATCTTGAAGCCAGGATGTGTAATCCCCCAGCTTGGTTCTTCTTTCTCAGGATTGCTTTGGTTATTTGGGGTCTTTCATGCTTCCACATGAGTTTTAGAACTATTTGTTCTAGTTCATTGAAAAGTGCTGTTGGTATTTTGATAAGGATTGCACTGAAACTGTAAATTGGATAATCATTTTGACAATATTAATTCTTCCTATTGATAAGAAGAGATTTCCATTTATTGGTGTTTTCTTTAATTTCTCTCATGAGTGTCTTGTAGTTATCAGAGTACAAATCTTTCACCTCCTTGGTTAGGTTTATTCTAGGTATTTTTTTCTTTTAGATCTAATTGTAAATGGAAATGTTTTCTGATTTCTCTTTCTGCTAGTTCATTGTTAGTATATAGGAACAGAACAAATTTCTGTGTACTAATTCTGTATCCCTCAACTTTGCTGAATCTAGTTATTAGTTGTAATAGTTTTTTGGTGGATTCCTTAGGGTTTTCCATGTATAATATCATGTCATGTGCAAACAGTGACAGTTTAGCTTCTTCCTTACCAATTTGGGTGCCTTTTATCTCTTTGTCTTGTGTGATTGCTGTGTCAAGGACCTCCAGAACTATGTTGAAAAAGAGTAGTGAGACAGTAATCAAGACAATTTAGTACTGGCACAAGAACAGGCCCACAGACCAGTGGAACAGAATAGAGAGTCCAGATATTAACCCAAACATATATGGTCAATTAATACATGATAAAGGAACCATGGATATACAATGGGGAAATGACAGCCTCTTCAACAGCTGGTGTTGGCAAAACTGGACAGCTACATGTAAGAGAATGAAACTGGATCATTGTCTAAGCCCATACACAAAAGTAAATTCGAAATGGATCAAAGACCCAAATGTAAGTCATGAAACCATAAAACTCTTAGAAAAAAACATAGGCAAAATTCTCTTGGACATAAACATGAGCAACTTCTTCATGAACTATCTCTCTGGGCAAGGGAAACAAAAGAAAAATGAACAAGTGGGACTACATCAAGCTGAAAAGCTTCTGTACAGCAAAGGACACCATCAATAGAACAAAAAGGCATCCTACAGTATGGGAGAATATATTAATAAATGACAGATGTGATAAAGGGTTGATGTCCAAAAATATAAAGAGCTCATGCACCTCAAGAAACAAAAAGCAAATAATCCAATTGATAAATGGGCAGAGGATCTGAACAGACAGTTTTCCAAAGAAGAAATTCAGATGGCCAACAGGCACATGAGAAGATGCTCCACATCATTAATCATCAGAGAAATGCAAATCAAAACCACATTGAGATATCACCTCACACCAGTGAGGATGGCCACCATTCAAAAGACAAACAACAAATGTTGGCGAGGCTGTGGGGAAAGAGGAACCCTCCTACACTGCTGGTGGGAATGTAAATTAGTTCAACCATTGTGGAAAGCAGTATGCAGGTTCCTCAAAAAACTCAAAATAGAAATACCATTTGACCCAGGAATTCCACTCCCAAGAATTTAACCTAAGAATGCAGCAGTCCAGTTTGAAAAAGACATATGCACCCCTATGTTTATCGCAGCACTGTTTACAATAGCCAAGAAATGGAAGCAACCTAAGTGTCCATCAGTAGATGAATGGATAAAGAAGATGTGGTACATATACACAATGGAATATTATTCATCCATAAGAAGAAAACAGATCCTATTTGCAACAACATGGATGGAGCTTGAGGGTATTATGCTCAGTGAAATAAGCCAGGTGGAAAAAGACAAGTATCAAATGATTTCACTCAACTGTGGAGTATAAGAACAAAGAAAAAAACTGACGGAACAAACAGCAGCAGACTCACAGAACCCAAAAATGGACTAACAGTTACCAAAGGGAAAGAGACTGGGGAGGATGGGTGGGAAGGGAGGGATAAGGGGAAAAAGGGGCATTACGATTAGCAGACATGATGTGTGTGGGGGGCACGGGGAGGGCTGTACAACACAGAGAAGAGAAGTAGTGATTCTATAGCATCTTACTACACTGATGGACAGTGACTGTAATGGGGTATGTGGGGGGGACTTGGTGATGGGGGGAGTCTAGTAACCATAATATTGCTCATATAATTGTAGATAATGATACCAAAAAAAAAAGAGTAGTCGGAGTGAACATCACTGTCTTGTTCCTGATCTTAGAGGAAAAGCTTTTAGCTTTTTGACATTAAGTATTATGTTAGCTATGGATTTGTCAAATATGACAACTGTGAGTTTTTAAAAAGCTTTATTGAGATATATATTTCACATAGGATAAAATTCACCTTTGTGAAGTTCAGTGGTTTTTAGTATATTCATGGAGTTATGCATAACCTAATTTTAGAGCATTTTCAACAGAGCCTGAAAAGAAAATAAATCCTGGGTAAATTAGCAGTCATGCCCCATCCCCACTCCCTCCCTCCCCCTAACATTCCTCATTCCCAGGCATCCACTCATTTACCTCTGTCTCTATGTCTATTCTGGACATTTCATGCAAATGAAGTTTTACAATGTGATATTTTATATCTGGCTTCTTTCACTTAGCATAAGGTGTTCAAGGTTCAGCCATGTTATAGCATGTATCAGTACTTCATTTTTTATTGCTTAGTAATGTTCCATTGTATGGATATACCATACAGAGTTGGGTGCTTGGGTTGTTTCTACTTTTTGGCTACTGTGAATAATGCTGCTGTAAACCTTTGTGTAGTTTTTGTGAGGATATATTTAATTTCTCTTGGGCATAAACCTAGGAGTGGAATTGTTGAATCATATGTTAACTCTCTGTTTAACATCTTGAGGAGCTGCCAAAATGTTTTCCAAATTAACATAACGAACAATGTATAAGGGTTCCAATTTTTCCACATTTTTGATGACACTTGTTATTGTCTGCCTTTTTGACCCCTACTAATTATCCTAGGTGGTATCTTATTGTGGTTTTGATTTGCATTTCTCTACTGATCATGATTTAAGCATCTTTTCATGTGCTTTTTGGCACATGAATTCCATCTCCCCAAATTAATATGTTGAAGCTTTAGCCCTCAATGTGATGGTATTTGGAGATGCAGCTTTTGGGAGAGAAGGTCATGAGGGTGGAGTTTCCATGATGGAATTAATGCCTTTATAGGAAGAATCACTAGAGAGTTTGTCTTCTCTCTCTCCATCACGTGAAGACACAGAGTGAAATTTGCTGTCTATAAGCCAGAAAGAATGTTCTCTTCAGGAACTGGATGAGCCAGCACCTTGATCTTAAACTTCCCAGCCTCCCGAACTGTGAGAAACAAATATCTGTTCTTTAAGCCACCCAGTCTTCTATGATATTGTGTTGTAGCAGCCTGAGCAGGTTTAATACACTATCTAAGAGAGCTTGTTCAACCAAAGAGCAAGAAAATTTAGTCTCATGGTTTCTTCTAAGAGTTTCATAGTTTTATTCTTATATGTAGGATGATTATCCATTTTGAGAATTCAATTGGCTTTGCATGGACTAGGGATCCAGTTGGTCTAATTAGCTGTGGCCAGGGAGGTGTAGTCCCATGGTACACAGAAATGCCTTTTCTGGGGCTGTGGGCAGAGCTGGGACATTAGGAAAGGGATTCTCCAAGAAGCAGCATCTGAGACAAGGATTTGAGTGCAAATGATTTATTAAGAAAGTGCCCCAAGGAGAAATCAGAGAATAGGGGAAGCAGTATTAGAAGGGGAAGAAGCCAAAGAAAGGAAGGATTTCAGTTAAGTCCGAACTCCGCCTGACCCCTTGGGGAGCTCTGGAGTATAAATTGCATCTGGGTGTTTGCAGCTGTTTAGGCTACCGAAGCGGGCATTTTAACCTCACACCAGCTAATCATTGTCGGAGGGTGGGAAGGGGATGAGGAGTAAGCTCCCAGACCTATAACTCTGGATATGTGGACATGTGTGTGACAGTCCCAGGAGCCCACGGGCAAGCCTCTGAAGAAGGTCACAGCTACAGACAAATAGTGACAAATACTCAGAAGCCAGAGGTGGGTATGGGGCGCTGGGAAAGGGGATCTGGGTGGGGGACTGAGGATGTTCGCCAAAGCTTGCTGGCTGAGCATGCATGTGATGTGGCATGAGAAAGAAAGTAATACATGACAACAGAGAGATGCAGATGAAGTACTGGGGAACTTATGGGAAGGAATGGCTTTTCTTCTCTTTTTTGCTGTTATGTGATGAGAAATTTATTGTGATGACATTCAGAGATGCAGAAGTGCCCTTAAGATGCTGCAAGGGTCCCATGAAATAGCTAAAAATCCTTCTGTTGAGACTATACCAGAACTCTCCTTCTGACCACAGAGTAAGCTCTCAGCACCCTGGTGAGTTCTCAGCAGGCACGCCATGTGCCTGTTATCTCCTGGCTCTGTCACAGTCTCACACCATGTAGACTGAAACTGCTGCCTGCTTGGGACATCAGGGGCAGAACTCGCAGACCCCTGGTGTCTGTCTCTCTGCCCAGCCCCAGGTATTCTGGGTGCAATCCTTCCCACCATTTACTTTCCAAATGGAATCCCCTCCTGGCATGCACCAAATAACAGGGTTCTCTCTTCTATCTCTTTAAGAAGCTCTTTTCTAAATATAATCGTGATATATTATGGGAAGACATAGTGATACAGTTAATGAGTCTCTAAAGTGGACAATTATAACCTAATATACAGCTTGGTTCAGTTGTCTCCCACTCACATTCACAGACTGATTCAGTAACCCACACCCACTCACAATTATACTCTTATGTCTGAGAAAATACCATACCCAGGCCTCACAGGCAATAGACCCGCACCCACGCATGCACACACAGGCACACAAATGCCCACAGGCCCTCCCACCCTCTCAGAAACGTCTACTGTAGTAGATGTGCTTGAGTGCCTTTTCAGGCAACACCTTTCTTGGAAGGGCCCTGCCATTGTGCCCGTAGGTCAAGGAGGCTGTGTTTGTCTCTTTCCACCTGCTTCGGCTAATTGGCCGAAAAGGTCACTCGCTCTTGGTTTCCATAAGCACAGGCGCTCTAGGGGTTCTTGATGACAGAAACCAACCTGGGATATCTTAGAATTCGGTGGTATCCACAAAACACAAGGCAGGAAAGACAGACGGGCTTTCCGTAGGATCAGAACCGACACCAGAAGCCTTCTTCAACTTAGGCGGCTGGTTGCCCTTCTTTCTTTTGCTCTCTGGGGCAGTGAAGGCCTTTCACCCCCCATCTCCTCTTTTCTGTCTGGCTGAAATACTTGCATTCAAATCACTTGGAGCACTTATTGAAATTCAGAGCCCTGAATCCCTGGGGAGTGAGAACCAAGGAAACCACATTTTTAACAAATGCCCTCAGTGGTCCCTTGGCAAGCAAAAGTTTGAGAACCACTGTGCTAAGTACATAATTCAAACACTGATACATGGCTTTGAGACATGTCTTCCTGGTTATACCACCAACAGTTAACTAATTCATATGCCTGTGTCCCAAATTTCTGTAAGTGAAAAGCCAGCTGACACAGCCTGGGCCAGATGTCCTGTTCCAATGGGCTGTGGCTGTCAATGATGGGGATGGTCTGATCCAATCAGAAGGTGGAGTCTGACAGGGTATGGAAACTGACCGACTTGTCTGTTGCGGTGAGCTGTTCCCAGTTCCTTGTAATAAGTTCCCCTGTACTTAAGTTGGCTTGTGTGGGCTTTTTGTAGGCTTTACAATGGCTTGTAAGGTGCAAGTTCTCAGAAGCACTCAGGCACATGCTCTCACTTGCACACATGCATGCATATATGTATGCACATATCAGCTCACAAGTACACACCCCTCACCGGGGCACTGTGGGAGAGGTTTGTTCTGGTAATGATCTCCTTTCAGCTCAGCAAGACTATAAAAAAGGAGGGGGACCTTTATTAATTATATATTTTACATTCAATGAAACATAATGTTTAATTTAAGTAATTGCAGGAGGCCGCTTGGTACTTTGATTCACTTGCCAGAATACACGGTTTCTCTCCTTCCCTGCCCTGCTGAGCTGATCTCACGATGAAAGACCAACCTGGTCTGTCCCTTTCACAGGATTTTTGTCCTAGAAAATGATGAAATGCTTTCTTGCCTTCATATCAAACAGGGGTTGTAGCCACTTCATCAGCTTTGAAAAGGAAATGCCAGAGAAATACATCCATTTTATCTTTTCTAAACAACAGGTTGGGGAGCTGATGCGTAGAACAAGGTGCTTTTGCACCAGAGCCTGAGAGGCTGGTTGGAGGCAGGTGTTCTGTGTAGATGCCCTGCAGGTGTGTTAATGGTAGACACTTACTTTACATCTCCCTCCCCTCAGGTTGGCTGTGTCTCCTGATCTTGGCTACTTTTTCCTTTCTGCAGAGTTCTGGCCATCTCTGTTGGCTCTCATCTTCTGCTGGCCCTGTCCCCAGTAAGGTCTCCAGAGGTGAAAGGTTGTGTCCTGGTGACAATCTCAGACAACCTTGGAACACCATAACACTGCAACAGCCCATACCAAACTCCAGCCTGGACCAAACAGGCTTTTGACAAAAGCATCCTGAGTTCAGGTGGCCAGAGGGTTCGTGCCAGCATCTCAACGGGAGAGGGTATCTCAGGATCCTTACTCAGCTGGGAGCTTCTGAAACAACACATCTGGCCAATTCCAGACCAGCTGGAATTGCCTCTCTTCCAGAAAGACGAGACACTTGACATTGAATATAGGTCAAGTTTGTGCCCAAGATTCTTTTCTCTTTTTCCAAAGATGAAGTTTGGGAATTAGCTGAGCTGGGTGTAGTTTGGGACAGGGAAGAGGGAATCTAATGATATTAAATGTCTCTGATGTGTTCAGAGATGGTGGCCCGTGTACGAATGACATCAAATTTGAGCCTCACCAGTCTTGTGAATGAGGCAGCCTTAGCTTCACTTTACAGATAAGGAAACTGGGACTCTGAATAGTCACTAAAGCCATCCAGTTAGTCATCCAGTTAGTAAGAGACAGAGCCAGGATTTTAAGCTACATTGTCTGGTTCACAGGCTTCCCTTTCCCACTACACCTGTTACAGGAGAAAGGTCAGGTGAGGGATCCTGCATCTGGGATTGTTCCCCAGCTTCTAAGGTGCATGGCAGCGGAGGAGGGGGCCAGGCAGGGCCGAAGGGCTCTTCTTCTTCTGCCATGAGCTTCCCTGGGGCCAGGCCATTTTGTTCAGTCCTTGGAAACTCTTCTGTGTCTTCATATTCTCCCTTTGCCAATCAAATACCCTCCATCAATCTAATGGTAAACAAGCAACAACGACAAAAGATGAAACCTTGACCTTCCTCTACTTCCGGTCAACCTGTTATCTGTGGATTTCCCTCCAACCTCTTTGCTATTCCTTCTCCATCTCCTTTTCAGGCTCCTTCTCCTCCATCCAAACTTCAGATATCCAGGTTTTTCAGGGCCTGGTGTCGGCCTCTTCCCTTCTTACTCCCTGCTTGCTCTCCAGTCTCACCCACTTCCACGGTTTAAATTCCTTCAATGCTAATAATGTCCCCATTCATGTCTTCCACCTTAGACGATCCTCCTGAGCTCCAGATCCGTGGATCCAATTGTCTATGTAAGGGCCTAGCAGAGTTTTTTGTGTAACAGGCCAAAATAGTAAAATATTTTAGACTTTGTGGGCTAAATAGTGTCTGTTCCAAACACTCAACTCTGCCATTACAGCACACACTCAACCATAGACAATATGAGAACAAATGGGCGTGGCTATGTTCCAAAAAAACTTTGCTTATGAACCCTGAATTTAGAATTTTATGCAATTCTCATGTGTTAGGAAATGTTCTCCTTTTGATTTTTTCTGATCATTTAAAAATGTAAAAACCAGATGGCAAGCCAGATGTGGCAGTGGGTTTTGTACGGGCTGCGCCCTGGTCTCTGTGTCTGTTCGCTTGGATGTTCCGTAGATATCTCCCACCAGGATGTCCACCGTGGAAATCTGGACTTCCACTTTTGGGTCTCAGTGTTCCCAGCTCCATGCAGGACACTCGAATTCTCACAGCTGCCTGTGCAAGAAATCTGAGAGTCATCCCTGATGGATCATTTTCCTCACTCTTTGCTTCCAACATCCAATCCCCAAGTTCTGTCGATTCTCCCTCCTAAATACATGAAGCAAAATAACATTGTGGAACATCCACCATGGTTCTTATTCTGGGAATTTTGAGTTGGTTCACTCCGTCATCTCCTTCAAGTCTTTTTTCAAATCTTACCTTCTCCAGAAGTCTAGCTGGACACCCCTTCTCCCACCGCCATCCCTTTACCTCGTTTTATTTTCCTCTCCCTTCACACTTTTCACTTCTGAATGAACCATGAAGTTTACTGCATATCGTCATTGTTTCTTGCCTGCTTCTCTCCTTTAGAATGTCAGCCCTCCAAGGGCAGGTTTTACGTGTTTCCTTCACTGCTATGTCTCAAGCACCTGGAACAGTGCGCAAAGAAGGGGCTCCACTAATATGTGCTGAATCAGTGAACAAGCCTGAGCCTTAAATGTCTTCATGGAGGGGGGCAGGATTTATTTACTAAGACAAAATAAGTCGCTGAAATTCATCATCAGGACTCTTTAAAGCAGTGGTTCTTGACCCTGGCCGTACACAGAATCATCTGTGGGCTTTCAGCATCCCACTGCCCAGGATAAGCCCTGGAACAATTACATCAGAAGTTCCCGGAATGGGAGCTTTTCAGGTCCTACAAAGCACAGCCAAGGTTAAGAACTACTGCTTTAAAGTGAGGGGAAGTATAATAGTCATAAAAGCAAGATTTCCATTTGCAAAAGTCAGACTTTGTGTGGAGAAAAAAGCCTTTTGTGGGCTCTGAAAATCCTGAGCTCAGAGGACTGGATGTTTGAGCTGGAAAAAAGCGGAGTATGAAATAGAAGGGGATAAAGGTCCAGGTGGGTGGCAGTGAAAATGCAGCGGGGACTGACACCTAGTCCCCACGGCATGGTCCGGGCTGTGGGTGGGTGTGGGGATGTCAAGGTAGAGGAGCCTTTCTTTCCCCACCTTTTAACCTTTCAGTTTGAAATAATTTCATATCTATAGAAAAATCAAATAAAAAACAAAGCACAGAAATTTGCCATCTATCCTTCCCCCAGCTTGCCCTCATGTTATCATTTTATGGGACCATAATACAGTTAGAGAAACCAGGAAATAAAACACTAATGAGATATTGTTAAGTAATCTACTGACCTTACATGAATTCACCAGTTTTCCCAGTTATTCCCAATCCAGGGTGCCACACAGCCTTTAGCGTTCAGGTCATCTCTGCCAGATGGGGACAATTCTTCAGTCTGTCTTTGTCTCTCATGATGTTCACACTTTTGAAGAGTACTTATCAGTTAAATCTGTAGAATGTCCCTCGATTTGGGTTTGTCTGTTGTTTTTCACGGTTAGCCTGAGGTTATACATTTTTGACAATAATATGACAGAAGTGATGTGCCCTTTTCACTGCATCATGCAGGGGGTAGGTGATGTTGATGTGTCTTATGGGTCTGTTAATCTTAATCACTTGATTAAGGTGGTGTCTGCAGGTCTTGATCTGGGAGCCTTTTGTCTGATTCCTTCTAGAATCCTGTGAATAAAAGGGAGGAGGAAATTACGCAGGGAGAACCTGAATTAGCCTATTCCACCTCATCCAGAGATTCTTTCACCCCCAGGGGTTTGTGATGGGGACAAGAAAATGCTCCTGGGCCCTGGAGAGGAGCCAAGCACATGGCTGATGATAGGGAGCTTGCATGACTGCCAGGGGACCACTGGGTTGTGGGGCAAGGGGACCCTGGAGCCAGAGGCAGCGGGAAGGACTGCCCCAGGCAGTGCGGGATGGAGATGAGGTGGGTCTCCGGGGACTGACAAGGCCGGCCATAGCAAAAATGAGTGGGTCCGAAGAGAGAAGATGACCAGAAGGATCTTCCTTGACTTATGATAGGGTTACATCCTGATAAGCCCATTATAAGTTGAAAATAGCAGAAGTCAAAAATGCATTCAATACACCTAACCTACTGAACATCGTGTGTAGCCTAGCCTACGTGAAATGTGCTCAGAACATTCACATTAGTCTATGGTTGAGGGGAAAATTAGCTAACACAAAGCCTATTTTACAATAAAGTGTAATGTATCTCATGTCATCTATTGCATACTGGACTGAAAGTGAAACACAGACAGTTGCACGGGTACAGAATAGTTGTGAGCATATCGCTTGTTTCCTCTCATGATCAAGCTGCTGGCGGAACTGCAGCTTGCTGCTGCTGCCCAGCACCACGAGACAGTACTGCGCCATACATTGTGGGCCAAGGGAAAAGTCAAAGAA
Organism: Manis javanica; assembly: GCF_040802235.1. NCBI lineage: Eukaryota > Metazoa > Chordata > Mammalia > Pholidota > Manidae > Manis > Manis javanica. Next base: position 120,812,905 of record NC_133163.1, read on the forward strand.
TGCAAAATTCAAAATATAGCTTTCACTTCATGTCCCTTTGCCATTACCATGACATGGTGAGGTGTCCATAATCATTCAGTGATTATCTGCTGTTTTAACTCTAAGGTTCTGAGGGCAGGAAGCACACTTGTGTCCCCAGAGCCTAATACAGGGCCTGGCACATGGGAGTGAATATTTGTTGAATGAATGGGAATCACACCCTTAGTCCTGGGCTGGGGGTTGGGGCAGGATCCCAGACACAGGGTCTGCCTGCAGAGCCCACTAAGGAGCTGCTGGAGGAAGCCCTCCTCCTCGGCGCCTCGAAGGCAGGGACCATGCATGCTTTGGCTTGTTTTGCTGATTTACGAGGGTCCTGGGCTGGTCTCCGCCTGGCTGAGCAGTACATGGGATCTGTCAGCAAGGGACACAGGTATGGGAGACATGCCACATTGCCTCCTGCCTCAGCCCCAGCCTCCTCCATGCTTGGCTCTCCTGGCACCCAGAGGGCCCTTGTCCTGGCCACAGGCTCTCCCGGCTCTCTCGCCCTCCCAGCTCTGTCCTCCCCACGGGCTGTGGGGCGTTCCCACCTCCTTCCGACTGGGGCCCCTGCCTTCCTGTCTCACGGCCCATAAAAAGTCACTTTGGCCTCAGTCAATAGGCCATCTCCTTAACAAGGGAGATGCTGGCTCTCAGAATGGAGCCTCCAGGCAGGCGGGGGCAGAGCCAGCCCCCGCAGACAGCTCTGCTTTTCCGGATCATGCATCAGGCAGCATCAGCAAATTTTTGCTTTTTATGAGGACATATATGACTCTCCAAAGATACCTTATGGAGAGGGTAGAGGGAGGGGAGAGAGCAGGGAGAAGATGTCCGAAGGTTCAGATTGTTGCAAAGGCTGATCCAGCTCTGTCCTCTGCCACTTTCTGTACCTTCCTTGGAATCTCCCAGGAGGGCTGTCTACCTAAGACATCAACTTGCACAGGGTAGACACACAGGTTCACCAGGCACAGAACATGCGCAAATGCACTCACGTGCTCTTCCCTCTCAGCACCACTGCATGTCCCTTGGTCCACTGTGCTCCCTGGCCCTTCCCACCTGGTCTCTCCACCCAGCCAGTGCCTGGTCTTCACCCCGCTTTAGCTCACGTTCCATTCATCCCTTCCTCAGGGCGCCCCTGGCCCAGACTCCTGGTGAAACACCCTCATAGCCCCATGTGCACCCCTGTTTCTTGCGGTGTTTTTCTTTCTTTTTTTAAAATTTTTTGTTAAGGTATTATTGGTATATACTCTTATGAAGGTTTCACATGAAAAAACATTGTGATTACTACATTCACCCATATTATCGTGTCCCCCACATACCCCTTTGCAGTCACTGCCCATCAGTATAGTCAGATGCCACAGAGTCGCTTTTTGTCTTCTCTGTGCTACACTGTCTTCCCCATGACCCCCCCCACACCATGTGTGCCAAACAAAATACCCCTCAGTCCCCTTCTCCCTCCCTCCCCACCGACCCTCCCCCAGCCCTCCACTTTGGTAACCACTAGTCCCTTCTTGGAGTCTGTGAGTCTGCGGCTGTTTTGTTCCTTCAGTTTTGATTCGTTGTTATACCCCACAAAGGAGGGAAATCATTTGATACTTGTCTTTCTCTGCCTGGCTTATTTCACTGAGCATAATACCCTCTAGCTCCATCCATGTTGTTTCAAGTGGTAGGATTTGTTTTCTTCTTATGGCTGAATAATATTCCATTGTGTATATGTACCACATCTTTATCCATTCATCTACTGAGGGACACTTAGGTTGCTTCCATTTCTTGCCTATTGTAAAAAGTGCTGCGATAAACATAGGGGTGCATATGTCTCTTTGAATCTGAGAAGCTGTTTTCTTTGGGTAAAATCCTAGGAGTGCAATTCCCGGTTAAACGGTATTTCTATTTTTAGTTTTTTGAGGAACCTCCATATTGCTTTCCACAATGGTTGGACTAATTTACATTCCCACCAGCAGTGTAGGAGGGTTCCCCTTTCTCCACATCCTTGCCAGCATATGTTGTTCTTAGCCTTTTCAATACTGGCCATCCTAACTGGTGTGAGATGATATCTCATTGTGGTTTTAATTTGCATTTTCCTGATAATTAGTGATGTGGAGCATCTTTTCATATGCCTGTTGGCCATCTGAATTTCTTCTTTTGGAAGTGTCTGTTCATATCCTCTGCCCATTTTTTAATTGGGTTATTTGCTTTTTGCATCTTAAGGCATATGAGTTATTTATATATTTTGGGTGTTAACCCCTTGTTAGATATGTCATTTACAAATATACTCTCCCATACTGTAGGATGCCTTTTTGATCTGTTGATGGTGTCCTTTGCTGTACAGAAGCTTTTAGTTTGATGTAGTCCCATAAGCTCATTTTTGCTTTTGTTTCCCATGCCTGAGGAGATGTGTTCAAAAAAATTTGCTCATGTTTATATTCAGGAGATTATTGCATATGTTGTCTTCTAAGAGTTTTATGGTTTCATGACTTACACTCACGTCTTTGATCCATTTTGAGTTTACTTTTGTGTATGGGGTTAGACAATGATCCAGTTTCACTCTCTTGCATGTAGTCATCCAGTTTTGCCAACACCCACTGGTGTCATTTCCCCATTGTATGTCCACGGCTCATTTATCGTATATTAATTGACCATATATGGTTGGGTTTCTATCTGGGCTCTCTAGTTCCACTGGTCTGTGGGTCTGTTCTTGTGCCAGTACCAAATTGTCTTGGTTACTGTGGCTTCGTAGTAGAGCCTGAAGTTGGGGAGTGTAATCCCCTCAGTTTTATTCTTCCTTTTCAGGATTGCTTTGGCTACTCGGGGTCTTTGTGTTTTTATATGAATTTTAAAACTATTTGCTCTAATTTGTTGAAGAATGCTGTTGGTATTTTGATAGGGATTGCATTGAATCTGTAGATTGCTTTAGGCAGGATGACCATTTTGACAATATTGATTCTTCCTATCCATGAGCATGGGATGTGTTTCCATTTATTGGTATCTTCTTTAATTTCTCTCATGAGTGTCTTGTAGTTTTCAGAGTACAGGTCTTTCACTTCCATGGTTAGGTTTATTCTTAGGTATTTTATCTTTTTGATGCAATTGTGAATGGAATTGTTTTCCTGATTTCTCTTTCTGCTACTTCATCGTTACTGTATAGGAATGCCACAGATTTCTGTGTATTAATTTTGTATCCCTCAACTTTGCTGAATTCAGATATTAGGTCTAGTAGTTTTGGAGTGGATTCTTTAGGGTTTTTTATGTACAATATCATGTAATCTGCAAACAGTGACAATTTAACTTGTTCTTTACCAATCTGGATGCCTTTTATTTCTTTGTGCTGTCTGATTGGCATGGATAGAACTTCCAGAACTATGTTGAGTAAAAGTGGAGAGAGTGGGCATCCTTATCTTGTTCCCGATCTTAGAGGAAAGGCTTTCAGCTTCTCGCTCTTAAGTATAATATTGGCTGTGGGTTTATCATATATGGCCTTTATTATGTTCAGGTACTTGCCCTCTATACCCGTTTTGTTGAGAGTTTTACTATGAATGGATGTTGAATTTTGTTGATGCTTTTTCAGCATCTATGGGTATGATCATGTGGTTTTTGTCTTTCTTTTTGTTGATGTGGTGGATGATGTTGATGGATTTTCTAATATTTTACCATCTTGCATGCTTGGAATAAATCCTACTTGCTCTTGATGGGTGATCTTTTTGATGTATTTTTTAATTCAGTTGGCTAATATTTTGAGGATTTTTGCATCTATGTTCATCACAGATATTGGTCTATAATTTTCTTTTTTTGTGGTGTCTTTGCCTGATCTTGGTATTAGGGTGATGCTGGCTTCATAGAATGAGTTTGGAAGTATTCTCCCTCTTCTACTTTTGGAAAACTTTAAGGAGAATGGGTATTAGGTCCTCACTAAATGTTTGATAAAATTCAATGGTGAAGCCATCTGGTTCAGGAGTTTTGTTCTTAGGTAGTTTTTTTTTTTTATTACCAATTCAATTGTGTTGCTGGGAATTGGCCTGTTCAGATTTTCTGTTTCTTTCTGGGTCAGCCTTGGAAGGTTGTATTTTTCTAGGAAGTTGTCCATTTCTTCTAGGTTACCCAGTTGTTAGCATATAATTTTTCATAGTATTCTCTCATAATTGTTTGTATTTCTGTGGTCTGTCATGATTTTTCCTTTGTCATTTCTGTTCTGTTTATGTGTGTAGACTCTCTTTTTTTCTCGATAAGTCTGGCTAGGGGTTTATCTATTTTGTTTATTTTCTTGAAGAACCAGCTCTTTCATTGATTCTTTCTATTGTTTTATTCTTCTTGATTTTATTTATTTCTGCTGTAATCTTTATTATCTTTCCTACTAACTTTGGGCCTCATTTGTTCTTCTTTTTCTAGTTTCGGTAACTGTGAGTTTAGACTGTTCATATGGGATTGTTCTTCTTTCCTGTGGTAGGCCTGTATTGCCATGTACTTCCCTCTTAGCAGCGGCCTTCGCTGCATCCCACAAATTTTGCGGTATTGAATTATTGTTATCATTTGTCTCCATATATTGCTTGATCTCTTTTTATTTGGTCATTGATCCATTGGTTATTTAGAGTCATGTTGTTATGTCTCCATGTTTTTGTGGGATTTTTTGTTTTCTTTGCATAATATATTTCTAGTTTCATACCTTTGTGGTCTGAAAAGCTGGTTGGTACAATTTCAATCTTTTTGAATTTATGGAGGCTCTTTTTGTGGTGTAGTATATGATCTATTCTTGAAAATGTTCCATGTGCACTTGAGAAGAATGTGTATCCCGCTGCTTTTGGGTGGAGAGTTCTGTAGATGTCTCTTAGGTCCATCTGTTCTAGTGTGTTGTTCAGTGCCTCTGTCTCCTTACTTATTTTCTGTCTTGTTCATCTGTCCTTTGGAGTGAGTGGATTGTTGAGTCTCCTAGAATGAATGCACTGCATTCTATTTCCCCTTTTAATTCTTTTAGTATTTGTTTCACTTATGTAGGTGCTCCTGTGTTGGGTGCACAGATATTTTAATGGTTATCTTCTCTTGTTGGACTGACCTCTTCATCATTATGTAATGTCCTTCTTTGTCTCTTGTGACTTTCTTTGTTTTGAAGTCTATTTTGTCTGATACAAGTACTGCAACACCTGCTTCTTTCTCCCTATTAGTTGCATGAAATATCTTTTCCCATCCCTTCACTTTTAGTCTCTTTATGTCTTTGGGTTTGAAGTGAGTCTCTTTTAGGCAGTGTATAGTTGGGTCTTATTTTTTTATGTATTCATTGACTCTATGTCTTTTGATTGTTGCATTCAGACCATTTACATTTAGGATGATTATCAATAGTTATGCACTTATTGCCATTGCTGGCTTTAGATTCATCATTACCAAAGGTTCAAGGGTAACTTCCTTGGTATCTAAGAGTCTATCTTAAGTTACTTAGTATGCTATTACAAACACAATCTAAAGGTTCTTTTTTTCCACTCCTTTTCCTCCTCCTCCGTTCTTTATATATTAGGTATCATATTCTGTACTCTTTGTCTATCTCTTTTTGTTATCTCTGGTGACAGCTATTTAACCTTAGGAACAGTTCCGTCTATAGCAGTCCCTCCAAAATACACTGTAGAGATGGTTTGAGGGAGGTAAATTCTCTCAGCTTTTGCTTATCTGGAAATAGTTTAACCCCTCCTTCAAATTTAAATGATAATCTTGCTGGATAGAGTATTCTTGGTTTTTAGGCCCTTCTGATTCATTGCATTAAATATATCATGCCACTCACTTCTGGCCTGTAAGGTTTCTGTTGAGAAGTCTGATGATAGCCTGATGGGTTTTCCTTTGTATGTGATCTTTTTTTCTCTCAATGACAGATTTTAATAGTCTGTCCTTATCCTTGATCTTTGCCATTTGAATTATTATATGTCTTGGTGTTGTCCTCCTTGGGTCTCTTGTGTTGGGAGATCTGTGCACCTTCATGGCCTGAGAGACTATCTCCTTCCCCAGATTGTGGAAGTTTTCAGCAATTACCTCTTCAAAGACACTTTCTATCCCTTTTTCTCTCTCTTCTTCTTCTGGTACCCCTATAATATGAATATTGTTCCATTTGGTTTGGTCACACAGTTCTGTCACTATTCTTTCATTCCTAGAGATCCTTTTTTCTCTCTGTGCCTCAGCTGCTTTGTATTACTCTTCTCTAATTTCTATTTCATTTATCATCTCCTCCACCATATCTAACCTGCTTTTAAGACCTTCCACTGTATGTTTCATTTCTGATATTGTGTTCTGTAATGAGTGGATCTGTGACCAGAATTCATTCCTGAGTTCTTGAATATTTTTCTGTACTGCCATGAGCATGTTTATGATTTTTATTTTGAAATCTCTTTCAGGAAGTTTCATGAGATTTGTTTCATTTGACACCTTTTCTGGTGTATGTATGATTTTGCTTTGAACCAGTTTCCTTTGACATTTCATATTTGTATGTGGCGCCCTCTAGTGCCCAGAAACTCTACTCTCTGGAGCTGCTCAGTCCCTGGATTGATGTTGGGGGTCACAGGGGAGTGTATTGGTGCTGGGGGGAGGAAAGAGCTGTTTCCTGCTTCCTGGATGCTATGCCTGTCTACACTGCCTGAACCAGTGGGCTGAACACACAGGTGTAAGCCTCTATGCTTTGCCTTTGTAGCTGCTGTAGATGGGGCTTGCCTCTGGCTGGTCTGAAGCCAGGGCAGGGTTTGCCGGTTTGCAGGCCAGGTGCAGGCTGTCTGGGAGGAAGGCACAGTAGGCTGCATAACATGGTGTGGGGCCTTGGAGCTGTGTAGCCAGCCAGGGGGTATTGAGCACCTGAAGATCGTCAAAGTTCCCAACCTGCTGGGCAGAGTGTACCCAGTCAATTTTGTCTACCTGTCCTTTTCATGATCAGTAAGCTCTGTGCAAGCCTTGCCCTTTTAGCAGCCCTGTCACTTTTAGGAAGTCTCAGACTGCTCACCCAGATCAGCCAGATAAGAATTCCTCTTTTCCACAAGCAGCTGGAATCTCAGTCTCTCCAGGTATTCCACCTGTCTTAGCTTTCCAACCCCACTAATCATTACTGCACCAAGCAACGTAGGTTTGTGCTCCCAGAGCAGATCTCCAGGGCTAGGTGTTCAGCAGTCCCAGGCCTCCACCCCCTCTCCACTCTTTTTCTCTTCCTCCTGCTGGTGAGCTGGGGTGCGGGAAGGGCTTGGGTCCCGCTGGGTCATGGCTTTGGTATCTTATCCTGTTCTGTGAGGTCTGCTCTCCAGGTGTATGCAGTCTGGCACAGCCTTCTTTCCTGTTGCTCTTTCAGGATTAGTTGTATTAATTATATTTTCGTATTATATGTGGTTTTAGGAGGAGGTCTCTGTCTCACCTCTCATGCCATCATCTTTAATCCATTCTCTCTTGTGGTGTTTTCTATAGTGGAATTTTACATTCATTTTTGTGTTTCTTTAATTATTATGTTCCTCACCTACCAGGGTGTAATCTTCAAGTGACAGTCACAGTTTTTTTTTCTCTGAATTTCTTTTAGTTAGGAAAGCAGGTACTAAAGTAGATCTTTTGTAGAAAAGCAAAGTTGTGAATGCAAACTTTAAAAGAGTGGGCAGTACTGTAACAGGTGTGGCAGGTCGTTTCTGAAACAGCCCCCAGTGATCCCACCTCCTCGTAGTGATGCCATTGTGGAATCCTTCCCCTGAGTGTGGCTTGATCTGCTGAATCCCTTCCAGTGAACAGAATATGGCAGAAGTGATGGATGTCATGCTGAGATTAGGCTGTAAAAATTGTAGCTCTCCTCTTCTCTCTTTCCTCTCAGCTTGCTTGCTCTAATGAAGCCGGCCGCCATGCTGAGAGCTGCCCTAAGGAGAGGTCCATGTGGCAAGGAACTGAGGGTGGCCTCCAGGTGACAGCCAGGAAGAAACGGAGGCTCTCAGTCCACCAATTGGAGAGGAACTGACTCCCACCAGCAGCCATGTGTGCTGGGCCTGGAGGCAGCTGCAGACTGGGCTGATACCTTGGTTGCTGATTTGTGAAAGACTCAGAGACAGAGGACCCAGCTGAGCTGTGCCTGGATCCCTGGCTCAGAGATACTGTGAAATGATGAATATTGTTCAGGTAGCCACTAACTTTTAGGGTCTTTGTTACACATCACTGTTATGTGTAGATAACTAATACAACAACTGGATGTGTAGATAGATATTACTCGATAACTAATACAACTAGATGATTGAGAAGCACTAGCAATCAACATCCCATCATGAGCCCCCCTCCTTAGAGCCTCCCATCTACATAACTCAGCCCTATTTCACCATGCATGAGCAACGTTCACACACACACACACACACACACACCTGAGTCCTGAGAGGCGCTCTGTCTTTCTCTATGTTTGCTACCTTACAATTCCATTCTGGTGGACACCTGCCCATGCCCAGTAATTCCACTGTGTCAGGACAGAGTGCCAGGTCCACTTGGAAGCCACCCTCTGCTCTGCTGCTGAGCCTCTTACACTCAGAAATCCCCTGCCCCAGCTCTGTGTCACTGCTGAGCCCAGAGTTACCAGGTGCCCAGTAATCCTGTGAGCATGGCTCAGCACGAAGGTGAGACCAGCACAGCCTGTGGGACTGTAGCCAGGGTGGGCGAGTGCGGGAGACACTGCCTCTCAACCGCCGGCCGCCTACCTCTGCCCACACAAGGCCCGCCTATGCTCCTGCGGTGGCCCAGTCTCTCTCCTCTCAGCAGCAGGCCTGCCCTGGCCAGCAGGAGGAATAAAAGGGGACTGTTCTTGGCCTGGAGCCCTCCACTGGGCAGCAGTGGGCAGTGGTAACATACATTCCCTCCTGGGCTGGCGCCCGGGGGCTGGCTGGGCAGCAAGCATACAGCCAACCCCAGCACCCTAGCACACAGGAAATCCCCTTTCTCCTCACTTGCTCTGTCCCAGCACCCCCGAGGCTCTGGAGGAAGCTTCTCCTAGCCCAGGATTCATAAGACCCATCCTCTGGGAGTTGTTGCTGTAAGTAGGATCGCTGTTTGAAACTGTCAACAGAGGAAGCTCATGTGCCTGGTGATGAATTTTAGAAACTTGTAATCTAGGCAGATTTCCTGGCCATCACATGAGCGTCCTTCATTAGTTGGAAGAAGAGGTCCAGAAAGTCCATGTTGCCTGCTTCTCTCTCCCTGCTATCCTAGCAGCTACTCAGAGCCTCCTGCCTTGCTCTGGGTCTAATGAAGTTATTCGGAGTCCTGGGCAGACTTCCTTGGGAAGGATGGTTGAGGAACATCTGCAGGCATTTGCTTTCTCAGACCTTATTCTCTCCTTGGGCTTCCTTTCTTTGGGCAAAAAATGGGGGAACCTGAAGCTGTTCTAAGAGAAAATGAGCAGCACATGCAGGCTGGAGAACTGCGCTGTCAAGACAGGCTGTCTGCACAGACCCTTGGGGCTGCTGAGGCTGCTCTGCTTGGCTTAGCCCTCAGGCTCTGGGCAAGGTCAGCTGGCACCCCTCAGGTTATGCTTCCTGCATGCAAGGCCAGGGCAGCAGGCAGTCTCAGCTGTTGGTCTTGATTGCCATCTCTGTCTTCAGGCCCCAGAACATGGGCGGCAGGCTTTTGACCCGAGAGGGTTTTACTGGCACCGGGACAGTCATTGCACTGACTGGATAGAGGGTGAGGTAGGGCCTGAGTCTTAGTTTGAAAATCAAAGTTGAGATGGCTTTAGAATTATTAATGGCAAATCCTTGCCCTGGCCTTAGTCTGTGTGTTCTGTTAGCATCTAATCATAATGACATTTATATAGTGAGGACTTTTGGTTGCAAGTGATAGAAGTTCAATTCACACTAGTTTGAGCAAAATTTTTTAATTTTTTTGTGTGGCACTTGTGATTGCAGCTGGAGATCCTAATTGGACAGGTGACTAAGGCTTGGGGGCAGGTGGCAATGAGCAAATCTTGGGGTGTGTGCCTCACAGGGTTTGGTACAATGTCCAAACTGCATTTATCATCACCCCGCTCCAAACCTAAACCTGTTATTTCTATGCTTCCTGATTCAATGAGGGGCAGCTCCATGGAACCAGTAACCTGTGCTGGAAACTTTAGGGTTGTCTTTGACTTTTCTCTTTTCTCCCATGCTCAATTGATGGCCAGATGCAGTCAGTTCTGCCTCTAAAATATCTCTACATTCTTCTTTTTGGCCCCATCACCACAGGACTCTTCCAGGCCACCATTTTCTCTAGCTTAGATATTGCAACAGTTTCCAAATGGGCTCCTTACCTTTTATCTTATCTACCTCCCAAATGTGTCCCTCCCTGCGGTCGGTCAGCATGACCTTCCTGAAACACAAATCTAGTCATTTTCTCACCCTGCAGACGATTCTCCAGAGGCTCTTCACCGACCTTAAGACAAAGTTCCAGACGCACGGCCCTGCATGATCGGGATCGGCTCCCACTTAACCCTCCTGTTACTTGTCTTGCTGCTCCCTCTTTCACGTGCTTATAAAACTGAACTTCTTGTAGCTTTTCTACCATGCTATGCTCTCCCTCCCTCTCTCTGTACATTCATCCAGCAGGTGTCTGGTGAGTGTTCACTGTGTCCCAGGCGGCTGCGGGATGTGCTAGTCACCAGCCTTTGCGCGCGCTGGGCTTCCTGCCTGGAAGGTTTCTTCTTGTGGCCCACCGTGGGGATTGGCTGCTCCAAACCTCCCTCATCTTGCTGTTAGAGTGTTTCCCAGGCTTCCTTGCTGGTAGAGGACACACACAGTTCTGGCCAATGAGATCAAGGCAGCCGTCCATATAGAAGGTATTCTTCCCTGAGTAAAAACCTCATGAAGGGCCTTTTGTGTTTTCCTCTTCTTTCTGCTGTGGATATAAAGCCCGGGGGCACAGCAGCTGCGCTGCAGCTATGAGGAGGCAAGAATGAAGATAATGGCCTCCACGCTAAGAAGAGTGAGTGGAAACGGGAAGAGCCTGGTGCTGAGGCTGAGGTAGGGCGGGGAAATGGCAGAGGGTGATGCCATTGTAAAATCTACGTACCCTGCAAAAAGGCCCGGTTTATTCTTTAATTTAATCTATGGGCTCTTCTTCCTCTTCTTCCAGCCCCTTAATTAAGTAACTTTGTAACCAGGACAGGAGACAGACCTCTGAAGTGTAAAGGAACCTACGTGGATAAAGAATTCTGGGATATGAACCAATGCAATCACCTAAATAACCTATTCTTAAGACAAAACTTCAAAGGAATTATGAATCACCTGTATACATCATGCCTTATGCTGACCCCAACCCAAAAGGCCTATAAACCCCTAAATGCCAGACCCGTAAGTGTTACCTCCTCTCTGAGATTACCCATGCTCCCATTTCTTTGAATGTGTATTTTTTTTAAACAAAGCCTTCTCACTGCTCAACTTACTGCATTTTGTCTCTGCACTCTTCCAGTGGTGTCTTTGTCACTTTGCTATTTCATTCTATTTTCCAGACTTTAAGCCCAAGTCTTCACTCTCTTTGTCCTTGTCTGGATGAGTAGGGAGGGGCTACTGAGAGCCCTGATTTAGGCTTCACATTCCCATTGCCTGGATGACTGAGACAAGACTGTGGCTATACAATCATTTTGTTTAGTAGCCTGCCTGAAAATCTCCTTTCTTTGTGTTTGGGAAGTTCTCAGAACATAATCTCACTCCATCCTGTGCTCTGTGACTCCCCCAAATCCTGGGGTGGTAGGGACTTAGTTCCCATGCCATTCAGATCCAAGTGAACACTGGATGCAGGTGACCCTGGCTTTAGGAGTTGGCAAGGGATCTGCCCCCTGCCAAGCAGGAGTTCAATGAACTTCCCCCTCTGCAAGGCAGCTGCCATTCCCTGCTACTCTTGCTTTAATGAATTCCTTCCTTACCTACATTCCTCTGACCTGCTTGAGAATTCTTTCTTGTTCAGTATCAAGAACCCTCCCCTGTCCAGGCTGAGGTTTCACCTGGTGTGCAGGGAGAGACCTCCCCAGATGCAGCCGCCACTGCACGTAGTCATGTAGACTATGACACAACAACTGAAGATGGATGTTATTAAGCTGCTGTGCTCATCCTGGCTTTGCTCTGATCTCTAAAGGGAAGGGAATGGAGCGGACATGAAACTTTGCGGAATTCTGTGATTTGTGAATTCTCCCAAATCTCTCCATCAATCAAACTGTTTCTCTAACCCTTTATGACTAGGCTTTTGAAACTCAAATGCTGAGGATCTACTCCATCTTTTGCTTTGTCAGCTCTGCCCTGAGGCAATGAATGATGACTCAGTTAGTTCAGGAGGTGGGGGGAGGGGGAAGGAATCTGGGCTGAAGGAAAGTGTGAGGAGGGGGTAGAATTCATTGGCTACTATTTCAAACCATTATCCTACAACAAGCTTGCGTAAGACGGGTCTGTCGCAAACTATATAAATAATGGCGAAACACCCATTCTCCTCAAGTTGGAGTAGGAAATGGGGAAAGCTGAAGTCTTCCCAGACAGGATGATGGTAGGACTAGACTTTGAAGACTCAATTTATTTTGACAAGTTGGGGAAGAGCGTTCTACACAAAGTTCTGGCTAAACAAAGTCAGAGAGGCCAGTGTGTGTGGCGCATTGGAGGAAGTGATCAGGTGAGGCAGGTCAGTGGCAAGAGAATGGCTGGAAGGGAAGCTGGGGACAATTTCTTGAATGTACAACTTCCAGAGAGCTGAGGAAAGTGTGAAGTCTTATCTCCTTGCAGATGTCTCAGGGGTCCGTGCGGCCCCATCACCTGTTCAATAAGTAGTGGCAGGTGCTGGCCACTCTTGGGGGAGCCTGAGCCAGCTCTGGGAGCGCGGACACTCCAGGCAGTGGGGTTGCCCCTGACTCAGGGATTCACGAACTCCTGACAGCTCGGCCAAGTCTCCTGGTATCTCCTGGGAAAGTCCTTCTCCCTCAGGCCCTAAGGCACACCCCTAAGGAGACAGAGAGGTGCCGTTAGCAGGATAAGCACAGGGCTCAAGAGAAAAGCCTAGTTTTCTTGGCTTATGGGTGAAGGTTGCCCTTCTGAAGTTGCCTGCATGATTCTCAAAAGGGAGGCTGGTCTGTGAACTGGAATGCCACTTAACGACGACTGTGACGTTACCTCCAAGATTCTCATGGTGTGAACACACCTTATAATCAAGAGGAAAGAGGAGTATCAAGGTGGTACCTTACTGGGTACAGGGCTAGGAGAATAAGAACCTCAAGTTTACCAGTCACATAAACATCTTCCCTACCACCAGATGCGAGAACTAAAGAGCACCAATCAGTCCTTTCAGGAACCTCCCTTCTCTACTCTCTTTTTTACTTTCGACCTTTGCAGCATCCTCTGCCATTCTCATCTCATTTGTCCCGAGTGTCATGCCCTTTATAGGTTCACTATAAATAACAGCACTAATGTTTCACCATAAAAAAATCACTAGATGTGCTTTGCCACAGTAAAACAGTCACTACATTTGTGATGCTCAAACCCTGTTGTGCTTGGGAACAGCCCAATAGCAACCGGTGGCACTTTGAGCTGCGCTCTCAGAAATCCTGATGTGGGTCGAGGGTAGGGTCTGAAACTCAATCTTTAACAAATTGTATTTCAAACAACTCCCAAGGTAACTGATGCAGCTTACTGTGACCGGGAAGATCAATCCATGCCACCACCTGACTGTCTTTTTGGGGGTGGGTACCTTTGCTAATTTTGTTTTAGTGTCCTTCCTTCGTAAACTAGAAGTACTTTTGGCTTGGACCAAGTTCGATCCAGTATTTGGTATGGATCTTAGTATATTGGCAAATTTGAATAAATACTTGAATAATTTTTGTTTGAAACCAGACTTTCAACTCTGAATCAAGTCACTATTGGCTATGAATTCAGCTTGAAAAGATAAATATATTAGTTATTTGTATTTGCATACCTAACAATAGCAAAAGTACTCTGGTGTGATCTCAGTAGATGATGATCGATTTTCCTTTATTCATTCAACATTGGTTAAGCAGGAACAGAAAGGTAACACCTTAATAAGTCCTGAGTGTCATATGCCATAGGTCCTGTGTGCTGACCCTTACCTGTGCTCCAGCCTCATTTCACAACCATAGGAACTCCCAGCCCTGCACCAGCCACCCTTGACAACTTCCAGGCCCTTGAAGTTGCTGAGTTCACTCTCACCACTGGGTCTTTGCCCATTTTATTCCCTTTGCTTGGGATACTTTTCCCCCCTCTTTTTAGTTAATTCCCACCCAGCTCAAAGGACACCACGTACTCAGGGAAATATCTCTGCTTTCCCAGACCTGGGTCAGGCTGGGTCCCCATATTTAAGATGTCTTAGTTGTGTGTGCTTCTCCTTAGCTCCCCTTGTGTGTTTGATGCATAACAGGCTCTCAGCAAATATTTGTTGAATGAATGGATATGTGTGAGCACTGGGATCTTTAAATCCTTAGCTTGTTTACAGACTTGTAGGAGAAACGGATGTGTGAAGTGATCATTGTAATAGGCACTTATAGGAGAGGAACATACAAGATTCACTGGGCAAAGAGAAACTCTCATTTTATCCACACTCCATCTCGCCAGGATTCTCTCCTCTCAATCTATGTGCCCTTAGTCCTCTGCAATGGTCCCTATGTATATAAAATGAGAGTTCCTGTGCCCAGGATTCTCACCTGGCCCTGGTTGACCAGCTCACTGCACACCTGTGGGCAATACATGGCTGTTGATTCTATAAAAAGAGCTCCACCCAGTGATCTGGGCACAACATGGTGGCAGGGCTGCAGGGCTGCAGGAGAGCAGAGCAGAGGCTGGAGTGGTGACAGTGCCAAGGACAGAGGCCTAGAGGATGGCTGTGTGGGATGACTGTGTAGGCAGAGGGGCCCAGAGGACAGCTGTGCAGACAGAGGGGCCCAGAGGCAGAGACCGGCTTGCTGCATACAGACTCGCTCTGAGTGGATGGGATTCTAGTGACTGACCTGCCACCTGGAAATAAAGTTGGGTATAAACCCTTTCACCCCAAAGAGCATTCTGCTGTCAGTTTTCTTTGGTCACACTGAATCCATAGTGAACTTGCCCAGGGCTGAAATCCATTGGCAAGACACTGTGCAAGGAAGCCCAGACGTTGTTCTCCAGCCAAAAGTCCTGCAGACACACAGGCCGGATTCATGGCTCTGTCTCTGACCTCCGCCTCTTTGGTCTTAATGGCTGGACCTGCTGCTCTGGTTTCAGCTGCTGCCATAGCTCCAGGAAGATCCTATTTGGCTTCCCGTCTAATTTCCTTCCATCTGCTCCTGCCCGTATCAAATCAACCCACATCTGGGTCCTCGTAACCCTCACGAGGCCCCTCAAATTCCTCCTGTGAGTAACAGGTCTTCTTTCTTTCCGGGTTCTCGTTGCTTCAACTACTGTATGTGTCACCTTGCATTTTGTAATCGCTGCCTCAAGGCGGGCTGCACTGTCAGGGAAGACAGCTCTCCCATCTCTGATCCCAACAGAACAATCCCATCCACCCCTAAGTCCCACAGCCACCAGCTCAGCCTGAGTGTAGGGGTGGACCATAGAGTGCTCCCCGACCTGGGGAGGGGCTGCTCCTCTCCTGGGGGAACTCTCAGCTGCTGGGTCTTTATTTTTTACAACCACTGGGCGTGCTTTCAATACAGGAGGGGCCAGTGCCTCCGGCACCACCCCTTCATCCTTCCCCAGCTCCTCTACTTCTGGGGCTGATGGCAACTTCCTCTCCCCTCCCCCGAGCGCCTCCTCTGCTGCAATCTTTACCTTTTCTCCTGTGCCTCACAACAATGCCAGCTCAGTCTTCAGAAGCTCTCTTACCTTCACCTCAATGCTGTGCAGCTGACGTTCTCATGCCACCTCCATCTGTGCTTCCCTCAGGAGTTCGTCTTTTTCCTTGATGGCCTCTTCCTCCTTCAGAACACCTGGCAGCGCTGCCGTCTCGTCTCCAATGGCTCCTTGCTGCCGGCGCTCTCGGGCTGCCTCCTCTCATATCAATGCCACCTCTTTCTTCAGGGAATCCACAAAAGTCTGCAGCTCACATTTTCATGCCACCTCCTCCCGCATCCAGGCCATCTCCTTCCTCAGGGCATCCACAGAAGTTTGCAGCTCACGTTCTTGTGCTGCCGTTTCTTGGGTCTCTTCTGTGGACCCTTTTAAGACTGTGAGAAGCAGCCAACCCACAGTCCCTGCTGCCTACCGGGCACTCTATTTTTCAAATGATCTACTTATTATACCAAGGGCCACCCCTGCTGCCTCAGGGGTCACTCCCTCTTGCCTCCAGTCCTAGGGTGGGGCCCAGCCCTCTAGGAGGCAGTCACCTCAGACCACATACCCACTGGGGGACAATCCACTGGTTCCCCATTCACAGGGGCAGCCCGCTGAAGCACCCCTCCCATAAGGGCAGCCTGTCTTTTTCCTTGGTTAACAATGAATCCTGCCAACTATGCCAATTGTCTTGCCAGTGGGTTTCAGCCCCTGGCAAGTTTGCTATGGATTCAATGTGACCAAAGAAATGATAGTAGAATGTTCTTGGGGTGAAAGCGTTATACCCAACTTTATTCCCATGGTGGCAGGTCAGTCACTAGAATCTCGTTCACTCAGAGTGAGTCTGCATGCAGCAAGCTGGTCTCTGCCTCTGGGCCTCTGTCCTCAGTGCTGCCACCACTCTAGCCTCTGCTCTGCTCTCCTGCAGCCTTGCAGCTGTGCCACCATGTTGTGCCCAGAGCACTGGGCAGAGCTCTTTATATAGAGTCAACAGCCATGTATTGCCCACAGGTGTGCAGTGAGTTAGTTAGCCAGGGCCAGGTGAGAATCCTGGCCACAGGAACTCTCATTTTATCCACAATGTCCAAGTTCTACTCATTGTACCTGTGAATGTGACCTTATTTGGGAAAAGGGTCTTTGCTGATGTAACTGAATTAAGGGTACGGAGATGAGATCATCCTGAATTAACCGGGTGGGCCCTAAATCCAATGGTGAATATCCTTATCAGAAGAGAAGACACATGCAGAAGAAGAGAAGCACAGGGCAGGAGGCCATGTAAAGACGGAGGCAGAGATTGGAGTTAAGCAGCCACAACTGAAGGAGCACCAAGAATTACTGATACCCACCAGAGGCTGGAAGAGAAACATGGAACAAACTCTTCCTCAGAGCCTCCAGAAGGAAGCAGACCTGCTGATTTTGGACTTTTGGCCTCCATAACTGTGAGAAAATAATTTCTGTTGTTTTATGCTACCTAGTTAGTGATCAATGGTATGGCAGCCACAGGTTCCTAATACTCATCCCCAGATGCCCAGCCCAGGCCTGGCATGGGTCTATGACCGGCAACATGTGTTATTGGAATCTAGTCTCTAATGAATGTTTCACTCCAGGTCCAGCTTTTAATTGCTTGACAAAGAGGAAACCACTGCAAAAGAGAGTAGTATGCTTATAAGCAGGTAGCCAATTGGCTGTCAAAAGCATGGCCTTTCCAGCCTTGAGATGGGGCAGTCTCTCTGGCTGGGAAGAATTTTGTAAAATCCCTTTGTCAGTAGCTCCTCGTTCTGATCAACTGGCTGAGATCCTGGGGGCTTGGCATTGTTCCCTTCATGTGTTTGGAGTCCTGCAAGTACCTTTGTGAGGCCGGGCATTTGTATGAGTGGCTCCCAAGACCTTTTCAGGAGGGAGAGAGCACTGGGGTGTCATGGGTGATGTCTTATGTCAAGAATTAAAAAAAAAAAAGAACATTTTTGCTGTTCACCAAACTTCTTTGCCCAAAGCGAATTTGGGGAAGCTCCCGTGATGCACCCTTTTTCTTTTCACTTCTTGGAAACATATCAGTTGTTTAATCCTTATAATTAGCTAGATATGTGGGGTTTTGTGTGTGTATGCGTGTGTGTGTATGTGAGGGGGTAGTAGGCAGTATCATGGCTCCCGAAGGTGTCTATGTCCTAATCCCTCGAACCTGTGACTATATTAGGTGATAATTGAGAAAGAGAATTAAGGTTTCAGATGGAATTAAAGTTGCTACTCAGCTGACCTTACAACAGGGAGAGTATGCTGGATTATCCAGGTGGGCCTCAACGTAATCACAAGCGTCCTTGTAAGAGAAAAAGGGAGACAAGAGGGTCAGAATCAGAGTGATGCAAATTGGGGAAGATGCTTCCATCAGCAAAATGCTGGCTTTGAAGATAGAAGGGTCATGAGCCAAGGAATGGCCCAGCCAACGCCTTGATTTTAGCCCAGCGAGAGCCACTTCAGACTTCTGAGCTCAGACTATAAGATGGTAAGTTTGTGTTGTGAGTCATTAAGTTTGTGGCCATTTGGTACAGCAGCCATAGGAAGCTAATAGGCAAGAGGCAGGGAATAGAGAGGGGAAGGTTCCTAGGAATTCCCTTCTGCTTTTCCAATGCGGCTGCCCTCAGGAGAACTGTTGATGAAACACAGGCCCGAGCTGCTGTCAGTGGCAGAAGGAGAAGGTGGGACCGTGCTAAGAAGCCCCTGACCCATGATTCTACTGTCAAGAATGCTGACAGGACTCCCTCCCTGGCTTCCCTGGAGTGTGCCTGTCTCAGACATTTTGATTGTAGAAGATTCCCTTGGGATTCCATGCTGGGAGTGGCCACACTGACTGGTGGCTGCAAAGTATAAGGACACATGGGATTCTGCTCTCCCAAACCAGAGAGCCAGCTCTGGAGGAAGGCATGGCTTTGCCAGCCTCACCGGGCCTAATGGAAGCTTCAGACCCTCTGTGCTGTCTGGTTCATCTGGCAGAGAACCTGGAAGCTTCACTGCCTGCTTTCCTCTCTTCTCTTTTTTTCGTGAAAACCTCCTTTATTTCTAGACATCATACAGATTTAAAGTGGACTCCTACCTTCACCAAATCACGCTTGCTGTATTTGAGTTAGGTGGAACCAGAATTTACTGCCTCCTAAAACAAGATTTGGTCTTATTGCTTCCAAACAATTACAACCAAAATTTCAATAACCAGAACATTTGCTAGGTTTTGTAGGTGTACAAAGTGTTTTACTTAGACCGTTTCTAAAGATTTGGCTTCAAAGGTTTTGCATGTGGCATTCATGCTTATTTCAATGAGCTCAATCTAGTCTTCCCCCAAGGCCCACCCAGGCCTTGTGGGATCTCCTGGGGCACCTGTCTTGACTGGCGCACGTGCCCCTCCTCCGGCTCCGGGGGGTGGGGGAGGGGAGGGGAGGCGCGGGGGTGATTTGGAGAAGTGGCTGAACCTGCACATATTCCAAGCATGTTCTCATGAGTCATTTTTCCCGGCAGCTTTCATCTTCATCTTCTCAAATGTCTCTTGGAGCACTGGCTGCCGGCCTCCTGGCTGGGAATTCATGAGACCAGGGCTGCTGGAATTGAAACTTGCCAGGGATGGCTTTGCCTGCCTGGCATCAGAGCGTCAGGAGCAGACATGGTGGGGGAGGGCTTGTGGGGCTGGGCAGCATGACCTGGGTCTGCATTGCCTGGCACAGTCTGAAGGGCTGGGAACTGCTGTGACTGGACCTGTGTGAGCCCCTCCCCAGGGCCGGAGGAACCCAGGGCTCCCTGCGATCTGTTCTGGAAGCTCCCCAGTGATTTGGGTAAACGTGTGGGCTCTCAGTGAATCGCTCTTCCAACGCTCACTAGCTCTGTGACTTTGAACAAGTTGCTTGGCTTTTCTGAGCTTCAGTTTTCCCATCTGCATAAATATAAAATGGAAGCAGACAATAAGCCTCAGCTATAATAACAGAAATGACAATAGTATCATTATTGAATCTTTCATCTTTGAGAGTCACGAATCCCTAAGTATTCTTCAGTGACATTCTCCAAACATCCCAGGCCCTCATTTCCCAGTTCTCCTTGTCTGTTGATCTGTCTCTGTAACAGTGTTATTAAAATATAATTGATTTCATATTAAAGTATACAGTTAGATATATTTTGATGTATGTGTACACTCAGGAAACCAGCACTGCAATCAAGATGGTGAAAATATCCATCATGTTCCAGTTTCTCTTGGCAATCCTCCCTCCCCATACCTCCGTGCCTTGTATCGCCTGCTCCCAGCCTTCAGGCAACCACTGATTAGTTTCCTGTCACTCTAGATTAGTTTGTATTATCCTGTTGAATTTGACATAAATAGAGCTATAAAATATGTATTCTTTTTTTATACTGGTTCGTTTTATTTAACATTATTATTTTGAAGTTCTTCCATGTTGTCAAATGTGTCAGTGGTTTATTCCTGTTTATTGCTGAGAACTATTCTACTGCATGGCTATCTCATAATTTGTTTATGCATGCACCTGTTGATTCGAGTTTTTGGCTAGTTTGAATGAAATTGCTATGAACAACATTCATGCACAAGTCTTTGTGTGAACATATGCTTTCATTTGTTTTGGTTAAACATACAGTTATGGAATGGATAGGTCATGTGGTAGGTATAAGTTTATGTTTTAAGAAACTGCCAGACTATTTTCCAAAGTGATTGCATCATTTGCATTCCTACCAGTGGCATATGAGACTTCCAATTGCTTCACTTTGTCACCAATGCTTGGTTGACCAGTCTGTTTAGTTTTAGATATTACAGTGGGGTGTATTGGTTTTAATTTCAATCACCCTGGTGGTTAATGATGTTGAGCATGTTTTTTAAGTGTGATTTGCATATTTTTTAGTAAAGTGTCTCTTCATATTTTAATATATATTAAAAATTGGGTTGAATGTTTTCTTATTACTGAGTTATGAGTGTTCTTTATATATTATATATATAAATCCTTATCTGCTATGTCTCTTTGAAAATATTGTTTCCAAGTTTGTGGCTTGTTTTTCCTTTCTCTTATCAATGTCTATCAAAGAACAGACATTCTTAGTTTTGATGGTGTCTAATGTATCAATTTTATCTTTTTATGGACTATGCCTTTTGGGTTCTATCAAAGATGTCTTTGCCCAAACCAAGTTCACAAAGATTTTCTCCTGGGTTTTATGCTAGAAGTTTTAGTTTTAAGTTTACATTTAGGTCTATGATCCATTTTGGTTTCATTATTGTAGATAGTGTGAGGTGAGGACTGAAGTGGTTTGTTTGATCATCATTTGTTAAAAATGTTAACATTTCTGCACTGAATTGCCTTTGCACCTTTCTTGAAAAATCAACCGACCATATAGGTTATGGGTCTGTTTCTAGTTTGCTCCATTGATGTTTTTCTGTCTTTACACCATTGTTACATCTTCTTGATTACTGTTCAGAAGTCTTTAAATCTGGTAGTATAAGTTCTCCAACTTTGTTTTTCTTTTTCAAAGTTGTTTTAGCTATTCTAGGTTCTTTGACTTACATGAATTTTAAAATAAGCACACCGATTTCTATAAAAGGTCTTTCTGGGATTCTGACTGAGATTGTATTGAATCTCTAGATCCATTTTGGGAGAATTGATATCTTAACAATACTAAGTTATTCAAGCTATGAGCACAATTACTCATTTATCAAGGTTATCTTTCATTTCTTTCATCAGAGTTTTGTGATTTTCAATGTACAGAGCTTGTACATCTGTCACCAGATTTATTCCTAAGTAATTTATATTCTTGATGCTATTGGGAATGATATAGGTCTTTACATTTCAATTTCTGATTCTTCACTGCTATTATAAAGAAATAGATTGAAAATATCCAAATAGGAAAGGAAGAAGTGAAACTGTCACTGTTTGCAGATGACATGATATCATATATGGAAAACCCTAAAGACTCCACCAAAAAACTATTAGAACTAATAAACAAATTCAGTAAAGTTACAGGATACAAGATCTATATACAAAACTCTGTTGTGTTTCTATACACTTATAACATACTATCAGAAAGAGAAATTAGGAAAACAATCCCATTTACAATAGCATCAAAAAGAATAAAATACATAGGAATAAATTTAACCATAGAGGTGAGAGACCTATACACTGAAAATTATAAGACATTAGTGTAAGATACTGAAGATGGTACAAATAAGTGGAAAGATATTCCATACTCATGGATTGGAAGAAATACTATTGTTAAAATGTCCATAATATCTAAAGCATTCTACAGATCCAGTGCAATCCCTATCAAAATTCTAATAGATTATTTCAAAGAAATAGAGCAAACAATCCTAAAATTTGCGTGGAGCCACAGAAGACCTTGAACAGCCAAAACAATCTTGAGAAAGAAGAACTAAGCAGGAAACATAACATTCCCTGATTTGAAACTATATTACAAAACTTATAGTAATCAAAATAGCACATATTGGCATAAAAACATAGACATAGATCAATGGAACAGAACAGAGAGCCCAGAAATAAACTCACACATATATAGTCAATTAACTTATGACAAAGGAGCCAAGCATACACAGTGGGGACAGGACAGTCTCTTCAGTAAGTGGTGCTGGAAAACTGGACAGCTGCATGCAAATGAATGAAACTGGGCCACTCTCTTAGACCATACACAAAAATTAACCCAAATGGGTTAAAGACTTGAACATAAGACCTGAAATCATGAAAGTACTGGAATAAAACAGGCGGAAGTCTCCTTGACATCAGTTGTGATGAATTTTTGGGTTTGACACCAAAAGCACAAGCAACAAAAGCAAAAATACGCAACTGGGGTGACATCAAACCAAAAGGCTCCTGCACAGCGAAGGATGACATCAACAGAATGAAAAGGCAACTTACTGAATGTGAGAAAATATTTGCAAATCATATATCTGATAAGGGGTGAATATTCAAAATATATAAAGAACTACACAACTCAATAGCAAAGCAAACAACTCCTCAAACCTCCAATCTGATTGAAAAAATGAGCAAAAGATCTGAATAGACATTTATCCAAAGAATACTTTTGATATATTGTGTTTTTATTTTCAAAACACTTTCTGATTCTCTTTGATTTCTTCTTTGGCCTGTGGGCTATTTAGTAGTGTGTTATTTCATTTCCAAATATTTAGAGATTTTTGCAGAGATATTTCTGTTACTGATTTTTAATTTAATTCCACTGTGATCATAGAACATTCTTTGTATGAATTAACTCCTTTTAAGGTGATTGAAGCTTGTTTTATTTCTTAAATTATGGTCTATCTTATAAATATTCCATGTGTATTTGAGAATGTACATGTTGCTGTCATGTGCGATGTATATTCATAAATATCATTTAAGTCAAGTGTTTTGATAGTGCTTTTCAGGCCTTGTACTACAGATTATTTTTCCACTCATTCTATTAATTACTGAGTCAGGTGTGTTGAAATCTCCAATCGTAATAACAGGTTGTCTGTTTGTCATTGAAATTCCATTAGTTTTGGCTTCAGGTAGTTTTGAAGTTCTGCATAATGTTTGGAATTATTATGTATCTTGATTAACTCATGCTTTCATCAACATGAAACAATATTATTATCCCTGGATATATTTATTTGCTCTGAAATCTACTTTGTCTGCTAGTAGTATAGCTACCCCAGGTTTCTTTGGATTGGTGTTAGAGGGTGTAGTAGCTTGAATAGTGTCCCCCGCCAAATTCATGTCTACTTGGAACCTCAGAATATGACCTTATTTGGAAATAGGGTCTTTGCAGAGGTAATTAAAGTCATGATTATGGTGTGACCACAGTGGATCTGGGGCCCTACAGCCAATGAGAATGTCCCTGTGAGAGGCAGAAAAGGACACATGGAGACAGAGGAGGGGCCTGTGAAGACAGAGGCAGATACTGAAGTAATGTTGGCACAAGCCAGGGACCAGGAGCCACACGAAGCTGGAAGAGGCAAGGAAGGGTTCCTCATTAGAACCCTGAGAAGGATCATGGCCCTGCCTACAGCTTGGTTTCAGAGTTCTGGTCTCCAGAATAGTGAAAGCACGAATTGATGTTGCTTTCAGCCGCCGGGTTTGCGGTACCTGTCCCAGCGGTCTGGGAAGCTAATGTAGCCTGGTTTATCTTTTTATTTCTTTTTCTAAAATTTTGGTATCATTAATCTACAATTACATGAAGAACACTATGTTTACCAGGCTCCGCCCCTCACCAAGTCCCCCCAACACACCCCACTACAGTCACTGTCCATCAGTGTAGCAAGATGCTGTATAATCACCACCTGTCTTCTCTGTGTTGCACAGCCCTCCCTGTGCCCCTCACACACTATACATGCTAATTGTAATGTCCCCTTTCTTTTCCCCCCGCCCTTATCCCTCCCTTCCCACCCATCCTCCCCAGTCCCTTTCCCTTTGGTAACTGGTTTACCAGCCCCTCCCTTTGAATCTATTTGTGTCTTTATACTTAAAGTAGGGTTTCTTGTGCACAGCCGATAGCTGGAGTTTGCTTTATTTATCCAATCTAACAGTCTCTGTCTTTTTCAGGGGGAGTTTAGACCATATACATGAATGTGGTATTTTTATATGGTTGGGTTTAAGTCTAACATTTGGCATTGGTTTTCTGTATTCTTTTCCTGATTCTTTTGAATTAGTTGTACATTTTTATTATTTCATTTTATATAGTTTGTAGAGCTACTAGCTATGCTGTTTAAAGTAGTCAATTATGATGTGTCTTGGTGTATTTTTCTTCATATTTCTTGCATTTGGAGTTTGTTGAGCATTTTAGATGTGTGAGTACATAGTTTTCATCAAGTTTGAAAAATTCCAGCCATTATTTCTTCAACTTTTTTTCTTTTTTTTGGTCCTCTTCTCCTTGGGGGATTTCATTGCCTGTGTATTCGGCTTCTTGAAGTCGATGCTCCGTTTATCTTTTTCAGTCTTTCTTCTGTGTGTTTTCTGTGGGTAGTTTCCATTGCCGTGTCATAAAGTTCACTATTCTTTTCTCTGTGTTTCTAATCCTATCTCAGATATTGTAATTCATTTTTATCTCTAGACATATGATTTGGGTCTCTTTAATATCTTCTGTGTCTCTACCAAACATACCCAGTCTTTCCTTTAGCTTCTTGAACAAATGGAATGCAGTTACAGAAACTGCTTTAATATCCTTGTCTATTAATTCTATCATCTATGTCATTTCTGGAACAGTTTCAATTTGTTGGTTCCCGCCTCATTATGAGTCTAACTCTACTATTATTTTCCATTCCCGGTTTTTTTATTAGATGTCAGACATTGTGAATTTTACCCTGATCGGTGCTGGGTATAGATTTTTCTTCCTATAAAATCTGTGAGCTTTATTCTGGGATGCAGATAACTTACTTAGAAACACTTAAATTTTGGGAGGGGTCTTACTTTTCAGGTTTGCTAGGCTGAACCGACACAGAATTTTCTCTAGGGCTCGTTCTGCCCACGGTTAGGCAAAGGCCTTCCTTGTACTTCACCTAATGCCCCAGGAATTCTGAAGTTTTCCAATCTGGCTGTTGAAACCAGGAACATTTCCAGCTTTCTGTGAGCTCCAGGAGTTTTCTCTCTAATCCTTCTTCTTCCTCCGGTCTTGGATTGTTTCTTCACACATATGTAATGATCAGAACTTAGCTGAGGGCTCAAAGAGGATTCTGTAGGTCTCCAGCACTCTGTCTCCATGCACAGTCCTCATTTTCCAGTCTCTGGCCTGTGGATTCTAGCCTCCTTGGCACCCCACCTCCATCTCCTCCACTCAGGAGACCGCTGGGCTCTGCCTGGGTCCCCCTGTCTGCAGTGTGTTCTGGAATCTCTCCAGGAACTTAGATGGGGCAATCATAGGACTTAATTAGTCTCCCACCTTGCAAGGATCACTGTCCTTCTCTTCCTGATAGCCAGTGTCTTAAAAACTGCTGTTTCATATATCTCACTTGGGTTTTTAGTTGTTTTAGACCAGAACATAGCTGGCCATAGAAGTCATCCTTTGCCTTACCCTTTATCCATTCTCCATTCCCTCCTAGACCCCTGAACTCTGCTGTTGCCAAGAAATAGCATCTATGTAGAACGTTCTTTAGATCAGCAGGAGGTGACATGGTCAGCAATTAAGTACATGTCCTCGGAGTCAAACCACGTACTATGGCTCAGATCTGCCAGTTCATTGTGTAATGACAGCCAGATTGTTTCACTACCTTGAGCCTCAATTTCCTTATTTCAAAAAGGAAAAAAAAAGACCTAGCGATAGGGGTTGTTGTGAGGATTAAATAAGGTAATGCATAGAAAGTGACTAGCAGTAAGTAATGGGCTCAGTAATATAATTCAATGTCTGCATGACCAAATAAATACAAACAGGATTAGTTTTTAAAACTGCCTAAAATTTCTTATTGTCTGCTCTAGCTCTGTTCCCGGGAACAATTCTGCCATTACTCTTGAGCTCCTAGAAAGGTGGGTATGGCCAACTCTAAATTTTTTGCACCAACAGAGGGGAGCAGTCATGTGCAGAAACTCCCAATAGCACATACTGGAAACATCATGGACACTTGGCTGCATGAAGCATTGTAATGATCTTTACTTTGCGGCAGATTGACTTTACTAATTAGGTTGGGTTTGAGCCAATGTTAAATACAGTTTGCATGTACAGAACACAAACCAATTGGCAGAAATGGGGAACTCAGAAACATTTGAAGTATCAGAAAAAGCCGGCTATGATTAAAGCTTTGCTTCAGATAATCTTTTCTCTCTCCTCCAGCCTCTGTTTCTAGGAGCTCTTTAAATATTAAGGATATTAACCCTTTGCCATAGTTGCTGCAAATAAACCCTTCCTATTTGTTCTTCAATTCTGCTTTTGAATTCAAATTTGTTTTAAACTAAATTTTAAAATTTGTATGCAGTTACAGCATGGATCTTTCCTTCTGTAATTTCTTCTACTGCTTTTAAATGTAGAAAAATCCCACCTAGTGATTTCCTTATTTTATTCTAGTTTTTAATATTTTATTTCTCATTCTATCTAGAATTTGTTTTGATTTAGATGTGTGGCATAGGTACGAAAGTGTTGCATTTGAGATAATTAAATGCTAGCTGCTGCCACTGTCAGACCTTGAAATCTCAATGTGTCAGCATGACAAAGCCTTGATTCTCACTGCTGTCAAGCCCTGAAAGGGTCAGGTGGCACTCTCCTAAGTGGTGCACCTCTAAGTGGTGACTTAGGGATCCTGGCTGCTTCTACCTGCAATTCCACCATCTCAAAGTCTTTTGTTTCCAGTTGGGGGGATCTTATAGAATGTCAGTTAGCACAGACTGCCTCTGTTTCAAGACCTAATTAGGGTTTTCAAATAACTAACCAATGACATGGCATCATTTACTGACCACATATGAAGTTGTAGTGTGGGCACTACAGTCTGGCAAGTAGGGAGACAGAAACGAGTTGATGCTTCAAAATGTTCCCCCGTCTCTACACAAAACTGGCAGAAATAACAAGGAGTGATAATTCCTGGGTTTCCTTCCTTAGGGGGGCCCACCTCATCTTGGGAAACCTTGAGCAAGTTATTTCAGCCCCCCATGAATCTACACTCTCCTCCCTGTGGCTGGGGTTGAGGGCATGGAAGGAGAGAAAGTGTAGCGGAGAGGGTCCTGTGGTACCAGCTCAGAGGTTGGCACCAGCTGCCAGCAAGAAGCCAGCATGGATGCTCTTGCATAATCTGCAATGAAGGACAGGTGCAAAGAAGCACATATTACTGTCCTAAAACAGTATTAATAGTAATTGCTCCCAGTTTTTGAGCACCTCCTGTGGCCTGGATGTTTTTTAACATTAACTCATTCGACTTTTCCAACTACCCAGCCAGTGGTACCTGGTGCACAGGTGAGGAAACTCAGGCTAGAAATACCAAGTGGCTTACCTAAGGCCACAGAGCTAATGCTGAAACAGAGCCAGGATTTAAACCTAGGTCAGTTGACTCCAAAGTCTACATTTCGACTACTCAGATATGCTCTATCTGCCATCTTTCAAAGTAGTACGGAGACCTGGACTGTTCAAAAGGTTTGGGAACAGAACTGAAAATTGTCGTGAAAATTCGTTATAGTTGCGTGGGAGGGATGACAGTGTGTATTAATGGTGGAAGGAGATTTTAATTCAATTCTTCATGCTGAAGAATACTCATGTGTGTGGTGAATAACCAAATAACCATTGGCTAGAATAACCAAAACTGAGTTTCTGGACATTAGACAACTGCTAATACTTGCTCTTTGCTTTGACAGACGGACCAGCTATGAAGGAAGAGGGCCTTACATACCTTCCTAATATATAATACGCAGGAACTGGTTGAGAAATCTTAACCTGCTTGAGCTGAAGTTGGGCTGGGACAGAGCTGCAGTAAGGACCAGGGTAGAGACCAGCTGGCCTTTTAGATGACTGGAGGCCAAATAAGAAAAGAAAATGTTTTATCTGTTTCAAAAACATCACTGGTGTTCTGAGAAGCTCCCTCTTCCATGACATTCAACCTTCAGGGTATTAGCACTTTAGATACAGAAAACCAATCATCTAATTGGCCTGTGATAGTCACAAAACTGGGTGACCACACTCTGTTAGCTCTCTGATTCCAAGAAGGGTTATTCTGATCAATTTGGATTAGGAAGCAGACAGAACCCTTATTCAGAGCTTTTTATACGAAAAATGTGTGGGAGACAGAGTGAAATGGGTTTAGGTCTGGCCATGTTCCATCTGGTGCCGTTTGCCACTAACCTAGATCACTCACATGACTTAGTTGCAAAGTCTCAGACAAAGGAAAAACTTCAGAGCTTTTGGCATTTGTTGAGCATAACACTATTTCCACAGTGTTTAGGGCACATGGAACAATTACGCATGTTGCCTAGTATGCCTGTTCCCTTAATGATTATATGCATGTGTATTTTAGGAGAACTTCAGTCTTCTGTTTCTTATTCATTTACACTTAACACTTCAAAAGACTGTTTTGTAAGAGCTACTCAACGTACAAGCAGTCTCATGAGTTTTTCTTCTAAATGAGCCAGCAACTTTCCAAGAATCAGGAAGCTGTGCATTGCCAAGAATAAATAAATGAACTCCAGAAGGTTCAAATTTGGTTTAAAACTCTGCAAGGTTTTAAGTAGGTTCTATTTCTGGCTTAACTCCATGTCCTCATCTAAGATGTAAACCACAGGAGGGAATACTATTTCTGGCATGAGACTTTTTTCCAAGCATTGACTTTAATGATCATTTCCTATAGTGATTAATTAGAAAATCTTAGCAAAGTAGTCATGATGCAGTGACATAAAGGAAGAAGAGAGGAATGGCAGAATAGCTCTTTCCTGAAAGTTAGGCAGCCACAGGGTTGGTTCTGTTACGAAATTTGCTGGACAAAGTAGATCCTATCCATGGCTCAGTTTCCTCACCTATGAAGTGAAGACACAACAGTAGGTGGTCTCTAAGACTCTGTGATACAAATTCAAAATGACCCCTTGCCTAATTGAGAGAGCAAGTGGGCTGGGGTGTCAGTAGTGTTCATAAGTGGAATTAATTGCCTGTGTTCATGTCCAACTATGAAGGTTTAAAAAAAGAAGGGAAAGTAGGCTAACGATAGACCTATCAAAAGAAAATACGTGTGGTGGAGAGAAAGTAAGGGGGATGTCTTAGTCAGCTAGGACTGTTATGACAAGACACTATAGATGGGGTGGTGTGAACAGCAAACATTTTTTTCTCACAATTCTGGGATCTGCAAGTCAGAGATCCAGGTGCCAGCATGGTTGGGTGATGGTGAGGGCCTACTTCTTGGCTTGTAGACAGCTGTCTTCTTGCTGTATTCCTCACATGACCAAGAGAGAGCTCTGGTCTCTTTATTCCCTTATAAAAGCACCAGTTCCATCATGCGGGATCTGCCTGCATGGCCTCATCTGTACCCAGTTACCTCCCAGAGGCTTTATCTCTGAATACTACCACACTGGGGACCACGGCCTTAACATGGGAATTTTGAGGGCACACAAACATTCAGTCCATAGCCAGATATTGTGTAACAGATGTTACTGGTGTCTCACCCAGCTCCCCTGTACCAGGTCAGTGCACCCATCCCCTAGCTGCTGTGGGTGTAGACTGCGAGTAGCTCACACCTGTACTCTCGCCAGGAGGCTTGCCCTTGGCTGACAGAAGTGGGAGCTGCGGGAGGTTCCAAGTCCTGCCCCCAGAAGTCATCCTGGCCAATGGCGACACATGGGAGAGCCTAACAGCCCAGCCCCCTTGCCTCCGGGCCCTTGATGCTCCAGCGCTCCCCACGGATCAGGTTGTGGCTACATTTCCCCTGATGTCCTTGTTGAGCCTCTTCCGCTGCCCTCTCCTGCTCCTCTCACACCTCTATGGGTTCCTCCTGACAGCACTTCCTCAATGTATCACTCGCCCAAGAATCCCCATCTCAGGCTCTGTTTCTGGGGATCTGACCTGAAATGAGGAGAAGAAGAAAAACGAGCTGTGTGAATAACTTGTTAGTGTTATAGGAACCGTGCGAGGCTCACGTTTCCTGGGCTTGGCACAGAGCAGGTCATGAGAGAGACAGCAGAGGTGCAGGGCACCAGAGAGCCCTGGAAAGCAGCCCTGTGGTCTGGTTAGGACAGCCAGCCTGAGGTCATCTCAGAGAGTCGTTCTCTGATGGCTCTGAGCCTGCAAGCTGCTTTGCCCGGGTCAGCTCAGTTCATGCTGTAACTTGACCAAGCTGGGCCTTGCGTATGCTGGGGCCTCAGCGGCATGCTGAGAAGGCGAGGGGGTGGGCATTGTAGCAGGGCCTGGGCAGCATCTGTTCTGCCCCGCAGACATACGAATACAGGACTAGGGGATTTGAGAAGGAGGAATGATCACATTCATCTGGAAGATCAAAGAACTTTCTAAAGATGCTGGAGATACTATTTCTGGAGATGCTGTTTATTCCAGACTCTGATGGTTGTGTCTGATTTTAAAATGTGGAGACATGGGGGAGAGTTTTGTGGGTGGAAAAAAGAGTCTTATCAAAATGAACATGCTCTTTTTATGTGTCTGCCTTGCCCAAACAACTGTACCAAAATAAAATTTCAACCTTGGGCATGATTCACAGGTTTGAGACACCACGTGGGGAATAGAAACTAAGATCCTCTGGGACTTAGAGCCCAGGATCTGGTTTCCTCCTGGTGGAAGCTCTGTGTCCCTTGTGAGGCTCTCAAATACTTCCCAGGATGCATTCCTTTTTCTGTAGCCCCATGTGATGGCATATATGACAGCAGGGGACTCATTCAGGGAGGACTACAGAGCTCAGTCCCCGTGGGGAAGCCAGGGTGATACCAAGTGAAGAGGAGAGATTGTAAGCACTCCGCAAGATAAGGACCCAGGCCTGGCAGGGGCAGGAGGGAATACCGTGTGCCTGCAAGTCCGGGAGTCGCAGGGGAGATGAGAAAGCCAAGGCGAGACGGCAGCTGGTGGCAGGCATCAGCAGATGGTGTGCCTGGCTGTCTGAGACGGAACAGTAATCGGAGACAAAGACGCCATCCTGGAGAGAGGACAGCCACACCGGCCTTCTGCAGGCGTCCTTGGCCAAGCTGGGGAGAGAAGCCTCTCACCTTCTGCCAGGAAGTGGGATAAAGAAGGGATTGAAGCATTCTCCAGCTTTCATTTCCAGGACAGTCAGGAAGCAAAGACTGATGGAAGGAGAGTTAAGGATTATAATTGTTTTTTGTCAAGATCAAGAAAGGTGCCTATTTCACTAGGACCCCTCAGATTGTCTTACAGGAGGGTGGGGAGTGAAAATGAATAACCAGGGACCAGTCTGAGCCACCAAAGACAAGGGAATGGAGGGAAATTAAGTGAAACAGGCTGAAAGGTTAAAGGAGACTGATGCTCGCATTTCTTTCAAAGTGTGCAGTTATAGCCTCAGGACTTGAGATACTATTCTGACGTTATAATATTATTATGATATTATAGAATTTTTATATAGCAAATCCTTTTCCTCTCTCTCAGTATTCCTAAATTTAGAAAACCACCCCTTTCAAGAGGTTTGATTTCATGTTCTCCAAGTTTTCTGCAATTTGAAAAATTAGCCCTTTAAAATCCCTTTAATGTTGGTGCATAGAGTATAGTGAAAATCTTATTTTAAAAATAATCTGGGGGCTCTCCTGTCCCCTCCTGGCTCACACCAGGAGTTCTGTCTGTCCTCTCACTGCATCTCTTAATAAAAGTCTCCCTGGCTCTCCTAAAAAAAAAAAAAATCTGTAACTCTCTCATTGATGATAAAAGAAAACTGACGTTTAATCATTTTAGTAGTAATTAAGAAAATATGGAAGCTTTGACAGAAGAAAAAGCACCATGTTTTCCCCAACCCAGAAATGATCATTTTTGGTACATTCTCTTTCATTCTTTTATTGTCTATAGTTTTACTGATTATTGTCACATGATACATGCAAAATTATAAAGGTTGATTTTTAAAATTGTAACTATTTTCACAGTAAATGTGATATATGCTCATTAGAGAAAGTTTGGAAAATATATAAATCCAGGAGGCAATGAAATTCAGTTTTGTATATTTCCTTATAGCAATGTAATTTTATAGTAAAATAATTTATGCTTTTATGTCTTTTAAATCACTGTGGCCATACAGTAAATGCTGAATATCAAGAACTGTGAGCACATATTAGGCTCTAGATGAAAGAGGATATAAAGAGGGATGTGGAAATATATCTGCATATATATTTAATCTTTATCTTATGTCTATCTGTGGACTCTGTTGTTTATTAGTCTTTCCCAAATAGCATATTCAGTACCCAGGTTGCTCAATATGTTTTTCTCAGCTACTTTTTTTTTCTTTTGAGAAGGCTAGAAGACAGTTTTATTGAGCAAGAATAAAGTATTCTGGAAGGGAGAGCAGGTGGCCTGTTAGCTCAGGACCAGCCCTGCATTAGTAATATTTTATTCCTTAAGGTGGATACATACTATGTGCTGTATTTTTCTTTATTTAAAATTGGGGGAGGGCATCAAAATGTTTGGTTTCTTTTTAATTTTTCATCTGGCAATAATTCCAAATTTATAAAAATAGAATAAAGAGCACCCATGTAACTGAATTTACTTACTAACATTTTAAATCCATTTGCTTTAACATGTTCTCTTTCTTTGTGCATAACTATTTTCTGAACCATTTGATAGTTAGCAATATATAAATCATAGTCCTTCATCCCTATATATTTTGTATTTCCTAAGAATAGAGATATTCTATCATGTAACTACAAAGGAGATAAATGTACAGTTATCACTTCATACATTTACAATTTACACTAATACAATTTTATATAATCTACTGTCCATATTCTGACTTTGTCAGTATTAACTACATAGGAGATAAATATATGGTTATCAACTTCATATATTTACAATTTACACTAATACAATAATTTTATCTAATCTACTGTCCATATTCTATCTTTACCAGTTGATCTAATAATGTTCTGTATGGCATTTTCCCCTCCAGCACAGAATCGGGTTGAGGGCCGTATTGCATCTAGTTGTCTTATCTCTTTAGCTTCTTTTAATCTGGAACATGTCCACAGCTTTTCTTTCATTTTTATGACATTGACACTTTTAAGAATATAGGCACTCTCACCTATCTTTTAAACTAGAATGTTCCCCATTTATGCAGATGTCCATTCTGGGTAAATTGTGGTTATGCCTTCATGACCGGAACACTGTGTGGGGGCTGTTGTGTCCCTTTCAGGTGTCACATTTGATCACATTTGAAAGAGCAGAATGGTCTCCTGTCTCTTGTAGCTGTTGATAATTTTGATCGCTCTATTAAGGTGTTGCCCTGTTTCTTCACTATAGAATTCTTTTATTTCCTCTCTCTTGCAACTAATGAGCAGTCTATAGATAGACACTTTAAGACCATAAAAATATGCTGCTTCTCATCAAAATTTCCCCTACAGTAAGTATCCACTGGCAATTCTTTCCCGATCCATTTTATAGAGAGGACTACAAGCGTGCTGATTCGCTGGCTCCCACACTCCCTGCGCAGCCGCCAGCCGGCCTTTGGCATTCTTCAAGAGATTTCCTTTCCCCACCTTTGTATATTTATTTATTTAATCCGTTTTTAATATAGGCTGACAGACTCTCATTTTTTACATGGTTTATAACACATTACTGCACTTCAGTATTTTGGCGCTCAGCTTGTCCCAGATGGGGCCAGTGTGAGCCCCTTCAACTGGCTCATGGGTCCTTGTGCGTGCCCCAGAGTTCTTCAGGCGCTGTCTTACTTGTTGGCATAACTGGTCTAGGCTGGTCTCACGCCCACCCTGACCTG
The DNA here is from genome assembly GCF_040802235.1 of Manis javanica. Lineage (NCBI taxonomy): Eukaryota > Metazoa > Chordata > Mammalia > Pholidota > Manidae > Manis > Manis javanica. The sequence continues at coordinate 120,846,991 of NC_133163.1, forward strand.
GTCCTGGAATCCACCGTTCCTCCAAGGAGCTAGGTGTTGTGTGCTCAGTTTAAGAGTACTGCTGCTTAGAGAGTAAGGCTTGTTACAGAAACTGCAGACTCATCCCTTCCCTTCCCTTCCTGCTTCCCAGAGGCAACCACATGCAACTCTCTAACTGGTTCTATTTACTCCTGAATAACAAATCACATGTTTCTACTGCTCCTTCTAGATTTTTCACAAGCATGCCTATTTCCCATCTCCTTGTGCTCTCCGTTCATTTATATCATAGATCTGGTTACATCAGTATTCAATGTTTACATTATTTATTATGATGGTGTAAATACTACTCATGGCTGAACTATGAGTGTCCTATGGTTAAGATTACTTTTGCTTTCTTGCATAAGATTCTATTTGCCCTGGAATTAACTGTCTTGATTTTTTGTGCGTATCATTTTTACTACTTCAATTCCAAATCCTCTGTTAGTTCTCCAGATCTGCTCATGATATCTCCAGATGCATGAAATAAAGCATTCAATTTCATTTTCTTGAGGTATCTGCCCGAGAGCCCTCTGGCCTGCTCTTGTTTGGGCTGGTGGTGATACAGACGTGGATCCTCATTTCCTTCACCACCATCTTGGGGAGTCCCCTTCATTCCTCTGATGGATCCCCTGGGCCCTGATTCTCATCTCTTTCTACATTTCATCCTTTGTTTTGATGAATTACAACCTCTAGAAGTTTCCTTGAAACAAACTTCAAACCATGTAAAGTACATTTTTTGAGACCTTGCGTGTCTGAAAGTATCTTTAATGTAACTTCACCATTAATTGACAATTGGACTTGATTTAGAATTCTAAGTCAGATATAACTGTCCCTCAGAATTTTGAAGGAATCATTCATTCAGTCTTCTAGCTGCTAGTGTTCCCTGTCTTAGAGCTGCTAATGTTTAATCAAGAAACCTAAAGCAATTCTGATTCTTGACTGTTCGTATGAAAACCTTTTCCACCTTTCAGAAATGTCTCCTCTTCATTTTTAGTTCCTGAAATTTCATCATGATATGCTTTTGTGTGGGTCTGTTTTCATCCACGAGACACTCAGTATGCCCTTTCAATCTGGAAACACCTATCCTCCATTTCTGGAAATTTTTCTTGAATTATTTCTTTGAGGATTTCCTACTTTCCTTGTGGAACTGCTGTAACTCACATTGGCCCTCCTGGGTTGAGTCTCTTTCCTATTTTCCATCTCTAGGTTTCTTTCCCTCCTAATTTCTGGAAGATTTTCTTATACTCTTCCACCACTTCTGTTCAGTTAAAAAAAATTTTGCTGTTGTATTTTTAATTTACAAGGGCTATTTTTTTGTTCTCTGAATATTCTCTTACTATAGTAAAGTTTTTTGTTATATAGATATAATATCATTTTTTGAAGAAAAATATCTCAGAAAATTTAAGTTTTGCTCTTTAATTTTTTTTGTCCATACACAGTCTCTGTTTTCTTCATCTTGCTTCTGTTGTTTTCTTTCCTTGGTCTCTGTCTCCCATGTTAAATGCTTTTCTCAAATGTTCAGTGATCCTTGGCGATCTGCTGAAGTTTTTAAAAAACACTTTACTGAGCTATAATTTACATTCTCATTCCACTGGCATAATTTACATACAATAAATACACCCATTTTAATGTAATGTTTGATCCATTATGACATTCATAGGTAATTGACACCTACACACTCATGTAACTATCACCACAATCAAGATATGGAACATTTCCATCACCTCAGTACACCCTTTACAATCACATTTTCCCCACCTCCAGCCCCAGGCAACCACTGATCTGCTTTATGCCAGTATGGATTAGTTTTGCTTGCTCTAGAATTCCCTATAAATGGTGTCATATGCAATGTTTCTGAGATTCACCAATGATGTGTGAATCTGTAATTTACTTTCCTTTTTATTGTTGAATAATATTCCTTCACATTAGTACACTGCAATTTTCTTATTCATTCATTTAGTGGTGGACCTTTGGTTTGTTCCTAGTTTGGAGCTGTTAAGCATAAAGCTGTTATGAACATTCATGTAAAACTGATGGACAAATGTTCTCGTTCCTCTCAGGTAGCTGTAGATACCAAGTTCTTCCTTAGGATTTTTATCTCTCTGCTTATATTGCCCATTTGTTCTTGCATGTTGTCTACTTTATCCATTAACATCCTTAGCATATTAATCATATATTTTAAAAAATTCCCAGTCTGATAATCCCAACACCCTTGCTTTGTCTGTTTCTGGTATTTGCTCTGTCTCTTCAAACTGTGTTTTTTGCCTTTTACTATGCCTTGTAATTTTTTTTCTTGATAGCTAGACATGATGTACCAGGTGGAAGGAATTGCTGTAAATAGGCCTTAGCAATATGGTGATGAGGCATAGGGGGAAGGGAAGTATTGCATAGTTCCATGATTAAGTCTCAGTCTTTTAGTACGCCTCTGCCTCTGGTCTGTGAACTTCACGAGCTTTTCTCAGGTTCCACCCCTTAAGCAGGACAGGATCACTAGGTGGGCTGGACTTGAGTGTTTCTCTTCTCCCACGAGGAAGGCTAATTCTGAGTGGAGCTGGATAGTCTCCTTGCTCCTGGTCAGTTAGGCTCTGAGATATTCTAGTTTTATAGAAATCCTATTTTTTTGTATCCCGTTAAGGGATGACAAATGATTTTCTAAGTTTCTTCTGATTCCTATAATAAATAATATTCTAGTAATCTTATGTCTTCATTAGTTCTACATGGGCCCTACTCTGCAACCCATTTGATTTCAGTTGACAGCAGGGGGGCAAGCCCAGCTCACTCCATGTCTAACTGGACCCCATAGAATGCAGGCCCTGAGTCTTCTATGATCGAGTGCATGAAAAACTCCAATCCCCAGTACTCATTGCTCCAGGGCTCCTCCCATCTCCAACTGCCTATGGTGTTCTGTGGGAGCAGCATTTCCTGAGATGAAAAGCACCACCAGCACCCTCTTCCCCTACCTCCAGCTGTGGTATTTTCTGGAAGTTGAAACAGCACATAGAATGGAAACCACCGATAGCTGGCTATCATGCCCACTGACCACATTTCTCCTTTGTTGGTTTGCTAGATGGAAATACAAGAGAATATTTTTAAAATGTCTTTTACGTTGTACTGTATTTATTTATTTTCAAGTATCTTTTGAGCACTTCCTGTGTGTAAGGTCCTCTTTTAGGCCATGAATATAGAGCAGTGAGCAAGGCAGATGTGGCCCTACTCTCAGGTTACATCTCGGGGTGGGGTGGGGTACATATTAAACAACTGAGTGCATAATTAATCATTGTCACTACAATAGTTGTGATTTGAGTCCCAGAGAAAAGCTTCTCCTGACAGGGCAAGGGGCAGGGACAGTGGTGTGGGTGCTTCCAGGATAGCCTTCCTTGAGGAATTGGTGCTTAAGTTGAGCCCTGAAAGATCAGAGTGAATAGACTCGAAGAGAAGGAGCCTATGGATGTTCCAGGCATAGGGAACATATACCAAGGCCCTGGGGCAGGAGGGAGCGAGGTGGGCTTGAGGGCACTGTGGGAAGGTGAGGTGGCTGGAGTATGGAGGAGAGAAACGAGGAGGTGAAGCCGTGTTCATTGTTGGCGGGGCAGAGGAGGGGCTCCATGAGTGTTTTTGTTTAACGGATGAAAGAAGGCCGTTGAGCTGCTTTGCAAGGAACTCCCTGAAGGTGGGTGTGGGTGCTCTTACCAGGGACTAGGGTGAGAATGCAGAAACCATGCTCAGTTGGCCAGGAGACGAGGAAAAAGGTCAAAGGCAGAGAAGAACTGAACAAGGGACAGGCAATGTGCAACTGAGCCAAAAGGAAAGAGCCCACACTGATGTGAAAAGGCCCAGAAAGGTTTCACAGGGGGACAGCTTCAGAGGCAAGTCTTGAGGACTGGGGGTAGAAGGAACCCGAGAAAGCAGCAAGGCAGGAAGCAAGGTCTCAGAGAACAGAACAGTGTGAACGGAACTCCGCGATCGGGAGGCTCAGGCTCAGGCTCCGCGATCGGGAGGCTCAGGCGTGGAGGCTGCTCTGGGCCGCCGGACCCGGGTGTGCTGCGTGGGGGGGCTGCATGATGAGGGGGACCAGGAAGCACCTCATCTGACTGGGTCTGGGAGAACACGTCCCAGCTCGCTGTGCCCCCTTCACGAGCCCATCAGCATGAAGCTTCTCTGGGCTCCTCCGTCTAGAGCCCCGAGGTCCACTGCTTTTCATACTTGAGCATCAGGTCGGTACAAGGCACTTGGTTATGGTTTCGGTTTCTGGGAGGTAAAGAAAATGGCGAAAGCTGGGAAAGCTTCTACTCTTCAAATGCAGACATCGGCTCTCACTGCTTCCCAGTGAACTAGAGAAAGAATCTGTCCCATCCCATGGCCCAGATGTCATCAGATCTCAGACCTAGTAAAAACTCTTCTCCCAAAGTCTTACAGAATCAGGACAAGGAAAAAGAGAAACCACGATAGCTGTGGCCGCAAGCCATTAGTTTTGACAAACATGTGTGTCTGCGGAGCCAGCGCCATCCATCCAGCAAACATTCCCTGTGTGCCCTCTCTGTGCCGTGCACACCGGTGGGCGCCAGGCGGTTCAGCGATCTGTTTTGATGCTGGGAAGTGCCCGACGCAGCTCCATCTGGGACAAGAGACAACCCAGAGAGCAGCCTCTGAGGAAGTGGCTTGGCTTCTTTGAGTGCCCAGAAGTCCTTGGCAGTCACTCTTAAGGGGAAAAGGACAGACGGAGGGGAAGGTGAGACTTCCTCAGAGACCAAGAAGCCATGAGGCTGCAGCTCCCCGGGAACAGGCACAATTGCACAAACTCGAATGAATTCGGAGTGTAAATTGAGCAGTTTGACTTGGCTTGCATAGTACAATAAAGATCTGCAAACACTCAGCTCTGTATTGAACCTAAGGCAGGGTGATTAATTCATTATTCACTTCCCAGCCTGGAGGGGAAAGTGTGTATACCCGGGGGCCAGCATGGATGAGCACAGCCATAAATCACACCAGTTACAAGTCTAGCAACCAGAAAATCAGCGGGCCGGAGGGGGCCGCTCAGCAGGCAGCGAGAGCGGCAACCGGCCTGTCAAGGCGGGTCAGCCTGCTCTCTGGAGACACACCAGTTGGCCAGTCATTCAGCCTTCCAGCCAAGGCGGCCCGCCTCTTGGCCACCCGTTGCGGTGCTTCCTGGCCCCCAGACCACAAGGAAACAAAACCCACCCCACCCAAGAGGAGTGCTCCTGTGACCTAAGGTGGCCTCTTCCAAAAGTGGACAAAATACTAAGAATAGCATTAGGATCGGTCCAAAGGCCACTATGGGCCAACTGGGACAAACCTCTGCCTGTACCCTTCGCTGGGCTGTGCTGGGTTCCAGGTCTTCTGGCCCAGCTGTGGAGGGCCTAGCCCTTGTCTGCTTCGCACCCTCCAACCAGGGTCCCCGGACATCTTGGGCCGCCAACCCTGAGCCACAGCCTTTTCCCTCCAGTCTCTGCTGCCTTTGGGGTAGAGCCCTGTGCAGGGATGGAATTTCACTTCGAGTTGAAAGGTGCCATCCAGCACAGGACATCCGTATCGGGGGCTTTTTAGACCCTGTTGGAAGACAAGGTAGCTGTGTGAATTCTTGATGGTCTCTTCTAGGTAAAACGCCCTCAGCTTCCTTAACCGTTCCTCATTTTTTAAGATGTCCAGACCCTCCCATGTCCTGATATTTTGTTATTGACTATCTCCTACTTTACATTTCCTCTTAGATTTCCAGACTCCCAGAATGGGATGCAGCACTCCTATGCGCTCCTATCGCAGCACTAACAAAAGCATTAGGACTTCCTCTGTGCAGGTCTGGTACCGTTATCTTCTCACTTAACTTTCATAGCAACCTGACGAAGGAGTTTGCAACTCTAGTGTACAGACCAGGAAACTGAGGCCTAAAGAGGTAAAATGCCTTGCCAGGATCCAACTCTTGGTCAGTCTGACACCAGAGATTGTGCTTCTAACCGTTTTATTACACTGTCTCATTCACCAAGAGCCTAGTGGCTTTATTAGTTAAAACACTAGTGACGTCTGGGTCAGGGCCTGCCCAACGTGGGGGCCCTCGGACTTAAGTTGAGCTTTGAGAGGAGGATTTCAATTTCTACCAAATGCAGCATCAAAAAAATAATAAAATAAAGTAAGATATTATTCACACTGCTTCTCATCCTCTGCCTGAGCTGAGCACCACTGCCAGAAAAGGGGAAGGGAATCCTCATTTCTCTCATTCTTCTTTTCAGGACAGGTATTTGCCCAGGATGCAATTTGTTTACAACTTCCTTTTACCTTATTTAGGACACAAAGGAGCACAATTCTCCCTAATCTATTTAAGAAGCAGAAGAGCAAAAAAGCAGGTTTCCTTAACAGAAGAGTCTCTAACCGGGAGATGAGTGGATAATGCATATTTTCCACAGGGGTCCCAGAGAGATTTCTTGCATAAAAGAGCTTGGTGACGGGACCCACCGTGCCCATGAACAATAGGTGTAATCGAGTAAGCCTTTCCCTTCCGCTGAGAAGGGAAAAAAATGTTACATTTTTTGGGGTCCAGGCTTCCGTTGGGGATTTTGCAAAGAGTGCTCATTGCAACAGCATATATGTATTAACGAAGCTTCGAGGGAATCTTTACAGAAGCATATTCTGATTATGCACACCTGTGGGCCGTATCTGACTTTATGATTAAGGAGAAAGGACTCGGGATTGGGCTACTGATTATACAAGGCTCTCTCATGCTGATACAAGTTGGGTGACCAGAGTGGGCAGCCAGGTGGGCCCCACAGAGCCTGCTTCCTGACCACACCACACCAATGGCAGATCAAGGCAACCCAAGAGATGGTGCATGGGGCTCAGCGTCTGTATTACTCTGGCAACCTCAAGGAAGTTACAGTTGCTCATGGCTTGCCCAGTGGACTGGCGTTGCTCCAAATAAACCACAACATGGAAGGAGGACCGCAGTCCTGCCAACCGTCCATTAGGATTAGCATGGGGTGTGGCTAGGTGAGACTTGTCTAATTTGAACAAGGGCGTGGAGACTGAGGAAAAGCTGGAGAAAATTGTTTGTGGCTCAATTCCAGATGCAAATATCCGCAATTACCCGAACTCAGGACACCATGTGCTGATGTGTGTGTGTTTCAGATTCATCTCCCAGCATGAATTTACTGATTATGTGCTACAAAAATTAAACTGTAATGGAATTGAATATGCTCTTAGATTCAGCATACTTCTACTATGCAAATGAAGTGAGCATACCAAATAGGTACCAGCCAGAATATCTGCTAATTTTCCTTCAGAATTAAAAATGCACCAAAAAAGTATGTAAAACCCTAATTAAACTGTAAACCAGAGGTAAAAATATTCAAATGCGGCATGGTGTGGAATATACAAAAATGTAAATAATAATTTAGTGGGGTGTTAACTTACTATGCATTATTGAGTAAAAATGCATAGATCTTAAGAGTGGAGCTTGATGACTTTTTGTGGGTGATTTTTTGCATATGTGGTCACTTCCCAGATCAAGAGAGAGAACCTTTCCTTACCCCAGAAAATTCCTCTATGCTCCTTCCCATCAGTCTCTATCCCTGGATAAGAACTGTACCAATCTCTCACCATATTTTAATTTTTGCCTGTTCTTGAGCTGTACATTCTCTAGCTTCTTTTGTTCAGTGTAAAGTTTAAGAGATCAATCTATGTTGTTGCATATATCAGTAGTTAACTCCTTTCTATTGCTGAGTAGTAATTCATTGTTTGAATATAACCGAATTTGTTTGTTTACCTGTTGATGGACATTCTTATTTTCAGTCTTTGGTTACTACAGATAAAACTGGTGTGAACTTTTTTGTTCCTATTTGTTATACAAATGGGTGTATACCTAGGAATAGACCTTTATTAAAAGTCTGCCAAGTGATATGTTTAACATTTAAAAATAATATAGAAATGTGAAATAAAAATAGAAGCCCCTTAAAATTTGCTTACTTATTCACAAAATATATCTATGTATATTTTTTATTTTGGTATCATTAATCTACAATTACATGAGGAACATTATGTTTGCTACACTCCCCCGATCATCAAGTTCCCCCCCCCATCCTATTACAGTCACTGTCCATCAGCCTAGTAAGAAGCTATAGAATCACTACCTGCTCTGTGTTGTACAGCCCTTCCCATGCCCCCACCTACATTATGTCTGCTAATCGTAATGCCCACTTTTTTTCCCCCTTCTCCCTCCCTTCCCACTCATTCTCCCCAGTCCCTTTCCCTTTGGTAACTGTTAGTCCATTCTTGGGTTCTGTGATTCTGCTGCTGTTTTGTTCCTTCAGTTTTTTCTTTGTTCTTATACTCCACAGATGAGTGAAATCATTTGATACTTGTCTTTTTCCACCTGGCTTATTTCACTGAGCATAATACCCTCTAGCTCCATCTACGTTATTGCAAATAGTAGGATTTGTTTTCTTCTTATGGGTGAATAATATTCCATTGTGTATATGTACCACATCTTCTTTATCCATTCATCTACTGATGGACACTTGGGTTGCTTCCATTTCTTGGCCATTGTAAATAGTGCTGCAATAAACATAGGGGTGCATCTGTCTTTTTCAAACTGGGTTCCTGCATTCTTAGGGTAAATTCCTAGAAGTCAGATTCCTGGGTCAAATGGTATTTCTATTTTGAGCATTTTGAGGAACCTCCATACTGCTTTCCACAATGGTTGAACTAATTTACATTCCCACCAGCAGTGTAAGAGGGTTCCCCTTTCTCCACATCCTCGCCAACATTTGTTGTTGTTTGTCTTCTGGTTGGTGGCGATCCTTACTGGTGTCAGGTGATATCTCATTGTGGTTTTAATTTGCAATTCTCTGATGAATAGTGATGTGGAGCATCTTTTCATGTGTATGTTGGCCACCTGAATTTCTTCTTTGGAGAAGTGTCTGTTCAGCTCCTCTGCCTGTTTTTTAACTGGATTATTTGCTTTTTGTTTGTTGACATGCGTGAGCTCTTTATATATTTTGGATGTCAACCCTTTATTGGATCTGTCATTTATGAACATATTCTCCCATACTCTAGGATGCTTTTTTGTTCTATTGATGGTGTCCCTTGCTGTACAGAAGGTTTTCAGCTTGATATAGTCCCACTTGTTCATTTTTGCTTTTGTTTCCCTTGCCCGGGGAGATATGTTCATGAAGAAGTTGCTTATGTTTATGTCCAAGAAATTTTTGCCTATGTTTTTTTCTAAGAGTGTTATGGTTTCATGACTTACGTTCAGGTCTTTGATCATTTGAGTTTACTTTTGTGTATGGGGTTAGACAGTGATCCAGTTTCATTCTCTTGCATGTAGCTGTCCAGTTTTGCCAGCACCATCTGTTGAAGAGGCTGTCATTTCCCCATTGTATATCCATGGCTCCTTTATCATATATTAATTGACCATATATGCTTGGGTTTATATCTGGGCTCCCTAGTCTGTTCCATTGGTCTGTGGGTCTGTTCTTGTGCCAGTACCAAATTGTCTTGATTACTGTGGCTTTGTAGTAGAGCTTAAAGTTGGGAAGTGAGATGCCCACTGCTTTATTCTTCCTTCCCAGGATTGCTTTGGCTATTCGGGGTCTTTTGTGGTTCCATATGAATGTTTGAACTATTTGTTCCAGTTCATTGAAGAATGCTGTTGGTAATTTGATAGGGATTGCATTGAATCTGTAGATTGCTTTAGACAGGATGGCCATTTTGACAATATTAATTCTTCCTCTCCATGAGCATGGGATGAGTTTCCATTTGTTAGTGTCCTCTTAAATTTCTCGTAAGAGTGTCTTGTCGTTTTCAGGGTATAGGTCTTTCACTTCCTTGATTAAGTTTATTCCTAGGTATTTTATTCTTTTTGATGCAATTGTGAATGGAATTGTTTTCCTGATTTCTCTTTCTGCTAGTTCATTGTTAGTGTATAGGAAAACAACAGATTTGTGTGTATTAATTTTGCATCCTGCAACTTTACTGAATTCAGATATTAGTTCTAGTAGTTTTGGAGTGGAGTCTTTAGGGTTTTATATGTACAATATCATGTCATCTGCAAATACAGTTTGACTTCTTCTTTACCAATCTGGATGCCTTGTATTTCTTTGTTTTGTCTAATTGCTGTGGCTAGGACCTCCAGTACTATGTTGAATAACAATGGGGTGAGTGGGCATCCCTGTATTGTTCCCCATCTCAGAGGAAAAGCTTTCAGCTTCTCACTGTTAAGTATAATGTTGGCTGTGGGTTTGTCATATATGGCCTTTATTATTGTTGAGGTACTTGCCCTCTATACCCATTTTGTTGAGAGTTTTTATCATGAATGGATGTTGAATTTTGTTGAATGCTTTTTCAGCATCTATAGAGATGATCATGTGGTTTTTGTCCTTCTTTTTGTTGATGTTGTGGATGATGTTGATGGATTTTTGAATGTTGTACCATCCTTGCATCCCTGAGATGAATCCCACTTGATCATGGTGTATGATCCTCTTGATGTATTTTTGAATTCGGTTTGCTAATATTTTCTTGTATATTTTTGCATCTATGTTCATCAGGAATATTGGTCTGTAATTTTCTTTTTTGTTTGGGTCTTTGCCTGGTTTTGCTATTAGAGTGATGCTGGCTTCATAGAATGAGTTTGGAAGTATTCCCTCCTCTTTTAGTTTTTGGAAAACTTTAAGGAGAATGGGTATTATGTCTTCTCTATATGTCTGATAAAATTAAGCAGTGAATCTATCTGGCCTGGGGGTTTTGTTCTTGGGTAGATTTTTGATTACTAATTCAATTTCGTTCCTGGTAATTGGTTTGTTTAGATTTCCTGTTTCTTCCTTGATCAGTTTTGGAAGGTTGTATTTTTCTAGGAAGTTGTCCATTTCTTCTAGGTTTTCCAAATTTTCATACTATTCTCTAATAATTCTTTGTATTTCTGTGGGGTCCATCATGATTTTTCCTTTCTCATTTCTGATTCTGTTTATGTGTGTAGATTCTCTTTTTCTCCTAATAAGTTTGGCTGGGCATTTATCTATTTTGCTTATTTTCTCAAGGAACCAGCTCTTGGTTTCATTGATTTTTTCTATTGTTTTATTCTTCTCAATTTTATTTATTTCTTCTCTTATCTTTATTATGTCCCTCCTTCTGCTGACCTTGGGCCTCATTTGTTCTTCTTTTTCCAGTTTTAATAACTGTGACTTTAGGGATTGTTCTTCCCTCTTTAAATAGGCCTGGATTGCTATATACTTTACTTGTAGAACTGCCTTCACTGTGTTCCACCGAAGTTGGGGCTTTGTGCTATTGTTGTCATTGGTCTCCATATATTGCTTGATTTCTGTTTTAATTTGGTCATTGATCCATTGATTATTTAAGAGCATGTTGTTAAGCCTCCATGTGTTTGTGAGTCTTTTTGTTATCTTTGTACAATGTGTTTCTAGTTTTATACCTTTGTGGTCTGAGAAGCTGGTTGGTACAATTTTAGTCTTTTTTAATTTACTGAGGCTCTTTTTGTGGCCTAGTATGTTGTCTATTCTGGAGAATGTTCTATGTGCACTTGAGAAGAATGTGTATCCTGCTGCTTTTGAGTATAGAGTTCTGTAGATGTCTGTTAGGTCCATCTGTTCTAGTGTGTTCAGTGACTTGTATTCTATTTCCTCCTTTAATTCTGTTACTATGTGTTTTACATATGTTGGCGCTCCTGTATTGGGTGCATATATATTTATAATGGTTATATCCTCTTGTTGGACTGCCCCCTTTATCATTATGTAATGTCCTACTTTATCTCTTGTTTCTTTCTTTGTTTTGAAGTCTATTTTATCTGATACAAGTACTGCAACACCTGCTTTTTTCTCCCTATTGTTTGCATGAAACATCTTTTTCCATCCCTTCACTTTTAGTCTGTGTATGTCTTTGGGTTTGAGGTGAGTCTCTTGTAAGCAGCATATAGATGGGTCTTACTTTTTTATCCATTCTATTACTCTGTGTCTTTTGATTGGTACATTCAGTCCATTTACATTTAGGGTGATTATTGAAAGATATGTACTTATTGCCATTGCAGGCTTTAGATTCGTGGTTACCAAAGGTTCAAGGGTAGCTTCTTTACTATCTAAACATCTAACTCAAGTCTCTTATTAATATTTTATAAACACAGTGTAATGATTCTTTATTTCTCTCCCTTCTTATTCCTCCTCCTCCATTCTTTATATGGTAGGTGTTTTATTCTGTATCTTCTGTGTTTCCTTTGAGTGCTTTTGTGAATAGCTGATTTTATTTTTTTGCCTTTAGTTGGTATTTTGTTGGTCTGCTTTCTTTACTGTGATGTAGTTTTCTTTGATGACATCTATTTAGCCTTAGGAGTGCTTCCATCTAGAGTATTCCCTTTGAAATATCCTGTACAAATAGTTAGTGGGAGGTAAATTCCCTCAACTTTTGCTTGTCTGGGAATTGTTTAATCCCTCCTTCATATTTAAATGATAATTGTGCTGGTTACAGTATTCTTGGTTCAAGACCCTTCTGTTTCATTGCATTAAATATATCATGCCATTCTCTTCTGGCCTGTAAGGTTTCTGTTGAGAAGCCTGATGATAGCCTGATGGGTTTTCCTTTGTAGCTGATCTTTTTTCTCTCTCTGGCTGCCTTTACTACTCTGTCCTTGTATTTGATCTTTGCCATTTTAATTATTATATGTCTTCATGTTGTCCTCCTTGGGTCCCTCATGTTGGGACATCTGTGGGCTTCCATGGTCTGAGAGACTATTTCCTTCCCCAGTTTGGGGAAGTTTTCAGCAATTATTTCTTCAAATACACTTTCTATCCCTTTTTCTCTCTTCTCTTCTTCTGGTACTCCTATAATGCGAATATTGTTCCATTTGGATTGGTCACACAGTTCTCTTAATATTCTTTCATTCCTGGAGATCCTTTTATCTCTCTCTGCCTCAGCTTCTCTGTGTTCCTGTTCTCTGATTTCTATTTCATTAACGGCCTCTTTCACCTCATCCAGTCTTCTCTTAGGTCCGTCCAGAGATTGTTTCATTTCTCTAATCTCCCTCCTGACTTCATCCCTTAGCTCTTGCATATTTCTCTGCAGGTCCATCAACATGATCATGACTTTTATTTTTAATTCTTTTTCAGGAAGACTGGTTATATCTGTCTCCCCAGGCTCTCTCTCTGGGGTTGTCTGAGTGATTCTTGACTGGACCAGGTTCTTCTGCCTTTTCATGGTGACAGAGGTCATTGCAGGCAGGTGGCGTGTGTGTCAGCTGGGAGAACAAAGTCCCTTCCTGCTTGCTGGTCGCCTTGCCCTCCTCTGCTACCTGTGTCAGTTACCTGCACGCAGGGAGCAGCCTCTGGGTTAATCCCCTGAGCTGCCGTAGGTGGGGCAGCCCTCGGGATAGCCCAGTGCCCTGCAGGGAGTGGCAGGAGGCCAGGTGTGTTCTCCTGTGAGAACAGCGCCCCTTTGTGCCTTGCCCAGGCTTCCTCTGTGCCAGGCAGCTGCACTCCAGTGGCAGCCTCTGGGTCCATCTATGTTAGGTGTGCGCTGGGAGGAGACGCTGGCGGTCACTGTGGGTGGGGCCGCTCTCTGGCTGCTCTGCCGCTGTGGCGGTGCAGCGCCGGCTGGGGTGTATGAATGGCAGGCAGGTTGCTTATCACAATGAGGGGCTTCAAAGCTGTGTTCCCACCCAGCGGGTTAAGGCGCCTGATGTTCCTCAGGATTCCCTGCCTGCTGGGCTGAGTGTGCCAGAATGATTCTGTCCAGCTGTTAAGCCCAGGTCCCTTTAAGACTTTCAAAAAGCACTTGCTTTTCTTTTGTCCCAGGGGAGCCGGCTGCGGGGATCTGCTTGCAGATTTTACTTTTCCGTTTCTGTAATATCCAGCACACCATGCAATGTGTGTCTGTGCTCCCAGTGCAGATTACTAGGGCTGGTTATTTAGCAGTCCTGTGCTTCCACTCCCTCCCACTCTGAATCTTTTCCTCCTGTGGGTGAGCTGGGGTGGGGGGGCATTCTCGGGTCCTGCCAGGTCACGGCTTGTATCTTACCCCCTTCGTGAGATGCTGAGTTCTTGCAGATGTAGATGTAGCCTGGCTGTTGTACTGTATCTTCTGGTCTCTCTGTTAGGCATAGTTGTATCTGTTGTATTTTCGAAAGTATATATGGTTTTGGGAGGAGATTTCCTCCGCCCTACTCATGCTGCCATCTTGAGCCTCCTCAACAAAATATTTTAAAATATTTAAAAATAAGATAGAAGGCATCACCAACATTCAAAAAGCTTGTAAAGACAGAGTGATTTTATCCTTAGGAGCCACAAATGTGCTCTTAAGATAGAAATTTTCAACAGTTGAGGTGCTAAGCAAATTGACTTTAGGCAAATTGGCCCACCAGCTCAATAGGGGCTCTTGCCAAGACAAGTCTCCCCCATTCTGTTGTGGTGTGATTGAATTTTTAAACATGCAGACTTGATATTCATCCTGTGAGATTTCACACCACTGGGAAGTACATATACATTTATGAACATGGATATATGGAATCAGGAGGGTGGAACAAGTAGACACTTGGTGCAAGGAGGGAAAGGAATTCTGGCTCTGTTCACAGAGCTCTACGGGGACTGATAATGGGCCATGTACTGGCAGGATGCCCAGGGAGTTACAACCTGGATGAGCCAAGGCAGGGGCCTAAACTGGGAAAGGTCCTGATGGAACTCAGGGAAGTAGTGGATTTTGCCTGGTAATGTCGGGACCTGTTTGTGGGAGGGGCTGGGATGTCATTACAGTTAATGAGAATAAGGTAGAGGCTGGCCCTGGGAACGGGCACAGAGGACTATGTAACCGGGAGCACCCACAGTGTCAGTGGGCTGTGAAGGTTCACATTTGTCTGAGATGGTGAAAAGACTGTGCTTGAATCAGCCCTAAGCAGATATTTCAACCTTCATTGCCAAAATGTGTCAGCAGGTATGACAGCAGCAAATATTTAAGAACTTAAAGTCATTCATATGTGTTCGTTATCCCTTCTGCCTTAGTGTCTTCCATACTTTTAATAAAATTGGCTTCTATGTCATATTTCAAGGTATTAAAAGAAATACTAACCTGGACAGAACTGGAACAAAGCCTACTGGAATGCCACCAGAGATTCGCCTCCAGGGTGACAAGGGTTCATTAATCAACACTTCCAGAGAATGATTGTCCAACCAGCTATAATCTACCTCCTAGTCCTGACTGACACATTTCCACTTTTTTGCACAAGAGAATCATGAGGGGTTTAAAAAGGCTGCACCATAACAAGATGCCTAATCTGTGACATCTGCCCCCACCATCCACTAATCCAATAATTCACACAAAAAGAAATGAGGTTAGATTTATTCTTAGTGAGTTAGTATTACTTCCTACCAAACATCACTTTCTTTTTGAAGTACCCAAAAACCATCTGCTTAATAATCCCTCCTAGATTTTTGTTGGCATTTGGCAGTACTTGTCAATCAAATTGTTAATTCCATCTATCAGCCTAGTTTCAAAACAGGACAACATTTTCCATTTCATCCTTTGGCTACTCTCTCTGACTTTGTAGGACATAGCAGAGATTTTACAGGTGACTCTTGTGGTCTTCTGGGAGGTTATCTGTCTGCACCAGCTGACTTAAACTCATTTAAGCAAGCTTGGTAGTGTATTTGGTGTAAGTCAATTCATAGCATGTGAGTGGAAAGCAACTTTATTTTGACTCCTTCTGTCCCTTAAAGTAATTTGGTGGGAGATACCCTTCTGATGTTTGTGGATGAAAATTCATCAGTCCTGTGACGTTTCTGATCACTCATGATAAGTAAAAGTTCTATAATCACCTTATGTCATCAAATAGTCTCTATTTAGATGTTAGGATTCTACTCCTATGTAGCTAGCAAAACTATAAGCTTTGTTTGAAGTTAAATCTTCCTCATCACCCTGGGTGTACTGTAGGCAGGAAGCTTACAGCTGGTGAAAGTGTGTTGGGTTTCTTTTTTTTTTTACCTTTTCCCCTACCTGAGTTTGTAACACTGGAATCCTGACTTCTCTGGGGTGGAGAGGTGCTGAGAGGCCAGGAGAGGAGGAAATCTCTTCTCTGATTGTTACATTTATAAAAGGCTCTTCACTTTTTGGGCCTGGCAAATGTTTCAAGCCTTCTCATTCTTTACATTTTTTTCTGGCAAGAATCAAACCCCGATTTCCTGTGTCCTTTCCACAGCCTCTGCTCCCCAAGTACTGTCATTTGCAGCCTCTCTCTCCACGAAGGGGAAGCACCCCACGGAACGCAAACCATCCTCTCCAAAGACTTCTTCCTCCCAGATCCCCCCGTTCTCCACTCCCCAGACCCTTAGTGCTCTCGTGGTTTTAAGGGGTTCAGGAAAATCCCACCAGTTCAAAGACACTTATGCAATATTTGAACAGTGGCTTTCTGTGGAATGTAACTTCTCTCTTCATGCTGCAGCCAAAGGGAGACAGAGTCCAATTTGTATGTTAAAATAGTTTTCCACTATCTGCTCTTCTATCTTGACCTTCGATTTCCCCCACTTGGGTTTGATAGCATTTCTTTTTGATAGGGAGGCAGATGAAAATTATAGTTAAAAACAACTGCATTCTCTCTGAAACCTCCCCTCATTACATTGTCTTCCTCAAGCAAGGGGATTTTCCTCTTTTGGAAACATGTGCTTTTAAAAACCACAACCATCAGCCACTCAATTAGTTTATAATGAATAATACAATGGTACACAGATATAAATACATTCTTTTCATTACTTCCTAATGGTAAAATTAAAATGGATGTGAGGAGAAGGGAAGCACAGGAAAGAATCTAACACTTAACGGAGCACTTACTACATTGCTTATCACTTTACACTCATTATCTTATTAAATAATCACAATAGCCATGGAGTTAAATATTATTATTCCCATTATATAGATGACAAAATTCAGGTACAAATGAGGAAACCTGTCTAGTCCACAGCTAGCCAGGTATGTGCTTTTTCTATAATATCTCTGAATCCCAAATTACTCTCATAAGATAAACTGGTGAGTTTCCATTATTTCTAAAAACAAACAAAACAGCTATATCTCTGGTGGGAGATACAAAGAAGATAAAAATCATCAGCTATGAACATCTAAAGAGTTGATATTTCTTTTTAATATTTTATTTAGGAATATGCACGTAATTGTTTTATAAAGTTGTACTGTATACATGGTTCTGAATACTAATCTTACACTTATACTATGAACATTTCCCATTACCAATAATATTCTTCGAAAGTAATTTTTAATGGCTCCATACTAGGTCAACATATGGGTTTGCCATGATTTATTTAACCTGCTTCCCTTATTATTAAATACTGAGGTTTTTTCCATTTTTTACCATTTTGGGCAATACCATAATGTGCACCATAGTGCACAAGTCTGTGTTTGAATTGCTGACAATTATTTGAAGAGGAGTTACTGGATCGAAGGGTGTGGACTTTTCTTTTAAAGGTTCTTGATACAAATTGCCTTATTGCTTTCTAGAGAGGTTTGGAACAGATGGGCTTATCTTAATCAGCAATGTCAGCAAACTCCGTCAGTCTAAAGACTCATTTCTGCACTAGAACCAGCCCGCAGAGCCAGAACATTTGAGCAGGTGGGCCAGATCATCCTCTCCTCTGACCAGGGTCAGAGACATGAACAAAAGTACTTTTTGGCGACAGTAACCATAATGTCCAAACTAGGAATCCACTGGGAGGGAGCACATTTGTAGTATATTTGCATGTTTGTAGTCAGGGTTGTCCTGGAAGGCGGTATGCTCCTCTGATCCAGCCTGGGTGTGGTTCGTTGCCCTGCAACACAGCCCTGCTCAGCCAGGCGGGCCGTAAAGCCACAGGGCAGGGCAGCTTTGTTTGCTCTCAGTCACATTCTGGTCACACCTTCCTGTGCATAAACCCAGAGTTCCTCCAGAGAGCCAGCGTGGTTCCCCAGAATTCCCAGCAGCAGCTGAGAAACAAATCCTAACGTGGGCTTGCTTTGCATCTGTTACAGCTTGAACTGTCCTTCCAAGTGATGACCTGTATCCAGAGCCTATTCCAGACCCTGCCCATTGCCCATCCTAGAACCATACTCTAATGACAGGAAAACCACATACATCAGTACTAAAGAATCATTTCAATGACAATATTTTAATAACCACCTTTCTTTTCTAATTTCAAAAAGCAGTCCATGTTTAAAGCAGAAAACTTAGAAAACCCAGGGAAACAGGAAGGGGAAGAAAGAGTGACCAGCATGGATGGTGGCCTGCCTGGCAGATGGGGAATATACAAGTCTTGGCTGACATCTGTGCAGGGTCAGCAGGGGTGATGTTCAGCTCAGCAGCTGTTGGGTGGGTGTACCATAAAGGCTGAGAACCGGCAAGAACTCTCCCACTTGATACTACGTAAGCCCACAGCCTCAGTTCCAACTCTAGGGAGAAGGGGAGGGGGATGCTCCTGAAATGACTGAGACAAAAATCCTAAGGGCAGTAGAATGGTGCTTGATGCAGAAATTAAGTTCATTTGTAAGGAAACATGACACTGGAATCTAGTTTTGTATTCCCTTTGGTTCTGGTCTCCAACATCATGCACACCTCACCACCAGCCTCTTTTCTGGGGCTCTGGCCCAGTTCTGTTCCAGTACCCAAAAGGGTTTGCAGGACAGAACTGCAATCTCTTCGGCTCTCCATGGGAGCTTGCCCTGCAAATCACCATGGAAACGACTGTTCATGCTGGGCATAGATGGAGGTTGTTCCCAGGTGAAGGTTGGGGAAAGCCACTCTTAACAGTGGTGTGACTCTGCCAATGGCCCTCCATCTCTGAAGATTTCTTTCCCTTAACTCTCCTCATTGGAATAGGGGAATGCAGTCTCTGAAAGCAGCAGGTGGATTTAAACAAGACAACCAAACAAAATAAAGAGCCCAATAGGGCCAAGATTCCTGGCAGGAATCTGGTTTCCCTGAGCCACGATGCTAGACCTGGCTCTTGATCCCGCCAGGGCCTCCCAGAGCCACCTGGCACAGTTGCTTTTCTCTTGGGATGAGGGGGGTCCTTCTTTTTACACACCTGCAACCTTGGCAATGTATCAGGGGAGCCCCAGGGTAAGACAACATCCTGTCAAGATGATGCAGCATCAGTAGTGTCTCTGAGGCAGGCAGGCTCTGGGATCCCCGAAGACTTCCAAGAACAGAACACGTGTACCACCATTGTCACTGGGGTGATGTCTATAGTTACAAAGAACTTGAAACATCCACAGGAAGCCACTTAAAGCGACGAAAGTCCATTCATACAAAAGAACACTATGCAGTCATTACAAAATAGATTCATGTAAATTAAAATATGAATATAGTCATAATACATTTTCAAAGAAAAGTTTAAAACTTAGAGTATGCTTTTATTTTGAATGTATGCATATAATATACATTTAATATTTTGAATTAAATATGTTTATTTGCGTATATTACATATAGAAAATCTGTAGGGTAACAATCACCCTTCCTTTTTGTATTTTTTGATGTTTAAAATGATCTTGATATAAATGTATTGCCTTAATTTTTAAAAATTGTAACATTAGTGGACAGAAATGTTGCTAAAACCTGTGTGTGGCAGGCAGCCATGGAGGTGCGACGTGCATCTCCTGTCAAGAAAGAACTTGATTTTGCTGAGGAGGGTGGTGCTGACAGCCTCTGGCAGCGGCACCGTGGGGATCCGCGGTAGCATTTGTGCCAAGCTGGAGCTCTTCCTGGGCAGCTCCGGGGCAATGACTGAGTGTGGAGAGGGTGCTAATTCCAGCTTTTCTGTCCCACGTGCAAGTCCTCTGGGGCGCTCTTGATGCCGGAGTCCCCGCCGAGCTGACGGCTTCTTCAAAGCTGTGCCCTCGTCTGGAGCTCTTCCCACCCAGCCCTCCCTCCGCGCCTCTCCATCCACAGGTGTCAGACATTGCGCGTGGTCCTCTGCCCCCTCTCGCTCCCTCTCTCCTTGACTCTTCCCACGCGTCACTCCAATAATCTCTTGCACTTCTAACTATTGAGGACCTAACAGGAGGTCTCTGTTCCTGAACAAGTTATAAGAAACTCGGACTTGGTTGTTACATTCTTTACAGAGATATATGCTTTCCTTGCCCCCTGCAAGGAATTATTATCCCAGGCGACTCCCAAATGGTCTCACAAAAGGAAATGCCTTTTTCTACAAGGATTTTCCTCTGCTGATTGCTGTCGCCTGAAACTTGCTCTGTTTCACCTCAACTCTCAACTCCCTGGAGTTGCTTCAGAAAGGCCCACCATGGCCCGGTCAGTGTCCATGACCTTTGTTACTTCTAGAATGAGAAAAGCCAGCTGACACAGACGAAGACAGAACAACCATAGATGCTTACATGTCTCAGAACAGCACCTGAAGTAACTACAGGGAAAGGCGGCTGACACCATAGTTGCTGAGACTTGGGAGCCAGGGTGCACTCTGAGTTGTGCCACCTTCAAGCCTGACCCACTCTCCCCAGATCAGGTATCTCCTGAGAAGCAGACCCTTCTCTTCCCAGCACCCAGCTCAGGTTCCTTCTGGCCCTCCACAGAGTATAACAGTTTCTTGCGGCACCCACAGCAGACACACACCATATCTTGGGAGCTAAGACACTAGAAGGTGGCCCTCTGGGTCAGCCTCAGAACTCCGGCCTTAGATCACCCAAGGATCATAGAGTCAGCACACCATGAGCCACTGAGAGAGGGCCACCACGGCACATGTGAGGGAGGCCAGCAAAGGTAGGGAGAGTCAAGCATCAAAACACAGTGGATTTGAGACCAAGTGTGACTGTGAGATGAAGAGTACCTAATATCCATTTACCCTCCCAGGAAGGCTGACTTTCTGCTCTGGGTGGAGGAGTGTTTGCCTCCCCTGGGCAGGAGCCATTGTCCGTGTCTGTGCTGCCACAGTGGTGTGGTCACAGCATCTGCCACCACCTGCCCTGCACATGACTTGGGGACAGTGGCCCTGGGTAGATAGCCTTCAAGCTGTTTCTCCAACTCAGGCAGAGAACCTGTGGCTACTTAGTATCTTTTAAAGAGACTTCCTTTCTTCTTAAATCAGCCAGAATTGTTTGCTGCTGCTTGCTAACTAGGACACCACCATCCCCCACCCTGGCCCCTACCCCTGGTTGAAATGCATACATAATAGTAGTACTTTTGTACATGTTAAATTAGCATGGAGCAAAACATGTTCACAAAGAAGTAACAATGAGGTAACTGACACAGGTTGCCTGGGATGGGAGTGAAGTGAAGATTAGGGGGAGGGAAAAAGGAAGGAGGCAAGGAAAACAGCACAAGGGAAGAAATAGTGCAACTGCATGGAGGGAAAGCTCAACATGAATTACGATATGATCTTGTGTTTGCGTCCACGGATTCCGTATGTTCACACACCAGCCTCATCTCTGATAAAAATACCAGCCCCATCTCACTGAAAAAGAAATTTCCTGTGATTACGCCCAAGCCTGAGTATTTTTCAGAGCACCTCAGAGGAAGCTGACGAGCAGACAAAGCTGACGAGTGTGCATTTACCAATGTGATCCTAGACCACCTACATCAGAACTGGTGTGGTATTTGTTTAAAAATTCATGTTCCTGGACTTCACTGCAGACCTCCCAAGTCAGAATCTGGAGCAGGAGATATTTTCTGTCCCGAGTGAGGGAGCTCAGTATCCTGTGTCCACAGGACTGAATTCCTGGGGCCTGGAGCAACCGCAGGGTTCCCTGGTGCCAGGCCAGGTCTGGTGCAGGGGGCCCCATCTTTTCAAAGATCTGCTTTCAAAATCTTTACGGACTGTTTCACCCAGCAGTTCCATGTCTTGGAAATTATCCTAAGAAAATAACCACACAATGTCAAAAGATGTATGAGGAAGAACGTTCATCACAAGTCTTGTTTAATTAATGAACATTTGGAAGCAACCCAAATACCAATCAATAGGGGAGCAATTAAAATAATTATGACACATCCATAAAATGGAAGGCTATGTAGCCATTAAATTATGAGGGAGATTTCTATGTACAGAAATGGAAATACATCCACAATATATTGTGTTAAGTGGGGAAAAAATCAGACGGCAAAAGAGCAGGCATGTCTCACACGCAACAGACGGCATAGCTGCACGTCAGGCCTGATCTTGGGGACATTTTCTTTTCACCCAAGAAAACAAATCTGAATGACATTATGGAGAATCTTCCATTTTATTTTATTTTTTACACACATATACTTTTTATTAATAATATTATTTATGATTTACTTTTTCTTATGACAAATTTCAAGCATAAATCAAAGTAGAGTATTTCAAACTAAAAATCTTCTGCACAGCAAAGGAAACCATCAGCAAAATGAAAAGGCAACCTGTGGAATGGGAGAAAATATTTACAGATCATTTATCTGTTAAGGGGTTAATATCCAAAATATATAAAGAAGTCATACATCAATAGCAAACAAAAAAACAAACTGTTTAAAAAATGGGCAGAGGAACTGAATAGACATTTTTCCACAGAAGACCTACAGATGGCCAACAGGCACATGAAAAGATGCTCAACATTACTCATCGTTCGGGGGAAATGCGCATCAAAACCACAGTGAGATACCACCTCGCACCTTGTTGACGTCATCGGTCTGTTGGCCTCGAAAGTTTTGTTGTATTGTTTTATCTTTGAAGAACATATGTTAGAAATATTTTTTACTTTATGCCTTATTTCATTTGGTCTTGTATGTGATGAGTTGGGTTTTACATTTTGAATTTAGGCAACTTTGTATTTTTGTCCTAATGGTTACCTTTATACCAGTTCTAGAATTTAACATTCCGAGTCTCTTCTTTCTCAAGCTGTTGTCTACTGGTTCCCCCTCCCCCATGAGCAATACTGAAATTATCCAGTAGCTTCCTCTTTCCCCACATCATCTCCTCAGCATCTAATTTGAAGTGATATCCTTTTATTCTCAGTTAAAACCTACAAGGCAATTTGCAAGCTTATTGAACTTTTATATACTTTCTTCATTCTCCATACCCTTCCCCCAGTTTTCCATAGTTGTACTCTATTTACATCGTCATAATATAGTTCTCATCATCATTCATACAATTCTCTCTTTCTAAGAACCACCATTTAGTCTTAATTCTACAGGAAAATATATCTTTACTGCTCACCACTGGTCTTTGTGCTTTTACCTCTTCAGTCATTTTGGTTTTGTGAAACTCATTCTCTAGCAGATTCCTCAGGAAGGACTCATAGGAAAATATTCCCTGAGTTCTTTGCATGTTCATCACAGTGTATCTGTGCTCTATGTTTGAAGGTCAGCTTGTTGTTGCACAATCCTCACTTCACAGATTTGTTCCTTGAGCTGTTTAAAGATGTGGCTTCAGTGTCCTCTGGCATACACTGCGGTGTTTCAAGTCTGGTATAATCTGATTTTCTTTATTCTATAAGTGAAATGCTCTTCTTTGCAAAGTCTTTTCTTTTTCTTTGAAGCCCAGTAATTTTACTAGAATATTGACTATTGTAGATTGGTTTTCCCACGTAGGAGATGTATCTTTCACTACGGAGTTTCAAGCCCGTTTTACTCCAGAAAAAAAATTCTTAAATATTTTTTATATTTGTTTTATTCTGTTTCTTTGGTTTTTGTCTTCAGGAATTCTATTCCACATGCACTGGGTCATCGTGTGTGTGTGTGCATCCATGCATACCATTTTGTCTTGAATCATTTTTCACTTCTTTTTTATTTACAAATCTTTTATCCTTTGCAACTGGTGTTCATTCATATTTAGGTTCTGTGGTGGTTTTAAAAC
This sequence comes from Manis javanica, assembly GCF_040802235.1. Lineage (NCBI taxonomy): Eukaryota > Metazoa > Chordata > Mammalia > Pholidota > Manidae > Manis > Manis javanica. The sequence continues at coordinate 120,870,801 of NC_133163.1, forward strand.
ATGGCCACAAAGAATGGGGGATGGGTGACATAGGTGAAGAGGGAAAAATTAGTGAGAATGTTTGATATCTTGATCTGGGTGATAGTTACATGAGTGTCTACGCCTGTCAAAATTCACCAAACTGTACACTAAGATTTGTGAATTTTATTGTATGTTCCTCAATTAAAAAAAAAAGTTAAAAAAACATGGCTGCAACAAGACACAAGAAAACATTTTAAGGCAAGGGAATTGTTCTATATCTTGACTCTGCTGGTAGTTACAAGACCAGATAATTAACCAAAGTCATCAAATTGCACAATTATAATGGATGGGTTTTATTGTTTGCAAATTACACTTTAATAAAGCTGAGAAAAATGAACAAAACTTCTTGACATTCTTCTCAACAAGACAATCTATGTCCCCTTCCTTTAAATCTGGTGTGTGTGGTGGTGGTGGTGGGGCCTGTGACAGCTCTGAATAGTGGAGCGCACTGCTCTGTGACTTCCAAAGCTGGGTCAGAAGGCGCCACGTTGGTAGCCTTGGTCTTTAGAACGCTCCTCTTGGGAATGAGCCATTATGCACAAAGCCTGATACCCTGAGAATACTATGCTGGGTAGGCCACCTGATGGCACTCCAGTGGCCCGTCCTAGCTGAGCCCACCGTCCAGCCATCCAAGTGCCAGATGTGCAACCAAAGAAGCCATCTTGGAAGTAGACCTTCTGTTCCCCTGTCTGTGCCCACAGCCATTCAAGTCATTCCAGCCAGGGCCCGAATCCTCAAGCTGGTACAAGGGTTTTACTCCGCTCAATTTTAGGGGAATTCATTATATAGCAATGGATAGTGGGAACATGTTCCTTCCATTTTAATCTTCATTTATGAAATTATGTTCTTTATTTCTCATTCTTTTCTGAGTTCTGCCACTTCTCTTTTCAAACCTATCTTTTATTTATTTTTTATTAGCAAATGTACATCACAGTGGTTCAAAAATCCCATGGTCTTACGGCTATGATCAGCTCCTACTTTAGAGTTTGTTATGATGCCATTCACCTGACTTCGTTGTACATCGGTAGTTCTCCAACTTTAAAATCAGCATCACCAGAATTTCCTGGAAGGCTTATTAAAACACAGATGGAGAGGTCTAGAGTAGGCCCTGAGATCTGCCATTCCAACAAGTTCTCAGGTGATACAAATACTTCTGGTTTGGAGAACCCATTTTTGGAACCATTGTTATTGATGTTTGTGAGCTTTTTGTTTTGCTCTCCTCACTGTTTTGTCTACATTCGTGGAGAAAATTGAGGAGTTCAAAAATTTTGCTGCTTCGCTTTGAAAAACAATCCAGGAGTTCCTCAAAATGTTAAGCATGGAGTTACCATATGACCCAGCAATGCTACTCCTGAGTATATACCCAAGAGAAATGAAACGGATGTTCAAATAGAAACTTGTTCATGAGTATTTATAGCAGCATTATTCATAATAGCCAATAACTTAATAGGAAATAACTCAAATGCCTATCAACAGATGAATGCATGAACAGAAGATGGCATATCACTACAATGGAATATTATTTAGCCTTGAAAAGGAGGGAAATTCTGATAATGGTGCAACATAGATGAACTTTGAAGACATTATGCTAAACATAATAAACTAGATACAAAAGACCAGATATTGTATGATTCCATTTACATAAAATATCCAGAACAGGCCACTCTGTAGAGACAGAGAAATAGATCAGTGCCTGCCTAGGGCTAGGGAGCGTGAGGACAGTGGAGAGTGACCGCTAATGGGTGTGGGGCTTCATTCTGGGGCAATGAAAGTGTTCTGAATGGATCATGGCGATGGCTGCACAACTCTGTGGATGTCCTAAAAACCACTGCATCACACAGTATAACATGTGAATCATATCTCAGTCAAGCTGCTATCTGAAGAGCAACCATGTTGTCACAACTGCCATCTTCCCAGAATCCTCTTAGTCTTAAAAATATTAATTATTCACAGATGTTACTTCTATTCATTGTAACAAGCTTCACGTAAAACTCTTTGCCCACAGTCGCACCATGGCAGTCTGTGGAGGACGCGGTGACGGAAGCTGCTGGCTGAGGGTACCCCGAGGGAGGCTCTGCTGCTCCAGGAAAAGCTGTGGTGAAGTAAAGTGGGGTTGCCCTGATAAAGCCATGCCTCTGCCTCAGAACATAGCCTCGGGGCTCTGGGAGTCGCCGCCCCCGCCTGGCCCTCCGCGCAGCCCACAGCTGGTGTCTCTGCTGTGAAAGCAGGCGGACCCCTTAGGCACTGGCTCTTTCTTTCCCCCTGCGGACCCCTTCCCAGCCCCTCCCGTGCTTCCAGGGCGGTCAGGGCCTCCCTCCCTCCCAAGTCTCCTACCCCTGGCCCCAGCAACACTCATTCTGCTCGCCGTCTTGTCAGACAACAAAGACACTGAAGGACTTTATTTATACCTCCAGCAGCTAATGAGACAATTCAATGAAAAGCAGCCCGGGTTTGGTGGAGCCTCCTCAGTCCTTTGATCGCCTCTTCTGTGTTCCAATTCCCAGCATTTACTCTACATATACATTTTCCACGGTGAAAGGACACCATTCTTCCAGGAAACCCATTTGTTCCCTTGGCTATTTTATTTCAGTCTTTTGTTTTGCTTTTATTATTATTGTTAAACTGTAATTAATTCTTCTCCTGTCAGCTTCTCTTCAGTGTACAATGCCTAACACAGCATGAAGTGTCTTTGTGCATGCCTGCCCCCCCCCCCACCCAGCTACACACCTATTCTTGAGAAAAGGTCTGACGTTTTGAAAACACACAAGCCCCTAGACCTTTCCTCTATGGAATGTGAGTGGCAAGGGAGGGAGGAAAGTTTGCACACGTGAAGCTGAAGTGGTTTCGTAGTCAGGTGACCATGGATTCCAACTTAGCTGAGGTAATTCTGTTTTTAGCAGACAGACGCTTGAAGGGTCAAAAAAATCTTGGTGGAAGCCTGAGAGAAAAGCCAAAATGCACTTTAAAGTGAGGCGCCTGTCCTGCTGCTCAAGTTTGCAGCTACCGAGCACCTCTGTGGTACCGTGTTTCCTCCAGTTTTTTGCAGAATCCCTTTGATGTCGGCCTCTTTGAAAGATTTCCCAGCACCATGGACAATTCTGTGCCAGATATGTCCATGTCTAAATCCAGAACCTGTATGTGACCTTGTTTGGAAAAAGGACCTGTGTTGTTAAGAATCTTGAGATAGGGAGAACATCCTGGATTATCTGAGTGGGCCCTCAATTCAGTGACAAGTGTTCTTGTAATAGACGTCCAGAGGAGACAGACAGACAGAAAACAAGGTGACGTGAAGATAGAGGAAGAGACTGGAGTGGTGTGGCTGCAAGCCACGGATTGCTGGGCAGCCACCTGCAGCTAGAAGAGGCAAGGGACAGATTCTCCCCTGGAACCTCCACAGGGACTGACACCTGGTTTTTGGACTTCTCATGTCCAGAGTCATGAGAGAACACTTTTCTGTTGTTTTAAGCCACCCAGTTAGTGGTAATTTGTTATAGCAGCCATAGGAAACCAATATTGTATCCATGATTTGCCAAGTCACCACAAGCAGAAAACACAGAAAAGAGAAAGGATTGGTGAAAAACACCAAGTCACAGAACTTTCAAATGTCAGGCTGTTCCCTTCAGATGGTGACAGGCTGTGTTGTCAGATCAGATGAGGCTGTCCACATAACTCAAGCCTAAAGCATGCACTGGAGACAAAAAATGAATGCCTACAGCCCAGACCTTGCCAGAACTGGCTGTCCACAGTTTTGCTTTTCAGGAATATTGTTTCTCTCGTGCACATATGACATGGCATGTACTTGCTCAGCTGTGACTTGTTGTTTATCCACGAGATCCCTCCATCCAACAGATTTCTAACCTCAAGCTTTCCATATTTCATCCCTACACTTCCTCTATTTCTTTTAATGGTTGCAAAGAACACATTTATGAGGCTAGAGATATTTCCGGGAGTCCAGGGTCTTTCCTGGAGCCATGGGATCTTTCTGAGAAGACACGCTGCCTGTGAGCTGATGACCCTGCCTTCATCTCATGGAGTGACCTTTCCCAGCAGGCCAGGTCATGAGATGGGTGCCCCTTTCTACCACCTTAGGATCTGGCTCTCCTTTGTATATTCATTCCTATGAAAAATGCTTATTTTTAAATATTTTAAAATATTTAAATATCAGGGGATGATACTTGAACCATTTTTCTTTCACACTCTATTAGTTCAGGCAACTTTTGGCCGTTCTCCCTTATAAATTTCTCCTAGGACCTCTCACGTAATATTCAGTATCCTTGTCCTGTCCTGGGATTTAAGCCAACCTAGTTTGGGTCAGTAAAAATTTCTCAGTAGAAACAGTGCCTATATGGGACCTGCATATTGTAGGTCCTCATAAACCATCTGTTGAACAAAGGGCCAAATCTCCAGAGGTTCTAGCCATATATAGTACCACTTTGTTATACTTTGACTTATCCTATGGGAAAATGTTTAAAAATTCATATTTAACCTGCTTTCATTTCTATTATTTTAAACAACTTCCACAGCTTACAGAGTGGGTCTTTATCCGTAAGGACAGCTACATGTCTCCCTGTCTTGTAGTTGTGTGTGTGTGTGTGTGTGCTGCATCTGTGTGCATGCATCTGTGTGCATGTTTGCACACAAAATTCCTCTGGCAACAGAAAGTTTATTTTTCCTCTTTCCGTAACTCAAAGTCTACTGAATGAATTTAACTTAATTTACCTCTCCTGACCCAAATAAATAAATAAATAAAATGCCAACAGGCGAAATTATGGCCTAAAATGTTATTTTCTTATTTTCAAAAAGTGAAAAAGTAAGTGTGATTGAGTCTGTTGCTTGAATCACAGCTCTCACTCCTGGCAACACCCTAAAATAACACTTTCCACCTCAGTTCTGCAGCCCAAACACAGCGGCGGCCCGGCCCCGCTTCTCCACTGATGAAAGGTCTTCATGTCTGGCAGGGCATGCTGTAAACCGAGGCTCACAGCAGTGAAACAAGAGGTGGTGTGGAATTTACAAAGCTCAGAGGGGCAATCTGCAGCCATTTGTGGTGATTAATATCTCCTTCCTTTGGGTTGAATGCCAGCCTTCAATTAGAAACAGAAACAGAACTTTGCTTTTTACAGAGCAGCCCCCCGAGAGCCCCCAAAGGGCCTGCCCCTGGAAAGGAAGGCCTGGTAAAATCGGAAGAGAAGGAGAGTTAAATCCCCACTGGCAGAGGGCGTTTGTGTTCCTGGACACTTCCTGTGGCTTCCAGGCCATCCCTGCTGGCAGCTTATGAGATGGCAGCAGTGACCTTAAGAAGGCGGGGACTTGAAGGAGGAAAAATACTTAGTGGATTTCTTCTTTCTTTTTTTGTGACTATTTTTATTAAAAAAAAAATTCCACTTATCTGTGGGAAATTTCCTAGGTCCGCCCACCCCAGCCCCTGCCTGTCACTGGATTCAGTAACTCACCAGCCGGGCCAGGCCCATTTGGGGTACTTCTGCTTCCAGTCAATGCTGAGGCTGATATGCCCAAGGCCAAGGCCAGTTAGGGGAAAACAGGACCACCGTGAACACCAGTTTTCAAAATTCTTCACATTTGTTGTAGGTGTGTGAAAAATAATGCAAGTTCTGCATCATTATCACAGCCTGTCCTTGCTTCCCCAGTGTCTCCCCTCCGAGTTGGCATGTTCACTCGCAGCTCTGGCAGGTGAGTCACTATAACTCTTAAAGAGGCCTTGATGGGAGGTCCTGGCCCGGATCCCACCAGAACTCACTGCGAGGGTCGGTTCCTGCTCTTGGGTGTTGGGGGGCACATTATTGGTTGCCCCCACTCCTCCACATTCATTCTCCAATTTCTCACCCACAGAGGATGTACATGGCTCTGGGGTTACGAGAGGGAGTAAGATCGTCATACCCCCTCCCCCACGGGGTTCGCTCCTAGTTTGGGAGACACAGACTGAACATGTCAATCAGTTCAGATGGTTCTAAGAAACAAGAAAAAAAAAAGAAAGAGGTTAATGTCATATAGAGTAGCGAGAGGTGAGTGAAGTGTGTTTTTAGGCCGATCGGGAAAGGCCTCACTGGAAAAGTGGTATCTGAGCTTGGGCCGTCTATGGTAACGTGTATATAACCTCAAAGTGACGCACAGCCAGTCTTGAACGGTCATGCATTAGCCATGAAGCAATGAGTGTGGTCAGGCGTCTGGGTCTGTTGCCAGGAAGAAAATAGAAGAGGAAGGCGAAGAAGCATGGTTTTCCTCTTACTTCCCCGCCACCCTAAGGTCCCTCAGCTGCAGACACTGATGTCGCTGACACCCTGCAGAGTAGCCCGCAGCCTCTTCTGGAGCCAGGCCTGCGCTGGGCATTAGGACCACCAACCCTGCAGCCAGTGTTCCATCAGCCATGATGGCTCGCTTGGGCCCCGTCGCATCCAGTCCTCACAGACAGAGCAGTGATGCTGACCAGCGCGGCCTCGGCACTGAGCCACAGTTCTCTTTCCACTTGTCCCTGCAGCCCAGGGAGGGGGGAGGTCACAACCCCACAGACTGTCTCCACACAGACCATCGCAATCTAGTGTGCTCGGTGCACAGGTGGATGGAGTGATGGCTCAGCAGGGCAGCGGCAGCGACGGGGACGGGGTGCAGCAGGCTTCCCAGGGAAGCTGGATCACTCCCGTTCACCTTCAGTCCATCTGCAGACTTGACTCTTTGTACTGCTTTCCAGCAACTATCTTGGCTCCACCTGATGACGGACGACTGACTCAGCATCCCGTGAGGCTGCTGTGGTGAGCACACCACCAAACTGGACCGGCTCTGCGACACCCGCACCCCATCAGGAGATGACACTCGATGTCCCCCCAGCCTGATGGAGAAAGCCAAAGAGTCTGTCCTGGGTCAGGCACAAGGTGGGGACCCTCCACACCTCATGACCCTGGGCGCCCAGCCTGGCCCAGGCACACACCGCACTTCTGCTCCTGCTTCCTGCCCAGCGCCCTGTTGGGATGTCCATGTAGGGCTAAGCCCAGCCCACAGGTTAGAGATCAACAGGCCCTGAGAAAATGTCCCCAGAGTAATCATTCCAGGCCGGGCTAGGCTGAGGGACCCAGGATGGCTCAGTCCTGCAGGCCTCATGGATGCAAACTGCCCACTCGGTCTCTTGTGTTGACCACAGGGCCAATAACGAAGAGAAACTCTGTGGTCAGGGTGGGAGCAAATCCCTTCCAGAGAGCTGCTGTCCCAGAGGAAGTCAGGGACAGCTGGGCAGGGACCGTGAGCGCTTGTCCACACTGGGAGCTGTGACCCCCGATCTGGGTCTCTGGAGTGGGCATCAGCACAACTCAAATCCAGAGAGCTCCAGAGCTTGCTTCCAGGGCCTGCGGAGGAGAAAGGGGGTGGGCTCTGCACTTGACTCCAGAGCCAAGTGGAGGGGCCAGGTCTGTGTCTCGGGGGAACACCAGGACACAGCACAGAGCCGCATATTCTGACACCCACTCTCACTTGCCTCCCTTCAGTCTGACCTGCTGGCTGTGGACGCCTCCCTTTGGTACAGGGGCTCCAGGTGCTCATGAAGCATTCTGCCATCTCCCCACTGGTGGGCGTGTATGTGGGTGGTGTCCTCCCTGAACACTGCTGCTTCTGAATGATGCTGGCATGGAAACATCTAAGATGGTTTGTTATCAATGGAAAAGCAACTTGTAGAAAAACACATACGTAATGAATTTATAAGCAAATTTTGCACATCACAATGGTATGTACTCCCATATGTATGTAAACACATAGGAAAGGGCCTGGACGGCAACCCCTGGAAAAGCGGCGGTCATCTTCCTGGGAGGATTGGGACTGAAAGAGGAGTGGCAAAGTGTGGCTTGTCTGTGTGGTTTGAATTTTTTACAGCAAGGATGTGTGCAGGTACTTCTTAGGTAAATTTTAAAAAGCGGAACATCTCAGAACATCTCCCTGTTCTTTGTGTTGCTCTGGGTGTCAGGCCAGGATGGCTGGTTGGGGTGCATAGCTTCTGCCTTGGGCATTCCACAGCGGGCTCTTTGGTTCTGAAGAGAACAGTCCAAACGGAAGGAAACTGAAGCCAAAGAGGGCTAGATTACTCTGAAAAGGTCACCGGTTTTGTCCTGGCAGCCAGGCAGAGAGTCTCCAAGGCCCTGGAATGAAAGAAAGATATGGAAAGGAGAGAGTAAGAGAGAGACAGCCAGCCCAAAGAATGGCAGATGTTGGGGTCCGACCAGTCTCCCTCTGAAGATCTCCCTGGCCACTGACATATCCCATAGGAGAGGTCTTCGAAATCCCAGAGGTCTGAACGTCTCCTGTAAGTCGCCTCCTGCTCAGTACTGTCCCACAGACCCCTTAGCTACGTCCAAACCTTTACAAAAAAGCCTGTCACATGTAAAACCCTTTGAGAGTGGAGCTTTAGAACATAAAAAAGAAGGTAAAATGGTTACTCAAAGGGTAGACGACAAGGGAAGATCAAAATTTCAGAGGGATCCGGGCTCTGAGGTTAGCAGGAGAGCGCGGAACCTCTTGCAACCCCTCAGGAATCCTGGGAAGGGTTGTAAATTTTCCACAGCACATGGGATGAAGGCTTGAGCAGGTTTAATTGGCCACTCGAGTAGTGGTGATTCTAAAAATTGAAGATCCTGAGGCTGAATTAATATAAGTAAAACACAGGCTAATGGATTTTTAAAAATCAGAAACCTATAAAGAAGTAAAAATTGCCAGCATAGCATTTCCATCCATTTGGTGTAATCCGTTCATGCATTAAAAAGTAAACTCACCCTCTGCCCCTTCCAACTTTCCCCTCTGCAGCTGTGTCTGATGGTCCAGCTTTTACAGTAATGCAGTGCATGGAGTCAGAAGCCCAGAGATCCATAAACCATCCAGACATCTAATAGTGCTTTCCAAGGGGCCCTGAACACTGGAGGGTAAGTGGCCGGTAATGGCTGAGCTGGGCAGAGAGGCGGAGGAGAGAGGGCTTCAGGGGAAAGTGAAGTAGAGAGCATAAGGAACATTTTTACAGCAGCTATAAAAACAAGCCCTGTGCACACACCGCTAGATTCTGAGCTGGCCAAATATACTCAGGCGGCTCACAGTTCAAGTTGCCAACCTTGGCTTCAGTTCTGGCAGCTACTATCTTAGAGACCCAGCAAAAAACACTTCAAGAGAGAAAGAGGCACCACCATCTCATTGTGGAGCCAGTGCAAGGATGGCTGTCAGAGGGCTCGCCGTTACCAGGAGTTACAGGCAGCAGGCAGTCCGCCTGGTCAATAGGCTCCTGGCAGGTGATTATTACTATTCAGCACCGGCCTTTGGTTCCTGGGAACCAAACAATGGTTTAGGCTTCTGAGGGAGGGCCACACTTTGCAGACATGGAAGAGAATGTCTGTATTTGCAAAATGCTATGATTTAGGGTTGCTGACCCTGCAGCCCATTCCCACAGGAACTCCAAATGGAAACTCTCACCCATCAGTACTCCCTGACTCCCTGCTCTCAACCAGTTGCTGGTGACAAATGGAAATTTCCTGCCCCAGCACTGCTCTGGAGAGGTCAGAGCACACTTAATGGCTTCACTGAAACTTCCAGTTTAGAGATACTGGGAAAGGGAGGCTGGACCCAGGCTGACAAATGTTTAACAACCAGCTCTCTAGGGGACAAAAGCTCTGATTTGTAGCATTTGCTGATTTCCATGGAGTAAATACTCCCACCAGCTACCCAGTCCTGTCTCTGGACAGAGCTGGGAAGGGGTGTTCAGCAGCAGCCCAGGCAATGATAGCTGGAACGAATCCCAAGAACATGGACAACAGCAACATGTAGTAAGACAATTAGGAAGTGATGCATTTTGAGTATTTATTCCCTTTGTCTTTGATACAATCATTTAATCAGAAGCTTATATAATTTAACTGTTAATTATCACTGTGTTTGAAAATTGGCTTACAAAATTCCTAAATATTTAGCCACTGACTCTCATGAGCCGGTACACCAGCTGGCTCTCACACACCACCGGCTGGGCCCTGGGGTCTTCTTGCTTTGGGTTCTGGACCTAATTTCCTTTTATATGTTTCTTCCATGCTTCTCTCTTCTTTCTTCTTCTCTTCTGTCCTTCTCACTCTCCCTAGGCTTTTTCTCACCACTTTGCCCTATTTATTGACCAGGGATCCTCTGTGCTGAGCATGTTGCATGTGTAGCTGGAGAGGCCCTCTGTGGCAGAGATGTCTGTGCTTACCCATACCAGTGGTCCTCTTGGCACCAGGAGAATAATACTTCTCTGCTTCCCAGCAGTTAGGCAGCGCCACATGACCAGCTCTGGTCACTGGTTGTGAATGGAAGTGACATGTGTCACTTGTACACTGAAGAATCTCATTGATGGTGTGAGACCTTTCAATGTTCTCTTTTCCTGCTGCAGTGATCTCAGTGAGCTTGAAGAAGGCCCTGTGTGAGGATGGCAGGGCCAACAGATGGAAGGAGCACAGGTCACTGAGTCACCACATGGAAGATGGTCGCCCTGAAGAATCACCTGGATGCATGGTGGATTCGTACAAGTAAGAAATAAGCATTTGTACAGTAAGTGTTGGTGCTGCTTGTTAATATAGCATGATCCAGTCTATCCTAACTAATAACCTTCCTTACAGTTAAGGGCCGACCATATGCTTGTATTGACAGGAAACTCCCTTCAAATTCCCACTCCCCTATCAAAATTTTGTATAGGAATTTCCATGTGCTTTAAGAGCTTGTTTTAATGAGGGGGTTGGACATTCAAGTCCAGTTGAACTTTATATCAGGAGACAAAGAAACCAAAAAATGTGGTCACATAAGATAGAAGTTTCAGATGCTTATTTCTCTTGAACATAACGTTCAGATTTAAGTGATGCAGGGTTGGTGAGGTATATCCTGAATATGTGGCTTCCATGTCTGGGTCCAAGGCACACGACCCATCTGTTACTCTTTCCTACCCAGAATGGAAGAGGAAGGGGCCTAGGAAAGGGAAACTCCACCCTTTTAAGCGAAGACCCAAAAGGGACACATCACTCCTGCTCACATCTTATTGACCAAACATGTATCACATGGATATAACTAGCTGCAGGGGAGGCTGGGAGATGTAGTCTCTAGCTGTCAGCCACATGCTCCACTAACATTTGGTGGGGCATTTGTTAGTAGAAGGAAGAAAGAGAGAAGGAATACAGCAAGAAAAGACAGTCTCTGCCATCATCTATGATGTTGTCCTGGCAGGGGAGGAGCTCTGGCTGGTGCGGAGATGCTGCCTGGGGCAGAGGAGCTATTCCCAAACAGAGTAACTGGTCCTCTCTGGCTTCCACTGGAATAGGCCATTTGGGATAGGACCTTGGGGTGAAGGTGACTCTGCTGCTCCAGTATTATGGCTCCACCCTAAATGGGCCAAGGCTGCCTATTTTCCCCCAGCCTTGGTCAGCGTGGGAATCTGTTCCAATGAGGCTGGCTGTCATGGAGTCAGAGGGCAAGAAGTACTTGTTGTCAAGGGCATGGAAGTACATGGAGTCAAGGGCAAGAAGACTGTGCAGGGAGATGGCTGAGGAGTGGGGTGGGGGAATGTGGATTCTGGAGTCAGACTCCCTTGGGCAAAGTGCTTAATCTTTCGTACCCCAGGTTTGTTACCTTTAAACCGGGATAATAATGGTGCCAAGCTCATAAGACTGTTGAATTATTAGAGGGGATAATGGTATAAATGTGCTTAGCAAAGTGCTTTCCTAACCACCAGCAGTAACTGCTGCTACCACTACTGGAGTATGTGGCTGCCACCACGGTGGGAGTGCCTGGCTCTTTCACACACAGCTGCGTCCGTGCGGAGGAGGCCTCCACGAGAAGGGGTGCTCCAGAGCACCTTGCGTCCGAAGCCCAGAACCATTCTCTCCCATCTCTCCTCTGCGTCTTGTACAGAGCGGCCTGCTGGTCTGCCTCTGCTCTCGTGGCACCTTTGATTTGGGGTTCTCCTTGCTGTTCCCTGGCACTGGGCCTCAGTCAGGGAACTAGCCCCAAGACCCTGAGAGGAGCTGGTTCACCCCAGAAGGGTCTCTGGGTGCTCTCTTCAAACAGATTATCCTACTCCCTAAAGTTCTACACGCTCAGGGGATCATCTGGCTTTGCCACATCAAATAAGTCTTGTTACACCTTTTCCCAAAAGCTGGCCTGACAATTTGCATAACTAAGAGGGGTGGGTGAGATGATCCCTGTCCCCACCTAGAATGAGATGCAGCTGGCAGCTTTCCTCAAAACAAACTATGTATATATGTAACAAGAGCAACAACAAAACATAACATTTTGGTAAGCTGCCCTGTGCCACTCATTACAGACATCTTATGTCATGTGATCTCCACAGCGAACCTGTGAAGTAGGGATCATAGGCCAGACCTATCTATCTAAGTCCAAAATATTTCCTTACTCTGGTCATTAACTTGTTTAGGCAGACCTAACACAAAGGAAAGGAGAAAATTTAACATTCATCAGAGCTTATTTTTAAGGTTTTGAGAAACATTGTTAGATAGGATTTTTGCAGATACAACCAACAAACTCAGATCGAGTGGATTAAACAAAATCTTCAATGTATTGGCTCAATAAGGGTGATATCCAGAGGGGCTGGCTTCAGGTGGAGGTGGATCCAGGTGCTCAGATGATGTCACTAGTGCAGTGCCTTTTCTCCTTTATCTCTGCTCTCCCTGTTTTGGTTTCATTTCCAGGCCCACCTTCTCTCCATGGTGGCCCCATAAACTCCAGGCCCACAGGCTACTAGCTTCCAGTCCAGAAGAAAGAATTTTTCTCTTTCCCAATAACTTCAGAGAAAGTCTGAAGCTCATGGAGCCCTAGTGTATCTATCTGGGCCACATACCTGCTGCAGAAGCTGGGGGGATTGGGAGAAAGTATACAGAAATGGGAAGGATGGTTCCCCAAAGGGAAATGGCTGTGCCATTACTGGAAGGTAAAGCAAAATCACCAGGTGAACCTGTATACACCTATGTAAAGAGGAATGATGAGAGGGCATTTTTGCCTTCCTGCAACTGAAAATGAATTTCTCTCAGTCTCCCTAATCCAGGGCTTCTCACCTTGACCACACACTGGTCTTAAAAATTCTAGTGCTCAGACCACATCCCAGACCAGGGAGATCAGAATCTCCAGGGAGTGGGGTCTAGGCACCAGAATTTTAAAAAACTCACCAGGTGATTACAATGTGCAGCCAGGGTTGAAAGCTACTGCTCCAATTTCCTGGTCTTATATTAAAGCCCATGACTTGCGAATACATTGATCATGCTAAGTTCCAGCCCAGCGGTTCTGAGTTGTGAGCTGGGTCCCTGGTGTGTGTCTGAGCCCCTTCTCTCCCAAACGCTGAGCCAAGGGCCACCTTGTCCCCCGGTGAAGGGTCTGGACGTTTACAGCTCTCCTCAGTGCCAGGAACAGGGCTTGGCTCCTCAAGGGAAGGAATGACTCCCCAGAGGGCTCCCAGGCGGGGGGCCCGTCGCAGCTCTCGCACTGCTGACGCCCTCTTGGTGTGACCCACTCCCTCTGCAGGCCCAGGGAGGCCTGACGCTGGCTCTCCCAGGGTAAACAAAATCCTGGCAGGGTGCCAAAGGGGAGAAGCAGTGGTGTCCTTTGAGGGAGAGGGAGATCCTGCCCAGAGCAACATGGCATTTATTGAAGGGACAGAAGCCAGTTGCTTACCCTTCTGGGAACAAAGAGTCTCCTGGCAAGAGGGGGTCTGAGCTGGCAAACACAGACTGAGTCTTTCAGCATCCGCAGCGGGAGGAAAGTGCTGGAAATGGGAAGACAGCAGGGAGACTTGGTTTCTGGGTGGTTGCCTCTCGGAGTCCCCCTGCTGATGAAACACCGGGATGGGTGGCAGGACTCATCCGCCACCGTTGGCAGGTCCTCGTGCTGTGGGCCCGTTTCCCTTGGTTACATGAAGGGGGTGGACTTACTTCCTGGAGGTCGTTGCACGGTCTGCTGCGGTGCCTGACGAATGGTTCCCTCTGGAGCGGCTGTACATCTGTGCTCTGCTTTAACATACGGGCAGAGGGGAGAGTCCCGTGGTGCCCCCTGGACCTGCCCCCTCCTGTCATATTCGAGGCCACTCTCCTGGTCTGATGGTCAGCTGCTGCTGCTTCACTGCCTCTGCGGAGCCCCCCTGGATGCCCCAGGGGGGTGTCGGGGCGGGTCCACCTCGAGGACCCTGTGTTCTGAGCAGTGCAGGGGTCTCCTGTGCTGCCGGCCCGAGGCTGCCCCCAAGGGCCCAGGATCCCCAGGCAGCTCTCCCAAACCACACGTCTCTTTGGCTCCACAGGACTGTCATAGGGCTGAGGGTGTACCCTGGGGTTTCCCTTGGCGGCCCCAAGGGCTGATCCTCCCAGGCTCAGGCCTCCTGAATAGCCACCCACCCTTATCACCCCTTGCTGTTTCCCACCCCCTCACCCTAATCAGAAACCTTGTTTGCTTAGCTGGAGCCCTGGCCTTGCGGTTCTCGCCCATAACTCAGGCCTTTCTTGCCCCCCTTACAACTGCATCACTGTAACAGCCTCTTAACCTGCCTCTCGGAGGCTCTCTCTCCTCCCACCCCACCCCATGCTACCTCGGGAGCCATCTTCTAAAAACAGCCTGACTTTGGCCAGCTGGCCTTTAGGCTCAAGGACCTCCAGCGGGTCGTCAGTACCTCGGCACTCAGTGCAAATCCCTGCCCGCCTTTCAGGGCCCTATGGCTCAGGCTGCTCTGTGGGGACAGCCTCCTTGTGCAGGGGCCGGGAGCCCCTTCCGTTCAGCCCCGCTGCCTCCCCCCGTGGCCCCTGTGCGTGCGGCAGTCTTGTCTTCTTATTTCATCGCCTTCGCCTGTGTGTGCCCCTCCAGTTTGAAATGGCCTCCGTTTTAAAAATCCTACCATCTAGTCAAGGCTTCTGCTCTGTGCCTAGTACTGAAAAGTCTGTTCAGACTATTCCAGCGCATACTGGTCTCTTCGTCCTTTTATTTCTTACCTAACTCAGAGTCAATACCATTGTTTTGTTTGCATTTAACTGATACTGAGCTCCTTGGGGGTAGAAACCATGGCTTATATTTATTTTGTGTCTCCCCATGAAGTTTAGCTCCAGGCTTGTGCACCGTAGGGTGGGAGAACTCACGGCCGTCCACCCAACAGCAACACTTTCCTGCTGCCCAGGCCAGCCTCCCACTACAGGAGGGTGTTGAGGGAACCCGAGAGCTGGGGTTGCCAGCCTCATGGGATGTAGCGGGGGCACCTGTACCCAAGCCGATCCTTGCTTCTGGAGCCTGCAGGGAGTTCTGATGGGGGCTAGGAAAGATTCCTCCCTGTGTGAGGCAGATATTCCCTTACTTCTCACTCTGTGGAAATGAGAACGGAACCAATAGATATCAGCCACAGTACCAGTTCCTGCCTCCTCCCAGCCTTGAGCCTTGATCTAGGACCCCTGAGGCTCTTGGTAAGTCAGTGAGACCTCAGAAACAAGCCTGAGAGAAGCCATAAATACATGGGGCTTTGTTTGTCTCATTTCTGATCATTTCATCAAGTCAGTGACCAGCAATTAATGCTTCAAAAGCTCAAGGTCTTTGATAATGGACCTACCCACTACTGTAATTCTAAAAAATATGTCTTCCTGACCCCCTCCAGGCAATCAGCTCATACCATGAAATATGAAATCCACACATGCATAACTGTGAATGTTATTAATGATCATAAAACCATCCAACTCCTTCAAAAATCTAAGCCTTATTCCCAACACAATTACCCCCTACAGCAGTGTGGTTATTCATGGTGGAAAGATGTATTTCCTCTCCTTTGTTAAACTTTAGCCATCATTAACCCTACTGAATAAGAGGCTTCTCATATTATGGGACAAGTTGAAGTTTTTCCAGGAGCAGAGAGCTGCGCAGAAATCTGTCTGCCTGGGTCTGGGGATGTTCAGCAACAGCCTTTTCCTTACCTAGATGAGTTCTGTCAGGTCCACTGACAAGTGTAAGTTGGTATCTTGGCCCAGCAGGGCCTGGGCACCATGTGCTCTTCAGGAATGGAATGAGACACATCAGCCCTCAGTCTCCAATGTGGCATCTACTTGCCCATGCTGGTTAACATGAAAGGGAAGTGGTTTGGTGGGCTATGGAATATCCACGTAGGTTGGCTGAGAGACTCCCCCTGTCCCAGCTTTCTGAGAGCCCCCTCTCCCGTCCCCCCTCACTCTTCGGTTCACATTTCAGTAGGAGAAGACAGCTTCCTACCGAATGACCCTGGCCCCCTTTTCCACCATCAACTGGACAAAGGTCGACACCTGATCAAAACTGGGCCTGTCAGGGCATCTTCCCAAATGTGTGAAGGTACAGCTGAGAGGCATCAGCTTCCCTCTGGAGCTGCTGGACATGCAAACTCAGCAGTACTCAGTGGCCATGTTTTCTGCAAAAGCCAATTTACAAACACAGCGAACACTGGAGGAAAAGTACAGAGGAAAATGGATGCAAGTTGAGGGAGGCTTCCTGGCTTTTCTAGGCTCTGTTCCAACCTCTGCTCATAATCTAGCTCTGAGGTCTGGCTGCATCTCTGCCTTTAGTTTCCAGGAAACATCCCTGATCCTCATAACAAATTTCTTTCATTTAAAAAAAATTTATAGTTGCTTGAGTAGGTTTCTGTGACTTCCAACCAAAAGGCTCCTTACAAATACATAGAACACTGGGTATTAGGTAACCATTAAGTTTGCTTATAAATAATTTTTGGTGTCAGGGAGAATGCTTATGATATAATGGTGAGTCATTTAAAAAGCAGCCTATAAATTATATAACCAGTGTAAAACAATGGAGGAGTAAAAACTACCAAAACACTATTTGTAGTTATTTCTAAGTCTTGGGTAGGTTTTATTTTCTTCACTGTGTCTCTTTTCCTCTATGTACTTTATATTTTTTCTGTACAGAGTATGTATTAATTTATAATCATAAAATAAGATTCATTTGTTTAAAAGTAAAAATACTTAAGAATCTTTACCTGCTTCCTCTCTTTCCCCTCGCCCCAATCTGCAAAAAAAAGATATAACTTGAGTCCAAAGGTGCTGGCCAATCAAATCTAAACATACCTAGAGAATGCGTGAGCATGAGGGGTTGAGGAGCCTGCTAGGAGAGAACCCACTGGAGTCAAGTATACCAAACTGGAGCCTTGGTTTTCTGGAAGGAGAGGAAATCCCAAATAGAGGTGGCTGCCCATCACTCAGACCTGCCCCAGCCACTCTCTGTGGCTCAGGCTACAGCCAGTGTGTGTGAATTAAAATGAAAAGGGTTCTTTCACTGAACACTCAGGGAGACAGAAGGGTATATATAAGCAGCCCCCACTTGGGATCCTCTAACAGTGTTAGAGGACATCAAGGGGTAGAAGCACTCTCTCCCCACTTTGCTACAGACCACTGTGCAGCTTTGACACCGTGGGGCCTGGAGTACTGGCAGTGATGCTACTGATGGTGGCAGCGATGCCTGGCAGAGGTGGCAGCATTCAAGAGTAGCAGCGGCCATGCATGCAAGCTGCAGCAGACCGGTAGATGCCATGCCAATTTCCAGTTAATGCAGTGAAGCGAGGGAGTCCCACGGAATCTACAGCGACATCGGCAAAGCCAGCAATGCCCAGTGGACGTGTCAGGTCCAGCGATGAAAGGACAGGAGTAAAGAAACTAGCGTAGAGAAAAAAGAACAAACAGTTGCTAACCAACTGGACAACCAAATGGTAAGCTGACAGCTAAAGCAGAATCAGAAGCGCTCAGTAGATAACACCGCGGTGACCCAAATCGGGCTACATGGCCACCAGTGCTTAAGAAAAAGTTGAAAAAGCAAGTTTTCAACCTTTCTGTTGATAATCTAGAAGTATGCAAGGAAGAGGAGCAATGGGAATGAATATTGACTTGATAAAGGGGAGTTTAAAAATAAGTATCAAATTAAATATGGGCAAATCTTACAAGGGAAAAATCTAGAGGAATTCTGCATTCAGATTGTAGTTCTATGACCCACAAAAGTAAAATATCCTTTTATCAAAGAGTGAACAAGTGTTCATTTACATGTTCTAAATTAAAATAAGTTGTTTAACATATGTCTATGTCATTCTTTATGACTCCCCACAGCAACTGACACTTTCCAACTTGTCAACCATGGATCTCATCATATCCCGCAGATCAAGTAGAGTTTGACTACATTTGTTACTCATTTTGAAAAGAGCTTTATTCTGTTAAAATTCATGCTCTTTATAAATATTGAAATGTACAAAGAATAAAGTAAAATTCAACTGTTAGGGGGAACATTCTTCCAGACATCATTCTATGTGTACCTATTAAAAAAATAAACAAATGGGATCATGCTGTTATCTCCCTTTTTGCACTCGATTACATGTGTCATAGGCAAATTTCAATGTCATTAATGAAGAACTACATCATCATTTATGTTACCTATTTGGAGGTGCCATGATTTTTTTTTGACATTTAACCTTATTGATGAATATTTAGGTAAACATCCATTTTCCTTATTATAAATGAAGCTGAAATGGAAATCCTTGGTTTAGATCATTGCATGCTTTGGTGATTATTGTCTTGGGGGAAATTAGAAGAAGTGGGACTGCTGGGTCAAAAGCACACTCATTTAAAATGTTCGTTCTCCCATCCCCGGGCACTCCATTTGGAAAGAATGGACCAATTTGTGTCACCACCAGCAGAGCTCAAAAGGGCTGAGCTTCAGCCCCTCACCCATGGTTTTGTCATTCTTGTTTCCTGGAGTAAAATTTCAGATTTCTCTTCATCTTTTATCTACTGTAGTCTTTTTGTAGGTGCTTTTCTGGATAGGTTCCTTGCTGAGTGTTTTTTCTGCTCACTTATCTTTAATTGAGGGTAGTTCTGTTAGGGTTTACCATTTGCTTAAAACTAGTATGAGTGAAAACTCCTTGACTTCATTCGACCTCACTTTGGTTATTATTTGGATCTTCTTATAGGATTTGAGCTAAAAAGGCTAAACTCTAATCATGATTTTTCTCTGCTAATTTATTCATTTACTAGAAATATTTGGTGTAGGGATAGAGCCTGATTTCCCTCCTAAAATTTCACCACAACTGCCATGTTGGGGAGTTTGTGTTTTGGAAAGGTTGGCCACTTTGGTGAGAAGTTGGGTGAATGGTGCCCTGTGGTTCACCAGATGAATCCACGCTTCTCTCCTAAGGAGAGGGGACTGACTGAGACAAACACAAGGAAAATCCCAGCTACACCAACATCCTTCTGGTTAACTGGATCATATCTAGACCACTGGCGTCCAAGCACTGTCCCCAGGGGGTCCCTCAGGAAGCCTTGGCTGGTCCCACAGCTCAGAGTTGATGACTTCTATCTGACCCAGATGTCAGGGAGACCTAAAGGCTTCTTAGCGGATGTCTCTGTCCTCAGAGCCTGGAACCACACCCTTGATCTCCACAGCTCTCCTTCTGGGGCACAGAGCTTGCTATCCTGGCTGCATTGGACATACCTATTCTCTGCCCATGGACCATTCTTTCTTCTGGGAAGGCCGCAGGGCAACTCTAGGGTCTCTTCACTCAGAAAGCCACCTGCCAGCAGGTGAATGGAACCAGGACTGCCACAGGAGGGCCCAGATATCATCCATGACAGCAGTGCGTGAGCAAGAGGGGTTCCCCGTTCAGACGCAGAGCCTCAGGAGGCTGGTACGGCATCCCTGTGAGAACCCCATCCAGCAGCTCTTCAGGAAAGTGTAGACGGCTGGGTACACTCCAAGACAAGGAGTAATGTCTCTCAGCCTTCCACCTCTGTGTTAGTTTTCTATTGCTGCCATGACAAATTAGGGGCT
Source organism: Manis javanica (assembly GCF_040802235.1). NCBI lineage: Eukaryota > Metazoa > Chordata > Mammalia > Pholidota > Manidae > Manis > Manis javanica. The sequence goes on from NC_133163.1 coordinate 120,890,637, forward strand.
TAAAACAATACCCATTTATTATGCCCCAGGCTGTAGGTCTGGAGTTTGACATGGGCCTCACAGGCTGACATCAGGCACCAGCGGGGCTGTGCTCCTTACGCTTCCAGGCTCGGGGAGGTTGCTGGCAGAACGCAACTGCGTGGGGTTGTAGGATTGAGGACCCCATTTCCTTGATGCTGTTTGCTGGGGATCATTCTTAGTGATTAGAAGCTGACCCACATTCCTTGGCTCATGGCCCTCTCCATCTTCAAAGCCAGCAACAGGCGTTTAAACCTTTGTCATGTCTTATTTTTCCTGCCTTCTATTTTGCCACATCTCTCTCTCTCTTCAGCTGCAAAAAAGTTCTTCTAAGGCCTTATGTGATTACACTGAGCCCACCAGGAATAATCCAGGATGATTTTCCCATCTTAAAATCCACAACCTCAATTATATCTGCAAAGTCTCTTTGGCCACGCAACTTAACATATTCGCTGGTTCCAGGCATGAACATCTTTGGGCAGGGGGTGGGGTTAATGTGGCCTCCCATGACCTTTTGGGCCAGGATTAATCTAGAAATAAGAGTCTCCTCAGAGATCATTCCAAGGAAGACCTGCATGATTCTTGCTCCTCCGTCCCCCACTCCACACTCACCCACCTCCCTGGGACCAGCTGGCCCAGGCCTCCCAGCTGAAAACCCATGTCACAATGCATCATGCTCCAAGAGGGGCTGGGCACCTGGCATAGCCTGCTGCCTCTGGAGAGCTGGGGGCAAGGCTGGCACTTTCACCCCAGGCCCTGAGCTGCCCCATCTGTCTGCTTGCTGCTGTTTCCTGAAGCTGAGCCAATGTGCCTGGGAGGATCCCAAGGACTTTGGGCTTGAGTCCAATGTACCCATGAGCAGAAGGCTCTGCTTTCCCTTTAGAGGGGACCATTGAAGGTTGGGATTGCGGTTTCACTGGAATTATCCATATTGCGATAGAATTGCAGCCAGGGACTCAGAAAGGCTAAAGCACCGCGCTGCCAATCAGCCTGCTCCTTGGCATCCTATAGAAGGAAAAGCAGCAGGATGAGAAGTAAAAGGGTCATATATTTTTTTTATTAGCCTTGTTCACTCAAATGAAGAAGCTGGCGAAACGATGATTGTGTCGGGTGGCTGAGGTCTAAGCAAGATCCCCCACTTCCCCTCCTTTTGAATCTAAATTCAGGGGCAATAAATGCAGGTTCGTATGCAAAGAGTGAGCAGGCCCCAGTTGAACTTACTTGCTTACTTACGTATTCAGGGAGAGAGAGCCATGGCTGGGCTCATGCTGAGGTAGCAGCAGGTCCTGGGTCTGCTTGCCACATCCAGGCAGGAAGCATAAGCACAGCAGGCCCCAAGGCCAAGCCTTCCTGGGACCCAGGCAGGAAGTTGAAGAGAGAAAGTGAAATCCGGGATAGGGGCCTTTAGAGTACAGTAACCCTACCCACCAATAAAATGTGACCCAGTGAATATTCTGGACTCTGACCTGTCAGATTATCAACTGCGCTTCCTTTGGGCAGAGTGGAGAGCTAGGAATGAGTTAGAAAGAGGCCTGCTGGTGTGCACAGAGTGGATGATGGGGTATTTCACTAGGGCCTGCCTTCACCTGCTTCTGTTTTCAACCCAGTGGCTGCCCCTAAATTTCTGGGGATAGAGAGTGTGAGTGCTTATTGACCTACATGTTTGTGAGCCCAGGCTCCTTGAAAAACATGTGTCCTGTCACTGAGGTTTCTAGGTGACCACACCTACCAGTGGGGGGACACATCACCCAGAGAAAGCCACTCAGTGAGACCTGTAATGGTTTAGCCTCTTTGAGACCTTCTGGCCTATAATTCTGAGATGAACTGCTCCCTGAAATATCAAGGACATTCTAAATGCCAGAGGTTCAAATTACCATATAGGCTTTTTATCCTGAATTTCTGTGCTAAGATCTTTCTGGCCTGGATTTTGGGTGACACAAATGGTTTTCTGTGGTCAACAAATTATCAAGATTCTCTCCAGGAAGCTTTCACTGATGCCCAAGTAAGACTTAGGTGTCCAAACTGGTATCTGCCTCAGACTCTACTGAAATCACCTTTTATTGTTCCGTCTTCCCTAATAAACTGAGTCAGGGGCCCTCTCCTTTTTGACCTGCCTTCCCCACCCTCCAACTATCTTTTCATCATCTGCCCCAATTGGTAGTCTAATGTCCATTTTGCTTGTTTGTTCTCATTGCACTCTTACATTGGTAAGGAATTGCAGGAGTGGGGAGCAATCAGCTACTGGAAGATTTTGAGTGAGAAATGATGCAGTCAGAGTTGCTCTGTGGTAAAACTGTTGTGACAGCAGAAAATGGAGAAAACTAGAGACCATTGGAGGTATTGGTCTAGACCGTGTGAAGGATCTCAACTTGAACAGAAGTAGTGTATGGAAACACGGTGATGGTGGTGGCACCACAGACACAAAATATTATGGAAGTAGAATTGCAAGATGTAAGAAGGGAATGGATGCCGAATTTAGGGAGAGAAAAAAGTCAATGAAATCACCAAGATGAATAGCCTAGGTGACTGGGACTCCAGTAGTGCCATTAACAGAAATACTGAACCCAGGAGATGTATGTTTCTAAGAAATCATTTTAAGTTCAGTTTGTGATATATTGAGTTCATAATTTGGGTAGGATACCTAGAGAGAACCACTGGGAACTGTGCACATCAGTCTGGGAGAGGGGAGGATTGTAATGACAGCTATAGGAGTCATCAGTGTAGACAGCTGAAAACACAGCAGAAAGAAAGCTTACAGGGAAAAATACTTAGAATGGCCCTGTGGCTGGAATACTCTTTCTCCAAATCTGGTGCTCCAGTTATCTATTGTTGAGTAATAACCTCAAAACTTAGTGACTTGAAACAACAGTCATTTTATTGTTAATTCCTATGGTTCCAGGGGTTGAGACTGGGCTTAATTGGGTGGTTCTTGCTCAGGATGTCTCAAATAGTTATAATCAGGCTGTGATTAGGACTCAAATAATCTAGAACCCAGGCTCAGAAAAATCCAATAGGTGGGCCAAGAACCACTGGGGTTCCTCGGGCATCTCTCTCCCTCCCTCTCTCATTTCCTCTCTCTCTTTGTTCTGTCTGGCAGGATAGCTCAGGTATTGGGGTAGCCAGATTTCTCACGTGGTGGCTCCAAAGGTTCATGCCTCACATGAGAGTGGGCCAGGAGGGAGCTGCATTGCCTTGTATGACCTGGTCTCAGAAGTTATACAGTGTCATGTGTCCATGTGCTAGTCCCGAAAACAGTCTTAAAGTCCTAAAGTCCCACTCAGGTTCAAGGGGAGGGGGCACTGACTCCACTTCTAGCTGAGGTGTTCTACAAGAACATCTGAAACCAGTCACTCTGGGAAAAAAATTCTGCCTTTCTCTCCAAAACTCAGCATAAGAAGCCTCTCCAAATCTCATGGTTGGGGTAACTCTCACCCTTAAGTAGACTCCCAGCATTTTGCACCCTTATAACAATACTTGGTGCTACAGACATGTTAATCTCGTTATACATGAAGGTATTTGTCTCAATTGTAAGGCTTCATAAGTCAAGGCCCATGTCTTGTTCTCTTTTGGGGAAGCATGAAGTAGCAGACAGATGCAGGGCTTACTGACTAAAATTTAATTTCAAGACAGGAGGAAAGGACTGAGAAAAGAACCTTAGGGAAAGCTACATCTGAGATACTAGGAGCAAAACAATCAATGAAGGAGTCTTTGGGAAGCACATTTCCAAAGCTAAACTGTAATAGCCTTTGCAGAATACTGTGGGCATTTACCCTAACTGAAAATTAAAGCTAAGCATGTCTACAATAATTGGCAAAATCCAAAAATCCTCCACAATTAATACATTGTAAGTAATAGTTGCTGAACAAGTTCCTTATTTTCATAACAGGAAACTCCTGAATATAGTTAAACCTTGGAATAAATAGGAATTGTAAAACAGAATCAAAGCTTGCAAGGAATTTTTCTACCCAGAAACTTAGAGTGTCACAAGACATAGCTTCGGCAATAATCAGATAGTCTGAAAAAACAGAGATACTATCTTATGCCTGTTAAATTGGGAAAGCTTTTAAAAAATTTTTTTGTAAAATAGTCTAGTGCCACCAAATGGATGCTCATTTTTTTCTGACAGAAAGATGTGGTGGCCAAGCCTTCTGGTGGATAAAGGTCTTTTAAGAGTTCATTCCCTTTGATGCAGTAATTCCACTCTAGAAATTTATTCTAAGGAAATAATCCTGATAGGGTAAAAATTCAAATTGAGGATGTTCAACAAAGTATATATATTTTTTTATGATAGTAAAAAAATATATTGGAAACAACCTAAAGGTTTAGAGTTTGGCTAAAGAGATCATGGTTAATTCACTTGCTAAAACATTAGGCAGCCATTAAAAATGATGTTTTTGAAAATATTGGATAGTACAGGAGTATGCTCATAATGTGATATTCTCTATAAATACAGCTGAATTCAAACTGCATAAATTACAGGAAGCAGTATGAGCCCAGTATCGTTAAAAATTACTTATATATACAGAAAAGACTAAAAGCGAATTTCACAAAATGTCAACAGTATTCTGAGTGATGGAATTACAAGCAGTTTACATTTTTTCCCTCTGCTGTCTTCAGTAAACCTGTAATATTTTTATACTTGGGGGGCAAATGTACTTCTCAGAAAAGATGCAGCAATTGTATCAATGACCAGCTTTGGCGATTAACAAAACGGGGAAATGTTCTTCTGGAAAAGAAATTAAATAATTTATGATAAAGGTCTTGGTATTGACTAACTCACACTTTCTAAAATGATAATATGCAAGGAAGCAGCCCGGACACACACAGAAGTGCTATCTCTTAGGTGTGAAATTTCACACATGCCAAAGCTTGTGTGGCTCCACTGAGTATTTTCTTCAACGGCACATGGGTACTTGGAGTCTTCTGGCTGTAACTAAGACAGACCCTAATGGGCGGCAGGAGTGCTGAGCTGTGTCTTCCGGGATAACAGGGAACAAGCCCATTAACATCTGGAGCTTCTTAAGTCCCTCGCTGACGTGGAAATCCACTAACATCAGTAGACACCTAATTGCAAAAGGAAAAGAGAGAAAAAGCTACAAATACAGTGGCTTTAGACAGACGCCCAGGCCAGTGGAATAGGGACACCTCACATCTGGCTCCAGTTGAACTGTTAAGATTCTTGTTTGGCGGTCTTCCCAGGTCCCATGTCACAGCCCTCTCTTTGCCACATTGCTGTAATGGGAGCCCAGGGAACGGCTAAGCTTTCTGCACCAGCAGATGGAGCCGCCTGGTCCCACCGGCGCTCCTCTGGTAGGACGCGCCTCTACTGCAGAAACTAGGTACCGCAATGCCATAGAGCTGTGGGCCCTCGGCAACGCATCACGCAGTGGTGACAGGCTCATAAAACCTGACCCCCCTGTGGACACTGTGTGCTGGCCCTGAGGGCATATATGGTCAGCGTTCAGGACTTTCCCAATTTGCAAATGGGCCAGGATCCTAAACCCTGTTTGTAAAGCAGTCCTGAGGAACCTGGAGTGCCAGGGAAAACATGTTATAAATATAGAGCAGTACATGGCACACGCTACAGACTCAGTAAACATTTGATGACAATTGATGGGCAGCTGGTCAAAGTGCAGTTCTAGCCCTTAGAAGCACATTGAGCCAAATGTAGTCCAAAGCTGCATATTTTTCAATGTAGGAAACATTTGTGCTTAATACTAGCAATTAAAACAGTAGAAGTGTGTCCATAGCATTAAATAATTGAATAATGAGAATTAAACGTATTTCTCTTAATGTGACTGTTGAGAAGAAAGCAAGCTTAAGTAGGGAAAGTTAAAAGGGTAGGTAGCTGAGACTAAGGAGTAATCTGGGCAGTTTCAAGGAGTTTTGAGGATGCGTGGCACTAGGTTTTTATTATTTCACTTTTCATATCCTTTATATAAATGAAAAAGGACTTCCTTTTTGGCTGACAGCCAGGATCAGGGTCCTTTCATAACGATCACAAGAAAAAAGAAGAGAAACAGGATAAGAGGCAGTGTTAATCCACGCTGAGGCATTGCAGAGCTACTTGGGGCTCCTGCCGCACGCCTGGGGAGGAGACAGGGCCAGCGCGGGCATCTGAGACCCGGGACCCGGCTCAGCCGCTCGCCGGCTCTGTGACTCAGCGCTGGAGACACCCCTCCCTGAGCTTCAACCGCTGAAACATAAGAGCGCCCGTTTTGTAGGGCTACTGGGAGCATTCAACAAGATCATATGTTTAAGCACTCTTAATGCTTAAATTCTGGCACACAAATGCTGAATAATGGAGCTTGTTGCTGTTAGTGATGGGTTTTCCTTCCCTTTTCCTCTAAACTCTGAGTTTCATGAGAGTAGGACCATGTGCCCGTTTGTTCACTGCTGAATACCCAGCATGTACGCAACATCTGGCAGGGCCTTAACGAATATTTGGAGGGGAGAACTTACACATTCTCATTGTTCCCTATGATCAGTGGCAAAAAATAATTGATTTTGCTTCTCCTTTCTCCTTTTTGATTTTTTGCTCAACTGTTTTGTAATGAATTACAGACATTGTAATGCTTAATCTTTAAATAGTGTAGTATGCATCTCTAAAAAGTAAGAACATTTGCCTCCATAACCATTATGGCATTATCATAACCAACAAAATTAACACTGGTTCCTACATATCATGTAACACCTATTCCACATTCAGATTTCTTCAATTTTCCCCCAAAATGCCCTTTATAGCTGATCTTCTCATACTGGAACCAAATAAAAGATCAAAATTACATTCAGTAATTAGCTCTTTTCTTTTTTTTTATCTAATACCTCCTCTCCTTTTTGTTTTCTATGACACTGACTTGTTGAAGATAATGTAGAATAGCTCATCTTTTTTGTCTGATTGCTTCATTGAGGTCCATGACCTAACATGCTCCCGTCTCCCTTGCATTTCTCCAGAGATGAAAGCTAAATCTGAAGTCCTGATATGATTCAGGTTAAACATTTTTATTCAGAAAACCTAATAGCTGATGCTGTGTACTTAGCGCTGCGTCATACCAGGAGACATGGAATGTCAGGTTGGCCTACTATTGGTGATACTAAGATGGATCACGGAGTTATAACGGCAATAGCTTTACCCCTTCATTGCAAAGTTAAGGTTTTTTCCCCTTTGGAACTAGCAAGTAAACTGTGGGGTGGTAATTGGTACCTTGTAAATATGTAATTCACTATCAACCTTCTGCTAGATGGTTTTTGCATCCAGGGACGATCCTCGCCTGAATCAATTATCTCAATAGGGGGTTGCAAAATGGTAATTATCCAATTCTATCATTCCTTCTCCATTTATTAGCTTACATTCTTCTGTGGAACAGCTTTCTTTCATCAACTGGGGCTATTTGGTTATCCTGAAATATAGCTCCTAATGGAAAGACAGGATGTGTATATGTGATTCTTCTCCTTTAATAACCAATAAAAAATTATTGGTAAATAGCAGCCTATTTTAAATACTGAAGTCAAAACAAACCTTATAAAAGGGTTTTCCTCTATCATCTGGCCCAGATAGTTAGTTGTCTTAGCATCACCCTGGGATGGGACTGGGGGCTGTGGAGTGTGGCAGTTGCCCAGACTGCTTAGGTGGAAATCACATCTCCCATCTCACCCCTCAGTTCCTCAGATCCCTTCTCCAGTGGGCCGATCCTGAATCTAAGATAAAATGGCTATTGTGGCGCAGCAGGTCTTGGTTATGTCATTTATGAAATTGGTGCTAATCTCTCCTCTATAATTAGAAGAATCTCATAATGTAATTTTTCTAATGCTTCCATCATAACAGTATTCCACAAGCTGAAGGAATTTGATGGCAGTTATTTTTCTCTTTGGCTGCAAATTTTATTTTGAGCATTCCAGTGACACCTCAATCCCCAAACCTCAACTCAGAGTAAATAACTCCCCTCCTTCCCACTGACTACACGGTGTACATGTGGCTGGGCCCATTGCTAGCAGAAAACACTGACTCTCCATCCAGCAAAGCAACACAAACTGCACTGAGCTCTGCAATACGGCCTCATAAATCCAGCCCTGCTGAGTGCCTCTCCATCCCAGCACCCCTGTCTGGGCCCTGCAAGCCCGGCTCAAGATGCATTTCCCCAGAACCCAGATCAGCGCAGCTGCCATGGTGCGTCCTTCCTGAAATCAGATGCAGAATGTCCTACCCTCTCTTTGACCCCCTTGCTGCCACGCTGCAACATAAGCTCCCATCTAATTGCTGCTCTGCCTCTCTCAGCAGAACTTGACCTCTTTCTGGGCTCCTCTCTTAAAGCAACTGTCTGTGTTTTTCATTATGTTTGCCAAGATGTATTAGCTTTAACTTTTCCCGGATGAGGCTCCTTTTGTTACTTTTCCTTCAAACCTCAGAGGCAGCAAGCTCGAGAATGCCTCCTGCAGGGGCAAGTCTTGAGTCTCGCAGCCTTCAGCCAAGACAGTTGAGTTTCTCAGACTGTCTCTCTGGTGCTGCATGAGAACTGGCCCTTTAAGATGTGGACCAAATCCTGGTTCCAACTTCAAACCTCAATTAGAAGTTCCAGCTACAATTTGAACACACGCGTCCTGCCCAGAAAACTGTCCCAGCCTTGAGTTGATTTTCTCCTACAAGACTGTCACCCTCAAACCCTACCCACACAAACACAAACGTCTTTTAAACACTGAAGTCTGAGAGCCTCCACCCTGAGAAGGAAGTTGAAAGCTGAGTTCCAGGCACCCTCAGCTTGTCTAGTCTGACCGATCAGCTGTTTGCCCCACACGGTGCCAGCGAGAATTACTCCATGATCACTGTGAAGATGTCCTCTCTGTCAGCTAGCCCTTCCCTTAAAGAGGAAAGTGCTCATGAGACTGAGGGAGAGGAGAGGGCAGCACAGAGCCGTGAGAATGCTAATCAGAATGAAGGGAGTTTTCCAGCATTTGCTTTGCTAGCTAAAAAAAAAAAGTCGTCTGTAAAGAGTGCTGAGAGGCTTTCTCTTACAGAACAGGCCTTTGCCAGGGGACAGACCTCTCTCCCTCATCTCAGCTTCTTCCAGGCTCTCTTCTTGCGTGTTTTCCTTTCTTCCTTCTTTCCTCCTTTACCTGAGGCCTCTCCATCTGGGAAGCCATGTGCAGAGATCAGAGGGGCCTGCACTGTGCAGGCCCTGGAAACAGGGGAGGCTGACTCCCTGCTGATGTGGATACTAGGCCATTTGGGGTAGCATAGCAGTAGGGAGACCCCACTCCTCAGCCGGGTGTGGTCCTGTCAAGGCCACACCCAAAGCTCCCTGCGGCTTTTTCTGTCACCTTCCGTGCTGTCTCACTCCCATTTCCTTCTTCTTCTGGACTCCCCGCAGCTCCTTTCCTTTGGCGGCAAGATGACCAAAAGGAGTCAGCAGGCCTGAGGCCGCCTCCTTACCCCCTTCCCTGCATTCGGTTTTTGACAAGGCTGATCTGTGCAGTTCAGCACATCCAAAGATGGCCTTGCCCCGTCCCCATTGTCCAGATGCACGACCCCAGTGTCTTTTCAAATGAAAGCATGATCTTAAGAGGCTTGCTGCTATGGAGAGAGGAATATATAAATCAATATGTAAATAAATCCACAAGAGCAGGGGTGTGTACTAGGACTTCGCAAAACTGTGATAAAGCATTTTAGAAGATGCATGTTGCTGTTTCTGGTGAGCTCTGATTGAAGGGCCAGGATTCCAGCCATGGGCTATGGGAGAAAGAAAGCAAGCCGTGACTGAAATTCCCTTGTGGATTGATCTGACTTAAATATATTTCAGGAGCTGCTCTAATTGCTGGATCAGTCTCAGGCTTTGATTTTTCCTTCTCTCGATTCCCTGCATTTCAAAGCTTTTATCAAGGGGCCCTGAGCTGCCCTTAGTTCTACTGAGAATCTGTCTGGATTCATGATCGACTCTTCTGAGAACACAGTGCTGGGAATTCGGCCCCTGGCCAAAGGAGCAACCAGGCATTTCCTACCTGACAGAAGCATGCTGGTAATTTCCAGGGAAAAAAGGTAGTTAATTCTCATTTTGAAGTAAAAGTTCAGATGGCAGGCACTTAATGTTCACAGAGTCAGAACCACATTGTGACTGGGGTGGAGTCCAAGAGTAGGTGGGCAGAGAGCCCCCCCATCTCATGGGTCTTCTTGCACCACCTGGCCAGATGGAGAGCCCTGCCCCACTCCCGCTGCCAGTCTCCTCTGCTGGACCCCTGCATGGCTAGCTGCTCCATTCCCCTCTCCTCCTCTCCCCTCCTCCTCTCCTTCTGGGAAATTCCAAACATATACAGAAATAGAATAGTGAAGTGACCCCTCAACATACCATAAACCTATCACCCAGTTTCAACAATTGTCAACTCATGGCCAGTCTTGTTTCCATCTTATGTCTACTCACTTTCACCACTACTCCTCAACTCCCTTTTTATTGGGATGATTGTGAAGCAGATTTAAAATATCATTTAATCTGGAAATAGTTCAGCACACAGCTCCAAAGATAAAGGCTCTTTTGTGAACATAACAATAATCTATTATTACATCTAACAATAATAACAATAATTTCTAAAGTCTCCAAATATCTGGTCAGTGTTAAAATTTTCCAATGTCTCAATTTATTTTTACATTTGTTAAAATCAGGATCCAAATAAGCTTCATATTTTATAATTGGTTTATATGGCTTACAAGTCTTTTTTTTTTCTTTTCCATGTAGTTTCTCTTTCTCTTTTAAAACTTATTCATTGAAGAAACTGGGCTATTTGAACTGTAGCATTTCCCACAACCTAGATTTTGCTAATTGTATCCCTGTGGTGTTATTTAGTAAGTTCCTCTGTCCTTTGTGTTTTTTTTTTAAGTTGGTAGTTGAATGAAGAGCTTCACTGAGTGCAGGTTTGGTCCCTTTACTCTTTCTTTTTTACTTGAGTACTTCACAGGTAGTGGCATGTTCTCCCATCAGAAGGCACACAATTCTATTTGTCTTTCTTTTTGTAATATTAACAGCTGTTGGATATTATCATCTAGATCTACTATTTTATCTATTTAAGGGTTGCAAAACAACAATATTCTATCACTCTATCTTCATTTATTAACTAAATGCTTCTGTAAAGAGAAATTCTCTCCATCACCCAACTGGAAATCAGACACTTTAGGCTACACAGCCAGAATATGAAAGTGTTTTGTGGCCAGTGTTCCCCAAACCCTGGGGCAGATTCCACAAGGGGAAATTGATTTTTTTTCCTGGGTCAACGATGTCCATTTTTTCTCCAAAGATATTTCAAAACTCATTTGCCAGCCAAGAGATTGGCCCTTCTTCAGTATTTGTAAGTTCTGCATTTACCAGTGGAAAACAGAGTATCAATAGTTCAGAAAAAAATCTCCTCTACTGGCTTTTTCCAGCCTCAAGTCACCCCTCCAGAGTTCATAGCTAGGCCTTGCCCAGGGTGTGGTTGTGGCCCTCCATAAAGGATAGGGCCATGACCCCGTACTCCCAGATCATCCTGTTGGCTGCCTGGTAAGAAAGACCTATCCTTGGTTTTGAAGGTGTGCAGTCTTGGCTGTCCAGAGGAGGAAAGCACAACTTCCTTCACAGAGAGAGGCCTTCGCCATCTGAGGACAAGGGTGAGGCCAGGGTCTAGGTGCTTACTTTAGGCCAGTAGCTTTGCCTACGGACCATGATGGCTCCAGTCTCAGAACTGGGAAAGACAATTCTGCTACCCAGGTTCCTCTGCAACTGTGGAGGCTTGCAGGCTGCAGCTGGGTCATTTTCCATCAGATTATACACCAACAGAGGTTTGCCTGTCCACACGTGATGGGGGAACCAAGAGGTAGTTCTGCCCATACAAGTTGTCAGCAGCTCACTTAAGGGCTCTTGGATTACCAAGGGACCCACCTAATCAGACAACATTCAGGATCCAGGGTTGTCTGTCCGGGCCAGGCTAGCCAGCTGCACCCATAGGGTCTCCAAGGAACAAGCTGTAGAGAACTGGCTGGAAGGCAGCCACAGGCTCCGAACCCTGGTGCCCACTGGCTGTACCTGCTGTCCAGCCTGGGTTGGGACCAGAATTGCCTCACCAGGGGTAGGAGGAGAAACGATGGCAGGAGTAGAGCAGCTTCTCTATTCTTAGCCCCAAGGAGTCAGCTGCAGAGAGAATACAATGAGGATGTACAATGAGAGAATACAGTAAGTACCACCCACCCTGGCTATCACAGTGAAGTTTGGTATTTAGGGACCCAGCTGGGTAGTCCCTGTGTCCATCTACAAGAAATATGGGGAGAGAAATTAACCAGCTCTACTTGAGCATTTCACCTACCACCTCAGGTTCCTCTCTGAGCAGAGTGTTCTGGTTTCTCAACACAATGTAAGGAGATCTTGGTTAATATCCATCCCTGCCAAATCTGTGAGCTGGATTCTGGTTCAACAGGCCCTATAGACCACCTGGTGCAAGTTGGTCCCAGTCCAGGTGGTTGTGTCTGCTGATCACCCAATGGGGGCCGACTAGCAGGGAGTAGAACCATAGAACCTCTTATTTATAAGATGCTTCAAGTCTTTCCTGTGGAGTTTGAGGTGGGCAGCTGGATTTGAAGAGGAGGGACACAGGAGAGGTTAGCATTGTTGTTCACCTTATGTTCATATTTTTACTTCCTGTGAATAATCAGATGTACCTGGCATGAATCCAATGGCTCTGCCAGCTTCATGATATGGTCCTGGTATCCACAGACCGTGCATATATCCATATAGCCTTCTTGGACAGGAACCAAGCATACTTGCAACCTGTAGGCTGTACTGGGACAGATCTTACCAAGTATAGGACATGTTTTAAAAGCCTCATACCCAGGTCTGCAGGAGCTGAAAAGCCTACATCAGATCCTTACCACATCCTGGGGCTTTCTGTGCAGAGGGAAACTCAAGACAAACCAGGCCTGCCAGAGGCAACATAGCGACAATATGGGGCTGCCACTTGCGTCTGCTTGACACAAGCTTTTGGAGCAGCTCCAATCATTCCTAAGATTCACAAAAGTAACCTTGTTGGGAGCACAGCCTCATTCATATCAGGAACCAGTAGAACACACTAAATGTAGTAGTCATGAATGCTATTTACCAAATATCCGTGGTTCTTTGACTTCTGGACACATGGCAAGGTTGTCTTTCCTGATCTCACTGTGTTTGACTGTGACCACTGAATAGCTTTGACCAATTAATTGTGAGCAGAAGTGATACATGTCACTTCTAAGCCCAATATTTAATTGCTGGATAAGGCACGCCCCCTGCCCCCAACGATGATCTCTCCCTGTCCCTCTGCCATGACAACTGGTAGTGTTTGAAATGGTGATGGTTTGGTCAGCCTGAGTCTCGAGAGTAAAGAGCCCTGCACATCCACGACAGATGTGAAATATTATCAATACATCTAGGTTGTTATAAGCTACCAAGATTTGAGGATTATTTGTTACCACAACATAACCTCGACTATCCTGACAGATCCATATATCAGACATGCCTAGGGCAAAGGATTGTCCAGGGTGGCCTGAAGACTGTACAACCTTCTTGAAGTTCCAGGCTCTTATGTAAGCACCTATGTGACCAGGAATGATTATCCATTTCAGTAATACATCCATAGGTTTCCTAGCCTGCCTCCAGATACCCAGACTAGTGCCCTAGACTTCCGAGTTCTTGCATCTCTCATGATGCCCTGTGTTATCTGTAGGTCATGAGCAAATGATAGGCCCAGGAAGCCCAAAGTGTAGTAGAATAACAGCCCCCCAAAGATGTCTGTATCCTAATCCTCAGGACCTGTGAATATACACTATATGACAAAATGTGTGATTAGGTTAAGGATTTTGAGATGGGGGGAGTATCCTGGATTATCTGTGTGGACCCAGTGTAATTACAAGTGTCCTTATAAGTGAAAGAGGGAGGCAGGAATGTCAGTCAGAGAGAAATTTGAAGGTGCTATGTTGCTGGCTTTGAAGATGGAGAAAGGAGATGATGTGCCAGGGAACACAGGTGGCTTCTAGAAACAGGAAAAGGCAAGGAAACAGCTGTTCCCCTTGAGTCTCCAGAAGGAATGCAGCCCTCCCAACACTTTGATTTTAGCCCCATGTGACTGCTTCAGACTTCTGACTTCCTGAATTATAAGATAATGTATTTGTGTCATTTTAACTAAGTTGATAGTCATTTGTCACAGCAGCAATAGGAAACCAATAACAATGGGAAACCCCCTCCTGCTCCTAAGCACTCTGAGGAGACTGTCACCCAAACTTGCCAGTGCCACAGCATGACACATACTGGATGGAGCTCTGGAGACCCCACCAACCATACCATGACTATGTGGCCTGTCAATAGATTCTAATTCCTGTAGTGGTATGACAGATGTTCTTCAAAATCCTCCAAGTTCGAATCTTCTGCTCAGTACCTATCACTCTCAAGTTGCCAGGTGCCCTTGAACCAATGCACTGCATCTACCTCATTCACTGTTATATTCTGAGCATGTAGTAAACACCAATAAATATTAGGTAAATAGAAGAATGAATGGGTGAATAAATGTCTCAGGAAGCATCTGATTATGTCTTTAGTTCTTGATGGTTTATTGAAAATCTCCAACAAGAAACACATCAAGCTAAATTACTCACAGTAAAAGATTCAAACAAAACAGCAAAAATGAATACAAGAAAGAATTTAATGCTTTGCCCACTCTCAGTTTTGTCAGGTGCAAACACAATCTGTATGATTCTCCTTAGTTGGCTGATTCTTTTCATGCCTTCTGCCATGCATGTTTTATTTGCGTATGTGCTGGCAGAGGGGTTTTATGACAGTGTAACAGATCCAGCCTCCCCTGGGCACCTGCTTCCTCCAGCTTGTTAAAATTTCACTCATTTTTTAGGGAAGTGGCATGATTTTGTAAACAAGGATGTTCAATGGGGCTAAAACAAAGCAAAACACCGTTATAGTTTAGTGACCTGAATATGGTTTCATCCATTCATATTTGTTTCAAACCTGACATTGAATAACAATTATCAGAAGAATTAGAGTTTCTGCTGCTAACAAACACCACTTTGGATGAAACCTAAAGAGGTAAAACTCCCATCTTAATAAAACCATACATATCTCACTTAACATCAGTAATCTCTTCCTGAAAAACAGATGTCCTGCCCCCAAACACTGGTTGTTATTTTAAATGGGGATAATGTATTCCATAACAACCCAAAACTCTGATAATTTCCTAAAACATAATTGAAACATAGCAAGATGCCTACATGTATAACAGCCATCAGCTACGCTTATAAAATGCTTGAAACATCATTTCTGCTAATCCAAATTACGAAGTTTAAATAAAAATGGGTCAAATATTTAAATGAAAAGTCTAAACCTACAAAACTTCTAGAAGAAAATATTTGCATCTTTGAATCAGGAAAAGATTTCTCAGAATAGTAAAAACAATCTACAAAAGAAAAAATGTTCACTAAGTTGGTTTTATCAAAATTAAGAACTGCTCTTCTAAGGTACATGCTAAGAAAATGAAAAAACTAGCCATAGGCAGGGAGAAAATGTTTTCAAGTTACACATCTGATAAAGGACTTGATTCAGGAATATATAAAGAACTTTTAGAACTCAGTATTAGAAAATATAAATCATCCAATTTAAAACTGGGCAAAAGATTTAAACAGAGACTCCATCAAAGAAGATCTATGGATGACAAGCACATAAAAAGATGTCGATCCTTATTAGTTATTAGGGAAATGCATTATATACCTATTACCATTGCTAACATTTTTTTTTTAAAGCTGACAATACCAAGTACAAGGAAGAATTCTCATTCATTGCTGGTGGAAATGTAAAATGGCACAGCCACTTTAGAGAACTGTTTGATGGCTTTTTTTTTTTAAATTTTTTTTTAGACTTTATGCCATGACTTTGAAGTATTTTTTTTATTTTGGTACCATTAATATACAATTACATGAGCAACATTGTGGTTACTACATTCCCCCCATTATCAAGTCTCCACCACATACCCCATTACAGTCACTGTCCATCAGCATAGGAAGATGCTATAGAGTCACTACTTGTCTTCTCTGTGCTATACTGCCTTCCCCGTGCCCCACCCCCTACATTATGTGTGCTAATGTTTGATGGCTTTTTACAAAGTTAAACATACAATAACCACATAACCCAGCAATTCTTCTTCTAGGTATTTATCCAAAAGAAATGAAAATTCATCTTTTCACAAAAACCTGCATGTGAGTGTTTATAGCATCTTTATTCATAAGAATCAAAATCTGGAGACAACTCAAATGCTCCTCTGTTGGGGAACAGATAAATGGACTGGCCTATCCATGCAATGTAATGTTACTAGCAATAAGAAGGCACAAAGTATGATAGACACCTCAACACAAATAGATCTCAAGTGCATCATGCTAAATGAAAGGAGCCAGATTCCAAGGCTACCTACTGTATGATTCCATTTACATATCATTCTGAAAAGGCAAAACTATAGGATCAGAAAATATATCAGAGGTTGCCAGGGACTGGGGTCTAGTAGAGGGAGTTGACTACAAAGGGGCTTGGGGAATTTTTGAAGTGATAGAAATATTCTGTAACTTGATTATAACAGTGGGTATATGTTTGTCAAAACTTGCAGAATTGTAAATTTTTTTAAAGGATGTATTTTGCTATAGTAAATTATACCTTAATAAGCAACAGCAACAAAACAAAGGCCAGTTGCTTGCGTGCAGCAGCAAGTGTCTTTCCCATGACCCTTGAGGACACTCAGCATGCTTTCAAAACATCATGCACGTGGTTCTGATATTCTTCTTTTTGAATTTAGAAAGTAAGTTAAGACGTCTCTGCACATTGCTTTGTTAAAATGTTGAGTTGAGGCTTTGGTATGTAAATACCATTTTTCCTATTGTAACCATCGGCCAAAAATATATTGACAAATACATGTGCTCAATAAAGTTTACTCCAAGGGATTCTACTGGGAAAACAAACTAGAGAGACATTCTACAGGGCACGCCAGCCTCATGATACTGCTGAACTCTATTTTTACATCCTGAGTGGCAGCCTATACCATCACTGTTAAACCGATGGGTATATAACAAATCCTGCTGAATAAAAAATCATCTGTATTTAGCATCTCTTTTTCAGTCACTGTCAGTTAAACTAGCCAAAAATAAAGAAATCCAAAGGAGCTGAATGATTGAAAGAATACAGATGATCTAATATTGATCAATATTAATACTAATATTGATTGCCATACTGGTAACTAGAGAATACACCAACTTTTCATGTCCATGGAATATTTACAAAACTTGCTATTTTAGCCTATGAGACATTCTAAACTGTACAAATAGAATAAACTATACTCTCTGATTAGAATTCAGTTCTACTAAAAATAGACAATGGGAGAATAACCAAAAACTTCTAACTACTTGGAATAAAAATTACAGTAACAGAATGTTTGCTAAATATCAATGTTGCTAATACTATGTGTCAAAACTTTACGATGTAGCCAAAGCTGTACTTGAAAGGAAAGGTATAGACTTAAACACCTCAACTACCAAATTAGAAAAGATGAAAATGAACAATGAACTAAGTAATCAATTGAATATGTCTGGTGCACTTAGCGAAGGAAGAAATTGGAGGAAAACGACAAACCAAGCTTAGGAAAATGAGATACAGAAAAACATTAAAAAACTTTAATTACTAGTTTGAAAACAGAAAAATTAAGTCAGATAGCTGGATGGGGAATGAGAAGGCCATAAAACAGATGATCCACTATGTAGTCAGTTCAAGGAGAAACAGAGGAAGCCTGACTATACACAATTTAGAGTAAGAAAGGAGATGCAGCCATAAATACAGATAAAACTTAAAGAATTATAAAAGAATACTTCCTATAATATGCTGTACCCTTGATAACCTAGATGAAACGATTTTCTAAGAAAACAAATTATTTGTAAGTATGCAATAAGTATAAAACCAGGGGACATTATTAAAGCAAAGGCAAAGAGTATGAATTTTGGAGCCAGACACTCCTGATTTCAGGTCTGAGCTCTGCCTTTTGGCAGTTGTGTAATCTTGTCAAATTACTTAACCTCCTCACCCTCGGTTGCCCTGTGAAGTGGCACAAACAACAGAACGTTTCCACAGGATTATTGTGGGAATTAAAACATATATATCTGAACAATTTGTCAATGCACTGTTCTAATTATTAAAATTCAAAAAGACAGTGGAAGAAATCAAGAATGTGGTCAACGAGCTGCCGCTCATCAGAATACTAGGAACAAAGAGTTGTCCTGCTTCCCCTGCTATTTAAGCAGCTTTAGAAGTTAGAAAAAAAAGACAGATACCTCATTTGTTTTTAAGAGATTAGCACAACCTGACATCAAAACCTGACAAAGATAGTACATGGAAGAAAAGTACAGACCCACCCTTTAGGTATACAGATTATAAAGTTTCAAACAAAATATTAGAACTCACCTTCAATGGTATTTATATATAGTGTAGGTGTCAAATTAATATTGCTTTGTTATGCTTCTGGTTATATAGTGCCTTAGTTGCCTATTGCTACTGTAATGAATTACCACACTTGGTGACTTGAAAACATACAAATGTATTCTTTTACAGTTTGGGAGGCCAGAGGTCAGAGTTAGATTTCCTGGGCCAAACCAAGGTGTCTGCATTTCTGTACTTCATCTAGAGACTCTTGCAGAGAACTGACTTCTTGCTTTTTCTAACATCTAGACCTGCACTCCTTGCATTTTGCAGCGTCTAGTTTCTGACTATTCCTTGACTCATGGCCCCTTTCTCCATCTTTAAAACCCAAAGCATCTTTAAATCTTTCTCACTCTGCTGAGGTCATCACATTGCCTTTTCTCTGAGTGGAAACTCCCTCTGTCTGCCTCCCTCTTAGAAGAATATACGTGATTGTATAAGGGCCCACGTGACTAATACAGGATAATTTTCCCATCCCAAGATCCTTAACTTAGTCACATCTGCAAAGACCTTTTTCTCCCATATAAATTAGGATATGGATATCTTTGGGGAAACATATTTTAGTCCACCACAGTCTGCCCTTTGGCCTTCAAAGGTTCATGACTGTCACTCATGCAAAATACAGTCACCCCATCCCAACATCCCCAAAGTTTTAATCCATTATGGCATTGACTGAAGTCCGAAATCTTACCAGTTCAAAAGTCCAAAATAGCATCATCTATATCAGGTATAGTCAAGACTCTGGATATAATTCTTCCTGGAGCAAAATTCCTCATGATGTATGCACTTGTGAAACTAGAAAACAAGTTCTCTATACCCCCAATGCAGGTGTGGTATAGATAGAGGTAGATAATTGTTGTAGATATTCCCATTCCAAATGGGGAAAATGAGAGGAGTTAAGTGGTCACTGCTCCCAAGCAATTTCCAAACCCAGCAGGGCAAATTTCATTAGGTTTCAAGCCTTGGGAGTAATCCTGTGATTCAAGATTCTGCCTTTAGGGCCCAAGGATCCGGCTTCTTCCTCTTTCGGTTTTTCTAGCTTCTAGGTCTGAGGCCCTGCCCTCTGATGTATCCTTCTTTTTCTTGTTTGCAGCTTAGTAGTTTTCCTGCCTATAGAATTTTGTGAGTTTGACAGCCTTCATCTATTTCACCTTCTCCCTGTCCCTTGAAGCCCAAGTTAGCAGTCCTTCCGCTGGCGTACGTGCTCACAGGTCTCCCTTGAATTTCACAGAAGCTCATGCCATTAGATAAGAGACTTCTCTATAGATCATTCCTGGGTGATCCCACATCTAGTCCTGGCTTCAAGGTTGAGATAATTAAGAGGATCCGTGAGTCACACCTGTAATTGCCTCAGCACTAGCAAAGGTTGTGCAGCCACACCCTTGACTTTCTCAGTAGAGCGCAATTTCCTAATAGCAGATCTCTTAATATTAGCATTTTTTTGCAATCTCGATAGGCTGAGAATTTCCCAAATCACCAAGTGCTACTCCTTTTTGCTCAATAATTCTTTCCTGAATTTGTGTCTTTCCTCTCACATTTCACATATGTGTTAAGAAGGAACCAGGCTGCATTTTTGCCACTTTGCTTGGAAATCTCTTCAGCTAAATATACAAATTCATTGCTTAGAAGTTCTGCTTTCCACAGAACTGTAGGACACAGTTCAGTTAGGATTTCCGCCTTTCCTCCAAGTTCCCGTATGTTCCTCCTTTCCTTCTGAGCCCTTGCCAGCGGCACCTATAAAATCCATATTTCTACCAACATCCTGTCTATGACCATATGTGTGTACCCTGCAATGGTGCAGGCATTCTCCACCACGCGCCTTACTTCCTGCTGAGCCCTTTAACATCCGTATTTCTACCAACAGCCTGTTCAAGGCAATCTAGGCTTTTCCTATCATCTGCCCCCAAATTCTGCCAACCTCTACCCATTACCCAATTCCAAAGCCACACCCACATTTTTAGGTATTTGTTATAGCGGCATTCTACTTCCAGCTGCCAAAATCTGTATTAGTTAGGGGCCCACAAGAGAAACACACCAGTTAAAAACACACACACACACACAAGCAGATTTATTTATGGCTTATGTAATTGTGGAGGCTGGCTAGTCAGGTTTGAAATCCACGGGCAGCCGTCGGGAAGGGCAGGCTGGAACTCTCAGGCACAAGCTGAAGCAGCAGTCCAGGAGCAGAATTCCTTCTTCAGGGCAGTTTTGCTCTTAAGGCCTTTTAACTGATGGAATCAGGCCCACCCAGTTTATTGAGAATAATCTTTACTTAAATACAACTGGTTGTAGACATTAATTATATCTATAAGACATCTTCACGGCAACGTCTAGATTAGTGTTCAGTTGAATAACTGGAGACAATAGCCTAGCTAAATTGACACATAAAACTGACCACCACATACTGTAAATAGATAGTTAATGTGAAATATTTAGGCAACCCAGAAATATAAAATCATGCAATGAAAACTTCCAGGAGGTGTACCACCCAGGGATACCACTGCTAACCTCTCAGTGAATATTATTCCATCTGTATTTTATATAAACACAAATACACATACATGTTTAAAAATATGATATAATTTCTGTTAATTTTTACAAAGTAACTACATATGTATTTTTTATTTTAGAAGTAATGCATGTTCACTATGCAGCATTCAGAAAGATATAAAGGAGAAAATAAATACTATTGAAAGTGCCATCACTCAGAGATAAATCACCACTGACATTTTAGTGTACTTTAAAAGATTTTTTCAGAGATATATAGAGATAAATATATCTATATCATTATACACATTCAATTCTAATAGATGTATGATGCATCATATCCCCAGTATGTACCATAATTTATTTAACCAATCCTTTTCTGCTGATCCTTGCATTTTCATTACTGAGAACTCTTTCTACTGCAAATGATAAAAACCCAACTCAAACTAGCTTTACAAAGGGATGCATTTGCCTAAGTAACTGGGAGGTTAAGGTACAGCTATAACACGGAGTCAAATGACGTCAGACCCCTGTCTCTCCAGCTCGTGGTATGTTCTCTCCATATGTTGTGCATGACAGCTCCCAGCTGCTCTAGACTCGCTTTTTACAAGCCTAACAATCTGAGGCACAGACTGCTATTAGCCTACCAAGTTCCCTAATAGAACCCAAGTTTTATTTTGGGAATCAATGTGCCCAGGTACAAACTACAGTTCTGAGACTCCCTTGCAAGTAGGACGCTGTTCTGACCAAAAACAAGAGTCATAAGGTGGGGCTACAGCAGAGCTTTTTAAGGGGTGTTGGCTCAGTTAGCATGCATCCTGCTGCTCTCTTCCTTTTCCTCCACGTGTCCCATGGATATGATCGCTGCAGCCTTCGTGGCCGTGAGGACCATGAGAAAGGAAGTTGCATGCTAAGAAAGTTAGAGCAGAAAGACAAGAGGATCATGGGTAATGGAAAATAAGATAGAGCCGCTGTACTATTCTATATTGCCTATATCAAACATCTTTTATATGAGAAAATAAGATTATTCCACTGTTTCTGAATTTTCTGTTATATGTAGCTCATTCCCTAAATGATGTACAACCCCAGTAGAAAGAGTAGGTCTGTCCAAATAACTCTGGCATAAAAGCCCAAAGGGAGAATCTGACTGGCTTCTGAGATCTCTGTCTGTCTTAGAGTCCATGAAAATATGACATTAGTAGGGATGTATGTTGTCCCAAGACACAGAAAACCCCAACTTGAGACACCAGCTCTTTGTAACCATTGTGCAATGCTGGTAAGAATGTAAAATGGTGCACCTGCTATACGAAACAGTATGATGGTTTCTCAAAAAGTTTAAAAAAGAATCACCATCTAGTCCAGCAATTCCCCTTCCAAAAGAATTGAGAGCAGGGACTTAAACAGATATTCGCACACCCATGTTCATAGCAGCATCATTCACAATACACAAAAGGTGGAAGCAACCCAAATGTCCATTGATAGATGAATGGATAAACAAAATATGGTCTATACATACAACAATATTATTCAGCCTTATAAGAGAAGGAAATTCTGACACACACTATGACAGAGATGATGCTTGACCATTATGCTAAGTAAAATAAGCCACATGCAAAAGGACAAATACTGTATGATTCCATTTCATACAGTAATCAAATTTATAAAGACAGAAAGTAGAAGAATGGGTGCCAGGGCCTGAGGGGAGGGGAGAAATGGGGAGTTAGTGTTTAAAGGGTACAGAGTTTCAGATTTGTAAAATATAAAGAGTTCCGGAGATGGGTGGTGGTGATAGTTATATAACAACGTGAATGTACTTAATACCACTGAAAATGGTACTTAAAAATGGTTAAATGGCACACTTTATGTTATGTATATTTTATCACAGTAATAATAATAAATAAATGAAACGCAAAACAGCAGCTTGATTAACACCAACACTTTCACTTATGCCTTATTGTCCAGAGCTGGTCACATGCTGGGTTGCCAAATAAAACACACAATTCCTGGTTTCATTAGAATTTCAAATAAACAAATACTTTTAAAAATGGAAGTATGCCCTAAATATAGTCTGACTAAAAGAAAATTTCATACTAAAAAGTTATTCATTGTTTATCTGAAATACAAATTTAATTGGGCATTCTGTGCTTTTATTTGCGAAATCCGGCAACCCTATTCACATGGCCACCCAGAGCTGTAAGGGAGGTTCAGAAGGGAGATAGAATATTTAGCTTTTCTACCTCTGTTTTGGAGGAAGGAGCAGAGGAAGGGGGCGGGCGGCTGGCGTTAGATCGTCCAACCTGCAGTGTCTTCCCTCACGCCGCCTTGTTCTTCTAGCCTCAGATTCTTTTCTGTCTGAAATTAATTTTGGGACCCAGATAATTGTTGTTTCTTTTGATCTGGAATGTATTTGTCCATCTTTCTATCTTCAAACTGGCTACATCATTTAGGTAGAACTCTAGAATGTAGTTCTATAGCTTGTTTCATCTTTCAATATAACTCTAATCTCAATCTTTATCTTTTGATAGAGGGATTCAACCCTCTTACGCATTTTACGGTATTTGCCTTCTTAATGTACTCTTCTGTTTTGTTTTCTTTCCTCTTTTTCTGCCGCCCCTGGCCCCCCTAATGGCTTTGTTTCCTTCTCTTTTCCTTTTCTTTTAGGATTTGAATGCTACATATTCTATTTCTGATTCATCTACACTTACCTTTACCTTACAGTTTGTAACAAAAATATTTGATCACATATTTCTCCAAGAACTCCCTGCTCAACAAGAAAAGCTGTCCATTCTTACCTCCTGTTACCTTACAACCTTGTTTATGAATTCCAGAGTACTACTGATTTTGTTTGCCATCATATATCCTTCTCTTTCAAGAAAGTTTTAAAAACGTTTGCATTGTAATTTGCAACCACGTTGTTAGCATTTACATTTAACTGTTTTTTCAGTTTTTTATGCTCCTTCACCCTTTCTTGATTCCTTCATTCTTATTCATTTTTAATTTAAGTAAAATTCTTCTCTGAGAAAGTTTTCTGGAAGGATGCATGAGTGGCATCCTTTCAAAGTCTGAGCATGTTTTCTCTTGTCCTTACACATGAATAATCCTTGTCTTGTCATAGAATCCACAGACATAATCCTCTACCCTCAGATGTCTGTTACTGTTGTCTAGTCATCTCTTGACATTTAGCAGCACAGAAGAAAAGTTCAGCACAATCTGGTAGATAGGAAATGCATTGTTTTTATGGTAAGAAATGCGTTGTTTTCTGACTGGATCATTTTAGAATATTCTCCTTATTGCTTGGAATCCATAAGATCTGAGGCTTTAAAAAAAAATCAACCCATTGCTTGTGATAAAATACTCAAAGTAGGAATAGAAGGTGTATTCATTTCCTAATGCTGCTGTAATAAATTACCATGAATTTGGTAGCTTAAACAACACAAAGTTATTATCTTACAGTTCTGAGGAAAGAACTCTGATACCTGTGAGCTCCTGGTATAAAAATCAAGGAGTAAGCAGGCTGTGTTCCACGTACAGACTCCAGGGAAGATTCCATTTCTTTGCATTTTTCAGCTTCTAGAAGCTGTCTGCAGCCCTTGGCTACTGCCCCACTTTCTCCATCTTCAAAGCCAACAACATAGCTTTTCTCTCTGACCTTGCTTCCATTGTCACATCCTCCTCTTAGGCTCTCCTCTTCCACATTTAAAGACTTTTGTGGTCCTACTGAGCCCACCTGGATAATCCAAGACCATTTCCCTATTTTAAAGCCAGCTAATTAGCAATATTAATCACATTTGCTGACTGAATTCCCCTTTGCAATGGAACCTAAAGAATTCGTAAGTCCCAGGGATATGGCATCTTTGGGGGGCCATTATTCTGCCTACAACAGAAGAGATCTTCTTCAACCGGACAGAGGGAATCTGCAAAAACCAATAGTTAAAAATAAAATTGGATTTTTATACATTAGCTATGAAAAACCAGAAAATACAATTAACAATTCCAGTTATGATAGCATTGAAAGAGAATAAAATACGTAAGAGTGAATTAAATAAAAAGTATAAAACCTGTGCTCTGAAAAATGCAAAACAGTTTTGAAAGAAATTAAGGACAACCTAAATAATGTTGTTCACTGATCCCAAGACTTAATATTGCTAAGATGGCAATTGTTTTCAAGTTGCTCTGCAGATTCAACGCACTCCCTGTCAAAACCCCAGGTGCCACACACACACCCTTTTTTTCCCCCCAGAAATTAACAAGGTAATCCTATAATGTATTACAGAAATGTGAGAGACCCAGAATGCCAAAACAATATCTTCAAGAACAAAATTGGAAGACTCACTTCCCAATTTCAAAACTTACTACAAACCTACAGTAATCAAGACAGTGTGGTACTGGCATAAAGGTAAATATATAGGTCAATGAAACAGGCTGAGAATCCAGAAATAAATTCTCACATTCATAATCAATTGACTTTCAAAAAATGTGTCCACACAACTGAATGGGGGAAAGAATAGTCTTTACAACAAATGGTACCAGGACAGCTAGATATTCATATATGAAATAATGAAGTTGGGCTCCTACCTCATATGACACACACAAATATTAAGTCAAATGGGTAACAGACCTGAATGAAAGAGCTGAAACTATAGAACTCTTAGAAGATAACAAAGAAGTACATTTTTGTGACCTTGGGTTAAACAAAGCCTTCTTAGGTATGATACCAAAAACACAAGTGACAAAAGACAAAAAAGATACTGCAAGCTTAAACTTTTGTGTTTCAAAGGACACTACTAAGAAAAATCAAAAGACAACCCATCAAATGGGAGAAGATATTTGCAAATATAGCCAAGAAGGGTCTAATATCTAGAGTATATAAAGAAGACTTACAAATCAACATTAAAAAGATAAACAACTCAATTTAGAAACAGGCAAAGGATTTGACTAGGTATTTCTCCAAAAATATACCAAGTGGTTACTAAGCACATGAAATGATACTGAATATCATTAGTTATCAAGTAAATACAAATCAAAACCACAATGAGATATAATTTCACACCCACTAAGATGGTTAAAATCAATGACAGGCACATATTGCATGATCAAAACCGAAAGTTTCTGTGATGAATGCCCTTGTACTGTTCACCATGTAAGAATTTATTCACTCTGTAAGAATTCGTTCACCATGTAAGAACTTGTTCGTTATGCTTCAGAAGATTGGAGACTGACGAGAATTAGGCTTGAGATGGATTAATGATTGTACATTGAGCATTGACCCCCCTATACTGAATTTTATTGTTGTTAACAACCATTTGATCAATAAATATGAGAGATGCCCTCTCAAAAAAAAAAAAAAAAAAAAAAAAAAAATCAATGACAGGCAATTCCAAGTGTTCATGAGGATGTGGAGAAGTTGCTTATGTAAAGGCATACATATTTTATTGTGCTCCACTTTATTATTCTTCACAGATATTTGTTTACATATTGAAGGTTTGTGGCAACCCTGCTTTGAGCAAGTCTATTGGCACCATTTTTCCAGGTGAGCATTTGCTCACTTCATGTCTGTCACATTTTGGTAATTCTTGCAATATTTCAAACTTTTTCTTTAGTATTATGGTGATCTGTGATCAACAATTATGATTCACTGAAAGCTCAGATGATGCGTAGCATTTTTTAGTGATAAACTATTTTTAAATTAAAATATGCATGTTGTGTTTTTTAGACATAATGCTACTGCACACTCAATAGACTACAGTATGGTATAAACATTTCTTTTATATGCACTGGGAAACCAAAAAATTCATTTAATTCGCCTTATTGTAATACTTGCTTTATTGCAGTGATCTGGAACTAAACCTGAAATATCCCTAAGGCATGTTGGTATCGCTGGTGGGATTGTGAAATGACATAGCCACTTTGGAATATAGTTCGGCTGTTCTTCAAAATGCTGAGCATGGAGTTACCATATGAGCCAGCAATACCGCTTCTAGTTCTATACCCAAGAGAAATGAAAGCACATGACCACACAAAAACAGGTACACAAGTGTTCACAGCAGCATTACTCATAATAGCCAAAAAAGCACAAATAACCCAAACTGCCATCAGATACTAAATGGATTAGTGAAATGTGATATATCTATACAATGGAACGTTATTCAGCCATAAAAAATGTGCTAATACATCCTACAACATAAATGGACATGGAAAACATGCTAAAGTTAAAGAAACTAGTCACAAAATACCAGTATTTGTGATTCCATTTATACAAATGGCCCAGAATAGGCAAACGCAGAGAGCTACAAAGTAGATTAGTGGTGGTTGTTTATGTCTGGGGGTGGAACAATGGAATGCAGAAGGTGGGAAATGTCTTCTATTGAGTATGGCTTTCTTTTTGAAGTGATAAAAATGTTCTATAGATAGTTGCATAGCTATGACTATACTAAAAACCATTGAATTGTACACTTGAAGTGAGTGATTTGTATCATGTGAATTATATCTTAATAAAGCTGTTAAAAAATAGAGGTAGCCTCTCATTTGATGTTGCTTTTGATCTGAAGATGATCTATCATTTATTTGATAGTTTCTCCTGCACTTGCTCATTTACCTACTTCTGGAACTTGTGTTACATATAGGATATTTTCAACTTCCATACTTCCATCAAGGCCACATTACACAATCCGGAAGCCAGCACTCATATATGGTGAGAGGTACACCAGCAACCCACCTTCCATTCCAGCCCCTGCCTCAGTGGAATGATGCACCATTATGACTCTTTCTGTACCTCTTATTGTTTGTTGATTCCTGAAAATTTCCTGTCTCTTTTTTAGGAGACTGGGGAGTGTCTTGCCTGAGGGTTTCAGCCTCTGACAAGTTCACTATGGATTCTGTGGAACTGAGAAATGACAACAGAATTCTCCTGAGGTAGTTTATACCTGACTTTATTCTCCTGGGTGGAGCACTGAAATCACATCTGCATCCAACAGTCTGCATGTCTGCAATCCTGCCCCATCTATACCTCCCCCCAGAGCACTGGGCAGAGCTCTTTACATAGTGACTCAGTCAGTAAGAGCTTATTGCCTACAGGTGTGGAAGCAGCAGCCTAGCAGCAGGCCAGTTACATCACCAAGTAGTTTAGGGTCACGTGAGGATCCCGGCCAGAGGAACTGCCATTTTCCCCACAGGGAGAATCCTTTATCTTCTCATTTAGTGGTTGCAAAATCTGGGATAACCTATCAAAATCACCTCCAGAAGCTTATTCAATATGGATTCCTAGCCCCACCTAATGATTTTGATTCTAAAGTCTAGGGTAGGACCTAGAGACTCTTTATTAAAGCAACCTGGATGATTGGTGACTTTAATTGAGCTAGTTGGGCACTTTCATAATTCACTACTAATTCCTTGCTCTGTAATACCGTACATTGTGCTATTTACTGCTCTATTGAGCATTTTATTTTAACAAGGCTTTTCATCTCGAAGAACTCTTGTTCTCAGATTGCTCTTTTTCATGACAGTTTTTTTCTATTTTAGTACTGCAATGTCCTCTCAAATCTCCACTAAGAATTCTAATTAGAGAGTTTTTCTAAATTCCCTTCCTTTTTTTGTATTAGTATCTGTGCATGCTCAGAGTACCCACATTTTGCAACACTTCTTCTGCCTTAGTGGTGACTCATGCGCAAACAGGCTACTCAGCAGGAGGAGGACTCAAGCTAAAGCAAAGTTATCTCCCCAGCATTGTTAGACATTTCCATCAACAATCACCCAACAAATACTGCATGCTATAACCACCTGGGGAGCTTTTAAAATATCTGATGCCTGAGCTGCATCCAGAGCAATGAAACCCGCAGTCTGAGAGCTGGGTTCCAGTATCAGGATGTTGTAAAAGCTTCCCAGGTGATTCCATTGTTTACCTAAGGTTGCACACTGGTGTTGTAATCGAAAGAGACACTTTTCAAACGTTCACGTGATGTGAATGGTGATGTTAGTTAAAAGCAGATCTGTATTCATAAAGTGTGGGAAGGAGCTTGATATTCTGCACTTCTAACAAGCCCCTGGGTGATGCTAATACTGCTGGTTTGTAGGAACCATGTTTTGAATGTTAAGGGTTTAAGGCAGCAGGTTGCAGTGTGATGTCAGGACCAGCAGTATCACCTGGGAATTTATTAGAAATCCAGGTTCTGCTTGAATTTCACCTGAATCAGAAACTCAGGAGGTGGGGCCCAGCATCTGTGTTTTAACAACCCCTCCCAGTGAATGTGATGCTTGCTCACGACTGAAAACCTACAGCATACTCCTCCGATCATGAGACTTTGACCACCCTCATCAGAACCACCTGGCTCTGTAAATGCAGATTCAAGGACCCCACCCTGGCCCACCCAATCAGACTCTCAGAGGGCGACATCCCCTTCTCCATTTTTCACAAGCTTTCCCAGCTGATGCTAATGCATTAACTTTAAGAACTACTGTCTCCAGTGCCTCACCCTTGCCCAGCCTCTGAAGAGGTTTCAATGTCCCAACACAGAAGCAGTTTTGGTTATTTCGACGCCCCAGGCTATTTCTACCTGGTTAATTGCCTGTGTATAAGCTTGACATGATTAATCCACATGGATACCATCTTGAAGTCCCATAGAACCCTATAATTATGTGTGAAATACACATTTAACTTAAGCACAGGAGCAAAGATCGCCCTGATGATGCTCAGGGGCCTAAGGGTGTGCAGAGCAGATTTTGAGCAGGGCATGGGAGCTGTTCCTTCCTAAGCTTATGCCATAACCATCTGGTGCCAGTAGAATGCTCAAGATTTGGGCTTTCCTAATTCCCAAGTCAGTTTTTATAGCATCCAATTAAGTCTTAATGCTGCTCATTTTCCTAAGCTCAGAAAAAAATAGCCAAGTCCCTGTAGATAACACCCAGCAGAGATCTAGGTGCAATTATTTGGATAACATGACCAACAAAATGCATCAAGTGAATTTTTTCTCTACCCAGATATATTTTTGGGGCCCAAAGGATCAAAACCTCATTGGTGTCTTGCTTTGGTTCTTGCAGGAACTGTGTCTCTAAGTGTTTGTTTTCCCAAAAAGTACGTGTTCATGTGTTATGCTATGATGCGTTAAATGCAGAGATTTGGTTCAGAAATGCTGATGTCCTATGTACTGGCCAAGTGTTTCAGATGATTTGGCTTTGGCTTCAGTGTTCCTTTGGAGAGCTGATTTTTTTTTTTTTTTGGTAATGCCTTAGGCCAAAAAAAAAAAAAAATCAACTCCAAAGTGCCAAAGGGACAGCCAGAGCAACTCCATAACTGCTGCCCCACCCCTGGGCAGAGAAAGTAAAATCCAGACAACAGAGAACGGTTCAACAGGCCATCCCCTAACTAACCAAAACCAGTTTTTCAGGGGATGTTTCCTACCCAGGGCTTCGTCTCCACGGCTGTGTCCTGGCTGGGTCTGGAAGAGAGGGCCAGGCCCCCGCACCTCCTTGCTTTTGATTGCTGTTTATCCCCTGAAACATGATTGTCTGTAATTACGTGTAATCTCTCCCTTGTTTACTCTCTTCCACGGAAGCTTGAACACAGTTTGGTTGTGTCTCCCTCTTTGCTCTGCCTGGGCGCAGGGAAGAAACATTTCCTGTACTTTCAACTTTTATTTTAAAAAAAAATAAGGCATAGGTCTCCAGTTGGCCCTTCATTCTCCAAAGCCTGACATTGTGGCCATTCCTGAATTGATTCATTCAACATCAGTCGAGTGCCCAGCACTGTGCTAAGTGCCTTAGACGAGTTAGAAGTGAAACCACAATGGACCCTGCTCCCAAGGACTTACCAGAATAAGTAAATAATAAATTTATAATAAAAAGTGTGATGAGGATGACTTAAAGGAAAAGAGTGTAATTGACAAAACACTGGGAAGAAATAAAACTACTCATCTTTTCTTAACTGACAACATGACCATCATCAATATTTTCCCTTTCTCAGTCCCTTGCTGGTTTAATGCCGGGCCCTAAAGTAATCACTAATAGCTGGGTTTATTAGAGGCAGGATATTAGAGGACTATCCTATTTAGCTTTATCTACTACAGGCCATCTCTACTCCCCTGCTTTAAAGACAGTGCAGTAGAGTTCTCCACATGTAAAGCAGATCCCTAAAACCAGAACAGGCACATAGATACATGCTTACAAGAATATGAATCATACGTGCAGCCTTCCTGGGCATGTAGCCTGCACTGTCACATGGGACCCCACACTCAGTGTTTGGTTTAATGCCCTGCGGTCACCACTGAGACATTCATAATCATTTTTGAACACGGGGCAGGCATTTTCATTTTGTGCTGTGTCCCACAAGTTAGGTCCTATTTCAACAGTTACTCCAGAACCTGTCTTCCCATGGCATTCTCATGCAACTTTGAGCAAAAATGAATGGAAATTCATCCAGAATCTGATAGTACAGAAGGGAGCCTGGAAAGAAAGAAAAGTTGTGTGTGTTCATGTGCTTATGACTTTAGTGGCACACCTCCAGTCAGTGTTTAGATTTCTTTAACATGCTTATTGATCTTGTCAGGTTTTAGCTTAGCACCTCTGAAGTAGAACTGACCCTCAAAATATGCTGGCAGTGGGCTGTTCAGGCCCTGACACCCTTCGTGGGGCATCCTGCTCATGAGGGTGCTGTTAAAGGGTCAACTGTATCCCTCAGGGGGAGACTGCTAATGCCTGGGATTGTGTTTGAAGGACAGACTGAGTGCAAATAACCCTTTCTGGGATAAAGCGTGTCCCGAGGGAGGGGAGGTAAAGCCTGTTTGCTAAATCACCAGAGAATTACATAAAGGGAAAACCAGGGTCCACCCCCGAAAACCTTAATTTATAGGTTCGAAAAGGAAGAGGTTGAGCCCCATCTCTAGAAAGGACCATGGAAGGCAAGGGTCCCCAGGCTGTCTACATGGCCCGGCAGTGCATAAGAAAGTGACTTTTCCCTTGACACACCCCTTTGTGTTGTCTTATAAGGTTTGCTTTGTATTTGGTGAGGCAAACACTGGCACGGAGTCAGTTGCTTTTTAAAAAGAGCAGAATCTTGAAAGCCAAATCTTTTAAAAGCCTGGAAGAAAATACAACGAAATGATGCAGCACTTGATTTGGGATAGTAGGAAAATGATTGGGATTTTTTACCCCTTCTTTTTACCTCTGTTTTCTTTTGTATTTTTTTCCAGAAATACCTTATAATTTTCATAATACAGAAACAAATTTATTGACAATGACTTAAGGTTCAGAATTTTAAATTACAGACCCATGGCATATATTTAAGTACGCTTGGGTCATCTGCATAAGCTGAGAACATTTCTCTGTCAGTTCCCAGCACTGAGTCTTAATGAGGAAGGCAGAAAATCATTTGATTTGCACTTTTCACTTCAACATTTTTAAATCTTAAGGGATATTTGTATGCAAGAGGAATGTGAGCTCATGGCTGGCAGAATTCATTTGTACCTGTTGAACATTCCCACCTGAATTTCAAGTCATTCCTCCACAATTTCCAGACCAGAGGGAATTAAAGGCATAAAAAGCTGGCTGTGGCATCAGGCTATCAAGAGGCGCTGATGTCCTCCTGAGAAGCTGGGTGCCCTCTTTTCCACAGGCAAGAAGGGAATGAGGACTATTGTAAATTACCTGGCATGCATAAGGATCGATGTTTGCAAGGAAGTCTTCCAATGTTTTTTTCCAAGAAGTTTTGGTGGCTCTTTCAAGTACCAATTATAAATTTCCAAACCCCAGACATTTGGGTGCCAGTCTGAAACAGGGACTGTTCTTGCTAAGACTTGTAGTAAATTGCAATAGTGTGGAAAGTGGGCGGTTTGTTTCCCAGAGTTCAAGCAGGGACTGCAACTGCAGGCGGGATCTCTTCGAGATGCTTCGACACAGGGCTCTTAGCTATTCCAAGATGGGAAATAGCTTTCGTCGGCTCCCGAAAGGGGCTGGCTAGAGGGGTGACCAGCAGGAGAGAGAGCTCTTGGGCTTGCGGCTCTAGGCTCATCAATAAAAATGTAACTGCTTACTATGGCTTCCAGCTATGAGAGGAATATAAATGAACACTGTGTTCTTCCAAAGGCCTCTAATCTGAGGTGCCTGGGGATGATACATACGTATGTGTTAAATTTATCTATCAAGAGTCAGGACTGTGGATGTCCCTTTATGGCTTACAAGTCAAAATGTGTGCAGCTTTGGAAGTTAACTTCACAGATACGACCCTGTTTCAGACCGAAGGTCACTGGGCTGTCACTGAGAGACTCAGTGAGGAAAAAAATCATGATGTGAAACGTCTCAGGATGACAGCACATTAACTGAGGTAAACACCAGCATGCAGTGTGTTTTACACTTGTGTGCACATGTATGTTCATACCTCAGTCAGGTGACTAGCACCGCAAAACTGGTATTGAAGTGATTAAGTATATTTGATATTTTATTGATTCTAGAAGAGATGGTATATGAAAGGAGGGCTGGGCCAGCAGAAAAGAGTACATAGGTTGCAAATAAAAGAAGGATGTCCTTTCTCTGTGGGTGGCTGGGAAGTGCTGGGCCTGGAGGGAAATGCTTGAATTAGCTACCACCCTCTGGGACCAGATCAATATGGCTGCTGCCTTACCTGAACATAGAAATTCCAAAGGTCTAGAGGGAAATCTGGCTGTACAACCTGGCATCTCAGGGGTTAGCATCAAGACCCGTGACCTAGTAGAGCGGAGATGAAATCAGAAAGAACTTCTTGTGGTAAAGCCTCCAAGTGAAAGAGAAGGCACAGGCTTCCTCCAAACACGTC
The DNA here is from genome assembly GCF_040802235.1 of Manis javanica. Lineage (NCBI taxonomy): Eukaryota > Metazoa > Chordata > Mammalia > Pholidota > Manidae > Manis > Manis javanica. The sequence goes on from NC_133163.1 coordinate 120,924,414, forward strand.
AGAGTCCCCTGGAGCAGTGAGCAAGCACCAGTCAGCGCGAGGGCGGCCGGCACACCTAGACTCCACCTGTGGTGCTAGGTGTGGAAGTACAGCTTGGATTTTGACGTAAGGTGGTGCCCCTCAAACTGGGAACCAACAGACCCACAGCAAGATCCTCAAGAGAAAAAGCTCTGAAAATAAACAAAAGCCCTGAGCGAGTATGGTCATCCCTTCGACAGGCACCACTGGAGTTGTGACACTGACCGAACGTGAGGCCTGGACCAGGGCCGGGAGAGATCAAGGACTAGCAGGAAAGGGGCAAGAGGGGGTGTAACCCCAGCGCTCTGCCAGGTAAAAGCAGGTTTTGGATGGCTTCAAAGTTTCCTCTCTTGGTAGAAGCTGAGGCTGGGGACACCAGGAGAAATGAAGGCCATTTAGAAAAGGGTTATAACGATTACGAGAACCTGTTGCTCAATATGAACTTGGAAGTCAGAGCACAAAAGCACAGACCATGGCATCAAAGAGATCTGACTTCATCACTTACAACCATCCTGAGCTTGGCTTGGTCAACCTGTTTGAGCCTCAGTTTTCTCATCTTTCAAATAATAAAACCTACCTCATGGGCTAGTGAGAGGATTTAACAACAAAATACAAAATACCAGCAAACAGTAGTTCCCTTCCTTTTCCCTCTCTCCCCTCTTCGACCTTCTTGACTCAGATCACTTACTCTTTTCCTTCACTTATGCCTGTTCTCAATTTCAACGCCCTCTATTAGCTTTCACAGAACGATACAGCCTAAGAGTATACACCGACCCTCCTCGTCCCTGGCCGTGCCTCCAGTTCTGAGACCTCCTTCCCCTTGTCAGGTAGGTTAGACACGCAGGGGGCTCCCGAATGCCACAGAGCTGACAACAGAGCCCCTTGTTGGCTTCGACCTGCATCCCAATTCTAGAACAGTCTGGAGAATTGCAATTCTCTTGGAGTAGGCCACTTACAACTTCAAATTGGATTGTTATCATGCTTCGGCTTGATAGTATACAGTGGTAAGCCCTCCCCAAAGTCTTTAAGGAATTGTCCTGCTCAGCCTCCACTCCTGGACCAAATATGACAGACCCAGTTCTAATTCCCACAGCCAATAACTATGGGATCGTTTCACAGTTTTGAAGATTGACCCGAACTAGGTTATCTGTTATCAAAGGATAAACACAGTGCAGAGGAAAGCAGCCAATAAACATAGAAGTATAGATAATTAAGTTCTTTGAGTTCTTTTACTTTTTTTATTAGATAATATATTATCCTGGTTAAAGTCAAAATGATATAAAAAATTGTAGAATGAAAGTTTTCTGTCCCATCCCCCATCCACTGTGTTCTCTACTCCTCTGCCCCAGAAGAGAATCACTTTTACTATTTTAAATATCCATTTTCTTCATGCCAGTGTGAATACATTTTTCTGCACTTTTCTCCCTTTCATATACAAAAGGCAATAAACCATACACCTTCTTCTGCGCCCTGCTTTTTTCATTCCACAATGTCCTGTACATTTTAACGAGCCAGTATAGACAGAGAGGGCCCTAGGTATGTCCCTCTCACTTCACAAATAAACAATATCCCATTGGTGCATTTGCCTTAGTTTGAGCAGATCGCAAGTCATGGACACTTGAGTCATTCCAATCTGCCAAGACGAACAATGCTGCAGCGACCTGACTTGGGTGTCTGTTATTTTGTACAGGTAGGTCTGTACAAAATAGGATGAATTCCCAGTAGTAGGCTTGCTGGGTTAGAAGGTCAGCGCTTTTGTATTTTAATGATAGTCAAATTGCCCTTCACAGGGCTGTGAACACCAGTGGTGTATGTGAGCAAATGCCTCTTTTCCCACAGCCGTACCAACAGAGTTTGGATTTTTGTCAATCAGATATGTGAAAATTGGTATCGCAACAGCACTTCAAATGGCATCTCACTGTATTTCTCATATTCTGAGTTAGGGTGAGTATCTTTTCATATGTTTAAGGATCATTGCATTTTTTTCTCTGCTGACAGTTCATGGCCTTGCCTAATTTCCTATTGAGTCATTGGTCTTTATCTAATCAATTTTTAGGCCTCTTTATAAAATCAGAGATTAGTCTTTTTTTCTGATATGAGTTGTTTTTTTTTCCATTTTTGTCATTTGACATTACCTTAGTTGAACTTACCATAGTTTTCTTTTATGACTTTTGTGTCATTATTAGAAAGGCTTTTCCTAGTCCATTTGTATAAAGGAATTTGTTCATGCTTTCATCTAGTATGTGTATGATTTTACATTTATGTAGAAAACTGTATTTAATCCTTATGGAGTTTGTTCGAGCACACAGTGTGAGGTAGGGATCCACAGATGGCTGCACACCTATCCCAATACCATTTTTTTATAAATCAATTTTTTACCTGTACTTTTTAAGGTTATACCCTTTATCTTATACAAACAGTCATATGTACTTGGATCTATTTCTGGACTTTCTATTCTGGTTCATATAACCCTGGAGATAAATAAAGGGATGATCAAGAGCAAGAGGTTTGGGATCAAACTGCCTAGACTAAGATCAGATACATCATATGCTGTGTGTGTGGACTAGACAATTTACTATCTCAACCTATAAAATAGGATGAAACGTGCCTGCACTGTGCCTGACACATGGGCACAGTCAGTCAACAGCGAGGTTAATAATGGTGGTGTGTTTCCCACACATTCCAGTGGGTGATATGTGTTATCTAAGAAGCTACTGGAGAGGGTGCCTCATCCTCGCCCTCTTCGCTAGTCCGCAGTTAGGGTGTTTCCTCCTATGCCACAAGTCATCTCTCCTTGTGCTCCTGAAGTTGCCAAAGCAGGCCCACATCAGCAGACTTCCTTTCCATGTCAGAGTCTCCCAGGAGTCTCGGGGTATTCCAAGCCCCGGTGGAAATGGTTCCTTCTCCAGTTCTTCTCTCCACAGACCTCAGGCCTGAGTCCTTCAGAGAGGGGCTGTCAAGCAAGTTTCCCGAGGACACCAGGCTCTTCTTTCATAAACTCCTACAAATGCCTTATCTTTCATACTAAGCCTTCATATAAATAAGCTCTTTGTGGATCTATCCTTCAGTTCATCAGACATTCCTGGATAGGTCTGAATCTCATCTCAGGCCCAGGACAGGTCGTCTCTCTCTCTCTGTCTTACACAAATACACTACTTACATATACATGTACTCACATGCACGCACACACACACACACACATGCATGTGTGCACACACACACACACACATTAATCAGAGACCTGTAGATCTAAGAAGTGAGTGAATGAGTCCTAATGGATTGGAGAGAGGCCATCTGTGATTCCAAAAAGCCCTGAGATAGCAGATTGCAAATGTGAGTCAGGAACCCACTCTTCAGGCATTCAACCATTCACCCCCTGTTCAAGATCCCTCACTATACAGACCACAGCTTGATTTTTGTGGAGGAGAACAAAGGAAAGTGAAACACCAGGCTCTTTGTTTTTTTAAATCTCAAATTGTTTCCAGTTTGACATGTGTGCAGAAGACATACATCCAGAAAAAGAGAAACAAGTGTCCTATACAGCCAGCCCATCATGTACACAAACACAGACCTGGTCACATGTCCTTCAGTTGTGGCCACCTGATTGGAAATCCATATTGAACAGGGCACATTACTTTTCAGTTGAGAATAATGGTATAGTATACTCTGAAAGTCCAAAAATACCAAAGTAGTTAAAAAACAAACAGCTAAATAAACTTTATACATAGAAGTGCATAGTTAAGGTCTCCTGTGAATAACTGATCAATTTGAGCCAAGTCAATGAAAACAGAGCTATTTAACAGACCAAGCACATAAAATGCATATAAACATTTACTTTGTTTCTTAATCCCTCGGGCTCTGTCTCATGGACTCCCCCCAGTTTTAGCTACTCAGCAACTTCAAGGACACAACACAGTCACTAAAAATTGAGTCCAAGTGGTCCATCTTAAATGTTTGGGGACAGGATGAGAGTCAAACAATTTTCCTCTTGTCAGGAATCTCTCATGGTACATGAGCTTTATTCTATAATTTGGTTGGAAATACCAACCATTGAAATAGCAGCATCTAGTACTCACTGAGTTCTCCCATGGACTAAGCACCACGCTAGTGTGCTATAGTCTTAACTAGAATTTCCATTTCATCCTAACAGCAGCTCCCTGAAGCAAGTCCTATTATTATTCCCATTTCATGAATGAGGAAATGGAGGCCTAGATAGTTTAGGTGATGTTCCCAGGGTCTCAGAGCTACTAAGTGGCAGAGCTTGAACTCAATTCTGTCAAAGCCCATATCTCAATCTCAGTATTAATTAACCAATGTCATTTGGCCTTCAATTCTAAGGACAAATTGAGTCAGGCCTGCTAATGGCACCTGGAGGCATCCGTTACACAGCATGCGCAGGGGCAGGTGGTTTGACCCTATTCTGTTCCAGTTCATGTGCGTGAGCTCGTTGCCAAACATTCTCTTTGCCTAAAAATATCAGGCAGCCCACACCCTGGAGCCCCACAGCTGCTCATAGCAGTTGCCCTAGAAGAAGTAATTGCTAATAAAGCCTTTATAAAGCCTTTTTGACCATGATGATGGTGAGGGGAGTGAGAGGGGAGTGAGGGGAGTGGAAGCAAGAAAGGCAGAGACACAGTAGGAGTTTTATAAACAGAGCATGGACCCATGTGTCTGCTCCCCCTTCTGAGGAGGCCAGTCAAGTGCCAAGGTGCCTCCTAGAGTGTCAGTCAAGGCCAGCTACACCAAGCACCTTTACTTCTTCCTGGCCTTTAAGGATGCTTCCTGAGTTCTAAGGGAGAGCTAAGAGTGGCTGGGTAACTGACACAATCACTCAATCAATTCAACAAATATCTATTAAACTACCATATGCCAGGCACTGTCCTAGATTCTGGGGCCACAGCAATGAACAACCCATCCCCCTCAAAAATCCCTGTGTGGGTCTCGGGGAAATTACATTCTCAAGGGAAAGGAGGAACCACAGAAATCAGAAAAATAATAATTTTTTAAAGTACATGTCATAGGTCAGATGGTGATAAGGACTATGTAGAAAAATAGAGCAGGCAAGGAGGGTGAAAGTGAGGGGGCAGTGGAGAGGAGGGACTCGCTATCTCAGTGAGGGTGCTCAGGGAAGGCCTCCTCTGAGAGTTAACTCTTGTGCAGAAACCCGAGGGGGTCAAGAGGTGACTCATTCTGCTCTCCAGGCAAGAATGTTCCAGCCGGAGGGAACAGCTAGGGCAGAGGCCCAAAGGCAGGGACATGCCTAGCTTATTACTTATTGAGCAGCAGGGAGGTCAGTGTGTCTGGAATAAAGTGAGACCAAGGAAGTTAAAGGAGATAAAGTAAGTGAAGTAAGCAAGGGCCAAATTTTGTAGGGCTTTGCAGGCCTCGGTAAGGATTTGTCTTTTGTCCTGAGTATGTGGGAGCCATTCGAGGGCTTTGCGCAGAGGGTGATACAATCATGGGTTTTAAAGAGACCACTCTAGCTGTTCTAATGAGAGTGAGAAAGAAAAGCTGTAAAGGTATTGCAGGGATCCTGATGAAAGGTGATGATGGCTTCAACCAGGGTGACAACTGAAGAGGTGACACGAAGTGGTCAGATTTGGGCTGTATTTTGGAGGTAGAGTAGAATTTGTTGAAGGAATGGATGTGAGATGTGGAAGAATGAAAGGAGTCCAGAAAAACTCCAAGGTTTTTGGCTTGAGCAATTGGAGAAATGGAATTGCCGTCTACTGAAGTTGGAGGTTGGAGATTGACAGAAGAATAGATTAGGGGATAAATGAGGAATTTGGTTTGAAGACCTAAATTTAAGATACCTATTAGCTATCCAATGAAGATGTTCAGTAGGTAGCTCGACATTTAGTGAAGTCTGGGTCTCATAAGAGTTATATGGGCCCTTCTGTGTGCAGCCTTCCCAGAAAGACACTTACTTTCATTCATTCTCACCAGCATAGTCCACTGATTACTGTTATGTCACTTGATGCAAATAGATTCATTATTGTTGTATTCCATTATGGATGAAATAGCTTAGCTTTATTTTCTGCTTTGAAGTCAACTTTATCTGACAATTATATATCAATTTCTGTTTCTTTTTTGTTTGTTTGCATTCCTAGTAGATCTCTTTCCATCTTTGTATTTGTCATTTTTCAGTCACTATGTTTTAAAAGTACCTCAAATAGATCATCTACATATCATTTTTAAAATAAAAGGCTAGTCTGTGTGCCTTTTACTTTTAATAGGCAACTATATCTTGTTTACATTCATTGCTGCTGAATCAGAACAGAATCTGGGTAAGATTTCCACTAGCTCATCTGTGATAAGGAACAAGAACTTAATTTCAACCCCCCCCCCCCCAAATATAGGCTTAGAAACTAATAGTCTCATTCCAGAATGTGGGTTCATTGATTCCCATTTGTTTCTTTTATAAAGTCCTTGTAGATATTGCAGTACATGCATTTCTAGATAGGAGGGCACTACTCTTCTTATCACAATAAGGTTCTGGGAGCCAGAGCTGGCAAAACCTGGTAAGTAGCTTCTTGTTTAGAATGCTTAGCTGAGCTCTTTTTTCTTCTGGGTGTGCAGTACATTCCAGGAATCATCAATTAAATCTGACTGACTGGAGGGATATGAGGTTTTCCAAAGGTGAAGGCACTTAGACTGAAGTATGGAAGATGTGGAGAGAAATTGAAGCATACTTCAAAGAAAGGGCAAAACATGAATGCTGACATTCTCCTGGAATCTATTTGAATAGTCCAGAGTGGTCAGAAAGTGGGGGTGAATAGTAAAAGGATATATGTCCATAGTAGAACATAAGGTTGTAAAGGGACAGCCGGACTGTGAAGGCCCTGAATGCTATGCTAAGGAGACTAGACTTCCTGGAGTAAGAAATAGCTATAAGAGGAGTGTGAGGGGAAAAGTGAATATTCCTAATTATTTAGGACAAGAATATTGTACAAGCAAGAGACTGAAGGTGAGGAGATAGTGGGGAGGTTGTTAAAATTCTGGGCTAGGGATGGCATATACATGGTTGACATACGGGCCTTCCTTCTCCCACATCCACAGTAGACATCACTTTCTGATCCTGACATTCTTCCCTGTGTACCTGGGCAATGCCTCAGAATCCTTCTCAATACAGCACCCCATTCCACTTGAACCGGCACAGGGGTTAATGGTAACTTCTATCCCTGGTTTAGACAAGAGGTGCTGAGAGTGAGCTGGGGCAGATCTGAGATACACTGTGTTGGTAAAATAAAAAAGAATCAAAAGAGGTGGATGAGGAAGAAAAGGGTGTTTAGGATGAGTGGAATGAATGACTTTAGTCTTGCAGAAATTCTGCTAAAAAGTGTACTATGAAAGCATATCTCCGGGGGCTTTGATTCTACACTGTGAATGTATTGGGCTATGCTGATGCAAAGAGGATTACTGTGTTCAATAGTAAATATGCAAATTAACAAACCAGCTACTCATTTTGAAATTAATTGGTATGAAAACGCAATGTGAAAAAAAATTTAAATTATTTTTATGTCATTTCCAGTCTGTAATTGATTCTGTTATTGAGTGTTTTATGCTAAGTGCTTTATGACATGGAGTTGAGGCTATTGCATAAAAATAAAATGGACTGTACTGGGTAGGTCTCACATACATAGCCCAAACCCAGATCCATTTGTCATTGCCTTAAATTAACTTCAACTATTACAAATTTTCTTTCTTTTGCAGCTCTTCATTGATTTTTTTTCTTCCATCTCCTCTCAGTGACCTTTATTAGACAGTCTTTTCTGATTCTAGTCTCTCCTACTCCATTTCATCTTTTCAATTTCTCCCTGATGAGATACCTTATCTTGCCAGTCCTGTTTCAGACAAGACTGAATTATATAGATTCCCCAGACAGCCTGCATCGAACCAAGGAAGTGACTGATATTTCTACAATAATATATACGAGTTTGTAAAAATGTTCTTCCACTCTATTACTGAAAATTGGCTATTAATTAATTTATTAACTTGGAAATAATTATCTGGCACTTTCTATGTTCTGGACACCAGCCTAGGCACTGGAAATATGAATGTCTATCCACAAGCTCCATATCATAATTTTTATGCTAGGGACATGTTCAATGGACTAAAAAATTTATTCATACCCATCTCAGACATGCAAAGAGAGTGCTGCTTATTTAGGTTGTCCATAGTATCTTCTTCATGAGGTCTCACCTGCTAGGAAGCCAGAAAAACTCCTAAATTTTAATCTTATAACCTGTGTGGTTGTACAATCATTTGAACAGTGTCCTTAATGACATAGGAGGCAGGGATATACAATGGGGAAAAGAGTCTTTTCAATAAATGGTGTTGGGAAAACTGGAAAGCTACAATGCAAGAGAGTGAAACTGGACCACTTACTTATACAACCCACAAAAATAAACTCAGACTGGATTAAAGACCTAAATGTAAGACCTGAAGCCATAAAACACCTATAAGAAAACATAGGCAGTAAAGTTTTGGACATCATTCTTAGCAATATTTTTTTGGATCTGTCTTCTCAGGCAAGGGCAACAAAAGCAAAAAATAAACAACTGGAGCTATAGCAAGATAAAAAGCTTTTGCACAGTGAAGGAAACCATCAACAACATGAACAAACAACCTACAAAATGGAAGAAGATATTTGTAAATGGTACATCCGATAAGGGGTTAATATCCAAAATGTTTGAAGAACCCATACAACTCAACACCAAAAAACCCAAATGATCTGATTTTAAAATGGGCAGATCTGACCCTGTATGGCTCCGGAAGATGACTGCTTAGCCAGAGACGGGTAAGATTCCTCAAGGGAGGAACAACCTAAGACAGGCACAGTTGCAGGGGGGCCATCAGGTGAGAAATCGGGGATCAACAGTGGTGAAGCTTAGAACCTCCCCCTCCCCCTGTTTTGAGAGAAATCTTCTGCATCCGTGGATGTTTTAATGCCCTTGTCTAGCTTGGATTAGCACATAGTCTACAGGCACACACCTGATCATCTACAATTGCTCTCTTACAACACTAAACTATGTTTTCTAACTTTATCTTGCATCTACCTACCACTTCAGCAGTTTATTAAAAACAAAAATAATAATAATAATAAAGGGAGAAATGTGGGATCCACATATAAATCAAGTATAAAAATCAAACGAATATTCATATTTGACCTGATTGTTTATAGTTCATAATGCGTGATCAAAACCGAAAGTTTCTGTGATGACTGCCCTTGTACTGTTCACCATGTAAGAACTTATTCACTATGTAAGAACTCGTTCACCATGTAAGAACTTGTTCGTTATGCTTCAGAAGATTGGAGACTGACGAGAATTAGGCTTGAGATGGATTAATGATTGTGCATTGAACATTGATCCCCCTATACAGAATTTTATTGTTGTTAACCATTTGATCAATAAATATGAGAGATGCCCTCTCAAAAAAAAAAAAGGGCAGATCTGAATAGACTTTTTCCTAAAGAAGACTTAGAGATGGCCAACAGACACATGAAAAGATGCTCGACATCACTAATTACCAGGGGAATGCAAATCAAAAATCACATGTGATATCACCTGTCAGAATGGCTAGTATCAAAAAGACGAGTGTTGATGAGGATGCGGAAAAAGGGAACCCTTGCACACTACTGGTGGGAGTGTAAATTGGTGCAGCCCCTCTGGAAAATAGGATGGCATTTCCTCAAAAAATTAAAAATAGAACTACTATACAATCCAGTAATTCTACTTTTGGACATTTACCAGAAGGAAACTAAAACACCAATCTAAAAATCTATATGTACCCCTATGTTTATTGCAGCATTATTTACAATAGCCAAGATATGGAAGCAACCTAAGTGTCCATCAATGGATGAATGGATAAAAATGTGGTGCATATATATACAGTGGAACATTACGTAGCCATATAAAAGAATGAAATCTTGTCATTTGTGTCAGCATGGGTATAACTGGAGGGTATTAAGATAAATGAACAAGGCAGAGAAAGACAAATACCACATGATTTCATATTTCAAATACCACATGAATCTAAAAAGCAAAGTGAAACACAACAAACTAGAAACAGACTGATAAATACAAAGAACGCACTGATGGTTGCCAGAGAGGAGAGGGGGTAAAGGATAAGCAAAATCAGTGAAGGGCATTAAGAGGCACAAACTTCCAGTTATAAAATAGGTAAGTCATGGGATGAAAAGTACAACATAGGAAATACAACCAATAATATTATAATAACTTTGTGTGGTGGAAAATGACAACTATACTTATTGCAGTGAGCATTTCAAAATATATAAAAATATTAAATCATCATGTTGTACACCTGAAAACTAATATAGGTGAACTTTCAATTAAAAATAAATTAAAATTTTAAGTAAATAAATGAAGGGTCCTTGAGAAAATGCTCAATCCCTTTAGGTAAAAGTGCTCTCTGCCTTTCAGATTTCCAGCTGTCTTCTCTTCTCCTCTACAAGATGGTGCCTTAGGTGGACGAGGAAAGGGTGTGGTTCGGTGGCTTGACAGCAGGAAAGCAGGCTTTAGATCCAGATCTCTGCTCCTGTGCAGCTTTCTGAGTCCCGGCTGACCTCTGTGGCAATGGCTTCTCTTCCTGATTCAGCACCATGTGCTCTGCGAACCTCCTCTGCCGTTGTCTGTGGTCTTGTCTCTCAGCCTGACCGTTCCAGAGTGGTGCTCCCTGGCTGATGGCTCCTCAGCTCTTGTGGGCATCACAGATCCCCTGAGGTTCTGTCTCGTCTTCCCTCCAATCCCCTGGACAAGTCTGACTCTGCCCCTCCCCATCACAGGCCCCGCTGCGGGCCCACCGGCACTCAGCTCAGCTGCATTCTGAACACACACCTGCTTAGGGCCATGTGGGAACTTCTAGGTTCTCCCCAAACCAGCAACTACTCAGGAACACCGGACTCCAGTTTCCCCTCTGCAATCATGCTGCCCCACCAAGCATATATTCTCATATGACCCCCACAGGCTGGGGGCAGTGCAGCCTTTGAAATGGGCTTCTTCCAGAATGACAAACAAAAAGCAGAGCGAACGTCAGCCTGCCCCTAGAGCTCCCCATTACCCACCTGCCGTTCCTCCCAGGTCCGTGTTGAGACCTCCCAGAAGAATTCTGAGCACGCTGGATTTCTCCTTTTCTCTTCCTTTTTCCTTCCTGTCCCCTAGGCCAGAGAAGGGGGTGTTTCTTTTACATCCCCTTCCTGTCTGCTGGGACTCCGTCTCCGTAACCTGGGCTAGAAGAGGTGCGCATCCTCTTCTCCCTCCACCGGTTTCCTCCTCCTTTATTGAGCCTTATGGCTGAGCCCCAACAGCAAATGGGGAGAGCAGGGGAGAGAGGGTTAAGGATAAAGCTAACCTAAATTGAGAGGTATTTTGAAAATACTATTATACGATGAAAAATAACTAGGATTTCTTTTTAACTGTCAAAACATTGGGTCACAAGAATTTAGCTGTGAAATTCTGGATCAAAGGATAAGCCTGTTGGAGATTCCCTTGTGATTTGGATCACTCCATGATACTTATTTCTGTTGCATCATGGTTTGATGATATATAAAAGTATTGCATGAATTTGAATATTATAATGCTTCTGTTATAAATCCCATAGTAAAACAGGAAGGTGGAATAGAAATCTTAGAGTTCAAAGGAACATTAAGGATCATTTAATTGTTCCCATCTGTCTTGTCAATGGGTTTCAGCCAGTCTCTGCCTCTGGGCCCCTCTGTCTGCACAGCCGTCCTCTGGGCCTCTGTCCTCGGCGCTGCCACCACTCCAGCCTCTGCTCTGCTCTCCTGCAGCCTTGCAGCCCTGCCACCGTGTCACCCAGAGCACTGAGCGGAGCTCTTCATGTAGAGTCAACAGCCATGTATTGCCCACAGGTGTGCAGTGAGCTGGTCAACCAGGGCCAGGTGAGAATTCTAGCCACAGGAACTCTCATTTTATCCACACCTCCAAATAGGAATCTTGGCCTGTGTATTGGTAGCCTTTGACTTAACATATAAACTCTAAGTACTAAGACTCAACAAGCAGTTTCTCAATTGTGAGAAAATCCTGCCTCACACAGAGTCAAATTTGTCCCCCTGAGACTTCTAGGCTTTAGTCCTGGTCCTGCCACCTGGAGCTACAGAGGCAAATTATGACTTTTTTTACCTTCATAATACCATTTACAGTATTCTACTTCTGAAATATTCTGCCTCTTCCTGCATCTTTTCTTCTCAGTTCATGGTGTAGCTATGTTTTCTTTCTTTTTAGTTTCTACCGCCTGGATGCTGATTGCCAGGTACATTTCGTGCTCTCAGTGTAGCCGTTCTTAAAAAGAGGGGCCAGGATGTGGGCTCCGTGCCTCCGCTGCAATCTGCTGGCACCAAGTGCAGCAAGATCTGATCACAGGACTTCTAATGTCACAGTCTATTAGTGAAGATTAATAAATGTTTGCCCTTCACCCTCCACCCCCAAGACCCTGTAGTTCACTGAAACTCCCAGCCCAGGCCCTTAGCTTCACCTGGAGCCACACAACCCGCTGCTTCTCCCCGTGTGTCTTCGCTTTGCTGCAGAGCTTGTGGAGTTCAGGAGAAGGACTTGCCCAGGCTCGTACAGCTGGTGGAGGCAGTTGTAAAAGCATATGCTAAAATAACAAAGCTCAGCGCTGCTGTACTTCATAGCAAGGAGATAACCCGAGTGGTGGTGGTGGGAGGGGGGATGAGGTCAAGAGAAAAATATAAATTTTCTTTTTTTTCTTTTTGTCGTCTCAGTATCTTACCTGCCCCACCCTACCCCATAAGTTTTAGGAGGTCTCTTCACATTTGTAGGCACTTAAAGAAAGCAAAGCTCTCGATGTTCCACAAGGAGAAATGTACCAATTCAATACCATACTCTCTTGTTATGAGACACCATTATGGCTAGTATGAATCATTTTGAAATGGATGGTTTGTCAACCTCCCCCCACCAGTACAATATTAAGATAGTCACCCCTTAGTATGCACAACTGTAAATACGTAATTCAATCCTAATGAAATATTAACCTATGACTATTGCATTAACACATGTAAAGTAGGCAGTATCTTAGATTACTGTGCTTCTGAAGTGAAATACCTTAAGTGAATGCAAAGATGGTGATATAATATTCCCACAAGAACTGCAAATTTTGCATTTCCTGAATTGGGTAGGTTTCAAGTTACATCATTTACTTTGAAAAAAATACACAGGTGGCTTCTGGGTTAGCATGGCAGCAGAAGGCTGTTCCTGATACGGCTCCTCCTGCCTTCCTATTAAAAAGGCCATGACCAAAATATAAAACTAAAAACAGCACTGAAACTATAAGTACAACAATATGTAGGCCTGCAGTGGGGCAGACAGACAAGAAACAAGACTAGGAGGCGCATTATTTTATCTGCCTCCTACGTACTCCACACTCTGAGGGAGAATAGGGCAGATGGCCCCAGAGAAGGAAGGAATTATTTAGAGCCTTCCTTCATTATTTATACATAAATCAGGTGCAAGCCAGACAATCTGGAAAAATAAATTGCCATTTCCTGACTGGGCTGGAGTCATATGTTGCATGAGCTGGGCTCAGCCCCCAATGGCTCGATCAGCAACACTCTCCAAGTTACTTGGAGACTGAAATCCCAGCAGGCAATAGAACAGGAAGCAGCGGGAAGCAAACCGAGAGGCGCCATAGCCTGGAGAGAGTCACCTCCGCATTGTGAGCAAGGATGGGAACAGAAAGACTGTTGGAGGGGTGTGGCCCGCGTGTCTGACAGTATTTAAAGAAAAGCCACCAACCGCACCTGACTCTCTTGTTTAGAAAATGTACATGTTGGAATGGATTTGACTGGAGTGTATCTCTGGGTCCAACAGAAATACACCAAAAAATGTCTGCTTGGGGCTCTTCTACCAGCCCAGTCTCTAGTTTTCAGCTGAAAACACCAAGCAAATTCTAGACATCTTGCCTGCTGCCAAACCCTGAGTGAATCTATTTACTTCCTTCATCAATGACTAAACAGAAAAAAGTAGCATGAGGTTTATGAAAAGGCTTATGTTCTCACCGTTGATAAAGAAATCAAGATTTAAAGATAACTTTTATAAGCCTAAAGAAGACATTAGTAGAACAATTAAAAATAGAATTTCTGAATTCTAAAGCCCACATAGAATTCAAGCAAATAAAATGTCTATTATTTTTAATATAACAGAATATAGAATAAAAAAATAGAAATCAAAGGAAACATCTAAAAAACACAAAAAGCAAAAGAAATGAAATAAGTTGACAAAAACAACCCCTTTGACAAAATACATAAATAAGTTTATATGTATGATTTCTATAAAGAAAACAACAAAAACTTTACTTGGAGGTCATAGGAAAATATTTGCCTAATAGAGAGTCATGCTACCTTGCTGATGAAGAAACCTTACTCTAGGAGATACTAGAACATTTTATAAAGCTATAGAAATTAAAAGAGTCTTGCATAAGAAAGACAAGTCAGTGGAATAGAATTCAAATTAGTGACAATCAGATGACATTCAATAAATGGTGTTGAGACATGGAGCTGGCCGTTTGGAGGGGAAAAAAGTCTGGAGCCACTTGTATTTGTTTATATCAAAGTAAATTCATGACAGATTACAAACTTGAACGATAAAGATATCTAGAGAACAAATGGCAATGTCCTTTTTGAAGCTTGCCCCTAAAGGCAAGAACCATGAAGAAAAGACTGCTAGGGTAGATATATTAAAATAAAGAATTTATAGAGAGGGGAAAACACCCCAGAATCAAAGTTTAAGGACAAATATGTGTTTGCAACATATATAATAAGGAACTAATGTGTTTAATACATAAAATTCTTGAACTGATAGGAAAAGATGAGCACACAAATAGAAATATAGGTACAGGACATTAACAAACAATCCCCCAAAGAATACAAATGACCAGTAACCATACAAAAATATGTTAGGCCTTACAAGTAATCAGATATACAAATTAAATAATCACCGAAGGAGAATTTTTGTATCACAATGGCAAAGACTAGAAAGACTAACACTCTTCAGTGGTGTCAAGCATGTGGGGAAATCAAATACAGCTCTGCTGCCATCTCTGCTGGACATGGTACCACGCCACCTCTTAACACCAGACACCACTTCTGACATGAATGTCTTAGGAAACAGAATGCTGTTTCTGCTAAAGTTGCTGATAGGCAAGTAAAAAACAGAAATTCAAAGGAGTAACTCCTATGAGGCCCCAATATCGTTGCAAGGCAGAAATGATAGGAGTCATTGAATGAGCAAGATGGAAGGATAAGAAGCTGTGGTTGGTAGTAGGATGTCGATATTCACGACATGGTCATTGCTACAGTTTCTGCAAAATGAGGTGATCCAACATGAGCCCATGGGCAGAGATGGCCGGAGTGCTGTGGGAGGGAAGGCCTTTGACAGTGAGGGGTCAGTGACTGGGAGACCAAGATTTTGCTTGAATGGACCTCGATATCCCCCAGGATGATGGTGTGGGTTGGGATGGATGGGAGACTGCGAGTCAGAGGCAAATGTCAGCAGTGAATGGGAGCAGGCATCAGGAGGGCAGCGAAAGGCAGCACTGAGGTGAGGGGGGATAGTAAGGCTGAAAAATGGGCTTCTTAATTTCACAACAGAGAAAGGTCTAATGGTCCAAAGCAGCATTTTGGAACAAGGAGAACAAGGCCAATTTCTGAGCCAAAAGTACATGAATTATACAGAAGGAACAGCCTCCATTGAAGAGGGCAGCACAGGAAGTGATGTCACTGGGAGAAGTCTTGGTAACAGTTAAGATTGAAGATGGAGGAAATGTTCAGTGAAAACACTGAAGATATAAAGGAATTTGGTAATTAGGGAATAGAGCTTCAGAGAAGAGGCAGGATTTGGAAGGATGGGGAAAGTGGAGTTGAGTAAAGGAGAGGAAGTTCAGTTGAACAGAGATGAATGGTCAGGTAGAGAACTTGCCTTAGGGGATAACAAGCCAGCTGAGCCCAAGATTACAGCTTTGGCCAAGGAGGTGGTGGTGTTCCCTCTGTGTGGGATCTGTCACCTGGGTTTATCTCCCAGTGCAGCCCACCCTGGACTCAGGTATGAAGAGGGATGGTGTAAATATTGAAAGACAAGTGTCACAGTGTGGTGAGTGTACTTTGGTTAGCAAGTGACAGGAACCCCAATTAAATTAAAATTCATTAATTAATTAATTAAAGCAAATATGACTCACGTAACTAACTCATGGGAAGGGTGGAGGTGCAGCTGGGCCCGAAACCCAGCTTTCTGCTTCTCTGTGCGTGCTGGCTTTCTTATCTCAAGTTCTTGATTGGGTCAGTTTAGGTCAACTGCATTCCTAGCCAGTAAGGAGGACTGAAAGCATGGCAACAACATAAGGCAAAAGGGAAGAGAGGCAATTGCCCCCATTCGCAGTAGAATGTGGGGGCAACCTGCGCCAGCAGCAGCTAGAGGAAGTAGTGCCTAGCTGAACCCCAGGGCCGGGTGGCTTCAAACACTCCCAGTGGAGGGAGATCAGACCAAACAGGACAAGAACAACAGGACCTCATACCGTGGACCTAACCTATTCATAACTGCATGCAAGACATGCCAGGGAAACCCAGGAACGCTTGCTAACAGGGAAGCAACTTGAAGTTGGGTCCTGAGATTGCAGCTGGGGCAAATTAGCAAAATACAAGGTATCATCATAAATGTGACCTCCTATATGACCACAAGCTGGAGTGTCTGGGAACCTCTGCTACAAAGAAATGAATGAACAAATGAACAGCTGATAATGCACTTTTGTTATAATGAAAAAGGCAATTTATAGGTAAGGAACACGTTCACTTTCACCAAACACCTCTCTCACCATTTCCCAAACCATGCTTTTCAGATCCAAGCCTCTCCTTTCATATGTATAAAAGAGTGTCTGAAAATCAGCTACTCCGTGTAAGAGCAGGGTCCACCAGAGATAGGAGCTATGTATTCTGAATCTTTCAGCAAGTTGTCCTTAAGAAACACGCCCCACATTTCACTGAATCTAAAACACCGTTGTTTGTAAGACATGCCATTGTTTTATATTCTGCTAAGAAATAATAAAAGCTGCCAGTTAAACTCTGATACCATGCTGTTTAATCACTTAGAATTTTTATCCTACATCACTCTTGTGTATACATAAAAAGGAAACATGTAAGCAAAATAAATTGCTACAGTATTCTTAAAACTTTTTCACATTCAAAGTTTGGCTCTCGTAAATCATTTTTGGACTTAGAGTTGTTGATGATTGCTCATTTCTCCTCCTTAAACACACACACACACACACACACAATCATGCCTGCTGATGCAAAATTTTTTTAAAAAGAGTTCTTCACGAATATCTCCTGGGTTTTCTTGCAAGTCCCTGATCAAATTTTGTTGTACACATGCAGGCAATAACATCTCCCTCATCAACTGCTACCTGGCCAGCACATCCTGATTTTAGAGCTGTTAAAAATATGGTAGAAAGGGTGTTTTAGAACCAAAGAAGCACAGTATTCATAACAAGTGCTGTAATTTATGGTGGGAAGTGCTCTGTTAAAGTCAAAGGCAAAATTTCTACTGACACTTAAGATTCAAGACCACATAGTAGTGACATCGCTTTAGCTGGTATAATATTCTCCAACTCACTGCTTGCCAAGCCTATGACTTCTTTCCATACTTTTTCTGATAAGACCAACCCTAGAGGTGATGTTGGGGGCAATTACTTTTAAATGAAGCTCATGTGACCTAAATCAGAAAGACAAGTCATGCTCTTCTTTCTTGTTTTTTTTCCACTTGGTATAGTAATATATTCTGCAAACCTTCCCATACAGGCATTTGTAAAATGAATTCATTCTTTGTAATGTCTATATAGCATTTCATTGTACGGATGAACCATAACTTATTTTTCTTGTTCACCACTTCACTTCACTAACTTAATTAAGATGTGATCCCCAGTCCTTAGCAAGGCCTGTTGCAGTAGACATCTTGAGGTTCAATTTCATTTCTAATAATATGGATATATTACAAAGATGTTAAGGAATCTGTTCTTCTGCAGGCATGGTGTATTTTTAAGCATTTAAAAGAAATAAAAGTCCCCATTATCAATTTCAAAACTCCATGATTTTCTAAGTTTATTTGGGTCAGTGTTCTATTTTTTGACTCTCTTGCCTGAGAGTACTTGACTTTGCTTCAGACCAGGAACTTACCAGAGTATGTACTGGAGTTTTTTTAAATGCACATTTCATAAATAAATAGGAGACAAAAGACAAGTCTTCCCAAATAATACATGTGGAGACCCTCCCCTGTTGTCTCTCACCACCCAGGACGAGCTGGACTTAGTGACTCAATTCCAAAGAAAAGAGGTTGAGAAGGGAAACAGTAAGTTCACAGTGGAAGAACTTGGAAAACACCACCTTCACCAAATGACCGGGATTACCTTAATCAGTGATGTCAGGTGGCTGTCAGGTGACGAGAAGGGCACTTGGCCTCAGTGGTTTTCTTTCCCAAAACACCCAGAACCCCAATCTAATCTAATCTAATCATGAGAAAATGCATCAGACAAACCCAGATTGAGAGAAATTCTAAAACACCTGATGATTATTTTTCAAAAATGTCAAAGCATGAAAGACAGGGAAAGCCTAAGGAACTCTAACCGATTAGAAGAGACTAGGGAGATGTGACAGTGAATTGCCATGTGGGACCCAAAATTGGACCCCAGAATAGAAAAAGGACCTTAGTGAAAAAACCTAGTGAAATCTGAATAAAGTTAAAATCTAGTTAACAGTACTGTTGGCTTCTTAATTTGTTAAATGCACCTTAGTAATGTGAGACAATATTAGGGGGCATTGAAACTAGTTGAGGAATAAACAGAACTCTCTGTATTATTTGCACAACTTTTCTGTTAATCCAAAATTAAAGTTTATTTTAAAAACTTACATTTGTGTTTTCTCTCTTTGAGATTGTAAACCAGTGAAGTTAGGACTTGGGCATAACTATCTCTGTCCAGAGCCTTGCGTGATATGATGAGAAAGCTGCTATGCTTTTGCAAAACAGAGCTCTCATTTCTCCCCTCAGTCCGACAACCAGAAACCACGGTGGGAGGACATCAACAGCCAGGGCAGAGGTGAGAGAGCGTGTCTCCCAGACGACCACCATATCTGGCCTTACTGGCCACTGCGGTTTCAGGGGCATCACCCTAACTGCGGCTGCTGCTCTCTAAGGTGGTGACAACGGGGGTCACTGTGAGACCTCCAGCTGCTGCCATCTTTCCCAAGGAGAGGGACTGCTGATAATCATACTGTAATCAGTGAGATGGCAGAAGCATCTTCCTCAATGGCATTTTTAATCCCTGTCTTTACTAGCAGAGTCTTTCAGAACGATCATGCTAGTTGTTTAAACATTATTACAGTGATAAAGATTCCGTAAACCACAGAGGACCAATAACTTCTTTCAAGGGGTTCCATCCACAAATCAGAGAGGGAAACACAGACAAACAGATTCTTATCACTGGGCCAAATATCCTTACCCACATTTTAAAGACTGGCCTAAGGGAAACTTTACAGGTCATCTGAGTAGGAGAGAAGATTTTGCTTCTCTTCCTTCCATCCTGCAGGAAAATGAAGGAGCTGGCTATGAACTGAACTGTGTCCCCTCCAAAATTCATTGCTGAAGCCCTAACCACCCCCTTTACGTGACTGTACTGGACATGAGGCCCTTCGCGAGTTATTTTTAAAGTGAAGTCATAAGGATGGAGCCCTGGTTTGATAGAACTGGGGCTCTTCTAAGAAGAGTTGTGTGTCCACCGTGTAAGGACCCATGAGGAGGCAGCCAGCTACAAGCCAGGAAGAGAGCGCTCAGCAGAGCCCCGCCTGGCCAGGCCTCCATCCGGCCCTTCCTAGCCTCCCGAATGGTGAGAAATGGATTTCAAAGGTTCAGCCGCTGGTCTACAGCATTTTGTTATGGAAGCTTGAGCACACTAATAGAGAACTTTTTCCCATTCCTTTTGTCTCTCTTTTCACTAGAAGGGAAGAGCAATATACGTAAAACTCAGAATGAAGCTATTATAAAACAAAGGGACTCCCATCACTTTTAATCCCCACAGTGGCTTTTGGGGAAGGGACAAGAATGATAAAGCAGCAGGAAGAAAGAGAATATGTCACCTTTCCTGGGCTCCACTCAAACTCCCAGGCACAAAGGCAAAGTTTAGCTGGCCAAAACCAATATTAATAAAATAATAATAGTAATAGAATAAAGACTAGAATTTCCCCACTTTCTTTTAACCCTGCTAATTGAATGACCTGGAGTTCCTTCTTGGGTCCTTTAAAAGCATTTACAGTGAACTTATAAAATCTCCCTCTCTTTTTCCCACTGCAGAGGTCTCTTAAGGCTCTTGTAGAAAATTGTATGAGGTAATGGATGCAAAAGTGTTTTGTGAAATACAAAGCCTGCCGCGCATGCAAGCTATTATTGGAAGGAAGCAGAAGAATGAATTTAAATCCCAAGATTCCCTGAAAAACGTGTGAAAGGTGGCCCCATTTAGATTGTTGTCCTCTCTGTGAATTTACAGACCATTTAGCAATTTCTCCAAGCGCTCACGCCAGTTCCCTCAGTGACATCCTTGCCCTGTGCTGGGGAGAGCAGGGAGAGACTGGGGCTCCCAAGCCTGGCCCCGTGGACAGCAGCAATGCCTGCCGAGGAAGGGGCTCAGTTGCTAGGAGACCAGCAAAAGTGGGCAGCCAGCTCCCAAGCAGGTTAGAATCTGGGAAGGAAGGATTTTAAAAGCCTATTTCCGTCTGCTTCTGCTAGAATTGAAATTCTCTTCAGGGCCCAGCCACCAGCGATACAATCTGCTTACATTACTGGTATTGAGAGGCCCTTGAAAGGGATCTATTTGGTCATTTCTTGTGCCTCCCTCCCACAGTGCCCAGAAAGGCAGAAAAAAAAATGTGGGTGGGGGGCGAGGTTGAGAGGGACACCAATTGATGGAGTCCATAGCAGAAGCAGAGAAGTGACAGTAAGTATTAACCCAAGCACATCTGATCGTGATCCTTAGGCCCCAAAGAGGAAATAATTGTGCTCAAGCTCTGTTCAATTACAGCGCACCTTCCACTGCTTCTGAGTCCATCAAGGCAGGCAGCCACACAGCAGTGAAAATGGTTTTCAGGTCCACAAAAGGTGTGTCAAGCAAGTCTTTTCTTGGAGTTTATCTTCACAGAAACAGTTTGACATGTGCTTCTGAGCTAATTGGATGAGGTTGACATTGTTTTTAAGCTTTCCCTTTGAAGATCATGAAAAGAATATAATTTTCCAACAAGAATTGTTTGGTTTGGTTTGGTTTTCCTAGAGCATGCAGCATACCCAAGAAATCAAATGCTTTCTCAAACCCTGCAAGCCTTCAAGCAAGATCGAGAGACAATAACAGCTGTGTGGGCCAGAGTATTGAACTCAGGGGAAATCACCTGGGAAAACACTAGGATAATAGGTGCATTTAGAGTCATTTACGGGTTAAAGCCTGACAGTGTTTGTGCCTTGTTACCACTGGAGCATGGAGAGCAACAAAGCGGCAGTGCTGATTCATTAGGAAGAAAGAAGCCCACAGGTCGTATGAAAATAAACCGTCTCTGAAGGGGTTCCAGTGTCTTCCGCAGACATGCTTTATTTGGTTAAAGCATAATGTCTAATGACAAAATGCAATAACAGTTTCAGTATTTATCAGGACATTCTGGCGTCCAGCCTGCTTTTATCGGCAGTGGGGGTGGGGTGGGTGGGTGGACTTCCCCGGGGTGAAGTAATTGGTTGAGAAAAGAGATCGAGGAAAATTGAGGACATGCACAGGACAGTGCCTGCTGAATGGACGTGACGATGAGGGCAGACTTGAAATCTGAGAATAGGGGGCATTGAAAAAGATGAAAAAGACGGAAAACCCTTCATTGGCTAATAGGACGAGCTGATGTGGGGAACTGCAGTGCAGCAAGGTGGGGAGGTGAAATACCATGATATTATTATGCATGCAAATGAGAGAGAACTGCGTCTCACACATGCTTCTTCATCCAACTCACTGGAGAAGTGGGAAGCACTAGAGCCATTTCCCCCTAATTTCTCCATTGTATACAGAAGAAATAAGTATCTGGAGAAAATTTTAAAAGCTTTGGGGTCACAAAGACCTGGGCTCAGACGTGGCTCTTCCATTTAGCTGTGTGAGGTCTCAAAGTATTTAAACTTCTGAGTCTCAGTATCCTCATCTGTAACAGAAGGGAGGTGCTGCCTTCCTCCAATGTGACATTTTTGGGGGGAAAGCCCAGTTTCTTCTGTCATCTGACACTCTGTGCTCCCACTCCAGATTCAAATACCTGGGAGAGAGGGTCTGATCGGGGACTGGGATGGGAGGCAGAGCCCCGAGCTTTGTAGCGCGAGGGAGGGGCAGTTTTCCAAAGGGAAAGATTCCTAGCAAAACAAAACAAACAAAACAACTTGAAAGAAATTTCTGAACACTTTAGACAGAAGGCCAGGTGAAACAGTGCTTCTTTGGAAATTGGTAATAAAGTGGTGGTAGCTTTGCAGCATCAAAGAAACATCACTCTCGGGTTTGGGTGACCCTGACAGCACTGTCCACCTCTCCTCAGAGGAGTCTCTGGGTCTCCAAGTTTTCTCATAGTCAGCTCAAACACCTACATAACCTACTAAGCGGGGGTCCTGAAAAGCAAATTTAAAGCCTCCTGCTGGGGAGTGGAATCCATGGGCCAAATTTCTCTGGGAGATGTCTTCTCTCTCAACCTCTTGACCCAATTCTATAGGCCTGGCTGCTCCCCTTCAAGATTCAGCTTTGGGAATACTGAGGTCCTTGGCCAGATGGATGAGTAAGAGCAGGGATCCGCTCTCAGCAAATGCTGCATTCAGGCCTGGTGAGCAAGTGGGACCTCAGCTCACTTTCTCATCTCAAACAGCTCTAGGACCCCAGCATAAGCAACTGAGTTCAGGTCAGAAGGCACCCCAGAACTAAGCTGGGGGTGAGGCTCTAGCTGAAAGTTGAGGGAGGGGGCAGCTCTTTGGCTTTCTGCTCCCTGGGGGACAGTCTGTGTGCCCTTGGGTCATCTGAGCACCAGGAGGGGAGCGGGCAAAGAGATCCCCAGGAGAGAAGGCAGCTCCTGTCCAGGTGCACATTATTCTGACAGCAGTGCAGGTCTTCCTGGGTCGATCTTCTCAACCTAGGCATGTCCTAGCTGTCTGTTCAGTGGCTGCGGGTGCTTCTGGAGTCTCGTTTGGCCGTCCATCTCCCACTCCCAACAAGGCCTTGACTGACTCTAGCCATGCCTCAGGGAGCGGATTGCCAAGTCAGTTACCTGCGCCTCCATGTCTAGCTACATATGAGGGTGACCCAGTTCTTAACCTCCCTGGGCAGGTAGAAACCCAAAAAGGCCACTGTGTTGGTTTATTTTATGTGTCAGCTTGACTGGCCATGGGGTGCTCAGATCAAACCTTTCTGAGTGTGTCTGTGAGGTATTTCTGGATGAGATTAGCATTCGAATCAATGGACTCAGTAAAATAAATTGCCCTCCCCGATGTGAGTAAGCATCATCCAAGCCACTGAGGGCCTGAACAGAATAAAAGGCAGAGGAAGGAGGCATTTGTCCTTTATTCAGTCTCTCTGCTTGAGCTGGGATATCTCATCTCATCTTCTCCTGCTCTCAGACCAGGATTTATACTATGTCTCCTCTGGCTTCCAGGCCTTTGGACTTGGTCTAAATTACACCACTGGCTCTCATGGGACTTCTCAGCCTCCATAATTGTGTGAGCCTATAAACACACACACACACACACACACACTTACTTCTCTAGATAGCCCCAATACAACCATTCTCTCAATTACCCTGAGGATTGCAAAATGTCTAGGGTTGTAAGTCTTCTAGCTGGGTCAGACGCTTCACCCCTACATTCCCCAAAAGCTAGAACCTCCTTCCTGTGCTAACCAAGTTCATCACACTTTCATGCTCAAGGTGTTGTGTGCAGATTTGTGTCCAGGTCCTAGACTGGCCAGGCTGGGTCTGCCTCAGGGGAGCAGATGGGTGGAGAGGCTCTGGGGGCCACGTCAAGGGCGACCTGGAAAGCTGGTCACGGGACTCACAGGCGAAGGGGAGGAGCTCTGAAAGCAGCAACGAGAGAGCTGAACTGAAGTCAGAAGCCAAGAGAACTACGTGGTTTATGAAGAAGCATTAATGGAAGATGAGCCCGGGGGTGGATAACAAAGAAGCTACAGAGAGCTGCCATTTTGCCAGGGGAGGTGTATATGTTTTTAGAAAAGTCAAACCAAATGAGACAGAAATGGTAACCTGTTCCAGGCTGGACAGGGCCTAGGCGAGGTTGGGCAGGGAAGGCACAGCCTTTGTTTCAGGTCTCAGAGGCTGGGATCTGTGCAGGTGGGGAGGGAGGGAGCCCCTGGTACACTGCCAGCAGCTGGGAGCCACGGGGATCCTCAGCCTGCTAAAGGAGCCTAAGAACACCTGCCACACCTGAAGTTACCTTTTAAGGAAAGTGGCCCAAACCGGTTCTTTCCTGCGTCAGTTGCTATTGCTTCTGCTATGTTTTGAGTGAAACCAACTCAGTGCCCTCACCGTAACTGGCTTTACCAGACACTGATGCCAACCTAAAGGCAGCCACCCATGAGCCGGACACAGCAGCTGCCACTGAGGTAGCGTGGAATACAATCTGCCCAGGGAGGGCGCTCCATATTGGGAGGCGGCAAACCCACCTGCGATGCACTGAGTTGTGTCTGCATCTACCCCTCAAATTCATATGTTGAAGCCTTCACCCCTAATACCTCAGAATTAGGTATTTGGAGACAGAGCCTTTTAGAAAATGATTATGTTAAAATGAGGCAGTTGGAGTGAACTCTAACCCAATATGACTAGTGTTCTTACAAGAAGAGGAAATCTGAATAACACACAGAGACACCACCGGAAAGCATGCAGAGAAAGACCGTGTGAGGACACAGCGAGAGGTGGCCATCTGTAAGCCCGTAAAGAGACTTGAGAAGAAACCAAACCTGCTGACACCTTGCTTTTGGACTTCTAGCCTCTGGAACTGTAAGGAAATAAATGTCTGTTGTTAAGTGACCCAGCCTGTGGTATTTTGTTATGATAGCCCTAAAATACTAACACACACCCAATTCAGTTCTCCCTTTTGGGGACACTGGGTGCAAGGATCACTCACACTCTAGTTGGAAATACTGGAATCTAAACAGAGAGTCCATCTGGGAAGATGTGTCCCTTATGACCTCACATTCTTAACTCTGCTGGCAGTCAGTCCTCATCACCAAAGATCAGGTGCGTTAGTCTCTTGCTTGAAGTGTTATGGAGCCAGGTTAATACACAGGAAGACCAAGAATGCAGGTAATGGGCTTGGTATGAGTGCCTGGCTGGGCTGGGCTGGACCGGGCAGAAGCTGACGCAATCACAAGCCCTGACCAGGAAGAGCAGACACTCTGGGGAAGAGAAACAAGAGAAGATAAAAGACTGAAAATGTGTGTTTTTCTTTATAAGAAATCCGAAGATATTAATGGAGCTCTAACCAGACTCACAGACCAGGAGCAAGTAATTATGTCTAAAATCAGCACTGAGCCGGTGACTGGGTCTACAGAGAGTGAATGTTAGAGTCTTGGAGTCTTCTGGGGCCCTGGGAGAGTCACTGGGGTGAAATTTCTATATCAGATAGGGGTGAATAGCTCCTGCTGAGGACAGGGCTTGTCCCAGTGGGTTCTAGATTCCAATTCTTAAGGCTGAAGACCACCGATTTGCTTTCCCTCCCTTCTCACAGAAGAAATAAAATTAGATTTCTTTTCCTATAATCAGCTCACAAAACGGTTAAGCCAGCTATTTTTGCAAACTTGTTTTTCCCTTTTTCCTACAATGTTGTTTATAAGCATATTTTAAAACTATTTGGTGAACTACTGATATTTTGTTACTCTACCGAACTTTGGGAGAGATGGGAATCCAAGTAAAGGGACATAAACTCCAGCTGCCCTTTCAAATGAATTCTGTCAACAGTGTCAAGAAGTTCGATAGTGCACCCAACATGCAAGCGGACGGTAAGGCAGGGCGGGAAAAAGTTCCTTGCGCTCTACAGGCTCCCACAAGTGGTCGGCGGTTTTGTTTGTCTGCCTAGCTTTGATTTTCTTGCTTTACTGGTCACAAGGAGGGCCCAGCATGAGGGCCAGGCGAGGGCATGGGGCATGTGGGGGGTTGGGGGAAGGTCTGCTGTACTGAACACAGGGGTTCAAGAGGACCATATCCATCACATGCTATGCGGCTTGTCCATCCCCTCCTCTTCTCTCATTCCTTGAAGGATCAGCCTCAAACAGGTGCTCTGGGAAGGAGAATGATAAAGTGTGATAGTCAACTTGGTCTGCAATGGACTGTGAGAGTCTTAGTTCTAATGGGGGTTTAAAAGAGCATAGAATTTTTGCCAACAGCTAAAATTTTTGTTCTGCCCTTCCGGAAAATGAGGAATTTCTGGAAATCTCCAGGGGTCCTATAGGACAATGGCCCTATGTGTCAAGGAGGCAATCAGCCTTGCACAGGCTGGGCAGTGGTGGGTAAGCACCTAGGACCCTTTAGGGCAGGGGCAGGGGGAGCCTGGAGGGAATGGAGTTGGCCCCACGCACTCCAGGGGCATGTGTCCTAAGAGTTTCTTGCTGAATTTTCTAAGGTCACATGCCTAGTGCCTTCCCTGGAAAGGAAAACAAATTTGATCCTCCTCATTTGTGGGAATTCCCAAAAGGTTGTTTGGTGATAAGAAAACACTTTTAGATATGCAAATTGGCTTCATAAACAGAAAAGAGATCTTCTGTAAGGGAACATTAACTCTCAATTCTGATCAGTGGAGACATTTCTTCTGCTTACAGATAGGTGTGTCGAAAGATGATCTCGAGAATTCTCTCGGATCTATGATACTCTATTTTCTCTGGGTTGGGTAATATTGCAATTGTATTACTTGAATTTATGATAAAGGAAATGAGTGACAAGTATCTTTTAATTATGTGTGCCACATAAACATGCATGTTATGTAGCATGCTGTATCGTTAATGTGCTTGCCTACATTTTTATTTTTCATTCCCATGCCACACTATGACCATGCATTTCAAATGACCTAAATAAAGACAGTTTTTAAGACGTTCCATGTAGCCATGGAAGAATGACCTCTTTTACAACACCAGTTCCTTTGGCAGTGATTCATTTGAGGCGCTCCCAATGGGCTGCAGCAATTCTGTGTGTTACAAGGATATGTGAAAGGCTGAGTGCATGGCTGTTTAAATCAGAGTTTGTTAGAGGTTGGGGAAGCTGCAGTACCACGAGAGCAGTAATCAAAACCCGCAAGGCAGCCAGTAGAGCATGTCACTCTGGGGCACTAGAAGCCAGGGCACTTGGAGCCCATCTGCCCAGATGCCACCACAGCTGCTCTGTCTCCTATATGAGAACCAGATTTCATAGCTGGTATGTGGCTGCAAGTACCCTGTCCATTTGCCCTGAACTTCTGCAGAGCGCATAAGACACACAGGAAACTAGCAAGAAGCCCTGTGCACAGAAACTAGCACGAGGCAGCAATGCAAAGGGCAGAAACAGAAGGCTTAGTGTGGAGAAAGGGGGAAGAGTTTGTTCTACAAAGAAATCAGGAGGTTGCTAAAACAGGTGGGCTGCATACAAATCAGAAGGGTAGAGAAGGAGGAAAAAGTTATTCCATGCAGGATGGCATGGTACAAAGATCCCTAGAATTGTGGTCAAAGGGCTTGGTTGCCATTCAGCAATCACTTGTGTTACCTTGGAAAAGAGGCTTTCTCTCTTCTCACCACCAGTTCCTCAGCAGTTAAACGAAGAGAGGGAAGGGGGAAGCACCCAGCCCTGAGCACCCGACATGACCAAACACTTTACACACGTGGGCTCGCTTTAATTCAGTCTTGAGTGGCAGATACCATCCCCATTTTACAGATGATGACTTGGAGGCTTAGAGGAAAAGGCAGCTTTCCCAAAGAAGCTTAAAGAGATGAATGATCTCCCCAGTTCACAACACCAGTGTGCTGCTGGTGGGAATCTGAACCCAGATCGGCTTATTTAAAGCCACATCTCTCCAGACAAGTCCATGATGAGATAGTGGGAAACTGTGGTTCAGAGAAAAGCTCTCACTTGCCAAGTCAATGATACTCCTTCCCAGATCACCAACAGTCATAAAGTGAGTTAATGATTGAATAAAGCTTTTAATGGTGGGCTGGGTTAGATGACCTCTAAGGTCCTGCCAAGTCAGTATTTCTGAGAATCAGGAATTTTATCAAAGCAATAAGAATGCAGCTCTGCACTGAGCTGACCTCAGAGAAAACTGGAAAGTCAGCAAAATGTTTCCTTTTTGTCTCTCATTTCATTTCTCTGTTCTTTCCCCTCACTTTCAACACTCTTGCCAGGCAGTCATCACTCTCAAGGCTAGCCTTAGGTTTTGTGTGCCACAGAGGAAAGCAATTTGATTAATGAATTCAGAGTATGGGAGAGAAAGGTCACGTTTGATGGCTCTTTCCAGCACTGCAGGCTGTGTGATCTGCGAGTTTGTCATTTAACCTCTCTGGACCTCAGATTCCTCATCAATAAGATGAAAAAACCTACTCTAACCATCACTGCAGGAGTTATCAGTGTGACATGTAAAACGTCTAGCACACAATTTGACCCTGTTAACTGTTAGCTCTCTTCAGTCTTCTGGACGCAGTGACTGTTAGCAAAGTCTGATAACCCTCCAAGAGTTGTCCACATATTTTCAAGTGATATCTAGAGAAGGCAATTCAGTACAGAGTAATAATGATGGATTTTTTCCCCTGCATCAAAATATCTGGGTAGAAGAGATCAATTGGGATAGGGAGAGGAAAGTGTGGGTAAATGGGACTTCCTCGGGCTTCTCCCAGTTCACTCCGTAATGCATGTCGTTCTATGGCATTGTACTTATAAGACCAATATAGGTGCAATAACGTGAAAATATTCCCTCACTTGTCTTGATTAGATTTAAATTACCAAAACTACTTTTTCTTACTTTTTTTTAAATACCAGAGATGTTAAAGGGTTGTTGTTGCAGGTGGGCAATCAAGTCAACCTGAAAAATTGTTGATCATTTATATAAAGAAATCATTCTAGGTATCCAGAGTTACTTTGTCCAGAAATGACCATCCGTGGTTACAACAAAATACTGATGGGTTTAACAAACACTGATCTGGGCAGGGGAGGAGTCTGGAGATGAATGCTTCCAAGACCTTCCTTCCAAGAGGATACCAGCCCAAAAGAAATTTGCAGTCGGACTGTGGAAGCCTGTTCCCCTTTGGGTTCTAGTAATTTTTTGTGTACTGTATTTACTTTTAATATGCTGGTACTATTAAAGAAACTGAGAGCTTCGTCCCACAGCTGTAAAGTGCAGGGATTTTTCTCTGTTTTGTTTACTGTTATAGTTCCAGTGTCTAAAACAGTGCCAGGCAATAAACATTTGTGAAACAAATGAATTATGAAGGTGATACTTATAAGATTAATTCTTCAGATCCGCCATAGGGATGAATTTTAGCAGGCAGTTTGGTTAACAAATTCCTAGAAATATAACCGATGTGGCATGATTTTGTTTCTAGGCTTAGGAATACTTAAATGCTACTGCTAAGAACTCATGTGTGTGACACAGAGCCTTCTATTACAGCCTTTGACTTTTTGCTAATAAACAATAAATAATTCCTTGGAAACATTTGCCCTTTATGGGTAATTGGAGAAATGTTTACTTTGGTGGTAGGATGAGAAAGATGTGACCTTTTAACTTTTATTCAATTAGTAGGTGAGGGGGGAAAAAAGGAAAAAAATATAAACTGGAGAAGATAAATATTCTGGCAAGCTTTCAAAAAATGAAAAACCAGTACATTTTTTTTTCTAAAATGGTCACCACCATAAGTGTAGTTACCAATTGTCACTATACAAAGATAGTACAGTATTATTGACTATATTCCCTATGCTGTACCTTTCATCCCTGTGACTTATTTATTTTAAAACTGGACATTTCTATCACTTTTTCCCCTTCATCTATTTCAGCCATCCCCACACTCGTTTGTTCTCTGTGTTTATGAATCCATTTCAAAAAAACAATACAGTTTAATACAGTCCCAAAGCTTTATATATTCCAGCTCTTTTTGGCAAAAAAACAGAGGAAATTATTAAAAGAATTCATGAGGTTCTCTTAAATATCAAATAGCACTTTAAAACTACCTTATTAAGTGAAAAGGAATGAAAATCATGATTAAATGTCCTTTGAAACCTATTTGTACTTTTAAGATTAGAAGACAAATTCCAGGGAGACCACATTTTGCATTCTGTTGAAAACCAAATATTTGAAAATAGTTCTAAATAATTGGTTAAAAACACAGCTCTACTGTCTGTATATCTCCCTAACACACATATTTGGTTTTGAAAAATGGCAGAGAAAGTTACTGTACATTTTGAAATTTAAAATAGAGGAGGTTCAGCATTAAACAATTATAATTTAGGTTTCTAGGTTTTTTTTCTATAAAAGTGCCCAACCTCCATTTGGGGTGGGTTTGGGAGGAAAATGGGCTGATGTAAAAATTAATTTAAGTACCTTACCTGCCTATTTCAAATGCTGTGTATTTATCATTTGTCTAGCATTATATTTGTATATAATATTTTAGAAATTGTTTTTACCTCATAACTATCCAAAAATATGTGCTCCTTTAATTCTTGTTTGTTTTAACTAGATAGGGAGTTAGAGTATCAGATTGGTTCAATCCCAGACACCTGGCAAACCTATTATAACTTTTTAGATCCTAGAGCTCTTTCCCTGGAGACTTTGAGTTTATTTGGTGCCACCTTAGGAGCTGAGGGGCGATACCCACCAGCAGGTCCCACAGCGGTGGTCAGACGAGGCCACCGAAGCCCCAGGAGGGGAGCCCCAAAGCAGCCACACACTTGACAGTGAGGTGCAGAGACTGGGCTCTAATTCTAAGGGTCAGCACCGCAAAGGCAGAGCTGGGTCCAAACCACCCAACTGGCAAGGTGGTTGCAAGTGCTGAACTCAACAAGGAACAGGCACAGCACCGACCAGGGAGAATTCCAGAGCTGAGCTGGGATGGATCATCTCCAGCTACAGTCAGTCTTGAGGCCACGAGAGGCTCTTCCTTCAGTACTAAAGGTATTGGTGGAGGATGAATGTGCTTGTAAATTCTTTACATGCTAGGGTCTCATTTAAGGACAGTGACTTGGTGTCACCTGACTCACCACCTGAGTGAGCAGTCCAGGCAGGATGGAAGCAGCAGGGCTTCTCCTAATGAGGCAGCAGTGCATGTCCCAGGGAGATGGCTGGGCCTGGTGGAAGAAGGGTGTCCAAAAATGTTGCCAAAGCAAGGAAGGGCTAAGGTGAGCCTTGGCTGCTGAGGTGCAGAGGAAAAAGGAGGTCAATGACCCAGGAGACATGAGTAGGGATGTGGATGAAATGAGAGTTCCTGTGGCCAGGATTCTCACCTGGCCCTGGTTGACTAGCTCACTGCACACCTGTGTGCAGTACATGGCTGTTGACTCCATAAAAAGAGCTCCACCCAGTGCTCTGGGCACGACAGGGTGGCAGGGCTGCAAGGCTGCAGGAGAGCAGAGCAGAGGCTGGAGTGGTGGCAGTGCTGAGGACAGAGGCCCAGAGGACAGCTGTGGGATGACTGTGCAGAGAAGCCCAGAGGACGGCTGTGCAGACAGAGGGGCCCAGAGGACAGCTGTGTGGACAGAGGGGCCCAGAGGCAGAGACCGGCTTGCTGCATACAGACTCGCTCTGAGTGAATGGGATTCTAGTGACTGACCTGCCATGTGCAAATAAAGTTGGGTATAACCCTTTCACCCCAAAGAGTGTTCTGCTGTCAATTTTCTTTGGTCACATTGAATCCATAGCAAACTTGCCTGGGGTAGAGACCCATTGGCAAGACAAGGGAGTAACAGGTTAAATAAACAAAATTGGAAGGTAGCCTTAGTGAATTCTGGAGATTGGGCCAGACCTGGTATAAGGAGGTGAAGAAGATTATATTAACAAGATCACCTTTTGGGAAGAATATTGAATATAGTTCAGTGCCTCTTTGGTGTGGTGACGATCCCTGAGAGTATGCTTACGTAATAATATGTAATTACTACCTTGCCTTCTAAGGACAGTGCTAGGTCTACTAATTGCAAAGCTTTTACTGAGGGGATTATGCAAATCTGGGGACACAGCTGAATTCAGAGTGATATGGATGAAGGACAGTAGAGAATTGCTAAAGAGAAATACAATACTCATGTAGACGATGATGTCTGGGTGGTGTTTCTGTGTAGTATGGTTATTAACTCTCTCCATTCATTTCTGTCCTCTCCCCAATTAAATCTTCAGTAAAGTCTGTATTCATTACTGACATTTTTGTGCCAGTGGATAAAAAGGAGATAAACAGCAGAGTGCTGCAGCTGCATTAAAGCAGTGTGGTGGCAACAGAGCCACCATGGTGACAGCTGACAGCTGACAGACTCCTTTTAGCCCTTTGAACCCTTTTCCTTGGATGAGATTAGACTAGGGTTTCCACCTGGTAACCTGATAGAAGGTACAAATGTTCTCTAGCATATGGCAGAAGATGAGGCCTCACAACCACTTTTCTGGCCTGCATTCCCCCTAGCAGTCCAGACAGACAGCTAGTGGAGGGGCATCGGGAATTGAGCAACTTTTCCATGAGAATTTAAGGATCCTCATCTTGGTTCACCAGGGACCTCTTTGGGTGTTGGTGAGCTGAACGTTGAATCAAAAATGAGGTAAATATGCCTGGAAAGGGGCAACTGGTGTTTTTTAAAAGTATGAATTCAGTGATTTTCATTACATCAAAGGGCCCATAGTAGGCTCCTTCAATTATCAGCTTGGGCAGTCCAAATATGTTGTTTTTTGCTATAATGAGAATATAATGCCTTCTGGATAAAGAGAAAAACATGGTGATAATAATTTCCAGACCAAGTAGAGTAAGAAAAGTGCCAGTACTTATTAAGAAGTAGATGATCCAAGTTAGTAGAGTGGCTTTTTTTGTGCCAATAAGTTGTGTTTAGCAATCAGAGATAGAACACATTTATCCCTTCCCCCACAGCCTTCTTCTCAGTCCATGCAAAACAAATTGGAGTGAAACAACACCATCTGCTCATTTCACACTCAGTAAGAAGCACGTCAACTCCTTTTCAAGGTTAGGAAGTCCAAACTCAAAAAGACACTCTTCTAACATGCAGTAAAAATGCCTCTTAAAAGCAGGTACTTGTACACTTAGAAGAGTCCAATATTACCCAACACATGATATTGCAAGGACTGAGCTAATGAGGGCTAAAAGCTGAGGACTTTCTTACAGGGGCATCACCTGGGGCTTTACTTAGGGGCAGAAAATCCTGTTTCACTAGCCAATTGCATTTCCATGATTTGGGGCCTCTGATTTAGATGAGGATGGCAGCAGAAAAGCCACTGTAATTACCATACTTCTAGAAGCCCAGTACTGAGAGGAAGAGAATGAAGTCAAAAGATAAATCTTACACAATTCGAAAGTCCTATTTTGTTCTGAAATTTTTCTTTGGCCAAACAGCTTTTTTTTGCAATCACTTAAAAATATCTAAATCCTTAATTAAACTACGTTATTCAATTCAGAGATGACGCTTTAAATTAAGAGCTAAGCTCTGGGTTCAGAAGTAAAGGTAAGAAGGGTTCTTACTAACTCACATGACTGCTTCTAGGGATTAGAAGAAGGGCAGTCTTTGGGCTTTGGCAATAATCTTAAAATCCACACAGTTGTAACTAGCCACCCACTAAATAATGCTTCTCCCAAGAGAACCCCTTAAACAAGAAGTGGCTGGACTTGCTTTAGAGACCAGACACTTGCAATGGAAGAACTAAGTCTCATGCTACCTGACGCACGCCTCACTGGCATATGTGTTGGTAATTTATGATCTCCTGGGAGAAAAAGCAAGTCAACATAAAAAGGATAGATTGTGACACAGCAAGTGCCAAGTAAGTGTACATTATGTAAACTTATACTTCTTTTTATTCATAAAGCTCTTGTGCCAGAGTTTCGAGATTTTTTTTTTGAGTAAGACTGCATTAACCTCAGTTCATTCATCCATTCAGCCATCTGTCAGTGTGTCTGCCCAACAAAATCTCCCCCAGTGCCTATAGTGCCAGCCTTCACAACTGCTGAGACAAAGTGTGGTCTCTGCCCTAGTAGGGGAGGCAGACCTGCAAGTCATAGTACGGCAATACGTGCAATCACAGAAGTGTGTTCAGGGTCGACAGGTAACCAAAGGGAGGGCACAGTTAACTATATGAGGGTAGGATTGTGGGAGTATGGGATTCGCAGCAAGGAAAGCTTCCTAAAAGAGTTGAAATATGAAAAAGAAGTTAGAATTTATCAGACATGCACATTCTAATCAAAGGGCACAGCTTGAGCAAAGTCATGGAAAAATGAAAAAGCATGGGGTATCTGAGCCAGAAGCTCTGTGATATTGCTGCAGTTTTATGTGGCTATGTGAGCCTGGAAAAGTGGATGCAGTCTAGAATGAGACATCAGGAGGACATTTGTTTAGAATCATCTCTCTGATGACTATAAGGAAAAATGCATAGGAGGAGAGTGAGAACAGGATAAAAAAAATAAGAAAGGCAAGTTGTTAAAAAAAAAAACAGCGGGCATTTTTAAAGCTTTGACTCTTTCAGCCATTGTATTTCTAGTGTGGTCCCTGCCCTTGTATTCTAGATTGAGAAATGCCAATGTTAGTCAACCCACTGTTTTTAATGTCATGAATCTCATAGAAACTGAATGTTTTTACCATGTCTGGTATTTTCACCATAAGCATTTTCGCCACAAAACTAATTGGCCATGAGGAAATTTTGCCATAAAAGATAAAAACAATTGGTTGACAGTTTGCTGGTTTCATCAACTGTTTGACAATTTGCTTTCATTTCTCCATTGACTCAGTAGTCCCATTTTTATATTATATAAATCTTAGCTTTCATGATGGTCTATACAGTGATGCAGAGTTTTATACACACATTTCCCATAGAACTGGAACATGTATCAGTGAACATCTGACAATATATCAAGAACAAACAACAGCGTGCAAGGCTTTACAATATACTACAGTTATAGATACGCAGTCAAGTATGTGGAAAACCGATACCACTCTTAAGAAAGAAGAAATTTTACCAAAAAAAAAAAATGTAACACTGAACGAGGAGATGAATCAACAAGTGACAAAAACTGTATAATACTATGAGAAAAACATTTTGAAGAGAAGTGCTTAGGTATCCAGAAAATAAAATCATTTATTTGCACTGTATTTCCATGAATCTACACTATGTATTTTAAATATATTCAAATGTTTTGCATTTCACAAGTCTTTTTAATTTTGTTATTAAGTTTTCATGTTCTATTTTTCATGATTTTATCTTCTACAGCAGAATTGCCTTATGGACAATTAGTTTTGCAGCAAAAGTATTTGCAATGAAAACGCTTGTAGCCAAGATGCTTATGGTGAAAGTAGTTAGAACCGATTTTACAGCGTATTAAGACTGAGCGTACTACTGAGTCTGCTTGTGGCTACTTAGCCAGTCCAAAGGCCACATTGCCTTGTACCTCAGTGGCATTCAGTCTATCTGTGTTGACAGTAGATGAAGAAATTATAAACAAGCTCAACTAGAGCACTCCTGGAAGCCAAGTGTTTGTCTCCTGACTCCAGTTATATTGTCCTTCTCCTCTAATTCCACCATGCTGACTCTTAGAACTGTGCATTTAGACTTACTCTCTCGGGGTAGAGAAAAATGGGTAAATAGTCCACAATTAGCCAATCAAGGAGGCTGGGGATATTTGGGGCTGACCTCCTAGAAGATAATCATATTTGCTCATAAAATATCTTTCTGTGTCAAAGTCAGGAGAAGAAAAATGAACTCCATAGGTTACTTTCTATGTTGATTGGGTCCACATTATTGTTCATAGTTGATGAAGTGTTTCTGGAATCTGGCACTTGTAGACAAAGGGATTTTAGATAATCTATGAAAGTAAAATAGTGAATAGTAAAACTATGAACAAAAAAAATCTAGGTCTCTTGAGTTACAGCTGACGTACCCAACTTACCATGGTTATCCTTTCTCTTTATTTAGAGTTTTTGTGATGGCAAAAAAGGACTGTGCAACAATGATATTTTTAATTTGCTATTTGGTCTATGAATAATTCATTTAAAGTAAAATCTCAATATCTTTTGAGCTTATTCTAGGGCCCTAAACATTGATTAAAATATCGGCCTGTTTAACGTGTCAGCGTGGTGCGCGACAGTCTTCAGGAAAACATCACTCTCCTCTGTACCATCACACACCTCTGCTGGATTCCTTTGTGTTATATCATAATTGCATTGGATTACAAGATTTTCTTCTTGCCACCAACCATCAACTTTACAATGCAATTATTAAAGGAATCTTCTTATTTTTTTCTTTAATGTTTGTTTCATTGTGATTAAAAGAGCTAAACCAAACATTTTAAAGGTATATGACAGGTTGGCAGCAATGGTAAAAGCTATTTGTCCTTACCTCAATTTTGTCTTCAAAGCACCACATCTAGAACAGAAAGGAATATATACTGTTGGTAACATTATACTTCTTAGTTCTCCGGCTGAGACTGCCAACACAGTAGCCAAACAACTGCAGTAATTTTTGGAAGGCATTTGTGACATTGACACTTGGCCCACTATTAACTGCAAGAAACCCCTCAAATCATTTCATATGGGTCTGAAAGCTGCTGTCAGGCGATAAAAGCTCTCAGTTGTTACTGATGTGGACTAGATTTGCGTTCAACTTGCAAATTTCTGTTTGGTGTTTCTGTTTGTGTTTGAATCAGGGCAGAGATACAATTGGACTCTTAAAATTCATTCCATATTACTTGTAATCCATACAAATCAAAAGCAGTCTCAGCAATGCCTAGTTGTCAATACTTGTCCAGCCAAGTCAGAAGTAAATGTTATGTCTTCTGAGAGTTGCATTTTCTCAAGGAAGCACTATTCAGGCATATTTGTTACCTCAATTAGTCTGATTTAGTGGTTCAGTCAGTGAGCTAGGGCCTCTGGCTCAGCAGAGTAATTTGATGTCTAAGCTGCTGGTAAAGGACTAAACCATCCAAAACAGTAACTCCATGTCCTGAAAGCAGATGTACAGATCTTGACATTCTTGGCGACATAGCTGTCAGGGAAATGTGGAGGCTTTTGATACAGTCTTCATCTAGGATCCATGCCCCTCAGTGTCACATGCCTGGAGAATCTGACTTTGACCGTCAGTTTCCTGAGAATGCTGGGAGGTGACAGGACAGATGTTCCTTTGGAAAGTCATTTCCCTGACGTGATTCTTTGCCTTCTCTAACTGCTGTTTGCTGGCAAAAGGTATAGACTGACAGCCCTGAAGACAGCGCGGCAGGGCATATTTTAGAAAGAGAACGTGTTATTCTCAAAGGCTATCAATCTCATCTGTTTTCCCCTCACTTTATCCAGAGGCCATGAAACTAATCTGCTGCTGGTCAGATATGTGCTTTGAATAAGTGGTCACATTGTGACTGGGACTACTTAGGACCTCAATCCAGGGGAGGAAATGGTGACTTGCATTCTCCAGGTAAGAGATGAGGAGAATGGGACCAAGATAACCCAAAACAGTGTACTGTACCCTCCCCTCTCGTAACTTCCTGCTGCCTGATCTGACCAATGTAACATCAAAAATAATTATCACCTCTAGAAATTAGAAAGCTAACTGGCTTGCATTTCTGCCTCAAGAGTAAGTCCCAGCTGGTTACAAAAATACATGTTAGCTAGGAATGTTTTGGTTGCAAGTGACAGAAAACAGATTCAAATTAGCCTGAGCAAAAAAAGAGGATTTATTGGACCAAGATGGCAGCATGTCACAAAACCAAAAGTGTAGCTGAACAACTGTGGGGTGCAGAGATGCAGCTGATCTCAGGAACCCCAGAAACCGAGGACTTGGATGACATTCAAATAATTGTTTCATTCATTGCTGCTGAGGTTCTAAGCATCAGCTTCATTCTCTTTTGCTGGGTACTAGTTTTCTCCACATGCTGAAATATAAGGCTTCTGAGAGTTCCTGGTTTTAAAATTTTAGACTTTAAACCACCAGAAAGAAGCTGCTCTCCTTCTCTATAAACTCCAAGTCCAGGAGTCTTTCATGAGCTCAGTTTAGGTCAGACACCCATATATGAACCAGTCCAGTGTGGCCTGGGGATTAGGGTACTATGAGTGGCCAATCTCAGGTCAGGTGTTCACACCAAGCCTAATCATAAACTGCCACCAGGATATGGAGTCACACTGCATCAACATGGTAGCTCCAGTGGTAACCAGTGCTTAGAAGAGGAGTGAATGACAGGCACTTGCAGAAGTGCCCTCTGCATATAGCTAAAACAAAAAGGGAAAAGTTTAAAATAAAAGCACAGCAAAGATATGTTAGGCACAAATTAACAAAAAGAAAGTAAAATTCAAGGCCAAACCATTCAGCAGAGTAATTTTGTTTTGATCAGAAGTGTACTTCAAAATAAAAACATAACAGTACTAAATCCTAAAACATCAGGTAACATCAAAAACATACTGTTAGAAATATAAAGGAAAATGAATTGCAGATCTATAAAACCAAAAAGAGTCCATTAAAAAGCTATTTGAATTGATTAAAAGAGTTCAATAAAATGGTAGGATTAGATAAATATACAAAAATCAATAGCTAGCCTGTATAACAGCAATAACGTATTAAAAATGTGATGGGAAAGGAAATCCCATTCCTAATAGCATCAAAAATACAAAAATGGTAGGGAGCAGGCTGGGATTAATATTTGATCAAATCAGTATATATAAAAACTTTTTGGAAGAATAAATCCTAAAGAATAGCCAAGAGAATATCTGTTAAAGGTTAGCATAGTAAGGGAGAATTAACCCTGCTAGATATTAGAATCTTATACTTGAACAATTAATACAGTGTGGTTATTGATGCAAAATAGAAAGATGAATAAACAAGATAAATCACCTTGAAACAGATATGAATATACTTAAAATGTTAACATATGATCAATTTTACTTCACAAATCAATGTCTGAGGAAAATGTCATTTAGTAGAGAGTTGGAACAATTGGTGGTCATGCCAAAGAAAGAGCAGCACCCCGAAAGTTAAGGGCCAATTAAGAACCTGGAAAAGTTATTTGTAGCAAATATGATAAAAGTTAATTTCTCTACTCTTTTGAAGCTCATTCAAATTAATAAGAACCTTCAAATATTGTAAAATACTATAAATACTCCATGATTCCCACCTCAAAGATGCAAATACAAATTGGTTCACTTCTCTGGAATGTAATCGACAATGTGCATCAAAGAATATGGAAAATATTCACACTCCTTCACTCAGTAGTTCTTTCTCTGATGAAGTATCTTGACAAAATAATTTGAAAAACTTGAAAGTATTATGAACCAGTCTACTCACTGCAGCATTTTTTGCATTAACGACGCTATGTAAGATAGCTAAGCTCTCATCCTCTACCCGCTACCCCTGTTTTTTTTTCTAATGGTGTTTATTATCATTTGACACCCCACTAGAATGTGAGTCCAGTGAGAATTTGCTACTTTTTTCACTGCTGTATTTCCAGGCCCCAGAACCCTGCCCAGTGCATAGTAGGAAGTTGTTAAATATTGATTGAATGAACAACTCCAAATGTCCAACAATACGAAAATGGTTTAGACTATTATGATTTATCTACTCAATATAATATCATGAAGCTATTACATATGTTTTAAAGAATAATGATTTATAACATGGGATATATTTATGGTGAAATAATTAGTTTAAGAAAGCAGAATGTATTTTTACATATGTGATTACAAATTTTCTTACACTAGTTTATTTCAAAGTTAGAAATTAGTGTAAGAAAATACAGATAGAAGAGATTACAGAGTTTCTTCTTATATATATATATATATTATGATTACAAATATAGAAAAAGAAACTTTGTGGGTAGACATAAAAATGGAAAATGTAGCCAAATGTTAAGAATGCATGAGAAGAGGGAATACAGGTGCTTTTACTCTTCTACTTACTTTTGGGCATTTCCATGTGTTTCATAGCACACATTTCTTTGATACTGGAAAATTTGATAAGTGCAACAGCAAAAGGGATATTCTTTAAGAGAGTATGATTTCAAATAAAAATAATGACAAGTAGGAAAAAGGAGGAAGAGTAAAAGTGCTAAATATAGGGAATTTAAGTTAATGGTTTGATTAATTTTAATATAATTAAATGAGTTTAATAATATGAAAATCCATAAAGCTGATTATCCTTCAGTCACTGGCTTACTTCTGTTATCCAATTATATAACCAACCTTTACTTTCTTGCATATAAATTCTAAAGCCAAGTGACTTCCCAACATACAGATTCCTGGGGCCCATCCCTGGAAGTTCATAATACAAGAAGATTGGAGAAAATAAGAAGAAAATAAATCCTACCATTTGCAACAACATGGATGGAGCTAGAGGGTATTATGCTCAGTGAAATAAGCCAGGCGGAGAAAGACAAGTACCAAATGATTTCACTCATCTGTGGAGCATAAGAACAAAGCAAAAACTGAAGGAACAAAACAGCAGCAGAATCACAGAACCCAAGAATGGACTAACAGTTACCAAAGGGAAAGGGACTGGGGAGGGTGGGTGGGAAGGGAGGGAGAAGGGGATAAGGGGCATTATGATTAGCATATATAATGTAGGTGGGTCACGGGGAAGGCAAGTAATGACTCTATAGCACCTTCCTACACTGATGGACAGTGACTGCAATGGGGTATTGTCGGGGGGACTTGATAATATGGGGGAATGTAGTAAGTATAATGTTGCTCATGTGAAACTGTCATAAGATTGTATATCAATTATACCTTAATGAAAAAAAAAAGAGGATTGGGGCAAGGCCTAGGAATCTGTGTGTGTTTTAAACATATTCCCTGGTGATTCTATGTTTGGAAATCCCTATTCTGAGTGGCAGGAAGGCCTTCCCTCCTGGGAGCAGCGCTCTTGAACTTCCAGGAGGGAGGAACCTTTTCCATACCTGCCTTTGGATCATGACTGCTCCTGTAATGTTTCCTCAGCTGCCGCGGTTCTTGGCTGTGCATCTGCGGGTGTGAGTGCGGAATCTAGAACCCTCATGTGAGGAGCCACAGACTGGCCTTCCTCTGGCCATTGGACGCAAACCTACTGACCCAAACATCTAAGGCAGTGTCAGGCTTGGCGGGACCCCTCACAGTCCACAGCCCTCAGCATGATACATTGGCTTAGTGTCACTCCCCTCAGAGCTCTTCATCTTAGTGCTTATTGCCCTGCAGGCTGTTTTTTATTTTTATAATTTTTGTGCTTCCTCCCCGTTGATGCAAGCTCCTGATGTTGGACCCTCGTTCCCAGCCATTTCCTCTGCTCCCCTGCAAGTCCAGTTGGATCACAAACAAATACCGTTTCCCCAGTGTCTGCACAGGCACTCCCTCTATCTCCTGCTTTATTTGAAATCTTTCTTCTGAGGCCACTTCTCCTGAGGACCTCATTTGTTCAGATCTCAAATGAACAATAGGTGGTGG
The DNA here is from genome assembly GCF_040802235.1 of Manis javanica. Classification (NCBI taxonomy): domain Eukaryota; kingdom Metazoa; phylum Chordata; class Mammalia; order Pholidota; family Manidae; genus Manis; species Manis javanica. Next base: position 120,966,115 of record NC_133163.1, read on the forward strand.
TAACTTTCACCTGGGACCCTACTGCCGTTTCCCACCATTTCACTTATATTTTTAGGGCCAAAAAAAAAAAAGCGAAACAATAATTCTGTTTGTTGAGAGTCCATCTAACTCAGTGTCTTTTTTCCCCCCCATATAATGACTGACTTCTGAGTCACTTCTCAGATATCTTAATTACAAAGTGGCTTACATTCTTTTCCTCCACTCCAACCACTCCACGCCTGCCATGCTGGGTGACTTCACTGGCCCTGTGAATGGCCCATCTCTTTGTGACACAGCCCCTGCTCTCCTCCCCCGACCCCCCACCATTTCAACACCTGGGAGAAGATGTCATGGCAACACACAGGGCAGGGAAAAGCCAACGTAGAATAGCATTCCTACTGAGTCCTTCCAGAGCAGAACCTAGAAGAAACTTTGTGTTTCCCAAACTTCTCCGACTTCTGCTTGGGAATTTCTTAGCTCAGGATGGCCCAGCAGGGCTAAGAGAAAGGGACAGAAACCTAGGTAGCCTTTATATAAGACATAAGCTAAAGGAATACATGAACTTCTTGGGGTTTTTATATTGTCTAATTCAGCTTCCTAGTGTTGGAGAGTAGGATGTGTGTGTGGGGGCGGCAGTTGTTGTAGCTTGGAATGAGGAGGCTTTGGCAATCTCTTCTTTTTTGGCCACTTCAAATCCTTTGTGGAAAGTGGCTTGGTGTGTGTGTGTGTGTGTGTGTGTGTGTGTGTGTGTGTGTGTGTGTGTGTGTGTGTGTGTGTGTGTGTGTCTGTGTGTGTGTGTGTGTGTGTGTGTGTGTGTCTGTGTGTGTGTGTGTGTGTGTGTGTGTGTGTGTGTGTGTGTAAGCTCAATGGCAGGCAACTGGATAAAGCTGAGGCTACAGCAGTGAGAAGGAAACTCCCAACATTTTCAAAACATACAAGTAAGGCACCAAAAGGTAATGCACCAAACGTTATTACCTAAAAATTCCGTGGCTTCCTTGACTCTTCTGAAATGGTAAACCTATAGTCTCAACTACACAACCTTCCATCTTTATGCTCCAATTTCCGTATTTGTACCTAGTACTTCTACTCTTTGATCTTCTTGAATGCTCTAGTTTGTTGACACTATCATTTTATCCTAGTTTTTCTGCCCATTCTGGATTTATTTCCTTTCCTATTTAGACTAAACCACAGTGGTAATGATTTACCACTTCCATAATGTACTTTTCAGCATCCTTGAATGCCTCAATCCCTTGCCCTTTTTACTTATTCACTCACTTTTAGAAATCTCCAACTCTGGGCTGGTCTAACCATCCACCTCTCTCCTCCTCCTGTGCACTGACTTATAAGTAATAGATGGAGAAAAATCACAAATGTATCATTATTAATTTCAGCTGGGCCCATATTTAGTTCCCTCTCTTAATCCCCTCTGTGACTCTTCCAAAAATTTACCATTCCCTGTAAACACCTTACCATGACCTGTCTCTTGCAGCAGATGGCCGTGCTGCCTACTTTGTGGAGTTTGTCAAGACCCTCAGGATGAATTTCATATTCTTTTCCCTACGAACTTATCTGCACATATCCATCTTTGCCTCCTCCTTTTCTGCTTGGATAGGAATATCCAAGCAAATATTTTGACCCATTTCTAAATTCCCTTCTCCATTATTTAAAAAAATCAACACAAATATTTATGCCTTAGACAAATACTTAGTAAATTCCAGGTACCAGGCTGGGCAATTGGGATCTAGTGACAAATGGAATCCAGCTGCGATAGATGTCTGTTGAATTGTTTAACTGGCACCTCTTTTCTGTGAATTGCACATTCCTCTTTTATTTACTTGGTTACAGTGGGAGCTCCCATTTAACTCCCTGAATGGCTTAGAGTGGGCACCTAAAGCAAGACTGGCAATCAGTCCTTACTGGGACGTTTGTAATTGGGTCTGACCATCAGAATCAGACTGTAAAAGGGTAACGTGAAAGCTGTTGGTAGTGGTCATTTTCTACCATGTGGATTAGGACACAAAGAGAGCCATTCTGCAGCAAGTGCGAAGCTCAGGCAGATTCAGGAAGATGTGCAGAGACAAGAGTCTATCCAAAAGAGAACTGTCTGGTTCTTTAAGGTATTCCAGTCTCGAGTTCATTCACGAGGTCCAGCCACATCCTTCTTCTGAGATTCCAGGGTCCTTCCAATAAAATTTCTTTCTTCTTAAGACAGTATTTTTTTGTTTGGGTTTCTGTCACTTGTAACCAAAAAGCAAGATTCTGTCATTCTTGTTGGACAGCTGGACTGCCTTGTTTTGTGACTGCTGTCTCTCGGGACCCAACCCCCTGTCCTTTGAGGATGGAGGATGGAGAAGCGAAGGTCAGAATGTTGTTTCTTATTTTCAGTCTTCATTAAGGTGTTTTGAGAACAGAACATGCTTAAGTACACCGAAAGCTGTGTGGAAACCACATGGTGAGGGTGCACTCTGTTCTCTGAAGTCCTCTTTGCCTATTGCCAGTTGCCTGAGATTACTGAGGTCAGATAACCATGGGCCTTGCTGAATTACAGCTGCCAAATTATCTACTACACTGTTGCAAAGCTATCAATCATCCCTTTCCTCTCGACTCTTCAACACTTTCCTGTCTATTGGCTTCCTATATCAGCATTTAAATCCACTCCCCTCTTAATAAAACCCATCCCTAACTTCTCTACTCTTTCTTCCTATTGTAAGTATACTCCCTGAGAGAGTTGTTCATGATCAGTGACATGCCATAGAAATCAACTGGCCTTACTTTCTGTGGCAGCAGCCCTAACTAAGGTCATCCATGACCACCTTATCACTAAATTCAACAGATGTTTTTCAAGTCTTACCTTACTTGACTTCTCGGGAGCATGTGACACTATTGACCACTCCTGCGTTCCTGAAACTTTTTTTTTTCCCTTGGCTTCTGTGTTACCACATGCTTCTAAATTTCTTTTTATTTGTCTGCTTATTTCTTTGCAAGGTCCTCTTTTTGTTCTATACTTTGAATATGTTGGTGTTCCTCAGGTTTGGTCCTAGTCCTTAATCCTCTTCTACAGTTCTAAACTTTCCCAGGGCAACCTCAACGACTTTCTTGGCATTACCATATATACCCAGATATAAGACCCCCTCCACCCAACAATCCCTACAATAATCCCTTAGAAAAGAAGGAGTGGCTTTATACTTTGACCTTAAGGAAGTCCTTCATATTATTATAAGATGTTTTCTCAATTATTTTAAACAACAAAATGCTCTTTTGGGGAGATATGTATTAGCATGAAATGTTATCATTAATGTTCATCTGGAAGCCACCTGACAGAACTGGTAAGGAAGGAAACAAAGAAATATAACACATATTTAGAAATTACTTTTAGGGAAACACCTTTATATTGGCAAGGTTGAATGTCCATGTAAAGAAGCCTTTAAAAGTCTCTGTCAGAAGTAATATGATAGATGGATATGATTACAGGAAAAATGATGTAGTGTGATTTGATATGAGGGTCTGGAATAAAATTTGCAGTGAGAACATTGGATAAAGTAAAAAATATAGGTGGAATTAAAGATTATCAGTCCTGGGAAACAATGTTGGAGACTCAAAATGTGACTCTGGTTATGACAAAAACACTACGAAAAGTTTCAACAAGGTTATATTTTAAATTATATTTTATTAGTAAAGTGTGTAAGTATAATTATACATTTATTATTATAAGTAGATCCCTGATTATTTCCTCTATCTTGCTAAAAGTTGATATACTTAAGTTGACTACAAAGTTTTGCTGGGGGGATTTTAATTGGGAAAATGGGGTTTACCTTATATTCAGAGGCACCTTATATTTGGGCATATTGTATAGGCTGGTAACTCTTCTAGAACAGTTCTCTCTGCGGACCTCCAGACCCACATAACAGTATACCGGTATTTCTACTAACACATCCATAGGCACCTCAGATTAAACTTGTCCAAAGTTTAATCATGTTACCTCCCATCTGCTTCTCTTCCTTGTCCCCCTTTCAGTGAATGTCACCACCTTCATTCCACTGCCCAAGCTGAAATCTGAGTCACCATGTCTCCTCTCTCCCCCACACCCCTGTTGTTTCTCTTTCTCTCCTTAAATCTATCTCTTATCTATTCGCTTCTCTTAATCCTCTCTGTTTTATTCAGGCCAACATCATCTCCTGCCCAGAATACTGTTAACAAGATCTGAACTGGTTTTGTTAGTCTTGTCTTCTTTCAACCTTCACTCCTGAAGCAGCCTGAGTGTTCCTTCTAAAATGCAAATCCGGTGTCAATGCCCACCTCGGGGTAGCTAACTCCTGCCAGTCTTCTTGTATTTGGCTCAGTTTAGAGACCAATGCTCCTTCAGTAATTCCTCATGCCTTCCTCCTCCCTCCCTTGCCCCCGCATACGATTTCGTCAGGTTAGATGCTCAGGGTTAGAGTTTTTTATTTGGGGCTGTAGTAGTAGTTTATGTTTTCCCACACTCCATATCTTTCCTTACCATAACAACTCTTCACACTTCTTTGTTATAATTGTTTATCTTTCCTGCTAGACTGGAAACCTTGGCTCTGGCTCACCATCTTGTTATCCTAACACAGGGCCGGACGTGAGATGAAATGAAGGAAGTGCTTTATGAATATTAATGAATGAACCAATAATTTTGTTATACCAGAACCCAGTACAATAGCTGGCGAATAACAGGCTTTCAATAATATTTTTTGAATTAATTGATTATTGTTGAACTAAAGATATGAGATTTTAAGCAACTTGTAACAAGCAAAATTAATATTGTATAGGCTTTGTCTTCTTAGGCTTAATGAGAGACAGCTCTTCAGAACAGGTGGTTTTTGGACGAGAGAGAAATAAAAATTCTTACCTAGTGGAATGTAAAGGGCAAATGTAAAAATGTCAAGTCTGTGTAGAAGAAAATAATGTTCTTGTGACATAGGTAACTCCCAGTTAAAATGTGTGTGACAAGGAAATGTTCTATACTGGGATCTTCTAGTCAGGGGTCTGACTCGCCTTCTTCTTTACTTTGGATACTGGGATTCGGCCAGGGAATCAGCTGCAGAATCTAATTAGTGCCAGCAATTGAACATGGAAATATAGTGCTTCTCTAAAGCTGGTAAATAATCCTTTTACTATAGACAATAGATTCTTACCAAGTTTTATATTCATGAGCTTTATTAGTTTTTCATTTAATTTTTTTTATCAAAGTACACTTAGAATAAACTTCACAAGAATATTTGGTCTAGCTTTTTTCGGCCTGCACTTTGATAACTTATACTAACATACAATGAGCTGTCTGTTTTCTTTGCTCTAAGTTTGTGTACTATTCCTTGAATATGGGGCTCATGTGTTAATTTTAATTTAAAAAGTTTTAATTTCACAAATGGTTTAATATCTTTCATAGATTAAGAGTTTAGACTAAATAAAGGAGAGGTTAATGGTTCCAAATGATTTTTAAAGAAATTGTCGACAGTGTCAGTTACACTGAAACAAGGTGAAGGATCTGAATTCAATGTGTGCCTGGGTTACTTTACTGTCTTACTGTTGAATTGATATAATCAGTTAGGGTGAGTCTTTTATTTGGGGCTGTAGTAGTAGTTTATGAGAATGAGTTTGATTAAAACTGATTTAATCACAACTCAGAAATATATAATTTGGTCACCCTATTTTACGAAAGTAAGTTTTTTAATTTAATCTTGATGTAAAAAGTGGGCTGAGAAATTAATGAGACAGTTCACAAAAGTAATTCATGAAAATGAATCTGATTATTAGCTACAATTCATATATTTTTCAAACTTGGAGGTAAGTGTAAGCCTCATTTTAGAAGTCATATTATACATGTTATGGTTTTAATGTAATGAAACATTTTCCAGACTTAGAAAAGATATCCCAAAATTAACATTTGCTAGGCAATTTATAGTTTCTAAAGAGCTTTTCTCATTAATTATCTCAGAAAACTGAATAATGATGTGATTATTAAAGGTTAATTAAGCAAATACTTGTGAAGTAATTGGGAGGTAATCTAGTTCCAATTTAACAGGTCAATCAAGGTATTTAGGAAATATTTTTGCTGGTTAACAGCGCTAACCAAAACAAAAAGATAGTTGAATTGTTTCCTTAGTGGAAAACAATAAGCGTGTGTTTGCTGTTTTAAGAGCCAATTGTTTCAAAGACCTGGGATGAGGGTTCCTCATTCCATCTTTTTGTTGATTCAAGAGGTTTTATGAGAATTCTGAGCTCTTCCCTTCCAATGATAATGCATGCATGCCTTCTATTGCTTATTTTGGCACGTTAGTATAAAAGAAAATATCTGAAGAAAGTAATTACGAGAAGGCACAGAGGGATGTGGACGTCAAGAGAAATAGCCATCTTCTTGTGGGAAGCAACACTGTTTGGTTATTGACTATGCAGAACAGTGAGCAAAATCCCAACTCATTAACAAGTAAACATTCGCTCTCCAAGTGGATGACCACACAAAGAAATTTTCTTAAAAATATTTTCCATGGGTGTAGCTTTTAAAATTATCAGTATTCTCATCATCCGTGTGCCTACAAACTGCTTTCCTCTAACTTTGGGGAGCCTGAATGCTGCCTCACGATTACAAGTGGTTTAAAACCACATCCCTCCTGCTCCCGGTTTACCGGCGAAAGACGTGATTTCCAGGTACTATAAAGCCAAGTGCCCCGCCAACGCACAGGGGAGGGGGTATGACCTGCAGCCGGGGGATCGCCCCGCGGGAGTCACGGGGCTCGGCCCGGGCCGCCGCACGGGCTGCAGGAGCGGACACCGGGCACCTTTGTGCCGTTTCCCTGGACCGGCGCCGAGCGACGCGGGTGGGGGCGCGGGTCCCGGGGTCCGGACGGGCCCGGGCACTGTCCGCGGGAAGCGCGCGGCGAGGGCGGCCCGGCCTGGAAGCGGGAGGTCAGCGGCGGCCGGCGGGCCCCCTCCCACGGGAGCCGCGCCAGGTCCCAGCAAGAGCCGGGCGGGATCGCTATTGTTTTTGGCGAGCACATAAATGCCCGCGCCGACCCTCTGCGCGCCCAGGTTTCCTCCCGAAGGCCATTCGGTTTCCTCCGAGGCCCTATATAGAGGCCGCGAGCCCAGGCTGAAGAGGTGCGCGCCCGCTCCGGCCTCCGGGACAAGCCTGGGCTCGGAGCGCCTCTCGCCCTCGGGTCCCTGGGCCGGAGGCGGCCGGGGAGGTGAGACGGGGGAAATCTCTCCCTGGGGCCAGCAGCGCGGGGGCGAGCGGCTGCGGCGAGCCGGGGGACGCGAAGAGGAGGAGGATCGCTTCTCCGGGGTTTCCCTGACGCCAGCAGCAGCGCCCGGCGCGCGCGCCCCGCGCCCGTCCGCGGCTCCGGGGACGAGGGGGAGGGGACCGGGCCCGTCGCCGCGGCCCGCGAGGCGGCAGCCGGGATTGGAGCGGGGGCGGGCCGGCGCGGAGCCCGAGGGGTGCGGGCGAGGGAGGCGCGCGCCTGCGCGTGCGCGGGGGGTGCGCGCCCTGGGCCTCCGCTCGCCACCCCCGCCGCCCGCGTTCTCCGCCCCCTCGCGCTCGCGTGTGGAGCCGGAGTCGGCGGCGGGTGGCGGCGCCTGGAACCTGGAGACCGACTCCCCCCCCCGCCGCCCCGGAATGTACTGACTCCCCCCGTCTCTGCTCTCCTCCCCTCTCCGTCCCCCTGCAGGAGGGAGGCGCCCCCCGAGCCTCCCCTCCCGCGAGAGGAGCCGCGCGGGCCGGGCCGGGCCGGAGCAGCGGCGCCGGCGGCCGCGGGAGCCGAGCCTGCAGCGAGGGGCCGGCTGAGGCGCGCGGCAGGGAAGGACGCGAGGGCTCCGCGGCTCTGCCGCCGCGGCTCGCGGGGAAGAGATGGCGGCGGAGCGGGGAGCCCGGCGACTCCGCGGCACCTCCTCCTTCTGGCTCTGCTGCCTGCTGCTGCTCGGGCGCCGGGCGCCGGGCGCCGTGGCCGCCAAGAGCGGCTCTCCGCCGCAGTCCCCAGGTAAGCGGCGCCGCGGGGGCGCTGGCCGGGGCGTCGCGGGGTGGGGGCGGGGGCGCGGCCCCGGCCCCGGCCCCGGCGGCGGCGGCTGCAGTGTTTTTGTTTAGGGTCCAGGAGGAAACGTGCAGGAACTTCTTTGCCTGGGCTCCGGTTGCCAAAGAGAAAGGCGGTCGCGCAGGGTGGGGATGGAGTAGGCGGGCGGGGGGCGCGGCCGGGGGAGGGGTGGCCGCGGGGGCGCGGCGGGGGCTCCGGGGTCCAGTTCTGCGCTTTGTACCCGGAGGCAGGTTCACCCCTCTCCTCCCTCCCCTCCCCCAGGCTCATCCCACTTGTAAGAGTGGGACATTCTTGTGCTCACACAAGCACCAGTAGAGGCCACTACACACCTCATTAAATAAACAATCGCACGGCCAATTCATTAATTTTCAGGAAAGGAAGGGGGAGGGGGGCTTGAACCCCACCTTCCCTGGCCACGGGTTTCCCAGTTGAAGTCCCAGGGAAGCGCTGGCTGCCGGCGAGGGACTTCGCTTGCTCGGATTTGTAGCCCCGAGGCTGCAGAAGAGAGGGGGTGTCAGCGGGGCCACGATTGGCCTCTCACAACCAGTGGTGTTGACTTAACGATGGGGGCGCCTTGGAGAACAGCTCCACATGATTCTGTCTGGCAGTGTTTCCGTTACGAAATGCCTCTTCTTTCCTGGGGATTACAACTATATTTGCAGCCTGTTAACCGCTCTTAAGATAGGGAATTGTCTAAGCATCGCGTATTAAGTACTTTGTGTTGTTGCCAAGTGGCAATATAAATATATTTAGCGTGAAAAGCCATTTTCGGGTGTTTTCTTTTATTATCACAGATTATTGAAATCACCTGTATTTCTATCTATTTAAGGAGACCAATGAACAAAACGTCTATCTTTCCCCTAAGACTTTATGGTGTTAGTTGAGGTCCAAATTAGCGTGTCATGTGTTTAATTTTTTTGACCAAGCTGGTGGTAAACTTGACAAAATTTTCACCTCCTTGACTGAAATCTGAAATTTTTGCATTTGAAAGTCATCTACACAGGTACATTGGCAGCTTCTAATTGCTGAACTATACTTGTGTTTCCCTGATTTTTAGTAAATAACATTTAAAATGACATTAACTTGACTGATAAACTTTCTGTTAGTTTTCTTGCAGGGTATATATATATAGCTCATAGCTTTTGCCAATGTTAGAAGGGCTTTGAACATAAATACCAATGGGTATTACCCAACAGCAATATAAACAATAGTGTTTTAGTCTCAAACTTGCACTTGCACATGCAGCCTCCACATGGTTTAGAATTCACTTTGTGGGCCAGGAATGTAGGTAATTGATCCAACCCTTTCTGTTCTTGTGGATTGGCAAGAGAGATGTAACTATTTTGGAAGACAAGTTCCTTCTTACTCGTTATATGTAAAATGTAATATGTAGGTCATATGTGTGTTTTAGGTAACTGGTGGAGTTTCTGTTCAGAATTTTGTCGGTAATTTTGTTAAGTAAATGAAGTGCTTTTAATTTTACCAGGTTAATAAAGATAAGCAGTCTCTTAGGAAGTGGTTGTGACATCGTTTTCAATATTGATTCACTGGGACAGGCTTTTATTTTATGCTGATGAGATTCAGGCATTTCTCAAATGTAAGCTCTGCCTTCATGGAGCTTACAGTGTGGTGTGTGGGTAGGAAAGAGCCATTCAGCTGCTAATTATATAATTTAATTGTGATAAGCACCATAAAGGAGAAGAGTAGGTTTTGAAAAAGTGTATACTGCAGGGACCTAGTCCAGTCTGGGTGTCAAGATGTCTTGGAAGTGAGATCTGAGTGGTGAGCAGGAGTGGAGTTGTGGGGGCACACAGCTAGTCAGCGGTATAGTGGGGTCTAGAATACAGGTCTTCTGATGCTCCGTCCAGAGTGTTTTCCACAAACCATCCTGCCTCTTCACCGAAGCAAAGGGTAACTGCACTAGGAGGGGCTGGGCAGTTGTCATAAGCTACAGAGAGACCAAGGGAATTGAGAATTGAGTAAGCAGCAACTGGAACAAGCTGTCTGTAAATCAGATGTCATTTGTCAGTGGTTTTAATTTTGTTTTTGTAGAGGGGTGGATGCGAATATTTTTGTAGGGGATTATAGTGCATAGATGATAGGGGAATGGAGATAGTTGGTAGTAGAAGGAGAAAAATAGGGTGTGGGACAGCAAGATCAGTGGGGTGGTTTTCCAAAAACTTAATGTTGATATATACATGAGGAGGTGAAGGAAGAAAGGAGAGGGAAGGAGAGGTGATAGGAAATGGTCAGCAGTGGCGAAGGTTAGAAATGACTAGGCACACAGTCTGGTTTTAGGAAGGAAGGAAGGGCAAATTTCTGAAAAGATATGTAGGGACCTAGGGAAAGATGACAATAGAGCAGCCTATGCAATGCACATCTTCTCTAATCAGAGTGAAGGGGTAAAGAAATGGCATTGGGGTGCAGTTGGGCTGCAAGAATGGAGAAAGTTAGGAAGAAAATGTTGAGAGCTCAACTGAAATTAGTTTGAATTTGAAGTAGACTAAATCAGCTATTTCCACACTTTGTCCAGCAGCTCTGAATATCCCAGAGCAGAAATTAGTGAAGAGTTCTCATCTAGTCTTGGTTGTTTATGAGTTACATGAAATACGTAGAAATTAATTCTTGAATTTTTATTAGAATAATCAAATATCCCCATTCATTAGATTGCCAGAGAGTATTGATGGAATGCCATGGTGTTGAGGCTAGCCTTGATCTAGACAGTGGATCTACAGTAGAGGTGTTCTGTAGAGGTCAGGTAGCTACATTTCTCATTTAAGCTAAGAGATCCTCTGGTCAATATCCTGCCAATAGATGACCACCTGCCAGAATCCCTTACTTGATGATGTGGTTGATTTTGTCACACAGTAGTCCATTCCTGTTTAGATTAACTTCTGTTAGTAAACTTTACATTGTGCAGTACACTTAACTTTAATTTTCACTTTACCCACCCTTCTCGAATTTTTTTCTCTTCTCTTTTTTCAGTATTACCCTATCGCCTAATTCATTTTTCACTTCTCTGATCAGTTCTTCATTTATTTTCAGGTTTTCATTTCACCCCTCCCATTAGAAGTCAATATCTAAGGCTGATCCCATTCTGTGTACTCTGCTTGTCTTCAGTTGCTACGTGTAAGCTAATGACCGTTGTAGTCCACTCGTCTTCACACACTACTCAGTACCTTCACTGAACAGGCACCTGTATTTACACAGGACCAAAGGTGAACTCGTCTTTGTTCCTCTTCCCTCCTGCTTCCCTTATTCCTTTTCTTCAGAGCAGTAACAAACCAGTTCCTGGCCAGGACTCTCAGCAGTGTTTGAGTCATTGCATGGGCTTGTCTTCCTGTTCTGCCTTTCTTGGGTATCACTGTGGACCACCTGGCCAAGCACCGTTCATTTCAAAGGTCCTACCGGACCCTCCCCTTTCCCTCATTCCTATAACCAATAATTGGTTGATTTTAATCTAGGTATTTTTAAAATCTGAATCTGTATCTTTTCATCATTATCCCCACCCAAACTAACAGTAGTGGCTCTGTAATTAATTCCTTTATCTCCACTGTTAGAAATTTCTCCCCTGGAAATCAGTTTTCCTGCCAGAATGAGCTTTCCTATATATGTTTTTCTGAGCATGCCATCTTCCTACTTAAAATCTCTTATTAGTGTTCTGTAGTTTGGAGATTGTGAGACCCTTTCTGTTCTTTACCAATGACCTCTCTCACCCCAATTTCAAGCCTTATCCCTTGGCACCTCTAATATGTACCTGGTGTTCCACCACTGCAGATTTACTGCAGAGCTTCATGTCTCCATGCCTCTGCACACTGTTCTCCCTTAATGTCACTTCCCACCTTGTCCGTTCTGAAATTCCAACTCATGTATTCAGTGAACTTTTCTCTTCCAGCCCCCTGCCCCAAAGAGAGAGTCATCATTCTCTGTGTTCCCATAGCTTTATGAGCACTTTTAATCTTGTCTCCTCGACTAGTCTGAACCTCTGAGGACTGGGATTTATTCACCTTTGTATATCTAGCATAGCACAAGCATCTGGCACAGAATAGATAACCAGTAAATGTTTGTTGAGTGACTGTTGAATTCCCTTTGTTTTTACCCACCTGGGCCAAACAGCAAAAGTCTGACTCTTACATGATGGTCCTTCATGTGTCTGATAACAAAATTTGTGTTGTGTGTGTGTGCTGGCCTCCCCTCCTCCTCCTTTCTAAATTAATTACCCTTAAGTCTTTCAACAATTCTTCACATTACTTAGTTTTCGGACCCTTTGTGAATTCGGTTATCCTTCTCTGGATATGCTACCATTTTAATGTTTATTAGTTTTGTCTTCTTTGGAAAGATCAGTGCTCTTGCTGAGCCTTCCGTGAACAGTTGCTAATGCCCTGCTCTGCCTGCTTAACAGGATGACGTACAAGAGTTCATAGGTTTCCAGGATGAATGCTCCAAGAGCGCATAAGAAATGTGACTCTTCTTAGTAAACTGTATGAAAATTAATATGTGATGTGGAATAATGAAAAAAGACATGTGATATAGAGGCAGAGGATTTGAGATATGACCCGTGGTCCTATAGCTTCTCATATCTATTGGGGGCTATTGGTAGGCAAGACTAATATCTTGCTTACCAAATTGAATTGTTGGAAGAATGAAATGTAAAATTGCTTATGGACTGTGAAGTACTGTATCTGTGTAGAATAGTTTTAATGTTGTTTTATGACTTTAAAACTATACTAAAGTTAAATTTTTTGAAAGTGTAGATTTTTTTTTTCTGTTGGCCTAATTGATCATTGTTGGTTTCTTTGAGTTTTCTCTCTGCTAATAAACAATGTTGGGGTAACATTAGTCTCATTGGGGGAATATGGAGTCTTTTCCCAAGCACTTTACCTTATTTTAGTGATTTCTGTGTGGTTGGGAGGGATTTGCCATGTCACTGGTAGATGTTTTGGCTTTTAGATAAAAGTGCCTCAATGATAGAGGAGTAGTCAGAGGAAATGACTGCAGGTAAGATCACCCTGAGTGAAGAGTTAAATGAGGTGACGGAAGTCTTGTGTTTACGATTTAAAAATTTTGATTTTGTCACGGAATACAAGGCAGAGAAAGATATTAAAATATAACCCAAATTTTGGATTCATTTAGAGTGAAAATAATTTTTTGATTAAAATTTTTGGAAATAGAGACAAAAAGTCGTTTAGACCCACTGATATAATTTTGAATTGTTTCTTTCTAGTCACTGTCAATATGGCACATCATTGTACATTGTAATGGTATATGTACAATTTTATATGTAGGTGTTTTCCCTTAACATTATGCCACATTATCTTTAAATCATTTTATTAAAAAAATTTATTAAAAATACTTCAAACACACATTTATTTGAAGTAAATATAGAAGTACATAAGGAAAAAGTTTTCACTTCTATCAACAAATTCCTTTTTTACCCATAAATAACCACTTTTAATACCCCCCGTATTTACATGTGTGTATAGTTTTATTTTTTTACACATAAGCAATATCATACCACCTATTGTTTTTCAACTTGCTTTTTTCACTTAACAAAGCCTTGAAGATCTTTCCATGCCAGTACATATAGATTTTCTTACAACTATTATTTTAATGTCTGCATAATATTCCAGTGAATGAATATAATAGTGGCCAATAAAAGTAGTATTTATTGAACACTCACTGATCTCCAGGCACTGTGCCATGCTCTTTTACATGTATTTAATCTTTTCTACAACCCTGTGAGGAATATGATAATATCCCCCTGTTCTACAGATGAGGTAACTGAGTCTCAAATATGTGATTTGCCAAAAGTCTCACAGCTCTCATGTGGAAAAATTGGCATTCAGATTCAGGCCTTTTCAACTCCGAAGTCTGTGTTCTTTATTATACTGCATACCACTAATTATTTATTCTTCTGGCATGGATGTTGAAGTTGTTTTCAATATTTTGCTGTAATAAAGAATGCTGTTAAGTCCAGATATAAACCCACGCATACATGGTCAATTAATATACAATAAAGGAGCCATGAAAATACAATAGGGAAAAGATAGCCTCTTCAATAACTGGTGCTGGGAAAACTGGACAGCTACATGCAAGAGAATACAACTGGGTTACTGTCTAACTCTATACACAAAAGTAAACTCGAAATGGACCAAAAAATGGATGGAAAATATCTTATCTAAATATAAGACACAAACTGATAAAACTCTTAGAAGAAAACAGGCAGAAATCTCCTGAATATAAGTATGAGCAGTTTTTTTCCTGGATGCATCTTGGGGAAGGGAAACAAAATAAAAAATGAGTAAGTGGGACTACATCAAACTAAAAAGCTTCTGTACAACAAAGGACACCATCAGAACAAAAAGGCAACCTGCAGTATGGGAGAATATTTTAGTAAATGATTCACCTGATAAGGAGTTAACATCCAAAATATATAAAGAACTCATATGCCTCAACACCCCAAACACAAATAACCCAATTAAAAAATGGGTGGAGGACCTGAAGAGATATTTTTTCAAAGAAGTAATACAGATGGCCAACAGGCACATGGTAAGATTCTCCTCATCATTAATCATCAGACAAATTCAGATCAAAACCACAATGAGATACCACCTCATACTAGTTAGAATGGCCACTGTCCAAAATATAAGAAATAACAAGTGCTGACAAGGATGTGGAGAAAAGGGAACCCTCCAAACTGTTGGTGGGAATGTAAATTAGTGCAGCCACTATGGAAAGTAGTATGGTGTTCCTCAAAAAACTAAAATTAGAACTATATGACCCAATAATCCCACACCTAGGAATTTACTCAAAGAAAACAAAATTCCCAATTCAAGAAGATATGTGTATCCCTATGTTTATTGCTGCATTATGTACAATAGCCAAGATACAGAAGCAACCTAAGTGTCCACCAATAGATGAATGGATAGAGAAGATGTGGTACATATACACAATGGAATATTATTCAGTCATCAAAAGAAAAGAAATCCTGACATTTGTAACAACATGGATGGACCTAGAGGGTAATATGCTAAGTGAAATAAGCCAGGTGGAGAAAGACAAATACCATATGATTTCACTTATTTGTGGAATATAAAAGCAAAACAACAAAATGAATAAAATAGCAGTATACTCATAGATACTGAGAAGTGACTGGTGGTTACCATGGGGGAGGGGTTGTGATGGGTGAAGGGGGAGGGGAATAAAGGGGCACAAATATTCTCAATCATAATGTGAGTTCGTCACAGGGAGGGTAATACAGCATGGAGACTATAGCCAATGATTCTGTAATGTCTATGTTGACAGATAGTAACTGCAATAGTTGGGATGAGGATTTGATAATGTGGATAACTGGTGAACCATTGTGTTGTAAACTTGAAACTAATATGATTGTATGTCAACTATATTTCAATAATAAAAAAGAATGCTGTTTTGAACATCTTCCTGCATACGGTTTTTCCCTTCTTACTTTGGATTCTCATGTATGGGACTGTTGGTGAAAAGATAACTTGGTGTGTGCAAATGGGAGTAAGAATTTTCCATTTATTGTGGAAGAATGTTGTCATTAAGAGTAACATCACTGACTAGTACTTTAATAACATTTCCAAGATATTTTCACCTTTGTGAACTTCGAGTACTTAAGGCCATTATTTCAAAATGTAGGTCACATAGTGTCTGTTTCATCTGTTACTGCAAGGGTTAATTAATTACCTAATTAATAGGTAATCTCAGGTCCCTTCTACCTCCAAGTTTACAGAAGTCTACAAAATTGAGTAGTGGCTTTATTCTATTCAGTTCTTGTGTCTGAACACTGATCATTTCTTAGACACAAGAATTACTTCTTGTCATTCTCTAAAGCCGAAGTTACTGTGCATTTTTTTTTTCTGTGAAGTTGGATATGATTGGTGAAATCTTCTAAGTTGCTTGTAAATGATTGTGTATGATTTTATTTTGTATGTATAAAAGTAGCTTTAGATCTGATTTGAAGAAATAAAGTTCAGCATTAAGCAGTTGTGAGCTATTTTAAGTTGCAGTGTTACTTGATACATTACATGCTTACTCTTAGGCTTGTAAGGGAGGTAAAGTAAATTGACTAGGTTACAGATCTGGCTGAAATGAACAGGTTTTGATTCCCTTTTTGACTCCTTGTGTAAAGAAAGGGGAGAGAGAGGTAGTGGATATGTATATGTTCTACTTCACTGAAATCAGTACTTGAATTCTTCTTGATAAGTTAGCAGTTGAGCAATCTCAAAGTCAGATATTTGCTTTTCCTCTTGAACCATGAGAAATAATCTGCTTTAAAGTTGTATAAAAAGAATTTTAAAACTTATTTTTCTAACCACTTGGATAGTTCTTCAGTCAAAACTAAAAATTTAGGTAATTTTGGATAGTTACAAAGATGTTATCTTCTTGGGCTAGTTATGCACAAAGCTATATACTATGGAAATACTAAGATGACATATTTTATATTCTTAGGAATCCTTGATGTAAATAGTAGAGGTAAGACATGTCTGTAGATAATAGGTAACTTGATTTGGAGGGAGAAAGTGTCATAGCTGTAGGTGGAAAAACAAAGTTTGGAGTCATTGTGTTACCATTAACCAAGTAATAGTGCTGCTTTTTCTCATAATTTTGGTTCTATATCTTTAGAAGAGTCCTAACTTAGTTTTATAAAGTTGTAGACTAGAATTCTCAGAGGGATTATTTTTCATTTCCTCTAAGTGAAATGATTACTGGGATGTTTGAATATGTGAGAATGCTAATAACGGAGCCATCTGTGGATGCAGCTACTTCCATATCTTCAGGAAATCTGGAGATTGATTGTACTGGTTTTCAGGATTTATTTTTGGTCAGTAAAAGCCAGTAAAACTTACTGAGGAGTCCTGAGCAGAGTGAATTTTTAAAATGATACTACATGGAAACTCGATACAGAATATTTGTTTTTCAGTTTCAGAGTTAGTGAGTAAAAATACTAAGATAAATCTTCATAAGGTTTAGTGAAGATAATGTTATAATTTACAATTTCAGGGTTAGAATAACATTGTAAGTTTTATTTGTAACTTTCTATTTATAGCTTAACTTTTAAGGTAACAAGTAAAATTTGAGGATCTTTTTGGTTAATTCTTGGAAGCTTTTGAAGTTTCAGGTGGTGTTTTTAGTTTTTTAAAATTTACATAGTGTTACGTATAGAAGGGATTAGGTGTAAACTTTTCTTATGGTGATAACACTCGCTTACATTGGACCCAACCATTATGCAACCCTCACCTTCAGAAAAAAACTGGAGACTAGGGAATAAGAGAATCAAAGGCCTATGCATCAAAGTAAGTTTGTTTCTCAGAGTCCCAAAGGCCCTTGTTTAGAGCCTGTTTACCTTTCATTCATTTGCAGTTCTTACAAACTGCATTTGATTTCCAAGCCCATGGTTGATCTGAAAAGGGTGTTATCTTGGGAGTGCCCCCTAACAACAGCACGTTGTGAACTTTGTAAGAAAAAGATTTAAAATAAACATAGGAACACAAAGATCTTCCCTTAGACAGAAATAATTGTCTCAGCCAGGTTGAGGAAAGCGTCTTTCCCTCTCTATCACTGCTAAGGAACATTGCCTACCCCTGGCCCTTTCTTTTAGATACAGCTTTTGCCTGGGAGATACATCCACCCTCAGAAATCTCTGGAGTCTCATCTCATTTCAAAATTAGTTTGGGTCCAGGCTGACACCTGAGGTGGGAGAAAAGGAATTGTAAATAAAAGGGGGGTGAGGTGACAGGGTGGGGTTCCTTTTCTGCTGGTCCCTACCCCTCCAGCCATGGAATTTATCTGTATTGTATTAGCAGTATCTTTAATCCTGATTGCTAAAATATGTATATGAATTTTAAATTTTGGGGTAAAGTTAATTGATTTGACTTTTTTAAAAATTAAAAAATATCGTAACATTTCTAACAGTATGCAAAATAAAGAATGATACCATCTCTCCCCAGAGATAATCACTTTTAATAGCTGTGGACTTTCTGTTTTTATAGGTACAATTAAATATTTAAAAATATATAATGCATGTAAGATAAATTCTAGCCGAAATAAGCAGATGACGAGAGGCAGCAAAGGGCCAGGCAGTTTATTTGAGCGCAATTCCCGGGCGAGGTTCACCAGTCTGAAACACAGGCTGGGGAAGTTCGCGCCCAGGAGTTTTTAAGAGAACAGGGAAGGGAGGGGGAAGTGGGCCACACTAGAGGGTATGTGGGGAACTTTTTTATTGGCTCAGGGTCGGGTGATGGACAGCCAGAGGTCTCCTCCTTCCGGATGGAGGGGGTCTGCATCCGGGGTTTGTCTGCTCGTCAGGGGACTGGAATCCCGGAAGAGCTGTCCATTCCTTCCTTATATGGCACAGAGCTATTTGGTGCTGTCTTTGTTCCGTTTGCACTATCCTAGCTTTGGTCCCTCCAGTGCTTCCAGCCTTACAATACATATATAACAAAACTTAACAAGTTGGGTAGTGCTGTGTATACTGTTTTCCAATTTGTTTTAGGCCATCTTTCCATGTGGGTGCATATAAATTTATCATAGCTGTTTTGATAGCCAATATGGAATTTTATAGATGTATCATAATTTAATGAATTCCCTTTTGATGCTCTCAAAGTTTTTATTGCAAACATATGCAGTGAACCCACTTTTGCATATGTCTTGGTGCACATACTCGAGTATGCCATAGAATAAGTCGGTAGATATGGAATTGTAGGGTAAAAGAGCATGTGTAGTAAAAATAAGAGCATGTGTATTTTGATAGTTATTTCCAAATTGTTCTCCAAAAAGCTGATTTACTCTCCTCTATCAACAGCAAATGAGAGTGCCTGTTGCCACCCTTGCTAAAATACTATTTTCAGACTTCTTAGTTTTTGCCAGTTTCTTAGATGAAAAAGCGTATTTTGTTCTATTTTATATTTTAAAATTTTATTAATGGAGCTGAGCATCTTTTCAGATTTTTATTGATGGTTTATATTGTTGAGAATTATCTTTTCATGGCTTTTGTTCATACTCCTATATCCTTTCTTGAACCAATGGTTCATTTATAAATATAAATTAAGCAATACATAAGAATAGGAACAATTAAAAATTTTATAACTGACAAAAAGCTCCCATGGGTGCTTGTGGTTTTTAACATAATAAGAAGTGAACTGAGTAATCTAGTCAGTCTGCTTATCTGACTTCTGCTAACCACTGCTTATGTTTACTTGATGTAGGTAGGTTCATAAGCTTTCAAAGTGTTCTATTTTGAAGGAAAAAAGTTAAATATTCATTGATTTGAGTGAAAAAAAATGAATTGAAACAGATGCTATTACTTCATTTAAGAAAGGATGAGCAATTTTGGTTTAGAGTAAGTTCATTTAATCAAATACTTGAATGGTAGTTTGACTCAAATGGTACTGAGGTGGTTTAAAGTGGAAAATGGATTAAGAAAGCAGCAAGGGAGACAAGTTTGAAGGACAGGATATGATTTGTAGTTTGGATACCTTGAGCTGGGGATGCCAGCAGAACATTTCTGTTAAAAGTATTACAGAGTTAGGCTCAGATGAGAGGTCTGTCTGGTTCAAGAATTATCTGATACGGGTGATAGTTCAAATCGTGAGACTAGATCATATCAGTGAGGAAGGGAAAAGAAAACTTACGGCAGACTTGAATGTACACCCCTGGTTGGGTATCCAAAGGAAGGGAATATTGCTCTGCAGAAGTAAGTACCTAGAATCAGAGCTATGTAAAATAATAAATTTCATTTCACCCATGGATATCTTACTCAGAAACATCTGTATGAATAAATGGGATAGTGCTAAAGTGATGTTCTTTTCCCTTACCTCTGTATGTAAGGCTTAGACCGTAGAATCTACAGCCCTGGTTTAGAGTGCTGGGCATGGCGAGAGGAGGCTTACAAAGAGGATTCTGAACAATTTTTTTACGTCAAATAACATCTGTAATGACTTACCACTCTACTGGGCTAAACAATGAATGAGTTAATGTATGTCCATGCTTAGAGCCTGGATTATCTTAGTCACTCATTTAAAGTAAACTGTCATTATTAGTATTATTGTAAACTGAATGGAGAGTCTAACTAAAATGAAAATTAGATAACGCTTAGATAACTTGGTTTATATTTTTATCTGATGGCTATATATAATTGGATTGTTAAATGAGTGAGCTTATGGTGAGAAAGATAAAGGTTTGTTTAGTTTGGAGTATATGAGTAAGTTTCTTAGAAGATGTAGGACCATAAGCTGGTTTTGAAGGTGTGAGTAAATTTTAAGATGAGCAGGGTTTTTTTTTTTTGAGAATAAAGTGAGCAATATGAGTTGAGGCAGAGTAAACACAAAAGCAGCAGAAATGTTCGTGATCAGTAAACCATTTCTGAAAGGTTCTTTTTTTATTCTGAAGTTATCATTTGTTATGAAGTGGAGAGATGATTATTAAATGATGAAATCATAAACCAGATAATCTTTTAGAGATTGTGATACCAGAAAAGAAGGTGGAGATAATGGTTGTTCCAGTTTTTAATGCCTGAAAATTAACCTTATCATTACATATTTGCTTTTTGAGACTTCATTTACTTCTTGTTAGATGTTGTGGGCATCTTTTATGAAACATTGAGTTCTCTGGAGTTATTCAAAAGCAAAGAAATATGCTTCAGGATAATGTATACTGGGAAGTTCTGAGGATTTAAATTTTGCTCCTTTATGAAGAAATCCTTCTTTTTAAAGCACAAATTCAGAGTAGCTGCAGTTAAGTAGAGATTTTTCAGTTTCAGAATTAGCCTTGTTAGTCATTAAAATTTGTAAGAAATATCAGATAACATTGTGGCACTAACTTGGTAGTTCCACTTTGTTCTAATTAAGTTTTAAAATTTGCTTCTGTTATGCATAGTAGTTTAACCTTGATAAAAAAATTCCTGTGTCACAATCTTTTTCTTTCATAACTCACTGGATGCCTCCCTCCCTCATCCTGCCCTGCTCCACATTTAATGTTGTATATAATCGTAATGTCTACTAGGTATCCTCATCTTTTTTTTTAAATTCATATATTTGTTGAATTTTTATGTGTATAGACTTTGAATTTAGAAATTTCAGTGGGATATAACTCGGTGGAAGTTTATTCATTTACTTTTTAAAAACTCAGTAGAGTCGGAGTTAAATTTTAGTTAGGCATTAGATTTAAATTCAGCGAGTAATGTGGAAACTACATGAATACATAGCCCTACACTGAAGGCTGATATTACATCTCCCAATAAGTTGGGTATACATAGTTTTTCTCTTAGTGTTAGAACAAATTATTTCTTTTATTGAATACCAAGTGAAGAGAAGACTTCCATTTACATTGTTCAAAACATTTTTTTTAAAACTTAAGAATTACAGTGTGATGAGAGGTTTAGACTAAGAGCTGGAGCTGAGCTCATCTGGGACTGTAAGAAGTTCATATTGCATGCTCATACTGAGGGGCAGGTAGAATAGCTTGTTCTGTTTAAAGATTAGTTCATATTTTCTCTCTCATATATGATTGAATTCCTTTAACTTAAGGAATTTACTGTATTTAGTGAGTCTGTGTTTTGAATGAACAGATCTATTTTAGGGTAGGAAAATTTTCTTCTTTTATTATTTACTACCTAAGCTCTGTTACCTCTTTCTGGAATATACTTATCAGATATAAGTATATTTGCTCTCTTGTCTGTTTCCTTCATGACACTTTATTCCTCTTTTTGTGTGTGAGTCAAGTTTTTGCTTTACGTATTTTGTAACTATATTATTAGATGCATACAGATTTAGAATTTTTATTATCTTTCTGATAGAGTTCTGTCATCTCTAGTAATGCTATTCGCCTTAAAGTCTTTTTTATGATGTTAATATAGCTATATCAGTTGTCTTTTGGTTAGTGTTTGTTTCCATCTTTATATCTTTATCCTTTTTGTAGCCTTATGTTTATATCATGTATGTAGCATATTGGTAGGTTCTCTTTTTATTTACTCTGACAATTTTTATCTTTTTACTAGAGCATCTAATCTATATTTAATGTAATGGCTGATATTTGGCTTTAAATATTTCATTTTATTGTTTACCTCTACTTGCTCTGCCTGTTCTATGTTCCTCTTTCTCTCTTTTCTTGCCTTCTTTTAGTTATTTAAAAAAAAGCAAAATTAAAGAGTTTTTCCCTTTTAGCTTACTAATTTTGTATTATTTTGCTATTCACCTAGTGGTTCCTAAATGCATCTTTGACTTAGTATTTTTACTATTTATTGAGCAATGAAAGAAGGCATTTAGAACATCTTACTTCCATTTGTCCTTCCCTTCCAATTTTTATGTTATAATTGTTACATATTTTAGTTCTCTTTACAGTTGAGATCCATGAGATATTATTACTTTATAGGTCATTATTTTCTATCCGGGATCATTTTGTTTTGCCTGGAGAATATACTTTAGTATTTAGTTAGGCCTGTGGGGACGACTTCACTCAGCTTTTGTCTGTCTGAAAACATCTTTATTTCACCTTCAATTTTGAATTTTTTTTTTCGGTTATGTGTATAATTTTAGGTAGACAGTTTTTTTCAGCCCTTTAAATATACCATCCCATTGTCTGCTGAACTCTATCATTTCTGATGAGAAGCCACCTGTAAGTCTAATTTTTCCTCTTTTGTCGGAAATATGCTTTCCTCCCTCTTTCCCCTCTGCCTCCTTCTAAGATTTGCTCTTTATGGTTTTCAGAAATCCAGCTGTGATGTGCTTAGTTGTAATTTTCTTTGTACTTATCCTGCTTGTCGAGCTTCTTGTATCTGTGGGTTGGTTCCTTTCATCAATTTTGGAAAGTTCTTAGCTACTATATTTTCAAATATTTCTTCTTCCCAATTGGGGTTTAGCTTACTTAGGCTTCTTTGAATACTCATCACTCTTATGGGTTCAGAAAAACTATGGTTTTTGTGGCTTATTTTTCCTGTTTTGGTTTGGGTGAGTGCAATAGTCTCTTGTGACTTTGTATTAGTTTAACTAAAGGCAGCACTCCATTTCTTGATTTCTTAATTTCACTGCATCTCTCAGTTGTAGAATATCCATTCTGTTTTCTTTTATAGTTTCTATATCTCTGATGAAAATCTCCATCTTGTATCTTCATTCCTTTAACCCATTCCATCCCCATGTGTTCCCATAAGGGATTGATTTTATGTCTGTTACTTATCCTGATTTGGGGATTGTCTTGTCTTTTTTTGTGCTTATTTGTGATTGAGTGCCAAGCATTGTGTATGAAATATTATAGAGATAATCTAAATGATACTATTGTCTCCCAGACAGTATTTGCCTCCTCTGGTATGCAGTTATTCTAGAGGCACCAGCAATCTAAGATTACTTTAATCCATTCAGGGATTGAGGTGATTTAAAATTGGGCACCAGACCCCATGAGTTGAAATATTTTGGGTTTACCTGAACTCCTTGGCTATCCTGTTTGAAGTCCTAATCCATGGCTTAAGGGGTTACCGTCCTTACTCCTAGTCCCTCACTCCATTTTTGTCCTCTCAGGGCTCGACCTGTCAAAAGCTATGCTCCACTTCTCAGACTCTTCACAGTAGTGGCTTTTAGAATCCACAGATAGTTGTAGGCAGAAAGCAGTTCCAAATACTGGATTTGTCTCTTTGGATTTTTTCATTTTCTGGATCGTGCTCTCTTACTTCCTTACCACGTCAATTACCCTCACACAGATATTTTGTATTTTGTCTAATTTCTTTAGTTCTTTTCAGTGGGAGAGTTGGTCTGTACCACCTCTGTTATTCCTGGAAGCTGATCTCCTTTCATTGTTTTTTAAATTTGTGTTCTATGAGAAAATTTCAAGTTTGTCTGGTTTTTCATCATATGCAATCTGCAATTTATTGCCCCTATTATATTTCTTTGAAAGAATTGTTCCGTTGTTTTGGGATTGAAAGCAATCTTTCCTGATTTCAGATGATTCTCTTTTCATATATGTGGTGTTCTCAAGTTTTTTCAGAATTTCTGCAGTCGAGAATTCTAATGATATTTTAAAGTTTGTTGTCTCTCTCCCTCTCAGTGAATTTTCCAGGGGAAAAATTTTGCTTCACTTGATAGAACAATCACTCCTTTAGTTTCTGGGTCTTTTTAAGTATCTGTTGTGGGGTAACTGTGATGTGTGCTCACCATTGCTAGTTGGGGTGGACTCTTTTTGAACTTACATGGTTTCCTGTTCAAACGTTTTGGGTCTAGATGAAAGAAGAAAAAATTTTAGATTTGCAATAATTTCACATTGCTAAATCATTGGTTTTATGGTTTTCGGGGAGTAGGGGCAAGGTTGAGTTGGACTGCTATGAAATGGAGGTTTACTGCTAAAGCATTTATTTTCAGTGCTGAAATTAAAAAATTTACACTTGAAATGCTGGCAGTCAGTTCTGGAGCTAGCAGTAGCAGACTCTTCTCTTTCTGCCTCTTGTCTCCGAACTTTACCCGGCTCATCCTCTGCAACTTGCATGCTGCAGCCAGATACTTCGCCAGCTCTTTTTTTGGAGGCTGCTCCCTAGGTCCACATATGGTTGGCACTCTCCTGTGATTTTCACCCAGGTGTTTTTGTTTTTGAAGACTTATTCCTTTGGTTATCTTAGTGGATATTGGGACAGAGTGTTGGGTGGCCATTGGTTAAATTTATGAACTCAGTTTGCCATCGTGAACTGTAATGTTTTCTCTTTTTCAGTTGGTTAGTTTGGTATCTGACCCAATTAAAAAGAAATTGTTTTCTTTTTACTTTTATTTACATATAGATTATAATTTTGCAATTCCTGAAAGACTCTAATAGGCTAATTAACTCATGCCTGAAAGGAACCCTTTGACAGAATGGGGCATTTTTTGTTCCAGACATTTTTTTTTCTAGTTGGCATAGAGTCTTCTCTTTTTAAATTGAAGTATCATTGATATACAGTCTTATGATGGTTTCATATAAACAACACAGTGGTTTCAGCATTCACCCATATTATCAAGTCCTCACTCCTTCTATTGCGGTCACCGTCTATCAGTGTAGTAAGATGTTAGAGAGTCATTAACCATATTCTCTGTGCTGCATTGCCTTCCCTGTGACCTACCTATATTGTGATTGCAAATTACAGCGCCCCTTATCCCCTTCTACTTCCTCACCTACACTTCCCAACCCCTCCCCTTTGGTAACTGCTAGTCCCTTCTTGGTGTCTGAGAGTCCACTGCTATTTTGTTCCTTCAATTCTGTTTTTATTTTTATACTCCACAAATGAGTGAAATCATTTGGTATTTGTCTTTCTCTATCTGGCTTATTTCACTGAGTATACCATTCATGTTGTTGCAAATGGCAGGATTTCTTTTCTTTTTTATGGCTGAATAATATTCCATTGTTTGTATGTACCACATCTTCTTTATCCATTCATCTACTGATGGACACTTAGGTTGCTTCCATTTCTTGGCTATTGTAAATAGTGCTGTGACAAACATAGGGGTGCATATGTCTTTTTGAATCATAAATCTTCTGTTCTTTGGGTAAATTCCTAGGAGTGGAATTACTGGGTCAAATGGCATTTCTATTTTTAGTTTCTCAAGGAACATCCATACTGCTTTCCATAGCAGTTGTACCAATTTACATTTCCACCAGCAGTGTAGGAAGGTTCCCTTTTCTCTGCATCCTTGTCAGCACTTGTTGTTTCTTGTTTTTCGGATGCTGGCCATCCTAACTGGTGTGAAGTGACATCTCACTGTGGTTCTAATTTACATTTCCCTGATGATTAGTGATGTGGAGCATCTTTTCATGTGCCTGTTGGCCATTTGTATTTCTTCTTTGGAGAAGTGTCTGTTCAGATCCTCTGCCCATTTTTTAATCGGGTTATTTGTTTTTTGGGTGTTGAGGCATATAAGTTCTTTATATATTTTGGATGTTAACCCCTTATTCAATTAATCATTTACAAATATATTCCCCGGTTCTGTAGGATACCTTTATGTTCTGCTGATGGTGTTCTTTGCTGTACAGAAGCTTTTTAGTTTGATGTAGTCCTACTTGTTCATTCTTTATTTTGTATCTCTTTCCTGAGCAGATGTGTTCAGGAAGAAGTTGCTCATGTTTATATTTAGGAGATTTTTGCCTGTGTTTTCTTCTAAGAGTTTCATGATTTCATGACTTACATTCAGGTCTTTGATCCATTTTCAGTTTACTTTTGTGTATGGAGTTAGACAATATAATCCAGTTTCATTCTCTTATGTGTAGTTGTCCAGTTTTACCAGCACCAGTTGTTGAAAAGGCTCTTTCCCCCATTGTATTCTGTGACTCCTTTATCAAATATTAATTGACCATATATGTATGGGTTTCTATCTGGGCTCTTTATTCTGCTACATTTATCTATGGGTCTGTTCTTGTGTGAGTACCAAACTATTTTGATTACTTATTCCACAGTTTTGTGAATGCTGACTGTTTTCAGGACAGGGCCAGGTTTGGGGATTACAGACTAGACATGTCTCTTAATCTTATGCACCTCTTCTTGAGTTAGAGATAACTTTCTCTGTGACTGAGAGACTTGACTTTGGGAGAACAAAAGCACCAGTATTTATTTTAAAATACTTCTAAATCCTGTTACATTGTTGAATATAAGTAAATATTTATAAAGATGTTGGTAAAAGTTTTCATGTATGTGGAAAATGTTCTAGTTAAAATAGTGTTTATAATTTTGGTTGTGTTATGCAGCATTTTTTATATAGGACCTTTCAGTTTATTGTCTCACCATGTGATCATATCAAATAATATGGATGTATATTGTATATGTTATTGAATTTACTCATGTTACATGTATGTGGAAAGTAGGATGGTATGGCTCTTTTAAAAAATAAGGAACTCAGAGTTCAATAAGGTAAGTAGGACATGAAAAAGAAGCATTATGAATCCATTATGCAACTTTTTACTTAAGGCAGAAGAATTAGGAATCTGCTTCAACTGTAAATCTAGAGTTTGCCATTCTGGAAATCATGCTCTGGAAGTGGTTCAACAGACTGGGTATAGCAGAAGGAATTAGGAAAAGCAGGCAACTGTGCCAAAGGGTGGTTTGGAAAAGAAAATGGCTAGCTTCATTATGCTGCTTGGAAAGAACAAGGTTATTTCTGCATAGACAGAAAATACACTGTAAGGAGAGTTGATGGTCTTCCTTTTACATGCTACAAGAATAGTACAATTTAGGGGAAGCTATTCAATTTAGTCTTCCTGACTAATGCTTTTATCATATGTTAATTTTCTTCATATGCTACTTATCTTAGGTCAAATATATTATTTTATTTATGTAATGTTATAAACTTGATATGACAAAGTATACTTGCTGCCAGGTTTTCAGTTTTTACTGCAGTGGCTTTCACACTTGTTCAAGTGTTAGAACATCTGGAAATAGTGGTATGCTCTGTGAGAGATTGTGAACTATTAATACCTTTAATTACATTAAACAAATGGAGTATAATTTTACAAGCTGTAAGTATGACTTACACGAATGCAGTTTAACTGCGTAGTGTGAGTGTTCGTTGTGCACCATAACACAGGATACTTTCATGATGAAAATGAATCATGGAAGAGGTAGAAGAAAGTGGAAGTGAGGTGTTTTTCTCCCCCAAATATCGGTGGTTTCGAGTATCTTTTAAGATTAGTTTGAGACCTTCATAGGGGATGATTTCGTTAGTCAGTGACAGCAATGGGTAACTGATTCTTAAAGCAAGATTGCTGCTTTCAGGGTATCATTATACTGAGAGAAAGTCAGTGGTTAGGGGCCCTGGGAATCTGCATTTTAAGAAGCATCTGAGGAGTTTCTTATTCACAAAGCTTTTAGAAATATTTTGTAAACGCAGACTGAAAAAAACCCCAGAATATTGCTTCTGAGTTTAAAAGGAATAGTGTTACCTTCCTCTCCAAGGTAAAATACAATGCATATGAAGGGGTAGTTGTTATTTATTCACTTATACTTAAGAAATGTCTCATAGCTACAAACATTTGGAGTATTGAAGAGAATTGCATTTCTCTGAAAATCGTTTATTTGCATTGTTTTCCCATGGAAATAATCATTTTATATCTAACGTCTTTTAGTAGTTTTTCAACTGTGAAATGTCATTAGAGTTTGGACTGTATTTTATTCATGTAGTACCCGAAAGATTCAACGTATAATTATTTTTTAAAGTGTTAGATTTACTTTATTAACTGCTTCAACATTTGGAAGTGGGAACATAGATGAAAAGTTAAACCGGAAAGGCTTATGTATATAAACTTAAAAAAAAATCCTTTCTCCAAAACAGTAAATTTCAGACTAACTCATTCAGTGAACTCTTAGTACATGCTGCATGCCAAGCTGTATGTTGGGGTCATGAGAACGATTTAAATTTAAACCCTGTCCCCAAACCAAAACCCTGTAGTAAAGTTCACACACCAGTGGGAATGAGATAGGGAAGGAACATACTTAACTAATTATTTGTGCTTTGCCTAACTAAAAAATTTGAAACTCCAGTAAAAGATAATTAAATAACCTGATCCTTATAATATATGTAAGAAAAAAAAGAGTGTGTATGATTGAGAGTATGTGGTGGGGGTGAAGGTGTTGTCTCAGTTAGGCTGTTGCAGTAGCCTAGCAGTCTACAGTGATAACTTGGGTTAGGATGATGGAGTTGGACAATGATAAAGAAGAATTTGGAGATGGAGTGGATATTGCAATGAAAGACGTGTCCAAGATAATTCGTAAGGTTCTTAGGATTCTTATAGCAGGGTGGATGGTGATATCTTTTCTTGGGAAAGAAGTTTTTTGGTGCAAGAGCGTAAGTTTAATTTTGGACATGATAAATTTGATATGCCTTTGAGTTATCCAAGAGGCATTTGGTTACAATCTGGAAAGTAGTGGAAGATGTGGGCTGTAGATTTGTGAGTCGTCTGTTTAAAGTATGGTTGAGAAGGATGGGCTTTTACCGGAGAAGCAAGAGGAAGACCAGGGGAGGGTAGCATCATGGAAGTCAGGAAAGGTGCGTCAGATTTTGCTGGCAGATTAAGTATGGTGGAAAGTGAAGAATGTCTTGCACTTAGCCACCCGTAAGTCATTGGTGACCTTGCTAAGAGCTTTAAGTGAAATGGGAAGCAGGTTGAGGAACAAGTGGGGAGGCAGGAAATGAAGACTATGTGAAGTTCCAGAAATTTAGCTGTTTCATGGGAATGACAGTGTAGTGGCTGAGATCTAACAAGAATGGTGTGTGTGTGTTTAATGGGGAAACTCTTGGGCATATTTAAATGGCAGTGGAAGACTATATGACAGAGGTGGTTGAGTATACAAGGAAAACGAAATAATCAATAGTCTAAGTTTCCTGGGAAGGTTCGGAGAATATGGGTTCTGAGCACAGGAAGAAAGATTTCTACCCTGCTCCCAAGGTGTTTGTCACCTTGTTGAGAGATACCACTTTCAGAGGGTCAGAGAGGTGGAGAATTGAGGCCACTCTTTAACTGGAGGGAAAATAGCACAGGAATAGGTGTAGGCTTAATAAGGAAGGGAGGCTTTCCGCTGTGCCTGAAGAGGTTTGATAAGCAAGAAATAGTTTTCAGGAGAGTTGGGGACTAGTTGATTAAAGAGGATTATCAATATACTTTTAAAAATACTAATATGAGAGAACATTCTGCACTAGAAGACTTAACAAGAATGTAAATTCTATGGGGAGAGCATCGTTTTGTGCACCTTCCCCTTCTTCATCTGCCAAGGGTCAGTGAACACATTCATAATAGGTTCTCAGTAAATATTTACCCTAAACTAGAATATTAAACGAACAAAGCATGAACAGTAACTACTCTTGACTGACTTGAATTTTGTAGACTAATGATAGAATTAATAAGGGAAGGTAGCTTCTTTCCATAGTGTTTAATTCACCATTTCAACAAATTTCTCCCTGCAGCCTACTAAGCTTTTCTCTTTAATTAAGTACCTGATTTACACAGCAGATTTTGCTCATTTGAGGACTCAATCCATGTCTAAACAGATTAAAGGTAACAGCTCAGGCATAGTTAAGATACACTGTAAATGCAATCAGAATTTCGCCTCAGGGCAATTCACTTTAGACATCCATCTCTAAAACCTGTTGTCTAAAAGTGGGAACTTTTACAACCAATTCTCAGTTATTCAGAGGCTCATTATATAGTTTATTTGTCTTCTCAAGATTAGGTAATCCCCTTGTTTCTCACTTCTAACCTATCCCTCTGCTTGGCCATTTTGTTACTTTAAGCTCAGGCAGGAGTAAGATAAGGAGAAGAAAAACAGAGAATGCAGATAGATCAATGGCTAGAATGAAGTGCTCTTTTGCTTGTTTGTACTGTGCCTTATTTCTGTGGTTCTTTGGAAGCCATCAGAAGTGACTACAATATTCAATGTAATAAAATGGGTTTTCAGTGAGTGAGAAAAAAAAACCCTTATGTTATTTAGAGTACAGACACAGTGAACACTTTCAGGCAGATAGAATTATTTTCTCATGTTTGAAGTAGTGTAGGCATATGGCCCTAAATTGATGGCTGGGGAGTAGCCCTTTTCTGTGTCCATTTTCACACTCCTGCCCAGTGTGGCCATTCCCTTTCTGTCAGTTTTAGCTGTAGCCCCAGGCATCCTCAGCCTCCTTTCACTGCTTACGCTGATTGCTTTGCAAGGTATGAAATGCTGGCATCTGGTGACCTGGGCAGACTACAGCCAAGGTCAGGCAGGGTGCAGAGGCCAGATGGAAAAATTCAGATTGTGATCACTGGACCATGCCCCTCTAGGGATGCCCATAACTTTTATCTCATTATCCTCAGTGCCTAATACAGTACCTGGCATGTAATATGTTCCCAGAAATATTTCACTTCTGAATAAAAGACTATTTCAAAATTACAGAGTCATGGGAAGAATCATTTATCTTCTTTTTTACATGAAAAAAAGTGAGGCTTAGATTCAGTAGCAGCTATTCACATTCTTGTGACATGGCTAATTATACTTTACACCATACAGAGAGCTAAGTGAGTATACAATCTCAACCTTCTAGGAGTCCCAAGTTAAATAGAAAAGTCAAGCAGCCATTTATCTAGCAGAGTTTTTTTTTTTTTGGCCGGGGTCAGTGGGGAGGATAGTGGTATTTTGTTTTGTTTTGTTTTTGGTGCTTGTATTTGCTGGATGCTGTGTTATGGCAGATACAGAGTTGTAGAAGATGTAGCCTTTTTTTGCAGAAGATGTAGCTTTTGCCTTTAAGGAACTTGTCTAATGTCACATGAGATAGCATAAGAATCAGTGTCTCAGAGCAGTATATTTTTAAATGCCAAATGAGTGGTACACCTTTGTAAAATGTGCCAACTTTGTGAAATGAAAACAGCGCCACTGACCCATCGTCAGGAAGACATGCATTATTTGGTTGCTTTTCTAGAAGTGGAAACAGACTTGAGCTGGGAGAGCTGTATGTCTAGAAGTATACGTATTGGCGACAATTGTCCACTTAATAGGGACAATGCAAGGGTATTTCTCAATGTAAATGGCCCATGTAGAGATTGAGCCGTATGATGCCTTGTCACTAGCTAAGGAATTCAGCCCACTCAGTTTACTTGAATAATGCTGGCCTGCTGTAAAATCATTTTATCACTGTGTGTGTGTGCATGTGTGAGAATTCATGAAATTCTAGAGTTTTTTTTTTTTAGATGACCTTCAGGATTATCTGTTTCACCCCTTCCTTTCTCTCTGGTCCAGAGAGGTCGTATCATTGGTTTAGGCTGCTCATTACTTGAGCTGTCACTTGTACTATGGCACTTTTCTCTTGTAAGTTGTATTTTTTTTTTTTCCCTGTTGAAGTTCCTCTCTTAGTGAATTTAGCAAAGAGTTCTCCAGGTGTAAAGTGACTGTCTCATATTTGCACTGATTTGAGTAGTAGTTTAGTGTGGAAGGAGAGGGTAGAAATCTTGGGAGAGAAATGGTGAAATGTTCCTTCCAGTGAATTTAGCAGAAGTACAGAGAACCACAAGAACTAGGGTGCAGCTCTGGCCTTCCTTTTGGATGCTTTTGTTTTGTGCTGCTGTAACTTTCCTGCAG
Source organism: Manis javanica (assembly GCF_040802235.1). Lineage (NCBI taxonomy): Eukaryota > Metazoa > Chordata > Mammalia > Pholidota > Manidae > Manis > Manis javanica. Next base: position 120,998,203 of record NC_133163.1, read on the forward strand.
GCAGCCATGATGAGTATTTTCCTTTTTTATCAATAGCAGTATGGGGATATGAATAGCTTCTGTGAGGTAACTAGATACAAGAAGCTGTGAAGATAATGACATTTAGTATCTAATATTTACCCTGCTCCCAAGGTGTTTGTAACCTTGTTGAGAGATACCATTTTCAAAAGGTTTACAGTCTGGGATTTAAAGGACCTAAATAAGTTAAATAACAAATATCTTGTCTTTTGTGCCAAATGAATGTTCTTTACTATTTTCCCAGTGTCTAGAACAGTGTCAGGCACATAGTTGCTTTTCAGTAAGCATTGGTTAGGTGGACAAATAGGTGGTATATTTACTGATGGTAAACATAGGGGGCTCTGAGTGCAATGCAGTTGGAGAAGACCTTGTATCTTGCATAGTGAAAAGGGTAGGAACTACATTCTGCCTGATTCTGTGTTTCTAACTCCTCCTGACCTCAGCGCTTCCCTCACTGTCTCCTGAAATCCTGAAGCAGACCCTTCCTTTTGATAGTGATTTTTTCTTTAGAAGCAAGCCTGACTTTGCTCACTTTTATTTTGCCGCTGCTTTGACCACCTCCTTAGCTCTTCCTTTGTTCTCTCTCTAAGTCATTGCTGCTTAGCAATTAGGATTTAGAGGGAGCATGTTTTGGTTTATAAGGTGACTATGTTTTCTTAGATCCTAGTCTCGTCCCCTCAAGAAGAGGTGAGGTACTCTGGTAAAGATATGAGTTGTCAGAAAAAGTTCAGAAATGTCTTCTATGATTATTAAGAGGAAAATTCTGAAGGATAGGTGATATAGCAGTTTTTTGAGCCTCATTTTCAGGTTGTCATGACACGTTTTAATTGGCTGCATTTTTTAAAACACAAACTAGTTGTGTTCTCCACCCTCCTCAATTTTGGCAGTATAAAGGCCTGTTTCACAGAGAAGAACACGTAAACAAGTAAGTACAAGGAAGCTTGTGTGAATGAAGTTCTGCTGTATAGCTCAGTGACTTTCTCTGATTTAAGATGTAGCTCTTGGCAACTTCAAATGGCTGTGTTCTCTGAGGGAGAAGGCCAGTCTATTTAACTGTGTTTACTGCGAACTAATTCTGAATATTCAATGGGAGATAGACTTTTCAGACTCATTTATTCATTTAACATGCATTTATCGAGTAGCTACCATGTGCAAGGCACTGTGCTAGGTATTGGGAGATGGGAGAAATAAGAGTTACCATTTTAATAAAGGGCAGGGCATATCATGTATAAAAATAACAATGCTGTATAGAAAGTGATGTATGCTGTAAAACGGATGCAGAATGCTTTGGGAGTTCCAAAAATGGAGAATTTACTTCCAGGGGCAGTAACTCAGGGTAAACTTTATAGGGATGGTAGAATTTGAGCTGGGTTGTGAAGGCTGAGTCCCTGCATCAGCAACACGAGCTGTTGTGCAGGATGTTGGTCCTGGCTGAGTAGAGGATGGGGATGGGGAGAGTGAGTATAATGAACAAATACCTATGAGTAGCAAAGCATTGGTGATATGGGCAATTTACTTTCAGGTTAGAGTGTTAATGTGTGTGGCACAAGACAGGGACAGAAAAGTAGGGGACTTGATATGACAGTGGCGTATGCTATGAATCGGAGTGGGTTGAATCTAGGCTATTTACCAAATATTGGTGTTTTATGGTCAACTTTTTTCTAGTCCAGGAGTTTAGTTTTATCATTGAAAGAAGAGTGTTCTCTTCTCATGCCAGTTGGAGAATTCCTGCAGGAGAGGGAAAATAGCGCTGATATTTTTAGAATGATTTCTGTGATACACTGTATTTGGTCGTGTTGTGGTGTTAAAAACAGTGGATGTTCTAGTGTTCTGTAGATGTTATCAGATGAAATTTGTTGGGAGTTTTTCATGTTGATGTCTTCAAGGATGATTGGAGAGCAGCAGAGTAGGTGACTGGTCTCATTCCCTTCTTCTCACTCCACAGAGAGCTCTGTTTAATTTGGATAATGGCAGTGCTAGATACATTTCTGTTAAGTCCACACAGTAAAAGGTTCCCAAAAGGTTTTAGGAACACTGTGGAGTAGGGTGTGGCAAGGACAGCTGTTGGTCACACAGATGTTTCTACTGTGTTAGGGTACAGTTGGCTTGATTTTCCTTGTGTCTATAAATCTCTTCCTCATGCCTACTCACTAGAAGCGCTGGGCATTTTGGGGACGTTAAGCAACATGGTTAATTAACCTCTTTGTGCCTCAGTTTTCCCATGTGGAAAACGCTATGTGCCAGAGACTTATTAAAATGTGTTACGTTTAATAAGTCATTTACTTATGTATGCCTAGTAAGTGATAAGCAGGAATTTGAACCCAGGCCAGGCTATTAACACCCTGGTTCTACTACAATATACTGAACAGTGTTGTTTTCCCCCCTAGAATGCTGGTGCTTTCCTTCTCTGGTATGCACTCAATTCCCATCCCCTTTGTTTAGTTACACCTACATCCCCTGTTCCAACAAGAAAGGCAAGAGCTTTTTAAATTGTTCAGAAGTGTATATGGTGTAGAAAATGCCCAAATGCATTTTGCTTTGGAGTCTTGTTACTTGTTACTTACTGACCTAGATTCTTTGGTCCAAGAGCAGAGGATTTATGGTGAAAAGCTTGGCATCTATTGTATGCTGTTATGCCGAAGAGTAGGCCCAAAATTGTGACCCTAGTATACAAATGATATATTAAAAATATCCTGGAGTTAAGACCTACAAGATAATTTCTATCTTGTAGTTAGGAGAGAATACCAATAATTTTTCTTGTTAATGGGTAAAATTATCCAGTCATACTTTTGGATTTTTTTTTAAGTTTAATTTTTGAATGAAGTGTAGTTGTAATGTAGGTAGATAAAATTGAAATTAGATCTAGATCATAAGTGTACATTAGTGTACATTCAGCTTTGATGAATATGCCATTTTTATTTTTTGCATATTTTTAATTGGTATGTGAAAATATATTCTGATTTTAAGTTATTGTCTCCTTTTGCTTTGTTTCCTGTGTATTTGTGATGGAATTCATATGTATTTTCAACTCATAGATCTTTTTTACTCAGATATTATCAAACAGTAACCTAGTAGTGGAGGTGATCTTTTATATAAGAGCTTCTAGTATACTTGAATAATTTCCCTTCAAAAATGGACTGTTAGTGTTGGAGCTACATAGAGTGAATAAATTTCCTGGGAGGAAACGATAATAAAATATTCAGGAAGTTATTAGGAAATGAGAACTTGTGTTCTTGTTCACTCAGATAAGCTGCTTGAGACCTTTGTATATATCAAAACAGTTTGTATTAGAGGAAGGAAAGGGAGATTTGGCAACTTTCTTCTAATAGCGTTAGGAACTTTGGACTTTAGAATGATGGAATGTATGATGCATAATAGAAAGAAATTTCCCCAAGCAAAGTTGTTTGAGAATATCTTCTTTATTTGAGTGTTTCTGTCAGGGAAGGAAGGTGAGAGCTTTCTGAAGCTGGGCTGTGTAAATACGAAGCCAGTGGGGGAAATGTTCCTGAGGGTGCCCTATGGCAGTGTGCTTTTTAGGAGTGTTCAAGAAGTGGCTGAGTGTACATTCCCCCTGCCTGGTTCCACTAGCATGCTTTCTTCCCTGTGCTTTGCTCTCATGTCATCATTAGACAGTTTGGCTCTGTCCTTAATTTTAGCCATCCACTTTGTTCTGAAGTTACTGTGACCACTGTAACTCTCCGGGCAGTACTTTGCTTTTTACTGACTGAAATTGGTATACCAGTTGTTTTTATTTAACACCTAGTTTTAGAGGTTTGTGTTTTCCTCAGCAAGTGTTTATGGCAGGGATGATTTACCCTCAATTTGATGAGTTCTGGATCCCCCAACTTGTCAGGGGTCCCTTCTAAGGCTTGGAAGAGGCTCTAGCAACATGTTCAGTATTTATGTATTTCTATAAAATCTTCAAAATTGATATATTTTTCCCTATTCTGTTTCTTAAAACGGGTCTCCAAATTATATATTCTTCAAAACCCACAAAATTCAGCTCAGCCCAGGTTCATGAGGCAGGTTGGATCTTGATTTCTAATTTTGGTTGAGGTAGATTCGTAGGTTACCAGGGAGGAAAGATTAGTGGGGAAGCTGAGCTATTGCCTGGTGTTTGTTCTGGTCAGGGGTTTCTTTCTGAGTGTCAGGGGCGATGGCTGCTTCTGCGAACATGGGCCAGGAGGAGGCAGGAGAAGTTGGAATAGGGCTGGAGGGGGAAGGGAAGGCATGCCACTGCCGGGGTGGTAAGCTGATGCGGGTGTTCTCCTTAGCCTGAATGCTTGCATTTACAAATACTGTTTTCGATAGCATTTAAAAATAACTGAAGAGTCATCCCAAGATAATAAATTTCATCCTGAAATTTAATAACATTTTTAGAAAAATTTGAAGTCAGTCTCTTAACTGATTGATTTGAGATTAACGTCTTTATTGATAATAATATTTTGCTGCAAACAGAAGTGTTGCTGATTCTTTTGGAATGCTATTACTCAGGTTTTGATAGCTTCTTGTTTGGTGGGTATTTCTTTGACATTTCTTCTTTTCTCATCATATCTTTTTCTACACTTGCTTTTCATCTCTTTCATTACATTGGATTCAAAGTTCTTTTTTACCCTTCTGAGGATTTTGAATGACTGGACTGTGGATAACCACATTTTAAAATTGTATTTCAGTGTTCTGCTTTCTTTAAAGATAATTGTGTGCTCTGTGTGGCCTGGAGACAGATTTACAGTTAAATAGATGTGTAATGTTCTGAAAAGCAGCTGTATCTACCTTGTGGCTAATTGGCTTAGGTTCAAATATGCTTAAAATTATTTAACTTTTCCTGAAATTTCTTCTTCATCAGACTAACTCTTCAGAGCTAAGAGCATTTCTAGAAAGTTGTATGGATCTGCCACCTGGTGGTGAAATATCATAGCAAGTACTAAATATTTGAGGAGTTTAATAATGGATTCTAGCCTTCGTAGGCTTCATATTTACATTTAGAGCCTACTTAGTCTCTATATGATGTTTTCCTCCCGAGTTTTTTTGATTGATAAAATGTTACGTTATGTGATAGAATAGAGAAATTTTGACTAGCCTATTTTTTTTATTTTTTAAATTTTCGTATCATTAATATACAATCACATGAGCAAAATTGTGGTTACTAGGTTCCCCCCATTATCAAGTCCCCACCACATACCCCATTACAGTCACTGTCCATCAAATTAGTAAGATGCTACAGACTCACTACTTGTCTTCTCTGTGCTATACTGCCTTCCCCATGCCACCCCCTACATTATGTGTTCTAATCATAATGGCCCTTACTCCCCTTATCCCTCCCTTCCCACCCATCCTCCCCAGTCCCTTTCCCTTTGGTAACTGTTAGTCCATTCTTGGGTTCTGTGAGTCTGCTGCTGTTTTGTTCCTTCAGTTTTTGCTTTGTTCTTATACTCCACAGATGAGTGAAATCATTTGATACTTGTCTTTCTCCGCCTGGCTTATTTCACTGAGCATAATACCCTCTAGCTCCATCCATGTGGTTGCAAATGGTACAATTTGTTTTCTTCTTATGGCTGAATAATATTCCATTGTGTATATGTACCACATCTTCTTTATCCATACATCTACTGATGGACACTTAGGTTGCTTCCATTTCTTGGCTATTGTAAATAGTGCTGCGATAAACATAGGGGTGCATATGTCTTTTTCAAACTGGGCTGCTCCTAGGGTAAATTCCTAGGAGTGGAATTCCTCAGTCAAATGGTATTTCTATTTTGAGCTTTATGAGGAACCTCCATACTGCTTTCCACAATGGTTGAACTAGTTTACATTCCCACCAGCAGTGTACAAGGGTTCCCCTTTCTCCACATCCTTGCCAACATTTGTTGTTGTTTGTCTTTTGGATGTTGGCCATCCTAACTGGTGTGAGGTGATATCTCATTGTGTTTTTAATTTACATTTCTCTGATGATTAGCAATGTGGAGCATCTTTTCATGTGCCTGTTTGCCATCTGAATTTCTTCTTTGAAGAATTATCTGTTCACCTCCTCTGCCCATTTTTTAATTGGATTATTTGCTTTTTGTTTGTTGAGGTATATGAGCTCTTTATATATTTTGGATATCAACCCCTTATCGGATATGTTATTTATGAATATATTTTCCCATCTGTAGGATGCGTGTTTGTTCTACTGATGGTGTCCTTTGCTGTACAGAGCTTTTTTTTTTTTGAGAGGGCACCTCTCATATTTATTGATCAAATGGTTGTTTACAACAATAAAATTCTGTATGGGGGACTCAATGCACAATCATTAATCAACCCCAAGCCTAACTCTCAACAGTCTCCAATCTTCTGAAGCATAACAAACAAGTTCTTACATGGTGAATAAGTTCTTAAATAGTGAATAAGTTCTTACATGGTGAACAGTGCAAGGGCAGTGATATCACAGAAACTTTCGGATCACGCATCATGAACTGTCAAGTCAGATATGATTATTCATTTTATTTTTATACTTGATTTATATGTGAATCCCACATTTCTCCCTTATTTTTTTTTAAATAAAATGCTGAAGTGGTAGGTAGATGCAAGATAAAGATAGAAAGCATAAATTAGTGCTGCAAGAAGGCAAGTGTAGATGATCAGGTGTGTGCCTATAGACTAAGTATTAATCCAAGCTAGACAAGGGAAACAAAACATCCACGGATGCAGAAGATTTCTCTCAAAACAGGAGGTGAGGTTCTAAGCCTCACCTCTGTTGACCCCCAATTTCTCACCTGATGGCCCCGCTGCGACTGTGCCTGTCTTAGGTTGTTCCTCCCTTGAGGAATCTTACCCTTCTCTGGCTAACCAGCCATTTTCCGGGGCCATACAGGGAAATGTAAATTTGGTAAGTGAGACAAGCAATATTCTTTGAAAAGGTTAGCTTTTTACTTCTTTGCAGATTTATGCCCTGTGGCTTCTATGCCCAGCACTTGTCTTGAGGTATCTTTACCGCTTGGAAGAATTATGATACTCGGTAATTTTAAATATGATGTACAGAGCTTTTTAGTTTGATATAGTCCCACTTGTTCATTTTTTCTTTTGTTTTGCTTGCCTGGGGAAATATGTTCATGAAGAAGTTGCTCATGTTTATATTCAAGAGAGTTTTGCCTGTATTTTCTTTTAAGAGTTTTATGGTTTCATGACTTACATTCAGGTCTTTGATCCATTTCGTATTTACTTTTGTATATGGAGTTAGAGAGTAATCCAGTTTCATTCTCTTACATGTAGCTGTCCAGTTTTGCCAACACCAGCTGTTGAAGAGGCTGTCATTTCCCCATTGTATATCCATGGCTCTTTTATCATATATTAATTGACCATATATGTTTGGGTTAATATCTGGACTCTCTATTCTGTTCTTCTGGTCTGTGGGTCTGTTCTTGTGCCAGTACCAAATTGTCTTGATTACTGTGGCTTTGTAGTAGAGCTTGAAGTTGGGAAGTGAGATCCCCCCTGCTTTATTCTTCCTTCTCAGGATTGCTTTGGCTATTTGGGGTCTTTTGTGATTCCATATGAATTTTAGAACTATTTGCTCTAGTTTGTTGAAGAATGCTGTCAGTATTTTGATAAGGGTTGCATTGAATTTGTAGATTGCTTGAGGCAGGATGGCCATTTTGACAATATTAATTTTTTGTAGCCAAGAGCATGGGATGAATTTCCATTTGTTGGTGTCCTCTTTCATTTCTCTTAAGAGTGTCTTGCAGTTTTCAGGGTATAGGTCTTTCACTTCCTTTGTTAGGTTTATTCCTAGGTATTTTATTCTTTTTGATGCTATTGTGAACAGAATTGTTTTCCTTATTTCTCTTTCTATTAGTTCATTGTTAGTGTATAGGAAAGCCACAGATTTTTTTGTGTTAATTTTGTAATCTGCAACTTTGCTGAATTCACATACTAGTTCTAGTAGTTTTGGAGTGTATTTTTTAGGTTTTTAATGTACAATATCATGTCATCTGCAAATAGTGACAGTTTGACTTCTTCTTTACCAATCTGGATGCTTTTTTTTTCTTTGTGTTGTCTGATTGCTGTGGCTAGGACCTCCAGTACTATGTTGAATAAAAGCAGGGAGAGTGGGCATCTTTGTCTTTTTCCTAATCTTAGAGGAAAAGCTTTCAGCTTCTTGCTGTTAAGTATGATATTGGCTGTGGGATTGTTATGTATGTCCTTTATTACGTTGAGGTACTTGCCCTCTGTACCTATTTTTAGAGGGTTTTTATCGTGAATGCATGTTGAATTTTGTTGAATGCTTTTTCAGCATCTATGGAGATGATCATATGGTTTTTGTCCTTTTTCTTGTTGTGGTGGATGATGTTGATGGATTTTTGAATGTTTTACCATCCTTGCATCCTTGGGATGACTCCCACTTGATCATGGTACATGATCCTCTTGATGTATTTGTGAATTTGGTTTGCTAAAATTTTGTTGAGTATTTTTGCATTTATGTTCATCAGGGATATTGGTCTGTAGTTTTATTTTTTTGTGGTGTCTTTGCCTCGTTTTGATATTAGAGTGATGCTGGCTTCATAGAATGAGTTAGAAAGTATTCCCTCCTCTTCTATTTTTTGGAAAACTTAAGGAGAATGGGTATTATGTCTGATAAAATTCAGCGGTGAATCCATCTGGTCCGGGAGTTTTGTTCTTGGGTAGTTTTTTGATTACTGATTCAATTTCATTGCTGGTAATTTGTTTAGATTTTCTGCTTCTTCCTGGGTCAGTCTTGGAAGGTTGTGTTTTTCTAGAATGTTGTTGTCCATTTCTTCTAGGTTATCCAATTTGTTAGCATGTAGATTTTCATAGCATTCTCTAATAAATCTTTGTATTTCTGTGGTGTCCGTAGTGATTTTTCCTTTCTCATTTCTGATTCTGTTTATGTGTGTAGACTCTCTTTTTTTCTTGATAGGTCTGGCTAGGGGTTTATCTATTTTGTTTATTTTCTCAAAGAACCAGCTTTTGGTTTCATTAAATTTTTGTATTGTTTTATTCTTCTTAATTTATTTATTTCTTCTCTGATCTTTATTATGTGCCTTCTTCTACTGACTTTGGGCCTCAGTTCTTCTTTTTCCAGTGTCAGTAATTGTGAATTTAGATTATTCAATGGGAATTGTTCTTCCTTCTTTAAATAGGCCTGGATTGCTACATACATTCCTCTTAGAACTGCCTTCACTGTGTCCCACAGAAGCTGGGGTGTTGTGCTGTTGTTTTCATTTGTCTCCATATTTGATCTCTGTTTTAATTTGATCATTGATCCATTGATTATTTAGGAGCATGTTGTTAAGCCTCCATATGTTTGTGAGCCTTTTTGTTTTCTTTGTACAATTTATTTCTAGTTTTATACCTTTGTGATCTGAGAAGTTGGTTGGTACAATTTCAGTCTTTTTTAATTTACTGAGGCTCTTTTTGTGGCCTAGTATGTGGTCTATTCTGGAAAATGTTCCATGTGCACTTGAGAGGAATGTGTATCCTGCTGCTTTTGGGTGGAATGTTCTATAGATGGCTGTTAGGTTCATCTGTTCTAATGTGTTGTTCAGTGCTTTTGTATCCTTACTTATTTTCTGTCTGGTTGATGTGTCCTTTAGAGTGAGTGTTGTGTTGAGGTCTCCTAAAATGAATGCATTGCATCTATTTTCCCCTTTAATGCTGTTAGTATTTGTTTCACATATGTAGGTGCTCTTTTCTTTGGGATATTTATAATGATTATATCCTCTTGTTGGATTGATGCCTTTATCGTTATGTAATGTCCTTCTTTGTCTCTTGTTACTTTCTTTGTTTTGAAGTCTATTTTGTCTGATACAAGTACTGTAACACCTGCTTTTTTCTCCCTGTTGTTTGCATGAAATTTCTTTTTCTGTCTCTTCACTTTCAGTCTGTGTATGTCTTTGGGTTTGAGGTGAGTCTCTTGTAAGCAGCATCTAAATGGGTCTTGCTTTTTTATCCATCCTGTAACTCTGTGTCTTTTGAATGGTGCATTCAGTCCATTTACATTTGGGGTGATTATTGATAGATATGTACTTATTGCCATTTCAGGCTTTGGATTTGTTGTTACCAAAGGTTCAAGGGTAGCTTCTTCACTATCTAACCATTTAACTTAACTCACTTATTATGCTATTATAAACACAGTCTGATGATTCTTTATTTCTCTCCCTTCTTTTTCTTCCTCCTCCACTCTTTATATGTTAGGTGTTTTATTCTGTAGTCATTGTGTTTCCCTTGACTGACTTTGTGGATAGCTGATTTAATTTTGCATTTGTTTAGTATTTAGTTGGTCTGCTTCCTTTGTTGCGGTTTTATTTTCTCTGGTGACAGGTATTTAGCCTTAGGCTTACTTCCATCTAGAGCAGTGCCCTAGGCTATCCCTGTTGATGTGTCCCTTTAAAATACATCGTAGAGATTGTTTGTGGGAGGTAAATTCCCTTAACTTTTGCTTATCTGGGAATTGTTTAATCCCTCCTTCAAATTTAAATGACAATCTTGCTGGATACAGTATTTTTGGTTTGAGGCCCTTCTGTTTCATTGCATTAACTATATCATGCCATTCCCTTCTCTCCTGTAAGGTTTCTACTGGGAAGTCTGATGATAGCTTGATGGGCTTTCCTTTGTAGGTGATGCTTTTTCTCTCTCTGGGTGCTCTTGATACTCTGTCCTTGTCTTTGATGTTTTGCCATTTTAATTATTATACGTCTTGGTGTTGTCCTCCTTGGATCCCTTGTCTTGGGACATTTGTGGACTTCTGTGATCCTAGAGACTATTTCCTTCCCAACTTGGGGAAGTTTCAGCAATTATTTCTTCAAATACACTTTCTATCCCTTTTTCTCTCTCTTCTTTTTCTGGTACCCCTATAATGTGAATGTTGTTCCATTTCAATTGGTTATACAGTTCTCTTAATATTCTTTCATTCCTAGAGATCCTTTTTTCTCTCTCTGCTTCAGCTTCTCTATATTCCTGTTCTCTGATTTCTATTGCATTAACAGTCTCTTGTACCTCATCCAGTCTTCTCTTAAATCCTTCCATTGTTTGTTTCATTCCTGTTATCTCCCTCTTGAATTCATCCCTTAGTTCTTGAATATTTTTTTGTAGCTCCATCAGCATGCTTATGACTTTTATTTTGAATACTTTTTCTGGAATCAGAAAGATTGGTGATTTCAGTGTCACCAAGCCCTCTTTCTGCTGTTTGAGGGATTTTGGATTGAACAAGGTTATTCTGCCTTTTCATGGTGATGGGAGTGGTCGCTGGTGAGTGGCGCGTGTGTGTCAGCTGGGAGAACAAAGTCCCTTTCTGCTTGTTGGTCACCTTGCCTGTCTCCGCTGTCTGTGCGGGTCAACTGCACACAGGAAGCAGCCTCTGGGTTAATCCCCTGAGCTTCCGTGGATGGGGTGGCCCTTGGGATAGCCTAGGGCACTGCAGGGGTCGCAGGTCAGCACAGCTTGTTCTGCTACGAGAATAGAGCCCCTTCGTGCCTGCCTTCATTCCCGTCTCCGCTGTCTGTGCTGGTCAGCCACGCGCAGGGAGCAGCTTCTGGGTTAATACCCTGAGCTGCTGTGGGCAGGGTGGCTCTCGGGATGGCCTAGAGTGCTGGTGGGGGTCGCAGGCAAGCAGTGTGTATTCTGCCGTGAGAAGAAAGCCCCTTCATGTCTCCCAGTTTCTGTGCTCATGTCCATTGTCTTTTCCGGTCTATTGCATGCAGGGAGCAGCCTCTGGGTCTATGCCAGTTTGTCACGTGCAGGGAGAAGCCTCTGTGTTAAGCTGTGCGGTTGCTGTAGGCAGGGCTGCTCTCCAGCTCATCTGCAGCAGTAGCGGAGACAGCTGGTTTGCTCTCAGGTGCTGGCGGGGAGGAAGGAATGGCAGGCTGCTTATTGTGGTGAGGAGCCTCGGAGCTGTTTTGCCAACCGAGGGGATAGGATGCCTGTTGCTCCTTAAAGTTCCCAGCCTGCTGGGCTGAGTGTGCCAGGACAATTTTGTTCACCTGTTAATCCCTTGCCCCTTTAAGACTTTTAATGCGCCTGCTTTTCTTTTGTCCCAGGGCAGTCGTTTGTGGGAACCTGTTCACAGTCTTGGTCTCAGATTTTGCTTTTCTGCTCCTCTAATATCCAGAGCACTGTGCAATGTGTGTGTGCTCCTGGGGCAGATTAATAGCACTGGTTATTCAGCAGTCTTGCCCACTCTGATTCTTTTCCTCCCGCTGGTGAGCTGGGGTGGGGGCAGTGCTTGAGTCCCACTGGATTGCCACTTTTTACCTTAACCTTTTCCATGAGATGTTAGGTTCTCACAGATGTAGACTGGTTGGTGTACTATACCTTCTGTTCACTCTTTTAGGAATAGTTGTATTTGTTGTATTTTCAAAATATATATGTTTTGGAGGAGATTTCTGCCACCCTACTCACACCGCCATCTTTTTCTGATTGACTAGTGTATTTCTGTATACTTCATTGTATAGGATTCTTCCTGGCTCATGAAGTTTGTGTATTACTGAGTTTGAAATAAATTGAGCACTTTGAGATTGCACTCCCCTTAAATTCGAAAGAGACACAAGCTTTTGAGAAGAGAAGATTGTTATTCTAGAACTTTTAGTATGGATAGTCACTGACTCATATAATAAAAAACCAAAGATCACAGGACAAAGACAGTTTTATAGAAGAAATAAAGCATTTTGTTTATTCACTTTATGAAACAGCAACAGGCATTTTAAGTTGTTTTTTTTTTTAGCAGATACGAAGATTTATAGTGTTTTATGGCCCTCAATTCAATTATTAATAGAGTTAAGTATTTATTATATTCTGGGTACTGTGTTAGGTGTAGAGGAGAAAGTAGTGAATAACACCTGAATGTTTTTGTCTTTATGAAGTTTGTAATCTAGCTAGAGAGGCAGATACTAAGCAAGTACTTATAGAAATAACTGATTACAAGATTGTAAGTGCCAGAAAGGACAGGTATATAGAGAGATTGAACCCAGGCTAGTATGTATATTAAGGAAGATTCCCTAAGGAAGCTACATTTCGAGATCTGACAGGTACAGATCCAGTTAAATGTGGGTCTATATCCCTCTGAAGTGGAAAGGAGGTTGGCATATGTGAAGAATTAAAGATCAGGGTGGCTGGAATATAGTGAGAGAGGGGGATTGTGGTGTGAAGGGAAACAGGAAAGGTAGGATAGAAGTAAATAATTCAGGCAGGGCCTTGTTTTGTGTGTCAAGGACTTTGGACTTCATAAGAGTAACAAGAAGCTGTTGAAGTATGTAGGCAAGGAGTGTCAGAATCAGATTAATGATGAATGAATTGGAGTAGGGTGAGTGAGGTAGGGCAATTGGCTGGCAAGACATTATGGTAGTTCTGGCTTGGACCAGCAACTGTTAGTGGACATGGTGAGAGGCTGACATATTTAAAATGTTATTTGAAATAGTGTAAACAAGACTTGGTGATTGATTGGGTGCAGTAGAAGGGAGAGAGATTGAGGGCAGTATCAAGGATGAGTTTCTGGCATTCATTCATTCATTCAATAAATATGTAAAAGTGCTATTATATAATTTAGTCCTAATGGGTAGAAAGTTGAATAACCACAGTGTTCAGTTCGTAGTACCTTATTATTGGACAGTGCAAGTTCTCCTATTTGTGTTTTTTCCCTCCCGTCTCATCTGCCATCTCCACTCCCATTTTCCTTATTTCCCTAGGCTCTTTCTCATTAATATGCTTACTCTGTTTTCCTTCATATGCATCCAAATCTATAAAAATATGAAATATTTTGTTTTTAACTTGTGATACTGTGCTCTACATATTATTCTGTTCCTTATTCCATCAGTTATTAGCTGTGACCTTAGGCAAGTTACATAACAATATTTGTGTCAGCAGTTTCCTCATCTGTAATATGAGGATAATGATATTACTTAGATTACAGGATGTTGGGAAGATTGAAAGAGTGTTTTTCACACTATGTTCTGTTTTTCACTTTTCCCATTGTATTCAACATGGCGCTTTAAGGATGTATCCGTGTTGTTATATGTGCACCTAGTTAATTGCCTCTGATTGCTGCACAGTGTTCATAGTATGCAGCCATTGTTTTCCTTATTTCCTGGGTTGTGGATACCTGGGTTTGCTCTGGCTCCCACTGCCACAAATATAACTGCAATGAAAATCTTCTAATGTGAATCCTTACTAATGTTTGTATGAATTTCTCAGACATATAAACTCAGAACTAGGATTATTATATCAGATGGCATACATATTTAATTTCACTCAAATACATCCTGGTTGTTTTCTAGAATGTTTGTGCTAGTTCATACCCTCGCCAGCAGTGCTGGTGAGTTACCATTGCCTCTATCCTCGCCAGCATTGGATAAGACTTAGCTTTTGTTTCTGAACTTTGTCCTTTGACACACAGGTATCAAGAGTTATTTCAGCATTGGTTAAATTTGCATTTCCTGATTACTAATGAGCCTTGGAATGATTATGGCTGTTCAAGTTGCTTCTGTAACCTTGCTATTTATATCCTGTATTCATTTTTGTGTCAGGTTTCTAATCTTGTTGATTTACAGTTCTTTGTGTATTCCTGGTACAATTCTTGTTGATTCTAGACATTGCAGATCATTTTTCTCTGCCATGTTTACTTTGCCTGTGGTGTCCTTTGAACAGAAATCTTTAAATTTAATGTGGTGAAATCTATTGATTTTTTTTGAAAAATTTCGCTTTACTCTTTGTGCTTTTTTTGTGTTAGCAACCCTAGCTTTGCCCACATTTTATTCTTTCTTAATAGTTCTGGATTTCACATGTAGATAACATGTTTATTGAGCAACCTGTTTTCTAGGCATTAGGGATAGAACTGTGAAGCATATATACAGTGCTTAGCTGACCATTGGAGCTTATGAAAAAGCAACAGAGCAACTGGATGGGTGTTACTGATAGAGGAAACATGAGTGATGCGGGACTTTGGGGCAGTAGTGGGAGCTGGATGGTGTAAAGATCATTAGTTCAGTTAAATTTTTGAATTAACATATCACAAAATTGTGTGTGTGTGTGTGTGTGTGTGTGCAAGCAGTTTTCTGAGTTTTAACACATGTATGGTAGATTCCTTTAACCCTCACCATAATCAGGAACAGAACAGTTACCAAGGATTCCTTCATGCTGGCCCTTTGTTCTCAGCCTTGCCTCCACTCCTAACCCCTAGGAACTACTTATCTCTTCTCCATCCCTATAGTTTTGCCTTTTCCAGGATGTCATTTAAATGGGATCATAGGGTAAATATCCTTTTGAGGCTGGCTTCTTTCACTAAGCATATTGTTGTCTCAACAGCATTCATCTATATTATTGTATATATCAATAGTTTCTTCCTTTTTAGTGCTGAGTAATATTCACTTTTGTGGAGGTTCCACAGTTTATACATTCACCTGGTGAAAGACAAGTGGGTTGTCTTCAATTTGGGGGATTATGAATAAAACTGTTTTAACATTTATGTACAGATTTTTGTGCAATATATTTTCATTTTTCTAGGGTAAGTGTCTCATAGTGAGATTGCTGGGCCATGTGGTAAGTGTTGAACTTTTTAAGAAACTGCCAAACTGTTCTCTAGGGTGGCTATAACTTTTGATATTCCATCCAGCAAAGTATGAGAATTGTAGTTGTTTGATACTCTCACTAGTACTGGCTATTGTTGTTTTTATTTTGTTGTTGTTGCCATTCTCATAGGTATGTAGTGATGTCTTACAGTTTTAATTTGCATTTCTCTAATGACTAATATTTTTTAACATCTTCTGTGTTTACCTACTATTGTTAATGAGAGGTCTATTTAAAATTTTTTCCCATTTAAAAAAATGGGGTTGTTTGTTTACTGATGGTTGAGTTTTTAATTTTAGTTCTTCATATAGTCTGTATACATTTTCCTTTGGTAATGTTTTGCAAATATTTTCTCCTACTCCGTTGTTTGTCTTTTCACACTCTCAATGTCTTTTGCAGAGCAAAAGATTAAAATTTTGGTAAGGTTCAACTTACCAGGTTTTTTCCCTTTATGAATTAGGCTTTTAGGGTCATGTCTAAGAACTCTTTGATACAGGTTTACAAAAATTTTTCTCCTTTGATTTCTTCTAGGAATTTTATAGTTTATACTGACATTTAGATTTATGATCCATTTTGAGTAATTTTTTTTAACTCAAGGTTATATATCTCTGTCTCTTTTTTTTCTGCCATGCAGATGTCCATTTGTTCCAGCTCTGTTTGTTGAAAAGTTGCCCTTTCTCTATTGAATTGTATTTGCATCTGTGTCAGAAATTAGTTACTGTAATGGTGTGGGCCTATCTCTGACTTCTCTGTATGTCTTCCTTTTACCAGTCCTACTTTGTCTTAGTTACTGTAGCTTTTGTAGGAAGTCTTAAGGTAGGGTAGTTTGAATCCTCCAACTTTGTTCCTCTTTTTTGAAATTCTTTTATTCTATTTCATTTCCCCTTACATAAAAATTTTAGTCATTCTTATATACAAAATTTCTGGTTGGGATTGTGATTGGAATTGTATTAAATCCATAGAATAATTTGAGAAGAATTGACATTTTAATGATAAGTCTTTTAATCCATAAACAAAATGCCTTTTCATTTATGTAGTTGCCTTTGGTTTCTTTCATCAGCATTTTGTAGTCCTCACATACCTAAATATTTCATGTTTTTGGAGCTGCTGTAAAGATTTTGTTTTCTAGTTTTGATTTCCAGTTGTTGATTGCCAGTATATAAAATTATAATTGATTTTTGTATGTTGGCCTTATGCCCTACTACCTTGCTTACTCACTTAATAGTTTTAGAAGCTTTTTTGTAGATTCCTTGAAATCTTCAAAGTAGGAAATCATATTGTCAGCAAATAGTGGCCTTCCTTCCTTCCTTCCCTCCCTCCCTCCCTCCCTCTTTCTTTCTTCCTATCTTTCTTTCTTTCTTATCAGTGTGCCTTCTATTAATTTTCCTTGCCTTATTGCTCTGGCTACAATTTCCAGTAAAGCGCTGAATAAGTAGTGGTGAAGGCAGACATCTTTAACTAGTTCGAGTCTACCATTAAGTATAATGTTGGCTTAAGGTATTTTATAGATGCCCTTCATCAGGTTAAGACGTTTCTTTCTGTTCCTAGTTGGTGGAGAGTTTTTATCATGAATGACAGTTGAATTCTATCAAGGGCTTTTCTGCATCTGTTGATGAGATCATGCAGTTTTCCTTTTTACACTGTCATTCTGGTGGATTATATTGGTTGATTTCTGAATATTGAACCAATTTACATTCCTGGGATAAAATCCCCCCTTAGTTGTGACTTAGCATTCTTTTTATATATTGCTGGATTTGATTTGCAAATTTTTTGTTGAAGATTATTCCATTTATGTTGATGAGGAATTTTAGTCTGTAGTTTTCTTGTACTGTCTTTGGCTTTACTGTTAGGGTAATGCTGGCCTCATAAAATTAGTTGTGACATAAAATTAGTTCCTTTTCTGTTTTCTGCCAGAGATTGTGCAAAATGTTACTGCTTTAAGTGTTTGATAGAATTGAATAGTGAAACCAAATGGGTCTTTTAAAACATAAAAACTCATAATTGGAATAGTAATGTGTTTATTGTAGAAAACTTAGAAAATATTGCTAAAAACTCAGGTGATTTTGATTTTTCTTTATTTCGGTGCTTTCTATCTCACAATTCAGATGATTATGGTTAACATTTTGCAATTTTTTTTCTCTAGCTTTCTTCCTCTGCATATATACTTTTTATTTTTAAACTTCATGTAAGTGTGTGTGTATATATGTATGTAAGACAAAATCTAGGATTGTATTACAAATACCATTTTATACCTGGACCCAGTATGGCTACCTAATTTCATTGTATACCACAATTTTACATAAACATTACTTTAATGTTGAACTGACAAATATGTATGTTTTTTTTCCTGACAATTTACTTAAAATTTATTTCTGGAAATAGAAAGGGTTAGACATATTTAAGGCTCTTCATACGCATTGCCACATTGCTTTCTAGAAAGGTTATATTAATTTTTACTCCCTAATGAATACTTTTAAGGTGTGTGTATATTTGTATCTTATATATTCATATTTAAATATAGACACATATAAAATACACATGTATCTGTCTCCATGTATATATATGTTTAAGAAATTTTAAGGAGTGGAGTATACCATTCTTAAAAGTTAATTTTCTCAGTGAGTGTGAATATATTCACAGAGTTTTGATATAGAAATTAAAGTTTTTAAATTATGAATATGCAAAAATGCCAGTAAGAAGTTACTCTGATCATAATGATATATGACCTGTGATTCAGTCTCCATAATTTTATTTATTGATTTTGTTCATGTACAAGTGCAGTTTACACAATGTAACTTTAATAAAATTGTCCTTGAAAATATGTGCTTTAAATTTTTCGTAAGAAATATTTATTTCGTTTGTGCCAGACATTTTTATTTACAAGTTTAGTGAAACATTCTTTTGTTATGAAAGTATGCAGTACTCTCTGATGTAGTTAGGAATCTGTTTTGGGGTGTATTTTAGCAAGGTCACATATATGTAGTTACTATAAGTTCTGTTTTGGTTGGGATGGGTTATGCATGTTCTTCCTGGCATAATTATTTTTAATGCTCCCACTCTAAGAAATGTCCTGGTTTGAATAATAAATTATATAGTCACCCTGTATTTATGATAAATTGGGCCTTTGCAGATATAAACTTATCAAAATCTTTGAACCAGGCTTAACCAGCCAAGAGGCTTTCTGCACAGTGTTCACAAAATTATGTATGTTTAAGAAAAATAGCATTTTTTGACATCTGATAATCCTTTGTCAGGCATGGTTTTCCAGTGGCAATTTTGAAAAATCTGGTTTTGTATTTGTGTACCGGCATTTTAAAATGTACCATCTCAGTGTATGTTCAGTTCCATTCAGTTCCCTTTAACAAAGTATCGGGACAATTACTGCATACTTCCCCTGTAGACCATGTTTTCAGGTCTCTGAAGTGTAGTACAAACAGCACAGATTTTCTTTCCATACCAGTCTTGGTATGTGTAAATAGAATTCTAGACTTAAAAATAAATTTAAGCCACACTTAATTTGTGAAAGTATTTTTCCAAGATTTGCAAAATGAAAGAGGAATCCATATACAAAGAATACTATTTCAAGACAGTAAGAAAAGAGAGAGTCTGCATAATATAAAGCTATGACATGTTTAACAAGTTTATTTTATGTATATTATTTTCTAAGTACTATTCTAGGTCCTGGGGGTGAGCATTGAATAAGAAAAACACAGTGCTGACCCTGTTGGAACATGCAGTCTAGGAGGGGAAGACAGAATAAACACAGTCATTGTGAAATGTGGTTGGCGATTATGTTATGATGGAAAAGGGATACTTAAATTGGAACCATGAATGCCCAAGAACTACTCATGTACTCTAGGGCCAGAACTTAAAATATAATACTATAACTCTCATATCCTGGTGTACTGTGTTATGTATTCACTCTTCCCTGTATTATTTACACGAACTCATGCAGAATGAATGTGCCCAAGTCTTGCCTGATATTTAATCAAGCTTGATGCATTTTTGTAATTGTTCTTGCTTATACATTTTATGTAAGTTCCTCTGTAGTATTAAATTGAATTAAAATTCCAGCATTATAGTAACAACTTTTCTTGTCAATGACAAATTTATAAAATGTTTAGTTATAAGTCCAATTATATAGAACCTTTAATCTGGGTGCACAGAGCAGTCCATTAATTGCCTCCAGTATGGTAAGATTTTTTTTTATTCTGATATATTTGAATGTGCATATAGTTTATTGCAATAAATATTCTATATTAAAAACCTGTTAAATATCTTAAGAATTGCTGAAGCTGTTTATTAATCAATAAACAGCTTTCCAACACTGGAAGTATATCTAGTTCAATCTATGATTTACTGTGAGTGTAAAATACACACTTGTTTCAAAGACTTAGTATAAAAACCTAAAATATCTCATTAATCTTTTATTGATTACATGTTTAAATGCTTTTAAATATATTGTTATAGTAAAAATTTCATCTTTCTTATTTTTTCAGTGTGAATACTTACACATTTAAAGGCATATATGTGGCTTCCATTATATTTCTGTTGGACAGCATTGTTCTGAGGTGTATCTCCTTAGGATCTCAGATTCTTTAGAATGTAATGCTTTGAGCCTGCTTCTCAATTTACACTCCATCTCAAGAACTCTCAGGGTAGGAAGTGCAGTTGGGTTTCACATCAGATTGGAATCCAGAAATGTGATACTATGAGACTACTTCTATATTTTTATTAAAAAAATTTTTTTTCTTAAGTCAATTTGCCTGTCATTCTGTTGTTTGTAATCAAAAGTACCTTTACTAAGTCACCTAAGTGTAAGTCATACTTTCCAAAAAGGATTGTAAACTTGGGGCATACATGGTATTGTACTTCTTGCAAATAGCCTACTAACTGTAAATGTGTAAACACTTCCTGAATTGAGAAAATGCCAAAACATCACCATATATAGCAGTTTCCAGAGCTACTCAGAGGCTGTGGTGATCTGCAGAAGTGTCATGAAAAAGGTAGCATTTGAGCTGTGACCCATAACAGTAATAAAATTACTTAGCATTTTAACACTTGACATTTTCAAAAGGCTTGAATGTGTCATCATACTTTAGCCTTCATTGTGAAGATGGATGAAGCTGTTTAAAAGTCTGTTTCAAATAAAAGCAATGCAAAGAGGACTGAATGGACCCTGGACTAAAGACAAAGGTGATAAGGCACCAAACTTAAGATTTACCAGCATTTATTAAGAGTTTTTTTATTTACATGAGTAAATTTACAGAGTTTTATATTTACATGAGGCTAAAGTTATCTCAGTATCTTTAAAAGCTTTAATTATGAAGTTAAAAAACTGATTAAGGAGAAGGAGGAGGGGAATAAGCAATAAGAAGGCAGTATGAGTGTTAACAGCTAAAGGGCATGAGTCTTCTATCAATCAGGATCCAATGAGGAGACAGAAACCATATCAGTAGTTTAGACAGGGAAATTTTAATAAAAAGAATTATTATTATTGAGGTCAAAGGTGGTTAACCACTAACAGGAATAAAAGAAAACTCTTAAAGGTGTGTAGAGGTAGGTACATCCCTTTAGCACCCTTGTCTTGGCCATGCCTGATGTGAACTCATCTGACAGGGAAGCACATAGTCTAAAAAATCCAGTTCCAACAGAAAAAAGCAGGCCACTGAGGGTGGGCTTAAAGCTGAGAGGCAATAAATTAATAACTGGTACAAGCCTCAAAGTAGAAGTTTTTAAACAATTTTGGAGTAATGCATTGGAAGTATTAATAGAAAATAAAGATAGTATTGAAGTGACTTTCTGTTCTTTGGTTAACAGGATATAGAGAAATGACCAGGATTGTCCATGGGAGCCAGGTTTCAGTTAAGGCAGGAGAACTGTGAAAACTTCAGAGTGGACTTTGGAGATTTTTTACAGTAAAATGAATTTGATGGGGTACTAGAATATCTTCTGAGAAATGATAATGATACTTGAGGCCAGAAAATTTGCACAAAATATATCAGGGGAAAAGACTAGAGAAGTTGAAAAGAGGAGACCAAAGACTGATCTTTGTGAAACACATTCATAGAGAATGTAGAAGAAGGTGGTAGAAAAAATAAAAGTGAGAGATTTGGAAGTGTACCATGACAGAGGAGAGAGGTGTCAGGAGGGAGGGGATCAGCATGAAACACCTGAAGCCTTCAAAAGCTAAAGGCCTTTGATTTTGGAAAAATTGAGATTGTTGGTGGCTCTGGAAAAAGTTTCAGTAGAGTGGCTAAGCCAGGTTGTAAAATGCTAGGGATTGGGACGTGAGGAAGGTGAAGGCAGAGAGTGCGGACTACTATTGCAGAAAGTTTGGTGCTGGAGAGAAGAGTGTCTCAAGGCCTTAGCAGGATTAAGGGAAAGATTAAAGAAAACTATTTCCTTTTTTTTTAATTTGACAAGTGGGACCAGGGCAAAAGAAAGATCCAGGAGAAAGGAAGAGTTGTTTCAAATGATGAAATAAGGTCTAGATGAAAATGTGGGGGGAAAAATGATACCAAGGGAAGTATTGAAGGGAGCAAAGGAACTATGCCTCTTTTGGGGTTGAACCATATGAAATTGCTATTTGACCAGTTTTTGCCTAAAAATTTTCAAATGGTTTAACCTGATGTTTGTGATGGAAAGTAGAAAGAGGAAAATAAAGAAATTTGAAGTACAGAGAAACCCAATTTATATAAAAGGGATTGCATTTTCTCAGTTGAATAAGAGGAAGGCAGGGCCATCTTAAAAGAATGGGCTCAGGGCAAAAAGAGTGAAAAGGTTTAGGATATGTAATAAGAGTCGGAGTCAAAGATGACTTAAGAGGCAGTGTTGTCAACATAAGGTGAAGACAAAGATTAGGGAGAAGTACATTCAAAAGAGATCATTCCAGTTAATTGGGTAAATTAATTGGGTCTGAGATGGAGTGGATGAGATAGAAGATAAAATTTGAGACTGGAGAAGTAGAAAAACAATGATGCTTCCCAAGAAGATTTAGAAAGAATAAGGATGGAGAAGTGTTGGGTTTCAATTTGTTGAGCTTGAATTAATTTGAATGAAGATACTGAGGTTTGTGTGTACCATGGTTACAGTTGATAGTTGAAGTCTGGAGAATGAATAAACTGAGAATATAAAGAGAAAAGGTAATTTATTTTTAGGTTCGTAGTTCAACAGGGTCCAATGTTTTCAAAACACATATCTAGCTGTCCCTGTTTCTCTTTTTTAGTTAAGTATAATTGACATATAACATTGTATTAATTTTAGGTATACAACATAGTGATTTGATATATGTATATATTTTGAAATGATTATCAGAATAAGTATAGTTAACATCATCACCATGTACAGCTACCTTTTTTCTTGTAATGAGGACTTTAAAGATCTGCTCTCTTAGCAACTTTCAAATAAATAATAAAATATTGTTAACCATAGATTTTGTGGTATTGAATTAGTGTTGTCATTTGTCTCCATATATTGCTTGATCTCTGTTTTTATTTGGTCATCTATCCATTGATTATTAAGCCTCCATGTGTGTGTGGGCTTTTTCGTTTTCTTTGTGTGATTTATTTCTAGTTTCATACTTTTGTGGTCTGAGAAGCTGGTTGGTACAATTTCAATCTTTTTTGAATTTACTGAGGCTCTTTTTGTGGCCTAGTATGTGATCTATTCTTGAAAATGTTCCATGTGCACTTGAGAAGAATGTGTATCCTGTTGCTTTTGGGTGGAGTGTTCTGTAGATGTCTGTTAGGTCCATCTGTTCTAGTTTGTTGTTCAGTGCCTCTGTGTCCTTACTTATTTTCTGTCTGGTTGATGTGTCCTTTGGAGTGAGTGGTGTGTTGAAGTCTCCTAAAATGAATGCACTGCGTTCTGTTTCCCTCTTTAATTCTGTTGGTATTTGTTTCACCTATGTAGGTGATCCAGTGTTGCGTGCACAGATTTTTTTTCCTCCTCCATTCTTTATATATTAGATATCATATTCTGTACTCTGTGTCTACCTGTTGATTGACTTTGGGGGTAGTTGATTTGATTTTGCATCTGCTTAGTAATTAATTGTTCTGCTTTCTTTACTGTGGTTTTATTTCCCCTGGTGACAGCTATTTAGCCTTAGGAACACTTCAATCTATAGCAGTCCCTCCAAAAAACACTGTAGACATGGTTTGTGGGAGGTAAATTCTCTCAGCTTTTGCTTATCTGGGAATTGTTTAAGTCATCCTTCAAATTTAAATGATAATCTTTCTGGGTAGAGTATTCTTGGTTCGAGGCCCTTCTATTTCATTTCATTAAATATATCATGCCACTCCCTTCTGGCCTGTAAGGTTTCTGTTGAGAAGTCTGATGATAGCCTGATGGGTTTTCCTTTGTATGTGATCTTTTTTCTCTCTCTAGCTGCTTTTAAAAGTCTGTCTTTCTTTGCTATTTTAATTATTATATGTCTTGGTGTTGTCTTCCTTGGGTCCCTTGTGTTGGGAGATCTGTGCACCTAAATGCCCTAAGCAACTATCTCCTTCCCCAGAAGTTTTCAACAATTACCTCCTCAAAGACACTTTCCCTTTTTCTCTCTCTTCCTCTTCTGGTACCCCTATAATGCAAATATTGTTCCATTTGGGTTGGTCACAGTTCTCTCAATATTCTTTCATTCCTAGAGATCCTTTTTTCTCTCTGTGCCTCAGCTTCTTTGTATTTCTCTTCTCTAATTTCTGTTCCATTTACCGTCTCTTCTACTACATCTAATCTGCTTTTAAATCCCTCCTCCAGTGTATGTTTCATTTCAGATACGGAATTTCTTAATGATTGAATCTCTGTACTAAATTCGCCCCTGAGTTCTTGCATATTTTTCTGTACCTCCATGAGCGTGTTTATGATTTTTATTTTGAACTCTCTTTCAGGAAGATTGGTGAGTTCAGTTTCACTTGGCCCTTTTTCTGGGGTTTGTGAGGTTTGGGTTTGAACCAGGTTCCTTTGACATTTCATATTTGTGGTGCCCTCTAGTGCCCAGAAGCTCTAGTCTCTGGAGCTGTTCAGCCCCTGGAGTGATGTTGGGGGTCTCAGGGGAGCAGCACTGGTGCCTGGCGGGAGGAAAGAGCTGTTTCCTGCTTCCTGGCTGCAGTGCCTGTCTCCACTGCTAAAACCAGTGGGCCAAGCACACAGGTATTGCTTTGCATTTATAGCTGCCATATGCAAGGCCTCCCTCTGGCTGGCCTGACACTGAGGCAGTGTCTGCTGGTTTGTGAGCCGGTGCCTGCAGTCCAGGGGCAGCAGGCTGCATATTAGCCTCAGAGCTGCGTAGCCAGCCAGGGGGATGGAGCGTCTGAAGCTGCTGAAAGTTCCCAACCTGCTGGGCAGAGTGCACCCAGACAACCTTGTCCACGGCAGCAAGCTCCGTGCAATCCCCACCCCTTCAGCAGCCCTCTCATGCTAGGAAGCCTCTCTGACCGCCTGCCTTTCCTTTGTCCCAGAGCAGCTAGATGTGGATCCTTGTCCTCCACACATAGCTGGAATCTCAGTCTCTCCAAGTATTCTTCCTGTCTTAGCTTTCCAACCCCACTAATCTCCAGAGCACCATGCACTGTAGGTTTGTGATCTCACAGCAGATCTCCAGGGCTGGGTGTTCAGCAGTCCTAGGCTTCCACCCCTTCCCATCTCTGTTTCTCTTCCTCCCGCCGGTGAGCTGGGGTGGGGGAAGGGCTTGGGTGCCACTGGATCAAGCCTTTGGTACGTTACCCTGTTTCATGAGGTCTGTTCTTTTCTCCAGGTGTATGCAGTCTGGTGCGTCCTTCTTTCCTGCTGCTTTTTAAGGATTAGTTGTATTAACTATGTGTTCATATTATATGTGGTTTTGGGAAGAGTTCCCTGTCTTACCTCTCATGCTGCCTGGCATCTTTAATCTGCACCCTCACTATTACTTTCTAATACTTTTTCTTTTTAGATCAGTTTTAGATTTCTAGAAAAATTGCATAGATGGTACAAAGTGTTGTCATATATGCCACACCCAGTTTTTCCTATTATTAACATTTCATATTAGAATGGTACATTTATTAGAATTAATGAACCTATATTGATACATTATTATTAACTGTATATATATAAACTATATAATGTCCATACTTTATATAAATTTTCATAGTTTTTATTTAATATCCTTTTTTTTTTCTGTTTCAGAATCCTACCAAGCATGCCATATTTCACTTAATTGTATCTTTTTAGGTCCTCCTGGTTGTAAGAGTAACTCATACTTTGCTTGTTTTTGATGACCTTTTAGGAGTACTGGTTGAGTATTTTATAGAGTGTTCCTCTGTTGAGATGTGTTTAATGTTTTCTCATGTTTAGACTGAGTTTATGGTTTTGGGCGGAAAACACAGAGGTAAAGTGCCCCCTGTAATCATATCATCTCCAAGGTGCATAATAACATGACTTACTGTTGAAATTGACCTTGATTCTCTGGTTGAGATAGTTAATGTTAAGTTTCTTTACTGTAAAATCAGTAGTCTCCCTGCTCCCTCCCCACCCCACACAAACACTTTAGAAAGGAAGTCACTCTGCACAGCCTATACTTAAAGAGTGGAGATTATGCTCCTCCTTGAGGACAGAGTATCTGTATAAATTATTAGGAATTCCTCTATATGGGAGGCTTGTCTTCTTGTATTTTTTAATTTTTTAAACTATATCAGTATGACCTCATGGATATTTATTTTACAGTTTGGGTTATAATACTTTATTTTGTTGCTCAGGTTGTTCCAGCCATGGAAGCTGTTTTATTTGGTTCATTTGTCCCTTTGACATAACTTCATCTTGTTTTCTGGTGGTTTTTGTTTTGTTCAGCACTTCCTTACTTGCTGGCACCACAGGATACTCCAGACTCATCATTTATATTTCCTACCCCAATCCTAGAGTTAGCCATTTCTCCGTGGAGCCCCAGTTTCTTTTTTCCATTACTATTTCTTTTTCAGTAACAGCTTTATTAAGATAAAAAATACATACCATACAACTCACCTATTTAAAATACACAGTTTAATGGTTTTTAGTATATTCACAGAACTGTGTAGTAGTGTACCACATCAATTTTAGAACATTTTCATTATGTTAAAAAGAAATCCTTTACCCCATTAGCAGTCACTTCCTATTCCTTGTGTTCCTCCACTACCACCCCCACCCCACCCCCCCAAAACAAAACAAAACAAAACATTTTCTGTCTCTGGATTTACCTTTCTGAAAGTTTCATGTAAACAAAACCGTGTACTATGTAGTCTTTTGCACCTGGCTTCCTTTACTTAACATATGGTTTCAAGGGTCATCATCAGTACTTCAGTCTTATGTATGGATATGTCACATTTTGTTTATCCATTCATCATCTGATGAACATTGGGTTGTTTCCATGTTTCCACCTTTTAGCTATTAGGAATAATAATGCTGCTATGTACATTTTTAAACAGTTTTTTTTAAGTTTCTTTTGTTTGACTCCAAATAAAGAGCTACACAATTGGTTGGTATGTGTTTTAAGTTTCTTTTAAGCTATAATTATCCTCTCCCTTCTATTTTTTCTTATAATTTATTTGTTGAAGAAACTGGGTCTTTTGTTCTGAAGATTTCCTCTCAGTTGAGGTATTGTTAATTACATCCCCATGACTTTTCTTCACCTACTCCTCTGTCCTTTTTATTTTATTTTTTGTTAATTGGTAGGTGGATCTAGAGGCTTGGTTTATTTCAGGATTTTATTTTGTTTTATTTTGTGAAATTGTGAAATTGTCAGATAGGTGGTGGTGGTGTATACTTTCATCAAACAGTTGAGCCTTGAGCAACATGGGTTTGAACTGAGCAGATCCACTTATATGTGGATTTTTTTCAGTAAATGAAGATTTGTGACAATTTGAAAAAACATTTTCTTTTCTCTAGCTTTATTGTAAGAATACAGTAATAACACAGATACAAAATATGTGTTCATCTACCATTTATGTTATCAGTAAGGTTTCTGGTCTTTAATTTTGGAGGAGTCAAAAATTAGGCAGATTTTCTACTGCAAGGGAAGGGATGGTGCCACTAACCCCCTCATTGTTCAAGGGGCAGCTATAATGTATGATTGGTCTGTTTCCTTGTTGCACTTAGCTGCCAGCGTTCAGCCAAGTATGGCCGGCCCATGTGACACATCTGGTCTGTGGCCTGTTTTTGTACATGTCATGAGCTAATGTTGGTTTTTACATTTTTAAAGTGTTAAAAAAAAAAGTTAAAACAGAGGAAGGTACTCAAAAGAAACTGTATGTAGCCTGCAAAGCTTAACATATTTCTTATCTGGCCCTTTTAAGAACAAGTTCGCTGACTCCACTTGGTCATTAATGTTTTTTACCTACAACTGTTAATTTATTAGGGGTTGCACAATGGTGATACTATATTATTCCTTCATTATTACACGGAATGCTTTCATAAACCTAAACTTAACTTCCATCAACAATTTTATTGCCAAAAGGAACAGTTTGATTAGGAAAAGTGCTTAACTTTTCATGCTTACTTGCCACTTTTTTAAATAATGACTTGGTTCTGTAACATTCTCCAGTGGTGACAATTAGGGTTTTTGTTTGTTGGGATAAAATAATGGAATTCAACATATTTCAGTGTTTCAATTTGTTGTGTTATTATTACTATTGATGCTTTTGCTCAGGAAGAGCCTCTTGAGTCTTTTGGGATGTCCCTAGTAGTTAATGACAGCATTTTTGCTTTTTGTATAACAAGATGTTACAGATTAATTTCATGTTCCAATTGCAGACCTGTAATTAGCCAATTAAAGATTCTATTGTGTGGAAATGGAATTTAGAGCTAAAATGTTACCACTAGGTTGGTCATTGCTAGGAAATACATTTTTTTTAGATAAGTAAAATACATATGCATATCGGTACTTAAAATTAAAATTGAGGGCTACATGGCTTTTATATAATCTCATTTATTTTATACCTATATTGCTTTTTCTTTCACACTGAGAATCCTGTTCTCCATGAAGTCAATACTCTTTGCTTTATCCCACCACGCACACACACACACACGCACACACACACACACACACAATTAGTCTGAGAATAAAAGTACCAATAGTAAGTGCAACAAAATGATTATTAAAGCAATTAAAATTTTTTGCAGTTCTCTTGGTCTGTAGGGCAGATTCCACTGTGTATAGTTTGGTGGTTGTGTTTTTCAGTTTTTTTGACTCATCCATTTTTGGTGGTTATAATGACAGCTGGAGATTCAGGTTTGTTTCATTTCTGTTTTCAAGTTTTAGGGATTTAAAAAATTAAATTTTGCTTTTAATTATGTAAAATATTTACATAGTCCTGAAGTAAAATCAAACAAGTTCTATTCAAGACATCTGGCTTCAATCCTTTTTACCATGTTTCCATTCCCTGTATGGGTTAAAAATTATTTGTGTATGGGTATGTATTAGTTTCCTACCTTTCTTAGAGAAATACATTCTCCAGCCTTGCTTTTTCACTTAATTCTAGAGATCACTCCATGGCAGAATATAAAGTTACTCTATGGTCCTATTTACAATAGTACTTAATTGTGTCAATGTACCAAAATTTGTTCAGTGCGTCCCTTTTTGACATCAGAGTTGTTGTTTCCAGGCTGTTACTATAAGTAGTGCTGCAATGAATAGTCTTGCTTGTATCTATTTTCATATTTTGCCCAGTGTATCTTTGGGATCTATTCATAGACATGGGATTGCTATGTCAAAGGATAAATGCACATGTAATTGTGCTAGATGTTGTAGATTTTCCTCTATAGTGGGTACACCAGGTGGTTGCATTCCCATCAGTCTGTTTTTCTGTGCTTTGCTTACAGAGTATGTTAAACATGTGGGTTTTTGCCAATATGGTAGGTGAGAAATTGTATCTCAGTGTAGCTTTAATTTTCATTTATCTTATTATGAGTGAGGTTAAGCATCTTTTAAAATGGTTAAGGACCGTTTTGCATTTCATTTCAGTAACTAGTTCTACATCTGTGTGAAAAACGTTCACAGTTATAATGGTATGGAAAAGTTTTATTTTACTGTCACAACTGTATTTACAGCTGCATGATTGTTATGTATGTAGCTTCATTGTGAGTGTTTTGCAACTTGTGTCTTATCCTTCTGGTCCTGTTAATGTCTTACTTGGATTTGAGAGGTCTTCCCTCTTTTTTTCTGCCCTCCAAGATTATTTCACATCAAAAGTGTATTATCAAGAGATTAACTCAGTAAATGAGGAGGCTCAAGATGGTGGCATAAATAGGGTGGCAGAAATCTCCCCAAACCATATATATTTTTGAAAATACAACTATGCCTAAAAGAGAGACCAGAAGATACAACAGCCAGGCTACATCTGCATCTGCAAGAATTCAGCATCTCACGAAAAGGTGAGCAGCTAACCGCGACAGACCCAGAGGCTGCTGCCAGTGTGCAGGTGCGCAGCACAGACAGAGGAAGCCGGAGCAAGGTTTGGAAGGCACGAAGGGGCACCATTCTAGCAGAACACACCATACACATTGGCCACTCCCTGCAGGGCTCTGGGCTAGCCCAAGGGCCGCCCCCACCCATGGCAGCTCAGGGGATTAACCCAGAGACTACTCCCTGTCTGTGGGTAACCGACATAGGCAGTGGAGAAGGGCAAGGTGACCAACAAGCAGAAAGGGACTTTGTTCTCCCACCCTGACACATGCACCACCTGCCTACAATGACCTCTGTCACCATGAAAAGGCAGAAGAACCTGGTCCAGTCAAGAATCACTCAGACAACCCCAGAGAGAGAGCCTGGGGAGACAGATATAACCAATCTTCCTGAAAAAGAATTCAAAATAAAGGTCATGATCATGCTGATGGACCTGCAGAGAAATATCCAAAAGCTAAGGGATGAAGTCCAGAGGGAAATAACAGAAATGAAACAATCCCTGGAAGGACTTAAAGGCAGACTGGATGAAGTGCAAGAGTCTGTTAATGGAATAGAAATCAGAGAACAGAAATATAGAGAAGCTGAGGTGAAGACAGATAAAAGGATCTCCAGGAATGAAATAATATTAAGAGAACTGTATTACCAATCCAAACAGAACGATATTCGCATGATAGGGGTACCAGAAGAAGAAGAGAGAACAAAGGATTGAAAGTGTCTTTGAAGAAATAATTGCTGAAAACTTCCCCAAACTGGGGGAGGAAAGAGTCTCTCAGACCATGGAAGCCCACAGATCTCCCAACACAAGGGACCCAAGGAGGACAACACCAAGACATATAATAATTAAAATGGCAAAGATTAAAGACAAGGACAGAGTATTAAAGGCAGCCAGAGAGAGAAAAAAGGTCACCTACAAAGGAAAGCCCTTCAGGCTATCATCAGACTTCTCAACACAAACCTTACAGGCCAGAAGAGAATGGCATGATATATTTAATGCAATGAAACAGAAGGGCCTTGAACCAAGAATACTGTATCCAGCACAATTATCATTTAAATTTGAAGGAGGGATTAAACAATTACCAGACAAGCAAAAGTTGAAGGAATTTGCCTCCCACAAACAACCTGTACAGGATATTTTAAAGGGAATGCTCCAGATGGAAGCACTCCTAAGGCTAAATAGCTGTCACCAAAGAAAATAAAATCACAGCAAAGAAAGCACACCAACCAAATACTAACTAAAGTCAAAAAATAAAAACAACTATTCATAAAAGAGGTAAAAGGAAACACAGAAGAGTACTGAATAAAACGCTTAACATCCAAAAATGGAGGAGGACGAATAAGAAGGGAGAGAAATAAAGAATCATCAGACTGTGTTTATAATAGCTAAATAAGAGAGTTAAGTTAGATGATTACATAGTAAAGAAGCTACCCTTGCGGGGAGTGGCAGAATTATCTTCAGAACGTCCTTCTGTGATGATAAAACATAATGTTTTAAAATGCAATGACAGTAAGTACAAATCTTTCAATAATCATCCTAAATGTAAATGGACTGAATGCACCAATCAAAAGACACAGAGTAATGGAATGGATAAAAAAGCAAGACCCATCTATATGCTGCTTACAAGAAACTCACCTCAAACCCAAAGACATACGCAGACTAAAAGTGAAGTGATGGAAAAAGGTATTTCATGCAAACAATAGGGAGAAAAAGCAGGTGTTGCAGTACTAGTATCAGACAAAATAAACTTCAAAACAAAGAAAGTAACAAGAGATAAAGAAGGACATTACATAATGATAAAGGGGGCAGTCCAACAAGAGGATATGACCATTATAAATATCTATGCACCCAACACAGGAGCACTGACATATGTGAAACAAATACTAACAGAATTAAAGGAGGAAATAGAATACAATGCATTCATTCTAGGATACTTCAACACACCACTCACTCCAAAGGACAGATCCACCAGACAGAAAATAAGTAAGGACACAGAGGCGCTGAACAACACACTAGAACAGATGGACCTAACAGACATCTACAGAACTACACCCAAAAGCAGCAGGATACACATTCTTCTCAAGTGCACATGGAACATTTTCCAGAACAGACCACATACCAGGCCACTAAAAGAACCTCAGTAAATTCAAAAACATTGAAATTTTACTAACCAACTTCTCAGATCGTAAAGGTATAAAACTAGAAATAAGTTGTACAAAGAAAGCAAAAAGGCTCACAAACACATGGAGGCTTAACAACATGTTCCTAAATAATCAATGGATCAATGGCTAAATTAAAACAGAGATCAAGCAATATAATGAGACAAATGACAACAATAGCACAAAGCCCCAACTTCTGTGGGACGCAGCAAAGGCAGTTCTCACAGGAAAGTATATAGCAATCTAGGCCTATTTAAAGGAGGAAGAACAATCCCAAATGAATAGTCTAAAGCCAGAATCATTGAACTGGAAAAAGAACAACTGAGGCCCAAAGTCAGCAGAAGGAGGGACATAATAAAGATGGATCATAATAAAGGCCATGTATGACAAATCCACAGAGAAGAAATAAATAAAATTGAGGAGAGTAAAACAATAGAAGAAATCAGTGAAACCAAGAGCTGGTTCATTGAGAAAATAAACAAAAAGGATAATCCCTGAGCCAGACTTATTAAGAGAAAAAGAGAATCTAACACATATAAACAGAATCAGAAATGAGAAAGGAAAAATCACTACGGACACCACAGAAATACAAAGAATTATTAGAGAATACTATGAAAATCTATATGTTACTGAACTGGATAACCAAGAAGAAAATGGACAACTCCCTAGAAAAATACAATTTTCCAAAAATGACACAGGAAGAAGCAGAAAATCTAAACAGACAAATTACCAGCAACGAAATTGAATTGGTAATCAAAAAACTACCCAAGAACAAAACCCCCGGACCAGATGGATTCACTGCTGAATTTTATCAGAGATAATACCCATTCTCCTTAAAGTTTTCCAAAAAATAGAAAAGGAAGGAATACTTCCAAACTCATTCTATGAAGCCAGCATCACTCTAATACCAAAACCAGGGGAAGATACCACAAAAAATGAAAACTACAGACCAATATCCCTGATGAGCATACATGCAAAAATACTCAACAAAATATTTGCAAACCAAATTCAAAAATACATCAAGAGGGTCATACACCATGATCAAGCAGGATTCATCCCATGGATGCAAGGATGGTAGAACATTAAAAAATCCATCAACATCATCTACCACATCAACAAAAAGGACAAAAACCACATGATCATCTCCATGGATGCTGAAAAAGCATTCGACAAAGTTCAACATCCATTCATGATAAAAACTCTCAACAAAATGTGTATAGTACCTCAACATAATAAAAGCCATGTATATTCTTGACGTATATTCAGAATCAAAGACCTGAATATAAGTCATGAAACCATAAAACCCCTAGAAAACAAACATAGGCAAAAATCTCTCAGATATACTGATTTCTCTCAGACTGTTCAAGTACAGTTGGACAATATCCATCATATCATAGACAAATTCTCACAAATGCCTAGGGTGCCTAACTGGTTTTCTTGGCTTCACTGGAGATGGCTGGTAATTATAGATTTGCTTAGTTTATGTCACCGTATTCCTATTATGTTAATATGTGTGCACAAGTTAGTTAGTAGTTTAAAACCTATACATGCTTAAGGTACTCTACAAGAAGATATGTCAAAGAAATAATCAATCCTCCCATGTTTTCTTCCATATGCTACCTCTATAGCTTTTCTTCTTCCTTCCTAATTACAACCCTTAAATAGAATTCGTGCCTCATATCGAATTTACCGAGCATCATAATTCCTCCAGGTGGTAAAGATACCTCGAGACAAGTGCTGGGCATAGAAGCCACAGGGCATAAATCTGCAAAGAAGTAAAAAGCTAACCTTTTCAAACAATATGGCTTCTGTCTCACTTACCAACTTTACATCTCCCTGTACGGCCCCGGAAGATGACTGGTTAGCCAGAGACGGGTAAGATTCCTCAAGGGAGGAACAACCTAAGACAGGCACAGTTGCAGGGGGGCCATCAGGTGAGAAGTTGGGGATCAACAGTGGTGAGGCTTACAACCTCACCCCCCCGTTTTGAGAAAAATCTTCTGCATCCGTGGATGTTTTAATGCCCTTGTCTAGCTTGGATTAACACATAGTCTACAGGCACACACCTGATCATCTACATTTGCTCTCTTACAACACTAAACTATGTTTTCTACCTTTATCTTGCATCTACCTACCACTTCAGCATTTTATTAAAAATAGAAATAATAATAATAACAAAGGGAGAAATGTGGGATCCACATATAAATCAAGTATAAAAATCAAATGAATATTCATATTTGACCTGATTGTTTATAATTCATAATGCATGATCAAAACCGAAAGTTTCTGTGATGAATGCCCTTGTACTGTTCACCATGTAAGAACTTACTCACTATGTAAAAATTCGTTCACCATGTAAGAACTTGTTCATTATGCTTCAGAAGATTGGAGACTGACGAGAATTAGGCTTGAGATGGGTTAATGATTGTGCATTGAGCATTGACCCCCCCTATACAGAATTTTATTGTTGTTAACAACCATTTGGTCAATAAATATGAGAGATACCCTCTCAAAAAAAAAAAATCTCTCAGACATAAACATTAGCAACTTCTTCATGAACATATCTCCCCAGTCAAGGGAAACAAAAGCAAAAATGAACAAGTGGGACTATATCAAGCTGAAAAGCTTCTGTAGAGCAAAGGATACCGTCAATGGAACAAAAAGGCATCCTACAGTATGGGAGAATATATTCATAAATGACAGATCTGATAAAGGGATGACATCCAAAATATATAAAGAGCTCACACACGTCAACAAACAAAAAGCAAATAATCCAATTAACAAATGGGCAAAGGAGCTGAACAGACACTTCTCCAAAGAAGAAATTCAGATGGCCAACAGGCACATGAAAAGATGCTCCATATCACTAATCATCAGAGAAATGCAAATTAAAACCACAATGAGATATCACCTCACACCAGTTAGGATGGCCAACATCCAAAAGACAAACAACAACAAATCCTGGTGAGGATGTGGAGAGAGGGGAACCCTCCTACACTGCTGGTGGGAATGTAAATTAATTCAACCATTGTGGAAAGCATTATGGAAGTTCCTCAAAAAACTCAAAACAGAATTTGACCCAGGAATTCCACTCCTAGGAATTTACCCTGAGAATGCAGGAGCCCAGTTTGAAAAAGACATATGCACCCCTATGTTTATTGCAGCACTATTTACAATAGCCAGAAATGGAAGCAACCTAAGTGTCTATCAGTAGATGAATGGATAAAGAAAATGTGGTACATACACACAATGGAATATTATTCAGCCATAAGAAGAAAACAAATCCTACCATTTGCAATAACAAGGATGGAAGTAGAGGTTATTATGCTCAGTGAAATAAGCCAGGTGGAGAAAGACAAGTACCAAATGATTTCACTCATATGTGGAGTATAAGAACAAAGAAAAAAACTGAAGGAACAAAACAGCAGCAGAATCACAGAACCCGAGAATGGACTAACAGTTACCCAAAGGAAAGGGACTGGGGAGGATGGGTGGGAAGAGCGGGATAAGGGGGAAAAAAGGGGCATTACTATTAGTACATATAATGTGGGGGGGCATGGGGAGGACTGTACAACACAGAGAAGACAAGTAGTCTGTAGCATCTTACTACTATGATGGACAGTGACTGTAATGGGGTATGTGGGGGAACTTAATGATGGGGGGAGTCTAGTAAACATAATGTTCCTCATATAATTGTAGATTAGTGATACCAAAAAAAAAAACTCAGTAAATGACATCTGAACTTGTCTGTGACTTAATATAACAGCTATCTAATGTAGGCTTGAGTTAAGCTTTGGAATTCAGTTTATTTCCATCAGTAAATGTGTAGTTGCATAGAAGAATTCTAGAACCTGGTCTACAGACCTTGTGAGACTATGATGTGACTTTACTGAAACATGTTTATTTTCCAGTGACAGGTTATACAGGCACAGAATTCTTTGCAAAAAATAGCTTTGATGTAGGAGCCATTATTAAGGATTCTTAGTCTTGTGTTCTATGCTTTTGCAAGTATTTAATTTATTAGATTATCCTGTGGGATTTCATAAATATTACTTCTGTTAGTAAAGCTGCTGACAGCAAAAGCTTTCAATAAATTATTCATGTGCTATTTGTTTTCTGTATTCAAGAATTAATGCCTCTGTACTCAGAATTTTTTTATAGCTGAACTTGGTAGCAATTTGTAAATATATGGTGGCATACTTGAGTAAAAATCTGTAATGCTTGTTTTCCAAATGAGAAAAGTACTCAATTAGTTATATTTAGAGCAACATCAGCTTTTTTAGAACATAGCTGATTACTGAAAAATAATGGAAAAGAGCTTTCAAAAATATGAAATAATTTGCTCTTAGAAGAAAAGTTGCTGCTCCTTCAGGATGAAGGCCACTCAATTTTGTCTCTGTTTCTCTTGTTTGCTATCATCTGTGTACTTAATACTCATTTTCATTCATTGAAAACTTTAGGTGTTGTTTTATATTTTCCCTCTCCATACCATGTCTGCTGCTGTTCTAGAAAGTTTAAGTGTCTTCATGGTTTTTCTAATACTATCTTCAAGTCTTCAACTGCCTCATCTCAATGACTTCTCTTTCATGCTACTTCAAGCACCAGCTTCTGTAACTGCACCCAACCACCCCTTGCCATAGCTCATCAGTGCTGAAATATGAAAACAGTATCACAGTCTCCTGTCCTTCCAGGTTTCTCACATTATACTGGCACTGAGAGCCACCTCAGTTCACTCCTGTTTATTTCCTTTACCATCTGTCTTAGATGCATTGATAGCCACTTGGTATCTTCAGCCCTCCTAGTTCATTGTCGCTTTACTCATCTATCTGAGAAGATTCAATTCTAAATGTCTACTTTCTCTTCCCTTTATACTCTGCAAATACATTCTCATATTTGGACTTCTTTAAATACAGTTACTGACCTTGATTAGGCTCTCAATGAAGCCCAGTAATCCTATTTTACCTTTTCAGAGCTCTCTTCCATTCTCACTGCAGCTATTTCAGATGTTTACTGCTACTTGCAAAACTTCTGACCCTTCTGGACACCTCCAGCTACCTGCCCCATCAGCAGTTTGTTACTCACTTCACACTTTAGGCTTTGCAGACAGTTAACAGTGACTCACGTAACTACCACCAAGCATACCCATATTCTCATTCTTCTTTCTTGTTACAACAAAAAATGTGTTCTCTCTCTGACCCCAAATCAATCCTCCTATGTGTCTTTTTAAGAAATATATAGACATTCAACCCTTGAAATAA
Organism: Manis javanica; assembly: GCF_040802235.1. Lineage (NCBI taxonomy): Eukaryota > Metazoa > Chordata > Mammalia > Pholidota > Manidae > Manis > Manis javanica. Next base: position 121,035,592 of record NC_133163.1, read on the forward strand.
CCTCTAAACATCACTTTAGTTACATCACACAAATTTGGCATGCCATATTTTTGTTTTCATTAAGTTTACAATATTTTGTAATTTCTCATGTGATTTCTTCTTTGATCTGTAAGTTATTTAGAAGTGTGTTGCCTAATTTCCAAATATTTTAAGATTATCTAGGTATCTGCTAGTGATTTCTAGTTTAATTCCTGTGTGGTTAGAAAACGCACTTTGTTTACTTTCAGCCCCCAGATACTAGTAAGTCATCCAAAGATTCAAGGGGACTCTTCTGCCAGACTCTGGAGTTTGTTCATGTGTACCCCTCACTCTATAGCTCTTTTGTACACTGCTCTGCAAGTTGTAACCATGGCCTCCCCAATTGTCTTTTCATCTGTGAGATTTCAGAGCTCTCTGCTTTCCTGGTTCTAGTGCTGAAGCTTGGAAAGGTGAGAAACCTAGAGGCTATAGGATGGGGTAATTTTAGGACTCACCTTGTTCGTTTACTCTCTCTCAGAGTCCTGTGCTGTCTGTTGTCTAGTATCTGAAAATCATTGTTTTGTTGATTTTGTCCAGTTTTCTTTCTTTTTTTTAGTGTAATAAAGTTGATGTACATCTGAAACCAATATAATATTGTATAGCATAGTGACTTTTGGGTCCATCTGTGTTGTCATGGCAAGATTTCCTTCTTTTTTATGGCTGAGTAATATTCCATCATGTATATGTACCACATCTTCTTCATCCATTCATCTATCAGTGGGTGCTTGGGTTGCTTGCATATCTTTGTTATTATAAATAATGCTGCAGTGAACATAGGTATGCATACATCTTTTCAAATTAGTGATTTTGTTTTCTTCAGGTAAATACCCAGAGGTGGAATTGCTGGGTGATAAGGTATTTCTGCTTTCCAGTTTTCTAGTTGTCTGGGGCAGGAGGGTAATTCTGTCTCCTGTCTCACCCTCTGCCTCGCTTCTTTCCATCTCCCCACATGCTCAAGTCTCTTCTCTCTTACAAAGAATATGAAAGAAGACCAAGCTCAGATCTTTACCAGCCTCTCTCTTCTATACCTTTTACAGCCATATTAATAATATGTAATATACTCCAAATTTAAACTCACCCAGTTATTCTATAAATTTGTTTTGTAGCCTAGGACCCAGTGAAAAAGTCGCTGACTGAATTTGTTCTGTCCCTTCGGCCTCTCTTCATCCAGAGCAGCGCTCTTGCTTTTGTTTTTCATGCCACTGACCGCTTTCTGAAGAGTCCAAGGCAGTTGTCTTACAGGATGTCTCACATTCTGTGTTTGCGGTTTCTTCATGCTTAGATTCAGGCCGAACACTTACAGCAAGAATATTACAATGCTTCTCCTGCATCCTATCAGGACGTACATGATGTCGGGTTGTCTCACTACTGAATTTGATCACTTAGTTAAGGTGGTGACCACCAGCTCTGTCCTTGAGGAAGGTATGTTTTCTCCTTTGTAATTAGTAAATAATTTGTGATGACATTCTGAAATTGTGTGACTATCCTTTTTCTAGAAACTTTTCACCCAGTAGTTTGAACATTCATCAGTAGCGAATTGATTATTATTGCAATTTTTGAATTAAAAGATTCGAAAAGCTTACTTTCTAAATAGACATTTCTGAATGGATTTTAAAGAGAGAATGCTGATATTGCTGAAAATCCTCGGCATAGACCATTTGTATATAGTATGGTAGCCAGAAAGGACTTGCTTTGATCCTTCTCCTGTCATGATTTGTAATCTTTTATCCTTTGCAGAAACAGTGCAGCTTGCTTTTTTCTTTAGAAAGAACTTGCTTGTTTGTTGAAGGCATATTAATGAAGGGTAGCATGGTACATACGGTGCAGTGCTGTCCAATAAAAATAAAGTACAAGCCTCACACACAATTAAAAAATTTCTAGGTACTACATCAGAAAAGTAAGGAGAAATGTGGAATTAATTTTAATAATATATTTTATTTAAATGAATATATCCAAAGTATTTTAACACAAAATCAGTACAAAAATTATTGATGATGTATTTTACATTCTTTGTGTGTGTGCACTAAGTCTTTTAAATCTGGTGTATATTTCATTACTTAAAGCATACCTTAATTTAGATAGTTACATTTCAAATTCTCAGTGGCCACATGTTGCTAAGTGGCAACTGCATGGGATAGCGCAGGTTTAGTGGTTATGATTTGGGGCACAGGAGAGCCAGACTAACTTGGTTCAAATCTTGCCTTCTCCATAGTTAGCGTCATGACTTTGAACAAATTATTTATTCTTTTTGTGACTCATTTTTCTCTTTGTAAATGGGGATAATAATAATTCTTCCCGCAAGGGTTGGAGGATTGAAAGAATTACATAGGTAAAGCACTACAACAGTGCCTGGCATGTAGTAACTGTGAAGTAAATGTTAACTATTATTATTATAGCTATCGACTTGGTCCTGTAATTCCCATTGTGTCTTAGAAAAAATCTTGTATTTTATTGGGGAAACTAGAATGGGATATTGTTTCCCTTGACTTCTGTTTTATATCTTGGTATTTCTTGCCCTTGATCTCTTGCTTTTTCCCTTTTATGGTGACTTTATAAACCAATAAGATGAACTAGATTTTCCAGGACAGTTTTGATTTCAAGTGCAAGTGGTCCTTTCTCTTGTTACTATAATTCATTGAAATGAATGGGAAAATTGAAGAACTCTGCAGGAGGCAATGAGTTAATGAAAAGATTTATCGTTATGATTAAAAAACCCACAGAACATTGTATAAGATTGAGAACTACAGTAGGTTGGGTTATTGCATTTCTCTTTGTAAAACCCACAAATGCCTCTCTACCACAAAAGACTATATAATTGCAGCAGTAAGATAAAATATTAGCATATGAAGTAGAGGCACTCTTGAATATTCATGAGTGTAGTTGTATCCAGTTCAGATTTAGAATGTGTTTCAAATTAGATAACTATCTACTTTTATATTAAGTCAGAGTAACTGTAGATGATTGGAAAAGAAGTACATAGTAAAGTTACAGTGAAGGTTTGCAAAGGAGATATCCTGTTTACAAAGAACTTAATAGTTTACTGTGATGAAACATTTTGTACTCAGAATACTAGTATTCTCACAATGGTTGAAAAATATACCACAACAGTCAAAGAAGTAGTGAGTTATAGTATGAAAAAATGCAGCAATTCAGATCTTTGGATTGTACTTCCAAGTAAATTTTTATATTATCATTGAGCTCTTTCTTTCATCAGTATAATATGTGAAAGTGGAACTGAAATATATTCTTGTTTCAGAAATTCAAAAGACTGCCTCAAATATTGGATGAAACGTCTTACTCTTGGGCGAGTCTTCTGATCAGTAATAACAAAAAGTTGCTTAGAAGATGTTTTCGTAAAAGTTCTATGTACTTAATGTGAAAATTTTTACATCTTTCTTATCTAGTAGAATGAAAAGTGACCAACTCAGATTTTTCCCCTATTTTGATCTGAAATATAAATATTGGCATGTTAACTAAGACTTATTAATATTAATATGCTTTTTCTAGGAATTGTTTGAGAATTTCCATGTAACTGTTCAGAACATTGGTGGTATTGTTTTTGCAGGTTATCAGGTTGTACCTAGTCTTCTTGGCAATCATGCAGAAGTTATTACAAAATATTAATTATTTATGATACTTTAAAAGTGATGTTAAAACGTTTTTAGAAAGGACAGGTTTGAAATCATCTGAATATAAAATTTCGAGACTAAGGCTGACCTTAGAAAAAACAGTAGAGATTTACTATTATGTTATGTAAAGTTGCTAAGGATCACTAATACCTAATTCCATTTTGGCCCAGCCACCTTTTTCACCTATAGAAAAAGGATAAACAAAACAAAACAAACCAAGGTACAAACAGCAAGTAGCAATGGCAAACCAGGGGTCATTTGAATACGCTTGTAGTCTAACCATCTAGTGGGGTAGATAGCCTTAAAAACAGACAGACGTTGCTGAGAAGAGCACATATGAGGCTTAGGAAACTAGGACCTTTTCAGAGATAGTTATCAGAGGAGGCCTCTGTAGAAGTGATAGTTGGGTTGAAACATGAAGGATAAGAAGTTACTCATGTGATGGAAGAATTTAGTGCAGAGCCAAGGGTCAGGTAGAAGGGACAGAAAATGCAAAGACTTTAATATAGGAAATAACATGGCTCATTCAGGAAATGGAATAATGTGGCCATAGCGTATTAAGTGAGAGGAAATGTGATGTGATATTAGGTTGTGGAGAGTAAGAACCAGAGCCTGTAGCCCTTTTTTTTTTCTTTTTAATTAGCAATAATCGCGCCTCGGATAAACCTCATTGGCTACGATACTGCCACTGCGCAAAGCTTATGTAGCCCTTTTTGAATGCTGTGGTATGAATCTGGATTTTCTATGAGCCATATAATTGGGGAGCTGTCGAAAGATTAAGCAGATGAGAAAAATGGTCAAACTTAAGTTTTAAGATTTCATGTTTTACACATAATTGTCAAAATGTGATTAAAGGTAAAAAAAATACGTATTTTATGCATAACAATTTCTCAGATGTGATCAGTCTAAGATGCTAGATGTTAGTGATTTGGGGGGAAATACTGTAGGACCTGTTGTCTGCCAAGCAGTGAGGTAGGTGCTGTACACATACCTTCACAGAAATTTCCTTGAAGGCATTATTTTCCTATTCTATAGGGTAGAAATTTTAGACACAGAGAGAAATTAACTAGCATAGCAGAGCTAGAGTCCAAAACCATGTCTGTCTGACTTCATTTTACCAAAGTATTTTCCACTGTGGCTATTTGTGTGTGTATGTGTGGAGAAGGATGAAAATTGAAGAAAAGGAAAGCACTCTTATTATAATGTTTAGTGAATAAATAAATTCAGTTACTTTAGGAAGTGGATGGGAAGGTAGGTGCTGTAAATTAGAACAATCAAATTGAATTTCCCTATTAGGACATTATGATCCTGAAAAAGTATTTCAGGTCCAAGTTTGATTCACAGTTTTTATGGTATACCTGTATCATAAAAGTTTCTTAAAGCATATGTGTTTTTCAGACAATTAAAATCATCCACATAATATTAACAATTAACTTACCTTATTTGAAATTCCCAGGAAAGTCCTGCATGCTCAGTAAATGGAGTCTTTGGAGAAATTAGTTGTGCAGGGCAAAGAGGGGCTGAGCTCTGGAGCTGAAGCACTAATTGTCATGTAGCAAAATGAGAAAATACTAATTGTCATGTAGCAAAAGAGAAGCACTAATTGTCATATAGCAAAAGAGAAAACATTTGTTAAGTGTTGCCTGTTCTTAATGGGTAGCATGGATGTATTTGGTTGAGCCTTTGAACATTAAATTACTTTAATATTCTAATTTTCAAACCTCTTGATTATAAGTTGAGGACTTGAAGGAAAAGAGCCTGATCACCAAAGGATCAGGAAGGATGAAATGCAGGGTTTTGAGACTGACTGCATGGAATAGAGTGGTTCAGAGTAACGTTCTTACGGAGTAAAAGTAGTATGAAGTCCTTCGATATTAGTCTCTTAGCTTATAATGAACAGATAATTTTCTTAGGATGAATGATGTTATACGTAATGTTTCCATTTGTAGTATATAAATATGTTTGCTTATTCTGTCCTGCATTTCTGCTAATATCAAACTTTGAACCTCTGGGCAATAAGACAGATTTATTTCTGCCAGTATTCAAATACTGTGTGTGTTTTTTTTTACTTTGGGTACAATAACATTTAAAATTATTATGGCCACACAGTCAAGGTATGCAATGAATGATATAATTTGTTGATATTTGAAGGTAGGGGAATTACAATTGAAATAAGTTCCCTGTGGATATTTTCCTTTCATAAGATGGAATTTTATCAAGAAGTGTGAAATATTCTATCAAAAAGTGAGGAATAGTCTATCAAGAAGTGAGAGCTATTTAATTAAGAAGTGAGAAATTTGCAGAGACCTAGGAATGTAAAAAAGATCAGGCAGGATCATTAAGCCTATTTCAGAATAATTTGTATAGTGACACCGTTCATGGTAGACTTAAATTAAGGAGACTTAAGTGGATAGGGAATCGGGACCCTGGTGGGAAGTATAGAGCATTTTTTATACAAAGTCAAGAAGTGTCTGATAACTCTTCTACTGTGACAAAGGAAAAGTGGTTAAAGAAAATGGTGATAGATTTTTAAAAACTAATCCTCTGTTCCCAACAAAGGATTATTCACCACCAATAACAAAAACAAATTTTTTTATAAAAAAAGAAAAAGATGACAAGGAGATTGCATAAACAATTGTTCATATTTTTAAAAGTAAGCAATACAGAAATCCATGGGATAAAGAACCTTCTCCCTGTGTTCTCACTCTGTCAGCCACTCAACCCCACTACGCTTCCCAGGAGAAAACACTGCTAACTATTGAGTGTTTATTCTTCTAGGCTTTTCCCTATGTATTTAAATGTATATACACACGTACACACACGCACCACACACACACACTGTTTTAATATACGAAGGGCCATACTCTACATATTTTGAAACTTGCGATATTTTTTATTTAACAGTATATGTATTTTGACACTCTCTTAATCTCAGTATATGAATATATCTCAAACTTTTCATAGTGCCCCTCCTGTGCAGACTATATATAAAAATAAAAACAGCTTTATTTCTACTTAAATGTACTATTTTTTACCCAAAATATTCAGACAATAACACAGGTGAAAGAAAAAATTAAAATCAACTGAAATACCACTACTCTGAGATAATACCCATTTTGGTGACAGTTTTTTTAAATGTATTCCCTTTAGGTATTCACACAAGTATAAATATAAACCCACAGCTACCTCATATATATGTAATATTTATCAATGGATTATAAACACAAGCTGATTTTTATCACAAAATTATTTTGTATGTGCTTGGGGATTTTTATTTACCCCCCCTTCCCAGTTGCTTCCCATCCTATCCCTCCCAGTAACCAGTGGTAATAATCTGGCACCTACTTCCTACCTTTCCCAATGCTCATACAATCATATACATGTGAAATTATATAATTTGCACTTCTCTGCATTGTTAATTTTTCACAGAACTCATTCCAGATCAACTGAAACATAGCTCATTCATTTTTTGTTAAGTATTCTTGGCAGGAATCAGGGTCAGTGGATCAAAGCCATCCTGCTGTTTTTATAAACAAAGTTTTATTGGAACACAGTCTCACCCAATTTTTATTGAATGGTGACCTTTTAATTTCCTTTCCTTTTTTTATTAAGATATCATTGATACACACTCTTATGAAGATTTCACAAGAAAAACAACGTGGTTATTACATTCACCCTTATTATCGAGTCCCCCCTATACCCCATTGCAGTCACTGTCCATCAGTGTAGTAAGATGCCACAGAGTCCCTATGTGTCTTCTCTGAGCTACAGTCTTCCCTGTGACCCCTCACACACCGTGTGCACCAATCATGATACCCCACAGTCCCCTTCTCCCTCCCTCCCACTTGCCCTACCCCACCCCTCCCCTTTGGACCCTTCTTGGAGTCTTGTGAGTCTGCTGCTATTTTGTTCCTTCAGTTTTGCTTTGTTGTTATACTCCATAAATGAGGGAAATCATTTGGTACTTGTATTTCTCCGCCTGGCTTATTTCACTGAGCATAATACCCTCTAGCCCCATCCATGTTGTTACAAATGGCAGGATTTGTTTCTTATGGCTGAATAGTATTCCATTGTGTATATGTACCACATCTTCTTTATCCATTCATCTACTGATGGACACTTAGGTTGCTTCCATATCTTGGTTATTGTAAATAGTGTTGCGATAAACATAGGACCTTTTAAGTTCTTTATCTGTTATATGTGATTTATTTTCTCCCTGTCTTGTCTTTTGCTCTGTTGTGATATTTTGCTATAAATTTTTTTTAAACTTAATTGCAATGAATTGAAGCATACCTGTCTTCTCTAGCTTTGAGGTTTACTATTTTCACTTAAAAGGTTGACTGACTTCAAGGTTATCCCTGTATTTTCCTAAAAATTATATTAATTTTTTCATAAGTCTGGAATGTATCTTTCTATTTGTATATGAGTGGCATTATAGTGTAGCGTGGTTAAGATTCTGTTATTTACTATCTGAGTGACCTTGGACAAATTCCTTACCATTTCTAAGCTTTAGTTTTCTTCTCTAAAATGGAAATGATAATAATACATACCTCATAAGTTAGTAGTAGTGAAGAGTAAATGAGGGATTAGTACACAGAGAACATTTAGACCAGTATCTGATGCATACAAACATGAATTTACTATTACTTGCTATAGATAGGCATCTCATTTTTCTTCTGTATGGATAACAAATTGTCCTAGTGACATTTATTAATTCATCCTTTTCTCTGGTTCATGTAAAATGCCATCTCTATTGCATATTAAGTTTCCAAATATATATAGCTCTATTTTGGAGCCCTCTAACCTGTTACATGGCTCTGTTTTTCTCTGCTCCAAAGCCATAGTGACTTAATTACTGTAGCTTTATAAGTACTGATTACTGTTGAGTGCAGTTCCTTTATTTTGATTAAACTCTTTTGGCTCTTCTTGGCTTTCTCTGACCTTCTATGTAATTTTTAAAATCTTATCAAAATTCACAAAAACCCTGTCTATTAAGTTTTATCGTGGAGGAGAATAGTATTAATGAGAATAGTATTAATTGGCTTGTTTTGGAATGGAACCTGTGGTCTCACTAATACTTTAAGCAGTGCAAGTTTTTCAAAGTTTTATGGTTATGTAGTCAAAAGATTGATACCATCCACTGTGCTAGGTGAGTACTGGAAATATGGTGAATAAAAACACAGTAGAAAGATAGATCATAAGCCTGGCATTCCCAAACTGTACCCTGAGCCCTAGGGCATGTCAGAGAATTCCTAGGGGTATATCAAATTTTCTGCAGAAACACAGCAACATCTGTTGGACACCATAAAACCTCTAGGTCAGGGTAGTTCATTTTTAACATTTGATTGTGCTACTTTGATCTTGGTACTATGTTATTCTTATGAAGTTGGACTTTTGGTGGTGGCTGTTGGGTAACAAGCAAGTACCATGTAAAAATCAGTGTGGAAGAGGAAATGAGAATGACAGTATCCAATTTGATTTCAAGATTTGAGAAATCGTGCAATGCCCAATAGGTATATATATCTCATAGTAACTAATTGGGGTTATTTAAAAATGAAATTATTTTTCAATTTATGCATATTATTTTTTCAAAAGAGTACTTGTTAGTGTCAGTCAAAATGGCGCCTGACCCCCACACCTTGCGACCTACGATGGTGACTGTTAAGTTTTGGTTTCCCGAGATTAGGTTCAGCTTCCCGCTCATGACACAAAAAACTCTGTGACGCAGACCAATGAAGTCCCACCAGCTGACCCGAACGAATCCATGACCAGTCATCTCGTGCCGAGGGCCTTAGTAGGATGTATACGCCAAAGCTCCCCAGCCCGCGCTGCTGCCCTCTCACTCTCACGGGCAGCCACCTCGCTGCCACCAAATAAATCTCTTGGTTGGATATTCACTTCTCAGTGAGGTTGTCTTTTCGCTTAAGGAATTCAGTGGTCTTTTAGTTAGGACATAAATATTCATGTGTTTGAACCTTACTGTAAAGTAAGCAGAACCATTAGGTATTTCTTTTAGTCCAGGGAATTTGTGAAAAAATTAATGAGAAAATATGAAGTACTATGTAGGAAGAGTACTGTGTGCTGTGCCTGCTTTAAGGCAGGGCTGTAACTAATCTTGTTTGGGCAACAGGCAAGCATTTCTAAGGAAGTGGTATGTAAGCTGAGCTCGAAGAAAGATGGGTTAATTGGAGATAAGTGGTGGTGAGAGTAGCTTGTGTGAAGGGGGCAGGAGCTGAGAGGGGCTGACAGGAGTGCAGCGTGCCATAGAGGGTTCGGGGTTAGTGAGGCAGGTAGGCAGAGGCCAGGTCATAGGGTGCCATGGATGTTAAGTCCAATGTCAGTTAAGGAATTTATTTAGATTTTTTTTGTAAAATGCAGTGGCAAGCCTTTGAGGGATTTAAAGGCAAGGAAGAATATCTTAGGTCACTGCCTGCTTACTGAGGGAATAAAATACAAAGATGGTATATGTAAATATTTAGGTAATGCTGTTTTCCAAGTAATAGAGAGTGGATAGTTTTGGGAAAATTTTGAAGGGCCTTGATTCTCAAAGATGTTCGTAAACTTACCTATGAGTATGATACATTTTTTTTGAATACATAAGTTTTTTGTTCAACTTGTTTAATATGGAAATTGAATTTTAAATGGGATAAAATAAGATAGGATGTTAAACTAAAACATTTACATTTGCATATTTTTTAAATGGCAAAATCTTTGTCCAAATTTTAAAATTAAATTTATTTGTTTCATTTAATGTATGTAATAAAAATTATAAATTGTTTATTTGCATATTTTAGCTGCTAATCTAAACACATTTATCTCAAGTTCCTGAGTTGTTTAAATTTGGGTGGAATAATAAAGATTTAGTAGTTATACAGGAAAGGTATAAAAGCAATTTCTCTTAGTTTAGCTATCATTTTGTACTGTTCTGAAGTTTATATTTAATTTATTTTACTTTAACTCTAATATAACACTTTTTATAGTATAAGACACAAATTACTCTTGGTTACTTCTGAGAATTCCTAAGCTGATTTTCAAGAGTTTTAAGACTTGAAGAATCAATTTCATATTCATCAAAGGTGTTGAAAACCCCTCATGGTGTTTGGGAAAGGGTGATTAGTCTATTTGGATTTGCCTATCATTGTAAGTGTTGGGAAACTTTAAAACAAGTGAATACTATTTCCTTCTCTCTGCCAGTGTGTTTGTGTTTATTTAGAACGGTTCTTTCATTATGTAACAAAGAATTCATGTCATCCATAAATTCATAATGTTAATGGTAAGTTATAGGTAAAGGGATGTGTTGATATATTTGAAAAACAGTCTTACTTACTTTTACTTATTGGATTAAGCCTCCCTGATTGTTCACGTGAACGAATCTAATTACAACTAAAGTTGTTCACAAGGGAGTTGGTCAGTAGTTTTCATGAAGAAGTGGTAAAGATTCAAGTTGGAAAGCTTTCTCTGGCTGAGAATATTTTTAGCAGATGTTTTCTTTAAGTTATGTTCTTCTCATGTTCAAATAACCAAGGACTTATAAATTTAAACTGATCTCTCCTATGCTTTTTACATCAAAATGAATTCTGATGGAGATTAAATATAGAAAATGAAACCACAAAAATACTAACGCAAAAGAAAGTTGATTTTTTGAAATAATCTTGGGATAAAGAAGACCTTTTAAGTATAACAGATTTAATTTTATGTGGTAAAAATTTATTTTCTTATGACAAAGTCATGGTCAAAAATTTTTTTTTAATCTGTAAAACAGAGCTATGTCTAAAGATTGCTGAGTCAATAGGATGAATGGACACTAGAAAAATGGACAAAGTGTATGTATAGTGAATCGATGAAAGAAATACAGCCAGTAAACCCAGAAAATATACCTTATTAACAAAGATTCATTTCAAATTTCTTTTATATTCCATAGGAAATTTCACTTTGAATACAGTAATTTTAAATATTTATGAATCCCATTGTAGGGTTTGAAATAAAACTTTTATTAGATACTCATATCATTTAACTAGGCATGATTACCTCAGTTAGCATAATCTTTTTTTCTAATGTTGTTCTAAATGAGTCAAATTTTGATTTCCCAATAAAAAATAAATTTATCTATTAGACATTCAAAGTGAAATGACTATATTTATGTATTATACCCAAAGAGCACAACCATTTAGAAATAATTTTTGGACATGTTTGATTTTCTTACAGAAATAGTAGAGGAAAGTTTTGCTTAACTTTGTTGTTTTTATTTATTGTTTTTGTAGGATCCAGTGTTCGAACATTCACTCCATTTTATTTTCTGGTGGAACCAGAGGATACACTCTCAGTAAGAGGCTCTTCTGTTATGTTAAACTGTTCCGCATATTCTGAGCCTTCCCCAAAAATTGAATGGAAAAAAGATGGAGCTTTTTTGAACTTAGTATCAGATGATCGTCGACAGCTTCTCTCAGATGGGTCTCTGTTTATCAGCAATGTGGTGCATTCCAAACACAATAAACCTGACGAAGGTTACTATCAGTGTGTGGCCACTGTTGAGAGTCTTGGAACTATTGTCAGCAGAACAGCCAAGCTCACAGTAGCAGGTAAGTTTTGTTAAATAATTTATTTGTATTTTCAAATTTTTATAAAGGGTAAATCCTGATAAAAGCAGTATTAGTCTAGTGCTTTCATTTAACTGATAGCAGTAACTATACTCATTTAATAAGTATCAATTGAGCTTATACTTTGTATATGGGATTATACTACGACTTGTTTGGTGCTCTAAGGAATTAACTGTAGCACTTTTTCATGATTCAGATGGCTTAAAGTTGGTATCAGAAGTATGGAGCCAGTTTTTTAAATTCTTTCTAACTTGGAAAAGACAGTAGAATTTATGTAGGAAGACTGAGTCATTTTAATTGCCAACTACTTTTATCCTACCCAGCATAACCATTTAGTATGCTTTGTAAAATTTGCAGTTTATCCAGAATCTTGATCCCACTCCCTTAACCAAGGAAATGACATTTAATTGGATTAATTACTTAAAAAACTGTGGGATATAGATATTAAGGTGATGATCAGAAAATTGTAAAGAGAGAAGCATTCACTCCCTTTTAGAGTGTCCTTATTTAAAGAATGATGGAAAGTGTTAGAAACATTAAGGATCTAGAAGAGTAAGATGTAGTTCTTGAGTATGTCAGACCTGTTTTGTAGTAGATGCTGGCATTCCTCAGATCAGTGATTCTTCACTTGAGTACCAGATAAAGTATTTAGTTTTTGTTAAGAGTCACATTGTACAAAAATTGTATTAAGTCTTAGATTCATACTCACCTTGGTGAAAAGGTAACATATGAAAAAAAGAATATGACTAAGACAGTAGTTTCCCATCTCATTTCTACTCCAGGGTTACAGTTCCCATGTCCTGCTTACTCCAGGGTGTATGTGCTCATTCATTCAGAGAATGATGGCTGTTTTTCTCTTTGGAGCCATATATTCAAAGTTGAATTTGAGTGTGATGTAAAGCCCCTATATTTAGTCTATAATCACAGATTGAGGATGGAAAAATAAGAGGAGAAAAAAATCAGTCCTTTTTACCATTTGCCTTTTCTTCTCTTGCTCTACTTTCTTTCTCATTCCCCTTTTCTCCCCTTCCCTTCTCCCTTACCCCCTTGCATTCATCTGTTTGCCAGGCTTTCTCCAATATGTTGATAAATAAATTAACATTATGACTGCCACTTTAATGTCACTTAGATCAGTTCCTGCTTATCATTTATGCTCCTAAACTGGGCTTTAATCTTGTCTCTTTCCTCTCAGCTGTCCCCCATATCCAGTCACCAAATCCAGTGACTTATTCTTCCTAATTTCTCTGTACTTGATCCCCATTATTCTTCTGAGGCTCCTGTGCACATCCCTCACCACAGCCTGGTAACTGTGCCGCTTCATTCCTTCCCTCCCCCATTCCAGTGGTCAGAGCACTCTTTCTCACCCTTCAGTGGCTCTCCAGTGACAAGTCAATGTTCAGACTCTTTTAGCAGGCCTCCTGAGTCCTTTCATGATCTGGCCTCTGGTTCTCCAGCTCCACATCTTGCCCTCCACCCTGCCTGTCTGTCCCTGCTCCCTCCCACCATCACTACCCTCATCACATTCTAAGCTCTGGCAGTACTGGATATTCTCAGTTCCCTTACGTTCTCTGTCTCTGGCCTTTGCTCTTGGCTTTCCCACTGCCCATTAATCCTATCCTCTGCCTTTTCATCTCTTTCTTTTCCTCTGCTAAGTTTGTTCTAGCCTTCCTGCTAGGTTTCACATCCTTTAGTTTTTTGACCCAGTATCTCAGTAAACAGGCACTTTCAATATGAGGTAAATTATTTGGGTGCAGATAAGATTCTGTAGGAGAGTTGTTCAGCCCACTCTTGGAATGGATATCAGGAGGAAATAATAGCTAAGAGATGAAGTTCTTTTTAATAGCTGCCTCATATCCATTGTATAGATATACTGTGATTTATCTAAAGATTCCCTTTTTGATGAAAAGTTACATGGATAAAAGTTATTTGATGTATTAGGCAATACTATAGTGAACAACTTTTTACAAATCTTTAGTTTTGTAAAATAGGTTACTAGAATTAGCAATTATAATAATCACTGAATCATAGGGTATACTTTGTATTTGTGTGTGTAATTTAAAAAAATAGCAGTGAGGTGGGAGGAAAAAGATGGCAACATGAGAAGTGAGGCAGAAATCTCCTCCCAAAACCACATATAGCATGAAAATACAGCAAATACAACTAATCCTGAAAGAGTGAACAGAAAGAAGACTGCAACAGACAGCTTACATCTGGGGAAAAGAGAAGACCTCACAGAAAAGGGTAAAGTAGCAAAGCTGTGATCCTTCAGGACCTAAACCCTCCCTCCACCCCCACTCACTGGTGGGAGGAAGAGAAATGGAATGTGGAGAGGGTAGAAGCCCAGGACTGCTAAATACCCACTCCTGGAGATCTACTCCAGGAGCACAAACCCACATTACATGGTGCACTGGAGATAAGAGGGATTGGAAAGCAAAGATAGGTGGAATACTCAGAGAGACTACGATTTCAGCCACTTGTGGAGAACAGGTACCCATAACTGGCCGCTCTGGGATAAAAGAAAGGCAGGCAGTTTGAAAGACTTCCCAACAGTGAGAGGGCTGCTAAAGGGGCAAGGATTACACAGAGTTTGCTGCTCAGAAGAAAGTACAGGTGGACAAAATCATCCTAGCACACTCAGACCAGCAGGTTGAAAACTTTCAGGAGCTTCAGGCACCCCATCCCCCTGGCTGGCAGTGTATTAAAATGACAGTTCTCTCAAGTACAATCTCAAGTAGAATTCCCTTAGACTCTTTTGTAGAAATTAATGAATTTATTTATTCTAATATTTATATAAAAGTCAAAGGAACTAGAGTAGCCAACCATTTTGGGAAAAAAAAAGAATAAAGTTTGCAAGACCCATAATACCTGATTTTCAAGACATATTATAAAGCTGCAGTAATCAAAACATAGTGGTGTGGGATTGGTGTAAAGGTAGGTGTTACAGATCAGTGAAACAGAGTAGAGTCCAGAAGTAGATCTGTAGTATATGGTCAATTTATCCACAAGAATACTGAGATAATTCAGTGGGGAGAGGATAGTCTAACAAAAGGTGTGGGAGTAATTGGATGTCTCTATGAGAAAGAAAAGGAGCCTTCTTGACCTTTATCTCACACCACATGTAAAAACAGACCTAAATTCAAAAGGTAAAAAGTATAAAATTTCTAGAAGAAAACAAAAAATATTTATGACTTTGAGGTAGGCAGGGATCTCTTAGGGTATAAAAAAGCATAAATTACAAAATAATAAATTGAACTTCATCAAAAATTTAAATTTTTGCTTTTCATCAAAGACACCAAAAATATGAAAAGGCAAAGCACAGACTAGGAGAAAATATCCATTGTTCAAATATCTGACCAAAAATTTGAGTCCAAAATATATAAAACCTTTCACAACTCAAGAAGATGATGACAGTCCAATAAAAAAAAGGAGGCAAAAAGGAAAGCCCTCTTTCCTCCCAGCAGGTGCCAGTTCTGCTTGCCTGCAACCCCCACCATTGGTGCAGGTGCTTAGCAGCTCCAGAGACTTGAGCTTCTGGGCAAAGAACGCATGGCCTACACAAACTTATTATCCCATAGAAATCACAAAAAAAAAATGAAATAGCAAAAAAATTTTGTCCAAGCAAAAGTACAAGAGAAGATGCCAAAAAGAGCTAAGTGAAACAAATTAATCTTCTAGATGAAGATTTCAAATGAAAATCATAAACATGCTCATGGACCTACAGAAAAATATTCAAGATCACAGGGAAGATGTAAAAAAGAGAAACTTTGAAAAATACAGTATCTGAAATGAAACATACAATGGAGGGATTTAAAAGTAGATAAGATGAGGGAGAGG
The DNA here is from genome assembly GCF_040802235.1 of Manis javanica. Lineage (NCBI taxonomy): Eukaryota > Metazoa > Chordata > Mammalia > Pholidota > Manidae > Manis > Manis javanica. Next base: position 121,051,670 of record NC_133163.1, read on the forward strand.
AGAAGATAAATTGAAATAGAAATTAGAGAACAGGAAAACAAAGAAGCTGAGGCACAAAGAGAAAAAAAGATCTCTAGGAATGAAAGAATAATAAGAGAACTGTGTGACCAATCTCAACAGAATAATATTCGCATTATAGGGGTACCAGAAGAAGAAGAAGGGAGAGAAAAAGAGATAGAAAGTCTCTTTGAAGAAGTAATTGCTGAAAACTTCCCCAGTTTGGGGAAGGAAATAGTCTCTCATGTCATGGAAGTGCAGAGATCTCCTAGGACATCAGAGATGTCCCTAGGAAGACAACACCAAGACATATAGGAACTAAAATGGCAAAGATGAGGGACAAGAAGAGATTATTGAAAGTAGCCCGAGAGAGAAAAAAGATCACTTATAAAGGAAAGCCCATCAGGCTATCATCAGACTTCTCAGCATAAACCTTACAGGCCAGAAGGCATTGGCATAATATAGTTAATGCAGTGAAGCAGAAGGGCCTCCAACCAAGAATACTACACCCAGCAAGATGATCATTTAAATTTGAAGCAGGGATCTCTAGATAAGCAAAAGTTGAGGGTATTGACCTCCCACAAACTGTCTCTACAGTGTATTTTGAAGGGACTGCTCTAGATGGAAGTGCTCCTAAGGCTAAATAGCTATCACCAGAGAAAATAAAACCACAGTAAAGGAAGTGGACCAATTCATTACTAAGCAAATGCAAAATTAAATCAGCTGCTCACAAAGTTAGTCAAGGGATACACAAAGTACAGAATATGACACCTAATATATATAGAGAGTGGAGAAGGAAATAGAAGATGGGAAAAAAAAGAACATTTAGATTGTGTTTGAAATTGTATAATAAACACATTAAGACAGACTGTTAGATAGTAATGAAGCTGTCCTTGAACCTTTGGTAACTACGAAAGTGGCAATACATACATGTCTATCAATAATCCTAAATGTAAATGTAAATGAACTGAATGCACCAATCGAAAGACAGTTAGAATGGATAAAAAGCAAGATCCATCTATATGCTGCCTATAGGATATTCACTTCAAACCCAAAGACATGCACAGACTAAAAGTGAAGGTATGGAAAATATTCATGCAAATAATAGGGAGGAAAAAAGCAGGTGTTGCAGTACTTGTATCAGACAAAATGGACCTCAAAACAAAGAAAGTAACAAGAGACAAAGAAAGACAGTACATAATTGTAAAGGGGTCAGTCCAACAAGAGATATGACCATTATAAATATCTATGCCCCCAACACAGGAGCACCTACATATGTGAAACAAATACTAAACAGAATTAAAGGGGGAAGTACAGTGCAATGCATTCATTTTAGGAGACTGCAACACACTACTTACTCCAAAGGACAGATCAGCCAGACAGAAAATTAAGTAAGGAGTCACAGACCCTGAACAACACATTAGAACAGATGGACCTAACAGACATCTACAGTACACTCCACCCAAAAGCAGCAGTATGCACATGGAACATTTTCAAGAATAGATCACATACTAGGCCACAAAATGAGCCTCAGTAAATTCAGAATGATTGAAATTGTGCCAACCAGCTTCTCATACCATCAAGGTATGAAACTAGAAATAAATTATGTAAAGGAAACAAAGCCCACACACACATGGAGGCTTAACAACATGCTCCTAAATAATCAATGGACCAATGACCAAATAAAAACAGATCAAGCAATGTATGGAAAAAAATGAAAACAACAGCTCAACACCTCAACTCCTGTGGGACGCTTCAAAGGCAGTTTTAAGAGGAATGGATATAGCAGTACAGGCTTATCTCAAGAAAGAAGAACAATCCCAAATAAACAGTGAAACTTACAATAATTAAACTAGATGAAGAACAAATGAAGCCCAAAATCAGTAGGAGGGACATAATTAAGATCAGAGAAGAAATAAATAAAATTGAGAAGAAGAAAACAATAGAATTAATAAAACCAGGACCTAGTTCTTTGAGAAAATAAACAAAACAGATAAACTAGTAGCCAGACTTATCAAGAAAAAGAAAGTTTTCACACATAAACAGAATCAGAAATGAGAGGAAAAATCAGTACTGACACCACAAAAATACAAATAGTTCTTAGAGAATACTATGAAAAATTATATGCTAACAAATTGGATAATCTAGAAGAAATGGACAACTTTCTACAAAAATACAACCTTCCAAGACTGACCCAGGAAGAAACAAAATCTGAACAGACCAATTACCAGCAGTGATATTGAATTGATAATCAAAAAACTACCTAAGAAAAAAACCCTTGGGAGTAGACGACTTCACTCTGAATTTTGTCAAACGTTTAGTGGAAACCTAATATCCATCCTCCTTAAAGTTTTCCAAAAAACAGAAGAGGAGGGAATACTTCAAAACTCATTCTGGTATTGCTCTAATAACAAAACCAGGCAAAGTCACCACAAAAAAAGAAAATTACAGACCAATGTCCCTGATAAACAGAGATGCAAAAATACTCAACAAAATATTAGCAAACCGAATTCAGAAATACATCAAAGAGATCATCCATCTTAGCAAGTGGGATTTATTCCAGGGATGCAGGGATGGTACAATATTTGAAAATCCATTAACATCATCCACCACATCAACAAAAAGAAGGACAAAATCACATGATCATCTCTAGAGATGATGAAAAAGCATTTGACAAAATTCAACATCCATTCATGATAAAAACTCTCAACAAAATGGATATAGAGGGCAAGTTCCTCAACATAATAAAGGCCATATTATGAAAAACCCGCAGCCAACATTATACTTAACAGCAAGAAGCTGAAACCTTTTCCTCTAAGATCAGGATCAAGACAAGGATGCCCACTCTCCCCACTTTTATTCAACATAGTTCTGCAGGTCCTAGCCACAGCAATCAGACAACACAAAGAAATAAAAGACATCCAGATTGGCAAGGAAGAAGTCAAACTGTCATTGTTTGCATATGACATGATATTGTACACAAAAAACCCTAAAGAATCCACTCCAAAACTACTAAAAGTAATAACTGAATTCAGCAAAGTTGCAGGATACAAAATTAATACACAGATATCTGTGGCATTCCTATATACTGATGATAAACTAGCAGAAAGCGAAATCAGGCAAACAATTCCATTTACAATTGCATCTAAAAGAATAAAATATCTAGGAATAAACCTAACCAAGGAGGTGAAAGACTTATACCCTAAAAACTACAAGACACTCATGAGAGAAATTAAAGAAGACAACAATAAATGGAAATATATCCTGTGCTCATGGATAGGAAGAATTAATATTGTCAAAATGGTCATCCTGCCTAAAGCAATCTACAGATTCTGTTCTGTATCAGACCCTATCAAAATATCGACAGCATTCTGCAACAAACTAGAACAAATAGTTTTACAATTCATATGGAACCTCAAAAGACCCTGAATGGCCAAAGCAATCCTGAGAAGGAAGAATAAAGCTGGGAGGATTACGCTCCCCAACTTCAAGCTGTACTACAAAGCCACAGTAATCAAGACAATTTGGTACTGGCACAAGAACAGACCTCCAGATTAATGGAATAGAATAGAGAGCCCAGATATAAACTCACACATATATGTCCAAGAATATATGATAAAGGAGCCATGCATATACAAGGGAGAAATGACAGCCTCTTCAACAACTGGTGTTGGCAGAACTGAACAGCTACATGTAAGAGAATGAAACTGGATTACTGTCTAACTCCATACACAAAAATAAACTCAAAATAGATAAAGGACCTGAACGTAAGTCATGAAACCATAAAGCTCTTAGAAGAAAACATAGGGAAACACCTCTTGAATATAAACATGAGCAACTTTTTTCTGAACATACCTCCTCAGGCAAGGGAAGCAAAAGCAAAAATGAACAAATGGGACTCCATCAAACTAAAAAGCTTCTGTTCAGCAAAGGACACCATCAGCAGAACAAAAAGGCATCCTATGGGATGATATTTTTGGGAGAATATTTTCATAAATGACATATGTGACGAGGGGTTAACATCCAAAATATGTATAGAACTCACACGCCTCAACATCCAAAAAGCAAATAATTCGATTACAAAATAGGCGGAGGATCTGAACAGACACTTCTCCAAAGAAGAAATTCAGATGGCCAACAGACACATGAAAAGATTCTTTACATCGCTAATCATTAGGGAAATCCAAATTAAAACCACAATGAGATTATCACCTCACTCCAGTTAGGATGGCCCCCATCCCAAAGACAAGGAACAACAAATGCTGGTGAGAATACAGAGAAAGGGACACCCTCCTACACTGTTGGGAATGTAAATTATTAGTTCAGTCATTGTGAAAAGCAGTATGGAGGTTCCTCAAAAAACTAAAAATAGAAATACCATTAGGCCCAGGAACTCCACTCCTATGAATTTACCTTAAGAAAACAAAATCCCTTATTCAAAAAAACACATTCACCCCTATATTTACTGAGGCACTATTTACAACAGCCAAGACATGGAAGCAACCTAAGTGTCCATCAGTAGATGAACAGGTAAAGAAAATGTGGTACATATACACAATGGAATATTATTCAGCCATAAGAAGAAAACAGATCCTCCCATTTGCAACAATATGGATGGAACTAGAGGGTATTAATGCTCAGTGAACTAAGCCAGGTAGAGAAGGACAAATACCCAATGATTTCACTCATTTGTGGAGTATAAGAACAGAAGAAAACTGAAGGAAGAAAACAGCAGCAGACTCACAGACCCCAAGAAGGGGCTAGTGGCTACCAAAGGGAAGGGGTTGGAAAGGGAGAATGTATTAAGGGGCATTATAATTAGCACAAATAATAGGTCACAGGAAAGGCCATACTACATGGAGAAGACAGATAATGACTCTATAGCATCTTACTACACTGATGGACAGTGACTGCAACGGGGTATGTGGGGGGACTTGATAGTATGGGTGAATGTAGTAATCACAGTTTGCTCCTGTGAAACCTCTGTAAGATTGTGTATCAATGACACATTAATAAAATAAAATAAAATAGCAGAGATCTGTTTGGCAGTTCCTCAAAATGTTAATCATAGAATCACCATTTGACCCAGGAATTCCACTCCTAGGTATCTACCTAAGAGAAATAAATCGATATGTCCACACAACAATTTGTGCATGAATGGTCATAGCAGCATTATTCATAATAGTCAAAACGTGGAAGCAACCTACATCCTATGAAGGGATGAATGGATAATCAAAATGATATATTCATACATGGAATATTATTTTTTAGTAAAGAGGAATGAAGTTCTCATACATACTGCAATGTGGATAAGCCTTAAAAACATTATGGTAAGTGAAAGAAGCCAGTCACAAAAGACCACATATTGTATGACTTTACATATATGAAATGTCCAGAATAGGTAAATACAGAGAGGCAAAAAGCAGATTTTCTAGGACAAGGGATGGATGAGTAATGGCATGGAGGGGTAGGAGTGGGTGGGTATGGGGAGCAGGGAATGACTGCAAGTGTGTACAGGGTTTCTTTGGAGATTGATGAAAATGTTTCAAAATAAAATTACAGTGATGGTTCCACAATTCTCCGTATGTGCTAAATACCATTGAATTGTACACTTTTAAATGGTAAACTTTATGGTATGTAAATTGTATCTCAATAAAACTTTTTTTTTTTTTCCAAAAAAAGATACTGCAAAATTTATTTTAGAAGACTAGTGATAGAGTTCAAGCAATAGAAACTGGTTCTGGCCAAGCAAGAAGGGGAGTTTTTGAAAGAACAAAAGTAGATAGGTCACAGAATTAACTATGGGAGGTCTTTTCTCTGGGCTGTCTCGTTTCTCCACAGCAGAAATTTTTGTTTTGCTGCCTGGGCAGTACCCTGGCTGTGGGTGTTTTGTGCCTAAAGGTGGGGAAATTGCTAGGTCCAAACGCAGACATCGTTGATCCCTCTTGTCACCCCCACGTGTCACTCCCACTCTCACTCTTCTCCCGCCCCTCTCCAGAGGCAGCGGGACAAACTGGCCGCCCACCTGTGAGCTCCGGGAGCAGCGGCACTTTCCGCCTCATGTCAGTCACTAGTTCTGCCATCTGCTTTCTTCAGAAACTTTCTGAAATCTCTCGTCTGCCAATTCTCCACATGTTGTTATGGATTTATACTTTAAAAAATTACTCATTTTCACGAGACCTCAAGAGGGAGAATATTTTGACTTAACGAAAATAGAACTAGCTCTTGGTTTTATTTCAGATAGCTTTTTTCCTACTTTATTAGTTTCTGTGTTTATCTTTGTTAATTCCTTTCTTCTACTAATTTTCTGCTTTCTGAAAATAATTTTATAATTTTGGTTAATTTTATCTTTATTTCTCTCCTTCAAAATCTCCTTGAAGTAAAAAATAAGAAAAATTTATAGCAAGGCTAGACAACCTGTGTGTCATTTACAAATGGACTAATTCACCTGCCCTAAAAGTAGAAAACCTGAAATGTTTCTCATAATTTAACATGTTTGGTAGTCTTTAAAGAAATATTTTGTTGTGTTCTGAGCATGTCAGAATCACTTTTTGGATATTATTAATATTAATAGTAGCCAGTATTTGTTGAACATTTATGTGCCAGGCAATATGCTATACATGACTTATTTATGTTAAATATATAACGTTCTTAATAATTCTATGAGGGGCGCTACTCTCATTTTACTGATGGAGAGTCTGAGGCTTAAAGATTAAATAACTTGTCAATGTCACACAGCCATGAGGTGGTGGAGTTGGGATTCATACTCAGATTATGTGACTCCAGAACTCATGCTCTTAACCACTACATTCTGTGGCATCTGTAAAGTATTTATGACTACAGTATTTGTTAATATTTTGAAATAATTTCAAACTTAGGGAATTTTTTTTCACAACGGGACTGAGAAATCCCATATACTCTTCACTCAGATTACCCAGTTGTTAGCATTTCACTATATCTGCCTTATCCTCTCCGACAAAATACACAGACCAAATAAATTTGTTTTCTGAACCAGTAAGAGTAAGGTGCTGGCATTACCCCGACCTAAATACTTCAGTGTATATTTCCTAAAACAAGGACCATCTCCTAAGTAATTGCAGGAAATTAACCTTAATATAACTCTACCATTCAGTCTGTAGATACCATTCAGTTTTCACTGGTTAACTCAATAATGTTCTTAATAGCAAAAAAACAAAAGCCAAAATTTTGCCTGTCCGCCTTCCTTCCTTTCTGGTCCATGGTGACAGCGGTTGCATCTCTTTTAGCTGTTTTGATCTTAGACCATTTTTCAGTTTATCATTATCTCATTTTGGGTTTTCTGATTTTCCCCTATAAAGAGATTCAGTTTTTGCATTTTTAGGAAGGAACATCACAGAAGTGATGCTATGATTTTCTTAGTGCTTCATATCAGGAAGCATGTGATGTTGTTTTCCGTTACTAGTGATGTTATCTTTTATTATGTGGTTAAGATGGCCCTGCTATGTTTCTCCACTGTAAAGTTGAGTATTTTGTACTTTTTAAAGTTAGTAATAAGTATTTTGAGAAGAGATAATTTGATACTCTGTAAATATCCTATTCCTTATCTAACTTCTACTAGTTTAGCATCCATTCATGATTCTTTCTGCATTATCATTGTCCCAGGTTTAGCCAAAGGAAATTGCCTTCTGTCTGGCTTGTGTGTTCTTTTGATACGTCCTCACTGTTGTTTGTATACTTACTTTTATTTTCTGTTGTAAGACTTTCTAGGCTATTCTTGTGTTTTCCCTACTCCAGTCCGAGAATGAGCCATTCTTCCAAGGGGCATTGGCTCCCTATAGTGGACAATGATTTTAGAAATCAAATCGGGTCACCATATATACTGGAGTGACACTGATTCTGGACTCTCACTGGACAGAGCTAGGATATATACATACACACATGTAATATAAATGTATGTGTATGTGTGTATATATATATGCACATATATATATATGTAATATATATAATGACTATATATGAAATGTATATACCCATGTATACATTTCCATCTGTATCTATATTTGTATGTCTGTAATTATATAAAATTATAAAATTTACAGATACCTTTATTCTACTCCGGTATCATGGGATTTATTATACCCTTCTGTTTTTACATATATGTACACTGCATCTCCAACTGTGAGGAATCTAACCCCATTTACTTATTTGATGTGTATCCCTGTATATAGCCGATTTCCTGACTCATACATCTTCTGTTTGACCCTGGTTCCACCATACTTGTGGCCTTAAGGACTGATTTGCTCCTGGTCCTCATGACTACATTTAAAAATCATATTTCACTATATTTTATTTCTTCTTTTCCTTTATTGTCCAGGTCTTCCAAGATTTTCCAGCCAACCAGAACCTTCTTCAGTTTATGCTGGGAACAGTGCAATTTTGAACTGTGAAGTCAACGTAGATTTGGTTCCATTTGTGAGGTGGGAACAGAACAGACAACCTCTTCTTCTGGATGACAGAGTCATCACACTTCCAAGTGGAACACTAGTTATCAGCAACGCGACTGAAGGAGATGGAGGACTTTATCGCTGCATAGTTGAAAGTGGTGGGCCACCAAAGTATAGTGATGAAGCTGAATTAAAAGTTCTTCCAGGTATTAAAAACTGATGGTTTCATGTTTATTAGTGGGTAAAAAATTGTTCGGTTAAGATTTTTTTAAAAATGAAGACTCTTAAATATGTGGTGTGACATACTAATTTCAGCATAGGGATTACTCGATTTCTTACAGGGGGTAGAAAAGAAAACACGCCAGAAAGACCCACTCTTTAGTGAATGCCTTAGGATAAATTTATCAAGCAATAAAGCATATTTAATATCTGTGGCATTCTTACTGGTGAAAGAAACATTAGTTCAGTGCCTTTTGTCTTTTTATCTATCTTTTGCTACCTCCTATAACAGTATAATTTCTATAGTTAGGTCTTTTTACTTAAAAAATCAGAGTCTTGGGTTAGTTTGTAAAAGGGATGAGCAGAGTGCTGTCTGTAATACAGCAGCTCTAGAGAGACTGGTAAGCAAGAATCTCTGCATCTTTCTAAGGCTCCTGCATTTTAAAGTGAACTCAGGTGCTCTTTGCATCTTTCCCTCTCTGCAGATTCTCACTCTTGCTGCCCCGACTAGCTTTCCTCATGATCTGTTCTCTTCTCACCCACCTGTGTGACTGCTGCTCACCCCTAACGCCCTCTTGCTTGTAGCTCGTTGGAGTTCCTTAGCCTCTTCATGTTCTTGATTTTTCAGTTTCTATCCCATTACTAGATGCCTGCTTCTTTCCAGATTTCTTGTTTCAAATATGAATTTATGAGTATAGTTGGATCATCCCTACATTGTTTGGGCAGACTTTCTACATATGATTACTTCATGAGCTAATTTTAAGCCTATGGCTTGGCTTGCAAAGTGAGACCAATGTTAGGAGCAGCAACTTTTGAGGGTGATCCTGATGCACTTTGAACTGATTTTTTAAAATGTAGTTTCCTTCTTTGTCATCATTATCCTTGTCCTTGTCATTCCCATCCCAGTGTATTCTCAGCTCAGCAGCCACAGTTATCTTTTAAAATGTATATGAGATCATGTGACAACTTTGTTCAAAACCTCCTAAAGGTTTCCCATTTCAGAGTAAATATTAAAAGACTTGGCCTGTAAGGCTTTGTATAATCTTACGCCACCTCCCTTCCTCATATCTTTTCTCTCATCTTGCACTCTTCTTCTCTCACTCTGTAACTGTGGCCACACTGTTTCTAGAATGCTCCAAACATGCTCTTGCTTTAGGACTATTTCTGTATGCTGTTTTCTCTGCCTGGAATCCTCTTCCCTCAGACATATGCCAACTCACTGTCTTACCTCTCTGCTCAAATGTCACTTAACCAGCGAAGTCTGTTTTGACCACTGTTTAAAACAACAATGTTCCCTGTCCACACCTTCTCCTCACCCCTTAATTTTACTTGAGAACATCAGCATCTGACATACCATGTCTTTTATTTGTTGTCTCTCTTCCCCGTTAGTATGTAAGCTCAGTGAGGGCAGGGAATTTTGTCTGCGGCCAAGAATAGTAACTGCCCCATAGAAGCCAATAAATATTTGTTCAAATTTGTTTCTATCAAAATTTGATTAAATCTAAGTAATTCAATGAAGAAAAAAGAAATCTTGCCATATAGCAGTGTCTTCCGGACTACTTTGTGGTTTGCTTTCATGTTGCAGAGGTCATATTTCTTCTCTATACCTGGGATAGCATTCAAGCAAATCCTTAAAATCAGATGCAAGAAAACAAATTCTCAGTGTCAAAAGGATGAGCCACTAGTCAATATCTGAAACAGAAACAAAATGCTGAATGTGTTGTTTACTTAAGTAAGGGAATGCTGTGGTTGTCAAGCCTAGTCTTCTTAAACAGTCCAGGCTGCTGATATGTAGAATTTTTGGAAAGACATTGTTTCTGGTATGTTGGTTAAGAGGCAAGGGTAGGTAAGGTGAGAGCAGGGTAATTTCAGCCTTAGAAACAAGTGATCCTACCAGCCAGTGGCTGACTTTTAAAGTGCGAAGCTTTCACTCATTGGTTGGTTTTCAAAGGTACGCTCACTGAAGTGTGTTGTCACTGTTCTATTAGACAATGTTTACTTCTTACTGTGGCTACAGAACGTTAATCGGTTGCACACGTTTAAAGTCAGCTGTGGTGGTGGTTGCCATGGCTGTAAAACACCTTTTCCTAAGAATATGGGGACAGGAGTCACATCTTTTTGCCTGAGAATTGTCTTTTTTCTCAAAACCTAATGCTAGAAACATCATCCCAACAAAAAGACAACTCATAAGAGTGTGATCTTTTTCTATGTTCATAAAAGGGCAACTATATAAAGTGAAGCCACTCCACTTAGAGTGAAGCCAGTAGTTGCACCATTATGAAATCAAAGGATTGACAGGCAATATGAACAAGTTAAAGAGATGAAACTCAAAAATTTTCAGAAATCACATACACATATAGTGAAGTAAAGGAAACCTCTTACTATATCCCCGTACATGGGGGAGGATGCTGCTGAGGGTTCTGAAATTGCTTGGCTTTTCCCCTATTTGTACCACTCGTGAGGTGTTTAGTTGATTCTGTCTTTTAAAGCAAAGGAGATTTGGGTCAAATACCCCTCAGCTGATGAATAAGCACCTGGAAGACAGGAGCTACTAGTAGTACTTAAGGCCTTCAGAGAGCCTTGAATGCTTTGCACATGTAAGTTATTTAACAAATATTTGCCAACTTAAGTGGAACTTTCTTGTGTCACTTTTGCTTCAATTTTTTTGTTAAATAAAACCACACAATACATTTGGAATAGGAATTTGTCATTTCTTGTCATTAAAATAGCCAAGTGCTTTCTTAATTGTTGTCTTTTATTTACAATTTTTTTTAGACCCTGAAGTTACATCAAACTTGGTATTTTTGAAACAGCCCTCTTCCCTCATCAGAGTCACCGGCCAGAATGCAGTGTTGCCCTGTGTCGCTGCAGGACTTCCTGCTCCAGCTGTGCGATGGGTGAGAAATGAGCAGGCACTTGACACAGGAAGGTAATGCCGTCCGCCTCAAGGCCTTTTTGAGCCTTAGCTTGAGACTTGCTTTAATCTTATTTTGGGACTATTGATTAATAATAAAAAAAGATTATGTACTTTATTTAAATACATGATAATGTTCATTTATCATCCTTGAAATATGTTTGTATGTTGTATGTAATGATATTTAAAAAAAATGCTCTCAAAATATTAAGAGAGAATTTTTCCATTGGTTCTTTCTGAATTACAGTATCTTAGCTTAAGGTCTCAGGACCTCCTTCCCGAAACTGCTGCGAGAGTTTCCGGTGCTGACCTGCCTGAGACTTCTTACTCACTCTTACATGTATTTTGTTGATAGTGGTTTTTTCCTTTAAAAGGAACAACATTAAAAGAAAATGTATTCCTCATCCTTTTGTATTTGCCTTTTAAAATCATCCCAGCTGCCTTCTATGGTCACAGGTTCTCCCTCTTCCACAGAGCCTTTTCTGATGACATCGACCACCCTGTCATTCCCAGCCCCCTCATCACACTGCCTTGTGTAATGGGTTCTTTTTGCAGTTGTATTCTAATAAGAAAATTGAGGTGGTAGTGGTAGCTCGGGATGCTTTGTTTTCAAATCAAAGCTACCTTGTGCATTGTAGGGTGCCGGTGCCCACAACATGTGACAACCGAAGTTGTAACAACCGAAAATGTTCGTAGATATTTCCAGATGTCCACTGGGGAATGAAATTGTCTCCAGTTGACGACCACTGTTCTAGAGCAGTGCTGTCCAGCAGAAATACAACGCAAGTCACAAATATAATTTAACATTTTCTGGTAACTGCATTAAAAAAAGTAAGAAGTACATATATGTTGTTTTAGTGTACTACTAAATACAATAATAATAATTTATGCAATGTACCAGTAAAAGTGAAATGTAATTCTACCAAAACAAAGTTTGTGTCTAGTGCTCTTCAGCTTTTACATTTAAATAAACATTAAGTGAAAAATTACATTTCTCTGTCATTCTGGTCACATTTCCAGTGTCAGTAGCCATATGTGGCTAGCGGCTCGTTTCCCAATTGTGTGGCCCAAAGGAAGCAGACAGTCGTGATTTGTGTAGTTCGGTAACCAAGGCCGGGAAGAGATTTCTGTCCAGGCAGCTCAGTCAGGTAGTGGCAGTGTCAGCGCTCAGCGGTGACGGCAGCAGCCAGATCGCTGCTCGCGTGCTCCGTTAGCGTGACCGGTGCTTTTGTCTCCAGTAGCGCCTGATTTCCATCCTCACTGTGCAGCCGGTCTCCCGCTGCTTCTGCCTGTTTCACTTCCTTTCTTCCCATGCCTTTTCCCAACCAAATATATGCAGAGAATTTATAAGACTTCAGGGAATTTTTTTAAAACTTATACGCTAACTGAAACACTAGGGGACCTTAAAATAGGAGATGAAGATTTCAAGCCCTTAGAATAGAAATTTTAATTGGCTGCATGTTAGAACAAAATCTTTATCAGGACTAGGAAAGCTGAAGTAGGTTAAAACATTTTAAAACATTATATTTTATCATCGCAGAAGGACATTCTGAAGCTAATGATAGAAGAGTTTGATTTCGTATATAAGAAATAAAAGCAAGGATTTCTGTGATTCCGATGTGCTTATTCACTAATGACGAGGTGGGAGTTGGAGGGAAGAGGGTGTGGCTATAAAAGGGCGGTATGGGGGATCCTGCTGGTGGTGGAAATGTCAGGATCCTGGTTGTGATGCCACATTTAAGTTTTATAAGATGTTACTATTGAGAAAAACTGGGTAAAGGGCACATGAGATCTCTCTGTATTATTTCTTAAAACTGCATGTGAATCTATAGCTACCTCAAAATGAGAAGTTTAAAGAAAAAATGAAATGAGAATAAATCTTGTGCTGGAGAGTATATAAGACTTAGTTTTTACCTATTCTTTCTTTCCTGCTGTTTTAAAGGAATAGGTTTCCTAAGAAGTTCTTTTGTGCTCTGAATCTTAATTTTTATCTCTTCTCCAGCACTTTCATGAATCTTTTCATATTTTCCCCTCTCTATTAGTTCCTTCACTTTTGCCTGTAAAAAGGCTTACCTGTCTCTCACTCAAATAGCAACACACCAAAAATCTAAATTCAACAAGCAAATTTTCTTTTGCTTTCCCCTGCACACTTACTGCCCTAACCTTAAGAGTCTTCCTTGATGTGTGTTTATTCCTCAGATTCTCTCCAAACCCTGTCTTATTTCTCTGTTTATCCCAGTCATTCTTGTTCTGTTCCTTTATATGTTGTCTCACCTCTCTGCTCTATCACATAAAGTTGGGATTTGAGGGCATAATTAAGATGTTTAGATTGGAAGGACACTTGATAAAATTTAGTCGTGAACTTGCATGGTGTTTCTTCAAGAAGCCACCAAACCTGATTCTAGTTTTCCTCTTTCTTTGTCCAGAAATTTGCTTACCGAATTCAGGAAGACCAGTTACCCTAATTCAGTGTCCTAAAGTTTAAGCCAAAATAGCACTTTACTTAGGATGAGAATTATAAATGTTGCACAGACTGAATAGTTATTTCCTCTGACTTTTTTTCCCATGAGGAATTACATATGCAAAGCCACATTACAATCAAAACGTTTTCTGTTGAGCATAGTTACAGACAGGAAATGTAACAGTATTTGAGAGAGAAATCTGCCTATGCAAATCAGTTTAGATATAGAATCTCAAAATAAAAATTAAACTGTAACTCTCCAAACTCTCCAGATTAATTAAATGTATTCACTTTATAAAATTTTGATCAGAATATGGGTCTGTGATTTCTTCCTGTTACAGGATCATTTTACTTTCTCTTTACATAGACTTCAATCACTCTGTAGAGTTGGGTTAGTAAGGACTAGCCTCCCAGTTGGTAACAGTCTGACAGCTGATTCATGCCCAGCGTCCATCCCAAGGCGCTGTGCCCTGGCACCTGTGCTTCCCTTCCCCGTGCCTTCCTTTCCTCCTTTCCTCTTCCCTAGCCAAACTACCACAGGAAACTTCCCGAAGGCGTTGTGACTCCCTGATGTGCTGTTTCTGGGTCAGATGTTCTGCCCACTCTCAGTCACCTCAGTGTGGCAGAGCTGTGGTGGAGTGACTCTCAGATTGATTCCAGGCTTCAACATTACATTAATTTGTAAAAAAACAAAGCAAAACCAAACAATACTGGAATTGGAATTAGTTACAAAGGTGGTATCCATTTGGGAATAATTAGAAGTGTCAGAGATGGTTCAGTGTACTATTTTTAATTGTATTTGTGATATTTATACATGGAAAATATGAGCAAATAGACTAAATTATGATAATTTTGTTAGTCTCAGTCTACCTATAGCCATACAGGTAATACCATTTAAGTGTTTTTCTCTGTTTTATGTGGAGAGTTCCTCAGGTATTATTTTCCTAGTTTTGAAATGTATCAATGTTTTTTATGCAGCTCTGAAAAGTTGGTATTGCTGGCAGGTGGTAGTCTGGAGATAAGTGATGTCACTGAAGATGATGCTGGGACCTACCTTTGTATAGCTGACAATGGAAATGAGACAATTGAAGCCCCAGCAGAGCTTTCAGTGCAAGGTATGTAAATATTTCCTGTACAAATAAAAAATGCTGTGTACTTCGTGGGTTTGCTACATGTTTAACATTAATGTAAGAGAGGCAATACTGCATATTTAGAAGAATGAGCTTTAAAGCAGATGGCTTGGGTTCAAATTCTAGGTCCTGTATTTCCTAGATATATAATAATATCAAATGTACTTGATTTCTCTGAGCCTCATTTTCCTCACCTGTAAAATGTAGATAGTAAGAATACTTACCTCATAGGGGTTGTTTTAAGGATTAGAAGAGTTAATGCTTGTGAAACTCCCAGAATAGTCACTAGAATACCTTAAGAGTTCAATTTAGTTATTGTTGTTACTGCTTGTTGTACTAGTGTGGGGGTGGAGGGTGTGACCTGGGGCATCTGAAAGGTCCATTCACTAGTCTCAGAATGCTTTCTCAAAAGACTTCTCTGGCCTCTGACCCAGAACTGTTAATCTCCTTGCAGTGGTGTCCCCTCCTCTCAGGTGACTAGATCATCTAGGAAGGAGTGCGCTGGGGCTGTTGATGTAACACGGTCACCTGTTCGATGATTTGTTGATTTATTCCTTTCTGTCCAACTAAATGTTGATCATCGCAGCAGCTCTACTTGCTTACAGGTTCTCTCATTTGGAAGTCAGAGAAAATGAACTCATAGTCTCTTCCCTCCATCTCTCTTACCTTTCTTCCAAATGGAAATGTACATTGAAAGGAATATTTGCTAGCTCTCCTATGCTTGTCTGTACCCTCGTTTATCTTGTTTCAAATAAAAATCTTTAAGACACTGTCTCTTATTTTCAGGGAAATCCAGTACCACTTGGTTATGTAGAGCTGTGTATCGACTCATGATATTCATCATCTGCTTGTCCCAAACTGTTTTGTATCTGATAGAGCACTTCCTGATCTGTGGTTTGGGGTTGTTTCATATTTCATATGGAAGTTTGTTTCTCCAGCTCAATTTGTGGGTTTCACAGTGGGAAGTAGCGTAGCCCTGTTCTTTCTTTACTAGTCACCAGAGGACTCAAATGTGTTTTTGATAAGAATTGGGGAGCAGACTGTTTGGGGTTCTGTGCTGGCAAAGGAATAGAATGTGTATATCCTCCATTGCTGTGTGTGGATGGATTCATAATCTCTGAAAATCAAAAGAGCAGGTCCCGAGAGTTTGCAGAACTGTTACCTCAGTTGAGCCCAACTGTTGTTCTTGGCTAGACGGGAGGTGGGCTATGACTAGTTTCTTTACCTCTATTTGAAATTGGACAAATACAATATTAGTGAACTTTACCTTACTTGGTCTTTGTGCTTCCCTTAATGGATGTTTTCTCTTTTAGTTTTTTCCATTCGATTCTTGGCCTGATACTCTCTTCTAGTTTCCTACCTGTACCTCAGTTTCTTCCACTGTAAAGTACCTTGTTACTAGCTTCAAATGAGAAGCGTAGTTGCCCATGATACATGTCAGCTGTATTTGTCCATGTGATTATTTTCTATTCTTTTATTTTTATTCATTTATGGAATCTGAGACTCTGCGTATTAACTGAATTAGCTGCATATTTTAATTATAAGATAACACATACATCTTACAATTTGCACCTAGTTCTAATTATCTGTATCTGGAGAAAGTCCTCTTTAAGTGAATACATTCTAACAAACTGAGACAAGAATGAGGAAACCCAGATATTAAAAATTATTACAAACCTTCACCAATCATTGTATGGTATTGGCCCAAGAATAGACAATAGAAAAGAATAAAATCCAGCTGTTCAAGTAATTGTGGAACTTTAAAATATTTTCAAAGAGATCATTAGATTCAGAGGGGAAAAGTGTTTCATTAACTGAAGTGTATTGATTTAATAGCCTTTCAAGTGGAAGAAAGTAAAGGTGGATCTCTACTTCAAACCAAAGGTCAAAATGTGAAAAAGTGAAGGACTTATGGGATAGTGTTTGTGTTATTTCTGATGGAATAGACTATCTTAGGAAAAACAGAAAATAGCATGTTAGGCAAAAACTAACAAATTTTGACAACATGCTTATTTTTTTATAAGTTGTATAGGTAAAAAAAACCCTGTGAACAAAGGCCAAATGCAAGTGATAGGCTGGGAGAAAACATTTGTAACAGACAACCGTATAAAGGGTCAGAATCCTTCAAAATACAGAGCTTTCAGAAACAGATTTTTAAAGAAACATCCTAAGGAAAATTGATAAAGTATGAACAGGCAATTCACAGTTTATTAGCGATTTGTATTTCTTCAGAAGGTAGTCAACCTCACCTAGTAGTCAGAAAAATACAAATATAAAAGATACTGTTTTCCTCTGTCATCATATCTGCAAAAATTAAAAAGACTTTGACCTCCAGAGCATGTGATATGCTCAGAACTGGAAATATTACTGATAGCATCTCACTAGTACAGAATAAAGCAAGCAAAACAATACCTCCTTGTTACTAAATATTGTATTCCTCAATGAAATTTAAAGTTGAATTGCTTTTTTATATCCTTATAGAGAGCAATGAAATTCATTTAATAACCAAGTCTTCTCAACTGCCCACCAGCTCTTTCTCTTCCTCCCTGACCTCATTTGAGGTTGGTTGTTTCTTGTCCACTATTGAAAAGGCATCCTATCTGCTAACTTCTCTATTTCTAACATATTTTCAGATTGGCTTGGGGCTAATAAATGTACATGTATGTTTGAGAGTACCTGTTATGGTATTTAATCCCCAGTAGAAGACTGGGCAATCGTGTGGTGCTTTAAGACAGAGGTCAGGAATCTCGGTTAGCAGAACTATGGAGGGTTTAAAAAAAAAATTTCACCCTAAAGTTTACACAGAGTGTATTATAAGTCAGTGGTTGATGAAAAGTTAGAAAAAATAAATAAAATGTATTTTCAAGGTATGAATCTAGAGATGTTATGAGTACCCATGAAAGAATCAGGAAGTACTTACCATTTACTCTACCAACTAGATTTCAAATAGTACTTACCACTACTCTCTCAACCAGGGTTAGTTTTTTAGTGGTAACATATTCTAATAAATATTAACTTTTCATTCTTACGCTTGCTTCACATTTCTAAACTGGATTAGGAGTAGTTGAAATGGAGCAAAAATCCTACACCTTTGATGAAGAAAATAGTTTCTAGTTTCCATTTCCAATAGTCTCAGATGTTAACTCCTATAAGTCTGGGGAGAGAAAATCCCCAGACAAATACCTCTAAAACCAAAATCAGTCAGAGGGAGAAATAAAGTTTAAAACCCATTTATTGCTTACAAACTGCAGTCCAGGGCTGTTTCTCTTTCCTGCTCCAGCAGAAGCAAGACCAACCCTCCCCTTAACCTCTTAGGTTCAGATAAGCCCTCGGCTGCCCAGTTAATTACCCATTGATGTGGAGATTAACTTCTCTCCACCCCTGAGGCACTAAAGACAGGCAAGATATTACAATTTTACCCACACTCCTTCATCCAAAATAAACTCTGAAGAAGCTAGGAAGTGAGAGGTAAGTGTGGGGAGGTGAGGCTCTCTCGAACCTGTGTGTGTTGAGGGGTGAGTGGGGTATGATGGATGGGGGTGGGGGCTGTAACCTGGAACAAAGGGCTGCCAGAGGTAGCAGTGAGAAAATAGATGGGAAGAAGGCTGAGTTCTATTATTATTTAGAAAGGTGTTGCCTCTAGACTGTCTTTCCCTTCCCCTTCATTGTAGAAATGAACAGCAATGGCGCAGGCTACCATGTCTACTCAAAAGGTCTCCTGGGGCTCTGATGGCATTAGTGTAAAATGGTATGCCTGACTGTCCTTAGGGGATCAGGTTTCTGTTTCTTCTCCCCACCCACTCCAAATCCCCAGGTTGGCAGGTTTCAACCTGGAAGACCGTCTGTGCCCAGTGTGGTTTCTTCTTAAGAATTTAAATGTAAAACTGGCCAGAGGAGCTGCCTGTGGAATTCCCAGCGAATCTGAGCGAACAACAGAAGTACTGGTGTTCCTGGGGCTCATCTTCCCCTCTTACGCCGCTCGGGTTGAACACAGTGAGCCTGGTGACCATGAATATTATTACCAGACAGAATGACTGGTACCCCATAAAAACACTAGTTTGCAACCGAAATAGTCACATGACTAGTACAATTACTCTCAGAAAAGGAAACTAGGTGAATAACATCTACCATCTGATGGATAATTATTGGAAAAGATTGACCAGTAATTAAAAATAAGCATGACAAATATGTTTAAGATCAGGAAGATACTAGCAGTATAATGCAAGAACAAGGAAACGTAAAAACATAGAATCAAGTAGAAGTGTTAGGTATGAAAAATGTAAAAATAAAGAATACAGTAGACTGGATGATAGCTGAAGGTGTGTGGTTCATGAGCAGACTCATGAGCTGGAAGGTGACAGCGTCCAGCCCCTGAGAACGTAGCGTTAAATGATGAAGAGAGAGAACATAGAATAAAAGCCAAGAAGTATGAGACTTAGATGTAGGAGGGCTTCTAGCAAGATAAATAGGAATCCTAGGGGAGAGAATAAAAAAGGAAGAGGAAATATTTGAAGAAATAATTAAGATAAATTTCTCAGAATTAAAGACTAATGGAAAGCCTTAGACTAAAAGGGCTTAAAGATAGCTAAATATGGGTGAGAAGGAAAAAGCCACCATTAGACCCATTTACAGTGACAGATAATATCAAAGTCAAAGAAAAGATTCTAAAAGCTTCTAGTGACAAAGAGCAGATTGTCTATGAAGGAACAAGAATTAGATTGCACCAGCGTTGATCTTAAGATACTCGATTTCAAGAGGATAACAAAGTGATATTTTAAAAGTGTTAAAGGAAAAAGAACACTGAATCCACAGAGAACTTACATACAGCCAAAATGTGAGACATAATAAAGACCTCAGAAGTTTTGCTATGCCAGGATACACACTGAAAACACATTTGGAATAAATACTCAAAAAAGAAGAGACATTCAGGAAATATGAGAAATTCAAGAGATATGAGAGTTTTAAAACATAGCCCCCAAATTCTTTGACAGTCTTCCTAATGAATAGTGGGGTTTATATCCCTTGCCCTTGAAGCCAAGTGGGCTTGGAGCTGTTTGAATAGAGTATGGCAGAAGTGATGTCATGTGGCTCCTGAGGCTTCTCCCTCTCAGAGCCCAGTTGCCATGCTATATGAAGCCCAAGCCACCGGGACAGGCTGCATTGTAGGTGCTCTGGTAGACAGCTCCAGCTGAGTCCAACTTTTAGGTCTTCTAACCAAGGAACGTATGAATGAAGAAGTCTCCAGTTGATTCTGCATCCGGGTTTCTTAGTCACCCCCAGATATTCAAGTCTTCTTAGACATTGTACAGCAGAGATAAACCACCCTGCTGAGCTCTGTCCTAATTCCTGACCCTGTGAGCATAAGAAGATGGTGGTGGTTCTATGACACTAAGTTTGGGGTGGTTTGCTGTGCAGCAGTAGTGACTTGGAAAAGTTCATTACTGTTTTGAAAAAAAAGCCTAGGACTAAAGAAAAGGAAAAGTGTATCAATGATAACTCAGCACTAACATTTTTTATAATACCTAAGCAGTGGGGGTAGGTGGGAGTATATGTGTTATTAGGAGAAAGATATATCTTAATAATAGAAATACTAAGTTTGGAACTTAAGAGCAATCACCACAGAGCAAAATAGAATATACATATAACTTTTAAACAGTAGAAGAGAGCTTTATCCAACTAAAAGCACAGAAGGGGGAAAATTAAATATTGTATACTGTAAAGACAAACTATCAATAAGATGCAGAAATAGGGAGGGAGAAGGGGCTTAAGGGGCATTATGATGAGCGCACATAAGATAGATGGCTCACAGGGAAGGCAGTACAGCAGGGAGAAGACAAGTAGTGACTACATCATTACTCCACTGATGGACAGCGACTGCAGTGGGGTGTGGCGGGGACTGGATAATATGGGTGAATGTTGTGACCACATGTTGCTCATGTGAAACCTTCATAAGATTGTATATCAATGATACCTTAATAAAAAAAAGATGCAGAAATAACTCCCAGTATAATGGCAATTAACATAAATGGGCTAAGCTCATCAGTTAAAAGAAACCAGCAGATTGGATTATAAAAAAAACCAATACGTGGTTTGCAAAGATATACATAAAGTTGAATGAGATAGATTTAAAATAAAAGAATAGGAAAGGTACATTAGGCAAAACAAAAGAAAGTTGAGGTAACCATCTAAAGGCAAAAATAGAAGAAACGTATTTACTCATAGGGGAAAGGTGCAACATAAAACATATAGTCAACATAAATATATATGCTCCTAACAATGCAGCCTCAAAAGATACCAAGCAAAAAGTAAACAGCTAAGAGAAATAGATAAATCAATAAGTGTCATGGACATTTAACTACACTCCTTTCAGAAATGATAGAATGAATAGAGAGAAAAGTTTAGGTTTACCAGTTATCTCTATTTAACATAGTTCTGCCAGTACTGTAAGAAAAGAAAAAGAAATAATAGTGTTGAAGTTGGAAGAAGGGATACAATTGTTTTATCGACAGATGATTTGATTGTCTATCTGAAATAACAGAACCAGAAAATTAGTATATAATAAACAACTAGCATTGGACAGATTTGCCATAAAGGATAAATTATCAAAATCAGAAGCATTTCTTCCTGTATACCAGCAATAATCAATAGAAAATAATTTTAAAATAGATAAATTCACAATAGGAAAAAAACCACGAAATATTTAGAAATAACTAATGATGACTATATAGGACATTTGACAGGACAGATTTAAAACTAATAAAGGACATAGAAGGAAACTTAAATGATGAGGCATTTCATGCTCTTGGGTGCTTGTTATAATATGGAAAATGTCAGTGACCCCCAAATGCATAAATTTAGCATATATGAATCAAGATTCTTAATAGATTCTTTGAGGAACTTGAGATTTTTCTTCTAAAATGTATATGGAACAATAAAGGTCTGTGAACTGATGCATTAGCTATGGAAAATAAAAAAGAGTGGGGGTTTGCTCTACCAGATAATCAAACATATTAAAAGTCACAGTGTTTTTTTTTTTAAAGCATTGTTTTAGAACAAGAACTGAGAAATAGATCAAATAGAAGCTTGAGAAATGGGCTAATTATTTCATAAATAGTTTGGAGGAAGGTGCCTTGTTAGTGCAGTAGGCAGCATGTCAGTCTCCATAGTTTGGAGGAAAATGGCTACTATAATAGAAAAAAATACTGAATTTATATGTAACAGTGTCCATACAGATGACCTCTATTTGGTTCAATAGTTACTGAAATCTTAAGGATAAAACCAAAGTTAATAGAAGAAAATGTAGGAGAGTATCTTTCTCATCTAAAGCAGGAAATGATTAAACAAAATTTCAGATGCAGAAATCATGAGGCAAAACATTGGTGGCTTTGTTCATATCAAATAAAAGGCATTTTTCATGGAAGCTCAGTGATGAAGAAAAATGAGCAAAGCAAATGCTAAATATTTGGTAAATCTAAGTGAATATTGACTATAGAAAATAATAATACTATTACATAGATTTAAAATATAATTAAAATAACATGTAAGGAGGAAGGCAATGGAGTTAATCTTCTAAGGTTCTTATAATGTCCAGGAAGTACTGAAAGTACTACTTCAGATTAGAGATTAATACAATTCAAGGATGTGTCCTATAATCTCTGTGGGATGCTTTGAAAGAATAGCAGAAGAATCTATAACTCAAGATAATACAGGAAAATGATAAAAAAAATAAAAAATACTCCAAAAGAAGGTAAGAAAGGAAAGTAAAATAAAATGGATTAACAGAAATCAAATAGTGGTACATTTAAGCCCAAATATATAAGTAACTGTAAATAGACTAATGAAAAGACAGTGACTGTCAAGAAATAACAAGTGTTGATGAGGGTGTGGAGAAAAGGGAACACTTATGCACTATTAGTAGGAATGTAAATTGGTGCAGCCACTGTGGAAAACAGTATGAGCTTCCTCAAAATATTAAAAATAGAAATATATGACCCAGTAATTCCACTTACGGAAATTGAACAAAGAAAACAAAAACACTAATTTGAAAAGATACATGCACCCCTGTATTTATTGCAGTATTATTTACAATGACAAAGTATGAAACAACCTAGTTATGCATTGATAGATGAATGAATAAGAAGTGGTAAATATATACAACAGAATATTACTCAGCCATAAAAAAGAATGAAATCTTGCCTTTTGTGACATGAATGGACCTAAAAGATATTATGCTAAGTGAAATAAATCAGAGAAAAATATCATATGATTTCACTTACATGTGGAATCTAAAAAATAAAACATGAACAAAGAAAACAGAAATAGACTCCTAAACATGGAGAACAAACTGGTGGTTGCCTTGGGGGAGATGGGGAAGGGGAATGGGCAAAATTGATGAAGAGGATAAAGAGTTAACAATTATAAAATATAAGTAATGGGGATGAAAACATGTACAGTATAGACAATATAGTCAATATTTTAATATCTTTGGTGAGAGTTGGGAACTAATAGTGATCATTTTGTGATATATGTAATTTTTGAATCACTGTGTTGTACTCCTGAAACCAATGTAATACTATTTATCAACTATACTTTAAAAAAAAGAAATTGAAACCCAGTATGTATTGTTCCTATGAGAGACATCTTAAATATAGATATATAAATACTCAAAAAACAGAAGGATGGAAAAAGTCAAACCATGCCAAGGCTAACTGGAAATAAAGCTAATGTAGGCAGATGTCAGGCAAAGGTAAGATGCATTACTAGAGATAAAACAAGACATTTCATATTAATAAGAGTTAATCTAGCTGGAAAATAAAACCATTCTAAATGTGTATGCACCTCATAACATAATTTCAAAATATGAGAAGCAAAACTGATAGAGCCACAAGCAGCAGACAAGAGAAACCTAGTCATAGTAAAAGATTTTAATACACTTCAGTAACAGGATATGCAGACCCAAACAAATACAAACAAAATACAAAATACAAACAGTTACAAAACAGAAGAACTGAACAACACAGTTAACAAACTTGACCTAGTTGACACATATAGGATACTGCACCAAACAATGAGTAAACTCCATTTTTTTAAGTGCCTATGAAACAGTTACTGAAATATACCATATGCTGACTCATAGAACAAATCTTAATGTGTTTTGAGAATTGAAATTCTATAGATTTGATCAATGTGGAATTAAGGGTGGAACTAATTATGAAAAAAGTAATTTAAAAAAAGGTGAAGATCTCCCAGTATTTGGAAACTAAACGAATCACATTGAGATAAATTATGAGTCAGAAAAGAAATGATGAAAATTAGAAAATACCTTCAACTGATAGAGATACAACCTGCCAAAACTTTCAGGATGCTTAGGGGAAATTTATAGCTTTAGGAACATATATTAGAAGGGAAGAAAGGTTGAAAAATCAGTGATTTAAATATGTCTGAAAAAGCAAAAAAATAGAACAGAATAGCAAATTTAACCCAAAGAAAACAGAAGGAAGAAGATAATAAGAGTAAAAATTAATGAAATTGAAAACAAACATTCGAAGCAGGGAGTTTCAGCAAAATCACAAGTTGTTTCTTTGTAGAGAATAACATTGATAAACTCCTGACAAGACATATATAACTGACAAATGTCTTCATTTAGACCAAGAGTCAGAGTCAGCAAACTGCAGCTTGTGGACCAGAGCTGCCCAACTGCTTGCCTTTATCCAGCCTGTGAACCAAAAATAATACATACAGTTTTAAATGACTGAAAAATATTGGAAGAAAAATATTTAGTGATATGTGGAAATACTGTGAAATTCAGATTTTATTGTCCATAAATAAAGCCTTATTGGCAGGTGGTCATACTCGTTTTGTATTGACTTGTGGCTGCTTTCATGCTACAACACAGGAGTTGAGTGGTTGTGATAAAGGCCACATAGCTCACAAAACCTAAAATCCTGTCCTTTCCAGAAAAAGCTTCGACCTCTAAGTGGAACTGCAGACCAATAAGGTAAACAAGGAAAGATAAACCAGTAGAAAATGGGTGAAAAATTTGAACAACTACTTCACTGATCTCCAGGTAGCTACTCAACATTTGAAAATGGGGTCATTGTCACTAGTTTTCAGAGAAATTCAAGTAAAAGCCACTATGAGATACCACTGTACTCCACCAGAGTGACTACAGTTAAAGAGACTACAATACTAGGTGTTGGTTGGATGAGGAACATGAAAGACTCTAATATACTGAACTTAGGACTATAAATTGATAAAATTACTTTAGCACACTCTGAAGGAATCTGCTAAAATTGTGCAAAAACATATGATAAAATGGTTGTAGTCCTAGGAATATACTCAAGTATACTCATCATAAATGTATAAATGTATGCATCAAAAGGCACACAGTAATGTTCTCACTAGCTTTATTCACAGTAAATCAAAACTGAAATCAATTTAAAAATTCAGCAATAGAATGGATAAATCATGTTCTGATCATTCAGTAGCAAATTATCAGCAAAAAAAATCGACAGCCCACTGATACATTAAACAACGTGGGTAAATCTCACAAACACCATTGAAAGAAAGAAGCCAGGCACAATAGAATACATAACTGTATGATTCCATTTTTGTAAAGTTCAGAAATAGGCAAACCTAATCTATGTTGTTAGGAACCAGGATAACGATTACTTTGGGACATGGGCAGGGTACTGACTGGATGTTTCAACAGTGGGGTTTCTCATATTCTGTTTCTGTTCTGTTTCATAATCTGGGTGGTAGTTAAAATAATTTATGTACTGTTAATGTGTGTCACATGAGGTCTTTTTAAATGGTTTACAGGTAACAAGTCATTATGTACAAAAAAAATGGAAAATTTTATTTTGAAACTTATGCCATAACCGAAAGTATGTTTCTTTTTCTGATGAGGAAAGCAGTTTATGGGGAATGATTAGAGATTATTTATACATACACATATATATGTATATATATATATATACACATATATAAAATATTTATTTATATAACTATTTTTATATATGTAATTATACCTGTCTGACTTCTGTTATTTTTTTAAGGAGTCATAGTTACAGGAAATGCCATAGTGAGTGTTAATGCAGGAAAGGTTCTAAGTTCATTCCTCATCTGTTAAATATTTCAAATTTATTGTTTTGTCATTAACTCCTGGGATTTCTACACATGCTGTGACGTGAATTATCCCATTGTGTATTTCCTGTCATCTCACATTGTCAATAACACTTAAAATTGGTCATGAGGTTTTTTTAAACAAATTTTTCCTTTCTCTTAAAACACTCATAACAGTCTGTGATACACATCTTCCCTTCCCCCCAAAAAAGAAATTTTTCCATTTGTATTTCTGTGGGACAAATTGATAAATTCTAAATTGGCTACCTCCTTGTCTTTGGCAACACTCTTAACAAATCTAACAGTGAAGCTTTAAATTCCATCATCTTTCTCTGATGACACAAGCTCATGTCGTCCTGCTCCTGCTCTCTGATACCTGCCCACATTAAGATCTCCCTTTTATTGCCAGTCATCTTCATAATTTTATTTCCCTTTACTTTATGATGAGTTACAATATTCTGCTGTTGTTTATTAAACCCCATTTCTCTTGGCTTTAGGATAAAAAGCAAACTCCTTATGGCATATGTACGAAACAACCAAACCCTTCATACGAAGTCACCTTTTTCATTGTTAACCGAGAGGCACAATAGAGGGGCAGTGAAGGGCAGCTTCAGGCATTTCCCGCAGGCGCCTCAAATGTCACAGGTCCAGAGCTGAACTAAACATTCTTCCCTCAAAGTCTTTCTTCTCTGACTTTCTGTATCCCAGTAGTTCTACCACCTACGTATTCACTTGAGCTAGAAACGTGGGAGTCATTTTTTATCATTTCAGTCATTTATATTTCTTCCCACATCCAGTTTATTAGATGCGCTTTCTCCTTGCTTTTACTTTTCAAATTCAGTTCATCTCTTTCCTAGATGACTGCAGTAGTCTCCTTACTGGTCTCTTTTTCTAACCTGGTTCCTCTTAAGATCCATTCTTCAGACCTTAGAGTCATAAAAGTGGTTGAAATCCTTTAATTAAACACTTGGAAAAATAATTTCAGTGCATCGTATAAGTGGCACTTAAATAAGTTAACAAGAACCAAATAAATGACTCAGTTGAAAAAAGGGGAAAGATAAAATAGTCTGTTTACAAAAATGAGATGAAAATGGACAATTGACCTGAAAAGAGTTGAGCCTCACTAGCAGTAGAAGAAATGCTGATTGAAGTAGCCCTTTTTTGGCCTATAGGTAAAGTTTAAAATAATAACCTACTCTTGGCAAAATTACAGTAAAAAGAGGATTATCATACTTTGCTGGTAGTAGTACAAATTGATGTTAACCTTTTTGGAGGACATTTTGGTAATATAGTCAAAAGCCTTAAAACTTGCACATCTTTTGACCAGCAATTGCACTTACATAGTTTGTTTTAATGAAATAACCCAGGATGTGTGCAATGATTTATGCATAGAAGTTGCAATGATATGTATTTATTGGAGTGATCTATATTTAATAGAAAAAATTATAAACCACCAAAATGGCCAACAATAGGTGATTGGTTAAAGAAATTATGGTTTATACATATTATCAGAATACTAGAGTCCAACAAAAACATTTTTAGAAGATTATAAAATGACAAGATTAAGTGCTTTGAACATACTAAATGAGTAAAAATAATATTCCAAAGCAACATGTAAGAGGTATGATTTCTGTCATAAAGTTATGGTATAAATTGAGTCATATCCTTTGACTTTGTTTTAAAAATAATCAGGTCAATTAGCAAGAAGCCTTATGTATCTTCCTCTTGAGGTCTTCTCCCTGTAATTTTCAAAATACTGCTATTTATCTTGAAGGGGTCATTTTCTTCTAAATGCCAAGTACAGACCTAGAGTCTGAGTCTGATCAGTCCAGTATTGCCATTGCTTGTCAACGTATTTTAATTTCAAGGGCAACAGGCTAGCTGCTTAGAAACTCCATGCATTTCTTTGTTTTGTACTATCCCTTCTGCCTAGAATCTTCCTCTTTCCACCCTCCTGCCTGGCTTTTCTCAGAAATCTCTGTAACTCAGTATCCTTACTCTCATCCCTTGCACCCATCCTCTCCCCACCTCTTTCCATCAGCTGCTCTTTAATTTGCACACACACCTCTTTAAATCGCACATACCTATCTTTCTCACTTTACCTGTCACATTTAACTTTTTCTTCAGATTGTGTTTCTTTCTTTCCTACCAAACTGAATGCCTTGAGGGACTAGACTGGGTCCTGTCAACTTTTAGAACCTTAGCACCTAATGTAGTACCTGACACTACATATTTGACAGTGAATGGATAAACTGTTAAAACATTTTTATAATATGCTTATCTGTATCCAGAGTATTTCACAATTTCACTATAAACAACATTTTTGAAGCCATTGCTGTAAATTAAAATATTTACGATTATTTTACAACTCTATGTTGGGACCTGAATTATTTATATTTGTAATTCTTACCACATCAGTGATCATGTTAGCTTTCAGATAAATTTAAGGTTTTATCAGCTTGAAGTAATTTTCTAGTAGTCATGTAAATTTATCCTTAACCACAATAGCCTCATTTCTATGGTAACTAATCACCTTCAGGAGAGAACCTGTAGGTAGTCTAGAAAAGATGAGGAATTTCCACATAAAATGAAATATGACATTAGGTTAGCACGTAGATTTATCTGGAATACAGATGCACGGTTTCTTACGGTGAAAATGTTGCCCAGTAGCCCGAAGATTCTGCCTGTTTGCTGTTTGTGCATTAGTCAAAATGCGGCCTGAGAAGAACCCAGCTTCACTGACTTTATGTCACCAAATGACCCCAATCAGGAGGAAGCTTTAAGGGACAAAAAAGAAGGAATTCTGGTAGAGAAATGGATCCCAGGATTCCTGTAAGACCACTTGCAGAGGTGAGCACTGTACTTCGTAGAAGGACTATGGCATGATGGAAAGACAGATGGTTTGGGAAGCATATCCCTGTTTTGCAGTCTCTATCCATGAGATCTTGGCAAATTAGTTTACTCGATCTTTACTTTCCTTGTTTGTAAAATGAGGTGAGAATGCTTTCTTTGTGGTGGTGATGTGAGGAAGATGCCGAGTACAGTACCTGGTGCATTGTAGGCATTTAGTAAATACTGCCATGGCCAAGGTCCCTGAGGGGCAAAGAATCTTTCCTTTCTGTCTGAGTCCTCTTCATTTGACTCTACTTTCTTTGGTTTCTTTTTTTGCCTGTTTACCTAAATTCTGTTTCCTGCTTGGGCGGATCTATTCAGCTCAACATCTCAGATGACTTTGTTTTGGTTTTGACCCAGGCCACCAGCCATCAGATGACCCTTGTCCATGTTTTGTGTTCCATGAGCAAAGCCAGTCACACTGCACTCTTGTGACCAGTCTAGCTTCTTAGGCTGTTACCTAGTCTGTGCATGCTATACTCCTGCTTGTCTGGGACAGCAGGTAGGACAAAATGTTAATAAACATTGTTTATCTGTATTTGAAGAATTGCAATTTTAAGGCAAAGTCATGCCCCTCTATCCCAGACATAAATGAGGAGGTTTGTCTGTCATTCTTGGCATTACTCTACTTCCTAGGTTATCTGTTTTGACCTCTGAATTTCAAGTTTAGCCCACTCTGTGTCTCTTAATTCATTAATTTTAGCATTCTTTTCTTGAATCTGTTATATAGTATTTTAAATGTGTTCCATATAGTACTTGATATCTTACTTTTATTGAACTGTATTTACTGCAAGGGGCGCCATCAAATTTACCAGATTTGGTGAAGGAATCCATGCTAGGAAGAATTTTAGTACTTTTAGACATATTGTAAGTAAGTTTCTTGTATTCCTTTGAATCTCTTAAGCTTCCCATTCTCTTCTTAACTTTAGTTCTCTTCCTTTTTCTTCATTAAAGAGATGATAGCCAGAATTGGAAACAATAGGAAAAGTGGAGCAGTTTTATGAATTAAAAAATTCACCCTTCCTTACTAAAAATTGAACTCAAAAGCTCCAGAATGGGCAGTGGAAAAATAATCTCCTAGTGAGAAGAAATCTAGGACAGGTCTCCTCTTCACTGCAAATTTCTTTCCTATTTATCCACTCCCACCCCCCTACCATTGTTTTATTGTTGACACTTACAGGTAAACCCAGTTTACACACAGGAGTGGGACCTTGCTCCAATAGGAATATCATCTTTCACTGTAGCACAGTTACCCTTAGTTTATCTAACAGCTACTGCCTTGTGATCCAGATTCTGAGAACAACTGCCAAAAAGCTAAATGAGACAAAATCTGTTCTGCTCTTTCTAAATTCCCATTGTAACATTTTATGCATCCTTTTGCCTTGCGAAATTTCTTAGGTTCAAATCCTGTGTGGTTCCCAAACTTCTTTTTTGCTCTGGGAACTCAAGTAAAATCTTAGTTTGGAAGCCAGAAATTTAAAATAGGTAAACATGAAACTACTCTGATGGAAGATAGGCAGGGTGGGGGTAGAATCTTCATACCCCATCCCCACCATTGCTTTTTTACTTTTTTCTTGTCCATGATTACAGATACAGTATTTCAGTGACTATCTTCAGAGTAATAGCAAAGACATTTTTCAAGCAATATTTTTTCACTACCTCTACTACAAATGGGGCAGAGGGCAGAATCCAGTATCACTGGACATAGAATGGCAAATAGGATACAGCCCTCAGCACTAAGGGTACGGTAGGTGGCACAGAGAAGCAAATTAGGCATTTCTAGCCCAAGGTGATAAAAGTTGAAATATTATGTGTCAACTACGTCTCTGAGACTCATTCTTGTCCAGTTGATTTCAGTGATTCTTATTCAGAAAATAGAAGAAAAAAAGTGACATTGATATTTTTAATAGATAAATTTATCCCTTGAGTTCTTGATCTTACATTATGAATTAGAAATGTATTAAGTCCAAACTTGTGCACTACTTGTTGGTGAGAGTGTATAGAGTGTATAGCTGATGTAAAAAACAGTATGGTGGTTCCTCAATAAATTAAAAACAGAAACACCATAGGATCCAGGACTTCTGCTTCTGGGTCTCCAGGCGATAAATTGTCTGCTCATGTTCACAACAACTAAAACATTAGAAGTAACCCAGGTAAGTGTTCATTGACATATATGAATAGACAAGCAAAGCATGGTATGTGCATACAGTAGAATATTATTCAGTCTTGGAAGGAAATTCTGCACATGCCTATGACATGGATGAACTTTGAGGACATTATGCTAAGTGAAATAAGCCATTTACAAAAAGACAAATACCGTATGATTGCAGTTATATGAGATATTTAGAGTAGTCAGACTCAGGCAGAAAGTAAAAGGATGGTTGCCACGGGCTGGAGGGAGTGGGGAGTTACTGTTCAATGGGCACTGAGTTTCCGTTTTACAGGATGAAAAGATCTCTGGGGATGGATGGTGGTGATGGATGCCTGACAGTGTGCATGTACTTAACGCCACTGAACTATATACACTTACAAATGGTAAAGATAGTAACTTTTGTTTAATTTACCACAATTTTAAAAATTGAGGGGAAAAGTATATAGTAACAAGTCACTGTCTGTCTCTTTATTTGCCAGTTTCACAGTTACAACTGTGAGATAACCGTTAGGCCGGTTTTGTTTACATCCTTCTGTGCATCGTTAGTTATCTCTCTCCCTTTCAAATTCCCATCTGTATGACACTGTCTTCTCTTAGAACGTCATACCTTTCTTACTTTACATTTTATTAGGCACATGTCTTTATTCTCTGTCTTCCTCTCAGCATTCAGTAAAGTATCTTTGTAGTTTAGTAGTTCCTCATTAAATATTTGTTTAATAATTGATCAAATGGATGAGCTTTGTGGTCCTGGAATGTACAAGAATTGGGGTACTCTGTCTATATAAAATGATAATAATGTATAGTCATCTCCTTTATAGAACCCTAATAAAGGGTTCTCACACTTTAGCATAGCTGGGAATAATCTGGGAAGCTTGTTAAGATGCACATTTTATGGCCTTTTGGAATTCTCAAGCATGTGGCATGAAGCCCAACACTCAACATTTTTCCAAGTATCTTTGGATAGCTCTGCAAATAGACTTTGGATCTCACTTGGAAAAACATTGTTCTAAGTCATTTGTTTGCTGCTACAAGGCTGAGAAAGAGAGTTTGCATGTAGAGTTCAGTTATTTAGGGAGTATTTCTAATGTACTTTATACAGTGCCAAGTAGAAATAACCAAACTTGAGGCCTCCATACCTTTTCCATCTAGATGTGGTACACAATTAATGTTCATCCTGACAATACTGGGACATCATACAAAGATAAACTATGTTCAATCTTGTGGAAGGGGATCATATATTTAGGAAAGTTTTTTGTGAATTCTTCAAAAAAAAATTGTTTAAATCATTTAAGGATCCTGAGAACTCCAACTTTGAGAAACATTGCATCACAATTAAACTCTGTGATCACAGAACCAACTTGTTAACTTAAACACAAATGGTGAGTACTGAGATTACATGCTTATTAAGATTTAAAAAATTTTTTTTATTAAGGTATGATCAATATACACTCTTGTGAAGGTTTTACATGAAAAAACAATGTGGTTATTACATTTACCCATATTATCAAGTCCCCACCCACATCCCAATGCAGTCACTGTCCATCAGTGCATCAAGGTGCCAGAGATCCACTATGTCCCTTCTCTGTGCTGCACTGTTCTCCCCGTGATCCCCACACCATGTGTACTAAACATAATACCCCTCAGTCCCCTTCTCCCTCCCTTCCCACACCCCTCCCCTTTGGTAACCACTAGTTCATTCTTGGAGTCTCTAAGTCTGCTGCCATTTTGTTCCTTCAGTTTTGCTTCATTGTTATACTTCACAAATGAGGGAAAACATTTGGCATTTGTCTTTCTCTGCCTGGCTTATTTCACTGAGCATAATGTCCTCCAGCTTCATCCATGTTGTTGCAAGTGGTAAGATTTGTTTCTTTCTTATGGCTGAATAGTATTCCATTGTGTATATGTACCACATCTTCTTTACCCATTCATCTACTGATGGACACTTAGGTTGCCTCCATATCCTGGCTATTGTAAAAAGTGCTGCAATAAACATGGGGGTGCATATGTCTTTTTGAATCTGAGAGGTTGTATTCTTTGGGTATATTCCAAGGAGTGGGATTCCCGGGTCAAATGGTATTTCTATTTTTAGTTTTTTGAGGAACCTCCATACTGCTTTCCACAATGGTTGAACTAGCTTACATTCCCACCAGCAGTGTAGGAGGGTTCCCCTTTCCCCACATCCTCACCAGCATTTGTTCTTAGTCTTTCTGATGCTGGCCATCCTTACTGGTGTGAGGTGACATCTCATTGTGGTTTTAATTTGCATTTCCCTGATGATTAGTGATGTGGAGCATCTTCTCATGTGTCTGTTGGCCATCTGAATTTCTTCTTTGAAGAACTGTTTATTCATATCCTCTGCCCATTTGTTAATCAGGTTATTTGCATTTTGGGTGTTGAGGTGTGTAAGTTCCTTATATATTTTGGATGTTAACCCCTTGTCGGATATGTCATTTACAAATATATTCTCCCATACTGTAGGATGCCTTTTTGTTTTGTTGATGGTGTCCTTTGCTGTACAGAAACTTTTTAGTTTGATGTAGTCCCATGAGTTCATTTTTTGCTTTTGTTTCCCTTTCTCGAGGAGATGGGTTCAGGAAGAAGTTGCTCGTGCTTATATTCAGGAGATGTTTGCCTGTGTTTTTTTTCTAAGAGTTTTATGGTTTCATGACTTACATTCAGGTATTTGATACATTTTGAGTTTACTTTTGTGTATGGGGTTAAACAGTAATCCAGTTGTGTTCTCTTGTATGTAGCTGTCCAGTTTTGCCAACACCAGCTGTTGAAGAGGCTGTCATTTCCCCACTGTACGTCCATGGCTCCTTTATCATATATTAATAGACCATATATGCTTGGGTTTATATCTGGGATCTCTAGTCTGTTCCACTGGTCTGTGGCTCTGTTCTTGTGCCAGTACCAAATTGTCTTGATTACTGTGGCTTTGTAGTAGAGCTTGAAGTTGGGAAGTGAGATCTCCCCTGCTTTATTCTTCCTTCTCAGGATTGCTTTGGCTTTCGAGGTCTTTTGTGGTTCCATATGAATTGTAGGACGATTTTCTCTAGTTCATTGAAGAATGCTTTTGGTATTTTGATAGGAACTGCATTGAATCTGTAGATTGCTTTAGGCAGGATGGCCATTTTGACAATATTAATTCTTCCTATCCATGAGCACGGGATGTGTTTCCATTTATTGGTATCTTCTTTAATTTCTCTTAAGAGTGTCTTGTAGTTTTCAGAGTCTAGGTCTTTCACTTCCTTGGTTAGGTTTATTCGTAGGTATTTTATTCTTTTTGATACAATTGTGAATGGAATTGTTTTCCTGATTTCTCTCTCTGATAGTACATCATTAGTGTATAGAAATGCCACAGATTTCTGTGTATAACTTTTGTATCCTGCAGCTTTGCTGAATTCAGATATTAGATCTAGTAGTTTTGGAGTGGATTCTTTAGGGTTTTTTTTATGTACAATATCACGTCATCTGCAAACAGGGACAATTTGACTTCTTCCTTGCCAATCTGGATGCCGTTTATTTCTTTGTGTTGCCTGATTGCCATGGCTAGGACCTCCAGTACTATGTTGAATAAAAGTGGGGAGAGTGGGCATCCTTGTCTTGTTCCTGATCTTAAAGGAAAAGCTTTCAGCTTCTCACTGTTAAGTATAATGTGGGCTGTGGGTTTGTCATATATGGCCTTTATTATGTTCAGGTACTTGACCTCTATACCCATTTTATTTAGAGTTTTTATCATGAATGGATGTTGAATTTTGTTGAATGCTTTTTCAGCATCTGTGGAGATAACCATGTGGTTTTTGTCCTTCTTTTTGTTGATGTGGTGGATGATGTTGATGGATTTTCAAATGTTGTACCATCCTTGCATCCCTGGAATAAATCCTACTTGGTTATGATGGATGATCTTTTTGACGTATTTTTGAATTCGGTTTGCTAATATTTTGTTGAGTATTTTTGCTTCTATGTTCATCTGGGATATTGGTCTTTAATATTCTTTTTTTTTTTTTTTTTGGTGTCTTTGCCTGGTTTTGGTATTAGAGTGATGCTAGCCTCATTGAATGAGTTTGGAAGTATTCCTTGCTCTTCTATTTTTTGGAAAACTGTAAGGAGAATGGGTATTAGGTCTTCACTAAATGTTTGATAAAATTCAGCAGTGAAGCCATCTGGTCCAGGAGTTTTGTTCTTAGGTAGGTTTTTGATTACCAATTCAATTTCGTTGCTGGTAATTGGTCTGTTCAGATTTTCTGTTTCTTCCTTGGTCAGCCTTGGAAGGTTGTCTTTTTCTAAGAAGTTGTCCATTTCTTCTAGGTTATCCAGTTTGTTAGCATATAATTTTTCATAGTATTCTCTAATAATTCTTTGTATTTTTATGGTGTCCGTAGTGATTTTTCCTTTCTCATTTCTGATTCTGTTTATGTGTGTAGACTCTCTTTTTTGCTTGATAAGTCTTGCTAGGGATATATCTATTTTGTTTATTTTCTTGAAGAACCAGTTCTTGCTTTCATTGATTCTTTCTATTGTTTTATTCTTCTCTATTTTATTTATTTCTGCTCTAATCTCTATTATGTCCCTCCTTCTGCTGACTTTGGGCCTCATTTGTTGTTCTTTTTCTAGTTTCATTAATTGTGATTTTAGACTGCTTATATGGGATTGTTCTTCTTTCTTGAGGTAGGCCTGTATTGCAATATACTTTCATCTTAGCACAGCCTTGGCTGTGTCTCACAGATTTTTGCGGTGTTGAATTATTGTTGTCATTTGTCTCCATATATTGCTTGATATCTTTTTTTATTTGGTCATTGATCCATTAGTTATTTAGGAGCATGTTGTGAAGCCTCCATGTGTTTATGGGATTTTCCATTTTCTTTGCATAATTTATTTCTAGTTTCATACCTTTGTGGTCTGAGAAACTGGGTGGTACTATTTCAATCTTTTTGAATTTACTGATGCTCTTTTTGTGGCCTAGTATATTATCTATTCTTGAAAATGTTCCATGTGTACTTGAAATGAATGTGTATTCTGGTGCTTTTGGGTATAGAGTTCTGTAGATGTCTATTAGGTCCATCTGTTCTATTTTGTTGTTCAGTGCCTCTGTCTCCTTACTTATCTTCTGTCTGGTTGATCTGTCCTTCAGTGTGAGTGGAGTGTTGAAGTCCCCTAGAATGAATGCATTGCATTCTATTTCCCCTTTTAATTCTGTTAGTATTTGTTTCACATATGTGGGTTCTCCTGTGTTGGGAGCATAGATATTTCTAATGGTTATGTTTTCTTGTAGGTCTGACCTCTTTATCATTATGTAATGTCCTTCTTTGTCTCTTGTTACTTTCTTTGTTTTGTAGTCTATTTTGTCTGATAGAAGTATTGCAACTCCTGCTTTTTTCTCTCTGTTAGTTGTGAAATATCTTTTTCCATCCCTTCACTTTTAGTCTGTGTATGCCTTTGGGTTTAAAGTAAGTCTCTTGTAGGCAGCATATGGATGGGTCTTGTTATTTTATCCATTCAGTGACTCTTTGTCTTTTGATTGATGCATTCAGACCATTTATATTTAGGGTGATTATCAATAGGTATGCACTTATTGCCACTGCAGGCTTTAGATTCGTGGTTACCAAAGGTTCAAGTTTAATTTCCTTACTATCTAAGAGTCTAACTTAACTCACTTAATATGCTGTTACAAGCACAATCTAAAGGTTCTTTTCTTTTTCTCCTCTTTTTTCTTCCTCCTTCAGTCTTTATATATTAGGTATCATATTCTGTATTCTTTATCTATCCCTTGATTGACTTTGGGGATAGTTAAATTAGTTTTGCATTTTCTTAGTAATTAGCTGTTCTACTTTCTTTACCGTGGTTTTATTTCCTCTGGTGACAGCTATTAGACCTTAGGAACACTTCTGTCTATAGCAGTCCCTCCAAAATAGACTGCAAAGATGGTTTGTGGGAGGTAAATTCTCTCAGCTTTTGCTTATCTGGAAATTGTTTAATCCCCCTTCAAATTTAAATAATAATCTTGCCTGATAAAGTATTCTTGGTTCCAGGCCCTTCTGCTTCATTACATTAAATACATCATGCCACTCCCTTCTGGCCTGTAAGGTTTCTGCTGAGAAGTCTGATGTTAGCCTGATGGATGGGCTTTCCTTTGTCTGTGATCTTATTTCTCTCTCTAGCTGCTTTTAATAGTCTGTCCTTATCCTTGATCTTTGACAATTTTATTACTATATGTCTTGGTGTTGTCTTCCTTGGGTCCCTTGTGTTGGGAGATCTGTGAATCTCGGTGGCCTGAGAGACTATCTCCTTCCCCGGATTGGGGAAGTTTTCAACAACTACCTCCTCAAAGACACTTTCTATCCCTTTCTCTCTATCCCTTCTTCTTCTGGTATCCCTATAATGCGAATATTGTTCCGCTTGGATTGGTCACACAGTTCTCTCAATATTCTTTCATTCTTAGAGATCCTTTTTTCTCTCTGTGCCTCAGCTTCTTTGTATTCCTCTTCTCTAGTTTCTATTTCATTAATCGTCTCCTCCACCGTATCCAACCTGCTTTTATTACCCTCCATTGTACTCTTCAATGACTGGATCTCCGACCTAAATTCATTCCTGAGTTCTTGGATATCTTTCCATACGTACATTAGCATCTTGATGATTTTTATTTTGAACTCCCTTTCAGGACGAGTCATAAGGTCCATGTCATTTAAATCTTTCTCTGGAGTTATATTAATTTTACTCTGGACCAGGTTCCTTTGGCGTTTCATGTTGTATATGGCGCCCTCTAGTGTCCAGAATCTCTACTCTGGAGTTGCTCAGCCCCTGAAGCAATGTCGGGGATCGCAGGGGAGCAGTATTGGTGCCTAGGGGGAGGGAAGAGCTGTTTCCTGCTTCCTGGCTGCTATGCCTGTCTCCACTGCCTGAACCAGTGGGCCAAGCACACAGGTATAAGCTTTTGTCCCAGAGCAGCCGGATATGGATCACTGCTTTCCACACGCGGCTGGAATCTCAGTGTCTCCAGGAATTCTAGCTGTATTAGCTTTCCAACCCCGTAATCATGCGAGTATCATGAAAGCACTATGAAATGTAGGTTTGTGCTCCCAGAGCAGTTTTCCAGAGCTAGGTATTTAGCAGTCCCAGGCCTTCCACTCCCTCCCTGTTCCATTTCTCTTCCTCCCGCCAGTGAGGTGTGGTGGGGAAAGGGCTTGGGTCCTGCTGGGCCACAGCTTTGGTACATTACCCTGTTCCATGAGGTCTTCTCCTTTCTCCAGGTGTGTGCAGTCTGGCGCTGACCTCTTTCCTGTTGCTCTTTCAGGATTAGTTGCACCAACTTTATTTTCTAATTATATACAGGTTTAGGAGGAAGCTTCTGTCTCTCCTCTCATGCCACCATCTTTAATCCATGCTTATTAAGATTTTATGTTATAAACATTTAAAAGCTAAATTTTAAACTCATGCATTAAATACAGAGGTAGCAGAAAATAGATTTATGAACTCCTACCAGAGAAGCAATGGTATTGAATATCCTTGAGAAACTTGAGAATCCTTGAAAAAATTCTCAGCCTGAACATCTAATTTTCTGATAATGCTGATTAATGGAATTTTTAGAATTCAAGTAACCTTTAGTTTCAACAAATTTGCATGGAGCGCTTATTATGTTATAGGCCTCTAGGGTTTCAAAAGTAACGAGACAGTGATGGTCTAATAGTGGAGAGAACTGGGAGCCTATGGGACAGGAATAGCTTCTTTAAGGAAATGTTTTTAGTTAAGATCAGAAGGATGAGTACCTTTGAGGGGCAGGGTTGAGGAAATGCTGGAGATGTGGGGATGGAAGGGTAGAAATACAGGTTCAAGGTCGTGTAGCAACTTTGTTGTAATGTTGCTTCATAGTTATGATTTCACCTATTTCACTTGAAGATTCAGGAAAACCTGTTCACCTTCATTGGAACAACAAGCTTTCTCAAGAAATGTTGGTGGGTTCTCATGTATTTTTGCCTATAGAAGTTGAGCCAGTACTTACAGAAGACTTGTGATAAGACTGTCAGACAACATCGTTGAAGGGATTTCAGGCTGTTAAATGCTTAGTTTTTATTTATTGGATTGATTTTTTTTAAAGAAAATACATGTAATTTTGTGAATTATTAAAAAGAACCTTAAGAACATCAAGCATGCAGTTTAATATAAAATGGACAACATTGCTTTATGTTTCTGCTTAAGAGCTTTTTAAGAATTTCAGTGTTTATACCATTAAAACCAAACAATAAAAACTCCAATTCAGAGCTAATGTGAATGAAAACTGTTACACTCTTCCAAATAACAAAATAATGAAGTAACCTTGAAACATTGGTGTCAGCCCTATACTGTTTTCTCTTTGAATTGACTGGGAATTTCGAGCATTATTTAACAGTGATAGAATTAAGTGCTGTTGCCAGTAAAAGAATTCTGCAAGTATAATATGTTTTAGTATTAAATTCTATTTGTACTTAGCAATTAAAATTATACTTGTAGTGATAACGGTATTAGAAGGGATAGGGAGCTGTCAAAAAGAATTTGAAGCTTAATTATCTCTTTGGTAATGAAATGCGTAATCTTCCATTACTTCACTTATTTCCTTATGGTAATTGACTCATTTGCTCTCTGGTTATCAATTTAACTTCCCAACCACAAACATCTGCTCTTACATTGTGTTTAATTGGTGTGAATACTATCTACAGAGAAGTTAAAATCCAGAGAACATTTTAAAGGCATTATTTTATAATTCATGAAAGGGAAGAGTAAATAATGAATTGAACATTGTTTGTGATGATTTTTTTAATAGTCTTTGTGAAAATCTGTTTACTAAAGATGCATACTAAAATTATATTAATTGGATTTTTTTTAAAAGAGAATTTGCTGTGTTTTTTCCAGTCTGCCTTAAGAGGTGCCTCAGTCCTTTAGACTCAAGGAATATGTCAATTCTTACATGGTACCGTAGTGGTTAAGATTGCAGGCTTTGAAGGTAGAAGAAGATTTTTTAGTATGGTTATTATTTAATCTAAGTAAGAGGTGTGGGGGCAAATTGTGTATGTTTGCTTACAATTTTTAAAATGGCATGATAAACCATAAAAATTTTTATGTAGTGGAAGGGTTGGATATAGGAAAATAGGGTTTTTAGAAGCAGGACTTGTTTGGATATACCTTGTTTTCCTAGATTCTGCAACTCCTAGAAAGAGACAGTAAAATGAAACAAATGACTCTCAATGTGTATCTAGTGGGTAGTATAGCTGCACCGAAAATTACAATTCCAAGTGAAAGTTACTATTCCACCTAAATATAAAATAGTAATTGGATTATATATACCTCATGGAATATGCTGCAAGACAAAAAAACCTGCAAAACTCTTCAGCTGTTGTTATGTTGGTGGTAAAAGAGTTGGTATTCTTACTCTGAAACTACTGATTATAAAATAAAGCATTTGAGTAATTAAGTTGGTGTCATTGAGAACAGATTTTTTTGATCGAGGTATAGTTGATGTACAATACTGTATTGGTTTCAAATACACAACATAGTGATTCAAGAGACAGTAGTCTACATTATTAAATGCTCACCCTAAGTAGTGTAGTTACTGAGTTACCATCAATCTGGAATGATGTTACAGTACTGTTGACTATATTCTCTATGCTCTACTTTTGTCCCCATGGCTAATTTACATGTGATTGAGATTTTGTGCCTCTTAATCCCCTTTATCTATTTCATCCACCCACCCCAATAGTAACCACCAATCACTTAGTGTCTATGAGTCTATGGCTGTTTTGTTTTGTTTTTAGAGTCCACATATAAGTGAAATCATAGGGTATTTGTCTTTCTCTGCCTGGCTTTTTTCACTTGGCATAATATCCTCTAGGTCCATCCATGTTGCAAATGGCAAGATTTTCTTTTTTATGGCTGAATAATATTCCATTGCATATATGTACTACGTCTTTATCCATTCATCTATTAATGAACACTTCCATATCTTGCCTATTGTAAATACTGCAATAAACATGAGAGTACATATATCCTTTTGAATCTGTGATTTTGTTTTCTTCAGATAAATTCCTAGAAGTGGAATTACTGGCTCATATGGTATTTGTTTTTAGTTTTTTGAGGAACCTCCATACTGCTTTCCACAGTGCCTGCACCAATTTACACTCCCACCAACAGTATAGGAGGGTTCCCTTTTCTCTACATCCTCGCCAACACATGTTATTTCTTTTCTTTTGGATTGTGGACATTGTAACTGGTGTGAGGTGATGTATTATTGTGGTTTTGATTTGCATTTCCC
This sequence comes from Manis javanica, assembly GCF_040802235.1. NCBI lineage: Eukaryota > Metazoa > Chordata > Mammalia > Pholidota > Manidae > Manis > Manis javanica. The sequence continues at coordinate 121,093,264 of NC_133163.1, forward strand.
CTCATGATTAGCAATGTGGAGCATCTTCTCATGTGCTTGTTGGCCATCTGTATGTCTTTTTATGTTCAGGACCTCTGGCCATTTTTTAATCAGGTTATTTGTTTTTTAGGTGTTGAGGTATATGAATTCTTTATATATTTTGGATATTAGCCCCTTTTCAGATATATCATTTGTGAATATATTCTCCCATACTGTCGGTTGCCTTTTTATCTTTGTTGATGGTGTCCTTTGCTGTACAGAAGCTTTTTAGCTTAATCTAGTCCTACTTGTTTATTTTTGCTTTTGTTTTCCTTACCTGGGAAGATGGGCCCACAAAAAGCATTGCTCATGCTTATGTTTAAGAGATTCCTGCCTATGTTTTCTTCTAAGAATTTTATGGTTTCATGTTTTATACTTAGGTCTTTAATCCATTTAGAATTTATTTTTGTGTATGATATTAGCAGTCCAATTTTATTCTCTTGTATGTAGCTGTCTAGTTTTCCCAATGCCATTTATTGAAGAAACTGTCTTTTCCCCATTATCTATTCTTGCCTTCTTTATCATATATCAATTGACTATATATGCATAGGTTTATTTCTGGGCTTTCTATTTAGTTTCATTTGTCTGTGCATTTATCTTGTGCCAGTACCATACTGTTTAATTACTGTAGCTTTGTAGCATGGCTTGAAATTAGGGAGTGTAGTATCGGAGCATAATGCCCTCAGCTTTGTTCTTCTTTCTCAAGATAGCTTTGGATTTTCAGGGTCTTTTGTGGTTCCATACAAATTTTAGGATTCTTTGCTATAGTTGCATGAAAAATATCCATGGTATTTTAATAGAGAACAGACATTTTTGTCATAAGATAAAAGAGATACAGATGTATAGTTAATAAGATCCAGTTAAAACCTATAGACCTGAATTTAATTGGAAATTACTAGAATGAAATCATGATGCATTTTATATTTAAAAAGCACATAATTCCTGGCTTTGTCAGGGTTTGAAAAGACTGACTTCAATTTTGAGAAATGTTCCACTGTGGGTAAAATGCTATCAAAGAGCATACATGCTACAGAGAAATCGTTTGTGAAAGGAAAATTAAAATTTCTTAACTAGTAAAAGGTGTTTTAACTACTAATAGGAATAAAACAGACTCTAAAGAATACAGAAATTGTAAATATAAGGATCAACGACCACCTCTGAAGCTGAGGAAGATAATCCAAAACAGGAACAAACTTGGAAAGGGCGTCCCTACCCAAGATTGTGATTTACTCATTGAGAGGGTGTGTGTAGGCTGTCGCCAGAGGATACAGCTGCGGCCCGTCTGGCCTACAGGAGACCAGCTTCTGGATGCGGCCAGCCTGAGCCTGGTGTGTGGGTGCCACCTGCTGGGGTGCCATGGGCCTTACCAGGAATGGGAGGAAATTGCCCAGTGGGATGCCGTGCGTTGGAGCTGGGACGCTGGAGGCTGTCCGGTGGGTCAGAGCTGTGTACAGATAGCCACCTGCTTGAATAAGCTGGAGAAGCTAGAGACTAAGCAAAGAAAGTCGCAGGAGGGCGGTCACCGGTTGGGTCTCCCACGTACTTCCCAGCTGCCACACTGTAGAGGCCAGAAGAGCACTCCCCAGCCTCAAAGATCCGCCTTTCCCTCTGCTGTACCTCGCCGTGTCCCCCCAGCGCCCTTTATCAACAAAGTCGAATCTTGTACCAGCTGGCAAAGGCCCACATCCATTATTACAAGCAAGAGTGGATTTAGAGCTGAGAGGTCATAAGTTGATAACTGGCATTATGTAAAAAGCTCTTACATATAGATAAAAAAATTATGAGCACTCTAATTGAAAAAATGGCAGAGTATGTGTATAGATAATTCACACAAGAGTAAATATAAATGGTTTATCAGTGTTTGAAAAGATACTCAAATTATTGATTTCCTTGATTTCGTCTAGTTGTACAGACATTCTTTTTTATTTTATTTTTTGGCAACCCCCCACCCCTCCAACTTTGTACATAACAGGCAATATCCAAAGACTTTGGAAACAAAATAGAACTATTTTGGTACAGCCACACAACACAGGAGCAGGACCTTGATTTTAGTATTACTAAATTTTAGTATTACTAGATTTTCGTATTCCTTTTTTTTATTAAGGTATCATTGATATACACTCTTATGAAGGTTTCACAAGAAAAACAATGTGGTTGCTACATTCACCCATGTTATCTAGTCCCCCCCAGACCCCACTGCAGTCACTGCCCATCAGTGTAGTGAGACGCCACAGAGGCACTGCTTGTGTACAGGCTTTATCTTTTCTTGATCTTCCATATCGCTGTGAGTGTGTGTTGCTTCTTAAATGCACACATTGTTTTTCTCCTGCCTCCAGCTGCTTACCTGGGGTTCTGCCTGCTCTCCATACTCTTTCTCTTCATTCACCCAAAGTACAAAGCTAGTCCAGACTTGCTCTGGGGACCTGCTCTGTTCTAGCCAGTGCAATAGGCAAGAAACTGAAAAAAGGAAAACAGATTGTGAAGGAAGAAATAAAGCTGTTTCTATTCACAGACAATATGAGTGTCTGTGTGGATAATCCAAGTACTGCCCATAAAAAGCTGCTATGACTACTGGGGGACTTCAGCATAGGCATTGACCTTTTATCAAAGGTCAGTATAAAGAAATCAGTTTCACTTCTACATGCTAGCAGTGGACAACTGGAAACAAAAAATTTTTAAGTACCACTTATTTCAAAATCTTGAAATATTTAGGGATACACCCAACAAAGTATGAACAAGATTTGTGTATTGAACTCTATAAAACATGGATGAGTGAAAACTAAAGATCCAAATAAATGGACAGATAAACCACGTTAATGGAAGGAAGCATCAGTATCATTAAGATGTCAAGTTGCTACAGATTCCACACAATCCCAATCAAAATCCCAGCAGGCTGGGTATATTTTATATCAACTGTAAAAAAAAGTAAAAAGCTGCTGCTTGTCATCCTTCCTGTTTTTCAAATAGAGCCTGGCCTGTAGTGGCGCTTGCGTTGGTGTGGGCCTTGCTGCTTCGTCTTAGGGAGTTCCTGGACATTTGAGACTTTCAGACAACGATCAGTAAGACCCCTTGTCTAGGATCTTGTATAGCACATTGCAGCATTGCAGCATCTGTGGGAAGGTGGGCTAGCTGATCTGATTTTACCCTTCTAATTCAAGATCTCACTGGATCTGTTACTTGTTAAGTCAGTGATTTAAAACGTTGGGGAAGGGGCAATAATGGAATGATTGAATGAATATTCGGGCTTTTTCAAATGCATTTAACTTTTCCCCAAAAGAGTTACTTTTCTTCCCACCCTTAAAAACCGATGCCTATAATGAGGGATGTTATAATGGGATTGTGTTGTGAGTGAACCATTAAAGGCTTCTTATGTGACATTTGTATTAGTTCACTTTTTGCCCTTGGTTACTCATCAAGCTGACTGAAAAGGAGGATAATGTCAGTCCTTTCAGCTCTTTTTGAATTTTAATTATGAGTCTTCCAAAGTTGTATAAATCTTAGGAAATAGTCTTTAATATTAATTTTTAAACAGCTTAGAACATTCATATTTTTAATTACTTTACTGTAGTCAACTTAGTAAATATTTCTCAATAAGGAAAATCAAAGTATAATTATTCTTCCAGTAAATTATACCAGAACATCACTTTTTAAAGATAATGTCTTCCTACTTGACACATATTTGAAATACGTATTTGTTACATGCTTTTGTAAAAATGCATGAAAGCCTCAAATAGGTAAAAAATCCCATGAATTCTGTTACTTAAAAAAATTCCTTCAAATATGAATACCTTTTTAAATTTTCATTAATATCTGAATTTCCTTTCTGTTTTAAAGCCCAGCCTGAATTCCTGAAGCAGCCTACTAATATATATGCTCATGAATCTATGGATATTGTATTTGAATGCGAAGTGACTGGGAAACCAACTCCAACTGTGAAGTGGGTCAAGAATGGGGATATGGTTATTCCAAGTGATTACTTTAAGATTGTAGTAAGTATTTTCAAAGGACACTTATCTCTGAAACCTTTAAATGTCTTTACATGTAATGACCAAGAGATCTGTTACCATATATATACCAGTTTATGTACTGCACATTAAGATAAAAAAAATTCACATCTAGTGTAATCTCTTCATTGGCTTGTGAGAAAGCTGAGCCCAGAAATATCTTGGTAGCTTATTATATAAGATCACATAGCAAATCAGTGGTCAAACTAAGCCTAAAGTCCTGATCTCCTGAGCAACTCTTCAGTCCTACTCAAACGGAATAGCACTTTAATACACAGCTGCCACCATTTGCTGGGCATTACTATCCTGTGAGTGCATGCGTGGGCACCAGTTGTCTTCATAGCTCTCTATTCAAGGAGCAGAAATCTGTCATTCGTATACTGATGCCTAAGCCCTTCAAAATAAGTATGACCCATTGTTGGACAACTGTTGTGACAATAAATACAAAGATTTTTTTAAAAAGTAAATGCAAAAGTAAATAATTAGTGCTAAATGTATTTAAGAATACTCAGCCATTACTGCTTTCTTACTTTATAGATAGTAAATGCTTAGTAAATGTTATCTACTTTTATTATTATCAAACACCCTAGTAATAGAATTATCTAGATTTTGTAATAAGGAATATTAACTACTATTATTATTATCCAACATCCTAGTAATAGAATTATCTAGATTTTGTAATAAGGATTAATAATAATGATAGGTGACATTCATAGAAATAATCAGAAGTAATTATGGTTGTCAAACACTTAAAGTCTCATTACATATTTACAATATAAGTAATTCATTCTTAGGAATATATTTTCTATTTTTGAAGTGCATAATCTCCTATGTTACAAAAAAGTATTTAACCTTAACTAAAAGGCAACATATTATTATTAAATCAGCATTTTCATTCTTTTATTCATACTATTTTTTAAAATCTTAAAACTGTTATATCAATAACATAACAATAGTTAACATTCATATAGTACTTTATAATTTAAGGAAAGCTCATATGTGTGTATATATATATATATGCAGCCTCATTTAAGTTATTGAAGTTCCATCTGTTAGAACTATTGATATAAAAGATAATCTTAAGAAAATGCGTTGAATTCATAAATTCAGCCTTTTACCATGGTCACAGGGTATTGCATGCCAGATATTTTTTCCAAGCAAAGGTATAAGTTTTGCAAACATTGTGTGGATATAACTTCCCATAAGGCTTAAGTTAATTGTTAATGATAGTATTTCTTGTTCTAGTGAGTAAAGTCAGTACTTTGTCAATAAAGCTGAGTTAGCAGGTACATTATTAGACAATAGTAACTGAATCATACCACTTTACTTGTTTTTCCAACTCAGAAAGAGCATATCCTTGAGATCTTGAACTAATTTTCATCAGTTGAATCAAAATTATACTTATGTTTTTCTTTTTCAGAAGGAACATAATCTTCAAGTTTTGGGTCTGGTGAAATCAGATGAAGGATTCTATCAGTGCATTGCTGAGAATGATGTTGGAAATGTACAAGCTGGGGCCCAACTGATAATCCTTGAACATGGTAAGAGGGGCTGAAACAGGAAGATGAAAAAAGAGACTGACTCTGTGTTTGAGGACCCTAGTACCTGTAATTGTGCCTGTCACTCCAGGGTACCTCGTAAGTAATAATCCCTTTGTAAAGGCCAATATAAGGCATAACTAAGAGGGAAAAAGCATCTGAATAATTTCTATTGCTTAAAGTGCCCTACAAACACAATTTTTGGTAATGTTGAAAAGAAATTGGTGTTTAAGAAAAGAAAAAGTGAACAATTATAGTTGTACACAAATGAATGTTCTTCATATTTCAGTCATTTTAAACTCACAAATATATTTCTGCTCTGTTAAAATAGAAAAAATTTAATATTTATTTTGCATTGAGTTTTTCTTCAGTTCTTCCAAAATAAATTACCTCTTCTGATTATCACAAAAAAATGCTTATTATAAATTCAGATGACACTGAAAAGTAAAAAGGTGGGGGAAAACCCAACCCTGTACCAGTCAGGGCCAGCTCTGGGGAAACCACCCAGTAATTTGAGCAAAAATTAAAGAATGAAATATTCTTTAATATAAAGAATTATTAACTATAACAGGGGATGGGATTAACAAGGGATTGGCTAGCAAGGAATAAAGAGAACTCCAACAAGTGTAAGAATGGCAGATATGAGGAGCATCCACCCTGCTGTGTCTGAGAGGGGGCTTTCAGGAAGAGACCCCCCTCAGGGCCGAGGTCCAGACCATGTTGGAGAGGGTGTGGCCATTGTTTACTGGGTGACAGAGAAGTCGCTGTGCTGTCGTGCCGTCAGCACTCGCTGGGAACCCACTGTCTAGCATGCCGGGGAAAAGCTTTTCACAAGGACGTGTCTCACTGAAGGCATTCTGCCACAAAACCACCTGAGGGAAGCTGCTGTCCAGCACCCTGTACTACTGGTAAAGATTAACACATGTCAGTTGGCAAGGGAAAAATACTTAAAAGAGCCCAGATTCATTTATGCAGAGCAGGCAATAAAGTACATGAATTTGGAACTAAGAGGCAGTAAATTGATAACTGGTACAGGCTCAAAATCCTGCCACCCAGGAGTATTACATATGAGCACACACACGTGTATATGGTTATATAACCTATTTTTTTGCAAGCACATGCTGTGGACATCTTTCCATGTCAATATATATAGATCTGTATCAACATTTTTCATTTTGGGTAGTATAAATGTACTTGTTTTATATAAATGGTTCCCTGTTGGTTAATGAGGTAGTTAACAAAATTAATGAGGGAGATAAGCTTATTTTTTTTTAATTAATGGCAGTGATTTTCCATAGTAAACTTTGTGGCTCTCTTGGGGTTATTCAAATTGAACTAAATAAAGGGACTTCAGTATATTTGTGTTTGGGACTGTCATTATAGATTCAGCTCTAACAATATAAGTAGTTGACCATGCTAGAAGTCCCTAAACTCACTCTAATTGGGCTTTCCTCCAAAAATATTTGGATATCATCATAATTATAGTTGTAGTGTGTATGTTTTTCCTTTTTTGAAATGGTATTTCAAAAACAGTCAGTGTCTTATGGGCTGGCAAAATTTTTAGTGACCTTGTCAGGGATGAATTAAGGATGCATGGTTTACAGGAAGGAGAGTTAAGTTTCATGTTACTAATTTTGCTGTTTTAATTTGTAAGATAAACATTTATTTGGGAAACCTAAAAGAAAATATAACAATTCATAAGATTTGCTTTCTGCCTTTCTGGAGTTTACAATATTGTAAGGAATGCAAGAGATGTGTACGACTTCAATACCAGCCCACAGTAAGGGATACAGCACAAACAAAGCAGCATATAATTCAGAAGAGAGGAATTTTGTCTGTGTGATTCATGGAAAGTGTCCCCTTTATTAATAAAACTCAGATGATAAGACTTCTAGATGTCAACAACAGAACTAGGTCAGTAAGGAAATAGAACAGAGCGCCTGTTCCTATAGGAAGGTGGCCTGTGAAAGCAGAATAAGCTGGAACGACTTCATGCCAGTCAACTTGAAAAGGAAGGTAGTAGAGCTGGTTTGTTTAGGGAGGTAAAGCACCAGTTCAAAGTGTGTTGAGTTTGGGTTATGATACAAAAATGTCTAGAGTCAGAGGACAGTTCATGTCAAAAGGTCAGGAAAGAGGCTGAAGAAGAAAATAGCAAGTTTTGGTTTTGATAGATTTCAAGATTTTCAACCAAACTCTTCTCTTGCTGCAGATTAAGGCGATTAGTTATTTCTTTGTATGTAGAGAGCGCTGTGTCCCCAGTTGTTGTGTGGTGGTCTTCCACACTATTGAACATTTGAACTCTAACTTCTCTTCAGTTAATGGAATTATAAGGGTGTTTTATCTAGTCTTATTTCTCTACCGTCAGAGGAATGTCTTGTATCTTATATGACTTATAAGTTCATCCCTGATCATCCAATTGAAGATTTCCATAGATACCATGACTATGATTTTTTGATAAACATTTTGTTATATATGCTTTTTCTTAATGGTCAAGAAATTGATTCTTATTTCTGCCTTAAACCACCACTATTTTCTGTGGACTTCCAACCTCAACATCTTTCTTAAAGATTGCGTTTATTCTCTTATTTTTTTTTCCTTCTTACTAATTCCAGTTATTTAAATTATTTCTAATAGAAATTGTTCTGTCCTGCTGCTTTTAAAAAATCTCTTTAATCTCAGACTTGTGTACATCATTAAAAAATTATGATGGTCTAAAACAAGCTGGTAAAAGAAGCTTACATACCAGAAATAGCACCTAGTAATTTTTGTATGTATGATAATGTATGAAAATACTTTAACTAAATTAAGGAGGAGACAGGCTAGGGAAGAAGTCACAAGAATTACCAAAGTTTAATATTCTGAATGTAACAACACACACAAATGGATATGATAAAACAACTAATATTTTAACACAATTCACAATACACATACGATTCACAATAGAGCAAAGATAGAGTGTTTCTAAATATGACATGTTATACTTCACCTACATTCAAGGCTATAAAATTAAATCTGTAAAATGTGATTTTTGCTTAACAATAAGGATTGTGTATATTTTAATAAACATTATAGTGGCTGGTTAGGATATGATTAGGTTTGTTCTTCTTTCACTGTTAGTGAAAATGTAAAACGTAACATCATTTACTAAAACCATTTTGACAGTTGTATCTTAAAAATTACTGACTCAATCCATTAATTGTTCTTTTAGGATTTTTTCCTAAGGAAGGAACCAGAGATTTGGATAGACTATTAATGTCAGTATTAGTAATTCTAAAAGAAAAAGGGATAAGGAGGGAAAGAACAGGAAATGACTTACATGTCCAAAAATAGAGGAAGTAGTGAAAATAATTATGACATTATGATGGGAAAGTTTTTTGGCCTTTAAAAGCCAGGTCTTTGAACACTCTGATGATACCAGAAAAATCTCAGAATGTCGTGTCAAGTAGAAAAGTAAAATATACAGCTATATACACCTCTGAATTTAGTTTAAAAACTCATACACACATATTTAGATATTCTCACACTAAAATGTTGGCAGTCAGTTTTCTTTGGGTAGTGATATTTTCTCATTTTCCAAATTAACCATATATTACTTTTATAATCAGTAAAGGTTTTTTTCTTTGACTTAACACTAAAGTCACCTTTCAGTCAGTGATGAAATTCAGAAAAAAACACCAAACAATTTTGAGGACTTTATGCCAAAACATCAGTGATAGAAATTAAGAGTTATAGTTTCCTTCACAAGAAAATTGGGTTGTGTTGCCGGAAGTAAACAGTGCAAGTCTGAGTGGACCTCCCTGACATCCCTCGATCCGGTAGGTGAGGACTAGAGGCCTGAACAGCCTGAAGGAGGAAGGATAAAACGGGCCCACTTTGAGCCTCTTCCTTTGCATTTATTAACATTGTGAGTTTCCAAGAGTAAAATAGAATGTGTATATATAGCATTTCCCAAATCTATTTGACTATAGTCCTTTTTTTTTAAGTAGACCCATTAATATATTAAAGGGCGAAATTTGAGAAAAATTGATGCAGATATTCAGAGGAAGGTGGATCAGATTAAGGTTGGCAAGTGACTGCACACAGGCCAAACGCAGCCGACCTTTTGCTTTTGTAAACAGGCTTACCGTAACACAGTCACATACATTTGTTTACAGATTGTGTTTGGTTTATAGTCATTTTCACGCTATAATTCCAGAGGTGAGTAGTTTAGACAGAGCCCATATGACCCAAAAAACCTAAATTACTTACTCTCTGGCCCTTTACAGAATAAGTTTGCTGGACACTGGAGTATATGATACATATCTTTCAGCTCTGACATGTTGTGATTATGAGTTATTTCTGGTCAGTGCAAGTCTGTTTCACTTAAAACTTTTTAAAATTAAAAAAGTGGGTGTGTGTCGGAAAGGCAGAAGATGGGCAGGAGGGGAAGAGTATAAAAATAACAGAAGAAAGTCAGACTTGGTGTGTCAATAATTAGGAGATGTGCAATGGTGACTGACTCCAAGGAGGAACTGTTAATGGGAACTATAAACTACAGAGAGTTTGCTAGCACATCTTTATGGCTGACATCTGAGAGACACTCAAGCACTAGAAACACCATGGAGTAAATTATTGAAGGTGTAAAGAAATCTGTCATGGTGGTGCTTATCTTCATGTACCTTGTTTAAAAATAATATCAAAAGTATTTGAGTATCTTTGACACAAAGCCTTGTTTTTGCAGAGGGAATTTTCTGATTCCCACACGAAGCGTGTAGCTATAAATACTGGCATCAGCCTATTGACTAGTGCTAACTGCAAAAAGGTTTGCACTTCGGAGCACCCAACTTAGCCTATAAAATAGTTGGACAGCATGGTCTTTAAGTTAACTAACACTTTTGGAACATTGAATTATATTTGGTGATTGTGGTTAAAACATTAAAAACATTTGTGCAACAATTCTAGAAAGCAATTTCTAATCAGATTGAGAAGCATAATTTGAGAATGAGTATGTTTCAACAATACTTACATTTTTCTTCCAAGCTTTATTGAGGTATAATTGACATCTAACATGGTGTAAGTTTAAAGTGTGTAAGTGTGATGATACATGTATATACTGTGAGATGTTTACCACAGTAAGGTTAGTTAGCATGTCCTTTATGTCACATAATTATTCTTTTGTTGTTATGGTGAGGATATTAAAGTTCAATTCCCATGGCAGCTTTCAAGTACATAATACAGTATTGCTTAGTTTTTTTTTCTTTTTTTTGGTATCATTAATATACACTTACATGAACAACATTGTGGTTACTAGATTCCCCTCATTATCAAGTCCCCCCCACATACCCTTACAGTCACTGTCCATCAGCATAGTAAGAAGCTATAGAATCACTATTTGTCTTCTCTGTGCTGTACTGCCTTCCCTGTGCCCCCCAAGACACATTATGTGTGCTAATCATAATGCCCTTTTTTCGTCTTCTCCCTCCCTTCCCACCCATCCTCCCCAATCCCTTTCCCTTTGATAACTGTTAGTCCATTCTTGGGTTCTATGAGTCTGATGCTGTTTTGTTCCTTCAGTTTTTTTCTTTGTTCTTACACTCCACAGATGAGTGAAATCATTTGGTACTTGTCTTTCTCTGCCTGGCTTATTTCACTCAGCATAATACCCTCTAGCTCCATCCATGTTATAGCAAATGGTAGGATTTGTTTTCTTCTTATGGCTGAATAATATTCCATTGTGTATATGTACCACATCTTCTTTACCCATTCATCTTCTGATGGACACTTAGGTTGCTTCCATTTCTTGGCTACTGTAAATAGTGATGCGATAAACACAAGGGTGCATCTGTCTTTTTGAAACTGGGCGGCAGCATTCTTAGGGTAAATTCCTAGGAGTGGAATTCCTGGGCCAAATGGTATTTCTATTTTGAGCATTTTGAGGAACCTCCATATTGCTTTCCACAATAGTTGAACTGGTTTACATTCTCACCAGCAGTGTAGGAGGGTTCCCCTTTCTCCACAACCTTGCCAACATTTGTTGTTGTTTGTCTTTTAGATGTTGCCATCCTAACTTGTGTGAGGTGATATCTCATTGTGGTTTTCATTTGCATTTCTCTGATGATTAGCAATGTGGAACATCTTTTCACGTGCCTGCTGGCCATCTGAATTTCTTCTTTGGAGAAATGTCTGTTCAGATCCTCTGCCCATTTTTTAATTGGATTATTTTCTTTTTGTTTGTTGAGGTGCATGAGCTCTTTGGATATTCTGGATGTCAACCCCTTATCAGATATGTCATTTATGAATATGTTCTCCCATACTGTAGAATGCCTTTTTGTTCTACTGATGGTGTCCTTTGCTGTACAGAAGCTTTTTAGTTTGATATAGTCCCACTTGTTCATTTTTGCTTTTGTTTCCATTGCCCAGGGAGATATGTTCATGAAGAAGCTGCTCATGTTTATATTCAAGAGAGTTTTGCCTATGTTTTCTTCTAAGAGTTTTATGGTTTCATGACTTACATTCAGGTCTTTGATCCATTTCACAATTACTTTTGTGTATGGAGTTAGACAGTAATCTAGTTTCATTCTCTTACATGTAGCTGTCCAGTTTTGCCAACACCAGCTATTGAAGAGGCTATCATTTCCCCACTGGATATCCATGGCTCCTCTATCATATATTAATTGACCATATATGTTTGGGTTAATATCTGGACTCTCTATTCTGTTCCACTGGTCTATGGGTCTGTTCTTGTGCCAGTACCAAATTTTCTTGATTACTGTGGCTTTGTAGTAGAGCTTGAAGTTGGGAAGTGAGATCCCCCCTACTTTATTCTTCCTTCTCAGGATTGCTTTGACTATTCAGGGTCTTTTGTGGTTCCATATGAATTTTAGAACTATTTGTTCCACTTCATTGGAATGCTGTTGGTATTTTGATAGGGATTGGATTGAATCTATAGATTGCTTTAGGCAGGATGGTCATTTTGACAATATTAATTCTTCCTACCCAAGAGCATGGGATGATTTTCATTTATTAGTATCCTCTTTAATTTCTCTTAGGACTGTTTTATAGTTCTCAGGGTGTAGGTCTTATAGGTCTTTTACTTCCTTTGGTTAGGTTTATTCGTAGGTATTTTATCCTTTTTGATGCAATTGTGAATGGAGTCGTTTTCCTGATTTCTCTTTCTGCTAATTCATCATTAATGTATAGAAATGCAACATATTTCTGTTTTGCTGAATTCAGATATTAGTTCTACTAGTTTTGGAGTGTATTCTTTAGGGTTTGTTATGTACAATATCATGTCATCTGCAAACAGTGACAGTTTGACTTCCTCCTTACCAATCTGGATGCCTTTTATTTCATTGTGTTGTCTGATTGCCGTGGCTAGGACCTCCAGTACTATGTTGAATAACAGTGGGGAGAGTGGGCATCCTTGTCTTGTGCCTGATCTTAGAGGAAAAGCTTTCATCTTCTCACTGTCAAGTATGATGTTCGCTGTGGGTTTATCATATATGGCCTTTATTCTGTTGAGGTACTTGCCCTCTGTACCCATTTTGTTGAGAGTTTTTACCATGAATGGATGTTGAATTTTGTCAAATGCTTTTTCAGCATCTATGGAGATGATCATGTGGTTTTTGTCCTTCTTTTTGTTGATGTGGTGGATGATGTTGATGGATTTTTGAATGTTGTACCATCCTTGCATCCCTGAGATGAATCCCACTTGATCATGGTGTATGATCCTCTTGATGTATTTTTGAATTTGGTTTGCTAATATTTTCTTGAGTATTTTTGCATCTCTGTTCATCAGGGATACCGGTCTGTAATTTTCTTTTTTGTGGGATCTTTGCCTTGTTTTGGTATTAGGGTGATGCTGGCTTCATAGAATGAGTTTGGAAGTATTCCCTCTTTTTCTATTTTTTGGAAAACTTAAGGAGAATGGGTATTATGTCTTCTCTAAATGTCTGATAAATTCAGTGGTGAATTCATCTGTCCCAGCAGTTTTGTTCTTGGGTAGTTTTTTGATTACTGATTCAATTTCATTGCTTGTAATTGGTCTGTTTAGATTTTCTGTTTCCTCCTGGATTACTTTTTCTAGAAAGTCCATTTCTTCTAGGTTATCCAGTTTGTTAGCATGTAGATTTTCATAGTATTCTCTAATAATTCTTTGTATTTCAGTGATGTCCATTGTGATTTTTCCTTTCTCATTTCTGATTCTATTTATGTGTGTAGATTTTCTTTTTTTCTTAATAAGTGTGGCTAGGGGTTTATCTATTGTGTTTATTTTTTTACAGATCCAGCTTTGGTTTCATTAATCTTTTTCTATTGTTTTATTTTTCTCAATTTTATTTACTTCTTCTCTGGTCTTTATTATGTCCCTCTTTTTGCTAACTTTGGGCCGCATTTGTTCTTTTTCCATTTTCAATAATTGTGACTTTATACCATTCATTTGGGATTGTTCTTCATTCTTTAAATAGGCCTGGATTGCTATATATTTCCCTCATAGAACTGCCTTCACTGCGTCCCACAGAAGTTGGGGCATTGTGCAGTTATTGTCATTTATCTCCATATATTGCTTGATCTCTGTTTTAATTTGGTCATTGATCCATTGATTATTTAGGAGCATGTTGTTAAGCCTCCATGTGTTTGTGAGCCTTTTTGTTTTCTTTGTACAATTAATTTCTAGTTTTATACCCCTGTGATCTGAGAAGTTAGTTGGTACAATTTCAGTCTTTTTGACTTTTTACTGAGGCTCTTTTTGTGGCCTAGTATGTGGTCTGTTCTGGAAAATGTTCTTTGTGCACTTGAAAAGAATGTGTATCCTTCTGCTTTTGTGTATAGAGTTCTGTAAATGTCTTTTAGGTCCTTCTGTTCTAGTGTGTTGTTGAGTGCCTCTGTGTCCTTACTTATTTTCTGTCTTGTTCATCTATCCTTTGGAGTGAGCGGAGTGTTGAAGTCTCCTAAAATGAATGCATTACATTCTATTTCCTCTTTTAATTCTGTATTTGTTTCACATATGTAGGTGCTCCTTTGTTGGGTGCATAGATATTTATAATGATTATATCCTCTTGTTGGATTGATGCCTTTATCATTATGTAATGTTCTTCTTTGTCTCTTGTGACTTTCTTTGTTTTGAAGTCTATTTTGTCTGATAGAAGTACTGCAACACCTGCTTTTTTCACCCTATTTGTTGCATGAAATATCTTTTTCCATCCCTTCACTTTTAGTCTGTGGATGTCTTTGGGTTTGAAGTGAGTCTCTTGTAGGCAGCATATAGACGGGTCTTGTTTTTTATCCATTCAGTGACTATGTCTTTTGATTGGTGCATTCCAACCATTTTCATTTAGGGTGATTATCAGTAGGTATGTACTTATTGCCATTTCAGGCTTTAGATTCATGGTTACCAAAGGTTCAAGGGTAACTTCCTTACTACCTAAGAGTCTAACTTAACTCAACTAGTATGTTATTACAAACACAATCTAAAGGTTCTTTTTTTCCCTCCTTTACTTCCTCCTCCATTCTTTATATATTAGGTATTATATTCTGTACTCTTTGTCCATTTTTATTACCTCTGTTGACAGCTATTTAACCTTAGAAACACTTCCATCTATAGCAGTCCCTCCAAAATACACTGTAGAGATGGTTTGTGGGAGGTAAATTCTCTCAGCTTTTGCTTATCTGGAAATTGTTTAATCCCTCCTTCAAATTTAAATAATAATATTGCCTGATAAAGTATTCTTGTTTCGAGGCCCTTCTGCCTCATTGCATTTAAATTTAAATGATAATCTTGCCTGATAAACTATTCATGATTCGAGGCCCTTCTGCTTCATTGCATTAAATATATCATTCCACTCCCTTCTAGCCCGTAAGGTTTCTGCTGAGAAGGTTTATAGGCTGATGGGTTTTCCTTTGTATGTGATCTTACTTCTGTCTCTGGCTGCTTTTAATAGTCTGTCCTTATCCTTGATCTTTGCCATTTTAATAATTATGTGTCTTGGTGTTGTTCTCCTTGGGTCCCTCGTGGTGTGAGATCTGTGTATCTCCATGGCTTGAGAGACTATCTCCTTCCCCAGATTGGGGAAGTTTTCAGCAGTTACTTCCTGAAAGATACTTTCTATCTCTTTTTCTCTCTCTCTTCTTCTGGTACCCCTATAATGCAAATATTGTTGCATTTGGATTGGTCACACAGTTCTCTCAATATTCTTTCATTCTTAGAGATCCTTTTTTCTCTCTGTGCCTCAGCTTCTTTGTATTCCTGTTTCCTAATTTCTATTTCATTTATCATCTCCTCCCCCTTATCTAATCTGCTTTTAATACTTCCATTGTGTTCTTTAACGATTGGATCTCTGTCCTAGAGTTGTTCCTGATTTCTTGGATATTTTTCTGTACCTCCATGAGTTAATGATTTTTATTTTGAAATCTCTTTGAGGAGATTCATGAGGTCGATTTCATTTGAATCTTTCTCAGGTGTATTCATAATTTTGCTTTGAACCAGGTTCTTTTGATGTTTCATAATTTCTCTGTGGTGCCGTCTAGTGCCCAGAACCTCTACCCTCCGGAGCTGCTCAGCCCCTGGAGCAGTGTTGGTTGTTGCAGGGGAGCAGTGTTGGTGCTTAGGTGGAGGACAGAAACTGCTTCCTGCTTCTTGGCTGCTATGCCTGTCTCCACTGCCAGAACCAGTGGGCTGAGCACACAGGTGTAAGCTTCTATGCTTTGTGTTTGTAGCTGCCATTGGCAGGGCTTCCCTCTGGCTGGCCTGACACCAGAGCAGGGGTTGCCAGTTTGCGTCTGTTGCCAGATGTACATGCTGTACATGCCTGAGCCAGGTGCAGGCTAGCCAGAGGAAGACACAGCAGGCTGCATATCATGGGGGGGTGGGGGGGGGCTTGGAGCTGCATAGCCAGCCAGGGGTATGCAGCACCTGAGAATTGTTTAAGCTCCCAACCTGCTGGACAGAGTGCACCTGGACAATTTTGTCTACCTGTCTTTTCTCCTGAGCAGTAAGCTCTATGCAATCCTTTCCCCTTTAGCAGCCCTCTTGCTTTTAAGAAGTCTCTCAGACTGCCCACCCAGATCAGCCAGATATGAATCCCTGTTTTCCACAAGCAGCTGGAATCTCCGTCTCTCCAGGTATTCTGCCTGTCTTAGTTTTCCAACTGCACTAAATCACCAGAGCACCATGCAATGTAGGTTCATGCTCCCAGAGCAGATCTCCAGGGCTAGGTGTTCAGCCATCCCAGGCCTCCACTCCCTTCCCGCTCTGTTTCTCTTCCTCCTGCCGGTGAGCTGGGGTGGGGGGAGGGCTTGGGTCACGCTGGGCCACATCTTTGGTACATTACCCTGTTCCTTGAGGTCTGCTCTTTTCTCCAGGTGTATGCAGTCTGGTGCAGCCTTCTTTCCTGTTTCTCTTTCAGGATTAGTTGTATTACATTATATTTTCTTATTATATGTGGTTTTAGGAGGAGGTCTCTGTCTCACCTCTCACACTGCCATCTTTAATCCAATCTCCATAATACCATATTTTTAACTGTAGTCACCATGTTGTACATTACATCCCCAGAACTTATTATTCTTATAACTGGAGGTTTATACCTCTTGACCAAGGGGTCAAAACATTTAAATTTTTAATATTTAAGTTTTATGCATCAGTGACTCTTGAATTTAGAAGATTTTGTGGCTTTAAAAATATTGAACTGAACAGAACAGCATTATCTTTATTTGCTGCCAGTTCAAATTAATATTAGCTGTCATTTTATGCTAAAATACTTTCTTATGATCATCTACCAAATGATTTTTTTAAAAGTATTGTTGTGTAAATTATTGCAGGTATATTAAGAATAGTATTAAGTAAGGTAAAAATATTTTTGTCTATTAACTTTTTATTACATTTTCTTCTGTCAGTTTGAATTTAAAAATAGATTCCAAAATAATCATGTAAAACTGAAATATAAAAACACAGAAATACGAATTTTCTCTGTATGTCCTTTTATTTCAAGTCTGATAATTGGAAGGTTTTTAGTTCCAGTAAGGGAAGATGAGTTGGTGAAAAGGGAGTAACACAAACTTGTTTTTAGTAAAGGAAATTCATAACTTTACCAACTCATTAAATAACTTCTAGGATATTATGGCCATGATAGATAAGGGTACATATTGAGCATTACTTTTTTTTTTTTTTTGACAGAAACATTTCTAAAAAGTTCCATTTAGTTTCTGAGGTAATAATAGAAATTCTGGAATAAGTGAGTAATGACCTGGCATGATTAAAAGTTGGCTAGATAGCAGGAAATTACTAGTCATTAGTGGAATATTTTAAATCTGAAGCACTAGAATGTATGATAGTTGGTATTGGTTTTAATTCTAGGATAAATTCTAGTCAGTTATTTTGCTTTTTTTGTAGCAGTAATTATAACTTTATGAAAAATTTTAACTCAAGATAACTGATGAAATTTAACTTCTTAATCATGAACTCCATGTCTAGGAACTTCCTAGGATTGAAGATGTATAGAAGGTCAATGCCCTGTTCTTCTTGCCTGTCATTAACTTGCTAAGTGACTGGATCAGTACTGAAACTCTGTGATTATTTTATATAAGACAAAAGAATTAAATGATCACTTAAGTCTCTTATCATTCAAATACTCTATTAAATGTGGTTGTTTTAGGAATATATGCATTAAGTGTAAGATGCATTTTAGAACATTTTCTGTTTAGGTATTGAAATAAACATTGTTTTCAGAAAGATTGAGCCATTTGTCAGTTAATAATTTTATGTTACTTGTCAGAATGTGTATAATGAAACACACCTCATGCTAAAAATCTGAAATTTGGCTTTGTGTCCCCACCCAATTATAGAAAATCATGATTATCAGAGAGATCACCTAGTCTATAAGATAAACAGCACTTTCTGCACGGCACTGAAGGGCAAATGAAATAATACATGTAAAGTATTTTGTAAATCGTTAAGTTCTCTCTAACTTTAAAAATAATTTGAAAGACTGTACAAAGGCAAAGCTACTGAATGGGAATTCAGTAGTAAGCATTAACTAAATTAAAATGAAAATAGAAGATTAACTTCATGAAGCAAGACTTGAGGATATTTTTAAGAGAAAAAAGTAATCCATTTAATATTTGGTTGTATCATTTAAATTTGTGAAACAGGAGAAAATCGTATGTGACCAGATTGCAAGGCATCTGAAATCATCGGTTAAAACTAAACAAGCACTAAAATAGTTTAAAATAAACAACACATATTTATTGTCAAAAATAAGAATGCATAATTGACTGAAATGTAAATTAAAAAGTAAATGTACTTAACTCTTCCCCTAATCTCCATTTCTAGAGATAACCCTTATTCATAAACATTTTCTATGTATTTCATTCATTCAGTAAATATTTGTTGGGCAAAATTCTATATGCTATATAAAATTCAGTTTTCATTGTGCAAAGTGGTGGGAATGAAAAAGCAAACAGGCAGACATGCTTCTCGGCCCTCCTAGTGCTTATATTCTATAAGCAGAGACAGACAGCAAGTGTATAAGTAAACCAAAGACTTGTAGAGTTTATGTTTATTTAAAAGAAAAAGAATGCCCTAATAAAGAATTATTGAGGGTATATTAGTAGAGTAGACAGAGAGGGCCTTTCCAATATGATATGTAAGTTGAGACCTGAGCTTAGAAGAAGCCTATGTGTGTGTGATTTATGATTATGCAGACATATATACACATTCATGTATAATCTTTTTATTTGCTAAAATGAAATCAGATTTATCAGTGACTTTATTAAATAGTATTTTTGGGGCCTATAAATACTTTTTCTTTTTTAACTATTCTCATTAGACTATAGAGTACAAGGAAACCTATGGAGTTTTTTTTTTTTTGCATTCTTTATGACAGTGTAAATCATTTTGAAATGCAATTTAATAATTTAGAATTCATATACCCTTTCATCAAATACTTATAATTATCTTGCAGGTATAGTGACCAAGTTTTTAAAGATATTTATGTTAAAGTAGCTTAAATCTGGGAACAGTATAGTCAGCACAACCTATAAAAGGGATGATTAACTACCTGAAAACAATGGAATACTAGGTGACTGTTTAAAAAAAAGGTAAATCTACGTAAGGTAAATAGGGTAGACAAGAAAAATACCCAAGTTTTATTATTAACAAAGCAAGTTGCAGGAAAGTATGCATAGTCTGATCTCATTTGTAGAAAAGATTAGATGGAGGGATATAGATGTTTGTATACTTGTATGTGCAAGAAGTCTTTACAAATCTACATAACAGTCTGTTAATTGTGCTTATATCTGAGGAGTGGGATTGGAAAAGTCTGAAGATGGGAGGAGAGGACAAACAATGTATCATAAATTTTTGAAAAACCAAATAAAAATTTTGTTAAAAATTAAGCTTTGAATATGGTAATCAGATATATACATAGTTATTTTTACTTTGTTCAGAGTAGTTTAAAACTAAATTTTTGTTTCTTGTAACAGACTGTTATGGGAGAAAAAAATAGGTTGTTAAGAGTATTTGACAACTATTTTCAAATATCTTATCTCCAAATATAATATCTCCTCTTATAGCACATTTTTCCTGAAAAATAAATCATGTCACATAAATGCTAAGGCAGTTACATATAGTTTACTATAATAGTTTACTAAAATATTAAAAGCATATTTGTTAAACCAACAAGTATTTTTTTGAGTACCCATACTGTGTAAAAAGAGACCCATAGTTAACTGGGAGAAACCCTAATATATAGACCCTCAGGAGAGAGAATCTAATATCATACAGAAAATGTAGGTAGAATAATAGATCTTAATGATCTGAGTATCTAGTCTAGCTGTATTGAAGATTGAGCTAAGTGACTTACCTTGTATCACACAGCTAATTAACATCAGAGTCAGGACTGATACCTAGGTTTTCAGTTTCAAAATTCACTGTACCACTTTAGCAAGTTTAATGTTTTCCAGACAAAGACCATATATGTTCTCTTAATTTCAAGGTCAGTCTTTCAAGTCTACTCTGATAAGGTTGGTCAAGTATATCATTTTTCAAGGATGACCATGCATTTAGTATGCCTGAGACAGTACTAGCTCATTTCTGTTGTCCCAGCATAATTACTGAAACTACCTTCTTTACCAGGTATCTAGCTATGGAAAATATATTCCATTGTCACGCCAATTATTGCTAGTATATTGATTCTGAAAGGTTCTGAATAGTACTGGAATAAAGGTTTTGGGTTATGAATATAAAGAATTTCAATGAAGGCTGTGCTAAATGCCCAAGTGCTACCATAGTCCTGAATGGGAAGAAGTGGTTTCTACTGTATCTGACAGGCCAGAAATGCTTCTTGAAGAGTGTGGCATTTGAACTGAGCATAGAAAGGTGAGTGGGTCAGGTTATATGAAAAAGGATGATATTCAGGTATATAAGTAAGAAGTTTCAAAGTGCGTTTGAAGAATAACAAGCAGCTCAGTTTACTACTGTTCAGAAAAGTAGAAATGCAAGAGTATACATCCTTTAAGTGTGTGTAGGTCCAGGTTATTTAATATGGTTGGTCAAGTCAAAAGGTTGAGATTTGTGAAATAGCTGGAAGACCCTAGCAATTTTCAGGTGCATGAGGAAACAAGTAGGACTTTAAGAAGATTCATATATTGAATGTGTGTTAAGTGAGTTCAGAGAGGAAAATATGGAATCTGTGATACTGATTAGGAATATTTTGTACCAAATCAGGTATGATGTTGAAGACCCTCAACTAGGTGCTGACAGTGGGAAGAGAAATTCTCTTTGTATCCCTCAGTGGCTCATAGGTGTAAATATTTATTAAATGTCACACAGATGTTCTTACAAAGGAAGATAGGACAAGATTTGTGGATTTTTTCTGATATTTAAGATAAGGGAGAGGAAAAGATTGAAGTTTTACACCAAATACAAGTAGAGGGATTCTCTGTAAATCCAAGGTTACAGTCTTAACCTATTTAGGTTAAGAGAGTTTGTCCCAATTACTGTTGAGTTGGGCTTTAATGACTGCTCTGTTTTTAGATAGATTTGAAGAAGTAGATATAGAATTAAAGTATGTTAGTTTAATATTTAACATTTCATCTTTGCCAAAACGCATGAATTTTAAGACCAGAAATTGTGAAGTCCAGGTAATAACTTAGTACCTCAATTATAATCTTTGGGTTTTTAACAGTTAAATAGAAGTTGTGCAGATGACCTTTTGGGACACAAAGATGGATTTAGAGATTATCAAAGAGCAAGCTTGAATTTGAATGTGATGCCATTATTTTGTTATAAAAAAAGGAATCCATTATGCAGTGCTAAAACCCCAGAAGGAAGATGGTATGTCTGAGTATGTTTTAATTGGTAGCTATATTTAAAAGAGGCTAAATTATACAATAATGTCATAGTTGCCAGAATATCGTTTCAGTCTGAAAGATATCACTAACAGTCTGGTTGCTTGTATGCTTTATTTCATGTAGTTTCACTGCTGGATCATGTGTTTTTCATTTTAGGTTGTAGTGTTGTTGGTGTTGAGAATGTCTTCCAATTGATGCCTGCTTAAGATTTCACCATAAATAAAAAGTATAGTATAATTTGATGTACATTTTGAATAATGTTTTTCTGTAGTATTAGCATTTTAAATCATACTGCCACCTCATAACTACTATAGTATTGTCCTAATATTCTAGCTGCATGCCTGTTGTACAAAACAACTTTTATTTGTCACCAGAATTATTCTGAGTTTCTTCTTAATACAGTGTCTACCTGAGTATTGTAGACCCCAAATAATGTAAAGAATGTGACAGACGTCTTAGCTGGATTCCAGTTAATGATGATTTTCTCCCTAATTTTTAGAGTTCAGTTTATGCTCCTTTGCAAGTTTGAGTAGTTGTAATGTCTTGTCAGACTTTGTTAAAAATCCAGATTAGGTGCTACTTGAATTCTAAAAACACAATCTGATGAAATAAAAGCTGCTAGAATTTGGACTTTTGACTCTTAAAAAAATGCCAGTGCTGTTTATCTCTCGACTATGTCTTGGAATATTTGTTGTGATTAGAGTTCATGTAAATCATTAAGCACATTGAAACAAAGTCAGCTTTCCCTTTGTGTTGGCTTAAATGGGTAATGAGCAGAAATACCTTTATGCATTTGGTCTTTCCTTTCCTCTGGGGCGTTGGAATCTTACGGAAGAGGCAACATTTTGATTTAGGGTGAAGGAGAGAGAGCCGTCTTCTGTCCGGGCTCACCGCTGTGGTAGGTGCGTCATTAGCATCTGGCGCTCCTTTTTTAATGAGTGCTTTTGATGTCAGGAAAATGTCAGGTGACTTCCTTAAAGCTGAAACATCTCTCCTGCGCACAAGAATGGGAGGAGTATTTTGTGTTCATTTCATTTTATAACTTCCTTCAATTGTTTATGTAAGTCATTTGTTTAAACCAACAGTTCACTGCAAGGGCTGCTTATCAGTAGACACAACTACTAAACCTTCAACAGCCAGTGTTCCTCTGGTGCTGTTAGTTCTTCTCTATCTTTGCATCTTAGTTCCTCAGAGGAAGAGCTCTAAAATCTATAGGATCATTCACACGAACGCTTATTCCCTTGCTTTTAAATTGTTTGAGTACTCAAAATATGTAGCTTTGACAAGTTATTTTTGTGAGTTCATGTTCACATTGCATTGTGCCCGTACCCAGCCTCCTAGCTATTTAGAAATGTGCTGATAGACATTTCAGGTATTTGGATAGTTTTAATTATTTAGTTTTGGAGTATGTTATTCTCTTACACCAGGAATTCCAGTACTAAATACATAGGCATCAGCTTCAGCTGGGCCTCAGACTGCTAGAAAATCCTTTCGGTTTTTCTAGTCTGCTCCCTGTCCCTTCCCTGTATATCAATTATTTTAAACCTTCGTGCTCTTCAAACCTATCACTGTCAGCAGGTGACCACACTTCTCAGTTCATGGGAATTTGAGATTATTTTTGTGATAGAATACATGGCCAGTTTTTTGGTAACAGTTCTGTGGGTATTATGTTTGCTGAATATTGTTTGTAAATATCTATTAGGTCAAACTTGTTAGTTGTGTTCATAAAATCCTTCAGAGCCTTACCTAATTATTGTTTGCTTAATCTGCCAATCTCTAAGAAATCTATTTCTAAGAAAGTATGATTGTTGATTTGTTCAGCTTTTGTATTTCTAACTATTATTGCTTATATATTCATAAGCCCTGTTGATGAATTAGGAATTATGACTTTTCTTGGAATATTAATGTGTTTCATCAACTCTAAGATACCATGGATTATAAAATGCATCCTAATTTCAGAGATGTTAAGATGTGAAAAAGTGCATCTTATAATCAAGAAAACATGGTATTTATTAATAGGAAATACTCATTTTGCCCTGATTAATTCTTTTTGCCTTCAATTATGTTTTGTCTAATACTGACATTACTGTACCTGCTTTCTTTATAATAGCATTGCCTGATACAAATTTTCTTTTCAAATTTTTGTTGTCCTTTTATTTTAGGGTTAATGATTATAGCCAGTTTTACACATACTGTTTTTATGAGTCCTGCCACCCACCTTAATTTGTTAATATTTGTCAAATAGTTACCCTTAAAATTTTGATGTACATATTTAGTTGTATTTTTCTTTCTTAGCATCACTTAGGGCTAATTATATCTTTCCCCTCGCCAAATAATTTAAAAACTTCATCATGTTTTCACTGCCTTCCTGCTCATATTCTGTGCCTACCCCCTGCCCCAGTATATTCTTTGGCCTGTAGTTTCTATTTTCTTGGATTCGTTGTTTTAATTTATTTTGGTAGAGTATACTTTACAGTAAATTTCCAAGAAAGATATCTGAGAATTTTCAAGACCGCTTATCTGAAAATATATTATTTGCTCTCATAAAAAGTTTCATTATCTTTTAACATACTGCTATGAATCTTTTTCTTGTTCATTCTTAGGTAATAGTCACTTCTTTCTCTATAAGCTTTCAGAATTCTTGATTTTATCCTTCGAATTCTGCAGTTTCGTGATGTGGATTTCTTTCCTCCACCCTCAGTCCATGTACCCAGCACGGAGTGGACCCTTCACACAGAGTCGCATCTGTTGAGGCTCAGTGACACTTTATGATGTCATGTATTTGGCTGTTGCTGCTTGATCCTTTATCTTCTCTTGAACTTTTGCTTTACATGCCATTACTTATCATTGATATTTTGTTCTGGCAAGATCCTTAGAATTTTGCCAGAACAAAAATTTCCAGTCTACTAATTTATCTTTGAGTCTATTTTCTTTTCTGCCTATATTTTTTTAGTAACTTTTTGTTTTAGAATAGTTTTAGATGTTTAGTAAAGTTTTGAAGATAGTACAAAGAATTTCCATCTATCTCACGCATTTCCCTTATTGTTAACTCATACATTAGTGTGGTACATATGTCATAGTTAATCAACATTGATGCTTTTTAAAATTAAGTGAAGTCCACACTTTATTCACATTTCCTTAGTTTTAATCTAATGTCCTTTCTCCATTCCAGCATCCTATCCAGAATACCACCTTACATGTAGTCATGTATTTCATTAGGCTCCTCTTGGTTATAACAGGTTCTTAGGCTTCCCTTGTTTTTGATGACCTTATTAGTTTCAAGGAGCACTGGTCAAGTATTTTGTAGAATGCCCTTCAATTAAGATTTGTCTGATATTTTTCTCACAATTATACTGGGAATATGGGTTTTGGAGATGAGGAACAAAGGGGTATATCTCATTCTTACCACACTGTATTAAAGCTTATACTGTCAGCATTACTGATCACTGTGGACGCTGACCCTCATCTCCTTGCTGGGTAGCATTTGTCAGGTGTCTCCACTTAAAGTGACTCATTTTTCTCCTTTCCTGTGCACTTTGGAAGGAAATTACTGTGCGCAGCCCACACTTATGGAGTAGGGAGTTATGCTCCACTGCCTTGTGGGCACAGTATCTATATAAACTATTTGGAATTATTTTGTATGGATTTGTCTGTTTTCCTCCATTTATTTATTTACTCAATCATTTGCTAATATTTTCTTAAGGATTTTTTGGATCTGTGTTGGTGAGATAATGGTCTTTCTGATGATGTCTATCTGGTTTGATAATAGAATAATGCTTTCTTTATAGAATGACTTACAAAGTATTCTCTCTGTTTCTGTTTTCTCAAAGAGGTTGTGGAGAATTTATTTCATTTATTATCCTTTAAGTGTTTGGTATAATTTAACAGTGAAATATTATGGGTCTGGTACTTCCTTATAGAAGGTTTTTAAATACTGACTCACTTTCTTTAATATCTATTATTATCTATTTCCCCTTGTTTTTTCAAGGAATTGGTCTGTTTCATCTAAGTTATCAAATACGTGAGCATAGAGTTTGTAGTATTCACTTACTATTCTTTTAATGCCTGTGTGTTTAGGAGTGATGGCCTGTTTTTCATATCTGCTGTTAGTAATTTGGGGCTGCATTTCTTTCTTGGTGTCTGACTAGAGGTCTACCACTTTATTGATATTTTCAGATAAGTGGCCCTAATCTTAGTCTATTTTCTCTGTTGTCTTCCTATTTTCATTTTCTTTGATTGCTGCTGTAATATTTATTATTTCCTGTCTTTTGCTTGCTTTAGGCTTAATTTGCTTTTCTCTAGTTTCCTAAGGTAAAAGCTTAGGTTATGCACTCTAAGCTTTTCATTCCTTTCTAATGTATGCATTAATACTATAAATTTCCCTCTAAACACTGCTTTTGTTGCATCCAAAAAATTTTGATAAGTTGTGTTTTCATTTTCATTCAATTCAAAATAGTTTCTAATTTTTTGTGTGGCTTCTTCTTTAACCCATGTACTATTTAGAATGTGTATTTATTTCCAAATATTTGGGAGCTTTCCATCTTTATTTCTGTTATTTCCAGTTTAACTCTAGTGTGGTCATAGAACATACTTTGTATGATTTCTTTTAAATTTGTTAAAATGTGTTTCACAGCCCACATGTTTTCTCTCTTTGTGAATTTCCCTGTAAGTTTAAGAACAGTGTGCATTCTGCTATTGCTGGCTGGAATATTTTTATAAATGTCAATTAGTTGAAGTTGATTAATAATGCTATTCAAGTTTTTTAATTTAATTTTCTTCCTGTGTGATCTATAATTTACTGACAAAGGTTGTTTAAACCCTCCAACTATAATATTGATATTTTGTCTTTAATTGATAAATCCACCCTTTTAAATTAATTTCTGTGTCAGGGTTATTGACGTAATATTTGTGTGTTGACATAAATATTTGTGTGGGTTTTATGAGTAGGGATCTTGAGCATATCTTTTAATCCTGCTGGTGGGATTAATATTTATGATTATCCAAGAAATGGCACATAGTTTTAGGATTAATTAGATAGAACTCTTCATTACACTGGTATCAATAAAAGTATCTGAATTTGAATGAAAATTTCAAGAGGATTCAGGATATTTGGGAGTCATTTGCATACCACATAAACATTTTGATTTTTTCCTTCTAGATGTTAAATTATATGGATCATAATATGGAAAATGATTCCCAAATCAAAAGTAGGCATCTTATAAATCCTAGAAGGAAAATAGCATCTTATCTTTCAAGTCTTAAAATTTATGTCACAATTTCACAAAGCAATTTGATTATAAAGTATCTTTCTTTTTAATAGTTCATAATAATGAGATTTATGCCATTTTGAACAAGTGATATGTTAAACATAGAATCCCTGAGATTAGCAAGACTTTCTTTGTCTATTTCAGAAAATTTTGGAATTTTAGAATTATAAATTTTACTTATATAGTGATTGTCTTTATGGTAACCCTTACCATTTTCCAGTGACAGGGAATTCTTTCTCACAAAATATCTCATTCTACTGTTAAATTTTATGTTTAAAAATTATTCCTTACTTTAAAAATCTGCCTCTGTCTTCTAAAGCTTCTTGCTTAGGTGTTCTTTGGACCTTTAGACTCCATACAAATCTTAAGATTTTTAACACTAACTCCAAAATAGGGTATCCAGCAGAATGGGATAGGGCATAGGCAGTGGGGCTATAGCTATTTCTTTATGTGAGACTCTCCTGTAAACTGATGTTTATAAATCAGATTATGATAGTATAAGAGGATGCAAAATGTAAATCATCATCGTTGTGTAACATTCTTCTGTTTTGGTTTTCTTCAATATCATTACATTTTAAATTTGGAAATAATAGTGAATTGTGAATTGTGTTTGGGGGAGGGGCAGGAAATCTATCTCTTTCTTATGCTCCTCACTTATGACCTTCCATGAAATACGCCTAATCTGTTGAGATACACCATTGGGAACAACCAGTGTACAACCTTGAACTCATTTTACTGCCACATATTCAGTGCTTCCTTTATGTGACAGATTACTCTCAGGAGCAAATAATTTGCAGTTCTTCTCACATCCTGTTAGTGTTTTTATTCCTAATAAAAGTGCTGTGATTAATAGCCTAGCGTAATTGTTGTTTCCCATTGAGTGTAAATGTTTCATTTGGATGTCTTTAATCTGAAGGAACAGTTGTTTTATTGGACTCTTGGCGTTTTTCTGTGCTTCTCAAGGTTTTTTTTTATTGCTTTCTTTGAGCTATTTACAGTGGGGGAAGATGAACTTTTCTGTCAGAATTGTGAAGTAGGACCCAGTAGAGAAATTTTAAGGATGAATACTGAGATACTTGAACATTTATAAATAAATTTTTATGAAAATTACACAATGGTACAAGCACTATGGCAATTTTGATTGACTTTTATAAAAGTAGCTTATCTCCTTGGCATACTCGTATTATGATGGCATTACCGTATAGATATCTGAAATGCCAGGGTGCTTTCACTAAGTCTTTTTTTTTTTTTTTTTTTTTTTTGCAAATCAGACTTAAGATACAGGGTAAGACAAGAGATGGAGAAGAATTACTAAAACGTTGAGAAATGGTGAGTTGAGTTTTTACAAGGGTCTGGTGCCCCACTCATCAGTAGGTGAGCTTTTTATTGTTTTTGCTCTTGAAGTGGCAACGCCTCTTCATCCTGGTCATTCCTGCACTAACACCCAGGAACCTGCCTGGGCTTAGAAGTATTTCCTTTAGCCATCAGGCAATTTTTCTTTTATACAGAAATGCAGAGGGCAGGTTGGGCTTCATTAGCACCAGCCACTGAGTACATTAGCTCTAACCAGGAACCAACGAGATTATTAATACTGTAAAGAAATTGGAAATGGAGAACCTTATAAAAATTAAAAACTGCTAAAAGAAAGCCTGAAAGGTTACCTGGTTAAATTGAATATTGAATGCATTGAACTTTTATTTGAAAAAACAGGTAAGTTGGGTGCAACTTTTACAAGTTAGAGAAAATTAAGATTAATTTAGAGGTTGAACTGCATTTTTACTTATATAAACACAAATATCATTCAGGCTTTTTTTGACTGGTAGTATTACTTTCACTTTGTCTTAAAATGTTAGGGAGAAATGCCTAGTTTGTGTAGCTAAAGTCTTTATTTTCATGTAAATAAGTCCTCAGAAATTCAGCTTAAAAAGTTTTCTTTATGATATAAATTCATATTTTAAAGCCCTCCATATCCCCACAATTACATATTTTTGCTTTTAAGTGTTTTCTGAGTTTCTGTTTATTTAGCCATTGAATAAACATTTATTTGAATATATAATGGATATCAATTTCTACAAAGGAAGTAAATATAACAAAATAAAACTACATAAATGTTTCCAATAATGACCAGAGATTAGAAATATTTTTAATACAATGTTTTTTTGTTACAATGGTACTTCTTTGAAAGAGTATTGATAATTAGTAATACCTTAAAAGCATTTGGAACTTACTGTTTTGACTTGACAGAATAACTAGTACTGGACTAATGCTCCTGATGTAAATACAAAGTAGAAAATAGGACAAAATATATAAATGTTTTTAGACACTTGAAAATATACAGGACCATAATCCTTAAGAGAAACAAATTATATGAGCCTCGTAATAACCCCCAGTTTTCTGCCAAGAAGTGCTTTCCAGACTGTAGTACAGGGTTAGGAGAGGGGAGAAGACAGGTTAGTTTCAATAAGATAAGGAGACAGATCAGAGTTTAGGGCTAAAAAGGTAGTTGGAATTTTGGGGGCAGACCACAGGAGAGAAGAGAGATGTGCAAAATATATAGGGTTCCCTTTGAGTCTCTTACTAAATACTAAACTGCATATACACAGAATATGACTGTACAAGTTCAAAGAATATCTTCTAAGTAAAGAATAATTACTGGAGAGCTGAAAAATTACTGGAGCATATATGTAGTTGAGGAATATCACATTCTATCCATTTAGAGTAGAGAGATTTTGTTGAACACCCCAGGTATTCAGTGGAGACTGTATTTTTAAGAGTTGGGCTAATACAGCTTGAGATTCAAGATTACTGTAGAATCATCCTAACAGCTTAAACAAACCTTGAAAGGAGCAAGTTGATCTGTGAGGTTAGCTTCCCGGCAGAACGAAGTCCAACACTCTGCTAAGGAAGAAACAAAATCCACACAACCAACAGGTAGCAAACATTATATGGTGTGTAACATATAATCAAAATCAGTAGATATGCAAAAAAGTGGGAGAAAAAGAAAGTGTGAACCATAACCTACAGACAAGTCAATTAGCAGAAAAAGAATGTAAAGTAGCTATTATGAATATATTCAAGAATATATAAGAAAACATAAACATACAGTGTAATTTCTTGAGGATTCAAGATGGCTGCATGAGAGGTAAGACAGAGAACTCCTCCCAAAACCAAATATAGTATGAAAATACAGTTAATACAACTAACCCTAAAACAGCAACAGGAAAGGAAGCTGTACCAGACTGCACACAGACCTCACAAACAGAGCAGACCTCACGAAACAGGGTAACGTACCAAAGCCTTGATCCAATAGGACCCAAGCCCTTACCCCACTCCAGCTCACTGGCGGGAGGAAGAGAAATGGAGTGGGGAGGGAGTGGAAGCATAGAACTGCCGAACATCAAGCCCTGGAGGCCTGCTTTGGAACACAAACCTACATTGTGTGGTGCTCTAGAGGTTGGTGAAGTTGGGGAGCTGGGACAGGCAGAGAGCTTGAGAGACTGAGATTCCGGCCATTTGTGGAGGATGGGATCCACGTCCAGCCGCTCTGGGACAAAGGAAAGGCACACAATCTGAGAGGCTTCCGAGCAGCTAGAGGGCTGCTGAAGGGGCGGGGTTTGCACAGAGCTTGCTGTGGGAGAAGGAATAGGTGGACAAGGTTGTAATGGGCGTGCTCTGCCAAGCAGGTTTGGAACTTTGAGGAGCTTCAGGTGCTCCATCCCCACTGGTGACTCAGCTCCAAGGCCCCCCCCACTGGACATGCAGCCTGCTACACCTCCCTCCTGGCCTGCTGGCACCGGCTTGCAAACCAGCAGTCACTGCACTGGCATCTGGCCAGCCAGAGGGAGACTCCCCTACAACAGCTAGAGATGTAAAGCACAGAGGCTTACACCTGTGTGTTTGGCACTGATACTGGAGACAGGCACCTGGGAATCAGGAGACAGCTCTTTCGTCCCCCCAGGCACCAGTGCCGCTCCCCTGCGACTCCAAAGCTCACTCTAGGGGCTGAGCAGCTCCAGAGACTAGAGCTTCTCGGAACTCGAGGGCACCACATAGAAATATGAAATGTCAAAAGAACCTGGTTCAGACCAAAATCTCACAAACCCCAGAAAAGGGGCCAAATGAAACTGAACTCAGCAGTCTTCCTGAAAGAGAGTTCAAAATAAAAGTCATAAACATGCTCATGGAGGTACAGAAAAATATTCAAGAACTCAAGAACAAATTTAAGACAGATTCAATCATTAAGAAATTCCATATCTGAAATGAAACATGCAATGAAGGGATTTAGAAGCATGTGAAATGTAGTAGAAGAGACAGTAAATGGAATAGAAATTAGAGAAGAGGAATACAAAGAAGCTGAGGCACAGAGAGAAAAAAGGATCTCTAAGAATGAAAGAATATTGAGAGAACTGTGTGACCAATCCAAATGGAACAATATTCGCATTATAGGGGTACCAGAAGAAGAAGAGAGAGAAAAAGGGTTAAAAGTGTCACTGAGGAGGTAATTGCTGACAACTTCCCCAATCTGGGGAAGGAGATAGTCTCTCAAGCCATGGAGATGCACAGACCTCACAACACAAGGGACCCAAGGGAGACAACATCAAGACATATAATAATTAAAATAGCAAAGATCAAGGATAAGGACAGACTTTTAAAAGCAGCTAGAGAGAAAAAAAGATCACATACAAATGAAAATCCATCAGGCTATCATCAGATTTCTCAACAGAAACCTTACAGGCCAGAAGAGAATGGCATGATATATTTAACACATTGAAGCAGAAGGGCCTCAAACCAAGAATACTCTATCTGGCAAGGTTATCATTTAAATTTGAAGGAGGGATTAAATAATTTCCAGATAAGCAAAAGCTGAGAGAATTTGCCTTCTACAAACCACCTCTACAGTGCATTTTGGAGTTACTCCTATAGATGGAAGTATTCCTAAGGCTAAACAGATGTACCAGGGGAAATAAAACCACAGCAAAGTAGAAAAATTACTAAGCAGATGCAAAATCAAATCCACTACCCCCAAAGTCAATGAAGGGATAGACAAAGAGTATAGAATATAACACCTAACATATAAAGAATGGAGAAGGAAGAAAAAGGAGGAAAAATAAAAGAACCTTTAGATTGTGTTTGTAATAGCATACAAACTGAGTTAAATTAGACTATTAGACAGTAAGGGAATTACCCTTGAACCTCCAGTAACCACAAATCTAAAGCCTGCAATGGCAATAAGTACATACCAATCGATAATCACCTTAAATGTAAATGGCCTGAATGCACCATTCAAAAGACATAGAGTCACTGAATGGATAAAAAGACAAGACCCATCTGTATTGCTGCCTACAAGAGACTCACTTCAAACCCAAAGACATACACTGACTAAAAGTGAAGGGATGGAAAAAGATATTTCATGCAACTAGTAGGGAGAAAAAAGCAAGAGTTGAAGTACTTGTATTAGACAAAAAGACTTCAAAGCAAAGAAAGACACAAGAGACAAAAAAGGACATTACATAATGATAAAGGAGTCAGTCCAAACAAGAGGTTGTAACTGTTATAAATATCTATGCACCCAAAAAAGGATCACCTACATATGTGAAACAAATACTAACAGAATTAAAGGGGGAAATAGAATGCAATGCATTCATTTTAGGAGACATCAACACACCACTCACTCCAAAGGACAGATCCACCAGACAGAAATAAGCAAAGAGACAGAGGCACTGAATAACATAATAGAACAGATGGACCTAACAGACATCTACAGAACACTCCATCCAAAAGCAAAAGGATACACATTCTTCTCAAGTGCATATGGAACATTTTCAAGAATAGATCATGTACTAGGCCACAAAAAAAGCCTCAGTAAATTCAAAAAGATTGAAATTGTACCAACCACCTTCTCAGATCAGAAAGCTATGAAACTAGAAAGAAATTACACAAAATGAAAAAGCCCACACACACATGGAGGCTTAATAACATGCTCCTAAATAATCAATGGATCAATGACCAAATAAAAACAGAGATCAAACAATATATGGAGACAAATGACAACAATAATTCAGCAGTGCAAAACCTGTGGGACGCAGTGAAGGCCATGCTAAGAGGGAAATATACTGCAATACAGGCCTACCTTAGGAAAGAAGAACTATCCCAAATGAACAGTCGAAACTCACAATTAATGAAACTAGAAAAGGAAGAACAAATGAGGCCCAAAGTTAGTAGGAGGAAGGACATAATAAAAATCAGAGAATAAATAAATAAAATCGAGAAGAATAAAACAGTAGAAAGAATCAATGAAAGCAGGAGCTGCTGCTTTGAGAAAAAAAAACGAAATAGATAAACCCCTTGCAAGACTTATCAAGAAAAAAAGAGGGTCTACACACATAAACAGAATAAGAAATGAGAAAAGAAAAATCACTATGGACACCACAGAAATACAAAGAATTATGAGAGAGTACTATGAAAAATTATATGCTAACAAACTGAATAACCTACAAGAAATGGACAACTTTCTAGAAATACAACCTTTCAAGGCTGACCCAGGAAGAAAAAGAAAATCTGAATAGACCAATTACCAGCAAGAAAATTGAGTTGGTAATCAAAAAACTATCTAAGAACAAAACTCCTAGACCAGATGCTTTCACGGCTGAATTTTTTCAAACATTTAGTGAAGACCTAATACCCATCCTCCTTAAAGTTTTCCAAAAAGTAGAAGAGGAGGGAATACTCCCAAAATCATTCTACGAGGCAACACCACTCTAATACCAAAACCAAACAAAGACAACACAAAAAAAGAAAATTACAGACCAATATTCCTGTTGAACATAGATGCAAAAATACTGAACAAAATATTAGCAAACCAAATTCAAAAATACATCAAGAGGATCATACACGATGACCCAGTGGGATTCATCCCATGGATGCAGACATTCGAAAATCCATCCACATCATCCACCACATCAACAAAAAGGACAAAACCACATGATCATCTCCATAGATGCTGAAAAAGCATTTGACAAAATTCAACATCCATTCATGATAAAAACTCTCAACAAAATGGGTATAGAGGGCAAGTACCTCCACATAATAAAGGCCATATATGACAAACCCACAGCCAACATCATACTGAAGAGCGAGAAGCTGAAAGCTTTTCCTCTGAGATCGGGAACAAGACAGGGATGCCCACTCTCCCCACTGTTATTCAACGTTGTACTAGAGGTCCTAGCCACGGCAATCAGACAACACAAAGAAATAAACGGCATCCAGATTGGCAAGGAAGAAATCAAATTGTCCCTGTTTGCAGATGACATGATATTGTACATAAAAAACCCTAAAGAATCCACTCCAAAACTACTAGATCTAATATCATAATTCATCAAAGTTGAGGGATACAAAATTAATACACAGAAATCTGTAGCATTCGTATACACTAATGATGTACTACCAGAGAGAGAAATCAGGAAAACAATTCCATTCACAATTGTATCAAAAAGAATAAAATGCCTAGGAATAAACCTAACCAAGGAAGTGAAAGACCTATACCCTGAAAAGTACAAGGCACTCTTGAGAGAAATTAGAGAAGATACTAATAAATGGAAACACATCCCATTTTCATGGATAGGAAGAATTAATATTTTCAAAATGGCCATCCTGCCTAAAGCAATCTACAGATTCAGTGCAATCCCTATAAAAATACCAACAGCATTCTTCAACGAATTAGAGCTAATAGTTCTAAAATTCATATGGGACCACTAAAGACCCTGAATAGTCAAAGCAATCCTGAGGAGGAAGAATAAAGCATGGGGATTTATGCTCCCTGACTTCAAGCTCTACTACCAAACCACAGTAATCAAGACGATTTGGTACTGGCACAAGAACAGACCCATAGACCAATGGAAAAGACTAGAGAGCCCAGATATAAACCCAAGCATATATGGTCAATTAATATACCATAAAGGAGCCATGGATATACAATGGGGAAATGACAGACTCTTCAACAGCTGGTGTTGGCAAAACTGGACAGCTACATGTAAGAGAATGAAACTGGATTATTGACTAATCCCATACCCAAAAGTAAATTCAAAATGGATCAAAGACCTGAATGTAAGTCATGAAACCATAAAACTCTTAGAAAAAAACATAGGCAAAAATCTCTCGGACATAAAAATGAGCAACTTCTTCATGAACTTATCTCCCTGGGCAAGGGAAACAAAAGCAAAAATGAACAAATGGGACTATACCAAACTAAAAACCTTCTGTACAGCAAAGGACATCATCAATAGAACTAAAAGACATCCTACAGTATGGGAGAAAATATTCATAAATGACATATCCAACAAGGGTTTGACATCCAAATTATATAAAAAGCTCATGCACCTCAACAAACCAAAAGCAAATAAGCCAATTAAAAAATGGGCAGAGATGCTGAACAGACAGTTCTCCAAAGAAGAAATTCAGATGGCCAACAGGCACATGAAAAGATGCTCCACATCGCTAATCAGCAGAGAAATGCAAATGAAAACCACAATGAGGTATCACCTCACACCAGTAAGGATGGCCACCGTCCAAAAGACAAAGAACAACAAATGTTGGCGAGGATGTGGAGAAAGGGGAACCCTCCTACACTGCTGGTGGGAATGTAAATTAGTTCAACCATTGTGGAAAGCAGTATGGAGGTTCCTCAAAATGCTCCAAATAGACTTACCATTTGACCCAGGAATTCCACTCCTAGGAATTTAACCTGAGAATGCAGGAGCCTAGTTTGAAAAAGATATATGCACCCCTATGTTTATCGCAGCACTGTTTACAATAGCCAAGAAATGGAAGCAACCTAAGTGTCCATCGGTAGATGAATGGATAAAGAAGGGGTGGTTCATATACACAATGGAATATTATTCAGCCATAAGAAGAAAACAGATCCTACCATTTGCAACAACATGGATGGAGCTAGAGGGTATTATGCCCAGTAAAATAAGCCAGATGGAGAAAGACAAGTACCAAATGATTTCACTCAACTGTGGAGTATAAAAACAAAGCAAAAACTGAAGGAACAGAACAGCAGCAGACTCACAGAACCCAAAAATGGACTAAGAATTACCAAAGGGAAAGAGACTGGGGAGGATGGGTGGGAAGGGAGGGAGAAGGGGGAAAGGGGGCGTTACAATTAGTGTGTATAATGTGAGGCGTGCCCACAGGAAAGGCAGTATAGCTCAGAAAGGACAAACAGTGATTCTGTAGCATCTTACTATGTTGATGGTCAGTGACTGTAATGGGGTTTATGTTGAGGACTTGATAATAGGAGGAGTCTAGTAACCATAATATTGCTCATGTAATTGTACATTAATAATACCAAAATTAAAAATTAAAAAAAAAGAAAACATGAACACAGTGAGGGAACAAATGATAGTTTTGTAAAGAAATGAAAATATTAAAAAAACTAAATGGAAATTCTAGTACAGTAACATGCAAAATCTGAAATAACACTTGCAAGAGAAGGAGCATACCAGAGAAAACCTTAGCGGTGCAATCATGTAGAAATTCTTTTTCAGCTATGTTGTTGAACTGTACCTAAAGCTTCACATAAATTAGTGCTAATATAATCTCTATTAACATACTCTACACATTTGGAAGATTTCTTTTCATACAGCTCTGTTCTCAAGCAGTACATAATTAATTTTAAACAATTATGTAAGTGAAGTACAGGATAGTGAAAATAAAGTTTTATTAGTACCACATATAGGAAATCATATGTATGGCCTTTGGGATATTGCTAGCTTTGTAGGTCTTATCTGTGTGATGTGATTACCAAGAAGCTATTTTAATCTTTGATGACAATGACAAAAATATATGGTATCCTTATGTATTTTTTGGATACCTCACTTTTAAGAGTTTATGGAAGGTTTTGAAACCATATTATAAAGGGAACAGAAGAAAGAACTGGGAAAATTTAATCAAAGAAAGAGAACTACCCTCAAATATTTGGAAATAAATAGTCCTTAGAAATTCATTCATATTTAAGAGTATGGTATTTGAAAGAGTATTGAAAGTTCTGTTTATATGGATGGGCATTTTTAAAAACTTTATTTTGAAATAATTTTAGAACTACAAGTGTTACAAAGAGAGTGCAGAGAGCACTTGTAATACTCTTCACCCAGTTTCGTCTAACGTTAACATATAACTGTGATACAGTAAATAAAACTAAGAAACTGAGTTAACTGTTAACTAAACTAAAAACTTTATTCTGACTTTACCATGTTTTCCACTAATGTCCGTTTTCTGTTCCAGGACCCAGTTTTGGGTCCCACACTGCAGTTAGTTGTCACGGGTCCTTAGTCCCCTTCAGTCTGTGTTGATCCTTCATCTTCCCTCACCTGCCGTGCCCTTGACACTTTCAAAAAGTACTGGTCAGGTATTTTGTGTAATGTTAATTTCTGTTTGGTGTTTTCTCATGATGACATTAATTGATCACATTAAGGTTATGCATTTTCGGGGGACAGATATTACAGATTGATGTGCCCTTTTCAACACATCCGTATCAGGGGTACATGATACCAGTACGTCTTGTTATTTGGCAGTGTCAGCTGGATCATATGGTTAAGGTGGTGTCTGCTCGATTTCTCCATTAAGAAGTTATTTTTCTTATTGTAACTAAAAAAGATTTTAGCAGATAAACCTTGAGGCTCTGCAAATATCCGGTTTCCCTTAAACTTTTGGGGTGAATCTTCTTACCTGCTGGGCTTTATTATAGAACAACTGGGTAGTTGGTCTTCTTTTGTTATTGTTACTAGGACCTCACTGGGTAGCAATATTTGTAAGTCTTTGGTTTATCCAGAGTGGGTTGCTTCAGTATTGCTAGTAATAGTAAGCCTAATTGCCAGTCTTCTGGAACTTGATGAGGAAAATGGGGAGTTTGATATTTTAATATGTGGTCACTCTGAGCCCAAAGCCTCTCTCATTTAGTTTCTCCTGGGTATAAACTTCCCATCTCCAGGGGCAAGGTGGAGGTTTACTAGCTTCTCATTCCTCCATAACCACAACATCCCTGTCTCCTGAATTTGTGCCAGTTCCTCAAGGTTAGTTGGTCTGAGTCTCATGTACCCTTGGAGTTACTTAGATCAACTCTGTTTCATTACTTAATTTACTTTTCTTCTCTCCACCTTCTTTTTTCATATGTTTTGGATTGAGATTACAAATACCTCTTAGTTTCACCCCAAATGGAGTTTGTGTTCCTATTTCTTGTCCTGTTTATTACTTGGAGGTATTTACAAAATGGTACACCCAGAAATGTATTTGGCCCACTGTCCTAACACTGAAGCCAAAATAGCCTTTCGGAAGATTATTTGGCATCATCTCTTAAAGTGTTCGAATACACAATGCTTTGGCTCAGCATTTTCACTTCTAGGAATTCATCTTACAGAAATATTTACACATGGTGTAAAAAAATAAATGTATAGGGAAGTTTACAGAAACATTCCCTAAAGTAGCCAAAATATATATAAGTAAGTCATGGAAACAGCCTAAATGTAAGTACAATAAGGAAATAAATAAATAAATTGTGGTATATTTATATTATAGAATAATATACAGCAATTGGGAATAATGAGGTTTGTTTAAATACACTGACATGGGAAGCTCTTAAAGACATTACACCATACTGAAATTTGCAAAGTAGCATGTTTGGTTTTATTCCATTTTCTTATGTGTGTGTGTGTATATATATATATATATATATATATGTGCATCATTGAAAAGGAAAATATTTGGAAGACTATACACCAGACTTAATAGTGGTATTATTTTGGAGATGGTGAAAAGTAGTACTTTAATCCTTTTACAATGTATGTTTCCGTGTTGTATAAATTATTTTTCTAACCAGCTTATTACATTTTGATTTTTAGGTAAAAAATATGAAATAGACTGTCTACAGAAGTAGTTGAACGATGACTGAAGGTTTTCAGGCAGAGGCTTTTTTAAACGAACTGCTAGATGCTATCTGAGGTATCATTTAGTTCAAGATTGCCCAAACTGGGTTACTGTTTAGGGGAAAAGAGAGTTTATGATCAAATTAAAAAGAGAAACACTCCATTAGCGAAACTGAACAGGACTTTCTCCTATAAGATTTCTGGGAGTCTTTAACATGCTAATAAGCATAGTAAATCTCCACAGTCTCTCAAATATGATTGTTCTCTTTTTTAATGGTATACCTGTTAACGTCCCTCAAAAGAAATGCTCCATTGAACTACACTTTTGTTCACTTTATTATGTTAAGAACAATAAGCACCATGTAAATCTGAGTTCTGAACAAGGAATTTTGAATAATGCTGCTGTGGATGTTCCTGGGAAATACCAATTTAGTAATTTTCCTTACATAGGGAAATGAACAGCTAGAAAGATAGAAATTTTTCCAAGATAGTTTTTTACCTTTTGAATGAGGTCAGATTTTGAAAAATTTCAAAACTACTGCTTTCAAAGATTATGAAAAAGGAACAAAATTTGGGTTTCAGAAGGAAACTTAAATGTGCCTGCTCATAGCTCTCACTTGGCTGGTGTGAATAGGTGTCAGATTAGTATAATTGGATCCACTTAACCAAGGGCAGTATGTCCAGCACAGAATTTAATGATCTCTACCTAGAAATTGTCTTAAGTACATAAATATATTCATTAAACTCATAATTATAAACTGTTAAAAGTCACACTTTATCAATCACAGATCTAATGTATCTTTAAAACTGGAGCCATCAACCACAGTGTAGTAAATTTTGAAAGTGATTTATCAGAGAAAGAAAGAA
Source organism: Manis javanica (assembly GCF_040802235.1). NCBI lineage: Eukaryota > Metazoa > Chordata > Mammalia > Pholidota > Manidae > Manis > Manis javanica. The sequence goes on from NC_133163.1 coordinate 121,133,202, forward strand.
TAACTCAGTGATTTCCTCAAGTACCATAATACTACATAATCCTTCTTTGGGATCCCACACAGATCACTTCAGTTAGTTCCATGTAACAGCCTTTTGGGGTCATTAGGTTTCAGCGAAAGTACCAATATGAACTGAAGCTTCTGCCTTGCATTTGAGCAGTAGGTCAAAGATAGCAACACTTTTGATGTTGTTTAGATTTTTAAAGTATAATATTCTATCTCAAACAAATTTCCCAGTTGCCTTTGATTTGAGTCAGATTTACGTGGCGTTTATTGCTCTAAACTTAGTAGCACTGTAAATATAGGCACAGAAGCGCAAAAGTCCATTGTTCTTCAGAAACCAGGCAGACCAAGAGCAGAGCATTTCCCAGGAATAAGGTTGGGAAGTTTAGCATGGGACCCATGTGTAGACCCTGAATACTGTGCTGAGGTAGGTAGCTGGACTTCGTTCTGTAGGTAGTTCTGATCAGATCTTTTATTGTCAGGAGCGAACTCTGGTGGCAGAAGGGGGAAGAAAAACCGTAGCATAACTCTTAATATAATCAGATCTCTTTTTTTAAGAAACAGAGATTTTTACTACATTTGGTCTAGGGATTTACATATTTCCCTTATGCTCTGGGCCTCTTAATGACTTACAGGCATTTGTAAAAATTTTGAGAAATTTCTGGACATTTTAATTTTGTGAAAACTTCAGATAGATTGATTTTAAGGTCAGGTGTTTTGAGCAACAGAAATGTCCTATGGCTCTGTAACTATTGCTAGAAATAGTATAGTAAATTTATAGAATAAAGTTATTTATTTCTTTACAAATAGAAATGGTAACTTTACACTAGAAAAGTACATTTACTAGTTTCAACTAGCCAGTCTAAGCCATTTCATTCTTTTTTTTTTTTTTTTTTTTTTTTTTTTTTTCATTTACTTCATATTTTGTAGGATTTTATTGAGGTATAACATATACATAAAAGTATACAAATCATATGTATACAGCTCTTTGAATTTTCACAAACTGAACACACCCATGTAACCAGCACCCAGCTCAATCGCCACCATATCAGAAACCCTCCCCGGCCCCCCTCCAGGCTCTACTCCCCCTTAGTTTCTTTTTCTTTTTTTTTTTTTTTTTTTTTTTTTTTTTTTTTTTTTTTTTTTTTTTTTTGAGAGGGCATCTCTCATATTTATTGATCAAATGGTTGTTAACAACAATAAAATTCAGTATAGGGGGGTCAATGCTCAATGTACAATCATTAATCCATCTCAAGCCTAATTCTCGTCTGTCTCCAATCTTCTGAAGCATAACGAACAAGTTTTTACATGGTGAACGAATTCTTACAGAGTGAATAAATTCTTACATGGTGAACAGTACAAGGGCATTCATCACAGAAACTTTCGGTTTTGATCATGCAATATGACCTATAAACCATCAGGTCAAATATGAATATTCATTTGATTTTTGTACTTGATTTATATGTTGATCCCACATTTCTCCTATTATTATTATTATTTTTATTTTTAATAAAATGCTGAAGTGGTAGGTAGATGCAAGATAAAGGTAGAAAACATAGTTTAGTGCTGTAAGAAGGCAAATGTAGATGATCAGATGATCAGGTGTGTGCCTATGGACTAAGTATTAATCCAGGCTAGACAAGGGCAGCAAGACATCCACGGATGCAGAAGATTTCTCTCAAAGCAGGGGGGGTGAGGTTCTGAGCCTCACCTCTGTTGATCCCCAAATTCTCACCTGATGGCCCCCCTGCGACTGTGCCTGTCTTAGGTTGTTCCTCCCTTGAGGAATCTTACCCGTCTCTGGCTAACCAGTCATCTTCCGGGGCCATACAGGGAAATGTAAAGTTGGTAAGTGAGAGAGAAGCCATATTGTTTGCAAAGGTTAGCTTTTTACTTCTTTGCAGATTTATGCCCTGTGGCTTCTATGCCCAGCACTTGTCTCGAGGTATCTTTACCACCTGGAGGAATTATGATACTCGGTAAATTCGATATGAGGCACGAATTCTATTTAAGGTTTGTAATTAGGAAGGAAGAAGAAAAGCTATAGATGTAGCATATGAAGGAAACTTGGGAGGACTGATTATTTCTTTGACATATCTTCTTGTATAGTACCTTAAGTATGTATAGGTTTTAAACTACTAACTAATTTGCACACACATATTAACATAATAGGAATACGGTGACATAAACAAAGCAAATCTATAATTACCAGCCATCTCCAGTGAAGCCAAGAAAACCATTTAGGCACCCTAGGCATTTGTGAAAATTTATCTATAATATGATGGATATTTTCCAACTGTACTTGACCCATCAGACAAATTAAAGCAGCCCATTTCTGGGATCTGTTCACATCCCATATGTTCTTTTAACCATAGATAGTCTATAGTCATGAGATTTTGGGGTGCTACAACTTGCACCCCTCCCAACTCCTGGTTGAGTTCCAACAGTACAGATCCAGTCAAATTCGTTGTCTCACTGTATGCACATGCCAGCCTAGACATCTCCCTCCTCCTTCTTATGGCAAGTCCAGGAGACGGTGGGCTGGATGCAGCCACAACCGCAGCATCGTCCGGATCCCTGTGGAGGCTTTTTGATGATCATCCCCCGGCACGAGTCCTCCAGAGAGTGCTGATGCCGGAAGCTCCTCCTCATATCGTATCTTAGTTCATTTTCTGGGTATCCAAGCTAGGCCTTGATCTTCTGCGTAGAAACAAACAGACCCTTTGCCCACACTTTGACATGCCCTCTATACCACTGTGCAGAACTCATTGGAGGTCAGCACACAGTAACTGCTTTTTTTTTTTTTTTTTTTTTTTTTTAATTAAGAGAAAGGAATATTATCAGAAAAGAGTACCTCCATAGCTGATCATCTGACACCCTTTAAGTGATCAACATTAAGGATATTTAAAGCATGCGTTGATCTTTGATTTACCAATAGTTTTATCCTGTTAATGAGTAATCCCCTTTTCTTTCTTTCTTTCTTTCTTTTTTTTTTTTTTTTAAATTTTTAATCTACCCTTACATGAAGAATACTATGTTTACTATGCTCTCCCCTATATCAGGTCCCCCCTAACAACCCCATTACGGTTACTGTCCATCAGCTTAGCAAAATGTGGTAGAGTCACTACTTGTCCTCTCTGTGTTGTGCAGCCCACCCTCCCCTTTCTCCCTCCTCCCCATGCATGCTAATCTTAATACCCCCCTTCTTCTTCCCCCTCCTTATCCCTCCCTGCCCACCCATCCTCCCCAGTTCCTTTCCCTTTGGTACCTGTTAATCCATTTTTGGGTTCTGTAATTCTGCTGCTGTTTTGTTCCTTCAGTTTTTCCTTTGTTCCTATACTCCTCAGATGAGTGAAATCATTTGGTATTTCTCTTTCTCCGCTTGGCTTATTTCACTGAGCATAATACTCTCCAGCTCCATCCATGTTGCTGCAAATGGTTGGATTTTTCCACTTCTTATGGCTGAGTAGTATTCCATTGTGTATATGTACCACATCTTCTTTATCCATTCATCTACAGATGGACATTTAGGTTGCTTCCAATTCTTGGCTATTGTAAATAGTGCTGCGATAAACATAGGAGTGCATCTGTCTTTCTCAAACTTGATTGCTGCGTTCTTAGGGTAAATTCCTAGGAGTGGAATTCCTGGGTCAAATGGTAGGTCTGTTTTGAGCATTTTGATGCACCTCCATACTGCTTTCCACAATGGTTGAACTAATTTACATTCCCACCAGCAGTGTAGGAGGGTTCCCCTTTCTCCACAGCCTCGCCAACATTTGTTGTTGTTTGTCTTTTGGATGGCAGCTATCCTTACTGGTGTGAGGTGATACCTCATTGTAGTTTTAATTTGCATTTCTCTGATAATTAGCGATGTGGAGCATCTTTTCATGTGTCTCTTGGCCATCTGTATTTCTTTTTTGGAGAACTGTCTGTTCAGTTCCTCTGCCCATTTTTTAATTGGGTTATTTGTTTTTTGTTTGTTGAGGCGTGTGAGCTCTTTATATATTCTGGACGTCAAGCCTTTATCAGATCTGTCATTTTCAAATATATTCTCCCATACTGTAGGGTTCCTTTTTGTTCTATTGATGGTGTCTTTCGCTGTACAGAAGCTTTTCAGCTTAATGTAGTCCCACTTGCTCATTTTTGCTGTTGTTTTCCTTGCCCGGGGAGATATGTTCAAGAAGAGATCACTCATGTTTATGTCTAAGAGGTTTTTGCCTATGTTTTTTTCCAAGAGTTTAATGGTTTCGTGACTTACATTCAGGTCTTTGATCCATTTTGAGTTTACCTTTGTATATGGGGTTAGACAATGGTCCAGTTTCATTCTCCTACATGTAGCTGTCCAGTTTTGCCAGCACCATCTGTTGAAGAGACTGTCATTTTGCCATTGTATGTCCATGGCTCCTTTATCAAATATTAATTGACCATATATGTTTGGGTTAATTTCTGGGGTCTCTAATCTGTTCCACTGGTCTGTGGCTCTGTTCTTGTGCCAGTACCAAATTGTCTTGATTACTATGGCTTTGTAGTAGAGCTTGAAGTTGGGGAGTGAGATCCCCCCTACTTTATTCTTCTTTTTCAGGATTGCTTTGGCTATTCGGGGTCTTTGGTGTTTCCATATGAATTTTTGAATTATTTGTTCCAATTCATTGAAGAATGTTGCTGGTAATTTGAGAGGGATTGCATCAAATTTGTATATTGCTTTCGGCAGGATGGCCATTTTGACGATATTAATTCTTCCTAGCCATGAGCATGGGATGAGTTTCCATTTATTAGTGTCCCCTTTAATTTCTCTTAAGAGTGACTTGTAGTTTTCAGAGTATAAGTCTTTCACTTCCTTGGTTAGGTTTATTCCTAGGTATTTTATTCTTTTTGATGCAATGGTGAATGGAATTGTTTTCCTGATTTCTCTTTCTATTGATTCGTTGTTAGTGTATAGGAAAGCTACAGATTTCTGTGTGTTGATTTTGTATCCTGCAACTTTGCTGTATTCCGATATCAGTTCTAGTAGTTTTGGAGTGGAGTCTTTAGGGTTTTTTATGTACAGTATCATATCATCTGCAAATAGTGACAGTTTAACTTCTTCTTTACCAATCAGGATTCCTTGTATTTCTTTGTTTTGTCTGATTGCCGTGGCTAGGACCTCCAGTACTATGTTAAATAACAGTGGGGAGAGTGGGCATCCCTGTCTGGTTCCCGATCTCAGTGGAAATGCTTTCAGCTTCTCGCTGTTCAGTATAATGCTGGCTGTGGGTTTATCATATATGGCCTTTATTATGTTGAGGTACTTGCCCTCTATTCCCATTTTGCTGAGAGTTTTTATCATGAATGGATGTTGAATTTTGTCAAATGCTTTTTCAGCATCTATGGAGATGATCATGTGGTTTTTGTCTTTCTTTTTGTTGATGTGGTGGATGATGTTGATGGATTTTCGAATGTTGTACCATCCTTGCATCCCTGGGATGAACCCCACTTGGTCATGGTGTATGATCCTTTTGATATACTGTTGAATTCTGTTTGCTAATATTTTATTGAGTATTTTTGCATCTACATTCATCAGGGATATTGGTCTGTAATTTTCTTTTTTGCTGGGGTCTTTGCCTGGTTTTGGTATTAGGGTGATGTTGGCTTCATAGAATGAGTTTGGGAGTATTCCCTCTTCTTCTATTTTGTGGAACACTTTAAGGAGAATGGGTATTATGTCTTCTCTGTGTGTCTGATAAAATTCCGAGGTAAATCCGTCCGGCCCCGGGGTTTTGTTCTTGGGTAGTTTTTTGATTACTGTTTCAATTTCTTTGCTTGTAATTGGTTTGTTTAACTTTTGTGTTTCTTCCTTGGTCAGTCTTGGGAGGTTGTATTTTTCTAGGAAGTTGTCCATTTCTTCTAGGTTTTCCAGCTTGTTGGCATATAGGTTTTCATAGTAGTCTTTAATAATTCTTTGTATTTCTGTGGAGTCTGTCGTGATTTTTCCATTCTCATTTCTGATTATGTTGATTTGTGTTGACTCTCTTTTTCTCTTAATAAGTTGGGCTAGAGGCTTATCTATTTTGTTTATTTTCTCAAAGAACCAGCTCTTGGTTTCGTTGATTTTTGCTATTGTTTTATTCTTCTCAATTTTGTTTATTTCTTCTCTGATCTTTATTATGTCCCTCCTTCTGCTGACTTTAGGCCTCATTTGCTCTTCTTTTTCCAGTTTTAATAATTGTGATGTTAGACTATTCATTTGGGATTGTTCTTCCTTCTTCAAGTGTGCCTGGATTGCTATATACTTTCCTCTTAAGACTGCTTTCGCTGCATCCCACAGAAGTTGGGGCTTAGTGTTGTTGTTGTCATTTGTTTCTATATATTCCTTGATCTCTATTTTGATTTGTTCATTGATCCATTGATTATTTAGTAGCATGTTGTTAAGCCTCCATGTGTTTGTGAGCCTTTTTGTTTTCTTTGTAGAATTTATTTCTACTTTCATACCTTTGTGGTCTGAAAAATTGGTTGGTAGAATTTCAATATTGTGGAATTTACTGAGGCTCTTTTTGTGAGCTAGTATGTGGTCTATTCTGGAGAATGTTCCATGTGCACTTGAGAAGAATGTATATCCTGTTGCTTTTGGATGTAAAGTTCTATAGATGTCTATTAGGTCCATCTGTTCTAGTGTGTTGTTCAGTGCCTGTGTGTCTTTACTTATTTTCTGCCCGGTGGATCTATCCTTTGGGGTGAGTGGTGTGTTGAAGTCTCCTACAATGAATGCATTGCAGTCTATTTCCCTCTTTAGTTCTGTTAGTATTTGCTTCACATATGCTGGTGCTCCTGTATTGGGTGCATATATATTTAGAATGGTTATATCCTCTTGTTGGACTAAGCCCTTTATCATTATGTAGTGGCCTTCTTTATCTCTTGTTACTTTCTTTGTTTTGAAGTCTATTTTGTCTGATATTAGTACTGCAACCCCTGCTTTCTTCTCACTGTTGTTTGCCTGAAATATGTTTTTCCATCCCTTGACTTTTAGTCTATGCTTATCTTTGGGTTTAAGGTGAGTTTCTTGTAAGCAGCATATAGATGGGTCTTGCTTTTTTATCCATTCTATTACTCTATGTCTTTTGATTGGTGCATTAAGTCCATTTACATTTAGGGTGACTATTGAAAGATATGTACTTATTGCCATTGCAGGCTTTAGATTCGTGGTTACCAAAGGTTCAAGGTTAGCTTCTTTAGTATCTTACTGCCTAACTTAGCTCGCTTATTGAGCTGTTATATACACTGTCTGGAGAGTCTTTTCTTCTCTCCCTTCTTATTCCTCCTCCTCCATTCTTCATATGTTGTGTGTTTTGTTCTGTGCTCTTTTTAGGGGTGCTCCCATCTAGAGCAGTCCTTGTAGGATGCCCTGTAGAGGTGGTTTGTGGGAAGCAAATTCCCTCAGCTTTTGCTTGTCTGGGAATTGTTTAATCCCGCCATCATATTTAAATGATAGTCGTGCTGGATACAGTATCCTTGGTTCAAGGCCCTTCTGTTTCATTGCATTAAGTATATCATGCCATTCTCTTCTGGCCTGTAGGGTTTCTGTTGAGAAGTCTGATGTTAGCCTGATTGGTTTTCCTTTATAGGTGACCTTTTTCTCTCTAGCTGCCTTTAAAACTCTTTCCTTGTCCTTGATCCTTGCCATTTTAATTATTATGTGTCTTGGTGTTGTCCTCCTTGGATCCTTTCTGTTGGGGGTTCTGTATAATTCCATGGTCTGTTCGATTATTTCCTCCCCCAGTTTGGGGAAGTTTTCAGCAATTATTTCTTCAAAGACACTTTCTATCCCTTTTCCTCTTTCTTCCTCTTCTGGTATCCCTATAATACGAATGTTTTTCCTTTTGTATTGGTCACATATTTCTCTTAGTGTTGTTTCATTCCTGGAGATCCTTTTATCTCTCTCTCTGTCAGCTTCTATACGTTCCTGTTCTCTGGCTTCTATTCCTTCAATGGCCTCTTGCATCTTATCCATTCTGCTTATAAATCCTTCCAGGGATTGTTTCACTTCTGTGATCTCTTTCCTGACATCTGTGATCTCCTTCCGGACTTCATCCCACTGCTCTTGCATTTTTCTCTGCATCTCATCCCACTGCTCTTGCATTTTTCTCTGCATCTCATCCCATTGCTCTTGCATTTTTTTCTGCATCTCTGTCAGCATGTTCATGATTTTTATTTTGAATTCTTTTTCAGGAGGACTAGTTAGGTCTGTCTCCTTCTCAGGTGTTGTCTCTGTGATCTTTGTCTGCCTGTAGTTTTGCCTTTTCATGGTGATAGAGATAGTTTGCAGAGCTGGTACAAGTGACCGCTGGAAGAGCTTCCCTTCTTGTTGGTTTGTAGCCTTTTCCTGGGAGAATAGCGACCTCTAGTGGCTTGTGCTGGGCAGCTGTGCGCAGACAGGGCTTCTGCTTCCTGCCCAGTTGCTTTGGGGTTTATCTCCGCTGTTGCTGTGGGCTTGGCCTGGCTGGGGCTGTTCCTCCAAAATGGTGGAGCCCCGTTGGAGGGGGAGCAGCCAGGAGACTATTTATCTCCGTAAGGGGCCTCTGTGCTCCCTGCTGCCCAGGGGGTTAGAGTGCCCAGAGATCCCCAGATTCCCTGCTTCTGGTCTAAGTGACCTGTCCTGCCCCTTTAAGATTTCCAAAAAGCACTCTCCAAACCAAAACAACAACAGCAACAATGAGAGAGGGAACAGAAAGAAAGAGAAAAAAAAAAAAAGGAAAAAACAAGCGATTTTTTTTGTTTTGTTTTTTTTGTCCTCAGGTGCCGGTCCCAGGCACCCGCTCACTGGTCCTGCTGCCCTGTCTCCCTAGCACCAGGGTCCCTGTCCTTTCAAGGCTTCCAAAAAGCACCCACCCACCGGTCCCACAGGGAAGGAACGCTCAATATTCTTTGTCCTCAGGCACTGGTCCCACGCACCCGCTCACCAGTCCCGCCGCCCTGCCTCCCTAGCACCGGGGTCCCTGTCCCTTCAAGGCTTCCAAAAAGCACTCGGCAAAAAGAGAGAAAAAAAAGGGGAAAAACGCGCGATTTCTTCCGTCCTCAGGTGCTGGTCTCAGGCACCCACCCACCGGTCCCACAGGGAAAAATGCGGGATATTCTTTGTCCTCAGGTGCCGGTCCCAGGCACCGGCTCACCAGTCCCGCCGCCCTGCCTCCCTAGCACCGGGGTCCCTGTCCCTTTTAGGCTTCCAAAAAGCACTCGCAGAAAGGAGAAAAAAAAAAGGGGAAAAACGCGCGATTTCCTCTGTCCTCAAGTGCCGGTCTCAGGCACCCGCCCACCGGTCCCGCAGGGAAAAACGGGGGATATTCTTTGTCCTCAGGCGCCGGTCCCAGCCACCCGCTCACCAGTCCCGCCACTGTGCCTCCCTAGCACTGGGGTCCCCGTCCCTTCAAGGCTTCCAAAAAGCGCTCGCCCAAAAGAGAAAAAAAAAAAAGGGGAAAAACGCGCGACCTCCTCCGTCCTCAGGCACCGGTCTCAGGCACCCGCCCCCAGGTCTCGCAGGGAGAAACGCGGGATATTCTTTGTCCTCCGGCGCCGTTCCCAGGCACCTCCTCACCGGTCCCGCCACCCTGCCTCCCCAGCAACGGGGGCCCGTCCCTCTAAGGCTTCCAAAAAGCGCTCGCCAAAAAAAAAACCGCTCCGGTTTCTCTCCACCCGCCGGGAGCCGGGGGGAGGGGCGCTCGGGTCCCGCCGGGCTGGGGCTTGTATCTTACCCCCTTCACAAGGCGCTGGGTTCTTGCAGGTGTGGATGTGGTCTGGATGTTGTCCTGTGTCCTGTGGTCTCTATTTTAGGAAGATTTTTCTTTGTTATATTTTCATAGCTCTATGTGTTTTTGGGAGGAGATTTCCACTGCTCTACTCACGCCGCCATCTTGGCTCCTTCTCCATTTCATTCTTTTTAACAGTTTTATTGAACTTTGATATACATCTCATAAAATTCACCCATTATAAGTGTACAATTCAGTAATTTTTTTTCTTTACTTTTATTTACTTATTTCTTTATTTTTAATATTTTGGTATCATTAATCTACAATTACATAAGGAACATTATGCTTACTAGGCTCCCCCCTTCACCAAGTCCCCCCCACAAACTCCATTTCAGTTACTGTCCATCAGAATAGTAAGATGCTGTAGAATCACTACTTGTCTTCTCTGTGTTGCACAGCCCTCCCCGTGCCTGCCCCCACTATACATGCTAATCGTAATGCCCCCTTTCTTTTTCCCTGCCCTTATCCTGCCCTTCCCACCCATCCTCCCCAGTCCCTTTTCCTTTGGTAACTGTTTGTCCATTCTCGGGTTCTGTGATTCTGCTGCTGTTTTGTTCCTTCAGTTTTTTTCTTTGTTCTTATACTCCACATATGAGTGAAATCATTTGGTACTTGTCTTTCTCCGCCTGGCTTATTTCACTGAGCATAATACCCTCTAGCTCCATCCATGTTGTGGCAAATGGTAGGATTTGTTTTCTTCTTATGGCTGAATAATATTCCATTGTGTATATGTACCACATCTTCTTTATCCATTCATCTACTGACAGACACTTTGGTTGCTTCCATTTCTTGGCTATTGTAAATAGTGCTGTGATAAACATAGGGGTGCATCTGTCTTTTTCAAACTGGCCTGCTGTATATTCTTAGGGTAAATTCCCAGAGGTGGAATTCCTGGGTCAAGTGCTATTTCTATTTTGAGCTTTATGAGGAACCTCCATATTGCTTTCTACAGTGGTTGAACTAATTTACATTCCCACCAGCAGTGTTAGAAGGGTTCCCCTTTCTCCACAACCTCACCAACATTTGTTGTTTGTCTTTTGGATGTTGGCCATCCTTACTGGTGTGAGTTGATATCTCATTGTGGTTTTCATTTGCATTTCTCTGATGACTAGCAATGTGGAGCATCTTTTCATGTATCTGTCGGCTATATGAATTTCCTCTTTGGAGAAGTGTCTGTTCAGATCCTCTGTCCATTTTTTAATTGGATTATTTGCTTTTTGTTTGTTGAGGTGCATGAGCTCTTTAGATATTTGGAATGTCAACCCTTTATCAGATCTGTCATTTATGAATATATATTCTCCCATACTGTAGGATGCCTTTCTGTTCTACTGATGGTGTGCTTTGCTGTACAGAAGCTTTTCAGCTTGATATAGTCCCACTTGTTCATTTTTGCCTTTGTTTCCCTTGCCAGTGGAGATATGTTCATGAACAAGTCACTCATGTTTATGTCCAAGAGATTTTTGCCTATGTTTTTTTCTAAGAGTTTTATGGTTTCATGACTAACATTCAGGTCTTTGATCCATTTTGAATTTAATATGGGGTTAGACAGTGATCCAGTTTCATTCTCTTGCATGTAGCTGTCCAGTTTTGCCAACACCAGCTGTGGAAGAGGCTGTCATTTCCCCATTGTATGTCCATGGCTCCTTTACCATATATTAATTGACCATATATGTTTGGGTTAATGTCTGGAGTCTCTGTTCTGTTCCACTGGTCTGTGGCTCTGTTCTTGTGCCAGTAGCAAATTGTCTTGATTACTGTGGCTTTGTAGTAGAGCTTGAAGTTGGGAGTGAGATCCCCGCACATTATTCTTCCTTCTCAGTATTGCTTTGGCTATTTGGGGTCTTAGGTGATTCCATATGAATTTTTGAACTATTTGTTCCAGTTCGTTGAAGAATGCTGTTGGTAATGCATTGAATCTGTAGATTGCTTTAGGCAGGATGGCCATTTTGACAATATTAATTCTTCCTACCCAAGAGCATGGGTTGAGTTTCCATTTGTTAGTGTCCTCTTTAATTTCTCTTAAGAGTGTCTTGTAGTTTTCAGGGTATAGGTTTTTCACTTCCTTGGTTAGGTTTTTTCGTAGGTATTTTATTCTTTTTGATGCAATTGTAAATGGAATTGTTTTCCCGATTTCTCTTTCTATTTGTTCATTGTTAGTGTATAGGAAAGCCACAAATTTCTGTGTATTAACTTTGTATCCTGCAACTTTCCTGAATTCAGACATTAGTTCTAATAGTTTTGGAGTGGAGTCTTAGGGGTTTTTTATGTACAATATTATCTGCAAATAGTGACAGTTTGACTTCTTTACCAATCTGAATTCCTTGTATTTCTTTGTTTTGTCTAATTGCCGTGGCTAGGACCTCCAGTACTATGTTGAATAACAGTGGGGAGAGTGGGCATCCTTGTCTTGTGCCTGATCTTAGAGGAAAAGCTTTCATCTTCTCACTGTTAAGTATGATGTTCGCTGTGGGTTTATCATATATGGCCTTTATTCTGTTGAGGTACTTGCCCTCTGTACCCATTTTGTTGAGAGTTTTTACCATGAATGGATGTTGAATTTTGTCAAATGCTTTTTCAGCATCTATGGAGATGATCATGTGGTTTTTGTCCTTCTTTTTGTTGATGTGGTGGATGATGTTGATGGATTTTTGAATGTTGTACCATCCTTGCATCCCTGGGATGAATCCCACTGGGTCATGTTGTATGATCCTCTTGATGTATGTTTGAATTCGGTTTGCTAATATTTTATTGAGTATTTTTGCTTCTATGTTCATCAGGGATATTGGTCTGTAATTTTCTTTTCTGGTGGGTTCTTTGCCTGGTTTTGGTATTAGGGTGGTGCTGGCTTCATAGAATGAGTCTGGGAGTATTCCCTCCTCTTCTGTTTTTTGGAAAACTTTAAGGAGAATAGGTATTGTATCTTCTCTGTATGTCTGATAAAATTCCAAGGCAAATCCATCTGGCCCGGGGGTTTTGTTCTTGGGTAGTTTTTTGATTACCACTTCAATTTCATTGCTGGTAATTGGTCTGTTTAGATTTTCTGTTTTTTCCTTGGTCAGTGTTAGAAGGTTGTATTTTTCTAGGAAGTTGTCTGTTTCTTCTAGGTTTTCCACCTTGTTAGTATATAGGTTTTCATAGTGTTCTCTAATAATTCTTTGTACTCCTGTAGGGTCCATCATGATTTTTCCTTCCTTGTTTCTGATTATGTTGATGTGTGTTGATTCTCTTTTTCTCTTAATAAGTCTGGCTAGAGGCTTATCTATTTTGTTTATTTTCTCAAAGAACCAGCTGTTGCTTTCATTTATTTTTTTCTATTGTTTTGTTGTTTTCAATTTTATTTATTTCTTCTCTGATCTTTATTATGGCCCTCCATCTGCTGACTTTAGGCCTCATTTGTTCTTCTTTTTCCAATTTCAATAATTGTGACTTTGGACTGTTCATTTGGGATTGTTCTTCCTTCTTTAAATATGCCTGGATTGCGATATACTTTCCTCTTAATTCTGCTTTCGCTGCATCCCACAGAAGTTGGGGCTTTGTGTTGTTGATGTCATTTGTTTCCATATATTGCTTGATTTCTGTTTTAATTTGGTCATTGATCCATTGATTATTTAGGAGCATGTTGTTAAGCCCCCATGTGTTTGTGAGCCTTTTTGCTTTCTTGGTACAATTTATTTCTAGTTTTATACCTTTGTGGTCTGAGAAGTTGGTTGGTACAATTTCAGTCTTTTTGAGTTTACTGAGGCTCTTTTTGTGGCCTAGTATGTGGTCTATTCTGGAAAATGTTCCATGTGCACTTGAGAAGAATGTGTATCCTGTTGCTTTTGTGTGTTGAGGTCTATAGATGTTTATTAGGTCCATCTGTTCTAATGTGTTGTTCAGTGTCTCTGTGTCCTTACTTATTTTCTGTCTGGTGGATCTGTCCTTTGAAGTGAGTGGTGTGTTGAAGTCTAGAACAAATGCACTGCATTCTATTTCCTCCTTTAATTCTGTTAGTATTTGTTTCATATATGTTGGTGGTCCTGTGTTGGATGCATATATATTTATAATGGTTATATCCTCTTGTTGGACTGAGCCCTTTATCATTATGTAATGTCCTTCTTTATGTCTTGTTACTTTCTTTGTTTTGAAGTCTATTTTGTCTGATACAAGTAGTGCAACACCTGCTTTTTTTCCTCCCTATTGTCTGCATGAAATATCTTTTTCCATCCCTTCACTTTTAGTCTGTGTATGTCTTTGGGTTTGTGGTGAGTCTCTTGTAGGCAAATTATAGATGGGTCTTGCTTTTTTATCTATTCTATTACTCTGTGTATTTTGATTGGTGCATTCAGTCCATTTACATTTAGGGTGATTATTGAAAGATATGTACTTATTGCCATTGCAGGCTTTAGATTTGTGGCTACCAAAGGTTCAAGGTTAGCTTCTTTACTATCTTACTGTCTAACTTAACTTGTTTTTATGCGATTATAAACACAGTCTGATGATTCTTTATTTCTCTCTGTTCTTATTCCTCCTCCTCCATTCTTATATCTTAGGTGTTTTATTCTGTGCTCTTTTCTGTTTCCTTTGACTGCTTTTGTAGGTAGTTGATTTTGTTTTTTGCCTTTAGTTAGTATTTGGTTGGTCTGCTTTCTTTGGTGTGATTTTATTTTCTCTGGTGACATCTATTTAGCCTTAGGAGTGCTTCAATCCAGAGCAGTTACTTTAAAATATCCTGTAGAAGTGGTTTGTGGGAGGTAAATTCCCTCAACTTTTGCTTGTCTGGGAATTGTTTAATCCCTCCTTCATATTTAAATGATAATCGTGCTGGATATAGTATTCTTGGTTCAAGGCCCTTCTGTTTCATTGCCTTAAATATATCATGCCATTCTCTTCTGGCCTGTAAGGTTTCTGCTGAGAAGTCTGATGATAGCCTGATGGGTTTTCCTTTATAGGTGATCTTTTTTCTCTCTCTGGCTTTCTTTTATACTCTTTCCTTGTCCTTGATTTTTGCCATTTTAATTACTATGTGTCGTGGGGTTATCCTCCTTGGGTCCCTTCTGTTGGGAGTTCTGTGTGCTTCCGTGGTCTAATCAACTATTTCCTCCCCCAGTTTGGGGAAGTTTTCAGCAATTATTTCTTCAAAGACACTTTCTGCCCCTTTTTCTCTCTCTTCTTCTTCTGGTACTCCTATAATGTGGATATTGTTCCGTTTGGATTGGTCACACAGTTCTCTTAATATTCTTTCATTCCTGGAGATCCTTTTATCTCTCTCTGTGTCAGCTTCTCTTCATTCCTGTTCTCTGATTTCTGTTCCATTAATGGCCTCTTGCATCTCATTCATTTTGCTTTTAAGTCCTTCCAGAGACTGTTTTATTTCTGTATTCTCCCTCCCAGCTTTATCCATTAGCTCTTGCATAGTTCTCTGCAGCTCCATCAGCATGGTTATGACCTTCATTTTGAATTCTTTTTCAGGAAGATTGGTTAAATCTATCTCCCCAGGTTCCATCTCAGGGTAGGATGTCTGTGTGATTTTGGTCTGTATCAAAATCTTCTGCCTTTTCATGGTGACAGAGGTGGTCGTGGGCAGTTGGCTCATGTGTCAGCTGGGAGAACCAAGTCCCTTCCTGCTTGCCAGTCACCTTCCTCTCCTGTGAGAACGGCGACCCCTAGCTGCTTGTGCTGGGCAGCTGATGGCCTCAGAGGCAGCTCTGCATGGCTGCTGTGGGCATGGCCGGCCTCAGGCTGCTGCTCTGCTGTGGTGGGGCCATGCCGGAGGGGGAACAGGTACGAGGTTGTTTATCGCTGTGAGGGGCCTCAGAGCTGTGCTGCTGCCCAGGGGGTTAGGGTGCCCAGAGTTCCCTGGGTTTTCCAGCTGCTGGGCTGAGTGTGCTGGGACGCTTCCGTCCAGCTGTGAGGTTCCTGTCCCTCTAAGACTTTCAAAAAGCACTTGCTTTTCTTTTGTCCCAGGGGTGCCGGCTGCAGGGACCCACTCGCAGATTTTACTGTTCCGTTTCCCTAGTATTCAGCACACCATGCACTGTGTGTCTGTGCTCTGGTGAGGATGACTAGGGCTGGGTATTCCACAGTCCTGGGCTCTCTCTCCCTCCGTGGTCTGACTTCTCTCCTCCTGCCGGGGAGCTGGGGTGAGGGGCGCGCTCGGATCCTGCCGGGCTGTGGATTGTATCTTACCCCCTTTGTGAGGCACTGGGTTCTCACAGGTGTAGATGTACCCTGGCTATTGTACTGTAGCGTCTGGTCTCTCTTTTAGGAATACTTGTATTTGTTGTATTTTCAAAAATATGTATGGTTTTGGGAGATTTCTGCTGCCCTACTCATGCCGCCATCTTGCCCGGATGTCTGAGTCTCAATTCAGTAATTTTTAATGAATTTATAGAGCTGTGCTATCATCATCACAGTATAGATACACAACAGTTCCCTCCCCCAAAATTCCCTTATGTCTGTAGTCAATACCTGCTCCTACGCGCAGCCACAATACCCACTCCTACGCGCAGCCACAGGTCATCAGTGATTTGCTTTCTGTCTCTATAAAAGTGCCTTTGCAGGCACTTGATGTAAAAATGGAATTATGTTATATGTAGGCTTCTGCAACTAGCTTCTTTTATTTAGGATAATGTTTTTTGAAATCTTCCACATTCTGGCTTATATCAGTATTTTGTATCTTTTTATTGCTGAATAGTATTTGTTTATGTGGATATACCTCATTTTGTTCCCTATTTGTCAGTTGATGGACATTTGGATTGGTTCTAGTTTCTGACTATTTTGTAACAATACTATGAACATTTGTGTGCAAATCTTTGGATATTTGTTTTCAATTCTCTTGGGAAGATTCCTAGGAGTAGAATTTCTGGGTCATATGCTAAATTTATATTTAACTTTTTAAGAAACTACCAGTAAAACACTGTTTATGGATGAAATCATCTTCTGTATAGTTATAAGAAATCCATGAATAAACTGTTAGAACTAAAAAGTGAGTTCATCAAGGGTCAATATGAGTACACAGAAAATCATTTGTATGGCAATACTTTCAGTGAGCAATCTGAGACTGAAATTAAGAAAACAGTTTAATTTACAATTGCATTAAAAATAATAAAGTACTTTGGAATAAATTTATGCTCTGAAAATTATAAAACATTGTTGGAAGAAAATAAAGATCTAAATAATAAATGAAAACAATTCATGTTTATCAGTTAGAAAATTTTACATCCCCACCAACAGGGTATGAGGATTCCCAGGATTTTTCTACATCCTTGTCAATACTTATTTGTACCCTTTTCGATGATATCTACTCTAGTGGGTGTGTGGTATCTCATTGTGGTTTTAATTTATATTTCCCTGATGACTAATGATGTTGAGCACATCTTCATGTATTTATTAGCCATCTGTATGTTTTCTTTGGAGAAGTGACTGTTCATGTCTTTTGTCCATTTTTAAATTGGGTTGATTCTTATTGATTTATAAGAGTTTGTTATGTATTCTGGTCCTGAATATATATTCTGAATTATATATATTTAAGTCCTTTATTAGATAAATGATTTGGAACTATTTTCTGCCAATCTGTGACTTGTCCCATTTACCTAGTTGTATTTTTCTTAAAGTGAAAAAGTGTTTTCTTTTCATAGAATCCAGTTATCAGTTTCTCTTTTATGTCTCGTGCTTTTGTTCTCATGTCTAAGAACACTTCTCTAACCCAAGGCATGAAAACTTTCTGCTTTATTTCACTCCAGAAGTTTTAATTCTCCCAATAAGTCTAAGAGCTATTTTGAGGTAATTTTTGTATATGACGTTAAGGATCTAAGTTGATTACTTTGTATATGGATATGCAGTTGTACCAGCACCAGCTGTTGGAGACTGCTGCTCCTACACTGGAGTGTATCGCCCAGAGAACAATATGCCACGAATGTAGGGGTTCACTTCTGTACTGTTACTTCTCTTGCATTGATCTGTATGCCTATTCATATGCCAGTGCCCGACTGTCTTGATTCCTAGAATGCTATTTTAAGATTTGAAATAGGATCATGCAAATCCTACAACCTTCTTTTCTTTTCCAGAATTATTTTGGGTATTCTACATCTTTTTGCATTTCTATTAAAGTTTAGGAGCAGCTTTTCATCTTAACAACATTGTCTTCTTATTTGTGAGCATGTATTTATTTAGGTCTTCTTTTCACTTAGACTCTTATTTAAATGTTTCATTTCTGTCAGCAATGTGTTGTAGTTTTCAGAATACCAATATTATATTTCTTTTTTTAAATTTATTCCTAAGTATTTTATCCTTTTTTGAGGCTACTGTTACTAATTTATTAATGGAGTTATTAATCTTATTTTGGATTGTCCATTCCTGGTTTATAGAAATAAAGTTGGGTTTTGTATATTGACCTTGTCATTCTCTGAACTTGCTAATAAACTTATTTGTTAGTTTTAGTTGAGGTTTTTTTTGTAGATCCATTAGTGTGTTTTCCCTTGCTCTAAAAGTGGTAGATCTCTCAAGCTCAGGCAACAACCTGCTACATGGCAGGCACCCATCCTGGCCTTTTGCACTGCCTTTGTGGGACTAGGGCGGGGGCATGGGAACTGATGAAAACAGGCAAGAGGCTCTGGCTGCTGCATTGCCTTGAGCAGTGAAGCTCTTTGTCTCTAATGCAAGATTTGTGTTTTTGTCGGCATCCACAGAACAGCAGTAGGCTGTCTTATTAGCTCATAAGTAAGGCAAAATCTGAGATCTTCCATGGTTCTGACAGTTGCATTTAATTCTTTGAACATATTTTAATAGCTGCTGTAAAGTCTTTGTTAACTGAAGTATCTGAGGACCCTCTGAGACATTTTGTATTGACCGCCTTTTTTACCCTCTGAGTATGGGTTACGCTTTCTTATTTCTTTGCATGTCTCATTTTTTTGTTGAATATTGGATATTTTGGGTAACATTGTAGCAACCGTGGGGTCTGACCCCTCTTCATGTTGGCAATAGTTATTGTTTTGTTTGTGTGGTATCTTGCCTGGATTCTGTCTTCCCTGCACAATGTAACCACTGATACTTCTGCTTAGCTTTCATTTTTTATTTTCTTGTTTTGATTTTTAAGCCTAGTTTTCTAGGGGTTGCTAACCACTGTGTCTGTATAGATCTGTTTTTAACCAGATATCAGTCAGAAGTTTTGCTTAAGTATCTCAAGCCAGTACCACTTCTTAACTTTTAGCTGATAAAACTGTGTGGTTTGGGGAATGTGTTAAAAATACAGATCATAAAACACTGGAACCATAGTGTCCATAGATCTTTCCCATGGTTAATTAGGAATAACTTACACTAATCTGGCCTTGCTTACACTTTCATTCCACGTATAACTGATAAAATACACTTGACAAGCAGATGTTTATATAACATCATTGTACAAATGTTTGTATATACTTTATGTCACCTGAAAAGATTAAAATATATTGTTTTGAATAATGAGATTCTAGGAACATTGGTGTCCATTGCACTAACATTCTCCCTGAATTTTATTCTAATAATTCAGTAAGCTTACATTTACTGATTATCTGAAATGTGCAGAGGCACCATGAGTGATTCCAAGATGAAGGAGACACAGATTTTGTCCTCAAGGAGCTTATAAGTGAGTGTAATTCAGCGAGAACATGAAAAGTATAAGCAGGAGGTGCTGGAAGCCATTAAAAAATTACAGAAGTTCAGTGAACTAATTGAGTTCTCCCTACATGAGTGATTTTTCCAGTTTTCACCCACTTCTCCAATCACCTAGTCCTCCCAGCTTACATGCCCTTCCCAGTTGCCTTTAACATACATTTTTTTTGTCACCCATTGAAACTTGTGGTGGTGATAACATGTGCCTGGTGCTTACACATGTGCTTTTCTTACTGATCTTCAGTCTGGTTCATGTCAGCCTGGGACGTGGTAGGGAACATTCTATGTTCCAGTTCATAGACAAGGAAACTGAGGTCAAAGAGGCTAAGTGATATTGCCAACTTCACATTATTAGGAAGTGGCACAATCGAGTTTTGAACATGAGGTCTTTGTACTTGAAATCCTGGGTTTTTCCAGTATGCTCTGTTGCCCCACACACTACGAATTACATCTCCTCTCCAGCCAGCAGATAGTTGGGAGAAGTTGAGCTTGGTGAGTCAGGTCAGACTTGCAGGCAGCTTAATATATTCCCAAATAGGCTCAGAAATGAGGCAGCAAGGCAAGACTGTGTGAGGCTATTCTTGAGCCATTTCCCTCTAAGGGTTTTTAGTGACTTTCAATGTCACTATACTCAGAGATCCGTATTTCCAGTTACTTATTACAAATTTTTCTCCTTGGTATTGGATCATCGCTTCAGACACAAAATGTTCAAAACCAAATTCACTTCTTTCCCCCTCAGTCTGCTGTCTCTCTTAATATTCCCTTTCTCTATTAATGACACTACCAAAAACCCATTCTGCTAAGCCAGAAACCTTGGCATCCTTGACTCCTTTTTAACCTTCACTCCAATGTCTAGTCCTGTCATTTCCACCCTGCCACATAGGGTTGTAGTGTGAATAAACTGACATAATGTACATATTAAAAAGAACTTTGAAAACTGTGAACCAGAAATATTTATTTCCTCTGAGGCAGCACCTCTGTTGAAGCATAAGAGACAAGAACGAGGCTCAGAGGCCACCGTAATGTTCTTGTAACCTTGACACTTGTGTGAGTGAAGTGCAGACTTGTATCTGAACTATGAGATCATAGTCTTACATTTTGATAGCGCTGTGCACTCTAAAAGCACTTCCTCAGAAGGAGAGGAAAAGGAAAGAATGAGAGAAAGTATGTGATTTGCCCAAGTTGGCACAACCAGGATTAGAGCTCCTATTGGCTAAATCCAGGCCTCTTAGACTAAAAACCAAGGTTAGTTTTAACACTCCACCACTTACTACCTGTGACCTAGGACAAGTGATTTAAGTCCTTTTAAATGTCAGTTTCTATATATAAGATAGAAATACAAGGTTATTGCCTGTTTTGTAGAGTTGTAATAATTGAATGAGTCCATATAAAGGGCCAGCGGACCACGGAAGGTGTGTTCAGCAAATGGCAGCTGTTGCAGTACTCTTTCCCCTGCTCCGTGGATCTAGAGACTTTAGGCTCGTCTTCCTCTGTCCTTTCACTTAGAAAATTTATTCTATCTGGCATGATTATTTAGACTGTCTCACTTTAGATTCTCTTGCAGTCCAGACATTTCCAGGAGGTTGTTGACCTACCATTTCATTGAAAACTAAGTCCAGAATTTTCATGTTTTCCTCTCTGCCCCTCTCCTCCTAGTTTCCCCATTAAGCTTTATGACACAGTTCTAATGAACTCCTTCAGTTAAAAACTGTGAGATTAAATTCATACTTTCTGGCCCCAAGGTGAAGGAGATTTTATATTCAATATTAAAAATAAACTTCTAAAATCAGAAGAGTAGACTGCCTTCGAGGGTAGTAAAGTCACCCATGACTGCAGGCATACAAGCAGAAGCTTTTGACTCATGGCACTTTTATTTGCCCCTGCCTCATCTGTCCCATCCAGTCCCTGTGACCTGCAAGCTGTTCTAATAGACATTACAGTAAGGGCTGTAACAGAGAAGCTACCTAAGTACTGTATTTTTATGGCTTTGAGATTTTTGATTCATGACTTTGTACTGTCGCAGCTAATTGAATTAATATGGTGGCAAATGAACTATAACTTAGAGAAGTTAGGAAACTTCCCTGTGAGACTTCCCTGGGTATTGCCGTATACAGAGAACAGGGTTTAATATCAGACTAAAGTTGAAGATGTGGCTTTCGAATCTTCTGCAGAACTGAAGACACGCAGCTCTGCAGGCCTGTGTTGAGAGTAACTAGGCTCATCCATGCTGCTCATGTTACTCCATATTTTGATAAAGCAGATGAAAATATTGGGGTTTTATCATAGGTGGGGCTTTTATGTGCAAAGTTTGACAGATGTTGCATGCTGCTTTCCAAGATTAAAGAAAATTACTTGGGCACTGCTATGTCCTCCTGTAAGATGTTTTATTCTCAGCTGTCACGCTCCCTGTTCCTTGCCCACAACCATTACAGTGACCAGAACGTCTGCTTGCTCTACGGTGATGTGTCTTGAACAGCGCCCATTAGTTTTCAGTAGTTACCCCTGGCCTGCATGTTAGCCTTCAGTTTAATGGCCTTTTTTATGTTCATTCATTCTATTTTATTTCCCATCGTGGTTTTGTTTATTTTTGTGTGTTTTGTTTTTCTGTTCTCTTTTTTAAAACCGTCGTGGTTTGCCCTTCATATTCCCCAATGTTTGCACATGACAAGATGTTGCCATCCCAACATTACCTCCCACTTCACTGACCAGTGCCACTACTGACCATCTAGCACCAGCCACAACGGGACCACTGCCTTCAGCTCCTCGGGATGTCGTGGCCTCCCTGGTCTCTACCCGCTTCATCAAATTGACATGGAGGACACCTGCATCGGATCCTCATGGAGACAACCTTACCTACTCTGTCTTCTACACCAAGGAGGGGATTGCTAGGTAAGTGTACATGTCTGGAGCCGGTTGATTGCATCTTGGTCCAGCCCAGCCCAGCTGTGCTTGCCCTGGCTCTTTGTTGTGCAAAATACCAATTTTCAGTCCAGAAAATACCACCAAGCTGCATCTTCCCTAATTCTAGGCAATTAAAAGTTTATCCCAAACAGACTGAAGTCCTGGTATTCTTTCCTGCCTTTCTGGAATGACTTGGAGAGAAAGGGTAGTTACAGCAGTTTAGGTAGAAGTATTAAAATGTAAGAAAGGCTACCCTTTTTCATATGATTCAGTTAACGTAGCCTAGAGGATATGGCTTACTTAGAACTTTCAGATTCCAGAAATTAAGGAAACTTAATTTATTAAAATGATCTTAAATGAATATTTTGTGTGCCCCCTTAATGTGGATATGGACTGCTAAGCTCCAGGGGGTCTCCTTAATGACACAAGAGTAACTGGTGACTAAATAATCATTTTCATTAGATTCCTCTCCATTTCCTCTTCTTTTAGGAACTCACATGCCTCTGCATTGCTTAAGGAGATTTTCCAGAACCCTCAGACTCCTTTATCCCACAGTCTAGCTTTATTTTATCTATCTGACCCTATTTCCCCCCTGCCACCACCTAGTTTAACTCACTTTCTAGTGAAGCCAGTCTAATTCTTATCACTATGTAGCCTTTTTTTCCCAGTCTGTTCTCTTCATTCACTTCCCCCTTGCCCCTTTCTCAACTAAAGCTAAATTCAGTTCATCCTTCTTGGGGTCCACATTAAGCTTCATGAAGCCCTCGTAAATCTTTCTCCACCTTTTTCAGCACATAAAGCATTTCTCTTACATATGTGTTTGTACACTAATACTGTCACTTAATTGTGATAACACATGATCTTATCCTGCCATAAATTGTTACTCTTCTGTTATTTTATGAGTATTTGTACTGTTTTCCCAACCAGATTATATAAACTCCATAGGCGGAACCATGCCACGTACTACGTATGTTTAACACTGCTGAGTAGATTCCTTCATTGTGCTGTCACTTCATACCAAAATAACGAAGCTAAAATATCTATGTGGATGGGGCTCTAACACATGAAATAGACCTTGTATTTTTACTAGGGTGCTTATATTTGATATGTATTGTATTTAATACCAGACTGGCAAGTTCAGCAAGTATAGGAAACTTAATCAAGACCATTTGATTTTACACTCTTGAGAAGTTTAAGTGACATAAATTGGGCCAAAAGGTGGAGTTACTCATAGGGTAATGTTTATCTGAACACTTACTGGATGTTTTGGGAATTACAAAGATAAGGCAACATAGTTCTAGACATAAAAAGAGAAGACATTACTACCGAAGAACATCTGTGTTTAAATGTCTCCAGTAGACATTCAAACCTCATTGCAAATTTCATAGGATTTCACAAAAGGAAAAACGCATTTAGTAAGTTATCAGAATAACAAGCTTGTTGCCATTACAGGACTTGTTCCTTCTACCAGAAATGCATTTTCCTCACAAATAACTGTCTGGCTTCTTGTCCATCATCTTGAGATGATATTTCCTTAGACCTTTTGTAAATACCTACCCAACTTAGCCACCACAGTCACTATCACAATGTACTGTACTGGAGCCACTTGTTAAATGTTCAGGAAATTTGTAAACCTGATGTCAGCCTGGTAGCTCAAAATTGGGCATGGACACGTGCTGCAAACCAGAGCCAGTTGTTAAACATTTATCACTGCAGTCACTCAGTTTTGGTTTTTTGTTTTGTTTTCAGAACACTTAAATTGTAAAGTTTTATTTTTTTATTAACATGTTTCTTGGGTCTGTCTGGTTCAATAGAGTATCACCAGCACCTGGAACAGAGCCTGGCTTACAGTAGTACTAAATAAATATTTGTTAAGTGAATAAATTAATTTCAATCAGTGGAGAAATGATAGATTATTCAAGAAATCATGTTGAGGTAATTAACTACATTCAGTGGAAAGAATAAGTTATATCTCTGGCTTATGTCATGTATAGCAACAAATTATAGATGGATTAAGAGATTTTATAAAACTTACGAATGTATTAGAAGAAAATATAGAAACTATTTTTATCATTTGAGTATGAAAGGCCTTTAAAAGAAAGAAAAACCAGAAGCCATAACAGCAGAGAGTAACAGCACTTATTATATAACAATACAAAATTCTGTATGACAAAACATCATAAACAAAATCAATTATCAGGTGATAAGTCGAGAAAAAAAATTGTAGCATTAATAAAGATAGTACTGATATCCAATCTGTATAAAGAGCTCCTACAAATCTTAAGTAGAAGATACAGCGCAAGAGGCAAATAGTATAAGTACAGCAGTGGAAAGCCCATTTAAAAAAAAAGTTTTTACCATCACTAGCAATCTTGGAAATATAAAATAATAAATTACCATTTTTCAACTATAAGGCTGGCAAAAATTTTAAGTTGATAATACTCAGTGTTTACGCAGAGTTAAATGCTCGGAAGAAATCCACTCCCACTCTTGGTGGCAGTATAAATTAGAGTAGCCTTTTTGGAGAAGGTGATTTAGCAGAATTTTTTAATTTTCAATGCACATGTGCTTCAATCCAACAATCATACTTCTAGGTGTCCTATAGCTATACCAATATACATATGCAAAAGGCACTCATATAAAATGTTTATTGTGGCATTGTTTGTGAGAATGAAGAAAAGGAAACCATGTAATGTCCATTAATAGAGGAATGGGTGCATAATTAATATATGTATATCTATGTGAAGTATGATGCAGGGTTTTTTTTAAATGTATGTAAATGCTCACAGCAATGATTCTTGACCAGAGATAATTTTGTCCCCCACTTCCCAGGAGACGTTGGGCAATGTTTGGCAACATTTTGGGTTGTCAGAAATAAGATGGGAGGGGATGCTTACTGGCATCTAGTTGGTAGATGCCAGAGATACAGATAAACATCCTATAATATACAGGACAGCCCCCTACAACAAAGAATTATCCTGCCTTAAATCTGAGTAGTGGTGAGGTTGAGAGAACATGACATGGAGAGATCTGGTAAGACACAGGTCAGTACATGCCACGGTTAGTTCAGGGTAGGACAGGTTTTGAGGAAGGAGAAAATATGGGACTTCCAGTTTTTTTTAACTGAGTATACTTTCATTTTTAGTGAGAATCTGTCACTTATTAAAAAATTTTGATTAGTGGATCATGGGTTGAAATAAGATGCAATTAATAAATGAAGTTGAAATTAGGAAAAATATAAGAGTTAAGCTGGCGGGGCAGGAGGACAAGGGAAGTACATAGAAGAAGAGAAGATACCAGGAAGATCTGATTTAATTTGTGAGTCTGGCATTTGAAGGATGGGAAAATAAGAAAGCTAGCCTAACTGGCCAAGAGTTTTGGTAGGAATTATTAAGAGAGTTTAACAAAGTAGAAGTTTGGAGCCAAATGTTGGAATACTTGTAAGAATTGGGCTATAGTCAGTTAAGAAGAGACCCTTTTAGACTCCTGACCAAGTGTGCACTATGACTTTATTGCACGTCTTTTATTAGCAGTACTTGAGAGCACTACAGAGGAGAAGAGGGGACAAGAAATGCTGCCAGGGAGACAAGTCAGGCAGCAGTTATGTGATGCCAGGCGTGTCGTAGGTGTGGCCTAGATGAAGATGAGAACAGTGACTTGAGGGGGGGACAGAATAAATCTCGGGGAATACATCAAAGGAGGATTCTTGGAGACTGATATTTTTTGTCACTTCGCTACTATTAAGTTTATGATTTCTGAATAGAAGTAATGAAGGAGAAGAAAGAACCCTTAAATGAGAAGGCGAGATTCTGGTTGCCTGTTTTTAAACAACCTTGCTTTCTAAGCTTATTCTCATCTAAAAACTGAGGGTAATCGATTTTCTTCAGACTTAGACTAAGAATTCAGGGTGAGGGTCTTGCCACTACTGCATTCACAATTCCCCTACTTCCTGCTTTTGGAAATCCAGCCGCCAGGTGGCTCTGTGTGCTTCGGTCAAGAGCTCTGACTCTACTGGGTACCCGCATTTCCTGAGGTTCCAGAGTCCTTCCTTTGCCTTTTTAGCTATGAAATACTCACCTTTTTTTCAATGTCTTTAATGTAAACAGATGTACTTTTCTGGTATTAGCCACTAAATGGAGTAAGTTATTTCAGAGTTTAATATTTCAGTGATAGAGAAAACCTTAAGTATCTGTTAGTCTGGTACAGGAGTTGGCAAACTGGACCCTGGGCCAAATCAAACTAGTTAATTTTATGGCCTAGAAGCTATGAATTTTTTTTTTTTACATTTTCAAATGGTTACGTTTTAATAGGTTATATAAGTAACTACATAATACTTTCCATTTCGTAGCCTATAAATATTTACTATCAGGCCCTTTAAGAAAAAGTTTGCCACCCTGGTCTCATTCTTTCATTTAATACATGAAAAAACAGAGGCTCAGAAAGAATTAGTGACTTTCACGTGATCCCCTAGCAAGCTAGTAGCATTGCAGGAACTAAAATTGGACCTTTTAACTTCTAGCCTAGTACTGTCTTAATAAAAAGTGCACCTTTCTCTTTCTCTTTTAACTCTTAGATAACACATTCTAACTCATTGTAACTACACACATTCATGAGAATTGTCCATTATAACTTATCCTAAATCTTGTCCTGAAGTCAAAAGTTTTTAAACAGGCACTTGGATCTGGGACCTCAGATCAATCTAGTGTTAGAAGACTTTTTTTTGGTGCTGGGTATTTCCTTTCGGGGAATCATACCTATTACTGAATTTTTTTTTTTTTTTGGTGATGCTTCTATAGAAATGTGTTTTGGTTTTTAGTTCCCCTCACTCATTTCTCCCATTTTTTCCCCCTTTCACATAGGAACAAAGGAAAGATGTACGTGATATCATCACCATACAAGATTTACATATCAAGTTTCCATTCATACATTCCGTACACATTTGTGGTGTTGCTTTTGTATATGGGCATCCTGCTGAGTGCAATGAGACATTCTCACTTCAATTAAAAGTAAAATAGCACACACCCCGCTAATGTCTCAGAATTTGTTTAAACCTTTGTGTACAGAGTGAGCAAAACAGACCTAATCTGTGCTCTCACGTGGTGCTTTTAGTCCTTCCTTTCAGACAGCAGTCATACATGACCAGACCAGATGTCAGAATCCTCCAGTGTAAGAAATGGATTGATACTCTCTTCATCAATCTTGTGATTTAGAGGATTTGTTGAAGAGAAAATACTATCTATAGATATCTCAAGTATCTGAGAAATAGCTTTTGTTACCATAGTACTCTTTCCCCATGGACCTGATAATAGTAAAACAATCTCTATAAATACTGAGGTTTTTTAATTAAAATAAAGTTAAAGAATATACAAAACTATTGAAAACACATAATTTCTTATATGTTCACATACAGTCAGACACATTGGCATACAGTCATGTAGGAATAAATCTTAATCAGTAACTTCAGGGAAAACTTGTATTTTAAAGTAAGAATTTTTAATCTTTATATTCTTAATTGAAAAGTATTTGATACAATATTGCATTGGTTTCGGTTGTACAACGTAGTGATCCGACAATTACAAACATCACTGAAATGCTCACCACAAAAAGCGTAGTTGCCACCTATCGCTATTCAAAGATACTGCAATATTATTGACTCTCAGATTTTCCATTTTATCACAATCCCTGTTACATCTGAAAATATGAAAAGAGAAGCAAAAGAAGATTCAGATAAGAAAGTATATGATCCTTTAGCTATATTTATAATTGTAATCCATTACTGTAAGAAAATTCTTATCATAAGTTGATACATAAAGTCCAGAAGCTGTTTAGAAATAAACCTTTTATTTTTGAAGTCCATTTATTTATTTATCAGTCCATAAAGAGCCCATCTTGGTTGGACACCTGAGAATGACCCTTTCTCCGATCCTGCACTGCTTTCTTTTGTTTGTTTGTTAAGGTATCATTGATTTACGATCACATGAGCGACATTGCGGTTACTAGATTCCCCCCATTATCAAGTCCCCATCACACACCCCATTGCAGTCACTGTCCATCAGCATAGTAAGATGCTGTAGAGTCCCTACATGTCTTCCCTGTGCTATCCTGCCTTCCCTGTGTCCCCCCATATTATGTGTGCTAATTATAATGCCCCTTAATCCCCATCTCCCTCCCTTCCCACCCACTCTCCCCAGTCTGTTTCCCTTTGGTAACTGTTAGTCTTGGGTTCTGTGAGTCTGCTGCTGTTTTGTTCCTTCAGTTTTTGCTTTGTTGTTATACTCCAGATGAGTGAAATCATTTGGTACTTGTAAAGTAAGAATTTTAATTCAACAGATTAGATAATTTCAAACATTTTTTCCACAGAGCAGTTTCGGGCCCCTTTATTACTGTCCCAGGAGAGATACAGATCTTTTCCCTACTTGATCAGCAGTTCTTGAATGCCAGCTGTTGGTCTAAAACAAGTAAATTCCTTTGCAATATTTGCTGAAAACTCTTGTATAATATAATCTAGTTGTTGTGATTGTAAATACAGTAGACTGGCATAATTATGGACACGCAGATCCCCGTGACAGAGTCTGGAAACAACTGTTTTAAAGAACCTAGATAACTGCTTTATATTTTCATCTCATAACTCTAGACCACTAGATTCATTTGTAATGTTTATAGTAAGATTTTTAAATATTTCAAATCAAATTGAAAATCATTCAAGAAGTATTCGTTTCTAGGAATAAATTACAAAAATTAGTGTCCTGAGAGGAGCCAAGATGGAGGCATGAGTAGGGCAGCAGAAATCTCCTCCCAAAACCATATGTTCTTGAAAATACAACAAATATAATTATGCCTAACAGAGAGACCAGAAGATACAGTACAACAGCCAGGCTACATCTACATCTGCAAGAACTCAGCATCTCACGAAGGGGGTAAGATACAAAGGCAGGACCCGAGCGCTCCCTCCACCCAGCAGTCTGGAGGGATGAAAAGAGTCAGAGTGGGGGGGAGTGGAAGCACAGGACTGCTAAATAACCAGCCCTAGTAACCTGCCCTGGGAGCACAGACACACATTGCTTGGTGTGCTGGATATTACAGAAACAGAAAAGTAAAATCGCAACCGGATCCCCACAGCCGGCTCCCCTGGGACAAAAGAAAAGCAAGTGCTTTTTGAAAGTCTTAAAGGGACCCGGGGCTTAACAGGTGGACGGAATCATCCCAGCACACTCAGCCCAGCAGATAAGGAATCCTGAGGAACGTCAGGCACCCCAACCCCCTGGGCGGCAACGCAGCTCTGAAGCCCCTCATGGCAATACGCAGCCTGCCAGTCATTTACCCAGGCCAGTGATGCCCTGCCACAGCGGCAGAGCAGCTGGAGAGTGGCCCCGCTCACAGTGACTGCCAGAGTCTCCTGCCTGGGTCAGGCCCAGAGGCTGCCGTCGGCGGCACACAGCTGCCCAGCGCACACAGAGGAAGCTGGGGCAAGGCGGAAGGGGCACCATTCTCACAGGAGAGCACACCCAAGGCTCCTGCCACTACAGCTCCAGGCTACCGCAAGGGCTGCCCTGTCCACAGCAGCTCAGGGGATTAACCCAGAAGCTGCTCCCAGTGTGCGGGTAACTGACTCAGGCAGCGGAGAAGGGCAAGGCGACCAGCAAGCAGGAAGGGACTTTGGTCTCCCAGCTGACACACATGCCACCTGCCTAAGACCACCTTTATCGCCATGAAAAGGCAGAAGAATTTGGTCCAGTTGAGAATCACCCAGACAACCCCCGAGAGAGGACCTGGGGAGATAGATATAACCAATCTTCCTGAAAAAGACCAATTACCAGCAATGAAATTGAATCAGTAATCAAAAAACTACCCAAGAGCAAAACTCCCAAGCCAGATGGATTCACTGCTGAATTTTATCAGACATACAGAGACATACATACAGAGAAGACATAATACCCGTTCTCCTGAATGTTTTCCAAAAAATAGAAGAAGAGGAAATACTTCCAAACTCATTCTAGAAGCCAGCTTCCCTCTAATACCAAAACAAGGCAAAGACCGCACCAAAAAAGAAAATTATAGACCAGTATCCCTGATGAACAGAGATGCAAAAATACTCAACAAAATATTAGCAAACCAAATTCAAAAATACATCAAGAGGATCATACACCATGATCAAGTGGGATTCATCTCAGGGATGCAAGGATGGTACAACATTTGAAAATTCATCAACATCATCCACTACATCAAAAAAAGAAGGACAAAAACTACACGATCATCTCCATAGATGCTGAAAAAGCATTCGACAAAATTCAACATCCATTCATGATAAAAACTCTCAACAAAATGGGTATAGAGGGCAAGTACCTCAACATGATAAAGGCCATATATGACAAGCCCACAGCCAACATCATACTTAACAGTGAGAAGGTGAAAGCTTTTCCTCTAAGATTGGGAACAAGACAGGGATGCCCAATCTCCCTACTTTTATTCAACATAGTACTGGAGGTCCTAGCCACAGCAATCAGACAAAACAAAGAAATACAAGGCATTCAGATTAGTAAAGAAGAAGTCAAACTGTCACTATTTGCAGATGACATGATATTGTACATAAAAAACCCTAAAGACTCCACTCCAAAACTACTAGAACTAATATTTGAAGTCAGCAAAGTTGCAGGATACAAAATTAACACACAGAAATCTGTTGCTTTCCTATACACTAATGGTGAACTAGCAGAAAGAGAAATCAGGAAAACAATTCCATTCACAATTGCACCAAAAAGAATAAAATACCTATGAATAAACCTAACCAAGGAAGTGAAAGACCTATACTCTGAAAACTGCAAGACACTCATGAGAAAAATTAGAGAAGATACCAATAAATGGAAACACATCCCGTGCTCATGGATAGGAAGAATTAATATTGTCAAAATGGCCATCCTGCCTAAAGCAATGTACATATTCAATGCAATCCCTGTAAAAATACCAACAGCATTCTTCAATGAACTGGAACAAATAGTTTTAAAATTCATATGGAACTACAGAAGACCCCAAAAAGCCAAAGCAATCCTGAGAAGGAAGAATAAAGCATGGGTGATCTTGCTTCCCAACTTCAAGCTCTACTACAAAACAACAGTAATGAAGACAATTTGGTACTGGCACAAGAACAGAGCCACAGACTAGTGGAACAGAATAGAGAGTCCAGATATTAACCCAAATATATGTGGTCATTAATATATGATAAAGGAGCCATGGACATACAATGGGGAAATGACAGCCTCTTCCACAGCTGGTGTTGGCAAAACTGGACAGCTACATGTAAGAGAATGAAACTGGATCACTGTCTAACCCCATACACAGAAGTAAATTCGAAATGGATCAAAGACCTGAATGTAAGTCATGAAACCATAAAACTCTTAAAAAAAATATATGCAAAATCTCTTAGACATAAACATGAGCAACTTCTTCATGAACATATCTCCCTGGGCAAGCGAATCAGAAGCAAAAATGAACAAGTGGGACTATATCAAGCTGAAAAGCTTCTGTACAGCAATGGACACCATCAATAGAACAAAAAGGCATCCTACAGTATGGGAGAATATATTCATAAATGACAGATCCACTAAAGGCTTGACATCCAAAATATATAAAGAGCTCATGCACCTCAACAAACAAAAAGCAAATAATCCAATTAAAATATGGACAGAGGATCTGAACAGATACTTCTCCAAAGAAGAAATTCAGATGGCCAACAGACACATGAAAAGATGCTCCACATCACTAATCATCAGAGAAATGCAAAGTAAAACCACAATGAGATATCACCTCACACCAGTAAGGATCGCCACCATCCAAAAGACAAACAACAACAAATGTTGGTGAGGTTGTGGAGAAAGGGGAACCCTCCTACACTGCTGGTGGGAATGTAAATTAGTTCAACCACTGTTGAAAGCAGTATGGAGATTCCTCAGAAAGCTCAAAATAGAAATACCATTTGACCCAGGAATTTCACTTCCAGGAATTTACCCTAAGAATGCAGCAGCCCAATTTGAAAAAGACAGATGCACCCCTGTGTTTATCGCAGCACTATTTCCAATAGCCAAGAAATGGAAACAACCTAAGTGTCCATCAGTAGATGAATGGATAAAGAAGATGTGGTACATATACACAATGGAATATTATTCAGCCATGAGAAGAAAACAAATCCTACCATTTGCAACAACATGGATGGAGCTAGAGGGTATTATGCTCAGTGAAATAAGCCAGGTGGAGAGAGACAACTATCAAATGATTTCACTCATCTGTGGAGTATAAGAACAAAGAAA
This sequence comes from Manis javanica, assembly GCF_040802235.1. Classification (NCBI taxonomy): domain Eukaryota; kingdom Metazoa; phylum Chordata; class Mammalia; order Pholidota; family Manidae; genus Manis; species Manis javanica. The sequence goes on from NC_133163.1 coordinate 121,165,812, forward strand.
AAATCTGAAGGAACAAAACAGCAGCAGACTCACAGAACCCAGATGGACTAACAGTTACCAAAGGGAAAGGGGGTGGGAAGGGTGGGATAAGGGGAAAAAAAAGGGGTGGGGGACATTACAATTAGCAGACATAATGTGTGGGGGGGGTGCACGGGGAGGGCTGTACAACACAGAGAAGACAAGTAGTGATTCTGTAGCATCTTAGTATGCAGATGGACAGTGACTGTAATGGGCTATGTGGGGGGGACTTGGTATTGGGGGGAGTCTAGTAAACAATGTTCCTCATGTAATTGTAGACTAATGATACAAAAAAAATTAGTGTCATAGTTAACGTATTTTACAGATTGGGTTACTTGTAGGATTCGTTTAAATATTTAATGTCTTATTCCCAATTTTAAAAGTGATAACCTCTAATTTTCTTTTTAATTGAGTCTATTATCCAAAGTATACACAGCATTCCTTCATATTTTCTGTGAAAATTGGGTGTAACCTATAATCACTATCTGTTTGTCTCCCTGAGAAGCACCCTTTAAAACTCAATGACTCCTAAAGCCTACAAAATCTGTGACCAGCTGCCCCATTCGAGATGACACTGAGACGACCCTCATCTGTGTCTTCTCTGAAAGGCAGCTGTGATCATGACCAGCAATATCAGTAATGTTTAAGCAAGAACATCAGTGAGTTATCAGACATGACATTGCTCTTTGTCAGTGTCCACATTCCACTGTGCATGTTCCACACTCTTTTGAGAGTTAATTTGACTTAAATTATTAAGATTTTGATATGGTGTGAAATGTATAGGCATTTGCAATGAAATGTATTGCAATGAAAATGAAATGGCACACTGTATAAATACTCCTAATTGCTGCTATGTCTTCCATCAAAGGGAACGTGTTGAGAATACCAGTCACCCAGGAGAAATGCAAGTGACCATTCAAAACCTAATGCCGGCGACTGTGTACATCTTTAGAGTTATGGCTCAAAATAAGCATGGCTCTGGAGACAGTTCAGCTCCACTACGAGTAGAAACACAGCCCGAAGGTAAGTCTTCCACCTGTCTGTTAGCGCCATGTGTGGGGAAACCTGACTGAAGGGTCTGCCTTACCTGTAGCCTTGCATACCATAGGAATGCCTAAGAGAATAGTTCTCACTTTTAGGGACCTTATGGATTAGGGGAGATAAAGTGAATTCACATCAATCAATAGCAAAAAGATAGTATGATTCTCCTGATAAATACTCAAGTTTTACTGATCCTTGATGACCTAGCTCAGATGCCTTCTAGTGTGTTTTGTCTGATCCTTTTAATATTGTATCTGTATAATTCTAAGATGCGTTATCATTTTCTTCCTTGAATCATGATAATGAATATATCTTGTTTACTTTCCAGCAAAGAGAGAGAGTCTTTGTCACCCTTATATTTCCCCCAGTGTCTAATATGCCTTACAATGAACAGAGATATTCAGTAATTGTTAACAACTAGATTTTCCTGATCGTTATATATACCACACTCTTCTGAATCTCTTTAAAGCTTTACTTTGGACTTGTGGTCTTTGTGATAAATGACATTGTTTCCCATTACATTTCCTAAGATTTCTGCAGCTGAATTGTCAGAATGATTTATTTTGTAATTGTCTTGTATGTCTTAAATTTTGGTTGGAAACTATAGGCCTGAAATTATAGGAAGCAAGCAAGTCCTAATGCTTTTCCCATGAGGCTTTCTTTTACACTTTTACCTTCTTTTAACACATCACTTATGTTAAAAGTCACTTGTTTTTCCTCGGAGCCTCCTCCAGTTTTCTTTTAACTTAGTTTTTCCTATCAACAGACTTCTGATAACAAAGATTTTCTTCAGCTAGGAGATATGTAAGATATATTCGTGGGAGGTACTGGCCAGAGAAATAAACAGATTCAATGACTTTACCTTTCAAATTATGGAAATAATTCAAAGACTTTACATGATGGGTAGAATAAATAAAGTTAACAAGCCATGGATCTTTACTTCTAATGCTGTAGCAAGTTACTCATTCATCAAACATTTAATGAGGACCTCATATGCCAAGCACTACACAAGGTATTAGAGGTGCAGGGGATGAATAAGATAGGAATTAATTAAAGAATGAGCTGTCAAGATAGGAGGCCATTGATCACTTCATTTATAGAACTGAAGACCAGGAGTCAAACCCAAGCAAGAACAAAGAGGGCTGTCAGAGAGCCATGGGGTTCATTTAAAGAAAGAATGTGTGCTCATTAAGGGAAAGGATGTTGAATTTCATGGTTATTGTGTTCAGATAAGAGCAGGAATAAACTACTGGATTTCAAGCTCAATGTCCCTCCACTAACTTTTATGAACAGGTATCCTTCATGAGAAATATAGGAATAGAAAACAAGGAACAGTCATGATAAAAGTTAGGTAAATCAAGGCAGGCTCCTAGGAGCAGATGAGACCGGAGGTTAGCCTTGAAGCATTTGACTTAAAGCAAGCCTTCTTGGGAAAGGAAACTGCATGACCCATATCCCCAAAATAGGGTCAAGCAGTGACAGGCAAGGTGAGTAATGATGAAAATTAAGGAAAAGGCCATTGGATTTCATTCACTGTAAGTGTCCCAGCCTGGGTCATGAACCTTCTGAAAAATACATGAAAATATTTGTGTGTTTGTGTGTGTTCATACTTCCTTTGGGAAAAAGCCTGTGACTTTCATTATCATTTCAGAACTTACGAGTTACTGTTGAGAACCACTGTATTAGGAGGGTCAATGTCAATTTAGAAATTAAAGAAAAGTTGGAAGGGACAGTAGATTTATTGAGTGCCTACCATGTGCCAGTCAAGATGTAAAAATGAGTAAGACTTGACTTCTGTCCACCAGAGCTTACAGTCTAGTCCCAGAGACAGACAAGTAAGTAGACAATGATGTGATGTGCTCTTAATTCAAGGAAAGTAGGTGGCACAATAATTTTCAAGGACTTTGATTAAAAGAAAGTAGGTAAATAAAGATAGAGATGGAAGGGGCAACAGAGTATAGTTGAGGGTATTTTAGGGATAGAGAGCAACTATAACATCTTTTAACAAAAGAGAAGGAGTTAAGGCGAGAGATTTGTACTTCATCTAAAGGTATTCAGCCTTTGTGGGGGAGGTTAAGCACTGGAGTAAGCCCTTGAAAAATATTTTACATATTTAGCTTCAAAACCAACTTAAATTTTGTTCCCATTTATTATGCCATTGTATCACTGAAATGAAAGAATTTATTAGCACCTTTTGTAGAATCATATTTGCCTACATTTAGCCAATGAATATATTAAAAGAGATTTCAAGAGAATTTGGGAACTGTTTTTTTTTCTTTCCCCCTTTAATAAGTTAGAGGAAAATTTTCCATAGCAGAAGTGTGACAAATCCCACTTGTCAGGCTGTGCAAAATATACTTTTAACATTAAGTGAATAACATGATTCATGACTAAATCAAACAACTGTCAGAATAACCATATTCAGGTTTCTCTGCTTTGGTAGCAAAACTGATCTTAAACTGTGGTGCTGTTATTTAAAAAAGCCAGTTCATTTTACGTCTGCTAGTTTTTTCCTTTTCCCTAAATCTGATGGATGTCTGTTACTGAAACACTAATATCAGAGAAATTTGTGAAACTGTCAGACAAAAAGAACATAGTAAAAAGGTATGAGAACTGTTGTAGGAATTAGAGCTGGACAGTCAATTGGTCAACCAATTGAGTCTTCTAGTCCCATAAATCCTACAGAGGTGTAGAAATTTCCTAACTAGTCTTCTTGAGTCAACATTTTAGAATCAGAAAGTGCTCAACTCCTGGTTCCCCCCACTCACTAACTTTCCAATCACTTGGGAATGGTTCTTAACCTCTCAACCGCATCTATAAATAGAGATGATAACAAATGATAATCTCATTTGGGTTAGTGGAAAGATTAAATAAGATGTCATTTAAATACATGTCAAGCACTGAATACTGGACCAATTGTAAGTGTTCAATAAATAGTAGCTATCTTAAAAATTACTGTTCTTTTATCTAGTCTTGTTCCCTTCCTGTTTTCCTTCCATGCATGTGTTCACATGTCCTTTCTAAACACAGATCTGATCTAGTCATTTTATGTTCCTGCTCATAATTTTTCAGTAATTACCTAACACCTACAAGAGAGAATCTGCGCTCCATAGTAGGGCATCAGAAGCTGTACTATCTGGCTCTTGTCATCCGTTCTGGCGTTCGACCACACCCATTCCCTGTTTCAAGCTGAAGCACATGCATTACCCTCTCACATGCCGTGCTCCTTGACTGGAGTAGCTTTCCCCTTGGTATCTGCGAAAATTCCATTCTGGTTGCTCCCGAGAAGTTTTCGCTTCTTCCTTTCACCCAAATTCCCCCAACTGCTTCCCAGCCCCTCTCCAAGAAGAGTTGTATGCTGTTGTCTATTTTCATTACAACTATTACCTAACTCTACTAGCAATTAAGACAGTTTTTGTAACTGTGTAGATGTCTGACTTCTCTCTAGACTAGGGGTTCTTTGTGGGCAGGGACTCCACTGATCACCATCCCCAGTGCCTGGTAAAAGAAGGCTTGTCTTTTTGAAATGGTTGCTCTATGTGCTGCAGTCCCGCTGCAAAGCAAGGGTTTTATAAACCACAGGAATTCTGCAGTCTTCATATTTTTTTCTTTTAATAAATTTGAGATACTTCACAGATAATTTTTGGTTGTAATTTGAGTCATAAAAAGGGAAGTGCATTTAATTATCCTAAAACAACTTGGAACAAATCAGTTGTGTTCTTAGTTTTTATTTTTAAAACATGTCCAATATGATGATATTGCTGAGAATGGTTATTGAGGAGTACAGAAAATTTCATTTATATCTTACTATTCTAAAATTTTATTTTACAGTTCAGCTCCCTGGCCCAGCACCTAACATCCGAGCATATGCAACTTCACCTACTTCCATCACCATTACCTGGGAAACACCATTGTCTGGCAATGGGGAAATTCAGAATTACAAATTGTACTACATGGAAAAGGGGGCTGATAAAGAACAGGTAAAAGATGAAGCCATTTTTCAATCCATTGATGGGAACAGTAGAGTTGAAATATATTTCCAAAACTCAATACTTGCTTGTCCAAAAATCTGAGGGAAAAAAGATGTATAGGAAATGAATGACAGATTCTATTTCTTTGTACTCAGGTTTATTCTGTGGTTTTTATCAGCAGGGGACACTAATCATCAAATAGTATTTCTCAGTAAACAGCCAATGTTTATGATTAATGTGCTGTGACTGTTAAATAACATTCTGTAAAAGAGATAAAAACCATTGTGTCAAAAATACAGAATTTGTATAGTTAATTCTTCATTTTGCAACATATCTTTTGGCTTATATAAATTATTTTATTCAAGGATGTTGACGTTTCAAGTCACTCCCACACCATTAATGGGTTGAAAAAATATACGGAGTATAGTTTCCGAGTGGTGGCCTACAATAAACATGGTCCTGGAGTCTCCACACAAGATGTTGCTGTTCAAACATTGTCAGATGGTGAGTGTTTCTTCCTTTGGACGGATACCAAGCTTGGGGCCCTGTAGCATAGTATTACGTAGTAAGATGAGGGGCTTTGGTGTCAAAGAGATTTGGTCCAAATCCTAGTTCTACCCCTTTCTGGTAGTATGACTTTGGTCAAGTCACATAACACATCCCAGCATGTTACTTACATGTAAAATGTAAGGTAATACCAACCTCATTGAGTTGCTATAAAGATTCAGTGAGGGAGCATAGAACACGTAGTGCCTGGTACTGAATAGCTCCTCAGTATTTTACTTTTACTACTAAAAATAGTATAGAGCTTTTGTGTAAGTAATATTATTGCGTGTTCATGACACAGACCATGCCATGGCTGTTGGAATGCTGAAGTAAAATAAAACATTATGATCTTTGGCTGATTCCTGGATCTGGGAGTGAAAAACTATAAAAGAAACTATTGGTACAATTACTTACTATTAGATAGACATAGTATTAGGCAATATTAAATATTAGGTGTGTTATAGGCATGTTAGCTAATAGCTTTATGTTGAGATTATAAATTTGTGTCATTATAGTTTTGTTGGGGAATGTCCATGTTCTCAGAAGATACCTGCTATAGTGTTTAGGAATAAAGTATGATGGCCACTATCAGACGATTCAGAAACAGGAAGCGGATAGGTCAATGTGTGTATAAATATGGTGAGAGGAGTAAAGCAGGTACGGCAGATATTAGCAATTGGCGAATCCAGGAAAAGAACAAGATGGTGTTCATTGTATTATCCTTGCCACTCTTTTGGGTGTGCTTGACATCTTTCAGGACAAAGAGTTGGGAAAAATAAATATAAACTATAGTTTGGCTAGCCTTTTGAGAAAAGTTGAGGGAAAAACATTTAATGTAGGTTTTTAAGTCTACACATGAGCCAATTTTAAGTGCTCTCAGCAGGTTGGCATGCCAAGGACATTGCCTGTCAGGGAAACTGAATGTATCTTAGTGTGGTGGTGAAGGGCAGCACTTTGGAGTAAGACAAATTCTTGGCTCCTACACCAGCTGAAAAAATACCTTGGGCAACTTAACCACCCTGAACCTCATCTGTAGTTTTCTCCTCTATAAAATGGGAATAATAACAGAAACTCCTTTGTAGAATTGTTGTAAGGATTAAGTATCTGCCATGTGGGAACATAACAACAAATCTTAGCTATGATGGTGATAAAGACAGTAATAACTATGTTGGGTGCCTCTGCAACTGAGTCAGAGGTTATTAGCAAGGAGTTGATGGGAACTGTTCATGGACTTTTTTCAAAACGCAGGTGCCTGAATCCTACTCCAGACCCTCTGGGTTGAGGCCTCATGCACTGTTAGCGGAAGATACAACATTGAGCAAGAAATAGTTTCTGTGTTCTAGAATCCTGTAGCACACTGGGCACTGAGTTCTATACCTAGTCACCAAGTGTCAGAGAAAGGGAGGGAGAAGCCCCTGCTATAATTGCCTTGGGGTTTAGGTGGTCAGTTTACTGAAGCTGTCATTGCTCATATATTGGGAACTGCCTTCAAAATCATCTGAGGAACCCCACATGAAAGCCAAGCTCACTGCTTTATGAACATCGCATTTTGGATTCATGACATTACTGAGTTAATTTACTTGCCACATATTCATTAGACTTGTTACCAAGAAAATTGTGGCTCTTCCCCAAGATAAAGATAAAGATAGGCTTATCGTCAAGAATATTCAAAAGAATACAGTGAAGATTCAGAATGCACACGGGGTCTAGAATAGTGCAGAGTCACTGCCATATCCTTGAACTAAGTATCTGACTTCCTAAATTTACAACCTGATTTGAGTATGGGTGCATATGTAAGAATGTCTCTCATTTTTTTTAATGAATCAAACATGGCCACACCTGATGCACATACTACTATCAACATGAGGGGAGTGACCGCCGGGTGTAGACCTTTAGGTTGCATAATTCATGTTTGAGATGTCCATTTGTGTAAAGTCTGGCCAAGAGCAGTCACAATGATGGGTGACATGGGAGTGACTGAAAAACAAATTTTCTTTTTCCTGTCTAGTTCCCAGTGCTGCTCCTCAGAATCTGTCCTTAGAAGTAAGAAATTCAAAGGTAAAACTTTATATTGCTGCTCATTTTTACTGGTATACTATTAAGCCTCAGAAGGAGTTATAGGGAGGGAGATTCTCTGTCCAAACAATCATAGGCAGAGAAATAAGATGACATTTGTCAATAAAGTGAGGCTTACAAACCAACTCATTGATTCTGTTTAACTTGACTGCCTTTCTGTGTTGCCAATTTTACTTTAATCTTTCTGTAAATACATTGTTATTATCTAAACCATGACATTCCAGATTTTAACAGTCCAGAACTTTGATAAGGTAGAAAGAAGTTGGTTATGAAACCATAGCTCCTTAGAACTGTGGGACAAGCCCAGTGTAACTAAGGCAGACACCTCTCAGATGGTTACATATGCTGAAACCGTCCCTTCTAGTCAAATTCAGTGTACATTTAAGGCTGTGTAGGCCTCAAAGGACCAGAGCCTCTTCCTGGCTATAGAGGCAACTGAGATTTTCAGTTCTTCAAAAAGTACTTGGGACTCCTTTTCCTTTAAGAAACAACCAGTTGTTAATGAATGATACCCATTTGGAAGATTTTTAGGCAGAAATTGTCTAATTTTAGCTGTTTCACAATGGAAGTAGGAGAGAAACTTACACCTAACAATAGTTTATTTAGTTCCCAATCCATGTGCCTCTGAATGTATATTTTCCTTTTGAAAAATTCCCTCAGACTTTTGCCCAATGTCTTCATTCTGGCAAAATACCCAGGAGATCAAAGGCCTAGAGTATACGGCCCACAAATATAATCTCCCCATCTGATCATTGAGGGTTTTAAAATTAAAAGTATTTTTCAGTTATTATAAAATAACTTAGTAAAACTCTGAGCATTCTGCTGCCTTTGTGAAGTGCCTTTACACAGTGAAGTCAGGGTTATAACACATAAAATAGGACCAAGCTTTTGATATATTTGGCCTTTTCTGTGTGCTCTTGTCTTTCCCAGAACATTATGATTCACTGGCAGCCACCTGCCCCAGCCACACAAAATGGGCAGATTACTGGCTACAAGATTCGCTACCGAAAGGCCTCCCGAAAGAGTGATGTCACAGAGACCCTGGTAGCTGGGACACAGCTGTCTCAGCTGATCGAAGGTGAGCTGCTTTACACATCGGCAAAAACTAAGAGATGATATCTTTCTCAGATACTGAATTACGCTGATCTAAAGACTGCCCTGAGCTATTGACTTATTTGACTAAAATAAAAATGGTTCAGAAGAATTTGTAATGGTTCAACCTACTTTTAACTGGAAAAAAATTAACAAAAAACACCCTTACAGGTTTTGCTATCTGCGTGGTGAGATTGTTTGAGGAGAGCTCTTGGGGAGCTCTAAAATTTCCTTACCTTGTTCCTTACTTGTGTTTTTCTGTATTCTCCATATTTTCTTTTCTGAATATATGTTCAGAACAGATCTTCCATGACTTAGGATGGGGCTAAATCCCAATAAACCCATCGTAAATTGAACATATCTTAAGTTGAAAATACGTTTAATAAACCTAACCTGCTAAATATCATAGTTTAGCTTAGCCTACTTTAAACATGCTCAGAATACTTATAAATTAGCCTACAGTTGGGCAAAATCATCTAACACAGTCTATTTTGTAATAAAAAGTTCACTATTTCATATAATGTATTGAATACCATTCTGAAAGTGAAAAACAGAACGGCCATATGGTTATAGAATGACTGTGAGTGTGTCAGTTATTTACCCTCTTGATCACGTGGCTGATTGGGAATTTGTGCCACTCAGAGAATCACTAGCCCATGAAAACATCAAAAATTCAAAATTTAAGGTGCGATATCTACTGAATGCACAGAATTGAATGCATTTCAGACCATCAAATTTAAAAAAATCACAAGTCAGACCACATAAGTCACAGACCATTTGCCTTGTTCTTTTGTAATCTGAAAAAAAAAAAAAAAAGGTAAAACGAAGCTATATAAGCAAAGAATCTGGTTGGTAGGAGAGGTCTACAAAATTATTTTTATGATGTTGACAGCACTTGTGTATACGTGGCCTGAAACATTTGTGACTAGCAAAGCAATGCAGTAATCCTTCTTGCTGCTATGGACATGATAAAGTTTGGAAAATTCTGTCAGGGATAGATAGTACCTTTTGTATAGTTTCCCTTTATGTGCAACAAAGCAAATGGCATAACTGGTAAAAATGTACCCTAACGCATCTCTAATATGCCTTCCCCTGTAGATGACAGAGTATCACCCGCTTCCCTCTTCAAGGGAGGAAAGTAGAGTTGGTTTAGCAAGGGCGAGTTGGCTTTGTAGGAGAAGCATGGGAGAAAGATGAAGTGCTTTTTGCTGTTTGGATGTTGGGAACATCCTTACAAGGAATAGAGACAGATGCCCCTAAGAGACCCTTTTGGGGTTTCCTGGCAGAGCTGGTAGGAGAGAACTACAAGACCTGGAGGGTAATGTCATTATTAGCCAAGCCCTGAGAATTCATTTCATCACTCTTGGGGAGCTCTAAACTTTCCTTACATTGCTTTCCTCCTGGGTAGAAATGGAAAAGATTAGAGGAAGCTTAACAATAACCACTTTCCTGTGCCCCCAGCAGCTAGGTTCTTGATAGAAGAAAGATCTGGGGTCAAAAGTGTAATCGGTCTTCTCTTCTTTCTGAGTTTCTAAAAACTGAGAGAGCCGCTGACACTGCAAAGCCGCGCTCTAGTGACCTAGCAGGCTTTTCTCCTGGCTCCTCACTTCACAAATTCGGAGAAGGTGAATGTTCGTCTCCAACGGTATCCTTTAGGCTTCTAATTTCTTCACATGAACTCCACAGCTCTAAGCTGCAGCGAATAACATGGCTTTATTGTAGTAAAATTGCAGTAAAATTGGTCACAGATGTTCTTAAAAGTCAATTTCTGATTTTATTGCAAAAGAGGTAAATAACATTTCCTGTCTGTAAGGCTTCTATTTTGCATATTTGATAGGCATTTTCTGTATGCCAGGCAATGTTCTTGTTGCTAATATTTTTATATAGAGTACAGTCCTTGCCCATGCAGACGCTATGCATTTCCCCAATGAAACATTTGATGTATAAGCAAAATACCACTTTCATGGTAAAAATAGCTTTTTCTTTATCAAGAAAATTTTGAATTTTAAAATCATGTTTAGATTCACTCATACGTTTAACAGACTTTACTGAACTTTAACTAGTGTGTGCTGACCCTGGGTGTACAATGGTGAGCAAACGTGGAGATCTTTCCTCTTGAAACATTAACATGCAGCTCGATAAATATTAGAGAACAATATGGATTTCCACAAGCCTGTACTGCACAATAAATTATGTGATTAAGTTTTAGCCTGAGGTAATTGTTTCTTCCTTTTGTACTGCTTACAGCACTTAACACTTTTTGCTGTATCTTTACAATGTGAATTGTGTGCCTTAGTCTTAGTCTGTTAATTCTCTAGGTCCTTCAGGGGGGAGGGACTCTTCACCTCCTTACACAAGCAACTCTCTTGCTTGCACATACGTGCACTCTCTCTCACTTGCTCTTTTACATTCTAACTCTCCCCAAAGGGGAGGGAATGATAATTGGAGTTATTTCAGGACCTCAGTTGAGCTGTCTGCTAATCTAGATTGTTGTCTGTTAACACGTGTAAGTACATGTACAGTCCACTCTGGCACTTAACTGGCTCAGTACATGCAGGGAGAAGACAGGGAAGTGAACTGACTTGGGCCGGGCTACTTTGCTTCTCCTGTCTTGCTTCTTGCGGGCAAAGATTTAGGATGGACCTGCACTAAACAACCTCCTGTCTCCTCTCATACCGTGGGATAGTATTGATAAACTGAGCCAGGGTTCATTCTGCATCCTGTCCAAGTTCCACCTCAATAGCTCTCTCTTTGGAGTTTCTGTACTATGTTGCTAGCCAAAGATCCCAGTATTTGGGTATGGGAAAGTAAGATAATTTTTCATAAACCTTACAAGACTGACCACAATGTCTAGTATTTAACTTCTCTAAAAATGTATGTGTGTGAACTGTACACTTAAAAATGGTTCAGATGGTAAAATTTGTTAGTGTATTTTAACACAGTAAAAAAAAGAAAAAGTGGATACATGAATATATGAATAGCTGACCATATTACTGACTGTTGCCCTACTTTGTAGGGTAGACTTACATTTGGGTATTTGCTGCTTTCAATACATTGATTAATCATGTACTTTATTAGCTGATAGTAAATATGAAAGGTTACATAATAGGAAGGTTTTATTCCTCTTTTACTTATTGTATGTACTTATGGGTTGGCAAGCTGTTGAGAAATAGATTTCTAAGCCATATTTGGTGTTTAAACCTTCTCTACTGTGTTAAGGGATGGCTCAGAGAACAGAAGCAACCAGGTGGGAGTTACATCTTTGCATTCTTTCCTGACTTTTGCTGTCTTCTGAGATCACCTGACTGTTCCTTTGTTACAACTCTTTCATTATCCTCAACTCTTTTTGGCCTTGGCTTCCTTAGTAACAAAATGAAGGGGTTACATTAAATAATCTCTCAAGTGTGTTCAAGCTGTTTAAAAAAATCTCCCTCTCCTGGGAACTTTACTCATTTCCGTTTTCTTACTGGGTTGTGGGGGCTTCAGCCTCTGTTTTATAGGTAGGAGCTCCTCTATCCTGGTATTTATGTACTGCTTGTTCTGTATTAACTTTAAGGGAAACTTTATCAACATAGTAGCTTTATACTTAGTTGGTGGATTAGGTATTTGCTCTAATGAGAGATTGTTAATGTCTTGTTTTTCCAAAGCTTTTGTTTAAGGTTATTTCTTTCTTTTGTCATTTGGGCCTTAGGTCTTGATCGGGGGACTGAGTATAATTTCCGAGTGGCTGCTCTAACAGTCAATGGTACAGGCCCTGCTACTGACTGGCTTTCTGCTGAAACTTTTGAAAGTGACTTAGATGGTAAGAACTTTGACAACTGAGTTAAACTGAAAAGCCACGGTTTGGGGTTATATATGTCTTAAGTCTGTGAACTTTAACTTATGATACTGTTGTCGTTCCGGTAATGTGGCAAGTCTCCTAATTTTTTTTTATTTTTATTTTTTTTGCAGTGGTTTTTAGAGAACTGTCTGTTTAAGCAAAACTAGAACAAATACAAACATATAGGTGCCTTAAGTCTGGCTTTTTACCAAGGCCATTACATGGCTGGATGATCTAAATTTTAAGGCTGATCCACATAGATTGTGCCTTTATTTCAGTTACATTTTCCCTTAGCCCTCAACACCTTGTCCTTTTTCTCACTCATTTAGTCAATAAGTAATTCCATATAGGTGTGTGTATGTTCCTTTACCAGAGATAGGTCCTGCACTTGGGAGACAAAAGACCTATGTCCTTATCCTAATTCTTGGCTTACTAATTTTTAAGTTCAGACAGCAATTTATGCCATGAAATAATATATTTGAAAGATACTGTAAATTGCCACCTTTTAAAGCCAAAGTCTCACACCATTTAAATCAATTTATGGTTCTAAAGTTTCATGTTTTCTAACTTAGCATATTACTTAGGGCAGTTAGTAATTGATACATTGCTGTAAGGTGATACTTGATCACCTATTGACAACAGTCTTCTAATTAGTTGGTATTATGCCTTTCTCATTCTACCTGGTAGAGCTTGGGAATCAGATGTGGGACGAGGAGGAATGAGTAACTATTGAAAGGCAATTTATTTTTTCTCCATTGGACAGAGGTTCTTGGATCTCTTTGTCTCCCCTTCCAAATTAATATTGCAGTGCCTTGTATTTCAGGTTGCTTGGGTTTGTTTTCCTCTTAGAATGCAGTAAAACCATGGGCCACATTTCACTATACTACATTCTCTTTGAATTCTTGGGTGTAATAGAAAAAAATCTTAGTTAGCCCCAAGTAATTTGGCAGGGGATCAAACACCATTCCCCAAAGATGGTGAAATATTCTAAAAGAAGGTAGATCTCATCTTGGTTTTCTTCTTTCCTTCCTAGAAACTCGTGTTCCTGAAGTGCCTAGTTCTCTTCACGTCCGCCCACTCGTCACTAGTATTGTGGTAAGCTGGACCCCTCCAGAGAATCAGAACATCGTGGTCAGAGGTTATGCCATTGGTTACGGCATTGGCAGCCCTCATGCCCAGACCATCAAAGTGGACTATAAACAGCGCTATTACACCATTGAAAATCTCGGTATGTATGCCACATAGAGGAAGTAATTCCATGTGTGATTTCTTTCCTTCTAACGTTTTTGTGTGTAATGATTTTACTTTTACAGAAAACTTTCAAAGATAGTACAAAAAATTCCTGTATATCCTTCACCCATATTCCCCAAAGGTTAACATTTTATTACATGTGCTCTATTCTCTATTTTTCTATGTGTACATATTTTATTCTCTAAACTATTTGATATAACTTGCAGACATGATGCCTCTCCACCCACTAATACTTTAATGTGCATTTCCTAAAACAAGGGCATTTTCTAGCATAACCATAGTATAGTTATCAAAATCAAATTAATAGTATTTATGGACTTGCTCATATTTTGCTAGTTGTCTTATTAATATCCTTTATAACAAAAGGAAAACATTGTTTTCTGGTCCAGGATCACATGTTGCATTTAGTTATGTGTCTCATTAGTTATCTTTGATATGGAACAGTTCCTCTTTTTTTCTCTGTCGTGATTCTGACAGTTTGAAAAGTACAGACCATTTGTATTTTGTAGAATGTCCTTCACTTTAAACTTGAGATGCATTGTGTCCTTATCAGTGCCTCATATCAGAAGACACATGAGAGCCTATTGCTAGTGATACTAAATTTAATTACTTGATTAAAATGGTATCTGCCACTTTCCTCCACTATGAAATTACTATTTTTTTTCCTTTATAATTAATAAGAACCTTGTGGAGGAGCTACATTGATTTTGTGAACACATTGTTTGTAATCAAACTTTCGCTAGTTTTAGGATGTTTAATACTAATGGTGTTTTGTAAATGATAATATTCTAATTCCATTATTTCTACATTTATTAGCATTCTTTGATAAAGAAGAACTTCCCTTCTCTTCCACAGTGAAAGCATGGTCAATGGGAGTCTTTTATGACTGATTCCTCTACCCTGTGACATCTCCCATGTTTCCTTGAGCATTTTCTTCCTTTTTGACAAATAAGGTATTTTAGGCTCCTCTGCTATTTCCCTAGCCTTACCATTTCAGTCAGCCATTTCTCAGTAATCTTGGTTTCTTTTATGGAAAACGATATTTAGAAAAACAATGTCCAAGTGCTTTACATGCTTATTGTTACTGGAGTAGAAAATCCTGAGGAATCTACAAAAAAAGGCTACTAAAACTATAAGTGAGTTCAACAAAGTCACAAGATACAAAGTTGATATACAAAAACAGTTATATTTCTATATCCTGACAATACATAGTTGGAAATTGGAATTAAAATAACAGTACCACTTAAATAGCATAAAAAATATGAAGTACTTAAGAGTAAAATTCTAAAAATATGTATAAGGTCTCTCCACTGAAAACTAGAAAATTATTCCTGAGAGAAATTAAAGAAGGCTTAAATACATGGAGATATCATGTTCATGGATGGGAAGATAGTATTATTAAAATGACAGTTCTCTCCAGTGCAATCCCAAGTAGAATTCCATTAGACTCTTTTGTAGAAATTTATTTATTTATTCTAATATTTATATGAAAGTCAAAGGAACTAGAACACACAACCATTTGGGGAAAAAAAAAAGGATAAAGTTTATAAGACCCATGCTACCTGATTTTCAAGACTTATTATAAAGCTACAGTAATCAAGACATAGTGGTAGTATTAGTGTAAAGGTAGGTGTTACAGATCAGTGAAACAGAGTAGAACCCAGAAGTAAACCTGTCGTATATGGCCAATTGATTTTCCACGAAAATACTGAGATAATTCAGTGGGGAGAGGATAGTCTAACAAAGGGTGTGGGAGTAATTGGATATCTGTATGAGAAAGAAAAGGAGCCTTCTTGACCTTTATCTCACACCATACATAAAAACAGACCTAAATTCAAGAGGTAAAACTGTAAAACTTCTAGAAGAAAATAAAAAATATTTATGACTTTGAGGTAGGCAAGAATCTCTTAAGATATAAAAAAGCATAAATTATAAAATAAATTAATAAGTTGAACTTCATCAAAAATTTAAATGTCTGCTTTTTCAAAGACACCAAAAATTTGAAAAGGCAACATACAGACTAGGTGAAAATATCCATTGTTCAAATATCTGACCAAGAATTGGGTCCAGAATACATAAAAAACTTTGTAACTCAAAAAGATGATGACAGTCCCAAAGAAAAAGGAGGCAAAAAGGAAAGCACTCTTTCCTCCCAGCAGGTGCCGGTTCTGCTCAGCCACAACCCCCACCATTGGCACAAGTGCTCAGCAGCTCCAGAGAGTAGAGCTTCTGGGTACTGGAGGACACTGCTACACAGATATTATTCCATAGCAATCACTAAAAAAATGAAATACCAGAAACTTTTTGTCCAAACAAAAGTACAGGAAAAGACACCTGAGAGAGAGCTAAGTGAAACTGAAATCACCAATCTTCTAGATAAAGATTTCAAAATAAAAATATTAAACATGCTCACGGAGCTATAGAAAAATATTCTAGATCTCAGGAAGGACTTCAAGAAAGAGAAACTATACAGTATCTGAAATGAAACATATAATGGAGGGATTTAAGAGTAGATTACATGAGGTAGAGAAGATGGTAAATGAAAACAAAGAAGCTGAGGCACAAAGAGAAAAAAGGATCTCTAGGAATGAAAGAATAATAAGAGAACTGTGCAGCCAATCTAAACAGAACAATTTTCACAATATAGAGGTACCAGAAGAAGAAGAGAGAGAAAAAGGGATAGAAAGTATCTTTGAAGAAATAATTGCTGAAAACTTCCCCAATCTGTGGAAGGAAATACCTCTCAGGTCATGGAAGTGCAGAGATCTCCCAACACAAGGAACCCTAGGAAGACAACTCCAAGACATATAATACCTAAAATGGCAAAAGATCAAGGATAAGGACAGAGTATTGAAAGCCAGAGAGAGAAAAAAGATCACTTATAAAGGAAAGCCCATCAGGCTATCAGCAGACTTCTCAGCAGAAACCTTACAGGCCAGAAGGGAGCGGCAGGATATATTTGATGCAATGAAACAGAAGGGCCTCCAACCAAGAATACTCCAGCCAGCAATATTTTCACTCAAATTTGAAGCAGGGATTAAACAATTTCCAGATAAGCAAAAGTTGAGGGTATTTACCACAGATTGTCTCTACAGTGTATTTTAAAGGGACTCCTCTAGATGGAAGTGTTCCTAAGGCTAAATAACTGTCACCAGAGAAAATAAAACCACAGTAAAGGAAGTAGACCGATTAATTACTAAGCAAATACAAAATTATATCAACTACTCATAACGTTAATCAAGGGATACACAAAGAGTGCAGAATATGACATCTAATACGTAGAGTGGAGGAGGAAAAAGACAAGAAAAAAGAACTTTTAGATTGTGCCTGAAAAAGCATAAGAAGCACATTAAGGCAGACTGTTAGATAGTAAGGAAGCTGCCTTGAACATTTGGTAACCACAAATCTAAAGCTCATGGTGGCAATAAGTATATATCTATCTAAATTCACCCTAAATGTAAATGGACTGAATGCACCAATCAAAAGACAGAGTTACAGAGTGGATAAAACACAACCACCTATATGCCTACGGGATATGCCTACAGGGGACTCACTTCAAACCCAAAGACATACACAGATTAAACGTTAAAGGATGGAAAATATTCATGCAAATAATAGGAAGAAAAAAACAGGAATAGCACTACTGCTGTCAGACAAAATAGCAAAACAAAGAAAGTAACAAGAGACAAGAACATTACCTAATGATAAAGGGGTCAGTGCAACAAGAGGATTTTAATCATTATAAATATCTATGCACCCAATATGGGAGCACCTAAATATGAAAAACAAATACTAACAGAATTAAAGGGGGAAATAGAATGCAATGCATTCATTTTAGGAGACTTAAACACACCACTCACTCCAAAAGACAGATCAACCAGACAGAAGATAAGTAAGGAATCAGAGGCCCTGAACAACAAACTAGAACAGACGGACCTAACAGACATCTACAGAACACTCCACCCAAAAGCAGTGGGATAAATATTCTTCTGAAGTGCACATGAAACATTTTCCAGAATAGATCATCTACTATGCCACAAAAAGAGGCTCAGTAAATTCAAAAAGATTGAAATCGTACCAACCAACTTCTCAGACCACAAGAGTATGAAACTAGAAATAAATTATGAAAAGAAAATAAAAAAGCCCACAAACACATGGAGGCTTAACAACATGGTCCTAAATAATCAATGGATCAATGACCAAATGAAAACAAAGATCAAGCAATATGTGGAGATGATTGAAAACAACAACTCAACAGCCCCAAACCTGTGGGATGCAGCAAAAGCAGTTCTAAGAAGAAAGTATATTACAATACAGGCTAACCTCAAGAAAGAAGAACAATCCCAAATGAACAGTCTAAACTCACAATTAATGAAACTAGAAAAAAAAGAACAAATGAGAGCCAAAGTTAGTAGAAGGAGGGATATAATAAAGATCAGAGCAGAGAAGAACAAAACAATAGAATCAATGAAACCAGGCTCTGGTTCTTCAAGAAAATAAACAAATAGATAAGCCCCTAGCCTGATATCTCAAGAAAAAAAAGAATCTACACACATAAAATCAAAAATGAGAAAGGAAAAATCACTACAGACACCAAAGAAATACAAAGAATTATTAGAGAATACTATGAAAAATTGTATGCTAACAAATTGGATAACCTAGAAGAAATGGAAAACATTCTAGAAAAATACAGCCTTCCAAGACTGACCCAGGAAGAAACAGAAAATCTGAACAGACCACAGTTACCAGCAATGAAATTGAATTGGTAATCAAAAAACTACCTAAGAACAAAATTCCTGGACCAGATGGCTTCACCACTGAATTTCATCAAACATTTAGAGAAGACCCAATACCCATCCTCCTTAAAGTTTTCCAAAAAGTAGAAGAGGGGGGAAAACTTCCAAACTCATTCTATGAAGCCACCATCACTCTAGTACGAAAACCAGGCAAAGACACCACACACAAAAAAAGGAAATTACAGACGAATACCCCTGATGCACATAGATGCAAAAATTCTCAATAAAATATTAGCAAACTGAATCCAAAAGTACATCAAAAACATTATCCATCATGAACAACTGGGATTTATTCCAGGGATGCAAGGATGGTAAAATATTTGAAAGTACATCATCCACCACATCAACCAAAAGAAGGACACAGATCACATGATCATCTCAGTAGGCACTGAAAAAAGCATTTGACAAAATTCAACGTCCATTCATGATAAAAACTCTCAACAAAATGGGTATACAGAGGACAAGATCCTCAACATAATAAAGGCCATATATGACAAACCCACAGCCACCATAATACTTAACAGTGAAAAGCTGAAAGCTTTTCCTCTAAGATTGGGAACAAGATAAGGATGCCCACTCTCCCCATTTTACTGGAGGTCTTAGCCTTGCAGTCAGACAATGCAAAGAAATAAAAGGCATCCAGATTGGTAAGGAAGAAGTTTAACTGTCACTGTTTGCAGATGACATGATACTGTACATAAAAAAACCAAAAGAATCCACCCCAAAACTACTAGAACTAATAATTGAATTCACCAAGGTTGCAGAATACCAAATTAATACACAGAAAAATGTGGCATTCCTATATACTAACAATTAACTAGCAGAAAAAGAAATCAGGAAAACAACTCTACTTACAATTGCATCAAAAAAGAATAAAATACCTAGGTATAAACCTAACCAAAGAAGTGAAAGACTTTTACTCTGAAAACTATGAGACACCAGTGAGAGAAATTAAAGAAGATACCAATAAATGGAAATACATCCTGTGCTCATGGATAGGAAGAATATTGTCAAAATGGCCATCCTGCCTAAAGCAGTCTACAAATTCAATGTAATCCCTGTCACAATACCAACAGCATTCTTCAACAAACTAGAACAAATAGTTCTAAAATTCATATGGAACCACAAAGGATCCCAAATAGCCAAAGCAGTCCTGAGAAGGAAGGACAAAGCTGGGGGGATTATGATCCCCAACTTCAAGCTCTACTACAAAGCCACAGTAATCAAGACAGTTTGGTACTGGCACAAGAACAGACCCACAGACCAGTGGAATAGACTTAGAGAACCCAGATAGAAACCCACATATATATGGCCAATTAATATTAAGATAAAGGAGCCATGGATATACAATGGGGAAATGACAGTCTCTTCAACAACTGGTGTTTGCAAAACTGGATAGCTACATGCAACAGAATTATTATCTTATCCCATACAGAAAAGTAAACTCAAAATTGATCAAAGACCTGAATATATGTCATGAAACCATAAAACTCTTAGAGGACAACATAGGCAAAAATCTCTTGAATATAAACATGAGCAACTTTTTCCTAAAGGCAACTCCTCGGGCAAGGGAAACAAAATCAAAAGTGAATAAATGGGACTACATCAAGCTAAAAGCTTCTGTACAGCAAAGGACACCATCAGCAGAACAAAAAGGCATCCTACAGTATGGGAGAATATATTTGTAAATGGCATTTCCAACAAAGGGTTAACATCCAAAATATATAAAGAACTCAAATGCCTTAACACCCAAAAAGCAAATAACCCTATTAAAAAACAAGCAGAGGATATGAACAGACACTTCTCCAAAGAAGAAATTCAGATGGCCAACAGGCACATGAGAAGATGCTCCACGTCACTAATTATCAGGAAATGCAAATTAAAACCACAATGAGATACCACCTCACACCAGTTAGGATGCCCAACATAGAAAAGACTAGGAACAACAGACGCCGGCAAGGATGTAGAAAAAGGGGAGCCCTCCTACACTGCTGGTGGGAATGTAAACTAGTTCATCCATTGTGGAAAGCAATATGGAGGTTCCTCAAAAAACTCAAAATAGAAATACCATTTGACCCAGGAACTCCACTCTAGGAATTTACCCCAAGAAAACACCTTTTCAGATTCAAAAAGACATATGCACCCCTTTGTTTATCGCAACACTTTTTACAATAGCCAAGAAATGGAAGCAACGTAAATGTCCATCAGTAGATGAATGGATAAAGAAGAGGTGGTACATATACACAATGGAATACTATTCAGCCATAAGAAAGAAACAAATCCTACCATTTGCAACAACATGGATGGAGCTAGAGGGTATTATGCTCAGTGAAAGAAGCCAGGCAGAGAAAAACAAATACCACGTGATTTCCCTCATTTGTGGAGTATAACAATGAAGCAAAACTAATGGAACAAAATAGCAACAAGACTCACAGACTCCAAGAAGGGACTAGGGGAGGGTGGTTGGGGAGGGAGGGAGAAGAGGATTGTGGGTATCATGATTGGTGCACATGGTGTGTGTGGGATCACAGGGAAGACAGTGTAGCTCAAAGAAGACAAAATAGAGACTCTGTGGCATCGTACTGCACTGATGGACAGTGACTGCAATGGGGTATGGGGGGACTTGATAATAAGGGTGAATGTAATAACCATATTGTTTTTCTTGTGAAACCTTCGTAAGAGTGTATATCAATGATACCTGAATAAAAGAAAATGAACAAATGGGACTACATCAAACTAAACAGCTTCTGTTCAGCAAAGGACACCATCAGCAGAACAAAAAGGCATCCTACAGCATGGGAGAATATATTCATAAAGGACATATCCAATAAGGGGTTAACATCCAAAGTATATAAAGAACTCACATGCCTCAACACCCCCCAAAAAATAACCCAATTAAAAAATGGGCAGAGGATCTGAATAGACACTTCTTCAATGAAGAAATTCAGATAGGCAACAGACACATGATGCTCCACATCTCTAATTATCAGGGAAAGGCAAATTAAACCACCACGAGGTATCACCACACACCAGTTAGGAAGGCCAACATCCAAAAGACAAGACACAGCAAATGCAGGCGAGGATACAGAGAAAGGGGAACCCTCCTATGCTGTTGGTGGGGATGTAAATTAGTTCAACCATTGTGGAAGGCAGTATGGAGGTTCCTCAAAAAACTAAAAACAGAAATACCATTTCACCCAGGAATTCCACTCCTAGGAATTTACGTGAAGAAAACAAGATCCCTGATTCAAAAAGAAATATGCACCCCTATGTTTATCACAATACTATTTACAATAGCCAAGATATGGAAGCAACCTAAATGTCCATAAAGAAGATGTGGTACATATACACAATGGAATATTATTCAACCATAAGAAGAAAACAAATCCTACCATTTGCAACAACTTGGATGGATCAGGGTATCATGCTCAGTGAAATAAGCCAGGCGGAGAAAGACAAGTACCAAATGATTTCACTCATTTGTGGAGTATAACAACGAAGCAAAACTGAAGGAACCAAACAGCAGCAGAATCACAGACTCTAAGAAGGGACTAAGTGCATACCAAGGGGAAGGGGTTAGGGAGGGAGAAGGGGATTGAGAGGCATTATAATTAGCACACGTAATATAGGTAAGTCACAGGGAAGGCAGTCCAGCACAGAGAAGAGAAGTAATGACTCTGTAACATCTTACTACACTGATAGACATTGACTGCAGTGGGCAGGGGCAGGGGACTTGATAATATGGGTGAATGTTGAAACCACAGTGTTGCTCATGTGAAACCTTCATAAGACTGTGTATCTATGATACCTTAATTAAAATAAAAATCATATTTACACAAAGACTTGTACACAAATGTTCATCATAGCCTTATTTATAATAGTCTAAAAGAGGAAATAGGTAAATGTTAAGTTGTATATATATACAATGGAATACTACTCAGCAATGAAAAGGAATAGTCTGTGGGTAGACATAACAACATAATGAATCACACAAACATGCTGGGCAAAAGAAGCCAAACACAAGAGAGTACATACCATGCTGTCATGTGCTTATGATATGCAAAATAGGCAGCACTTACCTATAGCAATGAGAAATGGGTGGTAGAAATTGACTGCAAGGGGCACAAAAGAACTATTTGGAATGTTGGAAATATTCTTTATCTTGATTGTGGTAGTGATTACACAAGTATATATATTTATCAAAACTCAACAGACTGTACACTTAAAAGGGTGTATTTTATTTTATTCTAATTATACCTCAAAAGTTGATTGTTGATTTACAAAGCAAAAAAAAGGTTAAATAGTAACACTTTTTAAAAGAAAATGTGTCGATTTGGGTACGTACAATTACTTTTCTAAATTGTATTATCATTTTTGAGATCTTTTCTAGGGAAGGCTTGTCTTTTAATTCAGAATCTTCCCTGATCAACGTTTTTATTCAAATAATTTCTTTGTAACCATCTTCCCTAAGAACAACGTTAGGTGTCTAACAAATGAACTACCTACATCTTTTCTGGTAGAAAACAGGTAGTAATTTATTGCTTTATTCAAAAACAAAGTAGGCTTTCTCTTTTTCCTTTCAAGAAGGAACAGCACAGCCAACCCAGGAAGTATTCGTCACATAAAGAGTCTTCTAAGGCAATTGTAGGAGAGTGAAAGAAAAGCTTTGCTGGTAGGATAAAAATGTCTCTGTGGTGACATGCCTCATACCATTTCCTTTATGAAACTACTGAACTGTAAGTCCTCTGCAATGTAGGCAGGACATGGTCCTTGACCTTCGGTGCTGACCTTCGGGCGCTTTCAGTCCAATAGGGGAACACAAGTAAAACACAAGAAACAATGAAATGAGTTGAAGTGGAGTGTGTTCGGAGGAGGGAGAGCTAGTAAGGACAGTAGAGCAGTCAGGGAAGAAGCTTAACTAACTGTACTTTGAAAGACTGAGTCAGAATCGTGTCTCAAATCAAGATCTGAGAAGGAGCGCTGCGTGTGCTGAGTGAGCAGACAGACCAGTAGGAAAGAGGGCACACTGAGAAGCAGCGGAAAAGTTTAATTTGTCGTAAGGTAAAATAAGCTTGAGCTCTATTTTTCAAGCCAGACAGATCTAAGATGCGTATAATGTTGAATAAAAGAAGAAAGTCAGAAGTGGAGAAGTAATGTTGAGGAATTTATTTACTACATCTCTCTCCTGAGCTTCAGATCCACATAAACTTCTGCTTACTGGGTATCTGCTCTGGGATCTATCCCATATTCTATCATAATATAGTCAAAGTTATTATCTTCTCTTGCAAGCCTTTTTAACCAATCAGTAAATATTTAATGAACACCATTTAATTTAAAACACAAATATTTAATAAGCACAGTATTCCAGGCACTTGGCTAGAGACAGAGCAGAGGATCAAGCAGATATCCCAGTCATTAGAAATACTACAATTTTGAAATGACTGAAATCGTTGAGGGTGCTAAGGAAGACTAACAGGATGCTACAGCCTATGGAACTGAAGAGGTTGATCCAGTCTTAGATGGGCCCTTTCAGATCAGTAGGTATCGTCTATGTGAAGTAGGATGGTGTGTGTCCCCAGCATAGGGAACAACTGCGTTGTTAAGGTACAGTAGTAAGAGTGTACAGTGCTCATTAAACTGAGAGCTGGCTGGTAAAGACAGAACATAGAGAACAAGGCAGAGTGGTGAGAAGCGAGTAGAATCAACAAGACTTGATCCTTTGCATATAGGGGAGAAGGGAGAGAGGCAAAGGGGAATGAATGCTACTCCAGCTTTTCAGGAGCCCCTCTCTTAACCAAGTCTGACTAGCAGCATTTTATAGAATCGCCTGGATGGAGTGTTTCTTTAGTCTTCTGCTTACTGTAGCATTACCTCCAATCCATTTGAAATTCTGGGCCATAGTTTATCCAGCCCAGAAGTCTACGTGAGGGCTGGGCAAGGTTTGGTGGCTCCTGGATTTGGAGGGCCCCAAGAGAGTTAAGGATATTGAGCAGGTACTGAATCAACAGTTTGCGTCCTACTTCCCTTCCTTGATTACCCACCAGGGCTCTACCAATTGTCCTCCTCCTGAGAAGGAAAGGAGCTTTAATTCCAAGCTCCACCTACAGGCTTCCAACACACGAAAATCCTATTTATCATTCTAATCCAAGCCCTGCACTGTGCAATAGCATCACTAAACCCTTGATCACTTGAGCCAAGAGAAGAGCCAGGCAGTCAGCCTCCCTCCCAGGACTAACTCCAGGAAGTTACTCCTGGCCGGGTTTTCTATACTGTATGTGCTGCCATCTGCACATCTTCCCACACCCCAAAATAATCCACTTAAAAAATTTTTTCATCTTCTTTCCTTTCTCTGCAGTTAAGATCATGCACACTCACCTGTGAAGTTTTGAAATTCTGTAATGAGAATTTAAATACTTTGACTTGTTCCTTTCCTTCAGATCCCAGCTCTCACTATGTGATAACCCTGAAGGCATTTAACAATGTGGGTGAAGGCATCCCTCTGTACGAGAGCGCTGTGACCAGACCTCACGCGGGTAAGGCATCCTCTCCATCTCTGGTCTTCAGCATTTTTCTCAGGAATTTCAAGTAGCATTTGGCCTGAGGTCTGCCCCATAGGTTTCAGTTGAAGGAAGCATATATGGCATTCAGAGTAGAGGCTTCAAGTAGGAAAATGGGCTCTCAGCATGGAACATTATGTTCATTCATATTTTGCTTATTAGAAAATTTTAACCCCATCACGTAAATAGTTCTGTGTAGACATGTTTTTAATGTGCTAAGATCTAGAAAGCATAGTTGTGAGAGACGTAAAGGTGATTTTTTTTCATCTTTTATTCATGTGAGTCATAATTAAAATGAGTCCGAAAATGAAAGGGTTTTACCATATCTGGAGGAATTATATAGGTTACTTACTGATGGTATCAATAAATGTATGTGAACACATTTGCTTTACTGGTCACCTGAGTTGGTTGGGAAAGTGTTTTTCTTTTCATAAACTTTATCTATATAAAGAATATAAAGCCAGATGTATTTTTCCATTTGATCAACTGTCCATTTGTTACAAAAAAAACCAGAAGTCACTATTTTTTCTTTGTAATTTGTCTAATTAAAATATCTTTAAAGGGATATACATATAATGTAAAACTTCTGTAGGTAAATAAAACACCTAATTTAAATATGAATGAGAAAGTTTAAGTAAATATGTTAGAGTTGTAAGTTTTTTAAAGGGTACTGAAAACCAGAGAATTTATCATTTTCACAAATGCTTTTTTCCATTTGCTTCTTGGAACTGTGAATCTATTACCTGCTATGTCTTCTGGGTACTTTGCATCATAGTATAGATTTGGCACTATTCTTTACATAAAAATAATCTCCGTCTTCTTTTTTTTCTATGCCTTTAACAAGACCAACATCATTACTACATGATTGGTAGTTCTGTCCTGTCTCCTGCTCCCTCGTGCTTAAAATTTATAAATTCTTTTAAAAATAGCTTTGATATTCCAGAAAGGACAAAAGGAAGATGAAAAAGAGAATAAGTGGCTTGCTACTTTCTTAAATTAGCATGTAATAGAAGAAAAATTTGAAGTTATTTTCTTTTATCTGACTTAAAAGTATAGTCTCCTCGCTAGAAATGTACAAGGAGCTATTCCTAAGTGTAACCTAGTTATTTTTTTTCCAAGAGTTGTTAAAAATAATTTTTAAAAATTGTCAAAGAAGCATAAGGATTTTTGTACCTGTAGTGCATTTTCTGTAACTAACTGGTGTATGTCCTGATCTTTGAACAAAGCCCCTGATTATAGCATATGCTCTTCCTTTATTGTTTCTAGTCCTCATTGTGTAGCAAATACACAAATGGAGACTGTTACTCTAGCTTGGCTAGAGTATTATTCATAAAGAAGACTCATGCCATTTCAGATTTTGAGGTTCAGGAAGGGCTAGTCACTATAACCATGTGGGAACCCCATTTTAAAACCTTAACTTAAAAAATAAATCAGTGTGTATATACTTAGAAAACCGGACGGAGAGTTGGGAGAGCCCGAGTGGATCGTGCTGTATCGCACTGAGCTCGTGGGCCTTGGTGCCTTTGTGCTCATTTTGGCCTCTGTTTTGATGATGATGTTTAGAGAATGTGTCTGTTGCATATGGCACAGGACAGCACCTGAACACGGACATTGCTTGCTGTCAAATAAGTTCTCTGATTTCTGAAGTTCATAAAGGCTATGTCACTTGGAGCCATGGGAACGGTGGCACTTCCCGTAACTGGTAGGATTCATCAGCAGATTTTCTCTGGCTCTGTTGGAGGAAGTACAGCAGATATACCTGCGTGGTGTCAGCTTGCCTCTCCTCAAGGGAGCATAATGCCCTGGAATTCCTCTTGCCGTGTACATACATGAGCCACGAAGCTGTACTGCTTTTAAGCCCAGGAGGTCTGCAGGTCTGAACAGGACTGTGTGCAGATAAGATACACCCAGTACAACACCAGGCCGCATTGCCACGCTGACACTGCGGACTCGGGTTTGAGAGCAGGACCCTTGTGTGTCCTGTGATACTCAATACATAAGCCATGTCAGAAATTTAGCCACATTCACCGAAATATCAAAACAGACCATGCGCTCTGTGTTGCTTGTTCAGAAATTACATCCTTGGTTTTAAAAGGAGTTTTTATCTTTTCGTGATTCTTTTTGGACAAAAGGTAGACTTTTTGAGTAATTTAAAGAAAATTCAAGTATGAATATGTTAATATCACTGGATCATCAAATTTTAATGTACCCACAAAATACAGTAGAGAATATAGTTAATACTATTTCTTTAGACGTTTTCCTGAAAATTTTTCCTGAAAGAACACAGGTGGAAGTAGTCTTTTAAATGAATGGTGGTTATCTATTAACTCTGGATTCCCTTTCTCTTTTTCCGTTTCTCACCTTTCATTCCATTATATTACCCTGCATTTCCCTTTTCTTTTTTTTGTTTATGTTAAAATGCCACTTCCCTTTTTTAATTACTTTCTACCCAGACACTTCTGAAGTTGATTTATTTGTTATTAATGCTCCATACACTCCAGTGCCAGATCCCACCCCCATGATGCCACCAGTGGGGGTCCAGGCTTCCATTCTGAGTCACGACACCGTAAGGATTACGTGGGCGGACAACTCACTGCCCAAACACCAGAAGATCACAGACTCCCGGTACTACACAGTCCGATGGAAAACCAACATCCCAGCAAACACCAAGTACAAGGTACTGACACATTTGCTCTGGGTGAAAAAGCTGATTATTGATATTTTCTAATTCTAAAGTTCTTGATTGATATGTTCCCAGAATGCAAATGCAACGACTTTGAGTTATTTGGTGACTGGTTTAAAACCAAATACACTCTATGAATTCTCTGTGATGGTAACCAAAGGTCGAAGATCAAGCACATGGAGTATGACAGCCCATGGGACCACCTTTGAATTAGGTATGTATAGTCAGTATCTTAGGTCACATGGCATTTCTTCTCTTTGCAAGATGTCGAAGCCAGTGGACATCCATGTTGTGCCACATTCCAAGTCATGAGACTAACTACCTGCTTTTACTACCCAAGGAAAGAACTGAGTGCATGAATGGACATACTTAGAGAACACAGTGAGCAACTCCAGCTGGAGTTCAGTGTTTGCTTTTTCAGCTGATGAATTACATATTTTCATCGCTGTGTAAGAGCATTAGCAAATAACAGGACAGTGTAATGCAAAGTGTACCAGATTTTAGGAATCAAGAGACTAGAGTTCAATCCCAAGTCAACTAAATACTGACTGTGTATAAGTCATCTAACTTCTCTGAATCTCTGCTGCTTCCATTTATAAAAGAGGGGTAATAGCATCTGCCTTTCCTACTTTACAGGATAAAATGAGGAACAGTTAGAATGGCACATGGTTAATTATAAAGCCCTGTGTAGACGTGGGGGTTATTGTCATTAATCCTTTACTGGCACATTGAAATAGAAAAGATGAGGTGACCTGCCCTTCACCAAGCAGCAGCCAGCATGTGCTTCCTAGAGCCTCAGCTCGTTACCAGGGGACCCCATGGCTGCCCCGGTGTTTTTCATGCAAACCAATTAGTGTCTCTTAAAACCTCCCTCTGGAGTATCCATAGGGTTTTGTCTATAAGTAAACATGAAAGAGAAAAGACAACTAATCAAATTAAGGGAGAAGCAGGCCATCCAAGTTTGAGATTCTCTTTGCCTTTTGCTCACTTGCAGGCCTGCTCTTCTGCCCTCTGTACTGGCCTCGCATGGGGATGTGGGTAACCGCTGGGAGTGTCTGTCTATTCTGGCCTCCCATTTCTTTCTCTCCTATATAGAAATAATTTTAAAAATAGAGCTATTAAGTCTTCCCAGAGTGGGTTTGGTCTTCACGTCTTTTTGTCTTCTGCACAGTTGGTCAGACTTCCCACAGAGAAAAGACGTTGGATTCGGAGAGTTAGAAGTACAGTCCACCTAGGCTTAGACAAGGCCTTGAGTTTTCTTTCTTTACCAGTCTTACGAATATCTTTTTGCTTTAATTCCAGCCCATTAAGCTACTGAATTATATTGTGTATTCCCTTAGGATGTTCACATTTCACCAGGCTTCCTTCCATTTTATACTAAGAGAATTCCAGTATTTTAGAAAGAGAAAAGTAAATCTAAGGATATACTTAGTTTGCTCATTTCCCTACTAGTACATTAAAAGTTTTCAGCCATAACATGGAAACAAAAAACACTCATTTTTATTTTACTGCTTTTTCTGTTCCATAAACAGCTTTATGTTTCAGAACAACATCACATAGTTGGCAGTATGTTTTGAGTGCAAACTTAAATAAAAGACGTCTTCAAACCTCATATTTGGTTTGGAGAGCCAACTATAGATGAGAGAGAGTTATTTTACACCTAAAACTATTCTAACAAATAATCCAAATAAGGGGGGAAATATCATCTTGGGCAAATTACATGACTTTTCTCATTTTTGGTGTGGCAGGGATAGTGGTAACTACCTTTCAAGTTGCCTTAAATATTAAGTGTGATACTATTTGTGAAATGCCTGGTATATAACAGGTAACTGCAGACATCTTTTCATTTCCCTGCCTGACTCTCCTGTAATTTCCCGGGTGCCCTGACCCCACCCCAAGGTGCCAGTTCTGTCCCTCATAATATGACATTTTCTCTTTGGTGTGTTACATGTTCTCTTTTTATCAGAGCTTTTTCTAGATAGACTGTGAGCTCTTTGAAGCCAGGAGGCTTTGTCTTTTTGCCTGTACCCTTTATTGTATCTTATAAATGGCAAGGGCTGAGGAAATGGTGAATTAAATTGAAATGGACAGGAATCATTGAAAAGTATTGTTGTTTTGTAGTTCCTACTTCTCCACCCAAGGATGTGACAGTAGTGAGTAAAGAGGGAAAACCTAGGACCATAATTGTAAATTGGCAGCCTCCCTCTGAAGCCAATGGCAAAATTACAGGTAAGATGCTTTTAAGTGTGTGTCTGTTCGCTGCTCCTGCCTGGCAGGAGCATTCCAGGGGAGAACTGTGTTATTGTGAGAAGTGGGAGTCTGAAGCCTCACTTGGCCATTTTCTGAGGGGCTGTGAGTCATAATGGTCCTTGAAAGTAGAGCAGGAGGTGCTGTTAGCCCCTAGACATGTAAAAATAAATCACCAGCAGGTTGTTCTGACCGACACTGTTGGCCATGCTTGCATTCAACAGCCTTTAGCCATAGTGGG
Source organism: Manis javanica (assembly GCF_040802235.1). Taxonomy (NCBI): domain Eukaryota; kingdom Metazoa; phylum Chordata; class Mammalia; order Pholidota; family Manidae; genus Manis; species Manis javanica. Next base: position 121,196,151 of record NC_133163.1, read on the forward strand.
ACCTTATGGGTATATTTATTTTCATCAGAAAAGCTGTTCTTCTCTGCCTCTGACTATAGATAACCTGCTTTGGAGTTAAAGACCCAGCCCATTTCTACAGGGTAATACCCAATAAATATATCAGCTCTTTTACCTTGAAGCCCAAAGAAGCGCACTAGGTTTTTAATGCCTTTCCCCCTCAGGCCTGCTACTGCAGCTTCCTGTGCTCTTACAAGTCAAGGTAAAAGTCTGAATTGGCCTAGGCCTTTGAAGGGACCTGGAATTTTCCCTGGGACTTCCAGAGGAGAACCTTACACAGTAGAAGACCCTGTGCCTTCCTCACTCAGCCTGCTGGAGGAGGAAAGCCTGACGGACTTAGCTGTCAGTTACTCCCCTTGGAGCCTCTGTTGCACGTGGGTGTGTGCAGAGGAAGAGAGCTTGCCTCCTGGAGTCCCTTTGTGTGAATAAGGCGGCCTAAGGAAACTGACAGCGTGTCTTCGCATTGTCCTGCTTTGGTGTTCAGTAGGAATCCCTTTCCACAAATCCCTGGTCTTTGTCCTTTAGGTTTTTTATTTTCCCCTTCCATGTAAAAACCCAAGCATGACTTAACTTGAATTACATTTAACTTTGTCTTGAGTAACTAGTGATCAGTGCATTTTTGCACGCTGTGCGTCGGGTAGGCTTGTGGCTGTGGCCCTTCCTGCCTCAGCCGCGGAGATCGAGTGCCCTCTTGTGGGAGTCTCAGGTGGCGTTTCCCTATGACTTCACCCAGCCTCAGTCTGGGAAAATTGAACAAAGCTTGCTGCCCGTCTCCCGAGTTGCCTTCTAGGAAATCACATTGGTGAGAACTAAAACAAGCCGTTATGGCTTTCAAAACTGCATCATTTTAACTGTAGACCCTTGAAGAGAAGTACATTATTCAAAGATGTTGAAGTGATTGGGTTGTTTCCTTAGCTTCTGAGAAAACTTTGTGTTTTTATCTTAACTACTTTTATTACTTCAACTGCTGATAATAGATGATAACTTACAGCCTGGCACTGTTAAAAGTGTGGTTTTCTCTATGTTGTATTTAGTGTAGCATTTTGAATGCATTTTACCGTTGCTGTTTAATCAGTAAGTGGTTCTCTACTTACATATTCTGCTGTCGTATATATCAATATTGACTTACTGATTGCAAAAGAAAATGCAGGAATACGGTTTATTTTTCCCTTCCTCTTTGCACAGGTTACATCATATATTACAGTACAGATGTGAATGCAGAGATACACGACTGGGTTATTGAGCCTGTTGTGGGAAACAGGCTGACGCACCAGATACAAGAGTTAACGCTTGACACGCCATACTACTTCAAGATCCAAGCCCGGAACTCAAAGGGCATGGGGCCCATGTCTGAAGCTGTCCAATTCAGAACGCCTAAAGGTAAAACTTTCCCAAACAGTTCCGTTAGGTATCTGTTTAGTGGGACTGTGGGCGCACATATCACTTTAGCATATAGAGACTCTGGATAATGTAACAAGTCCTGACGATGAGCTGTTGAGCCACAGTGTAAACATTTGTCTCAGAAGGATCCCGCACCCACCCGTCGGCGGCCTAGTCGGTGCTCCTGGGTTGCTGGCCTAACCATATCAGATATAAGGGAACTTGGACTCCAGGCTGTTTGAGGCAAATGAATTGTAGTGATTTAAAAATGTATACCAGTCAGATCTGATGTGATTCTCTTGGTTCCCATTTAGAGAAATAGCATGTTACTGTGATAGATGATTCGCTTTCGACACATACAGGCTATTAACCTGAAAGGCTTATTCGTGGGCTTTGGTAGAGAGAAAGAGACTGAAAGGGACCCCTTAAAGAAAACTCTAGATAAGAAGATGAAGAAAAACTATTGAACCACGAAAGCTTAGGGATAAAATCTGGTTGGGGACTGAGTCTATGGAAACATGAAAACCATATATGATTTCTTTTCTGTTAGTACTAAAAGTGATACTTGATTTGTTTGGTACTTTGTGGGGTTTTATTTTTTTCCTTTAAAAATTCTGCCTGTCCCATCTTCAAAGCTTGTGATCCTTGCTCTTGTTTTTTCTTCCCCTGTGCTTGGCCTGTTAGCGGACTCCTCTGATAAAATGCCTAATGATCAAGGTAAATGAGTAGATGGCCTCTCTTTCCTTTCCTCTCCTTTGTGACCTACTAGTAGCTTTTTGTTGTTTTGATTCTTTTTTTCTGAAAATCAATCAGTACTATGTATCAAAAACTACATGTTTATTGGCCAAAGTGGAGTTGAGTCCATGTTTGTGGCACGTGGGATATCTGAAAAGCTGGGGAACCTACTTAGGAGCTAAGTAGACTGGCAGGGAAAAAAGCTGAGTCTACTAAACTGAGTTCTGCAGCTGAAGGCGGTTGGCCGTAAGGGTGGGTCAGATTATCCTTTGTGATTTCAAGGTACTGAGGTTCTGTAACAGTATAAGGGTTTGGACCATAATGAGAGCAAGCATACCAATCTGTCATATTTGTATCATCTTGGATTTTATTAGTATCTCTAAATGAAGTTGGAGTCAAATTCACAGTAACCAAATTCAACAAGTACCCTATTTTCCTCCCCCACAAAGAATCTATAAATTTACCCTACTGAATTATATGATTATCCATGACAAAATTAGTACTATTTATTCCCTTACCATAAGCTTAATTCCAAACTCTTTTTCCATTTCTTGCCTTAAATATATCTGCTCATTTTAAAAGAGGACAGGAACTATTTAAAATGGAAATTTAGGAAGCATGGGCCTCAGTGTCACCATTCTTGAAATTCTCTGTCAGCATGGTTTCCAACTCTAACTACTCTGGTAGAGAGACCGCTGTACTTTATGATTTTCAACTCTGAAAAGTCAGCTAAAATTGGTATGTCTTCTGTAATAAGAGCGAGTAGTAAAAGTAAATCTGATGGCTGTTTTCATGGTTTAAGAGTAGTTACTAGAAATATGAAGTTTTGGGTACTGGGTTAATGGCAAGTAAGAGTCAGAACTTGAGGCTTCAAATTTCAGGGCTTTGTGTTTGCATTCAGTGAGTCTTGTACAGTAAGAGACTGCAAAGTGTGTGTGTGTGTGTGTGTGTGTGTGTGTGTGTGTAAGGCACCCTAGGTAGAAGCTTTGACTTAAGCATGAGAATAGAAAAATAACAATGCTGCCTATGCACAGAATATAAATATGATCACTATTCTTCTCTTATTTTACTTGACAAGCCACCACAGTGCAATTCTTAGCTGCACCACGTCTCTGGCATTCAAAATTCTTGATTATTTATTTTTGTTGTTTAGTTTAATCCTTGGAATTTCGTGTTCATGGGTTAAATTTAAAAGAATAAATGCTGGGAAATACAGAAATTAAACCACCAGTTTATTGACGAAATGCGTTCTTTGGCAATTACTTACATAATATGCTACTCTGGATAGTTCGGCTTAAATGTGGGCTGCCTGACAAGCACACTGAAATGCGAAGAGCCTTTCAAGTGCTGTATGTGCAGCTAGGCTTTCTCATGGTGAGAGGGGTGCTGGGGACCCTGACATACGGCGTGTGCCGTTTGGCAGGAATGACTGCAACAGAGTAAGGAGTTAAAGTGATAAGTATGGGCAGCGGGGAGGGGATCAGGGACTGGGTTAAACTGTAGAATAGGTCCTTTTGGAAACCCAAGAACTTCTGTTCCCTTTGAAGGTTTTGAGCTTCTAGGAACATAGAAAACATTATTTTCATCTCTAGATCTATTCTGTTAAATTAACTACATTATAGAAACCTTTAGGTTTTAATTTCTTCCAAGTCTGGTAATTTAGAGAAGCACTTGACATTAGCGGTAGTGTTTTACGGAAACACATCTAGTGTATGCGTTTCTCCGTCAAGCTCTGCTTGTAGAAATGACTCTCATTTATAGCTCTTTTGAAGCTTCTGCTCTCTGCCTTGTAAGGGGAAAAATTACATTCTCCCCCAAAGATTTATTATGCTTGTAATAACAGTAGTTAATATTTACTGGACATTTACTATGCGTCAGGCAGTATTCAAAATATTTTATAAGATTAAATTGCTATTTTATCTTCACAGCAGTTTGGTGAAGTAGATGCCATTATTACCACCGTTTGACAATGAGAAAATGGAGACCCAAAAAGAATATTTAAGTAGTTTGTCAGAAGTTACAGTTACTACCTGGTGGAGCTGGCACTCAAGTGCAGGCAGCTTGTGGGCCTCTGCACTACATTAACCATGAGGAGCAGCTCTTACTTTGCAATTCTTTCAGACTCTTCAGGAGAAATATGCTATTGCTTTCTGGCCCCAAACCATGGATGGAGGAATACCTTTGCTTTGTTCAAAAAGGACTCCTTATATTTGCTTTACCCAAGCAACTAATTTTCTATAAGTGTGAAGAACAAAATCCAAGAATATGAATTTCTAAACAAAACTGGTATTTGTGTTTCCTGAGGCCTGCCTGTGAGGTGGTCCCACGCCTGAAGTCAGCAACCTCACTGTGTTCCGTGCTGATGGATTAGGAGCCTGTCCTTTGTGAGCAACTAGAGGGAAGACTGTTTCTCCATCTTGGGATAGTTAGGGGACAAGCAGAAGCTGAGAACCCAACTTAAATTTCCACTTGCCTTCCTGATCCTTCTTAGGACAACTTTTATACTTGGAAAGGCAACTTGATAATTTAAGAAAATAATCCAGATGCTACAGACCTATTAGGCCGGATCAGTATTCCAGACCCCTTGGAAGCATCCAGGTCTTTAGTGCAGAAGTTAACCTAACTGGTCCCCTTGGTTCCTTCTCTACGAGAAGTTTTTTTCCTAAGCTCTGAGCAGTCTTTCAGGAACAGTTTCCCAGGCTAGAGAAATAGTGTGTTGCCACCTTAGGACCAGTGAGTGGCGATCCAGTTAAACTCTAGACACAGCCACGGAAGAAGGCCGTCAGCCAGTCAGCTGCCTCACTGCATAGAAAGCTGTACTTTAGTTTGCTTTGCCCAGATGGACTATTTTTTGCCCCCCATTTATGTGCTACCTCATTTTCTCATGGACAGCAGACTGAAAATATTTTTTTGTAGAAAACACTCACTAGCTGTGAAGTGGACTTGTCACACCAATAATCTGGGTCATTACTGACATGATTTCTTCTCCTTCAGCCTCAGGGTCTGCAGGAAAAGGAAGCCGGCTGCCGGACATAGGCTCTGACTACAGACCTCCCATGAGCGGTAAAGCCCTTCCTGTGGCTTTTTGTTTTTTTGCTTACTGTGGGCATAATGCAATTCTCCCTGAAATCTTGAAATATCTTTTGTATTGTATGTGGTGAGTTGTAGCGTGTTACTTTTCTCCTTTTATTTAATAGAGATAGCTTTAGGCATTTTCTGGCAAATATTTGCTGAGTCACTGCAAACCCATTCATTATAGGATCCATAAATAAAATTTGTTTCCCCACTTATCCAATTTAAGATTAATTCTAAACAAATGAGTCTTCCTTTTGCCCACCACCTCCACAGAAGAATTGGAATCTTACTTTCAAAGGCAAAGCCTCATGGGATTAGCAATCACACAGAACAAGGCGGAGGAGTGCTTCAGAATCAGTTTCTCCCTACACAACTTGCTGTGGTGTTTTTAGTTTGGGGATTCTAAAAATCCTTCCCATTGTTCTACCATCCTAGGAGCTGGTGCTTCCTAACTGCTTAAATGATGACACTTCTATAGAACTTCACCATTTGTAAGTTACTTTCTTATGTGAAATCATGGTTGGTCCTCATAACACTGTGAAGCAGGGAAAACAAGTGTCATGATTTCCACTTTATACATTAGGAGACTCAGTGGAGGAGTAACGTGCCTGGATCCACCCGTAGTTCTGGAAGTCCTAGAACCAAAATCCGGGTCTTCTGACTTTAGGTCGCACCTTTTCCGCTGTCACCCACAAACTAACAGGCGTGGGTTCTGTGCCAGAGGTGGGCATCCAGGATGGCAAAATGTCCACAAAGTACTTCCTAGAAATGACCCTTCCTGTCTCCTCACTCCTGCCAGAGAAACATAAAGAAGAGAAAGGCTTGTCCTCTAGGCACTCCTAGTCTAATTGTGCAAATAAAATGATCTCTTAGTGTCCATCTATTTAAATAAAAAGTGGTACTGCCCAGACTTAAGTGAAATCAGTCTATTCTTAGGAGAGCCAGACAAATTTGCATGCTTCAGTAAATTTTTAGGCTCTGAATTCTAGAACTTTGTTTCAGAATTTCTCTTCCTGGGATGCATGTTATATTTATGTTCTATTACTTTGATAACACTGAAGCATGAGTTGGGAGCTAAGAGTCAGAAAAGAGTGGTTAGGAAGCTGTTGCAGCAGCCCAGGTGAGGCTTAAGAGACAGCCTACTGCAATGCCCCTGGTGCGAGGGGTGGCGCTTCTTTTGGCAGCTCACTTTTGCTCTCTCTTAAAATGGAGCTTTTGGCCAGCTCAGAAGTTAAAGGTCAAATGCGGTGAAATGAGAATATGTCTCTTGTTGAAGGCAGGGAAGAACTACCCTGACCACCTCTGCATGCGTCCCACGCCCCAGCTCCCAGCCTCTGATTTGCGATGCCTGCCCTGCTCCACACCCGACCCCCAGTTCAGCACCGATGTCAATAAAAGTTTTATGTAAAGCCCTAATATGGTCTGATTTTATTGGCCCTTAATTCCATAGTCTTTCTCAGATATAAAAATGTTATTTTATTGAAGGTCAGTGTGTATACAATTTGTTTATCTGCTTGCCTCTTTTCTCAGAAATGAAGGATAAAAATGATTGAACGAAATGTAGAATAAGCTCTTAAGCCCTCCTGATTCAGCACAGATTTAGCACTGTGCTTAGATGTAGCCCTATTAAAATTGTAGAATCAAAAGTCGGAAGGTCAGCTAATCCAGTGTTACAGGAGTAGAAGTATACTTTGGATAAGATCATAAGTTTATAAGCCAGGTTGTATATAAGAATCACTTTAGGAGCTTTTCTAAAAACTCAGGTTCCCAGGCCATTCCTTCGTGGTAGAAATTTCCTTCACAACATCCTGGACTCGTAGGATGACTTCTCAAGTACTTCTAGTGGCTGAACACTCCTTAGTTAGCCAAACAGCTCATCCCATTATTGTACAGATGTGATGGTTAGAAGGATAATAGAAAGAGAAACTAGAAGGAAAGGTATCAAGTATCCATGGTAGTAAAATTTCCCGTAATTTATGATATGAGCGTGCCTAACTTGTGCGAGGTGGTAAGCAAAGAAACATGATTCAGGAAGTGAAGAGCAGGGTTTAGAACAGAGCTGGATTACAAAAGGCCTTGATAAAAAGCTTGGACTCAATCCTATAAGCAATGGGGAACTAAGAAGAAGAAGAAGAAAATCTAAATTTCCTCACGGTCTTGAATGATTCGGCCTCTGCCCTCATCACTTTTTCTGCTCACTTTCCTCCCGCTAGCTTTCCCCGTCTCCCTCCACTCAAGCAACACAGGCTGCCTTTCTCTTCCTTGAACTTACCGAGCTCATTTCTGCCTTAGGCTCCTCCCACTAACTATTCCCTCTCTCCTGAATGTTCTTCCAGGTCTCTGTGTGGTAGGATCTTTCTTGTCATTCAAATCTCAGCTCAAATGCCATTTCCTCAGAGAAGCTTTTCCAACCATTCACTGAGTATTGTATCTCCCTCACTTTGTTTTTTTAAGGCACTTATTACTAACTAACAATTTCTCGTTTGTTTATTGTCTACCCACCCGTATCCTCATCCAAACATTCACATTGTTGTTCACTGTTGCATCCTTGGTACCTAAAACAACGCCTGTCACATAGTAACCATTCAATAAATACCTGTCAAATTAATGCACTAATGTACAGACCACTTTTCCCTGAAACTGAATAAGAGAATTAACTCTGCATGGATTGTATATTTATAAAATCAGAGAGACTTTATTTTTCAATCTATATGTTGGAAAAACCTTTTACTTTCTATGAGTATACATTTTTAAATGGTTTTGAAAATCAGGAAACTAAATGATTTACAGATGATGCTTTATAAGACAAATTTATGTAAAACATGAGATACCAGAAGGGCAGCCCCTTACTTGTCCAAGTATAATTTCAGAAGTTTTTATTGAACACCGAGGTCATGCCAGGCACTGTGCTGAGAACTGTACGTAGGGCAGAAACTGAGCTCTGTACATTCCTAATCTGGAGGAGATAGCCACGCTCATGAGACACTTTTATACGAGGCACCTTGATAAGTGTTACAAAGAAGCTCACTTGAAGGTTCTGTGGCCTGTTGGTATGTGCGTTTAGAATTCTCTAACACTAACGAATGCACCGTTTTGCCCTCCAGGCAGTAACAGTCCTCACGGAAGCCCCACCTCTCCTCTAGATGGTAACGTGCTACTGGCCATCATTGTTTCAGTCGGTGTCATCACCATTGTGGTGGTTGTGATCATCGCTGTCTTTTGCACCAAACGCACCTCCTCTCACCAGAAAAAGTAAGGAGCTGCAGGCTGCACCAGATGTAGCCTGCAGGTTTTCGTGTCTATCTGTCACTTTGTTTCTATGTGACTTCTGTATTTGGGGTTGTACATGCAGTTAGGACATAAAATACATGAGAAGGGATGTCTTAAATATTTTTAAAGGAAGTGCAAAATGGTTTTTCTTAGAAATGTGCATCAGTCAGGGTCCTGGCAGGAAAGAGGTGATACACTCAGAAGGGGTGAATGGAAGGTTAACGGAGGGGCCATTTACAGTTTGTAAGTGGGGTTAGGGGTAAGCAGGCAGGAATGTTCAAGGGCCAGCAGCAATGATAGGCCACTGTCACCCTTAGGCCTGAAAGGGCAGGCGTTCTTTCTGAAGAAGAGAGCCATTTTGAGGTCTGAAGCAGCAGGAGGTGGCCTCCTGCCAGAGCTGTGTGTGGGAGTAGGAGTGTAACCACTGCCAGCCTCTAGACTATCAGAGAGGGGCCAGAAGGAGAAATACCCGCTACTCCCCCACTCCCAGCCTCTTGCCTGTGCCTTCCACTGGCCAAACCCAGCAGGAAGCCAGGGACAGAGTTGCCAAGTAGCCATAGTTCATATTTAACACACCCTCTCAAGTCTCAGAGCCAATAAGAGCCTAGATCTGGAAGGCAAAGAGGACCCTGTCCTGCCCTGCTGGTAGCCGCTGGGGGTACTGTCTCTTTATGTGCACAGTGAACCAGATGCAAGGGAGTTTTGGGACATTGTTACAGGCTGTACTGTGGCCCAAATGCCGGCTGAGATGGAAGAAAGCCATAGACCTCTTATTCTAAATCTGAAGTTTAAGAATATTTTGAAAGAACTGCTACCAAGCATGGAAGTTGTATTTGGGACTGGTTAGGGGCCGGAGAAGAGAGGTGTTGATTTAATGAGTAGGAAAGAATCTTTTACAATCAGCATATCAAATTCACAGAGAGGGCAGATGGCTGCTAGCCCTGAACACCTCTGGGATTTTGAGGTTTGTGGCTAATTATCTTGAGCAGATAGATAGTAAGGTGATTCAGTTATATGGGGTTTGGTAACAGCCTACACTTCTAAACTAGAGAATCCCAGACCCAAGATTACATTCAACTCATATATCTGGCCAGTAAAACAGCAAAAAATATATATATTCTTGAGTTACCTCTAGTAGCAAAAAACACAGTATGGCCAATAAAATGACTCTAGTTGCAATACCCTAAAAGATCATAAGATGGAGGTATTGCCCCATAAAAGAGAAAGAGCAATTCATGTCTGTGATCATCTATCAGACTTGGTCTGCCCCCTGCAAGGATGCATGTACTTTGTGAGGCTAAATTTGTTTGTTTTCAGTATAGAGGACAAGTACAAGCTACCCTGTAACTGCTTCTGGTAATGGTTGTATGTCCTTTTGTGTAGGTTACGTGATGCTTTTAATCTTTATTTGTTTTGCCCAAATAAAGCTTTCTATAGCTTGCATTGCACCACTTTTCCAGGAGAATGAGGTCTGCTTATATGAGCCTCCTGTTCACTGCCTCTTACAGCTCTCAGCTCTCCCTGTGACCTGCCTGTTTTGGCAAAGATTACATTTTTTTCTGCAAGCTTCTTTTTTCAGCATTTCACATTTGTCTGTCTTTATGAACTTGATTTTATATCTAGTTTTAGAAATCTTGAGATTTTCATTTAAAAGAATCTAAAAAAAATGACAGCATTCCTTAGCGCTTTAAGAGACTTGAAACTCGAAGTAAACAAAAAATACTTAGTCTTCAGATTGAGAGGTAGGAAAACGAGTTGGCACTAGGCTTCGTATTTGCGCTTGTAGTTGAATCTGCAAGTCCTATGGATTTGGGGCCCTTTGTTTAAATAATTACATCAAGTCTTCACAGGGCCCTCCCCTCCCCCAGTGACCTGCTTCCCAGGTGTTCTGTCAACCACCAAAAAATGTGAGTTTTCTTAATAATTTTCTTCTTCTATAGACTTAGAACCTCCAAGCTGACAGAGCGTTTAGTGCCTAGCCTCTCACTGTTCCCCAGTGCATTCCATTTGAGCTCCGTACTCTCAACAGATGCGAACTACCTCAGTACACCACCACCCGACCTAAAAGCCTTTGTACATTGGAATAATCATTTTCTCCTGCTTCCTACGTGTACTTCCTCCTGTCCGAAGCCAGTGCTGAGATCCAGGCCCTCTGGGTCTCAGTGTCTGTCCCACCCTCCTAAGACCTTCTGCCTGCTGTTACCCTTTTCCCTGGCCCAGCTAACCTCTCACTCTGTATTGGCTCTGTCCCTTCAAAGTCAAAGTGTGCTCAGACTTCTCCCTTCTTAAGAAGTAATTATAATTACAACCTTTCCTCTGCTTCATGGCCCTTCCCACTGGCTGCTTACAAACCCTCTCCCTTCACCAGGGGTTCCTCAGGTACTTGCCCACACTCACTCGTCGCCCTCCCACTTCATGCCTCCTTGTGCTGCGGTCCTCTCCCCCCAGATTCTGCCCCTGCCACGTTACCCACACTGCTTTTGCTGAGCTCCCCATATTGCAAAAGCCAACAGACATTTTCAGTCCTCATTTAATCTCTCAACGGCATTTAACACAGTCAGCGACTCCTTCCTTCTGGATACATTCTCTTCTCTTGTACTTCATGATCGTGCCTTGTTTTCCCAGCCCCTCCTACCCACCCAGCCATCAGATAGAGGCATTCCTCGGGGCCGGGGCCTGGGCTTACACTCTTTTCCTTCTGTGCTCTCCCCAAGTGGCAGCAGCCCCTCCCGTACTTCTGTCACTTCTCTTTCGAGTCTCAGACTTGGTACCCAGTTGCCTCTTCTACGTCTCCTCTTGAATGGCTCAGAGGCTCCCACCTCTCATAACCCCCAAGCATCCCCAGGGCCCTAATTTTCAAGAACCACACAGCAGGTAGGCTTAAGAGTTGGCTGGGTTCCAGATTGGAGAATAAGAATGGGGAGAAGAAATATAAATGGTGAATAAAAGGTTTTTGCATTAAAAAAAAAAAGCATAGCATGTTCAAACTAGTTTCCTGTCAAACCTGCTCCGACTCCATTGTTCCCAGTGTTAGTAAATGGCTTAAGCCAGAAACCTTGGCATCCTTTGCTCCTGTTCCTTTTTACTACCACCCCATCCCATGTCCTTTCACTCACCGAGTCGTGTCATCTTTATCTCCTAAATAACTGCCAAATATGCTCCTTTTCTCCATTCCTCTATCCAGGGTCACCATTAGATTATTATAGTAGCACCCTAGCTAGTCTCCTGTTCTGTCCCCCACCCCATGAATCATTCTTCCTTTCATAGTTGATTATAAACTTTTAACTCAAAATTGGTCTCCTTATTCTCCTGCTTAAAATCATTTGGTGGTTTCTTATTACTCACAGAGGGAAGTTCAACTCTTGGCATGTTTCCAGAAGCCCTGCATGACCTGACAAGCTGCCTTTCCAGCGTCATGCCTGTCATTCTCACCGTGGTCCGCCGTGCCGCCCCTGCTTAGGAGTCCTCACGGTCCCTCTAATGCACTGGGCCGTTGCTCTCTACCTCGGGGCTTGGACGTGAACTCATTCCACTATCTGGAATGTAGCTCTGCCCTGCCCCCTTTGCATCTCTTTTTAAATGTCATTTCTGCCTCCAGGTTTTCCCTGTTCACCTTATGTCCAACTATGAAGAGGTCACTCAGCATCTCATTAGGCTTCGAGCACTTTGATATAGTTCGCTATCTGTCTTCCTCACTTGACTGGTTGTGCTGAGGCCACAGCAGTCCAGCACAGGGGCTGACATACTATATACACCTAATAAATGCTTTCTGAGTGGGTGAGGGGGTGAGTGAATGGAGAAATTAAGGCACAGGGAAGTAGACACTGTCATCCCCGTTCTTGACTTTACCAGCTGGAAGTCCTAGTTTGGGTTACCTGAAATGTTGTTCCCTCCCTTCTTTATAAGCCATGGACTCCACCTCTACTCCACTGTTCTATTGATAATGACCTTCCTGTATTGGTTGGAGCCTTGTGGAAGGACCTTCTGCTTTAGAGATTATTTGATCTAAAAAATGCTGTGCAATCTCTTGGTACTCAAAAGAACAGGGCAGTTTTAAATTGCACCCTTGTATGTATCTCTAAATAGTGTGTGGACAAAGCAGAGATAAATTCACTGTTGCCAGAAGTAAACTCCTTGCCTCTGGTTTTCTTTTTCATTTGTGTTTAGTTTCTGCCTTGCTTGAAGCATCTCTAGAAGGGAAGTTTTAATCATTCAAGCCTTTTGACACATATGTTCAAAAGAACTACTTCTTAAAAATCTTAATTTTGTGCCTAGGAAACGAGCTGCTTGCAAATCAGTGAATGGCTCCCATAAGTACAAAGGGAACTCCAAAGATGTCAAACCCCCCGACCTCTGGATCCATCATGAGAGACTGGAGCTGAAGCCCATAGACAAGTCTCCAGACCCAAACCCCATCATGACTGATACTCCGATTCCTCGTAACTCTCAAGATATCACGCCGGTTGACAATTCCATGGACAGCAACATCCATCAAAGGCGGAATTCATACAGAGGTGCAGGTTTTGCCCAAATGCTGGGAGACTATTTCCACATAAATCACTCTCTGTTTTCTAAGGTTGCCTTAATCTGGTGATCTCTATGCAGGTTAGTTTTAAAGCAATGACTACTGTGGGATTTGGACAACATCTGATGAAGAATAGCTGGTTGTTATGGGGAAGAGGTTCTGTATCCAAGTGAGACAACTTGTAGGTCTTTTAGGTCTCTCAGCAGGCTTCCTACTTACTACTCAAGCAGTTGAGGTAGCCCAGCCCATGTCCTGGCATTTCATTCTGCCCCTTCAGTTTGGAGTCCAGCTCACTGTGTTCAGAGTGCCTGGATGCGCCTCCTCACAGACATCACACTGAAACATGGTCGGCAGCACTGGGTCAGCTGCACTGCCTCCTAGCGGGGACTCCTGCAGGGAGCTAATGACCATCCTGCTCTTTTATTTCACTCCCTGCAGAAACACCGTGTCTCCATTATGTTGTCTGTGAGTCCTAAATCCCCCACTAGAAAGATTTTACTGCTGAGGCTGCTCAGGAGCCTAGGGTGTGCCTAACTTGTAACTAACCTCCATATTTGACATCTAGGGCATGAATCAGAGGACAGCATGTCTACACTGGCTGGAAGGCGGGGAATGAGACCAAAAATGATGATGCCCTTTGACTCCCAGCCACCCCAGCGTAAGTTAAAAGCTTCTCCTTTCCCCAGTGCTGCCAATCTATCCAGTCGTGTTGGGGAACAACTAAGAATGATCTCTTTGACTTCACTTGATCTAACACAAGATAATCTACCAGAGCTTTGGTACCACTTGCCACATTTTACAATTAATATTATTCTTGAGACTAGCTTCTATCAGTAAGTAAGCTAAACATCCAACTTCCCCATTCTCTTGGGATTCAGGGAGACTCCCTCAGTCTCCCTAAAAGTGCACAGCACCTCTACAGGAGAAATGGGGAAGCACCCTTCCAGGGGCTGAGGATGGCCAGATGTCCCAGTATTCCAGACTTCTGACACACGTTCAGTGTTGATGGACACCTGTGGATTTTGTTATTAATAGATATTATATTTTAGAGGAGTTTTAGGCTTATAGTATAGAGTTTTTAAAACACTATTTTTCAAACTTATTTGACCCATGCCTTATTTTGATAAGCATAAAAATTACCCAGCCTCCTTTAATAATATTTGAAATTCAAAATCAGTTAAACATCATGATCAAAAAACAGAAAGCAATAGGATGAACCAATTCCTTTTCAAGCTACTGCTTCTCCCTTACCAGTTTTCAAGGCAAGGAAGCCTTTCGGGCCACTAGCACAGTGGCTTCCGATTGAGGGTCCACAGTACCTCCTGCAGTGATAAGAAGCCACTTGTCTGCTAATACCAAGTTTTAAAAACCATTTGATCTTGACGTATTTGCTCTTAAGCTTAAACAGTAGTCCAGGAGGCCTAAACACTGCCAGATGCCAAAATTCAAATCCTGAAAGCAGGTTGCTTTTCAATTTAACCTAAATTGAACTTTTGAATTTTTTATTCATTACTTAAAAGATGCTCATTTCAGAACTTACAAAAAAGTGACAGAGATTTAAATAACCACAGATATCCTACGTGTAAAGAGGTTCACCATGGTACCCTATACTTAGAAACCGCTGGAACTCCCAGGCGCTTAAATGTCTGCACACACCCACGAGCCCATACTCACTGTGCACAGACATGTAGGCACTGGATCCTGTAAGTCATCTTTGAAAGTAAAGACCAATTCATTAGTAGGTCATTTCTGCACAAGGTAGTTTTTGCTTAGGGTCCATGATGAAAAGAAGAGCCTGTACTTGGAAGCATGCGGGAAAAAATGTGCCAGTGGAGAGGGTCTCCAGGTTTAAAAACGACTAAACAGTCGTGTCTGAGCAGAGTGAGCTAATCCATTTCAGGTGCTTCTGATTTATGAGAAGATGGTAGCTTGACCGCTTGTTTTGTGTAAGACTAATTCTTACATGAACTGGCTTATTTTTTAAGCTTGTAAAGTTTGACTGTTCCTGTTCCTAGATTTGTTGCTTTTAAATACATTAAGGAGAAAATATATGTTATACCAGTTGATATTATTCCTTTTTTCTTTTCTTTTTTTGGTGTTGGGGAAGGGATATGCTTAAATATGCAATATTATTTAATTTGTACCTCAACAGTCGGGTGGGTGAGTAGAATCTTTAATTCAAGACGCTGAAATCGGGTATCCAGGTACACTTGTCGTCGTCTTTGAGATACCCGTTTCCACACAGGCAGCAGTTCTTTTTTCAAGCTGGGCTTCCCTCGAGTCTCTATCCACCACCACCTACCCTGGTCTTTAATAGCCGAGCTCCGCTAGGAAGGGCTTGCTGGTGTCTAGATGAGATTCAGTCCAAAGCCTTGCACGAAGCATTCGGTTCTGATTCAGCCAACAGCTAACGATCGCTGAGTATGTTCTAGACAGATACTTTCCTATCATTTTATTTGGAAAAACTGGAAATGCCTTAAAAAAAGGAGAGAGAGTCCATTTTGTTTTTGTTTTGTGAGAGTCCTCTGTGCCTAGCGCGCTTCTAGGTCACACTCACTAGGTAAAAACCAGAAGGTGTCCCCTCATCCTGGTGATCAGTGTTTAGTTCTGGCAAACGCCGTCTTCCCCCAGAGGGAATGCTGGCTCCCGCACCACCCTGAGGACCCTCTTCAGCCAATTTTTCCAAGTTGTGTTTTATTCCAAAGGACCACCTGAGCAGCACACGCTCCTGTCTTGTCCCCAAGACCTTGAGGAGGAGAGGGGCAGCGGTGCCCCAGAGTCCCTGGCTGGTTGTGCCTCCTGTGTGGTTGCATGCGGCCAGGACAGGAGGTAGCTAAACAATTAAGGAATTTATTTTATTAATGGATTTTTCTTCACCAAAGTAATATTGGGTGGCACTCAGAGATCTAGGGAGATCCTTGGTGACAGAAGAGATTTTAATAGACTCCGAAGGCTAATAAAGTCTTATCACAAAGTTTGTGAAGCCCTCGCTTAGAGAAAAAGAGACCCCTGGGTTCCTAGTCAACCCCCACCTGTTTGCCTATTGGGGGCTTTAGTGTTTATTATCTTTATCTTAAACATTCTGGTTCTACAACTGCTGTAAGGAAATAACCTAAGAAAACTTTATTCCCAAACTGGGCTGATTTTATTTCCCTGGAATTGATCATGAAGCCTCACTTAAGAAGTTCCTTATCTTCCTAGAAAGTTGTGTATGGAATATATATATGTGGAAATTTGGATTTGTTAGCTAAATGCAGAAAATTAGATTCCTTAGCCAGTGGGAGAGGGAAAGAGGAAAGATCCGCTTACATCTCAAAAAATGGACGGATGTGGCTAAGCTCCCGCAAAGGCGCAATAAGAGATGGCGCCGTCAGCCTGGCTTCTTGCTTTTAGTGCCAGACTGGACCACTAGGGCTCGGTTCCATTTGCATTCCCTGTAAGATATGAAAACTGAGTACACAGCTTCTCACTCACTCAGCCTGAACACCTATTGCCTCATTCAACAAGTAAGAAAAGGCAGAACGAAATGGGAATGTACCCAGTGGGGAAGGGGCTTCTATATTTTTAGCCAGAAAAAAAAAAATAAGAGACCTGAACTATCGTTTCTTTGCTTATGGTTTTATATTTTGTGACATATTCAAATAGATATTTTAATAACTCATGTATTCCATGTACAAGAATTAGAAAATAACAGATAAACCAAAAGAAAAAGTGTTTTTAAATCCTGACAACTCTTCCCCACAAGCTAATTACCATTAACACTTTAGTGTATATTCCTTAGACCTTTTTGGGTCTGTGTGGACATATGCATAGCAGTGTGTTGGTGTGTGAAAACAAATGTAAAACACATGGCTGATTGTCCAAATCCAGCCAGCTGCCAGCAGAAAGCCAAGGGACTGGTTACGCTATGTGGGAGGGGGTGGAGGAGGGCTTTGCTTTTGAACTGTGATTTGTGTGTGTCTGTGCAAGCATGTTAAGCGTTTCTCTGTCTTGTGTTCATTCACAGCTGTGATTAGTGCCCATCCCATCCATTCCCTCGATAACCCTCACCATCATTTCCACTCCAGCAGCCTCGCCTCTCCAGCTCGCAGTCATCTCTACCACCCGGGCAGCCCATGGCCCATTGGCACATCCATGTCCCTTTCAGACAGGGCCAATTCCACAGGTGAGAGATGAGGATCGAGCCCCAGCTGGAAACATTCCAAAAGAGTTGGCAAGCTGGGACAAAGACAGACTTGTCGTGCCTAGAAGGATTTGGAGTTCTTCTCAGGGTTACTTATTTATTATGACATTTCTTTTACTGACTCAAATTTGTTTCTGTAAAATTCACCCCATTTTTCTCCCTAAGTTTTAAGTGTTTGGTGCAAGGTGCTCTTGCAGTAAAAACAGTAAGACTGATCACATAACCATCTTTTCCATCTACTTGCATCTTACTTCAATCATATTTTCAGTTTGTTTATTTTTTGTAATCCTCCAGTTTGAAAGGAAAACTCATTCTGGGTGATTTTCAGACACTAGAGGTTGCCTTTGCCTCCCAGTCACCCTGGTATGGGGAGGGTCCGTAGGCCCTTACGGTGCTGCCTGTGTTAGGTCTTGCTTTCCTACTTGTGCCGTGGACAGAAGCAGGAAGGGCACCCTGGGGCAGTGGGGCCAGCAGCCACAATGAGTTTGTGCAAGTTGGAAACCTCAGGTGGCCTAGCCGATCGCTGAAATTAGGAAGGGCTGCACAAGCGTAGACCATGTCAAGGGAACAGATAGGAAATTAACCTAACAATCGGTAGTATATGTAAAGAAATACATCGTCAAACAAACAGGTTCCAATTTGGGAATCTTAAAACGCAGCATTATCAAGACATATAAAGGAGGAAATACTGAAGGTGAGAGGACAATAAATGGAACAAATCCTTTTGTTAGTCATTGTAAATTAATTTTCTATACTAGCAAATCTAGTAACTTCTCATATGTATAACATACTCTTTTTTTCCATCATTTGAAACTTGTCTATTAATAGTTACAATGTTATTAGTAGGACTGAGTTTTGGTGGTTCTTGGAAATTAAAGAATTTTAAGTGAATTCCATTTTAAAAGAACCTCAAAACTTCACGCTAGAAGTTTGGGTTGCCAGTAATATCCCCTCTCCTTTAAGTTTTGATCAATTATAAACACACAGATCACGAGAAATGAAAGCTTTATTAAGGGACACCTGACAACTCCCAAAGTTATTCCTAAACCTTTACTTGGCTTGGAGAACACTGCTTGAACTCATGTCTGAACCTGGCCCTCTTACTATCTCCCTCCAAGTACAGGCTTAGGGTCCTGCCGTTAGGGAAAGACAGTCTACAAAAGGTTATATGGAGAACCCAAGTCTGCCTGAACACAGTCTCAGACAGAACAGGGACCAGAAAGCAGCCCTCCAAACCTGCTCTTAGAAAGCAGTTTTTCTGTCCTTACGCTGTTGCTGCATTTTTAAGGCAGAGGAATCCCACCCACTAGGATGTGGGTCTGCCTGAGGGCATGGTAGCCTCTTTCCAATCAGATTAGCTCCCTCCTCCTTCCTTCTGGATTAGGAGGGGGTTGAAGGTTGGCCAGAAGAATGACAGCTCCCACCCAGACTCATCCAGAGGTCTGTTGGTAAAAGTTGCTTTCTGTATGGATTTAGGCAGAAAAGTAAAGACAGGAGAAGGCAATGATTGGCATTACTACAGGGTTCCTTGCTTTCATGACCAGAAGGTGAAACTAGTGATAGAGCATCGCTGAAGATGGACTGGAGACACAGAGCAAGTATCTAGAAACAATCCCAGTTCCCTTACTGTTGCATTTTCCTGGTCTTCAAAGCCCAGTGTTGCACAAGCCCCATACGCTGCGGGCTAGGCATGACTAGGACTTGGCTAGGGCCGCCCTTGCCCTCGAGAGCAGTTACTGTGTCTTTTCCTTGGACCATTGCTGTGCCACCACCGCTTGGTGCAGACCCTTGGCAGTGTGAACTCCCAGCCAGTAGGCAGGCCCCTCGCCAAAACAGACATTTTAGTTCCAGCATAATTTCCCTCCTGAGCCGTCACAACCCGGCTTTTGGCACTTTGGGCTGGGGGGCGGGGGGTGGTGTGAATCCCTCATACCTCAGACCCAAGACCTTTCAGCCAAGCGGGTAACGCTCGTGACGGCATGGCCTCTCCTACGAGCCCAGCGGAGCACACTGATCGCGACCTCAGCAACAAAGGCTAGGAAGTAGCTTGGATTTCTGCAGGCTGCTCATGCACTACTACTTACAAGGCCTCTTAAGGTTGAGGACTCTTAGGAGTCAGGGGAAGCCCTCCTTCAGGCTGCCCGTGGTGCAGCCTATTGCCCCAAGGTGGTGACCCCCAGGCCCCTCCTCAGGGTAGGGCTGGTGTTCTACATCAGCTCATGCTGTTGAAAAGGTCTTCCTCATATGGTCTCCCTGGACCTGGGTACAGCTTCTTCCCCTGCAGGGTCGGGGCACTGGGCGTTCAGGGGCAGTGTGGTGTGTGGTGGCTCAGAGCATGCACGTGGGAGTCAGGGAGTGGGATTTAGATTACCACCCTGCCCGTTGTAGCTGTGTTCTTGGCACTGCCTAGCTCCCAGTGCCTTAGAGTTACTGTGAGGGCTGAATGAGCCACGGGTGTGAAGAGTTAGCCCGGTGCCTGACTCAGAGTAAGCCTTCAGCCATTTACAAAGAAAAGAATCTCACCAATTATTCAGGCCCCATGTTCAGCACTTCTCATACATCTCAGTTAATCCTCAGTGAATTATGTTATTCTCCCTGTTTCATGGGTAAGGAAACTGAACTCAGAGAGATTCAGTGACTGCCAAATTCGTATAGCTATGCCAGGATTAGAGCCCAGGTCTTTCTGACTCCAAAGCCAGGGCTTTTTCTGCCCGCCCCCACCCCCCCGCCATGCTGCCTTCCAGAACAACTCTGACCCTCATCATGTATTTTGAGATCGTTGCCATGTTCTCCCTGAGCCGCGCCCCCGCCAGCCCACTCGGGCTGTTCCCCCCTCTGGGCCCAAACACCCTCCCTACGGCATAATCTTAAAGCTGTTTGCAGACCTCTCAACTGTTTCCCTGTCCAGATGTCACTTGAGCTGCGGGCTCTGGCGAGGACGTGCCCAGTCCCCAGAGGGTATGCAGGGCCTGTGGCATCGCCTCTCCTGCAGGAACCCCCAGGCCTCAGAGACCGAGTGGTGCTTGTCAGGGACCCAGCCTGATGACTAGACATCTGAACTATGGAGGGCCAGTCTCTAAGACCGTCAATCAATGAGTGAAATTTTTAATTTTCTTTTATACTTACTTATACCTCTTAATAGACAATGGTCTCAAGAGCCTAGCTTCATACTAAGACTGAGGAGAACATTAAATCTGTAAAATTGTGATCACTGAGCTATCTTGGTGAAATAATTCCAGCAGCGGGTTGACAGAATTGTTCGGGACTCTTAGATTAGTCCATTTGTTAGCCTTGGCAGTGGAGCTCCTCTGTGTTCCCTTGGACTAGCATCGATCCTAAGTGCTTATTGAGCTGGTCTCAGAGGCTCCTAGAAGTAACCAGAACCCTAGGATGTGCATACATTTAATGGTAAAATAAATGCTAACATTTAGACTTTCCTGCGATAGAATCTGTTCGAAACACCCCCAGCACTGACACCATGCCAGCCTCCTCGTCTCAGACATGCTGTACTGACCACCAGGATCCTGAAGGTGCTACCAGCAGCTCCTACTTGGCCAGCTCCCAAGAGGAAGATTCAGGCCAGAGTCTTCCCACAGCGCACGTTCGCCCATCCCACCCCTTGAAGAGCTTTGCTGTGCCTGCAGTCCC
Source organism: Manis javanica (assembly GCF_040802235.1). Taxonomy (NCBI): domain Eukaryota; kingdom Metazoa; phylum Chordata; class Mammalia; order Pholidota; family Manidae; genus Manis; species Manis javanica. The sequence continues at coordinate 121,216,985 of NC_133163.1, forward strand.
ACCTCCAGGTCCCCCCAGCTATGATCCTGCGCTGCCAAGCACACCGTTACTCTCCCAACAAGGTGAGTGAGGACAGCAGCCCCCCTGGAGGGGCCCTTCCGCCTGGCCTACAGCGAGGTCACCTCTTCTTTGCAGAACAGCAAAGTGTATCTCTCGGAGCTTATCCCGCAGTGTAGAGTGGCCGGGTGGCACTGGTCCTCTCGGGATGCATGTGAACCAGAGAATAATTGGGCAGGGACTGAGGGCTGGCTGACTTTTTGAATTGTGTTTTGGGTGCAGAACCCTTGGCAGTAAAATTCAGCGGCTTAGGTTTGACCAGCTGGTCTAGTCTGCTCAACCCCCTAGAATCGCCTCACCACATAGACTGCCTGCCAGCTAGAGAACGTCCGAGAGGCCAAGACTTGGAAAAAAGGGAGATCCTTTGCATGTGCAATGACCCCTGTGAAAGGAAGTCAATTCTCCAAGTTCATATGGCTCAACAGAAGTTCCCTGACCTCAGAGGCATGCCTTTCCCCCATCCTTCCACATTACTATCCATTATGATGGTTCATTTCAGAATAAGTCAAGGGTTTTCAGGCTTTTGGTCTCAGGACCCACTTACATGCTTAAAAGCTATCGATGCCATGAAAGAGCTTTTCTTCACGTGGGTTATACCTGTCAGTATTTACTGTGTTAAAAATTAAAACCAATTTTTAAACTATATTATTAACTTTAAGTAGCAATAAGTCTATCATGTTAAAATAAATAGCATATGTTTGAAAAATAACTTTTTCAAAACAAAAATAATAGTGAGAAGTATGGCACTGTCTTGTATTTTTGCAAATCTCCTTCATGTCTGGCTTAAGAGGAGACAGATTCTTAAACCTGCTTCTATGTTGCAATACACTGTCTTTGGTTGAAAAAGAAGAAAATCTGTCTTCACAGATGTAATTGGAAAAGGGAAGAGTATTTTTTTAACTTTATCAGATACCTGTGAGTATTCTTTTTTATACTACAGCAAAACTCAACAAATTATAGTTTCCTGTAGGGCTGTTTGTAACATGAACAGGAAACATAACCATGAACTATCTGTACTCTGTTCCATTAGAACCCATCTATCTTGTCCTTTGAATTATATGGATTATTTGGAAAACACTGGTTCACTAAGTCATACATAGCTTCCAAATCTTGATATATACCATTTTACAATACCTAAAAATAGATCCATTAATATCACCAAAGTCTTTGAGTTTGGGGAAGCTCTCAGGTTCCTGGCGGCAGATCCAAGTTTTTCAAGCTTCTAGTTTTTACTTGAAACTTACATTTTATCATTAACAATAAAAAATTCTTGAAGTGACTACCTTCATTAACTTTCTAGAAAATGTCTGCCAGGTGCTCAAGTCTGAATGACCAGTTGTCGGCCCTTCTTTGAACCGTCACTGGTTCCCCACGATGAGCGCGTCGTCCTGCAGCTCAGGCTGTCCCGCTGCCTGTGTGTAAGGCGGCCACCATGCTTTGGTTATAGAAGCACTTGAGGCGTACCTTCCGTTTTGTCACAGAATATTTAGAAGACATAATCATAGTCAAGATTCAGCGAAATGATTTTTACTACTTCATTAAGAATGATGTTAAGATAAACTAGCTTCTTTGTGAACCGCAGGTGCATGTGAGCGACGCCGTCACAGTTCAGGGCCACTGCCTTAGTCCATGCCAAGGCCCCAGCAGCTCCACCCACCGTCACATGTTTACCGATCAGAACAAAGGCACAGAATGTCTTAATATTATCATGAAAAGCATTTTGACCCCCTAGACAGCCTGCAGGAGTCCCTGAACCACCACACTTTGAAAACCCCTGGACTTAGGAGATGGGTTTCCTGGAGCCCAATGGGGTGTTTCTCCGGCCTCTTGGGCACTCAGCTTTCTTCTGTCTTGCTTCAGTGCCTGTTGAGAGCAGGGTCTCTGCACTGAGTCCGCTGTGTCCCTCACCCCGAAGCCCCTTTCAGACCTGAGGTGCCTTTGTGAGGTCTGGGAGGGAGCAGGTGGGGCCACACGTGTGATGGTGCCCTTTCGCCCCCAGCTTTGAACCATCACATTCACTCGGTGAAGACAGCTTCCATCGGGACTCTAGGACGGAGCCGGCCTCCTATGCCAGTGGTGGTTCCCAGCGCCCCCGAAATGCAGGAGACCACAAGGATGCTGGAGGACTCCGAGAGCGTAAGTTCACAGGGCCACCGGCTCAGCCAGGGAGTCCAGGTGCGTGTCCCAGGGCCTGGGGGCGTGCTGGTTGTGCTGATGCTCTGTGCTGGCCCCAGGGTGCGACCCAGATGCTCACCGTCGCTCAGCACACGTGCACTGAGCATCAGCACGGAGCCAGGAACCGTGCTGAGCTTTCATCTGCTCGTGCTCATACTTACGCTGGTGTAAATGCATGAGCTGTCACGCCAGCCCAGCTAGTCACCCCCCACCCCAACCCCCCATCTACCTGCCTTCCCTTTAGTTCTCCCCTCTCTGGGCCTCTTGTGTTGGTTTGAACATCCACATGTTTTTCACCCCTCAGCCTCACTTCACGATCTTTTCTGACCAGGATGCTGTGGGGGAAGGTACTTGCGTGATTGCTCTCAAAACAAATGAGCAGGGTCTCTCTGAGCTTGCACGCTCACATCCCAGTCAGTGTGGCCCGCCTCTGCATTTCCAGGGACAGGACTCCCTAAGAGGAAAGCTTGGGCCCGGAGCCCAGGGGACATACCCACCGTGTTGGCTCTGACAGAGACCGAGCAAGGCAAGCAGTGGGGCCTCCGGCCTGTGAGGTGGCCATGGCCCTGGGCAGCATGTGCTGGGAGAGGGTGTTTGCAGAGGAGGAGCGAGTGACCACTGCCTTCGGTTCTTAGTGACCGTGCGTGCGTCCCCCAGTCTGACTCTTCCGGGCCTGCGGGGATTCGGCGGCCGAGTCTTTCAGGGCCGTTTGACCACTGACTTTAATGCTTTGCCCTCTCTCTCTGGACTCTTCTGGACGGCTCCTCGGCTCATGTACAGTAACTGTTCTCTTTTCTTCAGAGCTGTGAACCAGATGAGCTGACCAAAGAGATGGCCCACCTGGAAGGACTCATGAAGGACCTAAACGCCATCACAACAGCGTGATGACCTTCACCAGGACATGATCCACACCTGCGTCTAGAAGTCTTGGGACTCAGCCTTGAGAACAAGGAGTTGTACAGAGCACGAGAGGACAGCCCCGGAGGGCAGCGTAGACAGCGGACCGCCGTGCCCGCGCGGGGCAGCCCCAGGCCTGGCCACCTGCCTTCCCCTGGTCAGCCTGGAGGAAGCCTGTGTCCTGGCAGCTTCCCTTCACCTGCTGATACCGTGCAGGACTGGGCACCGTGGGCCAAAATTTTGTGTCCAGGGAAGAGGCAAGAAGTGCGACCTCCATTTCACCTTGTGGTCAGGCTGTGTCTTCGTGCTGCAACTGCATCGCCTTTATGGAGTGTAGACATTGGCATTTATGTACAATTTTATTTGTGTCCTATTTTATTTTACCTTCAGAAGAAAAACACTATCAAAAACAAGGAAGTCCGCGGTGTTCTCCACAAGTGGTTGACGTTTGACTACTTGTTGGAATTCTGTATGGGAAGGTCATTGATGGCGCGGCTTGTTCCGGAGGCTGGCTTGTTTTCTGTTTTGGTTTTTATTTTTGAATTCTGAGTCATTACATCCTCTACCAGCTGTTCTTCTGTCACTGAGGGGGGAGGAAATGTTGCATTGCTGTTTGTAAGCTTTTTTTATTATTTTTTTATTATAATTATTAAAGGCCTGACTTTCTCCTCCCATCACTGTGAGATGACAGATCTATCTGAATGAAATGTAACATTGGAAAGACTTGTTCATTGCTTTCTGTGCAGTTTCAGTATTGGGGCGGGGGTGGGCTGGGGGTTGGGACTAGGAAATGGAGGGGCTGCTGAGGTCCTGTGAATGTTTCAGTCCTTGTACTTTCTTCCAGAAGCCTGCAGAGAATGGAGGCATCTTCTTTATTGTCCTTTCCTGGCATGGCCATCACTATTGTCACTAAGTTGCAACTGGAGTTTCTTTTGGGTCTGGTTAAAAAATTCTGTGCAATAGGTGGCTTCAGAGATTTAGCCACCCTGTGTCTTGGTCGTATCCTGGTAAGAATGTGCATGCAGAGGAGTCAGGCGCTGTATTTCCAATTGCAGGAGTGACACAGACCAGGGCAAGAGCCCACCCCCATTCCAGGGAAATCAGAGAACAGGTTGGAAACCTTTCCCGCTGTTACTGTGTGGTCCCTTTGGGGAAGCGGGAGGGTAAGGAAAGAGCTTTGTGTCCCATAGGCCTGCTTGCTTCTCTCTAGTTCCTGTCCTCAGCCAGTCCACCTTTCCTGGCCATGTTTCAGGGCCCTTTAGGACAACCATTAGCAGGAATGAGGCAGGCGGAGGGCTGCAGTCCCTGTGAGGCTTCATATTTCTTTCTGAACATTGTTCTTTAAGTAGCAGGAGACATGGACAGCAGAGAGGGACAGAGGAGGCGGCTGGCCCTTCTCCCTCCCACAGCTCAGCTTGAGCCCCACTCAGATGGTGGCGGAGGCTCCTGAGGTTCGCCAAGGCCTGGCCGCGTGCAGACACCTGCGCCTTTGCAAACAGTTCTTAGGGGTTTTTTCCTAAGGTAAGGAGCTGAGGGATTTTTTAGAATATTAAGAATATATTATGAAGAAGTACAGGGCTGACCCTCAGGCATCTTGCCCTGCTTCCCAACAAATCCCAGCAGAGAGTGCGGAAGGCAAATGGGGCTTTGGCTTGTCAGGAAGAGGTCAGCTGCTGAGGCCTCCAGTGGGGTCCCCAGCCCACCGACCCTGGGGCCCTGGCACTGCCCCAGCCCTATAGGTGCCCCACTTGGCTTTGCACACTGGCTGCTTTTGCCTTTTTAGGTCTTATCACACATTTGCTTTTCTAGAAGATGAACTCTTTGTATTTATTATTTTGGGGGCAATGAAAAGTGCAATGCTGGAACTCTTACTGCCATGCTAGTTGGTCACGGTGGATGGTGCCAGGCAGGATTCTGGAAAAGCAGTGCATTTAAAGCAATCCTAAAAAGAGCATTCTAGACACCAGGAGGGCTACATTCCCCAGAAACTCTCTTACCTTTTGCCCAAAGAAATATGCTCGGTATTCGGGGCACTCCCTCCCATGAACCCTGACGCTTCTGTCACCTCAGGGCCTTTGTACCTGATACTGCCGAAGAACTGGGGCGGGGAGGGCCTATTTTTAAATAACATAACTGTTCAAAGTTGGGGGATTTTTTTTTATTAAAAGAAAAAGGAAACCTATTCTGTAATGCACCTTTTCACAATTTAATACATTTTCTTACATCTTCTGTGAGTTTTGGAATTAAACATTGTGTCTCTTGTAATGTCCTAGCTGAGCTACCACCCAGCAGCTTCCTTCAGGAGAATTGAAACAAATGTGTCTCTTGCCCTGTCACCTGCTGGAGGGGGCCCGGAGGACTGCTGGGGACTCGTTGCTGTGCCCACTTGTTTGGCCTTTTCTGTAGTTGATGCTGTAAACTCTATGGCTTTTTAAAAAATAATTTCATGTTTTTATTTAGTATTGGAAATCCAATACACTTTTTTAATCCAATCATACTCTGGTCTGGTCAAAGAGTTATTTTCCTCTTTCCTTAAGAAAACAGAACTTCGGGGTCCCTTGTTTCCCCCTCAAAGTGACTTTACCATCACCCTCAAATGTAAAGGCAGGGGGCCCAAGGGGCCCATGGGGAGGTGTGGCCAGCTAGCCAGGAGGCTGCAGGCAGCGGTCTGGTGGCCCACCGGCCCCAAACACGAGATCCGTCCCCGTCACTAACCCCTGCTGCCCTGCAAGACTGTGAGCCAAAGATGACACCTGGCAGAAAGAGCCAAGTGACCCCAGCAGAAAAGGACAGCCACTCCTGCGGGGTGTGCGGGCCAGGGGCCCGGGCAGCAGCACCCCGGGCAGCAGCTCGTTCTGCCGGCACACAGTCCCCGCCCTGGGCCCGGGCCTGCCCACTCCCATCCCCACCTGCATGGGTGTGTGACACCTTGAGCAGGTGTCCTCAAAGACACCCACCTTTCCTGGGCTGCCTCCCCTGCGTCTTAGCTTGGGATGCTGTAACTACAGTGCCACAGATGGGCGATGAAACAGCAAGCACTTGACCCTCACAGTTCTGGAGGCTAGGAGGCCCAGGCTGGAGCTGGCAGCCGGCGGAGTGTCTGGGAGGGCCTACCTCCTGGGTCCGCACGAGGTGGGAGGGAGGAGAGCTCTCTGTGGGCTCTTGTAAGGGTGCTAGTTCCATTCCCGAGAGCGCGTCTCCCAAGGCCCCGCCTTCAAATGCCAGCACACTAGGGGGAGGATTTCATACATGAACATAGGGAGACACAAACATTCAGCCGTAACAGATTTCTCATGGGATATGAGGGTCCAGTCTCAGAATAGTGGTGAACACACAGCCAGAGGGCCTGCCCTCCACGAACTCGCAGTAGAGAGGGCTGGGTGCAGGGCCAGCGTCCTGCTAACTGCTCCCCCAGCTCCTGGCCTTCATCTGCTCTGCCAAGGGTACTTTATAAAACCCGAATGCTACCACTCCCTTCAGTGCCCCACCGGCCTCGGCGTGGGGCTGGAGCTCCCGGGCTGAAGTCTGCTCGTCTGCCGCAGCCCCCAGGTCAGCCCCCAGGTCAGTCCCCGTCGCCTTCCCAGCCAGCATTCTAGCCACGGAAAGCTGCTTGGGAAACACTTCAGTCAGTGCACATGGAATGGCCTCTCCACCACCGGCCCTGTTCTTACCCGTCAGTGCCGGCCCCCCTCTGCATGCCTGGGTGGAGCTCTTGGCACGTTTGACAGTGATCTGAGTCTTGCCACTGCAATGTGGATGCCGTGGGGACATAATGTCTCACTCTTCTCTGAGTGCCCAATGCCCAGTGCAGTTTCTGATGAGCAGATGCTTGTCTCCTGGGTAGACAGTCATGAGGTCTCGTGTGTGGCTTCCCACATGCACACCACCCCACGCCTCCCCTGGAGGGAACCTAGCAGCTCCCCAGTGTTACTGGTGCCAGAACCCTCCCACTCCACCAACCATGGCCCTTTGGTGTCCTGGGGTGAACTTGAAAGATAGCAAAGACCTGTCTGCCTGGCAGAGTCATAAGAAATGCCGCTGCCGCAATGACCAACTGGGTGCTGGGAACTAGGGCAAGGACAGCCTCCCGCTTGGCTCTAAGACGAACACTACGAACAAGGCTCTATGTGATGAAGAAATGCCAGGCCATCCACCTCCATTTCCCCAGTCCATCAACCCTCCTAATTTCAGCCACCTTCCTGCCAGGGGTGTGGTATTCTCAGCACACTATAAGCCATCAAATTGTCAGAAGAGGGGGCCATGGGCAGGTGTGGGGAGCAGCAGAGCGCCAAGAGGGGCCTGCTCTGCCCACACAGTGCTTGACTCTACACCTCGGGAGGCAATTCTCCAGGGGCCTGGGGGCAGAGGTGGGTGACAGAAATGGAAGGAAAATAACACATTTTTCATCTTTTAAACGTATGTACTGTTGAAAAATTGCTATTTAAAACTACAATTACTCTCCAAGCAAAATGGACGATGTTCATCTTAAGATGCTCTTCTATTCACGTGGGAACTTGGTGATTTTGGAAATGAAAATATGGGCCTAGAGCTGAGTTCAGAAGGGGTTAGAGGGAGCTCTTCTGCACTATGGAGGAAGAAAAATGTATAATTTCCTGAAATAATGGGGGGTGGGGAGGTAGCTCTGGCAGCAGGTATAATCAACAAGATGGTGAGAGAATGAGGTACCCTTGGGAAGGTACCCCTAGTGGGAACAGCTGCCCTTGAGATCCCCCAAATAATTTTTTTAAGTGAGATCTGAGAGCTAATTTAGTTCTGTGCGCTCTTTGCATGCCTGTGAGCCGAACCCCGTCCCACTCCCTGAATCGGGTGTAATGTCTGCCATGTGGGCACAGCCTTGCACAAGTTACTGGCTTTCTCCAACAAAGAGAGGGGCATCTGGGCCACCATGGCAACCGACAGGCCACAAGTTGGCGTGCTAATGGGGACCATAGATGGGACTGGCTCAGCTGAAGCAGAAGCTCAGAGCACAGAGAGACCAGAAGAATCTAAACCTGAGAATTCACAGAATCCCGGGGGGCAGAAGGGAGGGCCTGAGGCCATTCACAGATCAAGAAATGGGAATTCGAATGGGCCTTATCCAGATTTTAAGAGGCAGACCGATCTTAGTGTGTGGGTTCCCGTTGCTGTACATTTTCACACCTTCCCTCTCGGTGTCCTGAGGCGAAGCCCATCGCCTGCCATTGGTAGGTATGCTAAGTGCCTGCCCCCCATAATGCGTCTGCCTTCTGTGCACCTGGTCTCCCAAAGGAGAAATCTGGGGACCATTCTAAACTCTTCCCTCACAGCCACAGCACATCGCTCAACAATTCCCGCAGCTCTTGCTCTACATGGTGCAAAAGCGTCCCCATCACCTGCCCAGCAGGGTAGAGTACAATGTGGCCCTTGTCTGCCTCTCATATTTGCCATTTAATCTGCCCTGTCACCCCAACTTGGCCCTTGCAATAGAGAATAATTTGCATTTACAGAATGATCCGTGATGTCTGACCTCTGTACTATTCCCTTTGCCTCAAATTGTCTCCCTGCTCGCTACCCTCACTACTGGACTTCCCTGCCTGGTAAGTTTCTATGCATCTTCACAGACCCAGCCTAACCAGCCGGGGCCCAGAATGTTCTTGTTCACATGTGCGTCTCTTCCAACACACTGTGACCGCCTTAAGGAAAACAACCATGCTTGTTTTGGGATTCTCCAGCCGGTGCCTAGCTCAGAGGTGCTCACTAAGTGAACTTGCCTGGTGAGGAAGATGGTCCGGAAGTCAGCAAGGCCCGGTGCTGGGGGAACTGGGCAAAGCCCTGATTCTTCCTGGGAGCCAGTACTCGGAGGGTTTGCAGCGGAGCTAAGGCTGAGCTGAGTCTAGGCACTAATATGTGACTGACTATCTGGAGGGAGGAGGAGACCACTGAGAGCCGGGAAGCTGCCTGCTCCCCACGGCCATCAGCGCACCCTGATGAGAACAGACCCCAGCTGAGGCCGGGCCTCCAGGACTGCTCAGCCTGCGTGCGGTCAGTGGGTTAAGCGCTGGGCCCCAGAGGGCCAGTGTGGAAGGTCTGGTGGATGCATGGAGCTACCACTGTCCTCAGAGTCCCTGGAACACTGTGAGGGCAATTCTGGGCCCAGTTGATCTGGGTTTGGTTGGCCAGGTGTAACCGGTGGGGGCCAGTCCTAGTGAGTTAAGAATAATTCTTATAGACTCAAAACGTAGGTCTTACAGAGAATTCTAGGAAGCTTTATGAAAAAGGACAGGAATTGCTGGGATAGACCCTTGAATGAGAAATGATGGAACAGGCTCCCATAGACAAAGCTGCCTAGGATGTGGCAGGAGCGCCAGCTGATGAACATACTAAACTAACACCCTGAAGGGAGACTGGCTGGAACTGAAGCCAGACATCCTGAGGTGGGCAGGTGGAACATTTGAAACATTTGGGCCAGTCCCCTTTCCCGAGAAGCTGGGCATCATGCATGGTTTCACAGATATTCCGAGGACTATGCACAAGGCTCTGAAGATGCAAAATGATCAGTCTGTTATGTGCTCAAGTCGAGAGAAGGACCCAGACATTTAATAGACGGAAGTCCCCACTGAGCATGCAGAGTCCTGACAGGGATCTGGGGAAGGGAGGGGCCTTTCGGCCCTGGCTGCAGGTCTGGGAATCCCCCACCCCCTGAGGACACTGACAGTGGTGGGCAATTCACTGCAGGCAGGAAATGGGGTTTTTTTCCAGCTCTGCCTGCAGTAGAACTGAAAAGCAGGGAGAATTTGGATACTGGCTAAATTACAACATAAATACTTTCAAATGATTTGCTCAAAAGTGAATAAGGGATTTCCCCAGCAGTCGACAAGAAAACTGAACCCGAGCGGTATAAGGCTCTACCTTGGAGAAATCCCTACACCAAGAACCTGGAAGGTGGGGAGGGGAGGTCTCTGCTAGGCTGAGGGTGCCAAACCCCACCCAGCACACAGCCCAGCTCTGAAAGGGAGACTCACTTGTGAGAAATCCACCTGCCAGGGAGGGAAGCCGCAGGGAAGCCTGACTGGCACTGCCATATTTACAAAACAAATAAAAAACCCCATCCCTCTTGAGAATTGTGGAAGATTTTTGCATCTGTATTCATAAGGGATACTGCGTTGTACTGTTATTTTTCTGTATTTTTAAAATTCTGGCTGTGGATTCGTACTGAGGTCATGCGAGTTTCACAGAATAAGGACTGGTTCCCTCTCTTCTCTTCTTGGAAGGGTTTGTGAAGGATTGGTGTTCATTGTTCTTTAAACATTTGGTAGAATTCACCAGGGAGACCATCTGGTCTCAGACTTTTCTTTATGGGAAGTGTTGTTACTAAACTCTCTACTTGGCACAGATCTATTCAGATTCTCTATTTCTTTTTGATTCACTTGGGTAGTTGGTGTGTTTCTAAGAATGTGTCCATTTTATCTAGGTGATCTAATTTATTAGTGTCCTATTTTTCACAGTAGTTTCTACTATTCCTTTTTATTTCTTAAAGGTTAATTAGTAATATGCCCCTTTCATTCCTGATAGTATTTTGAGTCTCTCATTTTTGTCAGTCTAGCCTTTTCTTCTTTTTCTTTTTTGTTATAAGTAGCAAGTTTATTTTCTTTGATACAGAATGAACAGAGTTAATTTGATGTCCCAAATAAGGTAAGATTGCAACATTTGCTTATAAAAGTATGCCTTGAAACAGTCAGATCTTTGTTAATGTCAGGTTCAAGCAACTGCAATTTCAAGTTTGTTCACAAAATCGAAAAATTGGTTACTTTGAAAGTTTCGAAATGGCAATTCCATCCCAGTCATAATTACCAGGGGCAAAATGCTCTCTTTGCTGAACTTCAACAGCACTGTAATACTATGTACATCCACTTTTCACAAATGCATGTGTATTTTGCAAAGAGTACATACATTCCTATTACATCATTTTTGGAAATGGGCTCATTTGCCTTATAGGCTCCAAAAGGGTCAATTGTCGAATTGTCAAAGTTTGTCAATTTTGTCGATCTTTTCAAAGAACTGACTTTTGGTTTTGCTGATTTTCTGTGCTGTTTTTCTATTCTGTATTTCATTTATTTCTGCTCTAATCTTTAATTTCCTTCTTGGTTTGTTTAGTTTGTTCTCTTATGAGTTTCTTAAGGTAAAAGTTTAGGTTGACTTAAGATCTTTTTTTAAAATAAAGAAGCTTATTGCTGTAATTTCCCTGTGAGCACTGCTTTTGCCGCATTTCGTAAGTTTTGGTATGTTGCATTTTTGCTTCTCAATTTTGGTTTTTGTGTTTGTTCATCTCTCTTTACTTTCTAATGTTCTGTGTGATTTCATCTTTGACCCATTTGTTCTTTGAAAGTGTGTTGCTGTGTAATTCCCATATATTTGTGAATTTTCTAAATTTCCTTGTTGTTGATTTCTAATTTCATTATATGGTAGAGAATGTACTTTGTATGATTTCAATTCTTTTTAAATTTATGAGACTTGTGGACTATTCTGGAGAATGTTCCATGTGTACTTGAGAAGAGTATGTATTTCTGCTATTGTCAAGTGGACTGTCCTAGATGCCCATCAGATTTAGTTGATTTATATTTTGTTCTAATTTCTCCCTCCTTGCTGATTCTCCATCTGCTTGTTCTATCCATTATTGAAGGTGGGTATTGAAGTCTGCAGCTATTATTGTTGAATGAACAATATTTCCCCTTCCATTATGCAGGGTGCTTCATAAATTTTGGGACCCTGTTAGGTGTGCCCATCAGATTTATAATCATTAAATCTTATGGATAGAATGACCCTTTTATTATTTAAAAATATCCTTTGCTTTGTAACAATTTTGTCTTAAATTCTATTTTGTTGATATTAGTACAGCCACTCCAGCTCTCTTTTGACTAAAATTTGTAAATCTTTCACATCCTTTCAACCTATTTGTGTCTTTGAATATGAAGTGTGTCTCTTATAAACAGTATTTAGTTTGATTATATATATATATACATGTTACTGTATTAAGTAATATAATATCAGCAAATACATATTATACATTCTTTTATGTTGTTAACAGAGTAATAAATACTATTAATGTATATAATTACACATTATATGTTTATTTAAATTATATAGTTTTTTAATTCATTTTGCCAATTTCTGCCTTTTATTTGAATATTTAATCTGTTTACATTTTATGTAATTGCTGATAAGGCAGGACTTACGTGCAGAATTTTGTTGTTTTCTATGTTTCTTTTTTTTTGGCCTGTGTTTCATTACTGGCCTTTTTTGTGTTAAATAAATACTGTCTATTTCCATTTTAATTCCCTTGTCATAAGGCACAGATCATAAAAGAAACATTTTGGAAGTTGCAAGTCGTCAAAATTAAAAACGTTTACCCTTTGAGAGACATGCTTAAGAAAATGAAAAGGCAAGTCATACACTGGAAGAAAATACTTACAAAACATATTTCTATGAAGAACTTACATCTTGAATATATTATTTGTGATTCAATAACAAGAAAACCAATAATTCAGTAAAAACAAATGAATAAAGATTTGAACAGTCATTTTACCAAACAACACATACTAAATAAACAATTGCAAAGGTGCTCAGCATCTTTAGTCATTATGTAATATAAATCACACCAGGAGTTAACATCACACACCCTCTTGAGTGGCAAAAAGACGAGACTGACAACATCAGGTGTTTAAAGGATTTACAGTAACTGGGACTCTCATCCAGTCGCTGGTGGGAATGCGAAACAGTACCCCAACTTCGGAAAAAATAGTCTGGCAGTTTCTTATAAAGTTAAACATATACTCACCACATGACCCTACAATATCCCTCCTGGATATTTACTCAAGACAAACGAAAACCCACATCCGCATGAGGACTGAACATGACTGTTCATAGGAGCTTTATTCTTAGCAGCCCAAAACTGGAAACAGCCCAATTGTTCATCGGTGGGTAAATTAACAAACAAACAGTAGAAAGAAAAAGGGTCCATCCACACAAGGGAACATTGCTCAGCGGCACGCACAATGTGGACGGATCTTAAAAGCCTTAGATCAAAGGAAAGAAATCAGACACAAAAGATGACACACTTGGTGATTCCATTTATATGAAATTGTCTGAGAGGGAAAGCTTCAGTGACAGAAAGCAGATTGCCAGGGTCAGGAGTGGGCGGAGGGATTGACCGCAAAGGGACGCAAGAGCATTTGGAGAGTGACAGACATGTTCGGGGTCTTACTTGCTGAAGTTGTTACAGGACCGTGTAAACTTGTCAAAACTCATTGAACTGTACACTGAAGATTGATGAATTTTGTGATATATGTTATACCTCGACAAAGAAAAAAGATACGATTGGCAATGACAAAAAGAACACAAGGTCCTAGGAGTAAATCTAACAAAATGAACAAGTCTTCGTGGAGAAAATGATCAAGTATGTGAAAGGTTAATGCCCAGAGGTGGTTAATGCCCAGAAGATAGTCTGCATGCCCACCCACATGTCACAGCCTCCTCTGTGGTTATAACGGGGCCGGGTGAGGAAGGGAGAGGAAGCAGGAGAGGAAGGGAAGTGTGTCACTGCTGGAGAGAAGTAGGTCCTAATCAGCCATCCCCCAGTTGTCTCTCCTCCCACAGTGATCGTGGAGACGAGGGGTCCAAGGTGATCTCAGTAGAGAGAGTGGCTGCCTGGCCTGCAGGACACTGCCCCTAGGCTGAAATAAACCTTCATTGTGTTGAACTGTTGAAATTGGGGCTTTTTTGTTGGGGCCGCTAGTGCAAATTACCCTAATATAAAAGATACTAAAGAAGACCCAAATGCCAGGAGAGTTATAAAAAGAACTTATACCCTGTTCAACCATAAGAATACAAATTCTAATAATAATACTCATGTAATTTCAAATCAGAAGTCCATTGAATTCTTCTTGCATCTTAACGAAGTGATAATGTACAAGGTAGCACAAAGAGGTTAGAATAGCTAAGACATTCTTTAAGAAGCCACTGGGAGGACTGGCTCTGCTAGATATGAACGTACTTTAGAAGCTAGAGTAAGACAGTGTGTACTGTTTGGACAGAATAGACAGGCTCATGGTACTGCACAGAGGCCTCAGCATAGACCCTGTTATGATATATGAGTGACACTGTAAATTGGCAGGAAAAAATGACTGTCCATATGGGGCAAAAATTAAACTGAACTATGCCCTGTCACCATACGTCAGGTACGTTAAGGACTTAAGTGTGAAAAGCAATATATCACAGTTTTAGAAATAATATAAAATATCTTTATAACATCAAAGATAGGTTTCTTAAACAGCAAAAAGGCACTAAAGAAGTACTAGATATTACTTTTAAATAATGCTAAACTTGACTTCATTCATCAAAAAACACCAATTAAAAAAAACAATGAAAATACAAGTCATAAACAGGAAGAAGATATTTGCAACACGTATAATAAACAAAGGATTCATTTTTTAAACGTGTGTGTGTGTGTGTGTGTGTGCAAAACTCCTACAAATGAATAAAAAGACAACAATAGGACATCAGGCAAAACACATGAAAAAATGTTTCCCAAAGAGGAAACACAAATGGCAAATGAAGATACAAAAACATCCAGCCTTACTAGTAATTAGGGATTTGCCCATTAAAACACAATTAGGTATCACAAGATTGGGAAAATAAGAAAATCTGCTGATTCCAATTATTGGCAAGAATGTGGAGAAACAGTAACTTGTACACCACAGGTGGGAGTGAATAAATTGTTAGAACTGCTTCAAACAGCTTGGCATTATCTTCTGAAGATTAATTCACCCTAAGACTCAGTTGGTCCAATCCTAGATACAAAGCCTAGAGCTCCTTCTGCACATCTTTGTCAGAAGCCACAAGCAAGAACGTTTGTAGTAGCAGTGTTTGTATTAGCAAGAACTGGCATTGGCCAGAATATCTATTTCCAGAAGAATACATATGTAAATGGTGGCATATTCATATACCGGAATGCTATACGGCAGCAACTATGCTCCATGCAATCTACAGGGTCTCAGAATTACACTATTGAATGAAAAAAGCAAATTACTAAAGAATACATACAGCATGATATCACTTATTTTTACAAATAAGTGATACAAAATTTTACAAATAAATGATAGAAAATTTTGCAAATATACTCAGGGAAGAGGTATGGCCCTCCCCTGGTGCAGGCAATGAAAAGGTGCATGCATGACTGTAAAGAAATTTGAAAAAGTGGAATGGTCTAAAACTCAGTGTGTTTTTTGTTATCACCATGCATCCACAATTCTGAACATTATTGATAAAATCCTCCCCAAAAAGGCAACTACTTCCAGCCTCCACCCTCCCACAATGAACTCATTCAGAGACATTTTATTTTGGTGGTAAAGTATTAGGAAGAGAAGGGAATGACAGGACTAACGTTCAGGTGAGGGGTTGCGCTCTAGGAGAGAGAGACGGACATGGCTGGGGACTGGCGCAGGTGTCAGTTCTATTTTTCTAAACTGGTACATGCTGGTTATCAGATTTTTAATATCTTACTTATATATTTATTATGTCTATATTTACTTATTTATTATGTGTTCACTTACATCCCCTTCTATATACCCAGAATAGTCCACCCTCAAGAGAAAGAAAATTGAAGAAGTAAATTCAGCAAGAGGTGAGCTGGGGGAGGGGATGTGCTGGTCCGCGCTGGAAGCACAGACTCAGAACAGAATGAAGAGGCCCTGGGCCACCAGAATAGGATGAGGGGCCGTGCAGCAGGGGCGGCAGCAGGGGCGGCAGGTGCCCCGGCTGATGCTCAGAGGATTGCGGTGGGGGGGGGGGGCCTGGACCAAGGAAACCAGGCGGCACTCCCCCGGGGCGGGAGCCACTGGCGTGGGGAACTTTCCAGGAAGGGGGTGAGAAGAGAAAGTGAGGCTGGAGGCTCCAGAACACCAAGCACCCTTCAAGCCTCGGCAGAACAGAAAGGTGGGGCAGTGGAGAAAGCCGGGGTTCCCCAAGCTGGGAACAGCCCGGCCAGCCGGTCACACCCCACTGGCCGAGGAGCCGCCCGTGGACTTAGCACGACCGTCCTGACCTTGCCTAGAGCCGTTTCCATCACAGGAGGCAGCAACCGATGCAGGGGGGCGAGGGGACCCAGAGGAAAGGCCTGGAGGCAACTCTCAGGAAGTCTGGCTGAGAAAACGAGGAGCAGCAGCTGGGAAGAGACATGGAGTCAAGGGAGGGATTTTGCTAAACTTTGAAAATGTTCTTTAAACATCCCCATCTGGCTTAGCCCCATTATGGCAGAAAGGGTGCGTTCAGGCCTTCCCACCCTGCCGGCAGCCATAGGCCGGGAGTGCACTGGCATGTCTGGGAGGCGTTCTGCACGGTCGGCAGGAGCATTTGATCAGGGATGTGGTTCAGAATTGCTGGTAGATGGTGACGGTGAAAGATACAAGAAAGCAAACGGACATTTAGACATTTAAAAAATCCTCCGCAGACGATGCGCCCTCTCTCGCCTGCCCTGGGACAGGCGGCTCCCACCCCTGCGGTTGGTGAGCCACCCATGGGAGGTGCAGGCTTTGAGTCTCTGGGCCCTGGCCGTGCGTCTGGCTCCTTCATCTTCTGGCTGATGGGTCCGGGGCAAGTTCCTGCCACTCTGGGGCATCCCTGCTCGTGGGCCCACCGTGCTGAGACTGATTCTTACCCAGCAGGGCCTGTGCAGATGGAAGGAGAGAGCAGGAAAGCACCCGGTGGGTACTTACGAAGTCAGAGAGAAGAGGAGATGGGGCCTGGTGTTGCCCCAGCCCCTGATAGAGGAGCCAGGCCTGCCTGTGCCAGCGCCTGGGGGGATCCAGCATGGGGCTGGCAGGGGCAGCAGGAAAGGGTGAATATCCTGGGGCCACTGGGGCCCGGATCCACCCTTCGCGGCTTGGCTGGGCCACAGCTAAGGCGCATCTACCTGCAAAGGCCTCCCCACAGCCCAGAAGGCCAGGGTCTGCGTCCCGCCCCTGCTCTCCCTGCTGTCCCCGAGGAAGTGCCGCTGCCTGGGCCGCAGGGGGCAGTTGTCATGGGGATGCCCGACCTGCCGAGCTGCCTCCTTAGCAACGGGACTCCCCGACCGGTTGCCATGGAAACAGCATCCACTCAGCAATCAGTGGTGAGGACTGGGTTCCCTGCCCTTTCCTGAGGACTTTCTCCTCCCTGGTGGGCGGGCAGCAGGGCACTCGCCGCTGCACAGGGAGCCCCGGGCACTTCGCTCTTCCAGCCACGGATCACTGCCTCTCTCAGCCCGAGAGGTCTGAGGGCCCATGGGGACCCTCTGCAGCTGGAGTGACAAAGGCTACCGTCTGCAGGTGCTGCCAGGCCCAGCCACCCCACCCGCAGGGGGGAGTGGGTGCCACATCTAACAGTGAGGCTGGATCCCACCTGTGCCCTCAGGGGCCCCAAACTGCAGGAGCCCAGAGGCTGTGTGCCATCCTTGACCATTCTGAAAGGCACCCCTTGCCCTGGCCATGACACCCTTCCCACGACCTGACCACCTTGTCCCCCAGCCAAGGTTTCTGAGGGCCCATCTGATCAGGCTAAGACGGTCATCTCTCTCTTCAGTATCTAACTGCAGTCCATAGGCACACTGACTCCCCTCCGTCTCCTTCAGGCAGCACCAAGCAGTCGCACGGACTCCAGCCCTGGCAGCTGCGGCGGGAAGGAGCTCAGCCAGGGTCTCGCACCTGCACTAGCAGACAAAGAACACACGTTCTCACCCTCCTCTTTAATGACTCTCACCAGCTCGCCCAGCACACACTGGCACCCACAGCCAGACTGCTTGCTCCAGTGCACCTTTGCCCTCCTGCTTTTCGGGGCACAGGTCTGTGCACACAAGGGCTCACGCGTGCTCCAGGGGCTGTGTGCCATCACCCTCCACAGCCTGGCTCCTGAGCCCCCAGTATTTCCCAGCAGCCTGAACCCCCTGCCCCCCTCTCCAGCCCCTAGAAGAAGG